>NC_138032.1:91877280-93086500 GCF_964106645.2 Podarcis pityusensis
CCAGAGTCGGTCACGACTGGGCCTAATGGTCAGGGGTCCCTTTACCTTTACCTTACCACTGTATTTGGGTTTCAGGGAAACTTACAAAGCTTTCTGCATTCTCAATTCTATCCAATTCCTCTTCTACTAATTTCCACTAATGGTAAACAATGTGTCTATGTGCTTAAGCTGCAGGCTTAATATCACCATCAATGAGGAGCTTGGGCTGGTAATCCATATACTTGTCTATGTTGCTGTACACATATTTGTGTGAGCTTGGGGGAAAATGGTCCAGACAAGTTAGCAGAGCATTGCTGACCGTTGCTTCGGCGCCGTGGATGCTTGATAGTTAAGAAAGGCATCATTAAAAATAGCTGTTGCGTGACCAGGCAGCGACAGCCCCAGCCCCCAGGGATCATAAGGAAGGAATAAAGACTCTGACAATGTTATATGGAATTAAAATTAGGCCACAACTTTATTAAACGTCCGAATGTAGGAAGACCTTGCCTTAGGCCTTGGGTGTGTATCCCTCCCAGCCCCCCAGCCAGGGGGAACGGGGGCTCATCAGGGTAAATGGGATATGGGGGTGTTCTGCAAGACGCAAGTGTAGCAGGCAGCCAAGACCATATCCCCACACGCAGGGTAGTTCACCGACAGCCTTTCAGTGTATGGCCAGTGACACCCATATATATAACCCCTTTAAGAGGGGGGCCCTAGAATTACCGCCACAGGGGGATGAGTCACCACTTCACACACACACACCCCCATATAGGGAAGACTAAAGGATTCCACCCAAGGCCATAACCGCCAAAGTTGTGACAAATTGCTACAGGGAAGACAAAACCTGCCAATGCAGGATAATTTCTTCCCGGTCCTTCAACAGCAACCAGTCAAAGACCGTAGCAGTGCCCGCTAAACAGGAAGAAAAAGTTAACCTGCAAACAAGAAACATTAAACAAAAGGGAGGGTGAATCTCCAGAGCCAACTGCCTGGCTATTGTTGACTCCACCCCCTATTTATAAATGGGGCTGGTCCCACCTCCCAGCAAGAAACTAGATTACTGAGGCTGGGCATGAACTTCCAAAAATTAACACTGAGAGGCAAGCCAGCCCCTGTTGCCAGTAAGCTCCCTGGAAACTCTAGCACTACGCGGGGTCCCGCAAAGAGCACCCACAATGTAAAGTGTGAGTGCTCATTGTCTGAACATCCTAGAATTGCAACTGTGTTTGGAACATTCTGTGTATTGAGACATCACCTTGCCAACAAAGGTCCATATAGTTAAAGCTATGGTTTTCCCAGTAGTGATGTATGGAAGTGAGAGCTGGACCATAAAGAAGGCTGATCACCTAAGAATTGACGCTTTTGAATTATGGTGCTGGAGGAGACTCTTGAGAGTCCCATGGACTGCAAGAAGATCAAACCTATCCATTCTGAAGGAAATCAGCCCTGAGTGCTTACTGGAAGGACAGATCCTGAAGCTGAGGCTCCAAGACTTTGGCCGCCTCATGAGAAGAGATGACTCCCTGGAAAAGACCCTGATGAGAAGAGAAGACTCCCTGGAAAAGACTGCACTGCTGCTTAATCAATTATGATTAAGTCTGTGATGGGGAGAGCTAAGGTTCAAGCTGCAACAGACACCAGTAATTTAAACACAGTATCAGGATTCTTCATGCTACCACTGGGAAGGAGAAGGAGACTACAGTGGTACCTTGGGTTAAGTACTTAATTTGTTCCGTAGGTCCGTACTTAACCTGAAACTGTTCTTAACCTGAAGCACCACTTTAGCTAATGGGGCCCCCTGCTGCTGCCGCGCTGCTGGAGCATGATTTCTGTTCTCATCCTGAAGCAAAGTTCTTAACCTGAAGCACTATTTCTGGGTTAGCGGAGTCTGTAACCTGAAGCATATGTAACCTGAAGTGTATGTAACCTGAGGTACCACTGTATTATTATTATTATTATTATTATTATTATTATTATTATTATTACCACCATTATCATTATTACCATTATCATTATTTGGATCTAAACCCAGAACAGATTACAGGATGTTTGGCAAGACAAAGCACACACACTCTTAGGCATTGAGGGGGACTTCCAGAATCCTAAAATCATCATATTAACTGATCAAATACCATTTCAAAATGATGAAATAGGGTCAGGGACAATACTTGAAAAAACTGGAAAATCCCTGAGCAAATATATATGACAGGCATCTATTGCTGTCATGAGTTTGACCTTTGACCATCTCTGGCTGTTCATCTAACAAGACCTTAAAAGGTGTGTTATGCTGCAAGTTTTTAAAATGACCATAAATTCTGAATTCCGTGTAGCTTTGGAAAGACACACACAATCTGTGCATGAGTTGGAGAGGAAACAACACAAATGTCATTTAATTTACATGACAAAGTGCTGCCATTATTTCAGTATGACAGAATGCCACTAAGGGCAATTTCTGAAAATTATTTAAACAATGTAATGAGCTAAATGTCAGCATTAGCTAATTATGTTTATGCTAATTGTTAATTAGTTCTATAATGGAGACAGTCTTAATTAACAATAGTTCCATGTGTATATATGCAGGGAAAGAATGTGTGCGAAGTGGGAGGGAGGAGGGGGGGCTGCTGCTACAAAAAATGTTGAAAGTAATTTAATTCCTTGTAATCTTAAGTGTTTCATTTTAGGCATCAACATGAAAGTTCTCTATGTACTTTGGGGGGGGGATTTTTATGTTACCCATTTTTTGTCAGAATTATAAGGCTCCTTTTTATTATTATGTTTGATTTGCAAAGCATATTTGTGTGTGTGTGTGTGTGTGTGTGTGTGTGTACTCCAGGTGGAAAGGTAGGATCCTGTCAACATTACTGCATCAAAGGTTGCTAATACTCCATATTCTCCAAGAGAATATGGTTAGTATATATGACAGAAAATGGAAATTTATTCGTTCTGCTTGCAGTTGCATGTTGAGACCTTTAAACCTCCCCCTTAAATAAACTCAAATTTTGGTTTGGTTTTTGGCAAAATTTAGGCCACAACTTTATTGACTACAGCACAAGTGGTTGCATAGGCTCTGGTTCAACTTGCTCCCTGCACCATTGCAGGTAGCACTGACCCAGGGCACCAGCATAGGTCAGCCTAGGGTGAACACCTAGATAAGCGGAAAGCTGGGAACAGGCTATCTCCACCATCCAAATGCCCCCCTGGACTCAGGCACAGGCACAACCCCTTCTCAGGGGTTGACCAAACCATCGAGTCCCTGGATTCCTTTAACGGAATACCCTTCACATAGGGATGGCGAGAGCGTTCTTCCATCCCTATCACCTGAACCAGTGCCTATCCGCAACCTTACAAGTTGTGACGATATGCTACGCGGCAGGCAAAACCCAAATGGCAACAGCCAATCAGCCAAGTGGGGGAAATTCCTGCCGTGCCCCTGTCCCAACGACAGACGACACATGACGGCATAGCAAGGTCAATCGCAAAATGCCCTAAATATAGGGAGAAGTGGGTGGGTGTTCCGAATGCACGCGCCAAAAGAGGAAGCTCTGGGTCACGTGCATGGGTATATATAGGTCCCTTGATCCGTTTAGCCTGCGTTCCATTGGTCTAATTGAACCCTGCATCAAGGGACCTACCAATCGGGTGTTGTGGCTATCCAAACGTACCCACCCACAAACACAGGGTTAGGTTGCCAGGTCCCACCGCAACACGTGCCCTCTTTAAGGGAGGACCCGATTACACAAGCAGACAACCCTCGCTTGCAGGTATCTGTGTCTGCAAGCTAATGTTGTTCCTCAATCCAGTTTTTGACCTGAAGGACTTCAATATTTGAGGTGAGGTCCCACAAACAGGAACAGCCAGCATGATAGCCATGGGGGGTTCGATGTTATCATTTCCCCTTAACTTTATTTTTCAGTTTCTGAAAATAAATATAACAAACAATCGCCATGTGTTGTTGTTTAGTCGTTTAGTAGTGTCCGACTCTTCGTGACCCCATTGGCCGGAGCACGCCAGGCACTCCTGTCTTCCACTGCCTCTTGCAGTTTGGTCAAACTCATGCTGGTAGCTTCAAGAACACTGTCCAACCATCTCGTCCTCTGTCGTCCCCTTCTCCTTGTGCCCTCCATCTTTCCCAACATCAGGGTCATTTCCAGGGAGTCTTCTCTTCTCATGAGGCAGCCAAAGTATTAGAACCTCAGCTTCAGGATCTGTCCTTCCAGTGAGCACTCAGGGCTGATTTCCTTCAGAATGAATAGGTTTGATCTTCCTGCAGTCCATGGGACTCTCAAGAGTCTCCTCCAGCACCATAATTCAAAAGCATCAATGCTTCGAACATTCCATAAGTATACAGCGTAAATAATACAGCTTTGTAGCTTGACCACAACACATGGAGCAGTTTTTTGGTATTTGCACTGGAATGGTGTGGGAATGTTATTCAACCATTTCCTTGTGATTGTCAGATCATTCAAGCTAACAAAGTTTACCCCCCCCCCCTATTAAAGCTCTGCCTGGTTGGAGGACCAGTTTGGTAGCCAAACTGGTCCAGCTGGTGGACATATGAAGAATGGCTCGAATGTGAAAATGGAGTGAAGAAGAAAATGGGAATACAAAGGGGACTGCACACCAGGAGAGAGGCTTAAGAATTAAAGCTTGGTAGATGTAATATGTGGGAGGTGAAAGATCCAGAAAGTTATTGCATGGGCAGGGGGAGTTGGTGCAGAAAAGGAGGGGGATGGGAAGGAAATGGGGGTGCAAGGGGGGCTGCAGAATAAAAGAGAGAAGCAGCTTCAGAAATGGGTTTGGGACGGTGAAAAGCATAGCTGTCAACAGTCCCTTATTTGGCGGGAAACTCCCTTATCCCAGCGCCGTGTCCCGCTGCTGTCCCTTATTGATGATGTCCCTTAAATTTCCCGGGTTTCAAAGGAAGCAGCTCCTCTCCCTCCCTCCCTGCTGGCCAGGGAGGAGGGAGGCTCCAACTGTGTTGCTTGGCTGCGTTGCTCACCCCGACTGGGGGGTGGAGCTTGCATGCCTTGTGCCGATCAAATCGGCCGCGTTGCCTGGGGACTCGCCTTTGCTCAGCACTTCCCAGCGGAGAGGTGGCGGTGGTTTTCCTTGCTGCATCCCCTTTGCCGGGTTGCTGAGCTGTGGGAACCACCGCTTGAGACTTCGTTTGGCTGCTGGCTGGGCTTTCTGCCTTTGGATTGGAGGGGCTCAGAAGTTGAACATAGCTGTGTTCTGAAAATCCCTTATTTTGGCTGCTGATCCCTTATTTCCGAGGCTGCTGGTCCCTTATTTTCAAATCTGTAAGCTGACAGCTATGGTAAAAAGGGGGCATAGTACTTGAATGAGGTGGGAAGGGGAGTTGCCAAGCAAAGCAAGCAAGGGGGAAAACCCTCCCCCCCAGTATATATATATATATATATATATATATATATATATATATACCATGTAGAGAACTAGTATATGATTCTCATCAGTTGTTGGTCTTTCCCTTTCCCTTCTCTTTCATTCCCTCCACAGTTTAGACATGTATGTGTTTTCTGATAAGAACTTGATAAGATCAGAGAGAGAGAGGTTGCCTTGTGTTTTATGGCTCGGGTTGCGATCCTGTGAACGTTTAATGGGAAATAAGCCACACTGAACACAATGAAAGTGTCTTCTGGGTAAATAAAATCCAGCTGGAAGACTATTTGCTTCAGCTGTCAGCCCCGCCGCCTTTTCTTCCGCGGTTGTTATTTCTGTTCATCAATAGAGGTGCTGCTTTCCCCCATCATTGCCAATAGCTTTAAAATAAAAATTAAGCTAAAATTCAAAGAAATAACTATTTCTCCACAATAGCTTAATGCCTCCGGCACATGGTTGCAACACACATCCACCCTAAGGTGATTTGGAAAATTTCTTCTCATGCCTTACAAGCGTGGCACATATAAAACTGCCACCAGCTGCTCTCCCTCTTCAGTTCTTTAAGGCTCACCCAGTGTATGGTGGAAAGATGCTTGACTCCTAGCTTGTGAAAACAAGATGCCTGGTTATGCTGAAGGCTGCTGATAGCTTTAGGCAACCAGCTTGTTCATTCTGCTCAAAGGACAACCCCTTTCAGTAGGTGGGCTAAGATGCAATGAAGGTTCTGAAACTCCCACCTGGGCTGAAGTTATCTCCTTTTTTTAGTTTGTTTTTTCTCCTAGTCCTAGCAATCTGTGGACGACAGGAGATTATTCTGAGGTTGCACCTACAATACAGGATTCCTGCAGGATTCCTGCAGACTTGATGCGGGCAAATGTTGTCCCCATCTTCAAACACAGGAAAAAGAAGACCTAGGCAATTACTGACTGGTGAGCTTGACATCAATACCAGGAAAGGTCTTAGAACAGATAAACAGTCAGTCTGTGAACACTTTAGAAAAAGGATGCTGTGATTACTAAGGCCCAGCATGCATTTCTCAAAAACAAACAATGCCAGTTGAATCTAGTTTCTTTCTTTGATGGAGTTACAAGCTCAGTGGATCAGGGGGATGCTGTGGACATAGTGTATCTTGATTTCAATAAGGCATTTGAAAAAAGTCCCCATGATATTCTTTCAGAGAAGCTGGTAAAGTGTGGGCTGCACAGGGTAACTGTTAGGTGGAGTTGTAGCTAGCTGACTGACCAAACCCAAAGAGTGCTCATTAATGGTTCCTCATCATTCTGGGAAAAATGACAAGTAGGGTGCTGCAGGGCTCTGTCCTGGGCCCGTTGTTGTTCAACATCTTCATAAATGATTTGGTTGAAGGTATTGAGGGATCGCCCATCAAATTTGCAGTTGACTCGAAACTGAGACAGGGTAGCTAATGGATTCAGCTTCTTCTGTGTGCTATATTCACATCCTGCTTGTAAAAACATTCCACTGGGGCTTAACTTTGCATAGGAAAATCAAATTAAGCAGCAAGTTTCCCTGGGCAAGATCCTGAAATAAATTTGTTGTTGTTCAGTCGTTTAGTCGTGTCCGGCTCTTCGAGACCCCATGGACCAGAGTACGCCAGGTACTCCTGTCTTCCACTGCCTCCCGCAGTTTGGTCAGACTCATGCTGGTAGCTTCGAGAACACTGTCCAACCATCACGTCCTCTGCCGTCCCCTTCTCCTTGTGCCCTCAATCTTTCCCAACATCAGGGTCTTTTCCAGGGAGTCTTCTCTTCTCATGAGGTGGCCAAAGTATTGGAGCCTCAGCTTCACAATCTGTCCTTCCAGTGAGCACTCAGGGCTGATTTCCTTCAGAATGGAGAGGTTTGTTCTTCTTGCAGTCCATGGGACTCTCAAGAGTCTCCTCCAGCACCATAATTCAAAAGCATCAATTCTTCGGCGATCAGCCTTCTTTATGGTCCAGCTCTCACTTCCATACATCACTACTGGGAAAACCATGGCTTTAACTATACGGACCTTTGTTGAAATAAATAGAGATGCACAAAAACCAAGTTGTATTCTGATGCAGCTCCCATTCATTTCAATGGAGCATTCCCCCCCCCCCCTCAAATATTATCCTGCTGGATTGTACCCGCTACGACTATTGGTGACAACTGAAGACATGCAATATAGCTACTGCATGAACAAATGAACAAACTGCCTTCAGGAAACCATTGTGTGTTGCAGCTTGCCCAGCGCAATATTGATACTCTATTCTTCTTACACTTAAATGTTTATACCTTAACAAATATATTCTCCGCTGAAAAGACTGCCTGATATAATAGCAAGAAATCTGTACTGAACCCAAGCATCAACAGATTACTGGGGTTGCCTGAATTACTGTATGCTATTACAGTATTTTAGGAACCTGTAATACCCACCATTACTTTCCCATGTGAGAGCCCTCAGACTGACTTGCGGTTGCCATTTCTTCTTCTTTGGCAAATAAATATTGCAGTGTTTCCAATACAATCAGCAGAGTGTAACCAGAGCATATGAGTTTTAGCACAGATAATTAAAGCCCAGCGTTCTCCTTTGTAACAATTACGAGTACTTGTGGAAACAATGACAAGGTCAACTTGTGAATGAAAGCATCAATCAGGGATTGTGGTGCCTTAATAAAACAATAACCGAACACTTTGGAGAGGGGCAGCCAACAGACAACAAATTGTTCCCTGAGACATATGTTTTCTTAATGATGTAAATGTGGAGCAATCGCACATTTAGTAGGTTTACCTAATTAAGACCAATTTTGCCCATTTGGCCCACTTTGTGGGAATCTTTACGCTGAGTGATGAGGACCATGGGTTTCTCAAACAGAAGCTTATTTTTCTATTTAAACTTCAAAAGCAGAGGCATACCTAGGCCCCTTTGCATCCTTGGCAAGGAGATATGTTGGCACCTCCAAATTCAGGAGAGACCATGGACCAGAAACTGAAAAAGTTCTCACTTTTGTGCTCCACCAGTGACTTCCTCCATGGCCACTGGGGTCAGGTCTGCTCTCCTCCTCCTCTGTTGGTCCATTCGGCTGCCTGCCTTCCAGAGTGAAGAGGTGTGATTTTGGTGCTCCACTGAGCCTGTGCCCTCGGCAGGGGCCAACCTAACCAGCTCCTAGGGATGCCCCTGTTCAGAAGTCTTTCTAGGATCTTTGTGCTCAAGGGAGTGTGAAGGTACATTGGGTTGACATCATAAAATAATCTGAAACAGCAGAAAACTAATGTGAGTAGTTTAATGCCTCTAAGCAGAAGAGTCTTCTTAAAAATGCTGAATAACATACAAACTATCTCATGCACGTCTACTCAGAAGAACGCCCCACCAAGTTGGCTTCCTCTGAGGTAGGGAATTAGCTTCCTTTCTTCCAAGGCATGCTGGGGCAAGCAATGGATTTTGTTCAGCAGGAGATGCTGCACACCTTGCAACTTGTTTTGTAAAACCTGGAGTGGAGCTACTCTAGGCTCTGGAAATGGAACACGAAAAACACTGAGTGGATTCCCATGACATTGCAGTGATTACTGTCTATTGGTACTACAGCCACTAACTGCTTCTGAGTTTTTTCTTGGCATTCTGATGAAAGAATAGCCATGGTTAAGTCAGGGACTGGACTGAGGAGGAATGGTGGAGACCCAGAGAAGAGGAAGACAGCATAAATTTAGAACAGTGGTTTGCAGAAGGTCACAGTTCACAGGCTGCAGTGGGGAGAAGCTGGGAAATATTGGGAGAGCAGCAGGAAGAAGAAGCACCACCGGGGAGAGACAGCTAACAGACTCAGTGTCTTTAGAAAGCATGCCAGTCCCCCCCCCCCTTCCTGGGTCCCGGCGGGCATTGAGAGTAGGAGAACAGAAAGCTCAGAGGCCGAAAGCTCAGATCAGCCGATGTGGGGATGATGTATATTAAGAGAGATGGAGGGAGTGGCACTTATTCAGAGCAACGCCATTATCCAATAGGCAACAGCCTACATCTCTCTCTGTGAATATTGAATAAAATATCTTGGTAAGAAAGTCTTGTTTTCCTATTTCTGGCAGTCACCCGTTAGGGAGGGGGTTGGATTCCCTGAAGCCTGACAGGTTCCATGTAACATGTGACGGACAGGCAATGATGGGTTGTATCCAATGCTCAAAATCACAGATGGGCAAAGTGCTGCATTGCTCATGACCAATTTGCAGGCTTCCTCCAGGCATCTGATCAGCCACTGTGAAGACAGGATGATGTGCTGCTGCTATTATTATTATTATTATTATTATTATTATTATTATTTCTATTCCGCTTTATATTTTAAAGGGGGGATCTCAAAGCTGCTTACAACACATTAAATAAAACAACCCAGAATAAAGCAAAGTCAAGCTTCAAGGAAAATATTTCAGATCTTTCTCTGACATTTTGCTTTCCCCGTATTTATCTGCCTATTTAATTTATAGAGCTGTCCCATAGCAGAAGTACCAGATGCAGCAGGCTCAGTTTGTGACGTTATGCTAGCCCTGCTCATTAAAATTAATGGGCCTAAGTTGTTAGTGTTTCTTAATTGTAAAGGGTCTACTCTGAGTAGGATTGAATACAAGGTATTCTGCAAGAGTCTCTGCCATTTTTTGCACTGAAAGAAATTTAGGATGAAATAGAAGCACTTTTTAAAACAGAATATACTGTCTTATAAGAATAAGAATAAGAAGTATGAAATTAGGTTAAAGGTGTGAAAGAAAGCAATAGAAGTGGAAAGAAATTGCAATTGAGTAGATTGGAAGTCAAACACAAAGGTGGGGTGAGGGGTGGTGGATGGTGATGGGAAAATGAATTATTCGTGGGATTGAGTGTAGGTATGTTTGAACACTTTTAAGGATTGTATAGGGTGGCGCTGTGGGTAAAAGCCTCAGCGCCTAGGGCTTGCCGATCGAAAGGTCGGCGGTTTGAATCCCCGCGGCGGGGTGCGCTCCCGTTGCTCGGTCCCAGCGCCTGCCAACCTAGCAGTTTGAAAGCACCCCCGGGTGCAAGTAGATAAATAGGGACCGCTTACTGGCGTGAAGGTAAACGGCGTTTCCGTGTGCTGCGCTGGCTCGCCAGATGCGGCTTTGTCACGCTGGCCACGTGACCCGGAAGTGTCTGCGGACAGCGCTGGCCCCCAGCCTCTTGAGTGAGATGGGCGCACAACCCTAGAGTCTGTCAAGACTGGCCCGTACGGGCAGGGGTACCTTTACCTTTACTAAGGATTGTATGAAATGTATGTTTGTATGTGTGTATATTTGTAATATATGTGCATTAAAAATCCTTTTTAATTAATAATAAAAAATTAATAAAAAATAAAAATAAAACAGAATATACTGTCAATCCCAATGAGGACTCGAATGAGAATCATTTAAGGCAGAGGGAAACTTTTTTTATGAAGCGGATGACAAGAAACCTATTTTAGAAAGGGGGGGGGGATAGTTATACAACAGGGACAGCAGGGAGATTCTAAGAAATCAGTTTTGGACTTATTCTGGTGGTTTTTGTATAGCATATAATCCAGGCAGAGAAAGATGACGAGCATTGAAGAATTACTGGGTATTCGGATGCTAGATTCTGATGTTTTTGAAGATGAATTGCAACACTTTGTGCATTTTGTCAGCAACGAGACCTTTATGTCACCAAAGTCTCCCGTTGCACCGTACGAGCTCATTATTGGTGGTTTAAGTGTCCCTTTTCCAAATACAGAGACACTTCATTAAAAGCTTTTAACATTACCCATATCAAATTCAACTGGTGAAAGATTGTTCAGCACTCTTAAATGCATGTGTAAGTTTTCACTCTCCTACTTTAACAAGTTCGGCAGTTTAAGTAATTAAAAGTTCTGCTTTGCCAGATGAAATTATGGGAAGTGCAATGGAAATGTAGAACAAAAATGCATATAAATTGTATTACTATGAATATCCTATTAAAAACTACGAATGTTAATTCATTCTGTTCCTTTAAATAAAGTTCATTTTTGGGTTAAGAGAAGTGCTTTCTTTTTACCTCTCTATATACGGGTATATTATTAATTAGAAACAAAAAGTTCTGTTTTTTATGCTATTAACTAAATCATACTTATGGCTTTAGCTCTGTTGTGTTTTCAGACATAGTCACATGATCTAGGTGGGTGAATACAGCCTCCCCATAGGACTGTACACAAAGTCCTGTAGACCACAAATCTCCCACTGTTCCAGATCCTGCCATCTGCAAGGGTGAGCACGGGTACTTGATACCCATTTGAAAAGCTGCCCCATGCTTATGTTATCCATGCCTTTTTCTCCCTGCACGTGCCCCAGGTGAATGAAGAAGCAAGTGTTGCCCTCCCACCCAACGTCAACGGGAAAATGTGGATTCACCCTGACCTTGCCAGCTCTGCTTAATGCAGTCTCAACCAGCAATAAACATTATTGTTTTTGAAATGAAACCAGTTTCTCGGGGGCAAAGAGTATGTGATAGATCTAGACAAGGGGTCAGCAACCTTTTTCAGCCGTGGGCCGGTCCACCATCCCTCAGACCATGTGGTGGGCGGGACTATATTTGGGGGGGGGGGATGAACGAATTCCTATGCCCCACAAATAACCCAGAGATGCATTTTAGATAAAAGGACATATTCTACTCATGTAAAAACACACTGATTCCTGGACCATCCGCGGGCCGGATTGAGAAGGCGATTGGGCCGCATCCAGCCCCCAGGCCTTAGGTTGCCTACCCCTGATCTAGACAGTGTGAGGACTTCATGGGGAGGGACCCAATCCTCCATTGATACTAGAATAAAATATTGTGTGTGTTCATCCAAGGTCTCAGGACAGGTTACAACTGCAAAATATGCAAGTATAAAAACAAAACCATTACGATGATAGAACAAATAAAGTTGTTCCAAACTAGAAAAAACAACCATAAATTCAGCAAGAAAAGTGTGTCCCCCAAAGCAAACTATCTTATCCGGTGTGGGTAAAGAGGTGAGTCTTAGATATATATTTTTGGGTTCTTACTGGGGGAAGGGAATCCCCTTAGGATAACTGAAAATGCATCTGCCCCCAACTTCACTTTCAAATTCAGAGACTGGGGAAAAGACAAACACGAAGCATAAAGCCAAGAACCAAAAGTAGTCTCTTCCCTCAAAGGAATGTAAACAGTGATTTTGTGAGGTCCAACAGAACACCACACCAGAACAAAGAGAAAGTGAGAGACCCAGACTCCTCCTGGCCTGACTATTATAGTCAGCATAACCTTGACAGAAAGGATAACAGAACCAGTTTAAACCAGCTGTACTCAGCTTCCCAGAAGGAATAACCCAAACATCAGAAACCTTCTGCCTGCTTCTTCCACATGGAAAGAAACCTTCCAGAACACTCTTGAATTAAGTAGAACAGGAAAGATCTCTACACATCAGATCAATACTTCCTGTGCTGACAATATTTGCATTCCCACCTGCTACCTCTCTCACACTTGTCCTGGGCCTAATGAACCTGCCAGAATCTGGCTCTGGTTTCTTGGAATCTGCTTCGTGTGATGATGGCTTCCTTCTGTTTTCAGTTAGGGTTGAGCCCTACGAAACAACCATCTAAGATTGATAACCCTTGGAGAAGGGGGACTGCCCAGGCCTGCAACTGTGACTAGTTACAATGTTGGGCAGAACCCAGCACACTTGGATATGACTGTGGTGGATTTTGGTTTTCAATGTAATCGTTCATTTAGAGATACATTGAATGTGATGGCGCTGTGGTCACGGTTCCATATTGGTTCAGCTACAATTACACTGGGTCCTGGGCACCATCCCTCTGCTCACTCCCATCTGTTCTAGGACACAGTCATTTGTGGTATATAACACTAAGAGAGTGTTCTGTGCACCCCATAAAGTTGGAGCCGAAAGACACCCTCCCAATGCTACTTTCTGGACTCCATCCCAGAGGTACGATTGGAACTACTGTAACACACTGCGCCCAATTCCCATTCCTTAGAGCTGGTCCAAGAGGACGCTATGGTCAATAATAAGCTCTATGAATGATATTTGAAAACTGCTCCAGATAAGCAAGTTTCCTTACTGGATTCCTCCATCCAGGTGTTGCCAGTTTTGACAACATCCATCACATGTTCTGGGGTGACTGATCCCAGTCCATCTTGCTCAACAAATGGTCAGTCTTGTCAAAACTGACAGTGTCAATTATCTGTTTGAGAGTGCAAGGGAGAGCATACATGCTCTTATGTGTAAAGCCGTGCCCTCTTTGCACGTTTCCAAGCACAATTCAAAGTGTTGGTGCTGACCTTTAAAGCCCTAAACAGCCTCGGTCCAGTATATCTGAAGGAGCGTCTCCACCCCCATCATTCTACCCGGATACTGAGGTCCAGCACTGAGGGCCTTCTGGCGATTCCCTCGCTGCGAGAAGCCAAGTTACAGGGAACCAGGCAGAGGGCCTTCTCGGTAGTAGCGCCCTCCCTGTGGAACGGCCTCCCACCAAATGTCAAAGAGAACAACAACTACCAGACTTTTAGAAGACATCTGAAGGCAGCCCTGTTGAGGGAAGCTTTTAATGTTTGATGTATTACAGTATTTTAATATTTTTTTGGAAGCCGCCCAGAGTGGCTGGGGAAGCCCAGCCAGATGGGTGGGGTCTAAATAATAAATTATTATTATTATTATTATTATTATTATTATTATTATTAAGAATCTGTGGATCCTGATCTTCGTTCTTCTGGGTGCCAGAAGACATGACCCAAAGCACACACAGCGCCCAAAGAAGAAAAACTGTTTGAAATAGGGCTGTGCTGAAACCCATCCTCCAATTTGTCACAACTTTTCTTCCCCCTGCAAAGAGGCTTCAATGTTTCTGTCTCATTCTCAGAGCATTTTAGAATTTCTTCATTCAAAGGTTTGACTTAAAATAATAATGAACAGCTTTCAGGCACACATGAGGCTTGCAGGAGAACGCAGGTTAGGATGTTATAGTGTTTTCAGAAAGCACTTGCACCCATGTGGACTGCAGGGTGCTGAAAAAGACAATTTGCAGAACGAAAGAAAGGGCACTCACAAAGTAAGCTAAGTGCAATTTTTAAAAACCCTACATCCCACCCATGAGAATCTTAGCATGGTAATTTCATATGCAATTTATTTTGGCATTAATTGCTGGAGAAAATAAAACGCAAGGCTTTTTGGCACAGCACTAATTTAAGATGAAAAGTTAGATAATCACTGCAATGTGAAAAGGTTGAACATGCCGCTATTTTTCTAAAATGGCACCTTTAAATAAATGAAGCCAATGCTTCAATAAAAAGTGGCCATTTCTCCCTTCCCCTTGTTTCATTTCTGTTAACAGCAAAATGCCTGTTTCCTGTGCCTTGTTTCATTATTCCCTTCCCTTTTGTTTCATCAAATGAAAATATTATTTATGTGAGAGCTGAACAACATGTTTTATTGTACTATTTTTCTCGTGGTTTTATTGGAAAAGATAGCATGATTTTATGTGTTAAACAGTGGTGGTGACTAATTCCCCTAAATTGAAAAATGAGAGGTTCAAAGTTTAAGTCTTTACATACAGTAGGTTTTGTTTGCTTGTATTGGGTGGGAATAGGTGGTTATGGACAAGAAGCAGCTTGTATAAAATTCAAGCTGTCCAGTGCATAAAAAAATTAACTTCTGCCAATTGCCCAAATGTTCTTCCAAACAAGAGGGGTGAACCTTTTGCCCTTCAGATGTTGCTGAACTGAATCAGCCCTAACAAGTGTGGCCAATAGCAAAGGATGATGGGAGTTGTAGTTCAGCAACAACTGGAGTGCCAAAGGGCCACCCATTATAAAGTCACAAAGAGTAAAGGACAGGTTCACACGCAGAACAACATAAGCTCTCATGTTGGTGAGGACAAAGGTTTCCAAGATTTCACAAACTCCCCTTGCTAGCCATTCATGGTACGTATAACAATGGAAATTAAGAAAATGTGTATCCAGGCTTTAGATAAAAAAACAAAGTAAGAAAACCATGAAAAAATAAATCAAATGTATTAGATAGCATATATTTTGACTGTTTCCTAAATATATATCTATTTATCTATGGATTTTTTTTTTAAGTAGCAAAACTCTAGTTCGCCTGGCTGAAAATTTTGAGATATTTATTGCCTTGTTTCAAAGTGATGGAGTACATAATGGCAAAATACATATGATAAGGAACCTCCTTCTGGATAGGAGTGTCCTCTCTGCTTTCAGAATCTATGTAAAATAATAGCAACGGTTAGCAAACCTAGAGATACTCAGGAAGCAGAAGACTTAAATTATACTGATACAGTTTAACGTGAGATTTTCCAAAACTGCAGATAAACTAATTTTGGGGGGTTGCATCTATAGAAAAGTCATGGGTATATAAGCAAAACACAAATAATTTGGCTGGCATATTTATAAGGTGATTTTAAAACCCCTCACCTAACAACCTTGAAGGAAGCCAGTTGTATTTAGTCCAGTATTTATTAATATGTATTTTAATAAATTCACTTTATAAAGGTTGGAACTGCAGTATTCTATATCCAAAATATAGAAAATCTATTAGAATCCGGTGAAGAGTGGATAAACATCCGGCGAGCGGGGTCCGGTTGAGAGGCTGTCACGTGACGGTGTCTTTCAGGGTGAGCGCGCGCACAGACACGTGTCCAAAAAAAAGAACCCCTGTGGGAATGCGCCCTTCTGGTCTGTTTGTTCTTGAATGGGCTTGTGAAATGTCCATCTTCTTTGCAGTGCAAGAATATTAGGCATCTTTGATGTTCTGAAAGGAAAAGGGCCCCCAGCAGGCTACTGGGGAACCTCTGGGTGCCCTGACCGTCCAAAATATTGCTTCTACCCCAGTCGCTGCCCCTCCTCGTTTTAGTGAGACACCTACCAAGGCATGGTGGGTTGTTTTGCATTTTTTAAAAAAATATGTTTTAATGTTTCTTTAAGCAGAATGTTCTCCCGTTGCACAGGAGGACCCTGAGCACTTTTTAGGCAAAAGCAGCCGGAGCTGCGGCGTCCCCGGCGGGCGCAGGGCGCTTCTGGTCCAGGCAGCCGCGCGCTCCGGGTCTGCGCCAGCCCATCTCTCCCGCTCTGTCTAGCTGAAGTCGGTTGTCTATTTGTTCCTTCACGGCTCCTCGTCCTTAGATTAGATTTCTCCTTTCTCATTACCAACCTTAATAGACCTTTCAGACCTAATTCCAGCCCCAGATATTATCTGACCCGTATAATTAATTAATTATAGCCCAAATATTATAGATTATTAAAAATAGCATAACTAATAGTGTAATATCTCAAGCTGTCGACTTTAATAGTCAACATTGTCTTGGTCTCTCTTATCAGGCTGGGACACCCGGTGAGAATATTGATTCCTGGTAATTTTAACCATCATCTGCCATCCTGATGGGTAATTGTCAGATTTTCACCCGAGTCAACGCTCATTTGAAATCGTTAAACCGTCGGCAGAGCTCCCGGTTGATCTTAATGTTTCCTTTTTCTCCCCCTTCAATATGTTGCAGCAACCGAGAGGAAAATAAATAGAGGAGGAGAAAAGAGATAGTTGTGGCAGGGAAAAGTCATCTGATTCTCCCCTCGCGCTCGCTCCCTGACAAAAAGGCGAGCGTTACGAATGGTCCCGGCGGCTAATTTTGGCCTCTTTTGTTTTATTTCGAGATCGGCCCGGTTTTATTTAAAGCAAGAAGAGGGGGAACCTCCCTCTCGCTCCCGGAGGGGAGGCGGCAGCCAGGCAGCTGCTCTCGCCGTCCCCTCCGCGGCTGCCGGCTGCCGGGCAAGCGCGCACGGGAGTCCGCTGCGCGGCGCCTCCCCTCGGGCTCAGCCGGTCACTTCGCCGGGCTGGCGGGGCTTCTGTTTGCGGGCTCCCTTTGAGTTTAGGATCTGGGCCTTGGAGAGGAAGAAACTCCAGCAACCAAGCGGGGCTGGCGCACCTCTAACCGCACAACTCCCGTTTTGGTTTCGTTTGGAAAGGCAAAACGCGCAGTTCCGCTACCGAGGCCCTTGGGGGGCTTTGGGTTTGTTCAGATTCGGGGGGGGGCGTTATGCAGGGTCAGAGCAGACTCGGAGCTGAGCCACCGAGGACTCCACCGGGCCGAGGCGAGACGCTGCTCCTTGGGGGAAGGCGCTGGCGCAGAGGCGTCTTCCAAGGATCCCTGCGCCCCAACGGGGACAGATTTTGGAGAGGCAGCCTGGCCTCTCCGAGGGATCTACCCGGGTCTAGCTGAGTTACGAGGGGAGGGGATCCTACAGAAGTCAGAGGGCAGGAGACGAAATCATTCCGACGGCATCAGTGCATGGCAACAACATTTATATTAATAGTCTGTTTCAGCTCCGGGGACTGGAGAGATCAGGTGTGAGGTCCGATCAACAGAGGAGGGGTGACGTTAAGCAGGATTCTGGTTGACTCTGGTACAGGGGTGATCAACCACGTAAGATGAGCTGAGCCCAGACCAGTGGCGTAGCGTGGGGGGTGCCAGGGGGGCCGGCCGCACCGGGCGCAACATCTGGGGGGGCGCGCTCGCTGCCTCCGGAGTCGCCGAAGAGCCTCGGGCGCAGGCTGTAGCAGAGCCCCATGTCTCGTGGAACCGACGAGCTGTGCGCGCGCCCGGGCTGAAGGCGTCCGGCAGGCAGCGGCTCTCAGCCCCGCGCGTCAGGGCCGCGGAGGACGTGCCAGGCAGCCCCTCCTCACAGCCCCGCCTCCGCTGCTGCTGCTGCAGCTGCTGGGCCATGTTGCATTTTCCTCGCCTCTCTGCCCCCCTCCTCCTCCGGGCAAGCGGCGTGGTTTGGGCGGCAGCGCCAGCAGCAACTCGACTCAGATCGGCAGGTTAGGGGTTGGGGGGGGGCGCAAATTACTTGCCTTGCCCCGGGTTAGGGGGCGCAAATTACTTGCCTTGCCCCGGGTGTTGACAACTCACGCTACGCCGCTGGCCCAGACGTCATGGGAGAAGCAGGCACTAGCAGGGTCCGCGAGGGTGGGCTGGCGGGGAAGAGTTTCATCTGCGCGCGCGCGAGGTTCCCAGGCCCCATCCCCGAGCGCAGCACCCCTGGATCCCGCAAGCCCAGCTGCCAGTGCGCGCCTCTTTCCCCGGGAAACCAGCGAGAAGGGGGGGGATACCCCCGTTTTAATAGGTCCTCGGAGGATTTCCCGGAGCATTATTTAAACTTCTAATTATGATTCATGCGTGTGATAATATTAATTTAATAATCAAGGAGATGTGCAGGAAGCATTAACCTCAATTAAGCTCATTACTAGCCTAACCTGAAAATCCCCTGAGCTTTTAAATCTTCCAGGATGAAGAGCTGACAATGTATTGATAGAGGGCAAGATCAGCTCCATAGCTTCCTTCCCTCCCACCTACCCCCATTCCATTTGTTGGGGAGAATTAATGTCTCTTTGACTGGGGCTTGATTAGCAATTTAAATAATTTTTAACCTTTATCGTGAAAACAATCTCTGCTCGCGTCATTTCAGGAAGTGGGAGAAACCCAAACAACATGGAGCTCATCTCGTTGGGTGCCATATATATATATATATATACCGCTTGGTTATGTCCGGAGCGAAGGCCTGTGCCCTAATTCACGGGGGCAAAAAAAGTGGGGACGAGGAGAATCAGCTGGTTTTGCCACTGCTGAGAGTTTTATAAGAACCTGCGAGCAATTAAAAAAAACTCCAGTAGCCAGACCTCATTCTCTATCTTGAGCCACAAAGTGTCTGGGACTCAGCGAGGTGGGGACTCCTCCCCTCTCCAGAATGGAAAAGTACCCACGAAAAGTTTAGCTCCTTGCACGCGCAGAGGTTTGCCTGTGGTGTCCCGGGACGGTGCTGCTTTTCAAAGGGACTCGATCCTCCCCAAACGGACAAGAGCAAGAAGTCCTTTCCAACCCAGCCTATTTAGAGACTGCCTAGGGGGCCGGGCTAGCTTGCATATTTACGAAAGGGGGGAGTGTGGAACCACGAGGCAAGCAGAAACCAAACGGACGCAGCTTAATTTTTTTGCTGCCAATTCCCGACGCGTTCCCAACACGAAATTCCTTCCTCGGGGGAAGTGAATCAGCAGCAAAGCCAATGGAAGAACAATAATATTCAGGTTTGCGATTAGGACCGGTGCTGGACAGCAGCAGTCTGCTGCTCTTTCATTCGCTTAGTTCCAGATTCGTTTTCCCTGAGGAAAGACTCTCAGGATTGAAACGTTGTTTAACCGTTGATGTTGGATCTGGCCCAAGCAATCATGGTTACATCACTGTGCCTGGAGATTTTCAAAGTGCCCAAAAAATGGTCCCTGCCCTCTAGGAGCTACCAGTCTATTACAACTCAGCACAATGACTCCTAAAAGGGACTGAAAGTCAGGGATAAAGAAAGCAAGCCTATGCCCTTCTCTCAGCTGCAGATACTTCGAGCTGTTCGACAGAGGAGCGGACTCCCCCTCGGGGGGCTGTGGACTCTCCTTCCTTGGAGGTTTTTACGCAGAGATTGGATGGCCCTCTGCCATGGGTGCTTTAGCTGAGATTCCTGCGCTGAAGGGGGTTGGGCTAGATGACCCTCAGGGTCCCACCCAACTCTCCAATTCTAAGACTTAATTGCAGCACGTGAGTTGCACCAAAGAACTGACAAGCTCAGCTGAGCTTTGCAACCGGGCGCTCCTCCGGTTGAAGCTACCCCGAGTGAGTGGCGAGAATAAAAACGGGGCAGCCCCCGAGTGCCATAGGGTGCAAGCGATGCTCTTTAAGCAAAACCTGGTCGTCGCGCTGTTGGTGTAAAAGCTGCTTGTCTTTCTGTTGTGACTTCTGATTTCACCAGTGGAAATGTCTCTGCCTTTTGCAAAGTGTGTGTTGGGGGGGGGGAGGAGTTCAAGCAGAACTGAAAGCGTCTGGTGGTTCTTCTGGGGCAAAATGACCCGCCTGGCTGTGCTCTTCTCGCCAGTACACAGTCCTCATCATATTGGCCGTCTCTGCGCTCTCGGGAAATGATGGCGGCCTCGAGGAAGAAAGAGAATCGCTTCTTTACGCGGCGCTCCAAATAAGTGCAGCCAAGACAGGACAAAGGGCGAACGCGCGACGGGGTGCTCTCGCCTTTTCCCGTCGGAAATGGCGTTGAAGGCACGGGTTTAAATTCGTTAATTAATTAATTGGCCGGTTTGGGAAGAGACGCCTTCCCTCCCCGCCCGCGTCTCCCACGCTCTGAGCACCTTGGGGTGCAGGGCGCGCAGGACAGCACCCCCCCCCCCGCCCGGAGCCTGGGCGCGTGTCTCCTTCCCCCGCGATGACCTTTCCGTGCTCTCGGCACACGTTTCTGATCAATGCTCGCGGCTCGGAGGAGGGGGGATGAGCACACACCCCCCCTTCTGCCCAGTTTCCCCCCACCCCGTGTAAATCCATCAAAGTGACCTTCCCAATATAACAAGGGCTGCTAAACTGTTTTACCACCACGATAAATGTCCTTAATTACCCTGAGATCTGCCTGCGCCGCTGCAGGGCGATGATGAATGGAGGAAAAGAAAAGGTTCATTTGTTGACTGGACTTGGGAAGATCTAATTAAAAAGGAAGTTTGGCGCTGAAACTCCGGAGCGGGACGCGGAACCGGCTGCGGGGATGGGGAGGGGGTCGGCGGAAGGGGCATGAAAAGACTTTCGGTCTCCCGTCGCTTGGGCAGCCCTCGGGGCAGAGAACCAAGCGGTGGCCGGCTCGACGCTCGTCTGGGCCTCGCTTGAAAAGCCCCGGGGCACCCGCGAGTCCCACGAGCTCGGCCAAGATCCCCCTCGGTTGCCGCAGTTTCTTTTCCCCGGCTCTCTCCTGCCCACCCACCTGCCTTACAACGCGGCGCCCCCCGAGGGCATCGCTCCTAAGGCAGCTCAAAGACAAGACAAGCTGCTGCCTCGCCCAAGAGGCCGTGGGGGGGGAGGCAGTTGGGGTTGCCCTCCGGGGCCAGCAGGGCCCAGACGTGCCTGCGGGAAAGGGATGTCCGAGAGGAGCGCCCCCAAGCCAGGGACCCTCTGATCCGGTGCCACCTGCGACCGCCCATACCGCGCAAGCGGGAGGAGAGCAGGAGAGTCTTGTCCCTGCTTCGGGCTGCCTTCCCCTCCTGCCTCCGAGAAACGGAAAGGAAAAGGTTGTGGCCGCCTGGCTCCTGCCCCGCCTGTGGCCGGGGATGAGGCTGAGACCCGACCCGAGCAAGAACGGAGATATTATTGCCTGCCACAGCTCGTCGAGGCCCCCAGAATCAGCGCCAACTTTCCCGAGAACAGATAACCGGAGATGGCAGATGGATGGAGATTGCGCAAATGAGCCTCTAATTGACAATCAATTGTGATTAGGAGCAATGGAAGGCCTTCCTTGCGCGCGCCTGGCTCCTTCCTCCTGCCAGGCTTGGGGGGGGGGGAGGTGGAGGCAGGAGGCCCAGGAGGCGGCTCCCCGCTTCCAGAAGGTCCCTCTGGGGCCTGTCAGCAAAGACAGAAATCCGGCGTTGGTTCTTCCCCTGGGGGGCTTTGCGTCGGATTAATGCGCAATTAATTGCTCGCCCAAAGTGGCCAAGATGTGTAAGAGGGGTGGATGGAGATCATGCGGGACGAGTTTTCCCCACGCGTCCTAAATATTACTAAGTCCTAAAGGACCCTTCTTGAGCCGGGGGTGGGGGTGGGGGGCTCCAAGTAAAAAAGAAGAAAGGCCTCCCTCGGATACCCGGTGAGCTAGGTGTCCAGAAAGAGCCGCGCCGCGCCGGCTCTCCTGCCTGCAGGGACTCCCCTGGGCCCGGCCCACTGATGGGCTAATCATGTCCGAGCCCGACCAAAATTACAGCTGATTGCTTTACCCATTATTCCTTCCAAGTTTTAATTTCTGCTTTCCAAAGGATCATTGCTCGCGGTAATTGCAAAAGACCTGCCCTTGTATGTGTCACTAGACTCAAAGGCAAAAAAGAAAAAAAGGAAAAGGGGAAAAAAACCCACCCCCCTAATTTTTCGTTTATTCTGTCTCTAGTCCCGGCCTTTCTTTTGGCAGCTAATTCAAGCCGCCGTGATCTAGACATCCAAAACAAGAACAGAATTAACGCCCTCAAAGAAGCAAATTGCAGAAATTTCCAGATAGCAAAGGAATTGCATTTTCCCCTACCCACCCCATGGGCTGAAAAGTCCTGTTCTTTTTATTGTATGTTCCAGTGCAAATTATTGGGTGGGGAGTTCGAATGCCGCCGCCCTCCCCACACTGCTCTGCAGGAGGTCTTGGCATCCCAGGTCTTTCTGGCTCGGGCTCTTTGCTCCTGGGCAATCCCCTCTCTCACTAATTCCAGAACAGGGTCAGGAGGGGAACCTGAATGTGGAATTCGAGGGGTTTCCTTGCGCTAAGAGGGCCGGATAATCCGTTTGGCGTCCCTCCACCCTCCTGTGAAAAGGTCCCGAGCTTCCCACGTATCTGTAGTTCTTCTGAACGTCAGTGTGTCCTTGTTCGTGAGTAAGTGCTGCTACTTATGGGCGGATCTGGAGGGCGGCGATGGTAAAGACCCACCGTGGGACTGGGAGCGAGTGACTTTTGCGCGCAATTTGCGCCTCGGGGTGGAAAGCAGCCTCTCCAGTCGCTGAGCCCAAGCGCGGCGTTTCGGCGGATCCCGCAATTATTTCAAAGCGAGCGCCTCCTTCTCCTCCCACCTCGCCAAATAAGGCTATTTAGATGCTTTCCAGATGAGTGGAGGGCGCTGAAACCGAGCTGACAGCGAAGTATATCTCCGGCAGCGCCGCTATCCTTCACCCTCCCGGCCGCCCCCTCTCCACCCTCCTGCGCGCTCCTCTGGGACGAAGGTTGCTGGCCGTTCTGGGCAAGGGATTAATTTGCAGCCAATTACCACCGGGTGCTAAATATGAATGCATAACGAAGCCCCCCCCCCCCCCTCCTGCGGGAAAGGAGGGTGGGATAAATGTCTAGGCTGCCCCCCAGAGAGGAGGGGCGGGGGTCAGAAGCCGCAGCAGCGCAGGGACCTTTTGGAGCGGAGCGCACAGACGCGCACACACACTCTCCGCGCCTCGCTTTCTCTGCCAAGTTCCTCCTCCTCCTCCTCCTCCGGAGGGGGTGTTTCCAGGCGAAGTTTGCAGAAGGAAGTCATCCGGAGGGGGAGGGCGGTGGAGGGGGGAGGGCTGCTCTGTGAGGAGTCATGAACGTGAGGCGAGACAAGGCTCAGGTGGGTGACGTCTCTATTCCGGCTGCAGCGGCGGCGGCGGTGGCGGCGGCGGCAGCGAGCCCTCCGGAGTGCCTCTTGGGGGAGCCCGGGTCGTGCAGCTGGCCGAGGGGGGACAGCATGGACGGGCCGGCGGAGCAGCGCCTGACGCCCAGCAGCGACCTGCCGCCGGTCTACTCGTGCCCCGTCAGCAGGGACAGGCAGGGCAGCGAGAACGCCAACAACACGGCCGGGCCCGAAGGGGCGGGCGGCGCCTTGCCCGTGGTGCACAGAACCACCTCCTTCTCGGTCCTGGACATCCTGGACCCCAACAAATTCAACAGCAAGAGCCGCAGGCACTGCGCCGTGCTCTACAAAGCCGCGGCCGGCGGAGAGTACACGCTGGTGAGCGAGGAGAAGCTGGACGAGGCGGGCGCGGATGCCAAGGCTCTGGCTGACGACTTCCAGGCAGCCAGGAGAAAGTCCGCGGCCGACCTGCGCAGTAAGTACCACGGGCCGCCCTCGCCGCCTTCCTGGCAACCCCGACCCCGCAGCAGCAGCAGCAGCAGCCAGGGGGTCCCGTCTAATCGCCTGCATTGACTTGTCCGCCACTTCTGTGTCCGCGCAGGAGGCGTTCCTCTGTTGTTGCGGGCCAGCCAAGGGGAGCAGAGGCACTCAGGAGAGCGGGCAAGCCCCCGAGGCCCTCTGAAGAGAGGGGAAGGGAGGGCTTGGCGGAACTCATCCCGGTCAGTCGCGCCCAAAGTTTTGTGCCAGGCAATGCCACCAAGTGGGGAACTCGCCCTCCAGGTTCCCATGCTAGGCAGAGGGAGAGGGAGCCTGGGAAAGGAGGAAGAAGCCTCCTTTCTCTGCCTGGAGAATCTCTCTTGCCGGAGAGGAAGGGGCCCGGGCCGGCGCTCCCGCGCTGGAAGATGCCTGCTTTGTGCGCTCCTCAGCTTTAAGGCCAGGGCAGACTCGGCGAGCCGCTTTCTTGGACTCAGGCTGAAGGGAACGGGCAAGCCAGGCAGCATCCTGCAACTCCAGGTGGCCGGCTAGGTTCTCAAGAGATGGCACCACGCAGCCAAGTCCCCTTTTGAGTGGGAGGCAGCCCCGACAACCGCCTGGCCCACTGGAGAGCGGCTGGCGTTAGCGGGAAGCCTGCCAGAGCCCTCCAACTGCTTCAGAACCGCAACCGCCGCCTTTCCTGCGCGGGTTCTGGTTCCCCAGGTTAACCTTTTTCGGGGTAAAATGTGCCTTTAAGGTCCAGGGATGTTCTTTTTAAAAACACACACACACACACACACACACACACACACAAGCACAGAGCTGGCTTTTTGCTCCCGGCGACAGATTCAATTTTCTCTCTCTCCCTCCCTCTTTAGCTTTTTTTAAGGACAAATCAGACTAATTGTGACAAAATGCTGGTTATCTCTGGAAAAACAATTAAATTCCTTCGATTACATTTAAAGTAAAATGTGCTTAGCAGCGTAAAGAGGCTGCATAATGGGGGAAATCGCCCCAGAGTGGCGTGTAGGACTGAGCGGGTCGATATCCTATTATCGAATTGTGCATATCTCTTTCAAGCACCTTGCAAACTCTCGCCTAACATCTAAATTATAGGGTCAAAATTCGGATAATTACTCGATTAAAACCTATTACACTTATTAGGGCTGCCTATCGACCGGGAAGGGCGTTCGACCCGGGCGCCAGATTGCTTTTGCCTCCCCGGGTCCCTGCTAGGCTCCCGACGCCCCCTCCCTCGCCCTTGCTCCCCTCCGGTTCCTAGGCTGGGACACCCCTGCGTGGGACCGGGGGGGCCCGGGGTGCTGGAAGAAGCTCCGCTCCGAAGCCGGGCTGGTCTCTGCCGCCAGCAGAGCCGGCCACATCCCCGGGAAGCGCGAGCCGCCGGAGGCCTGCGCAAAGTCAGCAGGCGCGCAACTCCCTGCCCCGCGGTTCGCATCCAGTCTCCAAGGCCTGCGTCTACTCTTGAGCCCCGCGCTCCGGGACACTCCGGCTTCCAGCCACTTGGCCAGGGAGCCCAGAGGGGTCCTCGGGTTGATCGGGGCCGCGGGTATCCCAAACACTCCTGGCCAGGAGGCGCGGAGGCCCAGCTCTCCTACTCCCAGTGCCAGGGCCCGTCTGGACCCCCCCTCCTGGGGCCAGATCCTAAGGGCGTGGTGGGGCAGGAGAGGGACTTCGAGGAGTTTGGGAACCTCGATCGGCGAGACTGCTGCGCTCGCACTTTTCTTCTAGGCAAAACTTTGGGGCGCAGTCGGAAAGCCTCCTACCGAAGCTCCCCGAAAGGATACAGTTTTGTGGCAAGAAATGCCCACGCGCAAGAAATGCCGCACACATCCAGAGGCTTTGCAAAATCAAACCAGTTTGCCTAAACTTTCACTGAGCTTCAAATTTCCCGATCGCGCGCTGGAGTTTCTGCCCCTTTCCCCGGGGAGGCGACAAGCGAAGCTTTGGAAAGCTCGATTGTCCGACAACTCCCCACTTCAGAAATGAGGTTGTGGTTTCTTTTGTCCGGCGAGGATCCAGCAACAGCCGGCGTTAAACAATTTATCTATAAATTCGTTTACACCGAGCCAAATTTGAGATCCGCTGTACAATTAGTTCTGGTTTAAAGGAGGTCGATATTGCACAGGAGGGAAATCTGTGTATTTTACGCCCAAGCCTTGTATCCTGGATTTCATGTTTCCTCCAATAATTTAAGTGCGCGAACTTCCCTGAGAAGTTTGGGGGGTCTTGGCGATTTAAGGCTTTTAAAACCAAACAAACAAACCATCCCCAGGCCGCGTTTTGCCACCCGGGAGCTGCTCGCTTCCGAAAAGTGAGATTTTCTTCTTCGCTCATTTGCCTCGTCGGCGAAAGCAAAACACTGGGGAGGTCTGGGGGCACCGGCAAGAGCCCGACTCTCGCCCGAGTCCCATTAATTGGCGATTAATATATAACCCCAAACAAATTAAGTGACCGCTAACTGCTTTGTACATTACACAGAATTGGTTTAATTAAGTTTGGATCTGCTCTAGCAATCGATACAAGTATTTGGTCCAATTAAATCCTTCTTCCAGGGGATAACCAAAAAAACAAAAACAAAAAAAACGAATAAGCAAATAACGGAGAGACAAAGCTTTGATGGGAACTGAGCGACGTACTGCTTGCTTCTCCGGCTCCATTCGGATGAAGGGCACTTTCTGACCTTTTTTTAAAAAACAAAGAACAACAGCAAGCTTTTTAAAAATCAGGCCATGAACTGCATGTGTTCTGCCTGCCTTCAACAAGTCATTTTCAGTAGGGAATGAGGGGGCCATTATTTCCACGAAATCTGGGTGTTGCGGGACGGAGTGCCGGCCATTCGCCCAGCTCAGCTGGCTGGAGAGAAGCGTTTCTCCGGGCTTCCCCCGCGGTCCGCTCCCGGCTTCTCCGGCTTCGATTTGCGCAGGCTGCAAGGCAGCAAGCGAAGGGCACCGATCCTTTGACCAATGAGATCGTGCTTATTATTTTTATAATCATTAAGCTTTTTTAAAAAATAAAAAAATATTATTTAGTTGGAGTTTCGTCCTCCAAGTTGAGCCCGCGCGTTCCTGGCAGGGCAGTACTTTTAGGAAGCCAAAACAACGTCTTCTTTCCGTCGACTGATAATCTGAAGTCTATAGTGCAAGATGCCAGCAGCCTACGAAGTCACCCCAGGCGTCCCATCTCCAAGCCATGCCAGGGAACACACGCTTTGGGTACTTAAGGGGGACCCGGAGTTTTGTGGTTTGGCGGTTCAAAGCAGGGGAGTGAAACCTCCCCCTGGGCCTGGTCTCCCCTTCTGGGGGTCCTCTGGGCGCTTCCCAGCGCGACTCGCAGGCCCCCGCTTCCGGGCCCCCTGGATGGCTCTGGACGCGCGCGATCAGACCCCCAAAACAACAGAGGCGACCATCGCCTGGCGGCCTGCCGCGAAGGAGGAAGCTCCTGGTGTCGCCCCCCCCGCCAGCCCCCTCCCTCTCCCCGCCAGCATTATCCTAAATTGCAGCGGCAGAGCATTCAACAAACAGGTCCCGGGGCTCAAAGGCGACGCCACCCACCTTCAGGCCGCGTCCAAAGGCCTCTGCCGCGCTCAAGTTTCGCCTTTCCAAACAGAGCCTCCGGCCAGCGGGCCTCCCCGGTTGCCCCTCCGATGGCTTGGACGAGCTGACCTCACACCCGGGCCCCGCTTCTGCTTCTTCATCTGCCACTCCCCGAACTTTCAAGGCCGCAAGTTGCGGACAAGGAGTGGGAGTAAGGCGTGTAGAGGGTGGGACTAATAATAATAATAATAATAATAATAATAATAATAATAATTTTGAAGTAGTTTTATCTTGCCCAAGGTAACCCAAAGTGACTTACAACCAACCAACTAACCATTCCTTGCTTTGAGTAAAGGGGGCATTCACAGTTATTTTTCTGAAGGGGGCGAAGGAAGTAAAAACTAAAAACAAATAGACAAAGCTAACTTGCACCAGAGAGCAGGTCTTCAGCGGTGACGCCTGGACAGACCTGGTCTCTGAGAACTGGTGCTCCAGGTCTGCTGCCCACTAGGTGGACTTGGCGTCCAGACCACTCTCTGTCCGTTCACCACTGACCACCTGAATTATTTCCCTGACTCCATTTACTTCCTTCCAGCCTTTATTAATTGCATTGCTCTGACAATCAACTTCACAGCCCGCTGCATTTATCTTTAAAACAAAACAAAACACAACAAAAGCACACGACCCAAATACCAGGTTAACAACACTGAGCTATACTTTAGGGCTGTCCTAAAGTACTTCAGCAAAATGGGTATAACGACACTAGGTTACTTTGCAGCGCTGGCGAGACCCCTCAATTTCGCAGGCACCCTCCTGTCCCCTGCAATATGGCAGAAACATGGAGGATTTTATGCGCATTGGTATTAACAGAATGAAGAAAATCACAATTTTTTTTGGTATGAAAAAAGACCCAAGTTAGAAATATTATGAGCTCCCGTCTTGGCTGTTACCTTGGCTGACACGCTTTTATTATGAATAAATTTATCAGTAAACAATACTACCCTAATTAAAGCTAAACCAAAATTCCAGACCCCCGAGTTGTTTTCCTGTGGGGCAGCAATCTTTTTTTTTTCCTGCCAGCGAAGACCAGCAGAAAAGGTTTTATAAAAGACCAAGAGTCTCGCCTTCTGTTTGTTTCATTGGCTCGCTCTGCTTTTCTAGATCTCGGTCCCTGATACAACTTAATTCTTAAAGCACCGAGAGCAGGCCGGGCAGGGAGGCAAGTTTCTCACGAAACAAATGAGAATGGCTACTAGAAAATTTCTTTTTTAAATGAAAAGTGGGAATCTGGAGTATTAAGGTGGGGGAAGGAGAGACGGCCCCCTCCGCGGTGCGGACACCAATGCCCACCATCAGGATCACGAATAATGAAAAAGTGGCTAAGTAGACGCGCCTCGCTTTTGAACGACACATTTCTGACCCCTACTAGGGTAGAACCGCAGATCCACGTATGTTTACAGAACTGTAGTCTGAGGAACTTATGGGGGGAGGAATAGGATGAGCAAACTAGAACCGAGAGACTTCGGTTGTGCGGGTGGCGAAATGTGCCCAAGACGGGATGGCTGGCAAAGGAATGTCTCCTCCTTTCTCGTGTTCGACGGGCTGCGCCTGGCGCTGCTGTCCTGGGGGCGAGGACCCGGCCCGGCTCTGGGCCGGCCACCCGGGCCCGGCCGGGCTGTATGTATGCTTTGCGCGTGGAGGGGTGGGGGCGAGGATGGCCGCAGGAGCCCGCCCGGCTCACTCTCTTTCCTTGTGTGCAGAGACCGGCGAGCTGTACCGGAGCGAGGAGGCCGAGCTGGATCCGAGCAAGCGGAGGAGCCCCTGCGCGGGCAGCGAAGCCCCCGACGAGGAGGAGGACGAGGAGGAAGAGGACGAGGAGGAAGAGGAGCTGTGCAGCGAGGAGAGCAGCAGCCACAGCGAGGGGGGCGCCCTCGAGGCGGGAGGCGGCGGCAGCCTCGCAGCGGACGACCTCGGGGCTCACCCGCCGCCCCCGCCGCCTCAGCAGCCCGGAGGCGCCTCCGGAGGGCAGCCGCCGCAGCCTCAGGCCCAGGCGCAGGGCCAGCAAGCAGCGTCGGCGGCGTCCGCGCCGTCGGGCAAAGCCAAGCGCAAGCGCCCGGGCTCGGATTCCAAGTCGGGCAAGCCCCGCAGGGCGCGGACAGCGTTCACGTACGAGCAGCTGGTGGCCCTGGAGAACAAGTTCAAGGCCACGCGGTACCTGTCGGTGTGCGAGCGTCTCAACTTGGCGCTGTCCCTCAGCCTCACCGAGACGCAGGTCAAGATCTGGTTCCAGAATCGGCGCACCAAGTGGAAGAAGCAGAACCCCGGCGCAGACACCAGCGCCCCGACGGGCGGCGGCGGTGGCGTGGGGGGCGGCGGTGGAGGCCTGCCCGGCGCGCTAAGCCCCCTCAGCCATTCACCCCCCATGGGGGGCCACGGCCTGGCCATGCACGGCCCGCCGGGCGCCTACGGCAGCCACCCGGCCGGCGGGCTGGTGTGCGCAGCCCAGCTGCCCTTCCTGCCCAGCCCCGCCGTCCTCTCGCCCTTCGTGCTGGGCTCGCAAACCTACGGCGCGCCCGCCTTCTACACGCCGCACCTCTGAGGGACCGACGGGGCCCCGCCGCTGCCACCAGCCCTTGCGGAGCAGGAGACTTGCGCGGGGCCGGGCCGAGGCAGCCTCGCTCCCCGGCCTACGGTCCCCGCGTCCACCCGACGGAGCGAAAAGGATAGGTGTCCTGGCGCCTGGTCCACGGACGATTCTCGCCTGCGGGCAGCCGTCACGTTGCTCTGAGCTGCGGGACAAACTGAGCAGAGGCCGAAGGAGGCCGCCTCGGTCTCTCCATGTAAATAATGCTCGCTGCCCCGTCTTTGCCCGGGTCCCCTTTCTCCTCCTCCACCGCCCCTTGTCCGAGATGCCTCTGTCCCGCAGACTCTCAGGGTGAATCGGGGCGCGGCGTCCCTTCTAGGCGCCGTCGAAGAAATGAGGCGCTCTCCGCCCTCGGGACGCCGCGCTTTTACGCACTTCAGCGTCGCTGTTTTTCAAAAAGGACGAGGAACTGGGAGGAGGGAGTTTAAAAATTGAAAACCGAAGGGGCTGTCTTACCGGAAATGCGTTAAAAAAAAAAAAACCGAGGGAGAAAGAGACAAGCTTTTTTTGTAACATCAGTCAACTATGTATATTTCTGGATGTTATACAAATTTTAACTTTATAATTTGTGTATAAAGTGCGCAGGAAACATTGATCCAAAAGGTATAGAAAGCACTTTGCTGGAAATCTAAATCAATAAAGAATTGATTTAGTCGACTTTGTTCTGCCTGAGCGACTGTTTTTAACCTTTTTTTAAAAAAAAAGAAAGAAAAAGAGAAAAAACACTGCGGTCATCGCCAGAGTTAGTTGGCGCTGACAGAAGAAGCAAATAATCTAGGTCACTTACGATCCAGCCAAAGTTAAGCAGTTCTTAGTCCCCCGCCCCTTGTGATTTCCGGAAGATTTCAAGGCGCGCGCTCCGCTTTCCCATTGCAACCGTGCAGGCCGCTTAACCGTACCTGGATCCGGCTGCCTTTAATGTTTCTAGTTTTCAAATAAGCCCAAAGCCACCGAAAAGGCTGCCGCGTCTTCCCCAACACCTCCAGCGTTTCTGGTTTGGAGAGAAACATATTCCGCATGTAGACTTTTTTCTGTGTGGACGTTATTTCCCATCGTTTATTCCCTGGCCCCTCTCCAATAATTCGTGTGTGCGTGTAAAGGTTCTTCTCTTGGTAGTTTCCAAAGACAGCGAATATAATGTGTTGGGATTAAATAAGTGTAATAAACCGGTCGTGGTTGTATTTTGGCTGTTTTTTTAAATGTACCAATACTGCCATTATTTGTGTACATAAAATATGTAATCAGTTTCTTAGCCAATATTTGGTTTCCCCCTCCTTAAAACAAGCTGCGTTTCGGGAGCTTTTTCATTTCCCATTCCTACCCCCACCACGCCAAAAACAAAAAAACTCCGCTTTCCCTCTCAGTAGCCGGTGTAATTTAGAAGTCAAACGAGATGATGCATATTATCAATAATAATGATTTGTCATTTAAGCTATTTATTAAAAGCCAGAAATATTTGGCTTATCTTCCGCAGCGCTGTGGCGCGTCGGGAGGCGCGCAGGACGGAGTTCAACCCAGGTCAGTAGGTTTTGCAGCCAGGCCGAGGGGGGCACTTTGCATTCCCTTCCCGATCCCCACAGTTTGGCAATGTTAGCCTTTGGACTTGCGAGGTGCGGTTGTTTTTAGCTTGCAATGGGGGAAAACGTCTCTCGCGGGCTGCATTCCTGCGCCCTCCAGCTGCCGGCGCGTTTTCGACGGCGCGCAAGATTCCGGCTGGCGAGGCGCAAAACCCCGCCGCGTTTTGCAGGGGGCCGGCTGGGCAGCGTTAGTCCTGCTAGCCCCGGGGCCGGAGGGGGCGGCCGAGGGGTCCCCGATGGCTCCTGGCGTTCAGGTGACAGGGCTTTCCTTTGGGCACGGACGGTCCTTCCTTGGCGCGCGGTGACAGAATTAAACGACTTCTTTCTAATCCCATTAGCTCCTTCCTCTCGTTTGCTTCCTCCGCTGAGCATTTTTGACAGCCTCTTGCTGCCACCGCTGACACTTGAGGAGCGAGGAAGTTATAATTTCTGACAGAGAAATTACAGCTTCGCGCAGACGGCCTCGACGGCTGGGAATGGAAAAGGAGCGAGAGGGAGAAGGAGGAGGGGCGCGCAGCTGGCTGGGTCTGCGCTGGGCGCGCTCGGCCGCCAGAGGGAGCAGGAGGAGCGCGTGACGGGGCTAGGGGACCAAGAGGGCTAAGGCCGAAGGAAGGCAAAGAATTCCGCTAATAAAACGCGGAATTCTGCTACTGACATATCCAGACACGGCTATAAAAAAACTATATACAAAGTTGCACCGGCCCCAGGCCGGTCAGCGTGGCCATTGGTTAGGGAGGATGGCAACAGGACTGGATAATGGGAGGAGGAAATCCACCAAGTGCTATGTCGTCAGCGCTGGGTGGGAACTGTTTGTTTGTGACTTTAAAGTTAAAGGTAAAGGGTCCAGTCGTGGCCGACCCTGGGGTTGCGGCGCTCATCTCACTTTATTGGCCGAGGTCATGTGGCCAGCATGACTAAGCCGCTTCTAGTGAACCAGAGCAGCGCACGGAAACGCCATTTACCTTCCCGCCGGAGCGGTACCTATTTATCTACTTGCACTTTGACGTGCTTTCGAACTGCTAGGTTGGCAGGAGCAGGGACAGAGCAACAGGAGCTCACCCAGGGATTCGAACCGCCAACCTTCTGATCGGCAAGTCCTAGGCTCTGTGGTTTAACCCACAGCGCCACCCGCGTCCCATAAAGCAACCCAAAGCGACCTACAAACAAACAAACAAACAAACGCATCAATGCATCGAAACCAAGCGGGGCATGCCTTGAAATTTTATTATTTATTAAATTTCTTAGCCGCTTTATCTTATCTTATCTTGCCCAAGGCAATAATATTAATAATAATACCCCTCCCCCTTGCATTGTTCTGGGGTTCTCCCGCCCCCCTGCAGCCAATTTCGGGGGGGGGCTTGGGGAAGGAGAGAGGGCGCTGCTGCCCCAGCAGGACCCGTTGAGCAGCTGACAGGACTCCTTAGCTGAATCCCACCCTTTACGTGGCTACTCAGAAGTAAGCCCCCCCCCCCAGTTCAAGTGTGTGCACGCGCGTATTTGTATCCTCAGCAACTCCTAGGCCCAAACTGACTGCCCCCCCCTCTCTCCGCCCTCCCCCGACCCATGAGCACAAAAACACATTTCAAGAGAGCCAGTACTTTCCCCTGTAGCAGCTCTGAGAGCCAAGGCAGAAAAGAGGGGCTGGTAAATGTTCTTCATCTGCTCATAATACAGCACCCAAATGTTTTTATTTATTATGTTTCTATACCACCCTTTATCTGAGGATTCCAAGTCCCACAGAAGAAAGAGCTTTAGAGGGATAGATTTGGGCTGGGTTCTTATGATTTGACTTGCTGCACAGTGTCCCCATCTGCTGCTTGGTCCGGGAAAAGGATTCTACCGGGAATTTAAACCTCCTTTCTGGTGTTACCTTAGCTGTGGGCAAGAGCCTGCAACACGTGCAAGCCCCAGAGGATCTGCAACGCCAAGGGGATCCCTGCCAGGCTACCACCTCCAATCCTAGATCTGCAGTGGCTCCTTTCCTACTAAGGCCCAGATCTCATCAAGATTAGAGTGTTTTGTTGTTGTTGTTTGTTTTTTGCAGTAATGCTACTTATTGGTTGCTCCTGCTTCTGCCCTTTTATTTTAGGATTTTATTTTAGGAATTTCCTCATTTTATTATTCCCCTGCACTCTTGCGACAGATTTCCATGTGAACCAACTACTATTCACTATTGTTGGGGCTGGTGGCTTTCCACCGCAGAACCGGTTTGCCACTTTCCTCTCACCTGTATTAAACCTCCGACCTCGGATAGGTGGAATGGAATCCTTAGGAAGGAAGAGCTACCTTCTTTTTTACTCCCCAAAACTGACAGAACCATATTTATTTTATATTATTTATTTTAATGCTCGTTTTCAATACACACTTTCCCCAAAACCTTCACTTTTCACTGCAGGGGAGATAAAAGTTTGTTGTTATCCTACATTTCCCTGCACCTTTTGCAGAAGTGTGTGTGTGTGTGTGTGTGTGTGTGTGTGTTTTCTCAATGGACCTTTGCAATGCTGTGCAACAGTTATCCGCAACCACACACCCCTAATAGAAAACATTGCCAGTGCCACAGAAAATATAGTTGGTGAGTGCCCATCAAAGTGCAACTGTAAAGTGTGGGAATGTTCAGGGAGGCAAGAGAGAATATATTGTTTAATTATATCCTTCCCAACTTGTGTTAACAAGTTCTACAATTTAGCAGAGTAACAGTCCCCTTTTTAAACTTGTACAGTGGATAACGTCTTGCCAGGCTTGTTTAAGCCTCTAAAATAAGTTTCCTGGTAATTCCCCTTTATTCCGTCTTAAAAAGATTAGACATGACACCTTGTATAAAAGTATAAAAGAGTTTACTCACACACATTCTGTTCACAGATGGATCCCAGAAGGCAGACTTGGGTTACAAAATATATACACCTGGAATCTATCCCATAAGGAGATAGTTCCTTTTTCCTCTCTTGGCTGGAAGCCTCTCAGACTAAGAAGATGTTGCTTCTTCGAGGAATGGAGTCAGAGAGAGAGTTGGCTGCATCCCCTGTGTTCTTTTGTTACCTGCATAGGTGAGGTCATGCCCACCTGGGCAGAGGAGGAAACAGGAAGTTCCGACTGGCTGGTCCAGACCCCCCCTTTTACTGTATGTCCACTCTAGGAATGTTCTATTTCACTGCTCTGTGTTTCACATCCCACATAACACACCCTTTCAGCTGTACATCTTAACTTGGTAATCTCAGTGTGTTCAGGGTGTTGATGACTTGTGAGAATCAGCTGATACTTCACCACACCTCAACCAGTGTGATGCGTCAGCAAAGGATGCGGAGCCCCAGCAGAGACTTCAGAGATTTCCTGCTCCCGGCAGACTGCTTCTTCCAGAGTCCCCAGTTAAGGGGAAAACTGCTCCCCCACACAGTTCAAAGTGACGAAATAACAAAGTGTTTATTGCTTCCAGACACAAGGCAAAAACTAAACACGATATACAGTTCCTCGGGACTTTGAAGTAAAGATACATATGTACAGAGAGATCTGCTAACACTGTCACCCTGCTAGTTAATGCTGCTGTGTAAAACCCACAGCCTGGTCCTCTGACTTTCACAGATTCAGAGTCAGACCCTGAGAAGCCAACAGTGCAGTGGCAGGACATAGATATGCAACAGGACATAATAAAAGATTATTATACCTGTCTCTACATTCCTGAGCCAATGGGGATGTGAAGGACTCAGCGAGTCATGCCTTGCTCTGTTGCTATGGTAACCCAGTGCACCTGGTACCCTTATCTCAGAACATCCAGACTTGGGGGATGTGCTACTCAAGACACGAGACCAAGCACTGTGTAATTCAACCCATTGTTCACATTGCACCAACAAGGGGGACGTGCTCTTGAATAAGTGTGCCTAAAGCTCTAGCCATGGTGTTCCTTTAGTCAGCTGACCTTGAAAATGTGCAGTAGTGATAAAAGGGTAAGGAACAACATTTAGCAAAAGCGGTTACTAATCATGATCCCCCCCCCCCCCGATTTCCAGGTAACCAAAGGGCAACAGATGCTGATCTTTTTGTTAGTTGTGCAAAGAGGGCTTTTTAGCAGGTACAACTTTTCTTACTCCGGCGTGAAAACGTGTACCGTATTTTTCGCTCTATAGGACGCACCAGACCACAAGACGCACCTAGTTTTTGGAGGAGGAAAACAAGAAAAAAAAACTATTCTGATTCTCAGAAGCCAGAACAGCAAGAGGGATCACTGTGCAGTGAAAGCAGCAGTCCCTCTTGCTGTTCTGGCTTCTGGGATAGCTGCGCAGCCTGCATTCGCTCCATAAGACGCACACACATTTCCCCTTACTTTTTAGGAGGGGAAAAGTGAGTCTTATAGAGCAAAAAATACGGTACTTGCCCACAGCCCCTTCATTATCAACATGAGGCCTCCCCCTCCCCCTCTTCTGGATACTATATTAGATTTAGATATATAGTCAATTGATCCCGTTTATGGAGAATTCTGTTGGCTTGCTCAGTATTGACTTCTGCTTCCTGCCAAATCCCCTCCCATGAAGATGTCAACTAATGGATAGTTTGAGTGACAAGAGCCTGTTGCTCCCTGCTATTGATTCATAGCCTATAATCTGAACTATTAAGAGACTAGCAAAATTCATAATGTGCAGGGAGAAAAGGCTAATCCATGGAGTTTCCTGTGCGTGGTAAGTTAGGCTGCTGGGAAGTTCAAATGAAATAAAAAATAGCTATAACAACAGCCCACATCAGCTAGAAGCCATGGTTTGCATGCACCTTAGGTTCTTAAATCCCAAGCATCTTACATTAGCAGCGGGTGCTAAAAACCCGTAGAGTTGCTGGCAGTCGAAATAGGCAATAAGGTAAAGGTAAAGGGACCCCTGACCATTAGGTCCAGTCGTGGCCAACTCTGGGGTTGCGGCGCTCATCTTGCTTTATTGGCCGAGGGAGCCGGCATACAGCTTCCAGGTCATGTGGCCAGCATGACTAAGCCGCTTCTGGCGAACAGAGCAGCGCACGGAAACACCGTTTACCTTCCCGCCAGAGTGGTACCTATTTATCTACTTGCACTTGACGTGCTTTCAAACTGCTAGGTTGGCAGGAGCAGGGGCCAAGCAACGGGAGCTCACCCCGTCGCGGGGATTCGAACCGCCAACCTTCTTATCAGCAAGTCCTAGGCTCTGTGGTTTAACCCACAGTGCCACCCACGTCCCTAAAAAAATAGGCAATAGCTTGACTCAATATATGGCAGCTTCACATCCTTACAGAATCCCCCAGAAAATGACCATAGCAACATTTGAAAAAAATGAATTGAGAATAGACAGGCATTTGAAACCCTTGATTTTGCTACAGGGAACTATATTGTCACACACACACCCAATCTCCAAGCGGTGTGAGATTGCAGGAGTTCCAGGCACTTACCCAAGATTTGGTTTCCTTGGAATGTGGGACAGCAGAGACTGTGGTGTCTTTAGGATACATGGTTTATTTACACTGTGTACATTACAACCTGAGCCTAGGATGGAGCGGCTGACAGCATTAACTCCCAAAAAGGTCTTGCTTCTCCCATTGCCATGGCTTTGAATTCCAACATAACTTCCAGCTTCTGCCTGCTTTTGGCTCAGCTCACACACACTCCGCCTTTTGTCTTCAAAGTCTTCTTTCTTCTTTGGCAGTCACTCGTAGCTGAGTAAGATTGTTTTCCATTAACATGTTCTTAACAGTGAATTCATAGGTGACTGTGGAAGCTAATTCTGGATCCACAGTGGGGACATTTCCAGGCAGGAGTTGATCACAGTGTGGATTTGCCAAGCGTGCCTTCCTCCTAGCACGTTTCTCCCTTGCGTCCTGAGTTCGAGTGTCTTCAAAGCCCATGACACCTTTGGTAAAGGCTGTTCTCCAACTGGAGCGCTCGCAGGCCAGTGTTTCCCAGTTGTCAGTGTTTATACTACATTTTAAAAGATTTGCCTTGAGACAGTCTTTAAACCTCTTTTGTTGACCACCAGCATTACGCTTTCCATTTTTAAGTTCAGAATACAGTGGTACCTCTGGTTACGTACTTAATTCGTTCCGGAGGTCCGTTCTTAACCTGAAACTGTTCTTAACCTGAAGCACCTCTTTAGCTAATGGGGCCGCCTCCACGTGATTTCTGTTCTCATCCTGAAGCAAAGTTTTTAACCCGAGGTACTATTTCTGGGTTAGTGGAGTCTGTAACCTGAAGCATATGTAACCTAAAGCGTATGTAACCCGAGGTACCACTGTAGAGTAGTTGTTTTGGAAGACGATCATCAGGCATCCGCACAACATGACCAGTCCAATGAAGTTGATTTTGAAGAATCATTGCTTCGACACTGGTGATCTTTGCTTCTTCCAGTACACTGGCATTAGTTCACCTCTCTTCCCAAATGATGTGTAATTTTTTTCAGAGACACCATTGATGGAATCTTTTGAGGAGTTGGAGATGGCATTTATAAGCACCATCCAGGAGAGGGAGCCAGCCCACCCAATTGCACTTTGGCACAGATCAACTTCTATAGTAATACTAACAGCAACAGTACTTAGGCCACTTAGTACTTTGTCTCACAAAGAAATTGGACTAACTAGTTTAATAATAGGATCCTCCATTAGATTTTAACACTTGCTGAATCCAGGAGTCCAGGAATGAGAAGGGACTCGGGTATTGTGCAGATGAACTCCTCAACCAAACTCACAACAAATAATTTCTGTCTTTTGCTTTTCTTTTTATGACAGTTATGGCATCTACAGTTATACTAGCTATTGATGTGTTCAGAAAGGAAGTTGCAATACAGGAACAACCAATTACCAAATGTGGTCCTGCAAGAATTTGAAGGGTGTGTGTGTGTGTGTGTGTGTGTGTAGATTAGTTCAAACTGGAACCTTGGAATGTGCTTGGAAAGTTTTAATATTTCTGTTATATAATATCCCTAGTGGCCCCCAGCATCCATTGGGCAAATGGCATAAAACTAGGCAACAAAACACTTCCAATAAAAAAGATATATATATATATAGACTGCATGAATGTTGTGGGTAGCAGGAGAGGATATATTGATTAAATACTATCCTTTCTAACTCATGCTAGTGAGTTTATTCATACAGCAGAGTACATTCCCCCTTTTACACAGCAGGAAGCTAGTTGCAGATTCGTTAGAGGAAGAGTTTGGATTTGATATCCCGCTTTATCACTACCCGAAGGAGTCTCAAAGCAGCTAACATTCTCCTTTCCCTTCCTCCCCCACAACAAGCGCTCTGTGAGGTGAGTGAGGCTGAGAGACTTCAAAGAAGTGTGACTGGCCCAAGGTCACCCAGCAGCTGCATGTGGAGGAGCAGGGAAGAGAACCCGGTTCCCCAGATTACGAGTCTACCGCTCTTAACCACTACACCACACTGGCTTTCTTAGACTTTCTAAAGTTATATTATTCCCGGTAAGACCCCTTTGATTCCCTAATAAATTAATAAAGACACAACAGTCTTGTTCATTAGTAACAATAAGAAGTTTACTCACCATCAGAGCACAGTTTGATCCCTGAAGGTGGGCTTTAGGCTTGAAGTTACAAGTAAGTAGAAGGAGTGGATTTACCCCATGTGGGTATATCCCTGTGCTGCTGTCCAAAAGAAGAAAAGGCTTCAAGAGAGGCAGATGGCTGTGTGACTGGACCTTCTGTGGGGTCTGAAAGGGTCACGCCCACCTACCTGGTCACATGCAAAGGAAGGATGCTCCAGACCAGGTGTAACAGGAAGTTCAACTGGCTGGACCAACATTCTCCTGCATGTCCACTCTAGGCAAACAGGAAATGTTGTATTTGACTGGTTATGTTACATGCCACACAGACAACTCCCCACTAGCACACCATCTACCCGTGCGCGACTGCACACATGTGCGGCACTGGGAACCCAGAAGCGGGGAGCACCCCCCAGGCTCATGAGGAGACTCTATCAAGACCCCAGAGAGGACATCCTCACTGAGCTCCAGGGAGGGTTTCCTTGCAAGCCAGAGGCACTTTATTTGCCGTGGTTCACCTTGGGATAATCTTAAAATGGACAGTAGGAGACACCTAGTTGATGAAATTAATTCTAAACAATTTACCAACTTTCTGTATGTTTGACTGTATTCTTTACTGTTATGTACTGAAGTTCTCGCCCTGGGCCAGCAGGGGGATACCGTAGATAGTTCAGGTCCACATATGCAAATAAGGGATTGAACGTGGCGTTCAGTGATTGGATAGTTACAGAAAATGGTTACTGTTGCATTGTAGTGGAGCTCTATATAAGCAGGCTGGCCGAACCCTTCAGTTCAGTTCTGTTCTGGCCTGTGAATAAACAAGAGCTGTTTGAAGAATCGCTGTGTCGTTTGATATGTTCACCCACAACTTAACATTTACATTGTGTATGCATGAAACGTTTTTAGAGGGGTGGGGTATATGAGGGTTGCTTGTTATATGAATTTTAAAAAACTGAAAAATAAAGTCATAAAAACAAAACACAGAAACCTTATTTGGAGCACGGTGGCTGCATGATTCTAGAATGGGTTTTTTTTGTTTTCGTTTGAGTAAGTCAATGTAGTTGAGGAAGTTTTAGCCATTTCAAGAAAGATAATGGAAAAGAGGACTTGTAAAAAAAGCGACAGGCTTCTGGGAAACGATACATAATGAATTTAAAAAGATTCCCCAGATGCCCGAAGCTTTTCTTTGGGGGATTATAAGGGCAGAGGTCCTAAAAAAAATGGTTGAATTGTTTATGCATGCTACTACCGCAGCCAGAATCCTGTATACGCAGAAGTGGAAAGAAGGAGAAGCTCGAACTAAAGAAGAATGGATTTTAAAGTTATCGAACTATCCAGAGATGGTGAAGCTGACCTCAAAAATAAGAGATCCAAAAGATGAACACTTTGTCGAAGAGTGATGATTCTTTTCAGGCTGTTTAAGAAAAAATTACAGTCCTATGAAATTGTGACCAGGATTCAAACTACAGGCAAGGGAAAGAGAATAAATAAATGATTGTTATGTAAGTCACAATATAATAGATATTATGGTAGTGATGGCAGCAGATAAAGGATTACAACAGGAGCGTCACGGACATAAAGATGGAAGTCAAAATGTAAGAAATGATTATATTGAAGGTGAATTGAACAATGATAAACTGTGTGTAAAAAAAACTAATAAAAATTATTATAAAAAAAGAAATATATGGAAAAGTCGGAGGGAAGGGATGTAGTTTGGGCAGGCTAATCAAACTGCTACCCCTTCTCTGCCAGAACCTGGGGTCCCCAGTCTGGGGGCCTTGGTTGGTTGTGTCTGCTCTCCTCTCCCTCTCAGACCATACTGGTTTCTAGATGTGCCAGTTCAGCTGTTCTAATGTCACAGCCTGCAACATTAGGAAGGCTGCACAGGCTACGCTGACTGACAACTTTCACTCAATTAAACAGCTGTGGTATATTTGCACCAAGGGCTTGCAAGCAGCACCTTCATGGCTGGTGGAGATAGGATGAGCGTTCTTAAAGGCTCTTGGTGAACAGGGACCAATTTCCCTAGTGGCTAGTGATTATAAGGTAGGATTCACCCTAAATGAGCTTTTTCCCAGCGACAGCAGGTGAAGAAGGGCTGATGACGGCTGATGAACTGATGAGCTCAGGGGGATTAGTAATGAGACCCGGAGACTTTCAGCTTAGTTTTCACTGGTGTGAACATCACTCGTTCCAGCAGCGACTTGAGGTCATTACCAGTTGATAGCTGTTTAGTGAAGTCTCAGAGAGACACTGGTAATACTTTAATCCCTTTATTAAATGACACCGTCAAAATGCAAGGGGAAGACCAAACAGTTAAATATTGAACTAATTATGGAAGCCAGGTGGACTGAAATATTAGTGCAGGGCGGTATATTAAGTCCATCGGGACAGCATGGTTCACACAGCCCAGCAAAGAAATATCTGCACAAGTGAGGAAAAAACCTCAACCTGATAAAAGTGATGTTAGCAGTTTAAACCCAGATGTCTGGGGCTTTAATTCAACTGCTGTGAACACTGTAGGGCCTTATCCACACTTAACATTTCCTCCACTCTTTCAAAGCACTTTAAAGCTCTGTTTCCAAGCGTCTCCATTTTAAAAATTATGATTCCGGAGCTTTCCCTGCAAAAGGGAGCAGGTTTCATGGGGAAAACTCAGGGCAAACACCGGGACATGGAGCTTTTAAGTGCAGAACCATGCCTGGGAAGAGGAGGGCAAATAAAGAAAGAACCTATACACGTGATGCTGACACAAAGACTCTGCACATACACTATGCAAAAGAATGAAAGATCATTATCCCTGGCTCCTCTCTCCCCACTTCTCTCTCTGAGGTCCTTCTGGTGGTTCCCTCCCTGCGAGAAGTGAGGTTACAGGGAACCAGGCAGAGGGCCTTCTCAGTAGTGGCGCCCTCCCATCAGATGTCAAGGAAATAAATAGCTATCTGACTTTTAGAAGACATCTGAAGGCAGCTCTGTTTAGGGAAGTTTTTAATGTTTGATGTTTTATCGTGTTTTTAATATTCTGTTGGGAGCTGCCCAGAGTGGCTGGGGTATGTATGCATGTATAATAATAATAATCTCCCCTCCAACCTCACAATGCCTCTACAAAAGTGTCTCACATTGAATGTAACTGACCTGTAAAAAGGACTCTTATGACTTGAAAACAGAGGTGTTATATGCACTTTTGTCATCCATGAAAATGTTTCAATAACATTTTTTTTAAAAGAAAGTTAAGTGTGTATAAGCCCTTAGGCTGCTGTTATTGCAGCTAAGCATCAGATGAACAGGGAAAAAAACCTGCTCAGAAAGTCATTTATTGCCTGCCATCTTAGAACTATTTTCTCTGCATTAATTTAGATAGCCAATAGCGTCCCCCCATGTCTTTGGGTTTAAATTTGAGTTGGGGGGTGGGTGGCATTGCAGGGAGGTGGTTGCAGTCCTACTGGGATAGATGTTTCCAGAGGGCGATATTTGGGGAATGTTCTTCAGCCCTGTGGAGCCTTCAACGTGGGGTTCCTCAGGATTCAATTTTAGCCCCTATGCTGTTAGCATCTACATGAAACCACTGAGTGGAGTTATCCAAAGGTTTGGAGTACGTAGTCAGCAATATGCTGATGACACTCAGCTCTGTTTCTCCTTTACATCTGCAGGTGAGGCAGTGGGAGTACTGGAACGTTGTCTTGCCTCAGTGGACTGGATGAGAGCCAATGAACTGAAGCTCAATCCAGATAAGACTGTGAGCGGTACCCTAGACCAGATGGATGGGATGTTGCCTGCTCTTTATGCCGTCACACACCCTCTGAAGGAACGTCTTTGTAGCTTATTTGAGGCTCCGGTGGCTTCAGTGGTGCAGAGTGCCTTCCATCAGCTTTGACTGGTGGCCCAGCCATGCCCTATCTGGACAGGATAGCCTAACTTCTGTCATTCATGCTGTGATAAACTTTTAAATTAGATTACTCCAACGCATTATATAAGAGGGTGCCTCTGAAGGCAGCAACTTCATCTGGTGTAGAATTCAGTGGCCAGGCTGTTCACCAGGGCAAGACAGTTTGAGCATAAAATAACAGCATTTGTACCCCATCCATCTGATTCGGGTGCCCCAATGACTCTAGGCATCTGACACTTATCCTGGCCCGACTGCACTGGCTGCCAATTAATTTCCGGGCCCAATTCAAGGTGCTGCTTTTGACCTTGTTGTTGTTTAGTCGTGTCCGACTCTTCGTGACCCCACGGACCAGAGCATGCCAGGCACTTCTGTCTTCCACTGCCTCCCGCAGTTTGGTCAAACTCATGCTGGTAGCTTCGAGAACACTATCCAACCATCTCATCCTCTGTCGTCCCCTTCTCCTTGTGCCCTCCATCTTTCCCAACAGCAGAGTTTTTTTCCAGGGAGTCTTCTCTTCTCATGAGGTGGCCAAAGTCCTGGAGCCTCAGCTTCACGATCTGTCCTTCCAGTGAGCACTCAGGGCTGATCTCCTTCAGAATGGAGAGGTTTGATCTTCTTGCAGTCCATGGGACTCTCAAGAGTCTCCTCCAGCACCATAATTCAAAAGCATCAATTCTTCGGCGATCAGCCTTCTTTATGGTCCAGCTTTCACTTCCATACATCACTACTGGGAAGACCATAGCTTTTACTATATGGACCTTTGTTGGCAAGGTGATGTCTCTGCTTTTTAAGATGCTGTCTAGGTTTGTCATTGCTTTTCTCCCAAGAAGCAGGCGTCTTCTAATTTTGTGGCTGCTGTCACCATCTGCAGTGATCATGGAGCCCAAGAAAGTAAAATCTCTCACTGCCTCCATTTCTTCCCCTTCTATTTGCCAGGAGGTGATGGGCCCAGTGGCCATGATCTTCGTTTTTTTGATGTTGAGCTTCAGACCATATTTTGCGCTCTCCTCTTTCACCCTCATTAAAAGGTCAACAGTCAAAGGCTTTTGCATAGTCAATGAAGCAGAAGTAGATGTCTTTCTGGAACTCTCTAGCTTTCTCCGTAATCCAGCGCATGTTTGCAATTTGGTCTCTGGTTCCTCTGCCTCTTCTAAATCCAGTTTGCACTTCTGGGAGTTCTCGGTCCACATACTGCTTGAGCCTTCCTTGTAGAATTTTAAGCATAACCTTGCTAGCGTGTGAAATGAGTGCAATTGTGCGGTAGTTGGAGCATTCTTTGGCACTGCCCTTCTTTGGGATTGGACCCAAAGACCTATAAAGCTTTAGACCTATAAAGCCTTAAAACGGCTCAAGACCCCAATACCTCAAATGCTGTTTCTCCCCATATGAACAGACACAGACCCTGGCCTGCGATCATAATCTGAAGCCTTTATTCAAGTGCCTCCTCCATGAGACTTCAGGCCTCTTAAATGGTTTGTGGGAGGGGGGGGCTATAGGTTTTTCTTTGTTTTTATTATGTTATGTATTCCGCGGTTTCATTTTATATTTTTGTGCTACAAACCACCCTTCAGATCAAGAGTGGCATATAAAATAAAGATATAAATAAGCACCTTCCTTCGAGGATCTCAGGGTAATAAACAAGATCTCTCCCCCCCCCCTTTAATCCTCTTAATATTCTCTGTGAGCCATGTCTATCTGAGAGAATGCAACCGGTTCAAGGTCACTCACCTGATAAATACTGAAATTACTGAGAATTGCATGTACATGTTACTGTCTTCTCTAACCAGGGGAGCAATGCGCTCAAGGCAGAAAGCAGTTTTTGCCCATAGCTCTCTGCTGCCATATTCCAGGATTTGTAACTTACTGCGCTATGTCTATTTCCCCAAAGCCTTTGACTGTGTCGACCATAGCAAACTATGGCAAGTTCTTAAAGAAATGGGAGTGCCTGATCACCTCATCTGTCTCCTGAGAAATCTCTCTGTGGAACAAGAAGCTACAGTTAGAACTGGATATGGAACAACTGATTGGTTCAAAATTGGGAAAGGAGTACGACAAAGCTGTATATTGTCTCCCTGCTTATTTAACTTATATGCAGAATTCATCATGCGAAAGGCTGGGCTGGATGAATCCCAAGCCGGAATTAAGATTGCCGGAAGAAATATCAACAACCTCAGATATGCAGATGACACAACCTTGATGGCAGAAAGTGAGGAGGAATTAAAGAACCTTTTAAGGAGGGTGAGAAAGGAGAGTGCAAAATATGGTCTGAAGCTCAACATCAAAAAAACTAAGATCATGGCCACTGGTCCCATCACCTCCTGGCAAATAGAAGGGGAAGAAATGGAGACAGTGAGAGATTTTACTTTCTTGGGCTCCATGATCACTGCAGATGGTGACAGCAGCCACGAAATTAGAAGACGCCTGCTTCTTGGGAGAAAAGCAATGACAAACCTAGACAGCATCTTAAAAAGCAGAGACATCACCTTGCCAACAAAGGTCCGTATAGTTAAAGCTATGGTCTTCCCAGTAGTGATGTATGGAAGTGAAAGCTGGACCATAAAGAAGGCCAATTGCCGAAGAATTGATGCTTTTGAATTATGGTGCTGGAGGAGACTCTTGAGAGTCCCATGGACTGCAAGATCAAACCTATCCATTCTTAAGGAAATCAGCCCTGAGTGCTCACTGGAAGGACAGATCCTGAAGCTGAGACTCCAGTACTTTGGCCACCTCATGAGAAGAGAAGACTCCCTGGAAAAGACCCTGATGTTGGAAAAGATGGAGGACACAAGGAGAAGGGGACGACAGAGGACGAGATGGTTGGATAGTGTTCTCGAAGCTACCAGCATGAGTTTGACCAAACTGCGGGAGGCAGTGGAAGACAGGAGTGCCTGGCGTGCTCTGGTCCATGGGGTCACGAAGAGTCGGACACGACTCAACGACTAAACAACAAACATGTCTATTTACTTCTGAAGCTTCCAGCAGATGAAAGCTCCGAAAAACCCTCCATAGTGTGAGACTGATGCTTTCTATATAATATTTAACAGTTTGCAAGGATGTGAGCTCTACAGCAGCATTAGAAATAAAGGAAATGGATGGAGGTTGCATTAGCATCATCACAACCCCATGAATATTGGGACTGGGGCATGAATGGTTGTTAAAGCAGCAGATGAAGTGGGCACCTAGCATCGTTTGCTGTCTCGAGGCGTTGTTAACTCAAAATTTAAACAATCTTAACAACCCTGGAGTGCTCTGATTTTTCAAGCTCACACTAGGAGTGTATTAGTCCTGGGAACTGACTTGCAGCCTTTTAATAAAACAGTTGCGAAAGAGATGCTTCCAGAGGAAAGAGGACTCGCTGTGTTGAAAAGCTGGTCCTGCATCAAGCTCCAGTCTCCGTAGGCAGAGTTGCTCATCTGAATGTCTTCTTCTCCTGCTTACCGTATTTTTGGCTCCATAAGACACACCTGACCATAAGACGCACCTAGTTTTTATAGGAGGAAAACAAGGGAAAAAAATATTCTGAACGAAACAGCGGGTGGTTCATGCTGTTTTTTGTGGTTCATGCTGTGGCCACAGATATGTGATTTGGTGGTGAGTTTGGGGTAGCCCAATGCAAAAATCCTGAGAATCCATGTGGATCCATGCTTTGTAACCACGTTTTTGCACCATTGCAGCCCCACGAAACAGTGGATGCATGTGTTTTTTGATGCAGGATGTAGCCATGGACATGCTATGTGATCTGATAGTGAATTTGGGGTGACCCACTGCAAAATCCTGAGGATTCATGGGCTTTTACCTCCCCCCTCCCAGGCAGCCTCCTTTATCTCTAGCGTCCCTTCTCTCTCTCCCCAATCGGCAAACGATCAGCGGCTTTGTTTCAACACCCACTTCCCTCTTTCCAAAAAAAAAAAAGAGCACAATCTGCTTTTTGCCCCTGGGCAATTCGGCTCCAGGGACCACGCATTTGCTCCATAAGATGCACAGACATTTGCCCTTACCTTTTAGGAAGAAAAAAGTGTGTCTTATGGAGCGAAAAATACGGCAAGTGGAGCAGGGGGGTCCTGAATCACGAAAGTGTTGCATGGAATCCTGCCAAACTGTGCAGGGCTTAACCCCCAACTCCCAGCTAACAAGCAGGGGGCGGATCCTGCTCTTATGGCTGAATGCCGATTTCCTGCTGGAAACACAAGATTTAACCCAAATTGGACTCCCTGTTGGGCCAAGACTAATTCGTGAGCCACAGGTTCTCTCCCCCCCCCATTCCCACTTCAAGGAAATGCAGCTCTTTCTGAGAAAAAACTGTCGTATTCCAGACACAGTGGTACCTTGGGTTAAGTACTTAATTTGTTCCGGAGGTCCGTTCTTAACCTGAAACTGTTCTTAACCTGAAGCACCACTTTATCTAAGGGGGCTCCTGCTGCCGCCGTGCCACCGGAGCATGATTTCTGTTCCCATCCTGAAGCAAAGTTCTTAACCTGAGGTACAATTTCTGCGTTAGCGGAGTCTGTAACCTGAAGCGTATGTAACCTGAAGCATATGTAACCTGAGGTAACACTGTAGATGTGCTTTGCATTTTTAAAAAGTCATTTACCAAGATAATCCAAATTTTCAGTTGTCTTCTGAATTTTCAGCACATTGCTTCTGAAGACATTCATGAACTGAACACTCAGTATAGAATTATGTGCCACTTCTCAACTTATGCACCACAGACAGGCAGCCCTACTCCGCATTCAGCTGCGCTAAGGCTGGTTAGCTAGCTATGTTTTAGCCATTCCCCCTCCTGATCAGCGTCCTGAATAAATTAGCCTTACCCAGAGTGTTGGGGGGGGGGGGAGAAAGGGGACCCACTTTGGAAAATAAAAAAGCAAAAACTGCTAACAGAAAAGAATACTAAGAATAGAAGCATAACCACCCGACCCCACCCCACTCACCATTCCCCTCTTTCTTCCTTCCTTCCTTCCTTCCTTCCTTCCTTCCTTCCTTTCTAAACCAATTCATGAACCAAGAACCTGTACATTGACCACTAACAATGAAACACATGTTGTAGATATTTCCCCACATTTATTATGCTTTTTTGTGATACACAAATGACATGAGAAAACTTGGTATACTTGTTTGTATAACCTTATTCTTGTTTATAAAACCCAATCATAATTTTTAAAAAAAAACTAAGAAAAAAGTATCCAAAGCAAAACACACTATTTATAAGTGCAATATCCATAAACGTTTTCACAAATTTTTTTTGTTACCAGGCCCTCCTCCTCCTATAATAAAATACATATTCTGATTTTAAATATTAATTTTCATTTTACGTATTATTTCCTTTATATAAGCTCTTCAACTCTTTTGTCATTACAAGGCCTTTAATTAATGTCATTTAAAAGAGAATTTACCCAGTATGGTCCTTCCCGCTGCGTTGACCCTACCACTCTCCCTCCTGCGAAGGTGCACTCACCTGGCCGTGGGTCAGGTGTGGTGAATGAGAGCAAGCTTGGCTAATCCATTTTCCTAACTGGCAGTGTAAGTGAGGAGCGAACAGTGAGCTTCCTGCTCAACACAAGCCTTTCACTCTGCCGCTTTCTATGCGCCCAGCTTGATGCTCAATTCTTGCACCCAGAACCTCAGTAGTCTTGAGCTTTCTTTCACCAGTCTTGCACTAGTGCTCTTCCCTCAGCGGCCACTGTCCTTTCCATGTGCCCATAGATATTTTTTTCTCTCCTTTTTTAGAGGTGGAATGGCTTCAAAAAAACAAGATTTATTGTTTATTTCAGTGTCCACTCATGCTCTCTCCACTGGGCCCATTTTGCAAGTCTGCAGATCCCCAGGCAGGAATTAACTTTATTATTATTATTATTATTATTATTATTATTATTATTATTAATATACCACCCTATAACCGGAGGTCTCAGGGCCATTCACAGAACATAGTTGTTCCTCTTTAGGAGTTATTAACAATTTTACATGCAAATACTTACAAGTGCCGCCTACAACAAAAATGAAGAGATCTGACAACCATCATGAACAAGAGCATTTAAAATGGTACACAAGTAATAAATTTCTCCTTGCCTTGTTCATGTGATGCTAGACTTTCCCGTGAAATGAAAATTGTGAGCAAGGCTGATCTCATCCACGAAACCTAGACAATGACTGTGTGATCATGTGCCCCCAAGGGCCAAGGCATGCTTTTAAAAGGAAGCCGTTCCAGCAAAACTTTATGCCTCCGGTTACAGCCACAGAGAATGTTTCTGGCAAAGCACTTGTATTCTCAGTTAGTCACAAGTGTGCTGACTACAGAAGAACACCTTCTCACCTAAAGACAACTGGACAATTGCCGAATCGCAGGAATGAACTCACACATCCAGATTGACACAAAAGCTGCTCAAGGGGAGTTTATCCCAGATGTTATTCTTTCAGGAAAAGTAAATGCAGGTGTTGGAAATGGAATGTACCAAAAGAAAAAAAAGGGGGGAGTGTGGCTCCTGAAGAATAGAGGGTGGGGAACTACAACTCCCATCATCATCTCCCATCATAGACTACAACTCCCATCATCTGTGACCACTGAGTCAAGGTATTAAAGGCTGAAAATCTGCAGTCCACCAAAAAGTAAAAAATCTAGAGTGGTGTTAGAATATATACAAACCACAAGTCTTCTGTTTAAAATGAGAACAGAACAGTTATCAATATAAGCAGACACAAAATTATGTGTACAATTCATCTTCATTGTAAAATGTATTAGATTACGCAAGTTGATACTAAGTAAACTAGTCCAATAAAATGCTTTCCTCTACAGAGTGGCAGTACCGGCAAAGGTCCTTGCAGTTTTGCCATTTACGGCAACTCAGTTTAGTGCATAGTTAAACTGGTTTGCAAACTTTTCGTGTTTTCTTTGATCCATTCGATTCATCGCTTTCACCACGCGCTTCATGGCTGTTCTGTAAGAAGAAAACAAGGCAAGATGAAAAGGAGAGAACTAAAGTGAGGTTACACACAAATGTGAGCAGCATTTATGAACATGTGAGCAAATATAATGTAGTGGGATGTGATTAATTGCTAATCAAGCCTCCACAACACTGCGCTGATGACGAAGCAGAGCAAATTTATAATCTTAATTAAATTAGCTACAGAAATAAGTTTTAATTTAGCAATGGGCTCATTAAGAGAAATAAACAAAGCAAAGTCCTTCACTGTAATGATCGCACACCACACCTTTTATGGCCACATTCATTTTTACACAATTGCTTTAGTGAAATTTTAAACACTGAAGTGGGAATATATGGAACATGTACCTCTAGGGGGCAATGTTTATGATCTTCTGCAGTGAGCAGAAAGCGTTTTGCACATTAAAACGGAATTAACCAGAGCAATATAAACAAACAGCAACTGTTTTGAAACTATCAAATTAGTTTAATGGGGCCCCTAAACCACGAAGTCTTAACAGGCCCTGTGCATGCATGCGTCCATTCAATTCATCCCACAAACCTGCAAATAGCTGTTTTTAACAGAACTCAAAGCATCTGCATAAAATCATTTCTGGAAACAAATTTTGTTTCACACCCCACCCCCAAGCATAAACTGAGAAGAGTTGCTCAGATCAGAGGGAAGGGCTTTAGCAGCCCTGAGCCCAACTCCAGCCGGGGAGGGCGGGGTACAAATAAAAATTTATTATTATTATTATTCTACAGACCACACAAAGGGAAGGATCTCAATCCATTTCAATAAACTGAAGCCACTGAATCTTATTTCCATACTTATTCTATATGTGTTAAACTACACAAATTACAGACCGGGTGTGGTCTAGCGGTTAGAGGGACAAAAATCCCACTCAGTCCTAAAGCTCACTTGATGAACTTGGGCAAATCACACTCTCTCAGTCAAATCGACTTCACAAAACTCCCGCCTCCTGCATTTCATGTGTTTTTTCCAAGTACAGGCTCGAGGATAAAAATTATTGTATATATTCCAACCCTTCACCAAGTCAGCTTTAGAATTTCTGGAAATCTCTAGTTTTTGAGACAGGTGCCTAGTTTTCCTACTGGCCTGCAACATGCCCCTAAAGTTTAGCTTCTCCAATCTGCAAATAAGGTAACTGAGACAAATTTTCTATGAACCTGTATTGTAATATTCTAGCACAACCATCCCCTCCAGTTGCAAGATGACTGGCAGCTGTATGGGCGTAGACACCATACGCCCATGTGTGCTGTTCACATGCATCTTGGCTGAATTCGCGCACCAACTAACTGATGGCACTAACATCAGCCACTGATGGCAGTCAATCTGCAGGTGCCCCAAACCTTGCACACTTCGTTATTCATAGAATCACAGAACTGTAGAGCTTGAAGTGATCCCGAGAGTGATCTAGTCCAATCCCCTGCAATACAGGAATCTCAACTAAAGCATCCCTGACAGATGGCCATCCAACCTCTGCTTAAAAAGCTCCCCATTAGATACCAACCACCTACTGAGCTTGCCATTGTATTTCCTGGAAACTAGGACAACAATGGAGATAGCTTTGGGCACGTTTTTGCTTTTGCTTTAAACCTTTTAAAGTTGTCTAAGGGCAAAGGACACATGGAGCAAATACAACAGATTAAAAGAGGTGCCCCTTTAAAAGCGAAACTCCTCTGGCTTGAGGAGTTTACAGGAGGCATTGCTATAAAAGAACGACAACTATGTGGTCATGGTTTTGGAGCGGGAATGATATTTAATTGGCAGGAGAAAAGTGAGTCTTTAGCAGGGTACAATGGCCTTGGCACTTTCATGTCATGTAGGTTTTACATTAGCAGCACTAGCTTGTGAGATACTGTAAATGAAATGAGATCCCACTCTGATGATCTGTGTGCAATTTCACTTAACTTTATTGGCAGACTAGAGCCTGGGTTTATCACCTGTACATTTCAAGTAATTTGGGACTGTTATATAAAGCCAAGGTTATCATCTTGTTTAGTGCTGCAAACTATGAAACCTATTAAAACATGACAGATTGAATTCCCACGCCTGGCACTAACACACATTCAAAATCATTAGCACGAAGCACAGTAAACTAAAAACAACTTTTAAAATTTATTTTCTAAAGCTGATGTGAAATTCTGCTTATTAGAACTTTATGGCTTATTGACTCCTCAAAATAAGACCAGATAATACAAGATTGTCATGGACAATGTGTTGTTCTGCGAGGAGAAGAAAAGCAAGGCGAGTTTTCATTACTCATAACAACCATTACATCAAGACAAGGAAAGCAACACCATTTTAAAATAATGAACATCCCTCCAAACTGGCTCATTCGGGCTTCTGAGGTTATATAATATTGTAAACACTAGTATTTTTGTTGCAAACAAAAAGTGTTTTGCTTCTCGATTTAATGGCATTTGTTTTGCTCCACTTGGATTGATCACACTTGCTGTCGTTCTGCCACACAGAGGCTGGCTTCAAATAGTCACTGTGGCACGGCTGGAACATGCACTGGTTGCAACACGCAACGAAGGCAGATCTGTACGTCTGGGAATGAAGCTTTCATGTCACCAGCCCACATTTGTGGTAGTGACTGGCACAGCTGTGGAACGAGCTGTGGCTACTTAGGCACAGACCCACAGCCACAAGGATGTCATTTCAAGTCACAGACACTGTGGATGTGTGTATTATTTGAAAACAGCTGCTGTTTACAGATTGGTGCTACTTTAATGTTTGTCGCACTGGACTCCTTTTAGGAATAAAAGCGGGATAAATAATAATAGGAAGATGCTGAAACATTAGCGATAACATTTTGAATGCATGAATAAATTGTGTTAAAACATCAGGTCAGACAAATGATACATTGTGCATCAGAGCTGAGGACACTTCGTTGCAGAAGATGCAATTCCAGCTTCCTTGAACAAGAGTGAGCTGGAGAAGAGGGAAATCCCATTTGAGAAAATGTCTGGTGTGCACTGCTCATGCAACTACACTTAACTGACCCAATTCAAAGGGTATGAAAAGTCTCAAAGTTTTCTAACGTTTTTACTCTGAAGAAAGATGGATAGAAGGCCTTTCCTTACTCCATCTCATGTGCAGAGCACTCTAGAACGTTCTTGGCTTTGGCCTGTATATGCCTGTTTCCAAAATATAGGGAAGAAGCAAGAATGGGAAAAAATGGAAAATGAGCGAAGTCCCAACTAAAGAAGAATGGCAATTCAAACAGATGGAATATACGCAGCTTGCGGACCTATAATATAGAAGAAGAGAAGAAGAAAAACAGATGTTTAAAGAAGATTGGAAAATGTTTACTGAATATATGGAGGGAAATATTTGAAAACGTGGGCAGCATTAAGATGAAATTCAACAGTGTAAATAAGTTTTGATGGATGTAATAATGGAATACTGAATGGTTTAGTTTATATAAAATATGCAGGGATTTATGTTATGCAAAATGAACCATGGAAAGAGAAGAAGGGGTCACTGATATTTTAAGGTTGTTTAAATGAATATTCTAAAATATAAAACAGAAAATTTAGTAAAAATTATAGAAAACAAAACAAAAAAAGGAGAAAGAATTCTTATTTAGTGACAGACACGAAGCATATATTTTCTGCACAAACATGCTACAGTTTCAGACTTCTTGCTGCCTATTTCTTGGGACCAGATTTCTAAATGATCAGCACCCAGGCACTGAGCAGGTAGTTGCCCTTGTGTATAGTCAGATTTGTAGAGGGGTTCAACATACTGGCTTGCACAGGATTACAGTTTTGAATTGGGAGCGCTTAGCTATTTCGTAAGCATAGATTCCTGGATCTAAAGAACAGACTCCTCACACAAAGAAGCAATCTATACAACCAGCAAAGCTGTTAGCTGACCAGTTTGGGAATAAGGAAGAGAGGGTGGAATCCAACCCTAACACTTAATAGCTCTGTTGGGTATAAATGAAAATAGAAATATGAGCATGTGCCATATTATTCTTAATATCTCTTATGCTCCATCCCATTTTCCTTAAAAAAAGTAGCATGTTTTATGTAATCAATGAATGCTATTGAATTTTTTATGTATCTTATGCAACTGAATATCAGATGTATGCATAAGCTGCTACTTTCTTCTGTAACATTGTCAAGGAAACTCAGAACTTCCACAGTCTTTTGTAGTAGAAATAATGCTTGATAAAAATGTGTATTAAAAACAGATATCCATTACTTTAAGGCAAACACAATGCACAGAGATATGGAATACATACAATGTGCAATAAAGTCCAATCACCACTGTTCAAATGATGACAATGATGTTACCAGTAACATACCTAATATGGACAGCACAAAAACTAGCTGTTCTTATGTAGCAATATTCTATGAATCAACACAAATAATTTTAAAATAAATAAATTAAAATAAAACAGTTTTAATACTGTGTAAAACTTCATATTTTTGACTCAAGTGACATAATTTCAGATTTCCAGCAAGAGCGTTTCTGGTACCAAAACCTGTATTTTCCTTTTGTATATTGTATATTGTATATAAAAGGCACACTCTAAAGAAGTAAGGCAATGTTCCTGCATTGCAGGGGGTTGGACTAGATGACCCTTGGTGTCCCTTCCAATTCTATGATAAAAACAAAACTAAATTAGCAGAGCAACAAACAAGATAGGCATTATAAGCAAAGTAGCCTCTTACTTATCGAAAACTTTCTTTTCCAGGCGGGAGCGAGAAGTATTTGCCTGCTGCTTCAGGTCTGTGAGGTTTGCATATTTCTTTTTCTTCCCTTTCTTTTTCCCTCCTTTTCCACTGTACCGAGAGGATCCAAGATCAGCCCCGGTGGCTGCTTCAACTTCTCTCATGAACTCTGGGTCTTGCCACTCTAGACAAAGGCAAAAACACCAACAAGTGTTTTATTGCTGAATTTTCAGAATGTCAGAACCGAATTAAAAATGGAGGCCGAGTCAGGAAAAAATCAAACCATTCCACACCGAAGAGATATCATCTAGAGCAGCTTCCCTCAACTTGTTGCCCTCCAGGTGTTTTTGGTGAATGATTTCCATCAGCGCAGCTGGTGTGAGCTGCATTCCAAACATCTGGAGGGCACCAGGTTGGGGAGCGCTGATGAACCTTTGCATTAAGTGCAAATGGAGCTCTAGAAAAATTCCAAGGCAAGAAGCCTAGAAGGGCAAAATTAAAGCACTCACTTGCAGCAGACGGATGACACAGTTTACTTTTTTTGAAGTAAAGGAATACAAAGCAGAACAATTCAGATACAGGAACTATTAATCCAAGATTAACAAAAACTAAACTGTTTATCTCCCAGTAAATAAGAAGGCAGCACAGACACACAGTTTAGGAACCCTGTGAATGGAGCGATTGTTTAAACACAACAAAAAAACGCTGGCGTTCAGTAGAGATGAAATGAGCATTTGAGTAAAATGAAGGAGCAATTTAAAAGCCTTTGAGAAAAATCGATAGCGTGCCAGGAAGAGCAGCCTTTTTGAGCACTGATGGGCCCCTAAAGCTCTTCATACATTGTTACTGGTTTAGCAGCAGGGAAAAGAAAATTACACAGTTTGCAAGGGGTAGGGCGGAATCAATACTGTAGTTAGTAAAGAGATACTATTTCACATCTGACTGGCCAGGGGCTGCCTTCACTACCTTGTCCTGATACCTGTTTGTTAACAAGTCACTAAGGGTTGGAAAACCAGATATTCTTCAGGGCTGACACAAAAAATAGGCACTTAATTTGCTCCTCTGTGTGAACTATTGTAAAAGGATGAACACTGCAGATTAGCAGGTCAGCCTAATCCCTCATGATTCGTCGTTTCAGGAGAGCCTGAAGCTCTGTGGACACTTGGGCTAGGATGTAATATTTTTAAAGAGTCAAGAAACAGAAATCAAGGCTTCATCACTACTACACTGTAGCGTGAGGATCGCTCAACCTTTTGCTTTCAGTTACCTGGACAGGAAGATATAAAGGGCACAAGAGGGGACTCAAAATGCTTCGTCTTTTACCGTATTTTTCACTCTATAAGACGCACCAGACCACAAGACGCACCTAGTTTTTGGAGGAGGAAAACAAGAAAAAAAATATTCTGAATCTCAGAAGCCAGAACAGCAAGAGGGATCGCTGCGCAGTGAAAGCAGCAATTCCTCTTGCTGTTCTGGCTTCTGTGATAGCTGCGCGGCCTGCACTCCATAAGATGCACACACATTTCCCCTTACTTTTTAGGAGGGAAAAAGTGAGTCTTATCGAGCAAAAAATACGGTACTTTGCCTTATGTCCCAACTCTTTATTTCTAGTACTGCAAACATGGTAGATGCCATTATTTTCAGGGGAACCAGATTCTGAAAAAAGGGGACACACTTTCTGAAACCTTGAACCAGTGAGGCCAGCGTCCATTTGAGGGAGGGCCAGGTGTCTTAACAGGTGGGGCAGAGCCAGCTGATTCTATTTTGCTAGACATTCTCCTCCCTTGCAAAGACACCAAGGACCACGTAGAACAACTGCTGCCTTATTCTTGCCAAACCAGCCCTTTAACTGGCCCGATTGCACTGGCTGCCAATTAGTTTCAGGGGCCCAATTCCAAGCGTTGGTTTTGACCGATAAAGCCTCAAGGGGCTCATGACCGCAATATTTCAAGGACTGCTTCTCAATCAATCGACGTATGAACTGACCTGGCCCCTGAGATCCATCTTCAGAGGCCCTTCTTTGTGTGCCCTCTCCACAAGAGGTTCAGAGGGTGGCAATACGATGATGGGCCTTTTTTTGCAGCGGCTCCGCATTTGTGAAACGCTCTCCCCAGGGAGGATTGCCTGGCCCCTTCCTTACACACCTTCAGGAACCAGGCGAAAACATTACTCTTCAACTGGGCCTTGGGCTGACTAATATCCTATATCCTTCTAAATGTGTTTGTTGGAGGGGTTTTGTTTTGTTCTTGTTTTTATTATGCATTTTGTGTTTTTATCTTTATGCTCAGAACTGCCCTGAGATACAAGGATGAAAGGCGGTAAAGGTAAAGGTAAAGGGACCCCGACCATTAGGTCTAGTCGTGACCGACTCTGGGGTTGCGGCACTCATCTTGCTTTACTGGCTGAGGGAGCCGGCGTACAGCTTCCGGGTCATGTGGCCAGCATGACTAAGGCGCTTCTGGCGAACCAGAGCAGAACACGGAAACGCAGTTTACCTTCCCACCGGAGCGGTACCTACTTATCTACTTGCACTTTGACGTGCTTTCGAACTGCTAGGTGGGCAGGGAGCTCACCCCGTCACGGGGATTCGAACCGCCGACCTTCTGATCGGCAAGTCCTAGGCTCTGTGGTTTAATCCACAGCGCCACCCGCGTCCCTTGAAAGGCGGTAGGCAAATTTAAAAAAACAAACAGACAAACAATCCAGGAGTGGGAAACCTTTTTGGCTCCGTAGGTGACAGTCCTATCAAGAATTGCCTCATAGGCCAAATTTGACAGGTGGCATCTCCAAAGACACCTCTCAATTGACATTGCAAATGATGTCAGGGGATTTGGTAGTGGGCACCATGGCACTGCTGAAGGGAAATTTCTTTCCTTCCTTTCAAGGAGAAAAAACCTTCCCGTTGGCAGTGTCTTGCTTTATTTCTGCAATGTGTGCAGCCAAACAGATCGGTCTGGGTGCACAAGAAAGCTGGGTCACCCTCCCCTAGCACCAGCTGACACTGGGTAACAGGGTAGATAAAAATGAATGATTTAAAAAAATAAATTTTTTTTTATTATTTAAATTGGATTTTTAAAATAAAACGCTTTTGGAGGAAAAATCTTTCTAAAGATAGTTTTCTATTTAGGACACATTATAGTCCAAAGGCTATTCATCAGGAAATAAGGATTTATTTTAAGCTTTTCATGTGCGCTAAAACTCAGTCTAAGTTTTTTTTTTTTTTTAAGTTAACCACATCAGTTAATAAACATGGATACATATGCCATAATGTTATTGCTTTAGTTAAATAAATTGTTTAAATTGTTAGTAAGGAAATGATTTTTTTTTCTCCTTCCAATAAAGTACAGCAGAAAAGTTGTCCAAATATAAACAGTTAAGTTATTAAACCTCACAATAATTTCATAATTATCTGTCCATGTATTTCTAATGGTATAAGCAAATCAGTAATTTTTGATATAACTGTAAAAAACTGCTCTGAAAATTTATTATTCCAAAAATGAAATGATCATCTGGTTGTAAATATTAAGATTATAGAGCAAGAATGAATCTTTCTGTAAAAAAATAAAAATGATTTAAATCAAGTCTTACTGACTAGTGATTTAAATCAAGTCTTACTGACTAGTGATTTAAATCAATTTGATTTAAGTCAAATCCACCCTGCTGGGTAGCGAAGGTTTCCTGCTAGGTTTGGGGGGTGTGTGTGACCAAACTCTCTGAAGAGAGCTCTCTTGTGCACCTGGACCAAACAGGATTGATCTCCTGCAATATCACTCAGTGGGAAGAGGGGAGAGAACCTGCTCTGTGCTTGAAGCATTTTGCAAGTGTTTTTGGAAACAGCTTGTATTTCTCCTTGAAGTAACTGGGTGGCCAGAGGCTGAGGGAGAAGCGTGAGCCGTTTCAAACAGTGCTTTTGCTAAGGAGCGTGTGTTAAATCCTGCTGGGAACAAGGTGTACAAGCCAATGCGGGATTAAGCCCTCTCCTCCCGCCCATCAGCTAACACAGGCATAGGCAAACTGAGCCCTCCAGATGTTTTTTGGGACTACAACTCCCATGTTCCCTAGCTAACAGGACCAGTGGTCAGGGATGATGGGAATTGTAGTCCCAAAATATCTGGAGGGCCAAGTTTGGGGATGCCTGAGCTAATGTCACTAGCGATGAGAAGTTGGGTGTGGTTTGGGGAAAATGGCCTCATGGGCCAAACTAGACCTTTTGGCAGGCCAAGACTGGCCTGGGGGCCAGAGGTTTCCCACCCCTACTTTAATCCAGCTCAGACTGGCATTTGTGCTACAAGGCCTGAGGCACAGGGACCTTTTCAGTTTTGCTACTGAGGATCTGATAATTTAGCTTCTTTCTTGTTCCAGTTATGACTTTGACTGTAGCTATACTTAGGCTATGAAGTGTAGGAATGTAACATTTCACCCGAAATGAATTTGTTGAAGTTTGTGCACTATTATCTAAAAGCAGCAAATTAGTCGTTTCCTTTGGAATTTAGAAAATGGCTTCTGCTACACAAAATATAGAGCTTTAGTTTATGAAAAGCATTTTGGGTACAACCAAAATGCTGTCAAAAAAGGTATTAGTAAAGATGACTTGTCCTTTCTAGCACCAGGAATAATCTATTTTTTCTCCAAATTCCCACCTAGGATAAATCCATGTTTTAATTTATAAATTAAATTAAATTAACTTTGCACATATTTTAAACTCAATAATCACAGATTTCATTAAACATACAAACCTGGTTGCTTTTCTTTTTTCTCAAACTGTTGCTTTGCTTCTCTCTCTCTGTCTTCTTGATCAATAGGAGTCCCGGAATCATCCCGGGGGATTATTTTTCCATGAAATGGGCACTTCAGAAAGAAACAATGATATTTGTGCTGTTACACACACATTCTCTCTCTCTCTCTCTCTCTCTATATATATATATTTATAACAAGTTAGGCCTGATTAGGACCATTTTTTTGTAACTTATGGACAGAACAGAGAAGCTGCAAGTGGGTTTATTTGAGATACAGTGGTACCTCGCAAGACGAATGCCTCGCAAGACAAAAAACTCGCTAGACGAAAGGGGTTTTTGTTTTTTGAGCTGCTTCACAAGACGATTTTCCCTATGGGCTTGCTTCGCAAGACGGAAACGTCTTGCAAGTTTGTTTCCTTTTTCTTAACACTGTTAATACAGTTGCGACTTGACTTCGAGGAGCAACTCATAGAACGCGGTGTGGTAGCCTTTTTTGAGGTTTTTAAAGACTTTGGTGATTTTTGAAGCTTTTCCAAAATTTTCCCGACACCGTGCTTCGCAAGACGAAAAAAATCGCAAGACGACAAAACTCGCGGAACGAATTAATCTCGCCTTGCGAGGCACCACTGTACATGGCTGACTGATTCATATCATTCTGGATATGGGAATATCCCAACAGCAGGTGGTCATGAAATCCAGGGAACTTTGCTCTGCTATCACTGGAACCACAGTTCATCTCAGTTCTGAAAACTCCTATTTGTAGTTCCCTGAAATGTTTATTTGAGCCAAGGGTTTGGTACAAATTCTGCACACTCAACATACATGTAATGCACTCCAAGCTTTTTCATACTGCCACATTGAGGCAGTAATTGATGCAAAAGGGGCAAAAACCAAGTACTGACTACATATGCATGCTTCTACTTCTCAGAGGTCCAATACTGCTCTATTTGCAGTCCTTGTTTTGCTGATTTCATTTAATATTCTAATTTTCTGAGATTGTTAATTTGGGGTTTTCATCAGCTGTACTCCATGATCATCACAATTATAACAAATAAAGGCTTGACATATCTCGCTTTGCATGTCATGAGTCTATCTCATATATTAGTTTCACCTTTTAAGTTGAATTACTGAAATAAAGGAACTTTTCCACGATATTCTAATTTTTCGAGTTTCATCTGTACTTTCTGCTTGAAAATGTAAGAATGGTCTTAGTGGATCAGACCAAATATCCAACCTACAACCTATGAATGTGTCTGTTCCTTCTGGAAAAAAAATCTGGTCATCCCGTCTTGAAGGGCAAGGCTAAAGCATTTGCTCTACAAAGAAAGGCCTTAAATTATTTGTGTTCTTAGTTTTGGGGTGGGGGAAAGGATGTTTAAAATGAGATTATACAGCAATGAACATCAATGTGGAAAATCTGAATACAATAGTATTCACAGTAAATGCGCAATCACGTGCATGCCTACTCAGAAGAAAGTTCAACCAAGTTCAATGGGATTTACTCCCAGGTAAACAAGTACAGGATTGCAGCTGTAGTCTTTAAGAAGTGATCGGACCCTTCATTGTTTTGCTGCTGCAGAGCATAGCTATCCTCCCAGAAATATTTTATTATGTTTTATTTTTAAAAACTACCTTGCTTTTCCTTCTGCAAGAATGCTAAAAGTACCTACATTTTTTAAAAAAAACAACAACAAACCCACAAAAGCTACAATCATCAACAAATTGCAACCCCAAACTCCAAGATAAAAACAACTAGTGGAATTCCTTCACTCTTTCAGAGCAGTAGAACTTGAGGTCATCCTCTGTTTTAGGAAAACAGAGGTCATTCCCTCTTTTAGGAAAACAGGGAAGCATTTCTTCAAACAGTTCTTTTATGGCTGGATTTAAGTTTAATATACCAAATTGAGGACTTGAAATTCTTCATAGTCAAAGTCCATTTTGGCATTCTCAGTGATCTTACACCACAAATCTTATGGTCAGAAATATCCTGAGTAGACATTATAGTGGTACTGAATAATTCGGCATCCAACTGTTAAAAGGCTGTGTCCAGGGCCCAGTCCTTTCCATTCTGCGAGTCTAATTTTGCTCCATGTTGGTCTGGCAGCAACAAGATTATTTTCCATCATTTAATCATGAATTACGGAGGCAGGCTTTTAGAGAAAGGAGACCTAATTCAATTCCAAGTAATGCAACAGGTGTACTATGTGGGACTTCATTTTGGATTACATTCAATTCTTCCCTTCTAGAGTTTCCCTCAAACTGCTGCCTCATATCTCTGGCCAAGCACATTACAGTATTAATATTTTAAAGAAATGGCAAAATAGGACCAAGTGGAATGCTCTAGAGGTGTTATTAAGCACCCACCTTAAATCTATCCTGCCTTTCACAAAGTCCTCCATTAGGCATTGGGGCCCGGCATTTGTGCTTCACTGGCTCAAACTTGCCAGCAAATGTTATACATCTGCTCTTCAGCATCTCTGCAACTTCTTTGTTTTCCACTTCCTCTTCCATTTCGCTGGGTGCCCAGAAGCGATGCTGAGAAGAACATCTAGAAAACAGAACAGTTACATCAGTGCTTTGTCATTAATATAAACATAAATTCTAGAGAGACATTTTAACACCTTCTCCTGATATATGACATATGCTTTTAAAATATCTAAACACTGCTTGGGCTCAAATTCCTAAACAACTTTGATTTTTTAAAATATTGAATATATTTAATTCAGCTGCAAGCTAAAAAAGATATAGAATGAAACTACTATCTCAAGAGGATTGCAAGTGATTCACTTCTCCAGAAGCAGCTTCATCACATATTTTGTAAGGTCAATTTATCATTTTGTGTTTTTACGTTGTAAATAGGTTTGCGATCTTTGGATGAAGCGTGGCATATAAATTTAATAAAATGAATTCTAGAAATGGATCAGGTTATGTCAGAAACGCTGTCTGTCATCAGACGGCTCATAAAATTTGCAAATGTGCAGAAAGTTTTTACATTTCAAGGTTTCAGTAAAAATGAGCAGATAAGGCTTGATGCATCACAATTTAAGAGAGGATTTTTTTTTACATATTTTAAAAGAAAACGTGCAGTATATTTACTTAATAATCTTCCCAGAACCTGGTTGCTCTTGGCCCCAGTAGAAAAGATCTAACCCAAATGGTACGACCGGGGCCTTGGCTTTTTCTTCTTCAGACTTATTGTTGGGTGACGCTGGTTCAGAATTTCTAGATTTGTAGGATAAAATACAAATGATGAAGAGACAACAGTTACTATCCAGAACGACAGGAAACATTCAACAATTGGCATCCACTTCATTTTAGACCTACTTCAACTTTTAGCAGGTCAAAATGCTGTGAAAAGCAAATACTTTACTATAACAAGGAATTAACGATTCACGAGTTAATGTGCATAACTCTTAGATGATTTTCCAAGGTACTTGAACAAGAAAAGCCAAGAACAATACAATACAAACCAAGCAAGAACCACGATGCTGATTAAATACTGCCTTTGTCTTTAGAATTCTAAAACAGTATTATACCACTTTAAGCAGCCATGAATTCCCCCAAAGAGTTATGTGAACTGTAGTTTGGTCTGGGAGTTGTTCAGAGACTCCTACTCCCCTCATGGAGCTACAATTCCCAGAGTTTCCTGGAAAGAGGAATTGACTTTTAATCACTCTGCAAATTGCAGTGCTTTGAGGGGAATAGAACCAGTGTTAGAAACTGAGATATGAAAGCTAGGAGCTGAACGGCACCTTAAACCTGGGTTATGGGTGCAACAATGGAATGTCAAGGTCTTGTCCAAGTCGTGTCCAAATGAAGAGAACAAAAAGGAACATAACCTTTGGCAAAAAGAAAAGTGGAAGCAGACAGTAAAGGTAAAGGGACCCCTGACCATTAGGTCCAGTCGTGGCCGACTCTGGAGTTGTGGCGCTCATCTCGCTTTATTGGCTGAGGGAGCCAGCGTACAGCTAAGCCACTTCTGGCGAACCAGAGCAGCGCACGGAAACGCCGTTTACCTTCCCGCTGGAATGGTACCTATTTATCTACGTGCACTTTGACGTGATTACGAACTGCTAGGTGGGCAGGAGCAGGGACCGAGCAACGGGAGCTCACCCCGTTGCGGGGATTTGAACCGCTGACCTTCTGATTGGCAAGTCCTAGGCTCTGTGGTTTAGACCACAGCGCCAGATGGGCGGGGTACAAATAATAAATTATTACTACTACTACTACTACTACTACTATAATACCTGTAAAACCAGACCTGACCCAAGAAAATGTTCAAGGCAGGCTGATTGATGAGTACAGCCACAGGGGGGAAAACAGGGCAGGCAAGAAGACTGAGGGGCTAGAGACAGTTCAGAGGATCCCCTTTACCCGCCATCCCCTCAAAAAAAGGGAGACAGACAGGACTGCCTCCTCCTGCATCAACAGCATCTTCTCCACAGCTTTGCCCAAAGTCTCCTCCTCTGCTCAAACTTGGCCTTGCCCTTTCGGTGGTGGCAATCACTAGCTCCCTGAGGCATCGTAGATGGTGGGGGCAACCAGAGCAAAAATCCCAAACGCTAAATAAAACCTCTTCTCTGCAGGAGAGAAGCAAGGTTAATGCTCTGTAAATATTAAGGCCTGCCTTTGTTTTGGACGTGAAATGCAAAGGGCAAGATTGCCAACGGAATATTGGTCTCCTTACAACCTGGCACCTGGAAGATGTAATCTAGGCAGTTTATCTTGGATCATTTTCCATGTTGCAGCTGCACAGGTTGGATCAAGTTCCTCATTGTTTCTTTTAGGTTGGGAGGTTGCTGCAGATGCTCTTCCTGTCGCAAAGGGTTTTGAAGGTGATACTGGTTCCAACCCTACAAAAGAAAAGCAAAGTTGGGGTAAGCACACATTTGCTGACACATACTGTATGAAGGAAACCTATGTCTCTGGAAAGTAACAGCTGGTCAGTTTGTACAGCACGTTTCAGAAATGGAATACTGATCTGAGGCAAAATTCTGGTCTTCACCAAAATACTAACTCTAGCTGTATAGGACAAAATTTCATTTGTACCCATATTTCTTTAGAAAGTCCAAGAAAAAGCACCACTGCCCAATTTAGACTCCACATTAACAAATGTCTCCAACCAAATACTTTTCCCTCTCTGTCAGCAGCAGAAAAAGTTTTGTACTCTTTCAGAAATACAGTGTCTGATCTAGCATATCTGAGAACTTGTGACACTATAAGAGGAATGGAAAGAGAATTGGAAGAGGCCAACCCAGGGGACAGTCCTAACAGAACCCTCTTGTTTTACAGTGACGGGACAACAATTAGTGTGCCAAGATCTGTATTTGCCACTGTGATTGCAGCTCCAATAATAAGGAAGCCAAATGACAGCCCCAAGGAGTCCTGAACTTTGTCTTTTGCCAGTTATGGAGCTGGTCTGGCCACCCTATTATGTTGGCTATTGTTAGTAGGTTAAGCATTTTGTGATTTTCTATCCCAGGCATCGGCAAACTCGGCCCTCCAGATGTTCTGGGACTACCACACCCATCATCCCTGACCACTGGTCCTGTTAGCGAGGGATGATGAGAGTTGTAGTCCCAACACATCTGGAGGGCCGAGTTTGCCTATGCCTGTTCTATCCATTCCTTGTTTCACTGCATATAGTGAGACTGCCCACAACAATATCCCTTTTGTTGCTTTGGTAGGAGAGTCCCATGGACTGCAAGAAGATCAAACCTCTTCATTCTGAAGGAAATCAGCCCTGAGTGCTCACTGGAAGGACAGATCCTGAAGCTGAGGCTCCAATACTTTGGCCACCTCCTGAGAAGAGAAGACTCCCTGGAATAGACCCTGATGTTGGGAAAGATGGAGGGCACAAGGAGAAGGGGACGACAGAGGACAAGATGGTTGGACAGTGTTCTCGAAGCTACCAGCATGAGTCTGACCAAACTGCGGGAAGCAGTGGAAGACAGGAGTGCCTGGCGTGCTCTGGTCCAGGGTGTCACGAAGAGTCGGACATGACTAAACAACTAAACAACAACAAACAAAACTCTCTTCAAAACAGTGGGCTCTTCTTTGCTACCTACTATCATTTCCCCACCCCCCAACTTTTCAACTTCTACTAAGTTTGAAAGTGTTGTTTATGCAATGAGATGGGGTGGGAGAACTTGACATGCAACTCTTTTCTCTCCAAGGATGAATCTACAGGTAATACTGACCCACCCACCCCCAAACAACCACCTGCTACTGTTCAGGACACACTGCAGTCCCACATATGGGATCTACACATGAGTAGGTGAAGTCACTGGATCTTCTAGAGCTTGGAGCCCCGCTCCCTTTGACTGATGATGGCTTTGGTATCAGAGACCTCAGCTGAAGGGCCAGGTCACCACCTCACCTCCCCCCAGACACCACTAAGGTCAATTTCAAATGAGAGAAGCCTCTATGGGGAGGAAGGCAAATGGGCTGCAGAAAGACTTTCAAAGACCAGCAAGTTACATGTAAGTGCAATAATTTTCTCTTTCATGGGCTTTGGCAGTCTCATATTTTTTTTTGGTGGGGGAAGACTAGAGAACTTTTAGCTAATGGAGGGTAGAGGCTTGGTCAGTTGAAGATAATCTGTTTCCAGCAAATTAAACCAAATTCATTCTAATAATTAGGCATCAAATTAATTTTGATTACATAGAGTAAAAACAAATACTCAAAGAAAAATACTATTTTGGGGCAGAAGCATGTCTGTACCAGAAACAGAACAAAGCTCTATAGCTAAAGCTAATCCCCCATCCAAACCCCTCCGTTTTCAAATATCCTTTATATTATCACTACTACAATACATTGGTTCAAATTTATTGCAATACTTGGTTTTAGGAATATTTTTTTTTTTTAAGTCCAATCTCCTGGTGGTGTTTGTTGTTGTTTAAATTGACCAAATGGCACCTATTTGCCTGAAGCAATAAAGTAGACAGCGTTAAAGAGATAAATCAATAGTAGGAAATAGAGAGGCTGGGATTTCAGCTGAAAGTTAGGCTGCTGAATGCTGACATTATTGATTTTAGCTAGTTCAGCTGGCCTTGTAATTAAAATGTAAATTTGAGAAAGAGATTGTGTCCTGACAGAAATGGTGGGATTAAGGGGAGATAAAAGCTCCTCAATGAAAATTCAGAGAAAGTAAAAGAACAGGTTTCATCAGCCATTTGGACTTAGGAGAATCAGAAGTGGGTAAGCAGTATATATTTAATTGAAAAGGGGGGGGGGAATCCCACCGAACTAGAATGTAAATAATATGAACAAAAAGATTTGAAGAAAAAGGTTTTGCTCTCTTTCCTCCATTCTGTTCTGCGCATAGCCCTTGCTAATCCAAAATACATGTCTATCAACACAACACGGCACACAAATGACTACTTCAGGCATGCCCAAGGACGAGTGTGTGCTGAAGAGAATTTTCATTACCTTTTTCCTTTTAACATAAGCATGTATGCACATACATGCACACACACTCCTTACCAGAAATGGATTTTCATACTTCCCATGAAGCTAGTTACATTTTTCTTTGGCTCTTGCGCACTGTTGTCATTTTACCATTTATCCTAAACGATTTGGGTGCTGAGTTATGATGACTGTGTAACCAAAACAGGGCTACTGAGGCGAAAAAGGGATATCACTATGCTCAGGGAAGTCCCAATACATTACTACTACTACTACTACTCCTTTGTTGTTTAGTCGTTTAGTCGTGTCCGACTCTTCGTGACCCCCTGGACCAGAGCACGCCAGGCACTCCTGTCTTCCGCTGCCTCCCGCAGTTTGGACAAACACATGCTGGTAGCTTCGAGAACACTATCCAACCATCTCGTACTCTGTCATCCCCTTCTCCTTGTGCCCTCCATCTTTCCCAACATCAGGGTCTTTTCCAGGGAGTCTTCTCTTCTCATGAGGTGGCCAAAGTATTGGAGCCTCAGCTTCACGATCTGTCCTTCCAGTGAGCACTCAGGGCTGTTTTCCTTCAGAATGAAGAGGTTTGATCTTCTTGCAGTCCATGGGACTCTCCTCCAGCCCCATAATTCAAAAGCATCAATTCTTCGGCGATCAGCCTTTTTTATGGTCCAGCTCTCACTTCTAGACATCACTACTGGGAAAACCATAGCTTTAACTATACGGACCTTTGTTGGCAAGGTGATGTCTCTGCTTTTTAAGATGCTGTCTAGGTTTGTCATTGCTTTTCTCCCAAGAAGCAGGCATCTTTTAATTTCGTGGCTGCTGCCACCATCTGCAGTGATCATGGAGCCCAAGAAAGTAAAATATCTCACTGCCTCCATTTCTTCCCCTTCTATTTGCCAGGAGGTGATGGGCCCAGTGGCCATGATTTACTACTACTACTAATAATGCTTGCCGAAATAGGGGGAAAATAGGAAGAATAAAACTAAAGGAGGAAACCAGCCACCTGCAACCCCCCCCCCAAAAAAAATCCCTGTATAATGGTGATTGGGTATTCTGTGGCCACAGAATGCTGAGTATCTGGTGAGGGACAGGAGGAACAGAACAGAGTGGACTTTCTCCAAAAAGGCATGGGTGGCCGGCTGATGTTCTCAACAGAAGCACTCCACACTGTAACCGTTCCTTGCAGCTACCGCAATAGTTTGGTTAAAAATGTTCTGTTGGGAAAATCTTGTTTGTATGTGCATGCATGAACACACCATGTGGTATTATATTCACTGAAATCATCATTCCTAGTGAGGGGCAGATGGGGCTCGACCACCTGGGAAGGTGGCCCATCTTGGAGAAGGAAAACTGTGATCCTAAACCTCTGCTATGAGGGAGGCATGTGGCGCTGTGGTCTAAACCACTGAGCCTAGGGCTTGCCAATCAGAAGGTCGGCAGTTCAAATCCCCACAACAGGTTGAGCTCCCGTTGCTCAGTCCCAGCTCCTGCCCACCTAGCAGTTCGAAAGCACATCAAGTGCAAGTAGATAAATAAGTACCGCTCTGGCAGGAAGGTAAACGGCGTTTCCGTGCGCTGCTCTGGTTTTGCCAGAAACGGCTTAGTCATGCTGGCCACATGACCTGGAAACTGTCTGCGGACAAATGCCGGTGAGTGAGATGAGTGAGATGAGCGCTGTAACCCCAGAGTCGTCTATGACTGGACCCAACGGTCAGGGGTACCTTTACCTTCTTCAACCTCTGCTGTCTTGCATGATATCTTCAGGAGAAGGAAAGGCTAAGGTAAGGGTAGGCAACCTAAGGCCCGTGGGCCGGATGTGCCTGTGGACGGTCCAGGAATCAGAGTGTTTTTACATGAGTAAAATGTGTCCTTTTATTGAAAATGCATCTCTGGGTTATTTGTGGGGCCTGCCTGGTGTTTTTACATGAGTAGAATGTGTGCTTTTATCTAAAATGCATCTCTGGGTTATCTGTGGGGCATAGGAATTCATTGATTCCCCCCCCCCCAAAAAAAATATAGTCTGGCCCACCACATGGTCTGAGGGACAGTGGACCGGCGCACAGCTGAAAAAGGTTGCTGACCCCTGGGCTAAGGAGTAAACCCTACACAAATCCAGAGTGGAGTCCCTAAGAGGGTTGGGTGGCACCTTATATGCCTCCTTCCAGCAATTCCTGAAGCCAAGCTGGTGCCAAATGTCTTGTTCTGCTTTTCTTTGGACCATATCTTGTTGTCTTGACAGCTCAGGACCCCCCTATACACTGCCCAGGCTTATGGCCTGAGGAGGCCTCTTCACTGCTGCTAACATAGTGGTCTGGCTTCACCCCCAGAGGTGCACTCCATTGTCTCTCAAGACAGATGGATGCCAACAATCATAATCTATTAATGACTGGAAAGTGGCCAATGTAACACCAATTTTAAAAAGGGATCTGCTGAGTGGCGAGGTCCTGGAAATTACAAGCAGGAAGCTTGAAGTTTCTTCTGGGATAATTTGTGGTAAGCCTTCTCAAAGGTAGAATTACCAAGCATATAGAATAACAAGTCTTACTGAAGCAGAACCAGTATGGCTCCTGTCTCACTAACCTATTTGAGGTATTTGTCAAGAAGCAGTTAGATAGAGGTGATCTGGCTGATAAAGTATACTTGGACTTTTAAAAAGCATTTGACAAAATACATCACCATATATTTCATCTGACTCCTGAATAAGCTTAGTAGTCATGGAATAAGAGGAAAGAGTTTCTTATGTATCAGTGAAGAACCAGGAAACAGGGAGTATGAATAAATGGACAAGTCTCCCATTGGTGGGATGCAGAAAGTTGAGTTCCTCAAGCAGGGCCGGACTTAGGCTTGATGAGGCCCTAAGCTACTGAAGGTAATGGGGCCCTTTACCGTTGTCAACAACAAATTGTCTCTGTTTTTTTGTGCTGAACATATGCTATATAGTAATTTATGGACCAAATAGGTATCTAAAGCCATTTGCACATAACAAAATATGTATTTTATCAAAGTATTTTTTTATCTTATATTTTGGAAATGTACATTTTTTGTTTTCCTTTGAATTTTTTTCGGGGCCCCCAAGAGAGTGGGGCCCTAAGCTATAGCTTGTTTAGTTTATACGTAAATCCAGCACTGGCCTCAAGGATTCATATTGGGACCTGTGCTTTTACAGAAATGATCTAGTTAAAGGTGCCAAGGCACCCAAGTTTGCGGCTAATAATGCATTGTTCAGGGTGGTTAAAACAAAAAGGGTTTGTGAGGGGCTCCAAACAGATCCCTCCAAACTGGTTGAATGGGAAGTAACATGGGATATGCAATTCAATACAAGCAAGTTTAAAATGACGCACACTGTGACATAAAATCCTATTTTCATATATATACACTAATGGTGCCTGAAATAGAAGTAACTGACCAGGAAGCAGATGTGGTGATTGTATTGGATAGCTCTGATGAAAATGCCAATCCAGTGTGTGGCAGCTGTAAAAGAGGTGCAGCACTGACAGTGAAGTGGAGACATTGGGATCCTACTCCATACAAACAGGTTTTTTTTGCAACAATTCATGTTTAATGGATAGTGCACTCTGAGCACGCAATTGGTCCACCATGCAGAAATTATTTATCAAGTAGCAGCTGAATGAGTCCCGTCCCCCCTTATATGTGGTTCTCTTGTAATTTCCAGCCTATTTGTTTTAATTACTTTGACAGAAGTTTTATTCTTTATACAATGTCCTTAATCATATGTTCTCCTTTGTATGTCTACAAAACCATGTCTGTACATCACATTGTTTTGTAGCTATACAAAGGAGTATATATGTTAGGGAAGTTTTTAATATTTAATGCTGTATTGTTTTTAACACTTGATTGGAAGCCGCCCAGAGTGGCTGGGGAAACTCAGCCAGATGGGCGGGGTATAAATAATAATAAATTTCGAAGAGGCAGAGGAACCAGAGACCAAATTGCAAACATGCGCTGGATTATGGAGAAAGCTAGAGAGTTCCAGAAAGACATCTACTTTTGCTTCATTGACTATGCAAAAGCCTTTGACTGTGTCGACCACAGCAAACTATGGCAAGTTCTTAAAGAAATGGGAGTGCCTGATCACCTTATCTGTCTCCTGAGAAATCTCTATGTGGGACAAGAAGCTACAGTTAGAACTGGATATGGAACAACTGATTGGTTCAAAATTGGGAAAGGAGTACGGCAGGGCTGTATATTGTCTCCCTGCTTATTTAACTTATATGCAGCATTCATCATGCGAAAGGCTGGGCTGGATGAATCCCAAGCCGGAATTAAGATTGCCGGAAGAAATATCAACAACCTCAGATATGCAGATGACACAACCTTGATGGCAGAAAGTGAGGAGGAATTAAAGAACCTTTTAAGGAGGGTGAGAAAGGAGAGTGCAAAATATGGTCTGAAGCTCAACATCAAAAAAACGAAGATCATGGCCACTGGTCCCATCACCTCCTGGCAAATAGAAGGGGAAGAAATGGAGACAGTAAGAGATTTTACTTTTTTGGGCTCCATGATCACTGCAGATGGTGACAGCAGTCACGAAATTAAAAGACGCCTGCTCCTTGGGAGAAAGGCGATGGCAAACCTAGACAGCATCTTAAAAAGCAGAGACATCACCTTGCCAACAAAGGTCCGTATAGTTAAAGCCATGGTTTTCCCAGTAGTGATGTATGGAAGTGAGAGCTGGACCATAAAAAAGGCTGATCGCCGAAGAATTGATGCTTTTGAATTATGGTGCTGGAGGAGAGTCCCATGGACTGCAAGAAGATCAAACCTCTTCATTCTTCAGGAAACCAGCCCTGAGTGCTCACTGGAAGGACAGATCCTGAAGCTGAGGCTCCAATACTTTGGCCACCTCATGAGAAGAGAAGACTCCCTGGAAAAGACCCTGATGTTGGGAAAGATGGAGGGCACAAGAAGAAGGGGACAACAGAGGATGAGATGGTTGGACAGTGTTCTCGAAGCTACAAACATGAGTCTGACCAAACTGCGGGAGACAGTGGAAGACAGAAGTGCCTGGCGTGCTCTGGTCCATGGGGTCACGAAGAGTCGGACACGACTAAACGACTAAACAACATTATTATTATTATTATTATTATTATTATTATTATTATTATTATTATTATATTAAGGACATTGTATAAAGAATAAAACTTTTGCCAATGTAATTAAAACAAATAGGCTGGAAATTACAATTCCAAGAGAACCACATGTAAGGGGGGGGGGAGTGGGATCTGCAAGAAAATGTTGCAATGGATCTTCCCTTCTTATAGGAATATGAGGGAGTTGCCCTGCTAAGTTTATTATTTAGTGTATTTCTGCAACCCTAGAAATTTCTCCAAGCATTCTGACCTTTCAGTCTTGCTTATCAGTAGCTCTTTTTTGGTTCCATTTCTGCCTTCACCTGTCACCTGAGTTTGCTAGTAAGAAGAAGTGATAGTCTGCACCCTGGAAAATTATCGATCTATTATTGCATATTCAGTATCGCATTACATGCAGAGGTACATATATTTTTTTTACACACAACAGTTTTTTGCCTGAGAACACATCCTTCTATTGTTGTTACAACTGTTGCCTGCATGCTCTTTAAAACCATTCTTTCACAAGTCAAATCACTCTTGGTGTCCATTTATGTATGCATTCCAGACAGAGGAAGACTGGGGTGTCAGCTTATATGACTACAGGCATACAAAACAACAAGCAAACTGCAAAATGGTTGCCATCCTGAGAGATCAGGTGCAAGTGTAAATAAGGATTATACAAATGAGAGGTCATTAAAAACCCTGGTAATGTTAATTTGGCATGACACCCCTTAATGGGTTATGTCTTCACACTTCAGTTGTCTAATCACCTAAATTCTTTTACAAATTTACATTTTATCTTGCACATGGAAACTGAAATCCACTCACTCCTCCTCTCTCTCTTATTATAATATCTATTCAAACTCTCAATTCTTGCCTTAATTTGCAGTTAGAATATACTTTTTGACATATTAAAAACTATTTATGTAACTTTTTACCTTAGTGGGGGGGGGAAACCCCAGTGCAAAGCAAAAAATAACTAACTTAAAACATATATTTTGTCCATTAAATTAAGACTGTGACTTGGCGTATTTGAACACTGACTCATCAAGAAAGCATTTTATAGGTCTGTGGGTTTGTGCATGTGTGAATCGGGATTGGTTAGTACAAGGATTGTGAACTGATGGCTTTAGACACCAACACAACCCCCACCCACTGACTGCACAAAGAGCCCAACCATTTTAAATTCATTTATTTTTTAAATGGTTTAGGTTGTAAATAAAACTTGCCTACTTGGTATCTCAAAAGCAACAATGAGAGCTTTTAAATTATGGTGCTGGAGGAGACTCTTGAGAGTCCCATGGACTGCAAGAAGATCAAACCTATTCATTCTGAAGGAAATCAGCCCTGAGTGCTCACTGGAAGGACAGATCCTGAAGCTGAGGCTCCAATACTTTGGCCACCTCATGAGAAGAGAAGACTCCCTCTTGCCTACTTTGTTGTTGTTTATTTGCATTATGTGTTCCAATATGAATAGATCATAAGACCGTGATAAAGAGATTTCATTCATTTAGAAAATATTCCATACTTTATTGTACATGTCACATGTCTTGTTTGTAACTCTCATGTGCGTACACAGTGTGCAATGCTGTGCATGACTACATTCGGTCCTAATTAATGCTTGATGGCAGTAACTTTATTAAAACAGTCAGTTTGCGCAACACATTTCCAACACCCATACCAAAAAAACTCAATATATCTCGATGGAGGGTGTAACTGAAAAAACGAGAGAGAGAGAAAATAAATAAATAAATAAAAAGAATAAATCAACAATCAGCCATCTAGACAGGAAGCAGAATTCACTGATTGAAAAATCACAATGAAACAAAGACTAACACTGATTTAAATCAAGTTTCCTATTATTATTGTTTACTGAATTTATATACCGCCCTATACCCGGAGGTCTCAGGGCGGTTCCTATAGGGTGGTATTCACTGTGAGTAGAAGCCCTTCACAAGAGCTTTGCCTCCTTTCCCCACGCTCCCTGAAATTGGCACGAGGGGGTGGGGGTTGGAGAACCCCCAGAACACTGTTGGGAGGGGGTGGGAAGGACAGGGAGACTGTTTCATCTGGCAAGCTCCGTGGTAAAGTCTGCTTTTGATGCGGTTTTACTCCACTTCAGGGGCCAGCAAACTTTTTCAGCAGGGGGCCAGTCCACTGTCCCACAGACCTTATGGGGGGGCCGGACTATTTTTTTGGGGGGGGGGGAATGAACAAATTCCTATTCCCCACAAATAACCCAGAGATGCATTTTAAATAAAAGCACACATTCTACACATGTAAAACACCAGGCAGGCTCCACAAATAACCCAGAGATGCATTTTAAATAAAAGCACACATTCTACACATGTAAAAACACCAGGCAGGCCCCACAAATAACCCAGAGATGTATTTTAAATAAAAGGACACTTACTACTCATGTAAAAACCTGCTGTTTCCCGGACCGTCCGTGGGCTGGATTTAGAAGGCGATTGGGCTGGATCTGGCCTCTGGGCCTTAGTTTGCCTACCAATGGTCCACTTGATGGAGTTTAGAGTACTCTAGGAATAATCACTGTCACTTGAAGTCCAGGTGATCTCAATGGCCCACATCTGCTTTGGCTGGTGAGTCAACTATGGTCCTTTCTGAACACAGATAGCCTAGCTACACATCCATATTTATTATTTATTTATTTCATAAAATTCAGGAAAGCTTTTAATGTTTAATAGGTTATTGTATTTTAGTGTTTTGTTGGAAGCCGCCCAGAGTGGCTGGGGAAACCCAGCCAGATGGGCGGGGTATAAATGAATTATTATTATTATTATTATTATTATTATTATTATTATTATTATTATAATACACCGCTTGATTGGAAGAAACCTCTATGTGGTTTACAAAAGCAGTTTCTACGGAACTGCTTTCAACAGAAGTACAAAAACCAAGACTATCGTGATTTCATGTATGCGTGTATATGTTTCAGTCACTATCATGTGCCACTTCAATGCACAAACCACTCGTTAAAAATCAGCACACATAAGTGAATACAAGTCTTATTTTGGTTAACGTGCCCTTGGAAAACAGCCCCATTTCTTCAAATGGGTTTCTAAGCTTAGACTGCTAGATATATAAAGCACAGGGGATGTCAGCCAGAATCTTGACTAAGCTCTAAGAACAGGAAAGGGCTGATGAGTGTGAAAGCAAAGATTTCATGGAGGTAGAAAGCTCTAAATGTCATTGTTAAATTAGGGCTGCAGGCTTTAATTGATTAATTGGTGTCATCAATCAATGAAAGCCTTAAGCACACCTTAAAAATGTCCTCAGATTAATCAGTGAAGCTGAGAATAAAGATTATGGACTCTTCAAGGGCCTGCCATATTGCTGTCTTCCTCATACCAGTACCAAATTTGATGAAAGAAAATAAATTAATTAAAAGCAGCCTTTTTCTTCAAGTTTGTATCCAAAGTAATCGGGAATATTATCCAATTAAGTGATTAAGTATTAAATATCACCTTTAATCCTAACAAGCTTTTGCGCAATACACTGCAAGTTTTCACCCTTAAGAGAAATCTCAATTTCTTCTAGAATCTTCAAAACAAACCTTAATTGAAAAAAATCTCAGTGTGTATACTCATTTAAATGTGATTCATTAATCAATCAACTGGTTGGAAGCAAAGGCAAAAAAGCATTTAAAAGTTGTTTATGCAGCTGATATCCACATATTAAATATGAACACTTATCAGAACAAGAATATTGGAGCTTAACTCCAATATTGGCGCTTACTCCAATCCTATGCACACTTACCAGGAATTAAGTATCACTGAATAGAGTGGGACTTACTTCTGAGTAAATATGCACAAAAATGTGCTCTGAAGATTCCACAAGAGAACAATAAGAAAGATTGAAATGTTACAAAGAAGAGTAGCACACATTCCAGAGAGCAGAGAGAGCCTGCTAGGCTTTGGAACGAGTAGCAAATTTAAACTGAATTTATCATTTTTACTATTCTAAAATTGCAGTCACAAAAACTGAATGGCATGTGATTAATAGAACTCAGGTCACTAAGAAGCTTTTCGAGACCATAGAGTTGGAATAAAGACAGAGGAGTTAAGGTTATTTTGGTAGTTAATTTTAGACAGGTAAAGAATCAAGTACCGTATTTTTCGCTCTATAACACGCACCTGACCGTAACACGCACGTAGTTTTTAGAGGAGGAAAATCCGTAGGCATGCCACCCGTAGGCATTTCCTCCATAACACGCACAGACATTTCCCCTTACTTTCTAGGAGGAAAAAAGTGAGTGTTATGGAGCAAAAAATACGGTATATAGAATTTTAAGGATCATTAATAAACATGAACATCTTAATGGCAATTCCATTCTGACTGGAATCTGAAGACATGCATGAGAGCCAATGAAGCTGTATTAACTCACATTTCACATTGGGGTGGAATAATTAACTCCTTGGGTTTGGGGGGCTACGACATCTAGAGATTTTCCTGAGCCAAATAATCCGGGCAAATGTGGTGCCAAACTCTGGCATATTAAAGATTGACAAAACATGGCTTGCTTATGCATGACCAGTCTCGAGATCGCTCTGAATTGATGCTTAGATGACAGTCAAAGATTGCTGCTGCTCACAATGTCACTATGAAATGTTGCAGCCTGTCCTTTCTGCAGTTATGTTACTAACATCCCTGAAAAAACACTAGTTCCTGGAAGAAGTTGTTTCAGTTTATCATAGCATTGTTTCAGCAAGTCCCAAGGTATTCTAAAATATGAACCAAAAACACGCTCAGCAGTCAAAGCTCTAACTGTTTCCAGATTAAAACGTTTTCTTCCTCTGTGATATACTGAAAGCTGCTAAGCTTTGAAAAGCCACAGACCCACGAAAAAGATTACAAATAACTGGGGATAAACACAAACAGTGGCCTTATACAATGAGGGATGTGATCTAAAATGCATGTGACTTTAAAAAAATGAGGCTTTAAAATAAAAGCCAGGAGAATATTTTTCTTCTCAACCTTTGTATGAGGTTTTGTACAGACACCCTGGTTTATCGGTCCCCTGAAAAACTGGCATGACCTGCAACAAGTAATACAAATTCTACACTGCTCGGTCAGATGGTTGTATCCTGTTCTGTGCACCTGAGTAAACAATTATCCTGTGCATGGACACACATACACACACAGGTGCACACACGTACCTACGCTGCAATTCGTGGTTCAAAGCTACAGTGAAATATGAGTGAATAAAATAAGCCTCCTGGCCTGATCAAAGCTGACTCCTAGAGGATTTCTGTTTTTGTAAAGTCGGTCTTGCTCCCCCTATCTATGTACTGATTTCCTCACAGCAGTCGGAAAGATTACCCACCCCACTGATCGCTTTATTACCTTGTAATGGCTGTTTATTTGCTTTACCGCAGTAGTAACATGCAGTGATGAAGCTTTTCACAGCTGAGCAAACTCACCGTATTCATTACGAAGGTGGTCTGGAATGTAGGGCTCATAGCCCTCCTTCTCAGGGACGTCGACAAACTCATCCTCCTCGTCACTGTCATCTGTTGCTTTCATCTATGAAGAAAAGTCAAAAGCACTGAAGAAACACGGAAAACACCCAGCAGACACCCCATGTGAACATCCCTCACATAAACGCTTCAGCTACAATGGGCACCTCTGAAGATCTGCCATCCAGTTTTATTTTCAGCGTTAACCAGAACACCGTATGGAACATACAAAGCACTGTTAAAAACAACATTTCAAGTAGTGTTTACTGCCTTCTCCTGGAAGGGGATGAAATCTTCCATCCTACTTATGCATGAACTTTACTGCCGCTTCGTGTTTTGTCAGGAACTGGGTTTCCTCAATAAGCAATGTAACATAAATAAAGCCTGAGGTAAAGGTACCCCATACCGTCTGGTCCAGTTGCGGACGACTCTGAGGTTGCGTGCTTATCTCGCTCTATAGGCCGAGGGAGCCGACGTTTGTCCGCAGACAGCTTCCAGGTCATGTGGCCAGCATGACTAAGATGCTTCTGGTGAAACCAGAGTAGGCACGAAAACACCGTTTACCTTCCCGCTGGAGCGGTACCTATTTATCTACTTGCACTTTGATGTGCTTTCGAACTGCTAGGTGGGCAGGAGCTGGGACCGAACAACGGGAGCTCACCCCGTCGCGGGGATTCAAACCACCGACCTTCTGATCGGCAAGCCCTAGGCTCTGTGGTTTAACCCACAGCACCACCCGCGTCCATCAAACAAAGCCTGAACCACCATCAATTTGGTTGTGTGGGGCTTCGTGCACCTACCTTGCAAAAGCAGCCTTAGGAAATCATTTACAAGCAACATTTTACTCTAGTGTATTCCCATTGCATCTTTTAACTACAAAAAATTACTTAAGCACTGCACCAGGACGAATGGCTGCAAGGAGTCTCTGACTCTGAGATTTCATTTTTAAAAAGTCTGTCTACTGGCTTCCTAGAAATAAAGTGAGGAAGAAGCAGGTAAATTAGCTCGGCTGCTCCTGCCTTTCACTGTTTTTAGCCAATGAGAGAAGTCAAAGTTGTGATTGACAAGTTAGCTGTTTTAGTACCAGGCGATAGAAAACCCCCATTTCTGAAGAGCTGCTATTTCCCCCTTTTTTGTGCAATTTTGTTTTGGGTATCACTCCACAGAAAAGAAATATAATAAATGGGGAGAAAGTTTGGAGGTGGGAGAACAGGAAGTGGTTTTGAGTATTCTGGGCAAGCAAAGTTTAAGAGTTTGGCTACGTATAATCTGGACAGAGTTAGGCTTTGCCTCTTAAGTTTGTATTGGGCTTCTAAGAAAAGTGATAAAAGTGAGAGGTGTGTAGAAAACAGAGGGTTATTTCTAAAACATTTAAGGTTTTCATTATTGATTATGATTTTCTTGTGACTAATCTCTGGAAGCCTTTTCTGGCTGAAGAGTGGTATAAAATTGTTTTATTTTTCTGCTAGCTGCATAGTATGCCAAAAATCTTGCTGCTTAAGCACAATGGAGTTTGCTTGGGTTCTTGAGGCAATGAGATGTATTCACAGGTTCGTAAAAAAATGGACTCAAGAAACCAAAAACAATTAATCTTATTTAAAAAATAAATAGGTGGGGCTGCGCTGGGAAAGTCTCCCTTTGAATATAAGAGCAACCTAATTGGATCAAGCCAAAGGTCCATATGCTCTAACATCTTGCTTTGTACAATGGCAGCCGGATGCCATAACAGGAATACCCTGTTGTCTGTCTCTCCTACTTCACCATACTCAGATAGACTGCCCCCAAACCTGAAATATAAAAGGTGTCCATCAATGGATATTTAGCAAATGTTGCTACATAGAACCTCAAGGTTCACAGGCAGTCTGCTACTGAATAAGCTGAAGCTGTTGAGGCTAATGGCAGGAAAACGCACAGTGTAAAGAATTATTTTCTCTTAATCTACTGCTCCCTTTCATTGGAGGATCCAGAGTTCTAACATTGCAGAAATTAAGAAAACTTAAAGAGTACCATTAAAACATTTGCACAAGGTAGTGCTTAGAAAGATACCCAAAATGTAATCTCATATATACCCAAATCTGTCCCATGCAAACCTTTGTATGTCTACTCAGAATTCAGTCCCACTAAGTTCAGTGTGGGAGTTTGCTTCATAGTACAGTGGTACCTCTGGTTGTGGATGGGATCCGTTCCGGAGCTCCAGTCAGATCCTGAGGTTTCCACAACCAGAGGTTGCATCAATAGGAGTATAGCATCTAGATTAATAGTGCCACTGTATTCTGCTCTGGTCAGACCTCACCTGGAGTACTGTGTCCAGTTCTGGGCACCACAGTTCAAGAAGGACACTGACAAACTGGAACGTGTCCAGAGGAGGGCAACCAAAATGGTCAAAGGCCTGGAAACGATGCCTTATGAGGAACGGCTAAGGGAGCTGGGCATGTTTAGCCTGGAGAAGAGGAGGTTAAGGGGTGATATGATAGCCATGTTCAAATATATAAAAGGATGTCACATAGAGGAGGGAGAAAGGTTGTTTTCTGCTGCTCCAGAGAAGCAGACACGGAGCAATGGATCCAAACTACAAGAAAGAAGATTCCACCTAAACATTAGGAAGAACTTCCTGACAGTAAGAGCTGTTCGACAGTGGAATTTGCTGCCAAGGAGTGTGGTGGAGTCTCCTTCTTTGGAGGTCTTTAAGCAGAGGCTTGACAACCATATGTCAGGAGTGCTCTGATGGTGTTTCCTGCTTGGCAGGGGGTTGGACTCGATGGCCCTTGTGGTCTCTTCCAACTCTATGATTCTATGATTCTAGGTGCCTGTTCTGCGCATGCACGCTGCGCGTAGAGCACTTCTGCGCTTGCGGCGAAACCCAGAAAAATACTTCTGGGTTTGCCGTTTCTGCAACCCGAAGTTTACGTTACCCGAGCGTAACGTAAGCCGGGGTGCTATTGTAATTGTGTTTGGAACGTACGGTTGAATCTGGATAGTTTGAAGGATATCAACACAAATTCAGCACAATCAATGGATCAATACAAGTTCACAGTTTTGTATACACTTTGGTTCAAGCCCCACTAATACTTGATTAACAAAAACCTAGAGCTGCCTCCAAGTTTTCCCCTCCTTTCATCCTAGCAGCCAGGAGGCATCTTTCCTGTGGTGGGTTCACCTGATATCAGGTACTCCCTACAACTTATTTTCTGCAAACTATTACATAAATTAAAAAATTAAAACATTGTCCAGTAGCACCTTAGAGACCAACTAAATTTGTTCTGGGTATAAGCTTTCGCGTGCATGCACACTTCTTCAGATACTCTCTTATTACACAATAAGTGCAAATACAAAATGTGAAAGCTTTCCAAAAAGGCACAGGCATGTCTCTTGCTGTGCAGGAACTAAAGTCCAGGCACTCATTAAGAATTTACTGTATAGTTAACTTAAAGTACAACTCTATACATTTTTACTCAAAAATAAGTCCCTTTGTGTTTAATGGAGCTTACTCTCAGGTAAGTGGGTACAAGATTGCAGCCTTGACTTTCTTGTGAGAAAGGAGAAGAACTTCAATACTGGCAGTCCACCACGTTTAATGTCATTTTATAACAGAGGGGTATAAAAACCAAAAGTTAACACACTAAATTAAATTATTATCATTAAAATAAAATATATTTTACAACATTTTAAAACCCTGTTAATATAATTCAGTGATTTTGCTGCTGGGGCAGAAACTGGAAAGTGGCAGTAAGCTTTACTTTTTTACTGAGCTATTAAGGAAAATACTAACTGTATGCTTTTCCTTACTACTTTACCTGTCAAGGTAAAAAAGTGAAACGCAAATAAATAAAACTTAAGCAATTTTAAAAATGAAAGCATGTCATTCTGCTTTCTACAGTCCCTCACCCCCAGTGGCAACAGGCCTAAAGTAACTCCTTAAGAATTCCCAACCACCATAGTACAGTCTTGCATGAAGAATATATACAAGGGGCATTGATTAAACTGAACTGGAAAAAAACATAGCTGATAGGTAAATCTTATATCCACTAGTTATCACTTTGTGAACTCACTGTGTCTCACTGGGAAACATCCAGTGCAAAAATAGAAAGAAACATACAGTAGTGCCTTTTAAGTCTCTAACCCAGAGAATTCTAAGCAATATGCAAGTTCAGGAATTATGCAATTTAAAATATATAAAAAACTAGGGGCAGCCTCCCATTGTCTGCCAAGTCCCCACCTCTCCCTTTACACTTCACCTAACTCCACGTTCCTTCATAGCTCCTTTGTCTCCCTCAACCCATGACTTACTCCAACTTTTGCTGTCGTTTAAAACCTGCCTTCTCTTTTGCTCCCCCGCCCCCTACTAAACAGTATGCTGCTAAACTCTCAGTGTCAAGGCTGCCTCAAGTCTCAGCTCACAAAAGACCAACGCCTATCTCTTCTTATATACAAAAGTGTTTATTGCAGTTCATTGTTTGCTTCACATCCGAGGCGCGCAGCCCTACGTCTGCTAGGCTTAGACCGCTGAAGTCCCCTCTGAATCCGTCCCTCCCCTGCACCAGTTTAAGAGGCTTGCGCTGCTCCACCTCTTTCTCTCTTTCCTTTTCCGCAGGGTCTTTCTGCCCGCTGGGGTTTCGCCCCTCCTGGATTCCTCTGACGCGGAATCAGACTGCTCTTGCCCCCTCCTGCGGGCTTTGGGACCTGGCCCCTCCTCCGGGCTCCCTGTACTTCCGCGCGCCTCTACATTTGAACTTGGCGCGCGCGCCCAACCTCTAACCTTCCTTTTAACAGCTACACTACTCCCTTCACTACTCCCCTCCCCTTCCGGGAGGGTGGCTTGCTCTGACCTCCCTCCTTTCTCTGCTGCCGGAGCCGCTTCCCCTGATACACTGAAACCTCCACCCCCTTCGCTGCACTCTGGCGGGGAGGCTGGTCCTGACGCCCAGCTGCCACTTTGGGATCCCCCGCTGGCCCCCTGCTCCTCACACGTCCCCCCTGGGGCTCCCCTGGCCTTGACCACCGGCGCCCCCTTCTGGGAATCCTCTGATTCGCTGGAAAGACTCATGGAATCTCTTGAGTCATTGTCATCCTCTTCCTCGCTGTCCTGGGATTCATCCCCATCGCTCTCCATCTCCTGCCTACCCTGTGCCTCTGTCCCTGAACCCCTGACACTCAGGCTAACATTCATGCCAACTGTTAGTCCTTAAACTGCAAGAGGAAGATGGGATTTCCCACTGCTGCAGGGTCTGAGACCACTGAGGGTGAACTACGATACCTAGTCAATGTGGGACTGCCCTTAAAGAATATTCGGAAACAACAGTTGGTTCCGATGGTTGCTGCTGGGCTGTTGATAAGGGGCTGGTATTTCATCATTATTTGATATGCATTTACTCCCAGTAGGTTTCCAAGTCCGTATCAAAGCTAGAGTTATCGCTTTTATCCTCTCCCTCCCCCCATTATTTTTTTTAAAAAAACCCAACCAAAATTCTGACAATATAAATAACAAACAGTGTTCAGTTATGTTTATTTGACTTACAGCATACAAGGAAAGCTAGAAATTGCACGTGGAAGCTTAAGCCCTTGCTCTGAGGCACAAATATGCCTTTGTAGACTTGGCTTACAGTTGTAGAGGACTCTTTACTTCTGTATCTAATAAAGGTAAAGGGACCTCTGACCATTAGGTCCAGTCGCGGATGACTGTGGGGTTGTGGTGCTCATCTCGCTTTACTAGCCGAGGGAGCCGGTGTACAGCTTCCGGGTCATGTGGCCAGCATGACTAAGCCGCTTCTGGCGAAACCAGAGCAGTGCACGGAAACGCCGTTTACCTTCCCGCCGGAAGTAGATCTATTTATCTACTTGCACTTTGATGTGCTTTTGAACTGCTAGGTTGGCAGGAGCAGGGACCAAGCAACGGGAGCTCACCCTGTCACGGGGATTCGAACCACCGACCTTCTGATCAGCAAGCTTTAGGCTCTGTGGTTTAGACCACAGAGTCACCCACGTCCCTTCCGTATTTAATAAATGGTAGTAATTGATTGTGACTAGTCTCTCCTCTGCATAGACTGTGGTGCAGTTACTTTTTCAGACAACTATCTGCCATATTCCAGCTGTCCAGCCTAGGAATGCATCTAATTGTGCATGCAGAGGCAGCCTTACTTTTACACACTTACACTTACACACACACACACACACACACCTTTCATTTCCTACACTGGATCAAGCCCCTGAGCTGCTGTGTTACTCATGAACCAACAACTACCCACACTTTTATAAAACATAGTGTGTTTTTAGAGAGAGAGAGATGAAGATTTTTGGGAAGAGGATGTTTGGAGACTTTTATATAACAGTAACTTAAGACAAAAAGTAAGGCCTGGTTTAACACTAGATTCAGAAGGCATTCTTTCCTGCTCTCTTTTAAACATTTTAACTTTTACCTGGTGATAAGAGAAAGGCCATTCACCTATAACAGTTATCAAAGTTTCTCCTAGCTTAACTAATTATAGGGTCGACATTAAACTCCAGTGCTGAGTACATTACTTTTTCCAAACCAGCTGAGAAGAGTATATATCGAGATGTAACAGCTTCTGTCAAATAAATTAGATAACAGAACTCTGAGGGACATAATTACTAGGCAATTCTTTTATAGGGAAATGTTGTTGTTTTTTAGTGTATTTCATAGGAAAAGTTTTAACTCAGAAGTTTAAAAACCACCTTTCAAACCAAAAGCAAAAACAGTCCAATTCTCCTGTATTAAGGACCACTGACAAGCAAAGCATCCATGTATGACAGAATACAAATAATTTAAATTGTGTATGGTTATGGGGAATACGGCAAATGTCTTTTTTAAGGTTGCCTGTTCTGTAATCGGTGGGCAAATGTGAAAAAGTCAACACAACATTTCTAAAGACGTTCCCAGATTTTATTTCACATGGACACACAGAGAAGCCAGGCTAAAGAGGCCTCAGTCAAATTCCTAGTGCAAGAACCTGATCGGAAACCAGAAGGGTCAACACTGCTGCACACTTGCAGGTTCCCAAACTTTGAGACCCTCGCAGAGCTCTGCTGAGAAGAGAAATAATAAGATGCAAAGTCACTTTGTTTAGGCACAATCCATGAGCAGTGCATTTAGGCACTATAGGAAGCATTAATCATAGGAAACTGTAATTTTTGTTATCAGTCCAACACTAATCAAAAGGGAAACCTGTCACTAGCACTGACCTGTGAAACGTCCCAATTATACTCTTTGGAAATGACAGGAGCACTTAACTTCCTCACTGAGTAAATGACGACAATCAATCACGTTTGAATAACAATGAGCCACGGAGCTGAAAATTATTTTTTGTATAGAATCTACCCAGGAATTTATGAAAGGTGAAAAGCAACCCAAGGTTTTAGGGCCATTATAGCTTTCAGCTAGTGCAGTGCATATCAAACACTAAACAGAATTTATGTGTTTTAATTTTCTAAAAGGTAGATGTGGACTTGGTGCTACAATGCATAACATATAATGCCAGGTTTTAAATATGAGGGTCATTTTCATAAAATATTATGCTTATTGTCTGCACCTTGAATTCACTGAGGAATTTATTAAATTCATATTTCCTCTAAAAAATATTTAACTGCTTAGATAACTATGAGAAATTAAGCCTCAGCTCCTGAAAAGGAAAAGATTCGTTTTTGTATCCTTTTAAAACAAGTCACATTTTTCTTCATTTGTGAGTAAGCAAAGATAAGTGCTTAAAAGAGGCAGGTAAAAGGAGGTAGTAATGAACTTTACTATTTCAGTTTGCAGTATCGAGTTCCCTTTCTTTCCATAAAAATCTGCTTACTTGATGCAAAATCCTGTGCTGTGTAGCCAGAAAAACCTTATGCCTAGGATTCCACACCTAAGCAGCAGGTTTGTGCCAACAAACACTCATAGGGCTTCAGTTTCCCTCTGCTAACTCACTGTACTTCAGCCAGCCCAGCACTCCAGTTCTGACTCTCTCCACCGAAAGCACACACTTGGCAGCCGCCCTTGAGGGCCAGTAAATCCTTAGCAATAGTCCCTTAAAAAGACCCCCAGCTCCATTAAGAAGCACTAAGTAATGAAGTAAGTAAAGCTCACACTCCATCCAGCTAAGATGAATAAGCAGGATTTAGCTGGTGCATCCCTTGCAGTACAACAAACATGGCTGAAGCTCATCCAAGGCACGTCAGAATCCACATCCAGCTGTCAATTCTGCCAATCCACACAGCATTCTTTTCAAGAGGAAGTGCACCCCCACCTTGAGGCAACTAGATAACACATAAATGCCTTTTTAAGAGCAACTACAGTGGTACCTCGAGTTACAGACGCTTCAGGTTACAGACTCCGCTAACCCAGAAATAGTACCTCGGGTTAAGAACTTTGCTTCAGGATGAGAACAGAAATCGCACAGCGGCGGCGCAGGAGGCCCCATTAGCTAAAGTGGTACCTTTAAAATCAGCTATGCCCCCGAGCACAGATGAAACCAACCACCCCCTGATGGCAAACAGTGTCTCCCTCCCTTCCTAGTTCTTCCTCTGAAAATAGCTCCCTCATGAAGAGACTAGGGCTAGAGGATGGAGCCTATGAGCAATCTTTTGATCAATGTGCAGTGGCCATATTGCCAGAGACATAGCATTTCTATATTCACTTTTCTTTCTACTGCTTCTGGAGCCGACTCTTGAAAAAGCTGTATTATACAAGCAAAAGCAATGGCCAAGAATTCACAGATATGGTGAGGTGCATGTGTATATAACAAGAAGCTACAGCTAATTGTTCACTGCATCTGGGATCATTAACATTTTGTTGCCAGATTCCTTGTTCTGCCTTTCTGAACACTTTTCATTCCTTTCCCCCAGCCCAAGAAATCAAATCTCTTTCTTTCAGGTATGGCTATGTGGCAGGCTTGGTTTTCCTTCCTCTAACATGATGTAAGGCCTCCTCAGATAAGTGAACTCTAAACTTCATTTGTCTTTCAGCAGGCTTGATGACTATGCATTTAAAAACCCATTTTATCTTATAAACTAAAAATTAAATGTACTCAGCTGTGATGGTCATCATTGCATCTGCTATTTATATGCTAATACCCTCACTGGAAGATCTTGCAAATTATTCCACCTACCAATATTTCACGTGCATCTACTCACAGTCAACTAAATATTTTTTCCAAGAGGAGAGAGGGGGAATTTTTTTTGCCAAGGAATTAATACTTACTGCAGTGGAACCAATTTATATGGGCAACTTTATGTGAATGCATTTTGAATTCAGCCATGATGTAAAATATAGTCAAGTCATCTTAAATGAAGGAAAACTACAATTTGTGTAACCAAATCACGTAGTGTTCATTAGCAGAGTATAAAAGCCTTTTGGAATGACTGACAATATAGGGCAAAACAAGGTACCTTACTGGAAATGAGATTTTTACAACTTCTACACCTGTTAAATCATAAATGTAAATGTCACATTAACCAATCTGTAAACAATTTGCTTTTCTCTTTCTTAAAACTGCAGTAAAACAGTGGGCTAGGAATTCGCTGTGAATTCAGAATACTACCTACTGTATTTGTATGCTGCTTTTCTTGTACAAAATTAAAAGACTGCTCTCTTAGAAGAGCTCTTTATCTGCATAGGCAACCACCAGTTTGCACCTGGGTTGTATCACCGCGCACAATAGTGAAACACCCATAAGCTGGTTCCACCTCCTTTTCCGGCCACTTTCAAGTTGCTGCGATGCACACGTGTGCAGTCGTGCATCAATTGGAGGCGCATATATCTGTTTTTGCCTGTAGTATATATCAAAAATGTATGGAGAAGGGTGGTGGCAGAACTTCCAGGTCGGCTTTATGGTACTAGAGTTTGTTCCTCTCGGTGGGAAATCAGTGTCTGACCATTACAGTGGTACCTCCGGTTGCGGATGGGATCCGTTCCGGACATCCAGCCGGATCCTGAGGTTTTCACAACCAGAGAGAACAACCAGAGAGACCGCTTCTGCGCACATGGTAGTAGAGCGCTTCTGCACATGCGCGTGTGGCAAAAACCCAGAAATATACTTCCGGGTTTGCCGCTTACGTATCCTGAAGTTCACGTAACTGGAGGGCTACATAAGCGGAGGTACGACTGTATTTCCCTTTCCCCTTCCCTTTCCTTCCCTATTAAGCCTATTAAGTAGCTCCAAATTTGTCCAACAAGATCCTGTTGGGAACAATTTTATTGCTTACTGAGATAAAGGAGTATTGTATGCACTACCTTGCTTAAACACAAAGCACTACAAAGTATTGTTAATCCTCCTCCATTTTGCTATGAGTTAGTTCTATGGTGGGGTTCTAATTTTTATCAGACAAAAAAATTACAACTTTCTTGATCATCCATGTTACCAGGAAAAATGAGGTTGTATCCAATTAAGTTCTACTCAAGAGTAGGCCCACTGAAATTAACGAGCCTAAGTCAGTAATGCCCATTAATTTCAATAGGTCTATTTTGAGTAGGACTAGTATGGAAGACCGGGCACGATCCAGCAAAAAGTGACCCACCTATACCCATGTTGAGATGAGCAAGATGTTTAAGCAACATCCTGAAATTCTGTTTCACACAAATGTTGCTTTGCCTAATTATTTCCCTAGGCATGTTACGTTGCATAAGTGTTTTGATTTGGCAAGCTTTAATTACCAACAACATCGTTTAAGTCAGAAAGAGAAGACTGCCCAGAACTGGAATGCAGGCAACTTTGGTTAATGTGAAACAGACAAGAGGCTGGTTTTAAGATCTGAGCTAGAAGGAGGATAGGAATGTTGGGACCTCTATAATGTACTTTAAATTATTCCCATAGTCAACCCCTGCTGTTTACTCCTATGAAAAAAAGTGTAGCAGTTGAGGACACCACTGTAATAGGCAAGATCTCTCCCCTCATCTCTAACAGGGAAAGAAGGGTGGTCTCTACTGAGAACATACCGGGACTCTTTCTTTAATCTATCCATCACAGAGACAAGCATCTTGCTAATATTCGTAGGCTGCAGTGGGAATCATCTGCTGTAAAAGGCAGTTAGGGCTATGATCTGCACCCTGAATATTAGTTCCCTAAAATGGACCGCAAAGTTGAGCAGTGTAATGGGGTACTGTAAGTTCTCCCATTCACCCAACTTGATTCAGGTTGCCCAAGATGGCAACTCCTCCCTGGGCCAACACTCTCCTCACTGAAGAAAAAACACCTGCAGCCAAAAGAAAAAGGGGGGGGGCAGTCAAAATGAACCTGTTTCCTTCACAGAGGAGGAGCTTCTAGAGACTGTTAGGTAGAGAGAAACAGGTTTCAGCAGCGACCCAAGCAAGGAGGAAAGTCATCAGCCCCAGAAAACTACGGACTGAGATGGCACCAAGATGCAAATCTCCCTCCTTTGGGAAAGAGAGCAAGACCACAAGGCAAAAGGGCAGTGGGAGCAAGACTCTAACCTAGGAATGAAGAAACTTCCATTCCTCCCCCTCCCAAATTTTTTTAAAAAAGCTTTATTTTTCTTGCCTTTGCCTACCCTCTAGTGGACACTGCCACAGTAACTCCAAGTTCTTTTATAGTCAAGGCTTATTTTTTGGGATTAAACAGCCTTTGCCTGCTGCCCCCTTTCTCTGGAGAATGAGGGAAGACCAACCCTTGTTTTCCTCTTGCTGCATTATTAAATGCTGTGCACCACTGGCTTAAGAGTCAAACAAAGGCTAGCCCTCTGGAGCCAAGAGCCCAGCAGAGCCCCACAGAGCTATCTGCTCTGGCCCTTCCTGTGACCTCTGACCCTTCAGAGGTAGCTTGCTACGTGAAAAATGGGTGGAGAATGTCAGCAAAACCACACAACCAGTTCACGGAAACGAAGGTGCAAGGCACACCTAGAACCATCCTCTACCACAAATGCAAACCCATCCACATGACGCAATTATTCACCAGTGAAATACAAGCCATGATGTGCTACAAGCAGACAAATCATTCTAGTTCCCTGATACAACACAGCCAAATCACAGGCTTCAAAAGAAGGTACCCACCCATACAGACAGTGTAAACTTGCCAAGCGCTTAGACAAGCTTTGAAGACAGATGCTTCTTAGGAACTACAAACCTGGGCAGAATGCCACCTTCATGCATCTATTTAGTTGTGCCACGCTTTCTTCCAAGGAAAAGCTTTTATGCTCAGAACATCTTAAACCTCTTTCCAGTATGGATGTAGGCGAGTATTACTTACTAACCAAATACCCCTATGTGATTCAACGCAGCTACATAGCAGTGAAATTGTATTTCACCTGGCCATTCTAGAGTCAGGGTGGCATAATGGTTAGAGTGTTGGACTAGGACCTGGGAGACCAGGGTTCAAATCCCCCCTCAGCCATGAAACTCAACGGGTGACCTTGGGCCAGTCACCATCTCTTAGCCTAACCTACCTCACAGGATTGCTGTAGGGATGAAATGGGGAGGAGAACCACCTTGAGCTCCTTGGAAGAAGAGGTGGTATATAAATATAAATAATAATGATAATGATTCCATAGCAATGATATAAAGCCTGATCTGCAATGTAGCAAGCCAGATTTTAATAGAATAATAGCATCACTTATTTTGAGCATATAACAGAAAACTGGCCTATAAAAGCAATATTCAAAGCATCTTACAAAAGATAAACAATAAATCTAAAAATCTAAAAAAAGAGAAAAAAGACCAGAGAAGAAAGACAATTTTTTCTCTGGGAATTATAATAATGCTATTATTCCTCTGCTGTACCTGATGCAATATGCTAGTAAGTTACATGGTGCCTTTAGAACCGTGTAGTAAAAAAAAATAATGCTTCGAAATCTGAGACAAATCTTAGCAATCTTAGTTCTATGAATGTTTTGTGGGGGAAGGACTGTAATTTATCCATATGAGTATTAGAAAATAAGTGAGGGGTAACTATTAAGGGATATACTTTTGCCAAATTATTAAGTGACACAACCTCATTTCTAATCACCCCTAGACAATCCCCCCCAATGTATTAAAATGCCTTTTAATCTCATTTCCACCCCTGATTGCACTCATTCTTGTACCATCTTATTTCTGACCTGTACTGTACTAAGACTGTCAATATTCCTTAGAGCCAGTTTGCACATTACACTGGAGTGGGGAGAAGAGACGTCTCATTGGTTCACCCTTTGCCTTGCTCCACCTTTGCTGGGACTGATGAGGACAGCTGGACTAGCCACACCTGCACTGAAAGCATCTTTGAAATTTAGAGATCACATTTCACCCCAAGGTCAGAGAAAGAGCTGCCCAAGAACCCTGAAATTCTCGTGTTATAGCCTATGTCACCCAGAGAATTCACAGAAAATAGGTGGCACCCCTTTTATGTACTAAACCAACAGCAACCAGTTTGGTCAAATGAACATTAACTGATACCTTGACCAGGGAAAAAGTTGCCATTTCCCCTAAGTTTATACTACATGTGTGAGTGGATATGGAGGGAAAATGTAAAAATGTGCATTTCTTTGCAGATCTTTCATGTAACATTAAAATATAGTTTAATAAACTATAGGTAATAAACCATGGGTGGAATTCAACATCCCGCTCTACTGAATATCAGCTTGCCAGATGAAACAAATCTTCCGCTTCTGCCAATTGGCAGATTAATATTCTACAGTCTTTTAAATGAGGCTGTGGGAAGAAGGGGGGAGGGGTCATTGCTTTGTTTTAATTATTTACTTGTGTTTTTATGTTGCATTTTATTCTGAGAACCACCCTGAGATCTTTCGATGAAGGGTGGTATATAAATTTAAATAACAACAACAATTATTACAGTCAGCACGGGGGGGGGGGGGGAGCTTCTGCATATGGGTTTTTTTGGATGAACCCACCACATGTTTAACATTATGTGTACACCAGGTCAGTTCCATGTGACAGCTTTATATGTGTGCCTTCATTTGTAAACTATTCTTCAGCTCTTATTTACAGAATTTGTGGATTATCAATGCTTCACAACACAATTTTTGATAAGAAGATTACTCTTAACAATATCCTTCACAAAACTAAAGCAGGGGAAGAGAAATACTGCTATTTTTATTTTAAGCTACAAAAGCCAATTTCTTTTGTGTTTTTAAGCACTGGAAATGAATTAGATGATAAGTAAGCATAACTACCGAGAAATGTAGCACAGGTAAAAAATACTAGGCAGTTATGAGATATTTTGCATTTAACACTTTAGCCTTATGAAGATCTTTGGAAAAGATTCATGCCATACATACAGATAAAAACATTAGTTAAGAACAGCTAATTTAAGGTACTGTCTAGAAATGAGTGCATTTTCAATTTAAATATTGATGGGAGCTATAATATTCTATTCACCACAAACAAACACATTCAAATCATGTGGGCAGAAGCAGCTCCCAGCATGCTGGATGTGCTCCCTCTACTGGCCACCTGAAATAATTTTAGCTACATCTTCAACCTAAAAAACATTCAGATCATCCTTTGCAGAATCTTATTGTATATAAATCTAAGGGCCTAGAGCCAACACAGTTTTGGCATATACAGTGCCAATTTAAAAAGATAGGTAAGGTTCCATTCAGACATTTCAACAGATAATGGTTAAGAAAATTTAACCATGGCTTAGCATAGGGCCCAAACTGACAACCTATAATTATGAGCATCGCTTCATCTGCCGTGACATTTTACCACCCAGAGTGCCTGGGGAGGCCCAGCCAGATGGGCGGGGTAGAAGTAATAAATTATTATTATTATTATTATTATTATTACTGAGACCTTTGTGAATCCTGAACTTAGTGCTCTGTTTACAACATACGGACTTGTCAACTGTGTTCTTATAAAGATCTCTGTGGCATCACTGTACGGGCAACTGATGGCAAGAATGATCCACCATCACACGCGTTCTGTTTTCACCACTGTCATAACTGCACCCCTTCATTCTGCAGTTTCTGTTTGCTAGTGAACAAATAGTATTGTCCTGCATGTGAAGAGGGGTTCCTCAGTCGAATTCCCTTTTGCTGGAGACTCAAATGTCTGAACATTTTTTGGGTAGATCATAACTTCTTTCATAAGCCAGTGAGAACTTAGTGCTTTCTATGTTTTCTTAAGAGGTGTTTACACAGTACCTCTCTATGCGTATACCATACAGGTGGGGAGAGGGAAGTAGGACTACAGCTCAACGCCGCCGCCCCCAATACCCACATGTTCAGGATGTAAGCGCATAGGCTCTCCTTTCCTGTGTCTTGCCTAATCTGTGTTACTCAGAACTGACTTAAATTTTATTTTAGACATAGAGGACTAGTGTGTCAACAGCTCCTCAGTTTTAGGACCAAGATCAATTGGTCCTAAATTGGCTGACCATAGCCCTCTTTAGGCATTGCGGCCCCCCATATAATGACAGGTAGAGTGGGGGTACAAAAATGTGGAAGCAAACGTAGAAGTTATTAAAGTTTTAATGATCATGGAACATCATTTTTTAAGAGTTCACGCTATGGGAAAACCTCCACAAAAAGACTAAACTATACTGCATGTTGACTAGGACTAATGCATGGTTGATTTTTTGATGTGTGAAAGTACTCAACACTGGAAGCTTTAGGGGACAAGTGAAATCAGTTACCCCAAGAAAAGCAATTTGATAAAAAGATGAGACCCCTTTGATTTTTCTACAGGAATCTCTCACCCCATCTCAGTTACCACTGTGTTCAGTATATACTGCGTTAAAAGCTTAATTACTGTATTACTGCTGTGCATGAATGCTTCATTCATACAATTTAGCAAAGCCAATAAGGAAAAATCTAATCCTCTGCTATTTAAAGACATAGCAAACTATGAAGCTCAGAGAGAAATCTAGATAATTAATACAAAGAAGGTTCAAAGATATTAAGTTTTATGAAAAGTTTAAAGAGATTTAAAAAAACAATTTGCATGTTAAATTTATAATCCCACCTTTTACTGCAGCGTGATTCTGGGATGAGTTACAAACAGTTCAAGACAATGAAAGATCCTGGTCTCTAGAAAGGACACCCCCCCCCCCCGCATAACCAAGGTATATACAAGACTACAATATGCCATATTGAGGCCATATTGCGACATTATGTTCTAAATTCAGGTCACATTCAGGTCAAACTATACCAGAAATATTTAACTTAACTCACCACTGTCATCTTCCTGTCTTTAAAACCAATATTCATTTCCTTACATTTCTCTGTGGCACGCTCCAATTTGTTTTTAAGATCAATGGCTTGTCTTAGATGTTCATCATTTATTCCAGCCCTTGTGAACAACTAAAAAATAAAAACCGCAACATTAGCTGACTTGGCATTCAAATACATGCCAAGATTTCATGCACATTTGGCATGCCATGGGAATTTGTAATACAGATAACTCGCAACTTATGCACATTTAATTTGTGTGCCATTCAGCTTCACACACCGCTGGTTAATAAAAAGTAAAGGTAGCCACCGTCACCACCAAACTCATATTAGGGAAATACATTTATTAGATGAGATGGTAAATAATGTGGGGGGGGGGTAGGATCTGGTTGTTTATAATGTTGTGAGCTTAGCTGAAAATATTGGCGGGATGCTCATCCAATGTGCAGATGACTCCTAACTGGGAGGGGTAGCTAATGCTGCAGAAGACAGAACTGGGATTCAAGATGACCTTAACTGATTGGAGAACTGGGCCCAAACTCACAAAATGAATTTCAGTAGGGACAAATGTAAGGTTCTGCACTTAGGCAGGAAGAACCAGCTGCAGAAATATAGGATGGGGGACACCTGGCTTGCCAGTAGTACATGTGAAAAGAATCTAGGGGTCTTAATAGACCACAAGTTGAACGTAAGTCAACAGTGTGATGCAGCAGGGAGAAAGCTAATGTTATTCTAGGCTGCATCAACATAAGTCTAGTGTCCAGGTCAAGGGAGGTAATAGGTAAAGGTAAAGGGACCCCTGACCATCAGGTCCAGTCGTGGCCGACTCTGGGGTTGCGGTGCTCATCTCGCTTTATTGGCCGAGGGAGCCAGTGTACAGCTTCCGGGTCATGTGGCCAGCATGACCAAGCTGCTTCTGGCGAACCAGAGCAGCACACGGAAACGCCATTTACCTTCCCGCCGAAGCGGTACCTATTTATCTACTTGCACTTTGATGTGCTTTTGAACTGCTAGGTTGGCAGGAGCTGGGACCGAGCAACGGGAGCTCACCCCGTCGTGGGGATTCGAACTGCCGACCTTCTGATCAGCAAGCCCTAGGCTCTGTGTTTTAGACCACAGTGCCATCCTGCTTTGGTCAAACCACACCTGGAGTCCTGTGTCCAGTGCTGGGCACCACAATTTAAGAAGGATATTGACAAGTTTGAACATGTGCAGAAGAGAGTAATCAAGATGATAAAGGGTCTGGAAACTAAGTCTTATGAGGAACGGTTGAGGAAGTTGCTGCAGAAGAGGAGACTGAGATGTGATATAACAGCCACCTTCAAATATCTAAAGTGCTGCAGATGAAAAAGCAAACCAATGTCTTCAAGTTACAAGAAATGAGATTTCAGTTAAACATCAGGAAGTACTTTATGACAGTAAGAGCTGTTCACCAGTGGAGCAGACTCCCACAAGAGGTTGTGTATTCTCCTTCATTGGAGGTTTTTTATGCAGAGGTTAGATAGCCATATGTCATCTATGCTCTAGTTGGGATTCTTGGATTGCAGGGGGTTGGACTAAATGACCCCTGAGGTCCCTTCCAACTCTGCAGTTCTGATTCTATGTAATGCCAGTCCTCCAACAGCGATTTCCAAAGCAGAAGTATCTGATATCAAGAATTTCTAGAAAGGAAAGGCTTACCTAAGATTAACTACCGTATTTTTTGCACCATAACACTCACTTTTTTCCTCCTAGAAAGTAAGGGGAAATGTCTGTGCGTGTTATGGAGGGAATGCCTACGGGTGGCATGCCTACGGATTTTCCTCCTCTAAAAACTACGTGCGTGTTATGGTCGGGTGCGTGTTATAGAGCGAAAAATACGGTATATTACAAGCATCCTGGAAACCACCCAAACCCTATTCTCTTCAATCAAAATACAACAGAGTAGGGGCCAAGTAACTCTGTCTTACCACCAGTGCTTACTTTTCCCAATCCAAAAGAACAATGACTGGCTAGATTTTCCTGTTGCATCTGATTAAGATCCTAGTACCAAGGATTACAATAAATGTCCATTTTCTGCCTTAACTAGCATTACTGTACTTGTCAGGGAAACTATAACGCTGACTGCACCATTAAGAAAGCACACACACAGAATCTTCTCTCCACTAGGTTAACTTTTTGAATAGAAATTTATGAAAGCTTTTTAAAGCGTGAGATTATGAAAGTTTTGGTTGAAATCAGAGGAGATGGAAATAAAGGAATGTGTGACACCTCCCTCAAATACTGAACACAGCTCAGAAATAAAACAACAGTATAAGTTTGCAAGGCTCCAAGTTCACAAAAAACAATGCTAAATGTGCTTTCAATTCAAGAATGCTGAAGTGTAGAGCCCAGGGGAACTAAAACACCATATGAGCATATTAGCATTTTGACACACAGAGAATAAACAAAATACAGAATTTATTTTTATTCTCAATGGAAGAGTTTTTCCTCACCTGAATCCATGACTGTACAGAAGGCATGAATTTGTTTCTGATGAGCTTATAAGCGTCTGTAGCGTTATTTATTATAGCTGTATTGTCTTCATTCTCCTGCAATTTCACATCTAGCAGGGGAAAAACAGACAATGAGCAAGTGCATATCAGATTCACAGAATGTTTTGGTACAGTATTAATTTATTTACTTATTTATTACATTTATATCTCACCTATCCTCTAACCTCAAGGTGGCATACATGGCTCTCTTCTCTTAGCAGCCTCCAACTTAGTAGGTTCGCCTAAAAGCAATAGAATATTTCTCCACACAATCTCTCCTCCCACCAATCTGGTTTTATAATTCAGTGGCTGCCACCACAAGAGTTTGGTAAGTAACTAGACGCTTAAATAACTATTAGTAATACTAATACATCACCTTCCACACATTTCTCAAGGCAATGTACAAAGTACAGTAAACAACAAAAAAGAAAAAAGAAAACAGCAGCAGATATTTTTTAAAAAAGCAATACGAAGTAGACACTCATGCTATGGTGCTATGCTATGACCTATTCTGCTATGACTAGACACTTGAAATAAGGAAGCTACTGAAAAACAGTAGAAAAAAGGCCGAATGATCTCTTGATAGGTCTTAATTTGAAATCTGTGACTTCCAACCTTTTTTTCAAGTCCTACTCGCAAAAATCAACAGTCAGAGGAAAGCAGGCCAGGAGAAATATATTTTCCACCCAGGAACGGCAACATGCAGTGGTACCTCTGGATACGAACGGGATCTGTTCCGGAGCCCTGTTCGCATCCTGAAGTAAATGTAACACGCGTCTGTGCGTGTCGCGTTTCCGCGCATGACGTCATTTTGAGCGTCTATGCATGCACAAGCGGCGAAACCCGGAAGTAACGCGCTCCGTTACTTCCGGGTCGCCGCAGAGCGCAACCCAAAAATACTTAACTTGAAGCTACTTCAACCCGAGGTATGACTGTACTTATAACAGATTCTAAATACTTGGTTATTAGCTGACAAGTGAAGATGATCATTTAAACTTTAATTAAAAGCAGTGTATCGTAATTAATGATTACGTTCCACAGAATCCCAATACCTGTGGCTATTTCAAGATTGAGACTGTATTTATGAGATCCAAGACCATGGCTCCGAACAAAGGTGGCATAGTCATCTTCTCCACTGGCAGCAGCAGAAGTCAATTCAGAATTTAAAGAGTCTTCCATGCCTCCATTCTCCTCCATTTCGCTATTCAAGTCTTTTTTGTTACCAGCTTTCGGAACCAGAGAGATGGAAGGAAGGTCCTTGCTGCAGCAAGGCTGCTCATTATCGTCATGTGCCTGTTGAGCTGCCCTCTCCATAGAAGAGCAGGAAACAGTTTTGTCCAGTTCAGCCGTCCTCCAATTGACTGTTTCCGTGTCATTTGCCATGAAGTCAAAGGGATCCGGCATCAGAAGCTGAAAACAATTCTCCATCTCAGTCAGCACAGCTTCGATTTCTTGTGACATATCTGTCAAGTGGTGGTAGTTTTAAAATACTGCCATAAAAATACAGAAATATCACATACACTAAAATAAGTTTGTTCCCACAGAAGTTATTTTGGGACAGAGTTTAGTCTACTTTTTGCCTATGAAACTCTTTCATAACGATAGCACTATATAAATGTTTTCATATGTATTGTTTTTTATCTTGTATTTTTATTATGTGAACCGCCCTGATATCTACGGATGAAGGGCGATATACCAATTTAATACGTAATAATAATATAAATAAATAAGTACTTTCCTTATTAAAATTACTAGTACAGTCGAACCTCGAAAGTCAAACACCTTACGAGATGAACATTTTGGCTCCTGAATACCACAAACCCGGAAGTGATTGTTCCAGTTTGTGCTTCCTGCAGCCAATCGGAAGCCGCACCTTGGTTCCCGAACATTTTGGAAGTCAAACAAACTTCCGGAATGGATTGCGTTCGACTTCCAAGGTATGACTGTATTGACATCTTCAAATGAAATTAGAACTAATGAACCACCCATTAAGACACTAAACCGCACTCACCTGCCATTTCCCTCTCGGCTTTTTTGGCTTTTTCTTTGTAAATATTATCCAACCTTTTTTGTTTCTCTTCATCTCTCTTCCTTTCTGCTAGAGTTCTGGCATTTGTATCTTGAAAATCTACCTACAGAATTGTAGAATATGTTTCATTATTTTTGCCGTTGCTGAAAACGTATCGTGCATGTCAAGGCAAATTTTCTTGGGTGGTCAACATCTGAAAGGAACAGACTGCACAAAATAATACTTTCAGATATTTCTTAAGCATCTGTTTTTGAGCTAACAATAAAAGCTTCTTCTCAGAAGCTTAGGGCAAATCTCACAGCAAGTCCTTACTAGAAGTAGCACAAGGTGATACTAATACAGATTGTGCATGGGAAGGCACACAGATTTTCTTAAGCCGTTCCGGTTTAAGAATACTTACCTTTTTTGTTTCAAATACTTAAACGATGTAAACTTTCAGTAGAAACACACATCTGATGCAGGAAATTCATTTTTCAGTGTCGTCTTTGTTAAATAATAAGTATTTTAGTATTACCAATCAGTCTATGTGCAGCAGCACTTTAAAGTAATATAATATGGGTCTTTCGTCTACTTATTTATAAAGAACCATATTATTTTTTTGTTCACATTTAATATATTCACATCTGCTAGCAATGAATTAAACATTTCCAACACCTTATTTGTATAAAGCCACTAAGCATTCATTCATGAAAGTGAATATTTAAGTACCTTCTTATTCTGTTTTAGGAAATGGAATCCTAGTGAAAGTTTCTTGTAGGCCTCTCCATATTTCTCATGCCACTCCTGTACAGATTTAATGGCAGCTCTTTTTAGCTTTTGTGCCACTTCCACCGGTGGGGGAAGTGGCTGATCATGGTCTGTTTCCACTGTGAGTTCCAAGAACTCTTGGAAGTTTGAAATGATTAAAGTCCTAAACTGATGGGAACGGGTGAAGAGTTCATCCACAACTTGAAATGCTGACAGCCGTATCTCTGCGTGCTCTTGATTCAGCTGTGTCATCAGCAAGTGATAAACATGAGTAATATGCTCATCCGAGGACCTTTGGAAAAGTAACCGGCATGATTAGCAAGAAAGCAAATACAGTACCGTCAACAGTGAAGTTTTTGTTTTTTTTAAAGTAACACCCGGCACAAGAAGAAAACTAATTCTCCCGAATTGTTACTCCACACTTAACTTACTTCTGAACAAGCGTGCACAGGATTGCACCCCCCGCCCCCAATAATAATGTAAAGAACAGCGGACATACACCATGGAAACATTTGCTTTTAAAAGAAAGATTCCCAGATTTGCTTTTTAACAAATTCTTTTTAAAAGAAAGGTTCCCAAATTTGCTTTTTACAGCAGCTGGGATTTTTTATGCACAAAAACGGAAAGATGAAGAAGTTTCCACCAAAGAAGCATGGATAAGTGAAGAGAAGGACTATGTGGAATCGGCAAATTTAACAGCTAAAATAAGAGAACTCAACGACGATTGCTTTATGAAAGAAGGGAAGCCCTTTTTGGACCATTTAAAGAAATATTACAGTATGATGAATTTGCGAGCAGGGTTTGAACCATAAGTAACAGAACTGGATGAGAGATTGTTGCGTTATTGTGATGATAATAAAAGAGGGGAGACAAGGTGCAGGAAAGGGGAGGAATATAACACACCATGGAAAAATGGGATGGGAAGTGGACAAGAAGAAAACAAATGTATTGGAATGATGTGAACTTTTTGGAAATTTAGTAAAAATATATCCAAAAAGGAAATAAGAAAGAAGAGGAAGGAAAGGTTCCCAGATGAAAATGATGGACTTTGCAAAACTGGCCAAGCTGACAGGAAAAATCCAAAAGCAGCATGATCAAGTATTCCAAAAGGACTGGAGTAAATTGTAATTAACCATTGTAAGCAATTAACATCGCTAGTAGGGGTTGCCTGAACATTTGTAATGAGGATTTTCCTACCATTCTATATTTGTTTAAATGTTAGAGTGATGTTGGATTGAAAGTAAGTGGTTTCCAGCTGTACAGGATAAAGTTATAGATAGACTAAGATTAAAGATTAGGATTAAAGATGTTTAAGGAAATGGAAATTTGGTACTTAAGAGGTAAAATTTTAATGTTATATTACATTAAGATTAAAGATTAGGATTAAAGAAGATTAAGGAAATGGAAATTTGGTACTTAAGAGGTAAAATTTTAATGTTATATTATATTAAGATTAAAGATTGGGATTAAAAAAGTGGAAAAGAAATTGCTGGACAAACAATTTGGACTGGAATACAAAAGAGGGAGGTATGAGGAAGTCCAGAAAATAAGTAAATTCAAAAACGGAAATGAAAAGGTGATATTGTTTTTAATTGCTCTGTTTCTTTTTTTTTGTTTGTTTTGTTTTCTGTGCTTTTCTTCTTTTTTTGGATTATGTATTGTGTATTTGTGGATTTCTTTTTTATGTTTTTCTGTCTAACTTTTTATTGAAACCTTAATAAAAATCATTTAAAAAAATAAAAAATAAATTTTGAGTTATTCTGCAATGTGTGCAGTTAGAACTGGGGAACGTACAAAACGCAAGGTTAATTTTGAAAGCCATGAGGGGGGAGGGAAGGAAGTCGATAGGCTCGAAAGAGCCAGGGAAGTAAAGAATGATGTGCATGTATATTATGAAATGGAAATATTAAATAATAATATAAATAAGGGGGGGGGATATTCTACATTAAGAGGTTCCTACTTGCACATCTTCTTCAGCTCCTTGAGCTTGGCGGGGTCCAGGCGCGGCTCCCCCGAAGTCGTGAGCTCCTCCACCAGCTGAGGCAGCTTGCCGTCCATTTCTGAAGGGGGAAACCCGGCTGTCCGAAGGGACGAGGACGAAGCGAGGGGCGCCTTGCTAAGGAAACGAAGCCGCGGCTCTCCGCTGCCCTGCGGGGCGGGCGTCGCCGGCGCCTCGTCCGGAGCCCATCCCTCCCAAGGCCGCTTTCTGCGCTGGGAGACGCAGGCCGCGGAAGGAGCCGGAGGAAGGCCTCGGCCTCTCCCACCCGCCGAGCCCGCCCCCTTCGCTCGCCGGCCCGGCTCGTCAGGCTGCTGGGGGGGCGGGTTCCGTGAGAGGAAGGCGGGGAGGAGTCCGGAGGGGCGGCGGCCTCAAGGCAGCCGGGCTTCTGGGAGCTGCTGGAGGGCGAGCGCCGGGAAGGACGGTGGGCTGCTTCTTCTTCTTCTGCCGGCTGGCTTCACTTCAGCTTCGCACGGCTCGCCGGCCGCGGCTGTTGCCGGGCGGAGATAGCCGTGTCCCTTTATCGGCAACTTTGAGGCTGGATTACAGCCGCACGTTCTGTTTGCGCTGCCCTTGCTGCAGAAATTCCAGTTCCAGGAAGTTGGAAGCTAAGGCTGGTGCCCCCCTAATCCATAATTCTGTTGCTATGGCTGATGCCCCCCTAATCCATAATTCTATTGCTAAGGCTGGTGCCCCCTAATCAATAATTCTATTGCTAAGGCTGATGCCCCACAATCCAGAATTCTGTTGCTAAGGCTGTTGCCCCCTAATCCAGAATTCTGTTGCTAAGGCTGTTGCCCCCTAATCCATAATTCTGTTGCTAAGGCTGGTGCCCCCTAATCCATAATTCTGTTGCTAAGGCTGGTGCCCCCCTAATCAATAATTCTATTGCTAAGGCTGGTGCCCCCTAATCAATAATTCTATTGCTAAGGCTGTTGCCCCCTAATCAGTAATTCTGTTGCTAAGGCTGTTGCCCCCTAATCAATAATTCTGTTGCTAAGGCTGATGCCCCTCAATCAATAATTGTATTGCTAAGGCTGATGCCCCACAATCCAGAATTCTGTTGCTAAGGCTGGTGCCCCCTAATCAATAATTCTGTTGCTAAGGTTGGTGCCCCCCAATCAATAATTCTGTTGCTAAGGCTGGTGCCCCCTAATCAATCATTCTATTGCTAAGGCTGGTGCCCCCTAATCAATCATTCTATTGCTAAGGTTGGTGCCCCCTAATCAATAATTCTATTGCTAAGGCTGATGCCCCCTAATCAATAATTCTATTGCTAAGGCTGGTGCCCCCTAATCAATAATTCTATTGCTAAGGCTGTTGCCCCCTAATCAATAATTCTATTGCTAAGGCTGGTGCCCCACAATCCAGAATTCTGTTGCTAAGGCTGGTGCCCCCTAATCAATAATTCTATTGCTAAGGCTGGTGCCCCACAATCCAGAATTCTGTTGCTAAGGCTGGTGCCCCCTAATCCATAATTCTGTTGCTAAGGCTGGTGCCCCACAATCCAGAATTCTGTTGCTAAGGCTGTTGCCCCCTAATCAATAATTCTATTGCTAAGGCTGATGCCCCACAATCCAGAATTCTGTTGCTAAGGCTGGTGCCCCCTAATCAATAATTCTGTTGCTAAGGTTGGTGCCCCCCAATCAATAATTCTGTTGCTAAGGCTGGTGCCCCCTAATCAATCATTCTATTGCTAAGGCTGGTGCCCCCTAATCAATCATTCTATTGCTAAGGCTGATGCCCCCTAATCAATAATTCTATTGCTAAGGCTGGTGCCCCCTAATCAATAATTCTATTGCTAAGGCTGTTGCCCCCTAATCAATAATTCTATTGCTAAGGCTGGTGCCCCACAATCCAGAATTCTGTTGCTAAGGCTGGTGCCCCACAATCCATAATTCTGTTGCTAAGGCTGGTGCCCCCTAATCAATAATTCTGTTGCTAAGGCTGATGCCCCCCAATCAATAATTCTGTTGCTAAGGCTGGTGCCCCCTAATCAATCATTCTATTGCTAAGGCTGGTGCCCCCTAATCAATCATTCTATTGCTAAGGCTGATGCCCCACAATCCAGAATTCTATTGCTAAGGCTGATGCCCCCCAATCAATAATTCTGTTGCAAAGGCTGATGCCCCCTAATCAGTAATTCTGTTGCTAAGGCTGATGCCCCCCAATCAATAATTCTGTTGCTAAGGCTGGTGCCCCCTAATCAATAATTCTGTTGCTAAGGTTGGTGCCCCCCAATCAATAATTCTGTTGCTAAGGCTGGTGCCCCCTAATCAATCATTCTATTGCTAAGGCTGGTGCCCCCTAATCAATCATTCTATTGCTAAGGCTGGTGCCCCCTAATCAATAATTCTATTGCTAAGGCTGGTGCCCCCTAATCAATAATTCTATTGCTAAGGCTGTTGCCCCCTAATCAATAATTCTATTGCTAAGGCTGGTGCCCCACAATCCAGAATTCTGTTGCTAAGGCTGGTGCCCCCTAATCCATAATTCTGTTGCTAAGGCTGGTGCCCCACAATCCAGAATTCTGTTGCTAAGGCTGGTGCCCCCTAATCAATAATTCTATTGCTAAGGCTGGTGCCCCACAATCCAGAATTCTGTTGCTAAGGCTGGTGCCCCACAATCCAGAATTCTGTTGCTAAGGCTGTTGCCCCCTAATCAATAATTCTATTGCTAAGGCTGATGCCCCACAATCCAGAATTCTATTGCTAAGGCTGGTGCCCCCTAATCCATAATTCTGTTGCTAAGGCTGGTGCCCCACAATCCAGAATTCTGTTGCTAAGGCTGGTGCCCCCTAATCCATAATTCTGTTGCTAAGGCTGGTGCCCCCCAATCAATAATTCTGTTGCTAAGGCTGGTGCCCCCTAATCAATCATTCTATTGCTAAGGCTGGTGCCCCCTAATCAATCATTCTATTGCTAAGGCTGATGCCCCCTAATCAATAATTCTATTGCTAAGGCTGGTGCCCCCTAATCAATAATTCTATTGCTAAGGCTGTTGCCCCCTAATCAATAATTCTATTGCTAAGGCTGGTGCCCCACAATCCAGAATTCTGTTGCTAAGGCTGGTGCCCCACAATCCAGAATTCTGTTGCTAAGGCTGGTGCCCCCTAATCAATAATTCTGTTGCTAAGGCTGATGCCCCCCAATCAATAATTCTGTTGCTAAGGCTGGTGCCCCCTAATCAATCATTCTATTGCTAAGGCTGGTGCCCCCTAATCAATCATTCTATTGCTAAGGTTGGTGCCCCCTAATCAATAATTCTATTGCTAAGGCTGATGCCCCACAATCCAGAATTCTATTGCTAAGGCTGATGCCCCCCAATCAATAATTCTGTTGCAAAGGCTGATGCCCCCTAATCAGTAATTCTGTTGCTAAGGCTGATGCCCCCCAATCAATAATTCTGTTGCTAAGGCTGGTGCCCCCTAATCAATCATTCTGTTACTAAGGCTGATGCCCCCCAATCAATCATTCTATTGCTAAGGCTGGTGCCCCCTAATCAATCATTCTATTGCTAAGGCTGGTGCCCCCTAATCAATAATTCTATTGCTAAGGCTGATGCCCCCTAATCAATAATTCTATTGCTAAGGCTGATGCCCCCCAATCCATAATTCTGTTGCTAAGGCTGATGGCCCCAATTAATAATTCTGTTGCAAAGGCTGGTGCCCCCCAATCAATAATTCTGTTGCTAAGGCTGGTGCCCCCCAATCAATAATTCTGTTGCTAAGGCTGATGCCCCCCAATCCATAATTCTGTTGCTAAGGCTGATGCCCCCCAATCAATAATTCTGTTGCAAAGGCTGGTGCCCCCTAATCAATCATTCTATTGCTAAGGCTGGTGCCCCCTAATCAATCATTCTATTGCTAAGGCTGGTGCCCCCTAATCAATAATTCTGTTGCTAAGGCTGATGCCCCCCAATCAATAATTCTGTTGCTAAGGCTGGTGCCCCCCAATCAATAATTCTGTTGCTAAGGCTGATGCCCCCCAATCAATAATTCTGTTGCTAAGGCTGGTGCCCCCTAATCAATCATTCTATTGCTAAGGCTGGTGCCCCCTAATCAATCATTCTATTGCTAAGGCTGGTGCCCCCTAATCAATAATTCTATTGCTAAGGCTGATGCCCCCTAATCAATAATTCTATTGCTAAGGCTGATGCCCCACAATCCAGAATTCTATTGCTAAGGCTGATGCCCCCCAATCAATAATTCTGTTGCTAAGGCTGATGCCCCACAATCCATAATTCTGTTGCTAAGGCTGATGCCCCCCAATCAATAATTCTGTTGCTAAGGCTGGTGCCCCCTAATCAATCATTCTATTGCTAAGGCTGGTGCCCCCTAATCAATCATTCTATTGCTAAGGCTGGTGCCCCCTAATCAATAATTCTATTGCTAAGGCTGATGCCCCCTAATCAATAATTCTATTGCTAAGGCTGATGCCCCACAATCCAGAATTCTATTGCTAAGGCTGATGCCCCCCAATCAATAATTCTGTTGCTAAGGCTGATGCCCCACAATCCATAATTCTGTTGCTAAGGCTGATGCCCCCCAATCAATAATTCTGTTGCTAAGGCTGATGCCCCACAATCCATAATTCTGTTGCTAAGGCTGATGCCCCCCAATCAATAATTCTGTTGCTAAGGCTGATGCCCCCCAATCCATAATTCTGTTGCTAAGGCTGATGCCCCCCAATCAATAATTCTGTTGCAAAGGCTGGTGCCCCCCAATCAATAATCCTGTTGCTAAGACTGGTGCCCCCCAATCAATAATTCTGTTGCTAAGGCTGGTGCCCCCCAATCAATAATTCTGTTGCAAAGGCTGATGGCCCCCTAATCAATAATTCTATCGCTAAGGCTGGTGCCCCACAATCCAGAATTCTGTTGCTAAGGCTGATGCCCCCCTAATCAATAATTCTGTTGCTAAGGCTGATGCCCCACAATCAAGAATGATGCAGGCCTTCCAAGCATCCCTATTTAACAGGTGCAGTCCCAGATTTGCAGAATCCATCCCGGTTTCTGATTTGATCCCGGAATGCCCCGCTTTTCCTTAGGACGTCCCTATTTTCATCAGAGGACGTTTGGAGGGTATGGTAGGATGTCCCTATTTTCATTGGAGAAATGTTGGAGGGAACATCTGTATTCATCAATGAAATGTTGGAGGGTATAAACCAGGTTGCGCAATGTCATAAATCGTGCTTGCTCTCAACTTACTCTCCATTGCTGCTCCCACACTTTCCCTCAGTCCTTCAGGCCCAAATCCCAGTGGGGAGAATGGGGTGCCTGGACCAGCAATGAAACCTCACGTTGTACTGATTGCATCGCTAGAGAAATCCTCTTGTGTTGACTCATGCTTGTTTGCAGGATAGTTAAACCAGACTTTCTTGTCCTTGATGTTCTCCATTGTGTTAAGACTGTGGCTCCCATGCCAGCTGGGGATGATGGAAGTTGTTAACCAACATTTCTGGAGAGCATCAACATTGAGAAAGTCTTCACTAAACAGTAGGAGATGGCGTTTCCTCTGATGGAGTGGGGACTGCTAATGACTTGGGATGTGGGGGTTGTAGAAACCAGAGGCCTTTCTTCTTGGAATAACAGGTTTGGAATTGCCCAAGAAAGATGTTAAATTATTTTTGTATGCCACAACTGCTGCTCGTATTTTGTTAGCTGAAAAGTGGAAAACTCAAGAATTACCAACAATAGAAGAATGGCAGATGAAGATGATGGATTTTTCGGAGCTAGCCGACCTAACCGGAAGAGTCTGTGACCAGAAGGAGGAGTATCATCAGGAAGAGTGGAATAAATTTAATGATTATTTAGTTAAATTTGCTGAGTTAAACTAACTGAAAACAGCTTGCAGATACTTAATGGGTTTAGGATTTTATTTATGTTAAGTGATGAATTAATATGTTTAATTCCATAAGGTGAAGATCTAAGGATGTTAATGTTTAAGTTAAATTTTATAAAAATTGGGATTTGGAAAACTGTTAAAAGGCCATGCAATGAAATTCAACCAAGGGGAAGCGAGGAAGTCACTTAACAAAGTTAATAACTGTAATTTTCAATAAGGCTATGATTTTTGTTTGTTTGTCTTGTGTGTGTGTTTGTTTGTTTGTTTGTTTGTTTATAATATTGTGAAAACTAATAAAACAATTTTGAGTGTGATGTGGGGGTTGTAGACACGATTCCTAGCCCATTGTGATCAATGATGGTTCCAGTATTGAAAAACGTCAAAGCAAGTTTTGAAAATAATAATCCTGTTGCACAGATTTTGAAAAGGCACCCTGTGCTCCTTTAGGAGGAAGGGTGGAATATAGATTTAAATAAATTTAAAGGGTACATCTCAGCAGTGTACGGTGAGGAGCATACTGATTTTGAGCAGGAATGGGCTGCTAAATTATTTGTATTTCAGCACATATCAAAGGCCAGTGCTGCTTCCCCTTTAAACGATGCTCACCTGGATTTCAGTGGAATATAAAGCAGAGTTCACAAATCTTCACCCACCTTTTTCCCCACTGCAAATTGGCACTGAGTGGACACAATTTGAAGCAAAGAAGAGCAATCTTGAACCGTCTATTCATCACTTCTTTTCAACTACAACACCATGCCACCCAGCCTGTTTTATCCCCAACAAGCATCTCAGGTTCCAAAGTAACCACAGATGTCTTGCACCACACCTGCTGGGGGAAATTTCAACATGTTAGTGAATGAGTATTGTCTCCTTGTTGTTGTTGTTTAGACGTTTAGTTGTGTCTGACTCTTCGTGTCCCCATGGACCAGAGCATGCCAGGCACTTCTGTCTTCCACTGCCTCCCGCAGTTTAGTCAAACTCATGCTGGTAGCTTTGAGAACACTGTCCAACCATCTCATCCTCTGTCGTCCTCTTCTCCTTGTGCCCTCCATCTTTCCCAGCATCAGGGTCTTTTCCAGGGAGTCTTCTCTGCTCATGAGGTGGCCAAAGTATTGGAGCCTCAGCTTCAGGATCTGTCCTTTCAGAGAGCACTCAGGGCTGATTTCCTTCAGAATGGAGAGGTTTGATCTTCCTGCAGTCCATGGGACTCTCAAGAGTCTCCTCCATACCATAATTCAAAACCATCAATTCTTCGGCGATCAGCCTTCTTTATCATGCTGCAATTCCAAACTCGCAAGAAGAAACTTGAACTTTTAAGTCATTCAGTCTTACTCTGGTGACACACAAAAACCTTCCCTTTGCTGCACCAGTATTAAAGATGGCGAATGGCTCCTGTCTCCCAGTTTAACCTACTCCAAATGCATGCAGTGGAACTGAATAGCACCAACTATTCTAAGAAATAGCTGCTATAATACACTAAGATACATGTTTTATACTTACATGGCACTGAGGTTAACAGCAGACCTTTAACTTGCAGTTTCTCCTTATGTTCTTGGTGCATGATTAATCTAAAATTCCTGACCCTTCAGGGCAAGGAACACAATGTGCCTTCACTAAAATGCTTTAATTCTTTAAAAATAGCAAAAACTTCTGAAGGCAGAGTTAGGTAGCCCATAGATCATAGCTGTCAACATTTCCCTTTTTTAAAGGGAAATTCCCTTATTCTGAATAGGATTCCTCGCAAGAAAAGGGAAAAGTTGACAGCTATGCCATAGGCAGCCCACCAGATATTTTTAGACATCAGGGATAATGAGAGCTCTAATCCAGGAACAACTGGGGGGCAATAGGTTCCCTCACCTCAAAGTACTTTGTACATGGTCTTGCAAGCTTATGACAGAAATAATGGTGATTAAAAATGGCCTATAATCTTCACAGGTTTGTTCAAAAGCCCTGTTAAGTCATCCAGTAGTCCTTCACTCAGAGGGGTGTGTCTGCAAAGCTGGGTGTTTTAAAAACAAGAATGTAGCCAACTGTTATCTCTCGATTTGCGATTTGTTATAACAGATAAATCTCAAGAGATGCAGAGCAATTGAGCGAAGCCAGGCTGCAAGATAAGTGAAATTGTGGAATTTCGCCCCCTTTCACAGGCAGATGTACCTGGAGCAGTCCCCCTTCTCATTCTGTAAAATATTACATTGCTACAGTCCGTTCCCTCCAGCAGCAAATGTTGTTTCCCCCTGTGGGGAAACAATGTTTACCAGAGATGCTTCACTGCCAAAGAAACACCAGTTGAGCTCCTTGTTTTTAATTAACAGGTTTAAAATGGGAACTTTTAAAATCTTGAAACTTTAAAAGTGTTGAAATAATGAATTTTCACCCAAACAGCCGAATGCATAGCATTGCAATACCTGTGACTTCAACCATCTGAATTGCCAAAAAGAAAGATTTCAGCCAAGTTTTGGGTGACCAGCATTTGTAAACACAAGACTTGGACCTTTGAATGCAATAAAGCTGCATCAAGTTTAAATCACTGCTTGTCTATGATAATTAGAAAATCAAGTCTCCCTACATTAGTCTTTCACTTAGAAACATAGATTCTGTATTTAATTTTGTGATCATGTGAGTATCCCAATTCCACATCTAAATGTATCTCCTAGCCAATTCCTCACCCTTCCCAGAATTTTGAAGGTGTACTGGATCAAGTGTTTAGAAGAGATGAGCACAACATCTGTCCCTTTACTTATTGATAGCTGTTCAGTTTTCAAAAATACAGTATCTGTATAATCCAATAATCAGACAAGTATCCAGAAAATACTGCGTTGTCACCAGTATTAGGTAAAATATCTGTAATGTGACCATTTTAGTAGTGAAGGTTAACTCCCCGCACCAATTCCTAGTTTCAAGAACAAATTAACATTCCACTGTCAACGAAGGAAAAGAAACAATGATTATAAAAGGGTTTGTGTTTACAGTCTTTATTAGCTAATCAACATCAACATGCAAAAATAAATGCTAAATACAAACTTCTACCATATGGTTTTTTCCAACTACAATGGTTTTATTTGGAGAGTGATAAGGATGTGATTTGCAGCTGTTAAAACTGAACTAATCTCTTGTGTAATGAATACCCTAAAATTACATAATTAATCCTGCAAGGCATCTTCAAAATTTGCCCAACACTTAAGGTTACCAGCTGATCTTTATGTGAGTACATTCTCAAAGTAAGAAATAAGGCAGTAGCACTAATGGTTTGATATTGAATCCTATGCACATAGTAACTAATAAATGAAGAATTTTAACACTATGGTCAACTGGAAGAAGGACAGACATACAAGCAGTGCATTGTGCCTGTAATGTTTTCAGTTACTTCGTATTTATGCAGTCTTCCCAAGATGGTCAATGTCTGGAGGGTTTTTGGAAGAGAATAAACCCTTGCAGTACTTTTCAAAGAACTCCTAACTGATCCAGTTAAATCAGCCTTGTGTTAGTGTTGTCGTCAAGCATCTACTATGGCCCATGGGATCATTTCAAAGGCAGAATGGAAGAGGATTTCAAACAAAAGGGTCTTAGCCAATTGCTAACACAGAAAAAGGAAGCACACAGACCTACATCACACTTTTGACATTGCAAATCTATTTCCAGTTTATGTGTCTCATGCTGACAACCACATTTGAAGGGGAGATGCACGTGTGTGCGTGCACACACCTGAGGCCACAAGGTCGACACACATTCAGAGGCCGTGACTGGCCCCAGTTCCCTGGTGCATGTATCACAGTTTTGCATATTTGGCCCCTTCAAATAATAAGTTCTTCCATACATGGGCACATATTGGTGATGTTGAAAACAGGTCTGGAAGTGTGAAATGGCCCTTTGAGGTTCACTGTAACTTTTTTCTCATGTGAAACTGTCCATTTTTTTAGCTGAGTTTTTGCTGGATGATTATTTGAGAAAAGTCCAATTACTGTAACAAAATCCAAACATTCAATATTTGTTCCCTCCAAGTACAACCTTTTAGTCACACTTCCTCAGTTTCTAAGAGTGTATATTGTTGTTCATTGATCTTTGGTCGCAATAAAAAATGCCACCAACCAATCTGATTCCCACCCCAGCTCTCTTAGCCACACTCAAGATCTTTCTCTACAAGTCATGCCAAAATATATTATGTCAAATTCCAGCGGCACTTCATTGTATGTACGAGGGAATTACATAATGTAGACCTTCTCAGCTTGTGAGAAGTTGAAGACTTCTTTGGTTCTTGGGCAAACTACTTTATCATCTTGACGAACAGAAAGCAAAGACTGAAACAAAAAGAAGAGGGATTAATTATGATAGTCCCAGAGTGAAATAAAGTGTTTATCCATTCTTCAGTTTCTGTTATCTTAACTGCAAAGTTTTAAGAGCTGGCAACAGCTATACACAATCCAAGACTCCACACTGCTATATACACACACTAGCCAATGTCTGTTCAGCCTTTTCGTAATCCTATTTTGACTGATTTTTTTATTATTATATACAATATTTATATATCGCCTAATAAAGTTTATTTGGGTGGTTTAAAGGTTTAAATCAAGTAAGAGACATGCTAACACAGAATAAAACTAGGAAATGCATCAAACCCATGTAAAAATTTGCAACAAGTTAACATTAGCATAAGAATCTAAAAAGCAATAAAATATAAATATTAAAAAGCCTGGGAATATTTTGAAAAGGTTTCACAATGTAGGCACCAGGCAAGTTTCTCCACGGAGGGCGCCCTGCAACTGTAAAGGTCCTGAGTTTCCAGGTGTTGAGTTTCCTTTGATGGGAATCCAGGGAAGGGCATTGAAAGATGATTTTAAGTTCTGGAATAGGTGCAGGTAGGAAAAGGTGATCTTTCTGGTAACTGTCAACCAAAGCCAATCAGAGCTTAAAACGGTTCATAACAACCCTTTGAACTGGACCTGAAAATGGACTATAAAGCTAGTGAAGTTGGTGAAGCACTGGTGTATGAGCATTATCAATCTGTCTCAGTTGCTTGCTGCTCTATTTTGGAGCAAATGAAGATGCAAGACAAACTGAAGTTTCTGAGCCATCTTCAAAAGGGTCCCCATGTACAATGCATTCCAGCAATCCAAACAGGAGGTTAACAGGTATCAAAAGTTGTAGCAAAGCTATCTTTGTCCGCCTCAGATTAAGCTAATAAAAGGTATTCTGAGCTACGGAGTCTACTTATGCCTCTAGTGACAATGAAAGAGTAGACCAAAACTGCATGTGAGCCCTTAAGGCAGGCATGGCCAAACTTGGCCCTCCAGTTGTTTTGGGACTACAACTCCCATCATCCCTAGCTAACAGGACCAGTGGTCGGGGATGATGGGAACTGTAGTCCCAAAACAGCTGGAGGGCCAAGTTTGGCCATGCCTGCCTTAAGGGGAATGTAACCACCTGTAGTCCATATGAGCACCACTCAGCCAGGCACACAAACCACCTTATCACAGCATTCAGTGCTGGCTAGATTGAGTCTGAGGTCTCAGGGCCCATTACTGTGCTCAAAACCAAAAAGACAACTAGATGCAGGAGAAAACCCAGAGAGAATAAATTCTCAAAGTGCCAAAATGTTTTATTATGCTCAACATATTCAAGAATTAAGAAGTTATTTCATCGGGAGCGTCTTGCACTTCTTACCATTAACCCACAAAGATAATTTTCTGAAGCTTTGTCCTCTGCTGAAATCAACTAAAGGCCTAAGCAAATTATTGAAGGCTTTTGTGGAATTCAGCAAAGCAGAAAGCTGTACAAGTTACAAGTTGGAAGGTTCAGTAAGTTCCTACATTGGCTCCCAGTATGTTTCCGAGCACAATTCAAAGTGTTGGTGTTGACCTTTAAAGCCCTAAAGGGCCTCAGCCCAGTATACCTGAAGGAGCATCTCCACACCCATCGTTCAGCCTGGACACTGAGGTCCAGCTCCGAGGGCCTTCTGGCAGTTCCCTCACTGCGACAAGTGAGGTTACAGGGAACCAGGCAGAGGGCCTTCTCGGTAGTGGCACCCACCGCGTGGAACGCCCTCCCATCAGATGTCAAAGAGATAAACAACTACCTGACATTTAGAAGACATCTGAAGGCAGCCCTGTTCAGGAAAGTTTTTAATGTGTGATATTTTAATGTATTTTTAATCTTTGTTGGAAGCTGCCCAGAGAGGCTGGGGAAACCCAGCCAGATGAGTGGGGTACAAATAAATTATTATTATTTCCAAACAAATTTAACGCCATTACCTGTTTTAGGAAGCCACATACAGTATATCACAATAGTTTGAAACATCTATGGAAAAACACTTACATTGTATCCATACACATATCCATTTGGAAGCATCATGGGAGGATTATTTTCATTCATCACATCTCCTGAAATCTTGCAGACTAGTCGGGAGTTGGCACAATGTGCCATTGGCAGAGGCTGAGCCAGCTTATTTAGGGATTTGCTACAAACAGGGCAGTCAGGGTTTTTGGAACTGCCATCCTCTTTATAACATTGTCTATTTAAAAGTGAGTTAAAGGATAATAGATAAATTACATATTTGAATAACAAACACTGAACAGAGAACTCATCTGTTACAGAAGACGGCTTTTAGGCTTATATGAAGAAAGTGGATCTGCAGGTGCAGATGTTGATTTCAAGTTTTATTTTTGTATACTTCTGAGCCTCCTAAACCTGTTAAATTTTCAGCTCACTAAAACAGCGGCCAAGACACCCGATGGCTCAGGCTTGCTCATCTTTTTTTACCAAGGACGTAAAAATGAATGAGTCCTTTCTGAATTCTTATATTACAAAAAAATTAAATAAAATCCCAATTTATATCAAGATTAAGAGCCTGTGTGTCGTGCGATCTGCATTTTGGAGAACACAAACAATGAAAGATGGCTGCTCTGTTGTTTTTTTTAAAAATATTCAAGGCATAAACGTATGTCTTAAATTTGGACATAAATTGGCCAAACGCAGCTCAAGAAACAGGTAGTCTACAAAAAACTGAATTTTTAAGGACCAAGTTTCAGCACCCCAATGTGATGCACTGAAGGATACGGTGTTTTTATAGCTGAAAGCCCGGCCTGGAGTGTTATAGTAAAGACAGAGTTGTTCCCCAGCTGATGCAGCCTGTAGTTATCATATCTAAACTGCTGGATTAGCATCCTCCACCGGGCAGGGTCCAGAAGATCCTGTGGGGGGAACACAGAGACACAAAAATGCAAAAGGCAGACTGTGATATTTCAATAGTTTCTGAGTATTGGGAATGTAATTATGTACTGCAACCAGTTGAACCTGGAATTTTTTTGTGCATCTCAGTTTTAATACTTTCAAATAGACCAGCGGGGAATCACAACCGTTCCCAGCTGTCAATATCGAGAAGCAGATTAGCAGAACGTTTTGCCAATAGCAACAAGCGGGTTAAATGCATGTTTGAAATCCTCAATATTTAATAATGGGCATCAATTTAGAGTCAGTAAGCGTTAGCGCATCAGTACACTGCGAAAAAAGAAAAAAATCCTCTGCCCATCTTTTTAGCTTCATTAAATTGACACATACCTTGTAAGGAGAGATATGAGTATCTGAAGGGAAGGCCAACATTCCCATCACCTGTCGTACCTCGTCCAGTTGATTTCCTTCAGCCTGGCTGAAATGCTTCCTTGCATGTCTGAAATTCAGAACGCAAAATTACTCTGCTTGCATCCTCAGCATCTCAAGATTTGCTTTATGTTCTTTTTAAAAAGTACCAACCCTTACCTGCAAAGAGAAACATTTTTTGAAGCAAATCTTACAACCCCAGGAAGTTTTCTCACTTATCTATGAAAGTACTACATGTCTGAGCCACAAAGTTTATTCCAGAAGAGAATCCAATGAGCCGTGATCATCCATCAAAACACAATTTTTGTTGCAAGTCCTGGGGAGTGTCTGATTCAAATATAGTGCTAAACATTGTCAAGAGACTGAGGGGTGTGTGCACCCCTCATCTACAATGTCACCACCATAGCAAGAATGGTGTGGAAACACTTTTGATTTTCATGTAGCAGTGTTAGGGCTGATGAGGACCAACATGCTGTCAAGTCCGTTGTTGCAGAACAGCAAGAATTGCTGTTGTGGCAACAACCAGGTGCCAGAAGAAGAGTTCCGGCATTCAGAACATCAGCTGGTCCATTCAATGCAATCATCTCACAACCTCTGCTTTTGATTCTGTGTGACCAATACAGCTAGTATGTCGTCAATCTCCTTCCTTGCAGCACCCCTTGTCCTGGGATAAGACGGTGCTGAGTAAGAAAAACAAAAATTTGCTGAATACAGGTAACTCACAACATAGGCGCATTTAACTTGCACACATTCAACTTTATTGTCATTTTAAAAAAAATTAAAAGAGGGCAGAAAGAGGGTGGGTGTCTGGGAAGACAGACTTTGGCAATCCCAACTGCAATTGAACAAAAAGTGATTTGGTTTTTACACACTATCCCTGGAACATGCAAGTTGAGAGTTGCCTGTATTTTAAGGCATTAGTTTAGAGACACAACATGTCAGTTTGACAAAGCAGTAATGGTGCTGTACAACAGCTCTAAAATGGTCTAAAGAAAAAAACACAAAAAATCTAAGAATACTGAGTTAGACTAATACAGAGTGAGTCGTTTATCTAACTCCAAAAAGCAGGACTCCCTCAATACAAGGCCTGATAGGTGTTTAGCTAAGGTTATCTGAGCAAATTCATTCTACCTGCTGGCTTGCAGCTAGAAAAGTCACATATTCTAATGGCTCCTTCTAATAGTCTACTGTATTGTGCCTATTCGATGACTCATCGTGCAAACTGAACTCTACACATTCATATCAAAGTTCCAAGGGTTATATCGCACAACGCCAACAAATGGCAAAGAGGGAACAGTGATGATAGAGACTGGATCAATTCTCAATGGTTCCCACAGTTTACTTTTATTGTATTTAAATCAATCTGCAACTTGAGATACAATTGAGAAGGGAAAAATATTGATCCTCATCAGTTTGAGTAACTTGGGATAGTTAATCACTAGCCCAATGGTGTTCAAGTGTAGTATCTGACACCTTCTTTGACATCATGTTCTATGATGGAACTTATTTCTACCTCATCGCCGTTACATTATCCTACCATCTACAACACTACTAACACCAACACTGTCCCTAGCAGAAAAATAGGATGGCAAGTCTTAACGTATCATGCAGCAAAGGCCTTTCTAGCTGTCTAATATTTCCAGTTTAGGTTTGGAAAAGTTTAGCTTCTTGGACCATGGTCTCTGCTTCCTTAAGGAAGGATTTCTGGAAAGAAATGCGTTGCACTTCAAAGTGGTTGGCAAGAATATGTTTGCTAAGAGTCTCACAAACCTGATCAGGAGTGCTTTAAACTAAATCCTATGGGGAAAGAGGACAATAGTTGGTCGACGGGAACACTTGGTATTGGGGATAATAGCTTCAATGACGCACTCCAGAAACCTGCTAAAGGGCAGGAAACTACAAGGAGGAAGCAGCTGGAGGGAATGACTTGTATCTATATTAACACATAGGGTATAGGAACCAAGGAAAACAATTTGGAGCAAATATAGTCTAATAGGCATCACTGAGACCTAGTGGGATGAGACTCATGACTGGAATGTAGAAATTGAGGATTATAACCAGTACAAAATTCTGCACATCCTATTTCCATACCTGACAGCATCCAGTCTCTTGTTCTGTCGAATAAGTTCAATGAACTCCTGAATCCTTAGGCTGAACTCCAGACAGCTCTAAGATTAAAGAAAAGACAGGGTCTTAGATGTGGCCACATTTAACCCGTGATCTTAGACATACTTACTTTACATTATGTTACACTGAAATCAATAGGAGTTTTGAGTTAATATATTTAGGATTAAGGTGTATGCAGTTCTATTTGTTGGTGTTTATGTCAATAATGATGTGCCACTAGATTACAATATAATATAATATAATATAATATAATATAATATAATATAATATAATATAATAATATAGGTTTGAGTTGCATAAAAACAAATCTATTTGCACCTCAGAATTGAATGCTATTAAAAATCCTGTTACTATGACTAAGGTCTGATTTCTAGCCAGTGTTACCTATCTGCATTTTAAATTTGAATTTTGTGCCGTAACTGAAAATACTTTCTGAGAAGCAACAATCAGAAATAGGAGGATCTGCATCTTTCAATGACACCTCTTTGAACAGGAATAAGTTATTATTCCACACTACTTAATAAAATTTAAAGAAAATCTAAAGGCATTTGTTCATCGGCGGGGGGGGGGGGGGATTAGATGGACTGAGGTCATCCGCAGGTTAAATGCTTACAGTACTTGGTGATAACAGATCAAATTACTTCGTACTGAAGTTCTCTTAACATTTGTTCATTGCAATGTGAAGGGCTTGTATTAAAACTAACCTTCACTTAAAACTGATTCTAATGTTCTCTTTTTATATACAATCATTAATTAATTGCACTGCAATATTATCCATGTGCCTAAAGTTTTTTTAAAATATCAGTAAGTGTGTGTGGAGGGGTGCTGTTTTTGAAGTTTCTTTCAGTTTAAAACTGCAGTCTGCTTACATCAAGGCAGAGTTAAAATACCCTTCCCCAACCTAACGCCCTCCAGATGTTCTGGACTACAACCTGTACCAGCCCCATCTGCTGACTATGCTGTATGGAGCTGATAGGAGTTGCATTACAAAACATCTGAAGGGCACCAAGTTGCAGAAGGAAGAGTTAAGGAACACACTGCAACGTGTGTAAAAAGGTAAAGGGACCCCTGACCATTGGGTCCAGTCGTGGACGACTCTGGGGTTGCGGCACTCATCTCGCTTTATTGGCCGAGGGAGTCGGCGTACAGCTTCTGGGTCATGTGGCCAGTATGACTAAGCCGCTTCTGGCGAACCAGAGCAGTGCACGGAAACCCGGTTACCTTCCCACTGGAGTGGTACCTATTTATCTACTTGCACTTTGACGTGCTTTCGAACTGCTAGGTTGGCAGGAGCAGGGACCGAGCAACGGGAGCTCACCCCATCGCGGGGATTCAAACCACCGACCTTCTGATCGGCAAGTCCTAGGTTCTGTGGTTTAACCCACAGCGCCACCCGTGTCCCATTTTAGCAACGTGTGTATTTATGCATAAATGCTACAACTTGCACTGCACCAGACATTATCACATGTCTGTACTGCTATGGCAGGTCCCCTCCTTCAACCACTGTGGCAAGTTACAGCTTCAGGATCACATATCCTGCAATTTTATACTTGGGGAGTGGGCTGCACTATAGTTAACTGCATACTGCACTATAAAGAATCCCCTGCCCCATGAATTTAAAGGACACTACACATTCATATTCTGCTCTCTTCTGCTCATCTTTTTCAATAAAACATTACGTAATGATTGTATGCCACTGAAATCCTATACTGCCAAAGTCGACAGGACCTGGGGCAGTAAGGTTTCTGCATGCAACTAGACTGTACCGAGAATTTGCAAAACAAAGAGCTGGTGTGGCAAAGCAAATGTTGGCACTTACCATGGTAAGTTCCTTCTCTGGAGAGAGAAAGGGGATCCCATGTGGGTTGTCACTGCCCACGTCTCCACTGGCAGGAAGTCACACTTTTGAGAGGGCACGCCTGGTGGGCGGGGAAACCCCCTCACCAGTTCAATTCGTGCTTAAGCAAGTAACTGTATAGCCAAAAATTAAACAACTTAACAGGACAGGAAGGAAAAGGAACACAACTTGTTAGGAGAAAGGTACTCAGCTGCCCCACAGTGGGATATACCACTCTGTTCCTGAGGCCCAGTCCCAAGAAAAAGAAGAGGAGGAGGAGTTTGGATTTGATATCCCGCTTTATCACTACCCGAAGCAGTCTCAAAGTGGCTAACATTCTCCTTTCCCTTCCTTCCCCACAACAAACACTCTGTGAGGTGAGTGAGGCTGAGAGCCTTCAGAGAAGTGTGACTAGCCCAAGGGCACCCAGCAGCTGCATGTGGAGGAGCAGGGAATCGAACCTGGTTCACCAGATTACGAGTCCACTGCTCTTGTAACCCCCGGTCGACCCTCAGCTCTTTGTGTCCAATGGCCTCCCCCCACAGTGGTCACTTGGGAAGACTGGATCCCCTTTCTCCCTACAGAGAAGGAACTTAACACGGTAAGTACCAACATTTACTTTTCTTTTAGTAGGGGGGATCCTGTGTGGGCTGTATCTCAGCAATTACCAGACTGGGTAACTGTGGGTAATGGTGTTCACCACCTACTGAAGCACTCATTTCCCAAAGGAGGCCTTGGCTGAGTTGTAAATGTTTAGCTAGTAATGCCTCATGAAGGTGGGACATGAGAACCAGATGGCTGCCCTGTATATGTCACCCAGAGGGGCTTGGGTCCGAAATACCGCTGAGGCGGTTGCGCTCCTGGTGGAAATGGGCTGTGATACCCGAAGGAGCCCGTCCCCCCTCTGGGAACCCATCACAGCTCCTGGTGATGCAGGCCTTTATCCATCATGCTAATATCGCTGGGGAGGCCTTGTGTCCCTTGGATCTGGACTGGAAGGAAACAAAGATGAATTCTGATAGGTGGAATTCCACTGTGCACCTGAACTAAATCCTGATGGGCCTTCACACATCTAGAGAGTATCATTCCTTCTCCCTAGCGGACCTGGGCTTTGAGCAGAAGGAAGGGAGGACCACCTCTTGAGCCTTGTGGAGGTTGGAGTTAACCTTTGGGATGAAGGTCTAATCACAGCGTGGCAGACTCCTTCGGAATAATACATAACTCCTTGTGGACAGAAAGGGCTGCAATCTACAATACCTGCCGGGCTGAGGTGATAGCCGCTAGGAAGAGAGCCTTGCATCTCAGGAACTTCAGAGGTACCATCTGCAGGTGCTCAAAGGGGTGGGGGAGACCAGTGAGCACCTTCAGTACCATATGGAGGTCCTAGGTGGGGAACCTGTGCACTTTAGTAGTAGTAGGAGCAGTAGTATACCACCCTTCACCCAAAGATCCCAGGGCAGTATTAGCAGCACTGCCAAGAAGCATTTGACCAAGGAGAAGGAACTCAGAGGGGCTCCTGCTGACCTAAACACTGAGCCCAAGGCTGCTACTTGTCTGCCAAAGGTGTTGAGGCAGAGCCCTTGGTCCAGGCTACGATGTCCATTGTCTGCCCTGCCCGGGATCCCAACGACTCTTCTGATGAGTCCACAGAGAGCTCCATCCTCCTAAGCAGCTCTCCTCCTTGGCAAAAAGCCCTTCCGTCGCTTTTCACCCCTTTCTGAAACTTTCTCCCCACCATGGAAGGTCCAGAAGCCTCCAAGGGCTGTAGGCCTGAAAGGCCAAAGAAAAGGGATACCTGAAGGAAGAAGAGGAGAGATCGATGGTGCTAGGAGTGAGTGAAAAAGAGGCAGGCAGAAGAGGAGCGGGAGTAGAAAGATGATCCAGGAACAAAGCAAACAAAAGATCAAAGGAAAATGCCTTTCAAAATGGTGTTCCCACCTTCTCTCTTTTGCAGTGCTTGGAGCTCCTGGCAAGAGCAACCTTCAGTGGAGCTAGCAGGAAGCTGAATTGACTGGGGGGGGGTGCCCTGCCCACCAGGTGTACCCCCTCAAAAATTTGACTTTCTGCCAGTGGAGAGGTGGGCGGTGACAACCCACACAGGATCCTTTTCCTCCTCTACAGAGAAAGAACTTATCATGGCAAGTACCAATGTTTGCTTTACACCACACCAGCATGTGGTGGGGCAGAGCCGCCCTGCTAACTTGGCATTGCTACTTTTTACCTAGATGGTGCTGGGACGGAGTGGAGGCTGTGTGTGAACACCAGCAGCCTCACTAGTAAAACTGCCTCGCCACATTCCCATCCAGGTAAACAACAGGGATGCCGGTACTGGGATCTTGGCTCTGCAGCACCACACACACCACTTCTGGCTAAGACACAGCCATGGATCAAGAGGTACCTGGTTTCAATCATCGTCTCTGCCAAGAACTCCTTAGGTGGCCTTAGGGAGCTGAAGTAGACAGTGGCTTGCCTATCTGCAATGTGTAGATAATGTTGACTTACCTTAGAGGAATGCTGTAAAAACAAGGATTACCTATGTTAAGTGCACTCAACACTTTTTAAAGCACTATAATTATTTTAAAGCAAGGAAATGTAACTGCATGTGGTTATGCTGCCCAGAAACAAACTTCTACCAAAGACACCTTTCCCCAATATGAAATTACATCTGTTCGTACCCAATTCAATTTTCCTACTATAAAACTTGAGCTTTGCTTATAGAAAACTTCTCAGTAGAATACAAAATTGTAGCTATGTAAGCCCTGCACTTCTCCATATACTTGCCCAAGTTATTTTTACACACAAGATTTATAAAACTTGTTTTGTTAGGTAAAGTTAATTTAGTAAGTATACTTTAATCAACTGGAAACAAATTTTGCCCATGATACAGCTTCACCACATGGGACAACTTCTAAGAATCAAGCTAGATTACATTAAATGCATTTTTAACCAATACATTTCCTGGTGGTAGTGATTATTGTTTATCCATTCACCTCTGCTCATTCAGGCATAATTTTTTTGCAACCTATAAAGGTTACATTAAATTAAAGCATCATCCAGTTTGCATACCTTCATCTTCCTGAGCCTAGATTTGTTATCATGACACCAAGCTAAGCAAGTCATCGTTTCTTGTCTTTCCAAGGATTCTTCTACTTCTTTGGCAGTCAGGAACATCTCAATATTTACCAGATCCTAAACAGAGATAGGAGGGTGGGAGAGGGAAAGAAAAAATGAGACGATGTAGTTACTCACCAGAGCCAGAAGAATGACACCATATACAGCTTTCGTTAAGATAACTAATAAGCTTTTCAAGATGACCCAAACATTGAGGTTTTTCCTTTTTGTGGGGACAAGGGAGGGATTTGCAGAGCACCAACATAAGGACAGTCAAACTCCTTTTCCTTAATGAAGGAAGATTTTTATCCAAATCCTAGTCAATGTCTATGAAATAAAAAAGTAAAACATTTATACTGGGCAAAATCTGAAGAGCTATTTTAAGTACACTCAAGGGCTTGGGCGTGTCTAGGGAATCTTAGCTTTTTCCTTTGAGGAATAGGCCCCAATAATCTGTCACGAACTGCTTTTTAAAACTTCTTCAGTGTCAAAGAATGTTTGCCATGTACAGTGGTGGGGGGCTGCTGTTCAAGAAACATAGCTAAAGTTCCCTGAACATGTGGAACTAGTTGTGCAGTGCTCTGGTTCCAAGCTTTAAAGTATTTCCTTTTTAAAATAACCTGATTTAAAATACTGGAATTCAATACAAACATACGGAAGTCTATATCCAAACAAAATGGACCCCTGCCTCTCTATCAAACACGATGAGTTAGTCTGCTTTCCTATACAGAAGAACAAACAGAGGCAAAGATGTGTGATTTGAAGTCAAGCACTGCAAATTACACAATACCATGTGCATTTCTTAATGCCAAAAGCATCTTTTCATTGCATGAAAAAATAACCCTGCTTCTGGCAAGTTTGGGGCGCTTTACCTTCAAGTCCTGACCTGTGTCTAGAGGACCATACAAAATCTCAACTCCACAACTGTTCACCAAAGAAGAGAAATTTTGTAAACTAGAAGAATGTCAATCGTAAGATTAAAGACTTTGGATTATTCTCCAGAGTGTCTTCAGTAGCAGAAGGTTTGAAATAATTAAGCTATAAGATACTACAGGTGCAACAAACAAGTTATTAATATGAGTACTGTAATATAGTTACTGCTTAAAGAAAAATTAAAGAAAAACAGTAATGAGGTTTAGAGATCTCTTCTTTGAGAGCACTTTTCAACTCTTCCCCTTCTTTGTCCTTGGGGCTGTCGACACTGTATGAGAATTTTTACATATACAGTGTATTTTGGAAACTTATTCGTTTTCTATGCATTTGGACTCCTATGATATTGAAACCAAATTTTTGCATGATGATTTCTGAGACCAAGAAGCAGGTTTTTGTCTAAGTGGATATAATTGGATTCCATACTGAATCAAGATGGCAGAATGAGCCTTTCAAAGAGGAGCAAAGGAAGGCTGCCTGTAGTCCCATCCCCACCTTTTTAGAGCTGTGAAATCCTGAAAGATTCAAATGGTGTTGCCCCTTCTGACTGATATGCTCTGCATTCCTAGTCAGCAAAGATGACTGTGACCCTACATACCGATGTGGGATAAATTAAAAGAGAGCTATTCTGTGGAAAAGCACCCAAGGCTTGTGAAAAATTTCTGGCACTCTGCACAAGTAACTACTACAATGGCTGTATTTTTTCACTGGAATATCAAAGGATTTATGGTGCAGACCAAAGATCCAACAGGTTCTGGAAAAGGAGGAACTATGTTATTAACCAAAATCAAGACCTTGTACCAATCACTCAATATTCTCAGTGGAGAGGTTACGTTAAATAATTTGTTTGAATGTTGAATTTGTAAGCGTATATCTGGAGACAATGGATGAAACTGACACCATTAGATGTACTGCTGGATAAGTGTTGAATGGTTCTTGTATTTGTATAAAAACCATTAAAAATTTGTTTAAAAGAAAAGGAGGAAAGAGCTTTTGGGGCATAAGATTTGAAGATGAATAGAGTGGATACTTAAAACACAGTGTTCATTGAATTGTTTCCATGGCAAATAATGGTCCAAATACAAATGGATCCCAATTCTTCATCACCTATGACAAACAGCCACACCTGGACAAGAAATACACTATTTGGGAAGGTAATCAAATTGCCAGTGAGCGAGAATACATTCCACCCCCTTAATGACATAATGTTAAAGATGTTACAATTCGTGCTAATTCCTCTGCTCAATAGCTAAAAATGCCAATGCAGATTTCTGAAGGACTGGCTTGAAAAACTGCTGGTGAGTCTTTGAAGACAGATGGAGCTTGTGCATTCTCTCTTGGGATTATGGACTTCCCAAGCTTTACAAATTTCAACATTTCACAGGACAAAAGGCCACTTTTTGATGTGTGAAATTGTATACACTTAAGAAAACTGGGTTCACTTTTTTAAAAATAATAAAAAAAGGGGAAAAAATGAGGCTTTCAAAACTGCAGATTCTTTTTGGTTTCTTAGAATTCCCAATGCCCAAGTAAGAAGCTGCTACTATTTTATATCTGAAACATAGTCAGATACAGCATCGGTACTTAAAATGGTATATGAAAATACTTTCTGAACTGCAGTTTCAAGCTGCAAGCCAGGAAAATGTTCAATTTCTCTCCAGTATAAAACCTTCCTGTACTTGGAAACTGAAGGACAGAGAGGAAGACGCAAGCTTAGTACTCTCTTTGATATGCTGTAGTCTTCCATTTGTTGGTTATGTTTGGTTTTCGATAGCTGATCCCGTCAGGCATAGGGTCAAATACGGAGTGAAGAATGGGGGAAGAGAAGAGGCATGATTGCAGGATTGCAGAGTTGGAAGCGACCCTGTGGGACATCTAGTCCAACCCCCAGCAATACAGGAATAACACAAGGCAGTGAACATAGAGAGTTTGCTTCCGCCTTGTGGCTTACCATGCTTTATCATGCCTGACCCCAAGAGAAAGCTGCCTCCATAACATCACCCCCTCCCCCAAAATCAGGATCTAGTCTCCCAGCCTTAAAGACTCAGCAGGCACCCCAGCACTGAACGATTGCCTTGTGAGGTCTCCACGACAACCTTTCATTTCTCAAGGAAAGTGATGTCTTCCAGATAAGCAGTAGTAATAACAATCTAATAACTGAAAGTAGCCAAGGGGGGAGCAGATAGCTATCTAGATTCCAGACAGTACCAAATAAAGCAGCCTTTTGTACTTCATCACAGCAAATACCAACCTCAATACCACTTTGCCTGGCCAGCTTTACAGCTGTATTGTAATAGCCACATCGCAAGAGATGCTCCACCATCATACGATCCATGCGTTTTTTCTTCCACATGTTAGCAGCAGCTGGTTGGTCACTGCTGTGCTCCTTGAGATGTTCAATCCTGCGCTTGCATAGCTTTGCACTCTCGTCTTCAGCCTGGATTGATTCCACTGCCTATATCAAGAAACCCATCATTCAGTCAGAAGTTACATTGAACAGGTCTGTACTCCACATTTCACATTTTCTACCATGTAAATGTAGAATAATATATACAACCTACTAAGAAATACAGCATCCTCACCCCACCCTGGCAACCGTTAGAATTCCTGCTCCATGATTGCAGTCATGGGATTTTTGTCTATCACATGACGGTGTATGTTTTGACTCCACAGAGTGGGAAGTGACGGAGACAGGATGTTTGTGTTACTGTGTTCCGTGAAGTGGGACTATCGTCCTTTGTTCTTTTTCTCTTTGCTGTCTGATGCTAGAGAGAGAGGGAGCCATGTTGCAGTGCTCCGTGTGAGTTTATATGTAAATAAAGTAGATTAGCCAAAATGCTGAGTTGTTGAGGTCTGTTACGCAAGCTGCGAAGACTCTGCGGATCCCTAAGTGGGCCGATGTCTGTTGGCATTGGTCACTGTGATGTTCGGGCTGAAGAAAGCTTTTGAAGCTCCCAAACGATCGACCAGGAGGGAGAGAACATGCCAGTCGGGCATGTGTCTCTGCCAGGGTCCTACTCGAGAGTAAGACGAGCTCCTGACAGCAACAGTCAAGTCACAGTATTAATACATAGCTGAAACATATTCTATTCTACCCAGGACTATGGGACACACACAAACAGCCATTATTACCATTTACCACTTATTTGTTGACATCCTTGTAATTAAAGGAGATACTGGAGGAATCAACTGTCATACCATGAATGTGCAACTGTTTAACAAAGGAAGCTGAGGCTTCTGACAAAGGGCAGAACATGACTTTTCAGTAACACACGGTGCTTATTTTGCAGTCATCATACACGTATAGTTAAAATATTGGTGGGACCAGAACCTCGTGAAATGTTCCCATCAAAAATTTATAACCCGAATCCAATACAAAGATAGACACATCTCACTTAAATCAATGGGCTTAACTACAGCCACAATTGTGCTGAATTATGGTCCAGAACCTGTGCAACACTATGTACAGTCGACTCACAATCTGCACACATTTAACTTGCACGACTGCAACTTCAGTGCTTGGTGGCCAACCAGCTGATATCACACAAATTAAGCACATGGAAGGCAGCGAGCTTAAAAGCTCCCAGGCTTGCATACTGGGTTCTGGGAAGGCATCACATGGTAAGCAGGCAGAAGAGCTTAAAATCTTAAAAGCTCTCCACCTTGCTGGGGTGGGGGTAAGCAATGCAAATACATGATTTTGGTTTTATGTGCAAAAAGGATTTGCATTTTTCCAACCTGGTTTACTCCTCATTTTTTCTGCATGTTACTTCTACGTTGAGTTCCTTGTTAGGTCATTTGGGGGCTGAAGAATATTAACCTTTTTAAACGAACATTTAGAAGTTAAGTTTTCATCAAAAACAAATCTGTAGCTTCCTAGACCTTTTAAAAGATGACACCTCTTAGTAAGTCCTTGTGTTTATGATGTAATCTCTTTCTTGGCATAGCTCCTAAAGAACATAAGAGTAGCCTGCAGGAACAGGCCAATGGCCCATCTAATCCAGCATCCTGTTCTCACAGTGGCCAACCAGACGTCTTATCCTCCCATGGTTTCCAGCAACTGGCATTCAGAAACTTTGCTGCCTCTGACTGTAGAGGCAGAGCATAGCCACTGCAGCTTGTGGCAACTGAGAGCCCTCTGCTTCTCCATGAATTTGTCTAATCCTCTTTTAAAGCCACCCAACTTACCTTTCTTTTCAGAACACTGAGTTTTTCAACTACTCCATCAAGGAGACTAACCACAGAATCCACAGCTGGGCAGCTGCTCAGCGTCTTCTCCAGCTCTGCTACAACCATAGTTACGTGGCTGGTCTCTCGGTCAATGTTTTTCTGAGCAGCTCGGAAACGTTTGTTCAGCGTTTCGTATGGCACCTTTAAGAAGAAGAAAACAGTGTTTACATCAAAACTCTTGTGCTTTCTATTTCTATTTAGGATTTCTATTCTACTGAGTCACACCATTGGCCCGCTGAGCTCATTACACCAGCCTTTGCCCAATGTACAGCACATACTCCAAGCTGGAGAAGCCTGGTCTCCACTGATGGACAACAACTTTCCATAGAATTGAAGGTGTGTTTTCCAGTCCTACTTGGGGATGTTTACTGTATCTTATGTGGAAAACTCTCAATAAATTTTTTTAAATAATATATTTTTTAAAAACCCAGTTGGCTCTCCCTCCATAAAGGTGTTCTAATCACTGTATCTCTAGCTGCAGGTCTCACTCAATATGTCAAAGTACTTAAAGCACTCAGGCGTTTGATATGTTCTATGTAGTATCCTTTGCTGGATTAGTCTTGATCAAGTATCTAATGAAGCAGATATAAATGTCTGTAAAACTGCCTTCCAATCCAGAAGCTGCAATCTGAGTTTAAATTTTGTGTTCCACTTACTTCTGATAGAGTCTAAATTAGGTGTTTATATTCCTCAGCACATGAAATGCTAACATCTATGAAGACTTCTTGTGAAAACCACAGTGTAGGCCTCCTGCAGCACGTCAAGTAGGTCTACCACAGTGAGCACACATCTGGACCAGATTTTGCCTCAAGCTATATGCATTGCTATGCTGCCTCAGGGGCAGGAACTGAATTCCTCCCAAAAGGCTACAATGCTACAAATGTTTTAAATTTATTGATTTCACTCAGAATTTATGGGAGATTTACAATAACTTTATCTAAACATCCACAGGAATGGTTTGCTTGCTAGTTATACATGAAATGCCCCAAATGATTAAACGGGCATGAGCATAAGAGTCAAAATGAAGTTGGACCACAATCAACATCTAGGCTTGTACAGAAGCTTTTGTAGGAGCATATTGTGCAGGGCACCTTAAATGCTTAGAGCCTAGAGTTACTTAGCAGGGATACTAAAAATAGAGACTAGGTAGATAAAACATAGGTATTGCCCTTATGACCCAACTATGATATATTAGAACAAAAGAGACAAAAGATGTGATACTTTTATCAGAATTTGGAATCCTCTTATTTAATAGTGTTTGAAAATAAATTCAGTGCTCTTTATTCAAAGTTTTGATTCAAATTATAGGTAACTGCAACTATAAAACCACAATTAAACAGTACATTTTTTACATTTAATATGTTTACATTTAATATATCTTTTAAATGTATGCATTGATAGAAAACTAATAAACTTCCCTTCCATTCATATATGAAAAACAATACAGACCATTCTTTATTTGCTTCCTGAAATCCAATACACTCTAAAGAATTCTTTGTATTTGTCTTGACCTTGTCACTCAATAATCCCAGCCTTCAGAAATTTGTCTAGCTGAAGAGCAGTATGAACTACGCAAACAATTATGCTAGTACAGAAGTGCCAGCAAATACCTTTTCCCCCAACTGTTATAAAACACAGAGAAGCCTGTAGGTATAACACAGCAAACGTAAGAAACCTAACCCCTCCCTCCTTATGCTGGTCTACGACCGCAATAAAGTGTTATTGTTGTAACCAAGTATTTGCCTATATAATCAACTTTTAGCCAGATTTTTGAATAGTGCTTCAGATAAGCACCATTATATATCGAGGAGGAAATGGGATGGGATGGCACAGAGAAGCCATGTCCCTCCAGGGCATCAGCTGGCCACCTACTTATGGTGGCTGTGCATTCGGCCTCTGCGTGAAAGGAACACTACACATGCACAATGTTGTCACAGAGCTCCCCCCCTTCATAGACACAAGGCCATGAGAGAGGGGAATGGCTAGTGGGAGCATGAAGAATGGCTTCTGAGCACAATCTCACTATTCCTCATATGTTCACCCACTGCACAAGGTCACCCATCTAAATATCCCTATTATTCTTTTCAGAGTGGATTAAAATACCATAATACCACTGCTGAGCAAAAAATGGGAGAGAGGATTTTCAGTTCCTCAACACAAACCTATAAGCTGTTCCAACTGTCTTACAATCCACCTTTGTGCAAATCCCAGAGGATTCAAAAATACTCCACACGCCAAGACAACCGACAGCAAGTAGCACCGTCTCTGTTTTCCCAGTACAATGATTTTTGCATCACAATGCAATTGTTTCATATCAGTGGGTGTAGCTGAGCCTCTCTCTATCTGCTGTTAAGACAAGACCTCACACAGGCTGGGCAGAACCTGTGCACCCTTAAAATGCTTCTGTCAACTTGAGTAGAGGTTAAACTACAGGGAGCCCACTGAGCAACATCTGAAGGCAGTGGGATCTGGAGGACAGAGAGAATGGACTATGCTGCCATGGGAAACGAAGTAATAGGATCACACAATGAATAGGATCAGCCCTGCAAGCTGTTTTGGTTATTTATTTAATGTATTTTTTTCTTAACCACCCTTCATCAGAGGATTATACTGCAGTGCACACAGCGTTCAAAACTCCCATTGTTCTAGGCGCGTTTTGCAACAGGGAATTTTATAAATGTGAGCAGTTTCTGAGCTCTGGGCGCAGTACTGCGCCTAAGATTTCAGATTAAAATTGCCACTGTGACTCAGAAGTAAATCCCAACCAAGTTCAATGGGGCTTCCTCCCAAGTAAAACGTGCATGGATTGGGAACCTGAACACTTTCTTTTCTTTTAAACCCAACATGCTTTGTTTAGGTTTTAGTTGCCTTGTTTAATGTACTTTTAATGTATGGTGTGCTTTTAATTTGAAATATACTAGCCAGTTAGTTATGATGGTCTAAGTAGTGCATGTTAAAGTGTTATCTACCTCAATCACATAAAGGTAAAGGTAAAGGGACCCCTGACCATTAGGTCCAGTCGTGACCGACTGTGGAGCTTTATTGGCCAAGGGAGCCGGCGTACAGCTTCCGGGTCATGTGGCCAGCATGACTAAGCTGCTTCTGGCGAACCAGAGCAGCACACGGAAACGCCGTTTACCTTCCCACCAGAGTGGTACCTATTTATCTACTTGCACTTTGACATGCTTTCGAACTGCTAGGTTGGCAGGAGCAGGGACCGAGCAACAGGAGCTCACCCCGTCGTGGGGATTCGAACCGCCGACCTTCTGATCGGCATGTCCTAGGCTCTGTGGTTTAACCCACAGCGCCACCCGCGTCCCTACCTCAGTCACATAGTGATGCTTAAAATCAAAACAAATTTTGGAGTGGGATCATTGAAAGGCCCTTAAGTCTTAGGTTTGCGAACTGGACACTCAAGGTGGGTGTCTTTGCCATTAGTTGCACAGGCCTTAATTTGTGTTAATTGTGGTGCCAAAAAGATATGTTTATACGCAGTGCTTTTTTTCTGGGGGGGGGGGGCGTGGGGAATGCATACCCTGAACATTTTATGAATCTAAGTTTGGCCTCATTGAGGGGCAGTATTTCAATATGAGTGGGAAAATGAGAGTACCCCTAAACATTTTTAAGGGAAAAAAAGCACTGTTTATATGAAGGAAAGGGGGTGTGGGGAGAATTGAGGGTTTCTCTGCAGAGTGGAAGGAAAGGAGGGTCTTTTTCTGCCTCCCCACTTCCAGCCACTCTCTGAAGGCTGCAGAAGGGGACCCCCTTAAGAATATGGCGGGGGGGGGGGCAGAGGAAGCATAACTTTGTTTTTTGAAGTCTTCAGATGAGGACTAGACCATGTGAAAAATGAACATAGTATTTTAGCTGCAGTTCATTCATTTTCAGCTTTGTATTCTTGTTATTAAAAAGGGTGCCTAGACATTCCATTGTTGCACCCATATCCTAGGTTTAAGGTGCCATTTAGCTCCTAGCTTTCATATCTCAGTTTCTAAACCTGAGTGCACAGTATGAAAAAAAAATATTCACACAACATATGAATACAATTAGTAAAGTGCAGAGGATTCCCCTGCCATAAGGATGGACATTAACAGTTCAAATAGTTTTAAAATATTGACATTATAGGAACAAAGATAAAAAAATATATATGATATACACACCCTGAATAAATTTGCTAGCTGTTACTGCTAAATTTCATTTTTAAAAAGCATAACAAATGTTATTACCTATTTATTCAGTCATTCTCCAAGAAGTTCAGAAGAACACACATAGTTGTCTGAGTGATTTTATACTAGCAGTATGGTGAGAATGAGAACATGACTGCCCCAACATTACCTAATGAGTTTATTGTCAAACAAGTATTCGAATTTGGGTCTCCTAGACTTGGTTCATTCAACTATACCAGGGAATGAAAAGCAGCTCCCAGGATGCTGCTCAACAACATCTGGAGGGCCACAGATTATCCACCCATGAACACATCTTTGCCACTGATAATGTAACGGGGGTGGGGAGGAGATGGAACAAGGCAATCGATTACTCAACTTCCAACAACTAGGTGAGATGGGAATCAGACAAAGCAACCTAACATCTGGATGGGGTGGTGCCACTCCAGAGCAGAACTACACAGCTGATGGGATATAGGCAGCACTAATTTAATTGTATTTCATTATTTTATATGTAAGCTGTCTTACAGAGCTTACATATAAAGACATGCTTGATCAAATAAATGTAGATTCAGCATTCTACCCATAAACCTGCACCAAAAGACCCCCTCATGAAGCAAAATATCTGGTAATAAAACTGAATTTCCTTTGATTAATCTTTTTTTACATAAAAAAATTCAAAAAATGGCATCACAAATATTGCCATTATCAAAGATAAAGTAAAACCTATACATAAAATAAGCAAGAAAGGGAAATCTACAAAGAGAATAAAATCAGTGCTATATACGGTGTGTAAGTAAATAAAATTACAGACCAAGTATGACTAATGCTCCAAGCATTCATGCCACTTCTATCAAGAAGAGAGATTGCTGGGTACCAGCTTGGGGGAGTGCAATGACCTACAATGTTTTGCTTCCCTCCACACAACTGGTTTGGCAGAAGGGAACGGTATTGTATTCCTTTCATTGCTTTCTTCAAACCACCAGGCCTGATTGTACACCACCATTTTCTTAATTTCTGCTCCAGACAGATCAAACTAAGTTTCTAGAAATATGTAACATTTTTAAATTTCAATGTATCATTACCACTAAACCTTTTACATTTTATACACTGTTGAGCACTTCACTTGTTTCACACAATACTCTTGAGATTCTGGAACATACTGCACCATGTCATCAACTGAGATCACTATAGGAACCTAAGGAGAATTGACGAACGTACTAGAACTGTATTAGTCAAGTAACTGACAACACAGATGAAAAACCAGGAAAGATGTAAAATGAACTGAGTTCCTTAATGTGTGGACTGTTCAAAGAAAATGCCCAAAGTGGAGATGTTTCAACTGCTGCTTGCTGGATGGACCACGAAAAGGATACAGTGGTGCCTCGCAAGTCGAAATTAATTCGTTCCGGGAGTTTTGTCGTCTTGCGATTTTTTTCGTCTTGCGAAGCACGGTGTCGGGAAAGTTTTGGAAAAGCTTCAAAAATCACCAAAGTCTTTAAAAACCTCAAAAAAGGCTACCACACCTCGTTCTATGAGTTGCTCCTCGAAGTCAAGTTGCAACTGTATTAACGGTGTTAAGAAAAAGGAAACAAACTTGCAAGACGTTTCTGTCTTGCGAAGCAAGCCCATAGGGAAAATCGTCTTGCGAAGCAACTCAAAAAACCAAAAACCCTTTCGTCTAGCGAGTTTTCCGTCTTGCGAGGCATTCTTCTTGCGAGGTACCACTGTATTGCTTTGCTTTCTGCCTACTTACTCCTCCTTGCCCTTTTCTACCTAACCGTAAAGTATAATTAACAAGAATTAGCTATTGTCTGATTATTTTATCATGTTTGTTGCCTTATTTTAATGCTGGAAACTATTTTGTGATTTCATTTTATTTGCAAAACTAAAAAAGCAATGCATCAGTGGAAATGTGTGTGTGTGTGTGTGTGTGTACACACACGCGCGCGCACACACACACACACACACACACACACACACACACACATATACACTCAGCAATCCCATTGTGTTTTGTTTTTACTTCTGAATAGTTTTGTATAATATAGCACAGTACTGTAAATAAATAAATGGTGGTATTCATCAATAGAAAATCTGAACGATATAAACAGCAATTCTAACAGTAACCAATGATAACCACCAAGTAAGCAGGTCTGAATAGTTCAGAGTTCATTTCCTTAAATGTAAACAGCAGCTTAAACCAGGGCAGTCCAACAAACTGTCCAAGGGATGCATGCAGCTTTCGGCAATATTTGGCACATGCCCCACAGCCCTCATGCTGCCTTCCCAAAGCCAGGTAAGCAAGGCGGTGGGCTTTGGGAAGGTGGTGAGAGGAATCTAGGACACTGTTAGAGTCCTTTCACCTCTTCCCCAGAGGTCTCTCACCTCCTTCCCAAGCCTAATTAGCAGTTTCCCAGCTTTGGGAATAAGTTGGAAGAGCTCTAGGACTGTGCCGGAGCCTCATGTTTCCTTCCAAAGATCCTACACCTTGCTTAGCTGGCTTTGGGAAAGCACCATGAGGGCTTGCAGGGAGGTTATCAAATTTTGGCCTCAGTCCCCCCACCTTGCATATGACAAGGTCCATGGGTTCTATGTTGAAGTACTCTTGCAGCCAACTTGGATGGCGGCTAACAGATTGAGGTTGAATCCTGACAAGACAGAAGTACTGTTCTTGGGGGACAGGAGGCGGGCAGGTGTGGAGTATTCCCTGGTCCTGAATGGGGTAACTGTGCCCCTGAAGGACCAGGTGCGCAGCCTGGGAGTCATTTTGGACTCACAGCTGTCCATGGAGGCGCAGGTCAAATCTGTGTCCAGGGCAGCTGTTTACCAGTTCCATCTGGTACGCAGGCTGAGACCTTATCTGTCTGCGGACCGCCTCGCCAGAGTGGTGCATGCTCTGGTTATCTCCCACTTGGACTACTGCAATGCACTCTACGTGGGGCTACCTTTGAAGGTGACCCGGAAACTACAACTAATCCAGAATGCGGCAGCTAGACTGGTGACTGGGAGCGGCTACGTGGGGCTACCTTTGAAGGTGACCCGGAAACTACAACTAATCCAGAATGCGGCAGCTAGACTGGTGACTGGGAGCGGCCGCCGAGACCACATAACACCGGTCTTAAAAGACCTACATTGGCTCCCAGTACGTTTCCGAGCACGATTCAAAGTATTGGTGCTGACCTTTAAAGCCCTAAAAGGCCTCGGTCCTGTATACCTGAAGGAGCGTCTCCACCCCCATTGTTCTACCCGGACACTGAGGTCCAGCTCTGAGGGCCTTCTGGCGGTTCCCTCACTGCGAGAAGCCAAGTTACAGGGAACCAGGCAGAGGGCCTTCTCGGTAGTGGCGCCCTCCCTGTGGAACGCCCTCCCACCAGATGTCAAAGAGAACAACAACTACCAGACTTTTAGAAGACATCTGAAGGCAGCCCTGTTCAGGGAAGCTTTTAATATTTGATGTATTAGAGTATTTTAATATATTTTTTGGAAGCCGCCCAGAGTGGCTGGGGAAGCCCAGCCAGATGGGCGGGGTACAAATAATAAATTATTATTATTATTATTATTATTACTTGGCTTGAAAAGTTGGATCACCATTAAACCGTTCTCACTGATCCAACACTGCAAGAACTGAAAAAAGTGTATTAATTCTGATGTTTAATTCATTAGCTGGAATATACAACTAAAAATCCTTAATAAAAGGGGTATTTTAGAAAAGCCTTATACAATCAAATAAGTATACCTGGTTTTAAATTGACTTCACTCAACATTCATAACCCCACTACGAAATAAAAACACATGTCCTCTGAAGCTATAACACAATGACCAATATCTTTAAAATGGACTGTAGTTCTTCAATTTCCCTTCTGTTCCTAATGGACATGGATTTTAAAAAGTTTGTAAAGCTCAAGCAGGAGATCATGTTGATTCAGCCATATGCTTTAAAAAAGAGGAAAGGTGCAGAAAAAAGGGAAAGCATACAGAAGATGTTATCAATACATGAGAAGTTCAAAGAGAAAAATTAGGCTTGTTTTTTTCCAGTCAATTGTGCAATTTTTGCTACACATACCTAAGAGATGAGAGGCCTTTCTGTTTTTCATTTTCTATCACTAATCATGACGGAATTATTTCCATCCCAACTATAAGACTCCTATATACAATATACAATTTGATTTACTCACCTTATGATACTATGACTCAAGCCAACATACTTTTGACATCACTATTGTGTACTAGGAAGAGCTACACCTTTTATTAATAGCTCTCTTCCATTAAAATGTTTGTACCTTGTTATCAAGATCCTCCGTTTAGGCTTTAAGACAAAGGCCATGCCAATGAATCATTTGCCTCTTTTCTGCATCAGTTTAGTTCTAAGGAGCTTTCCCCAGATAGCCCTTGGCCTCCCTTTCTGTATATCAACACAAGAAACATGCTCTTGGAAGCAAACTTTTTATTTTCCCTCTAATTTATACTTATTCTTATTCTAGTCTGTCCCTGCCTCTATGGAACCCTCAAGATTATTCCAAGCATTAGCTGGTAAAAAATAAAGTCTTTGGAAACAAGGTGCTCATTGAGCAGGTGGTTACACTTGGATTTTGGAATTTTCCATAATCTGATTTCCAGCTGCATTTTGTTACTGAAACAGTATTCAACATCCTGGTGTAGGCAAATAAAAGTCCTATTAATGCTTCTGGACCTCCTGGTAGTTTTTGGCAACTATCAAACATGGTATCCTGCTCAATGTTTAAAATGATGAGTAGGGGTACTACATCTACATCAGCAATGGGGACCCTGTAACCCTCCATATGTTGTAGGATTTAACTCCTAGCAAGCGTGTCCTATGGTAAGGAACATCAGGAACCACGGTCCAACATCTGGCTGGCCATATGTTCCTCCTAATCGTAATGAAAGCACTGAAAGTCATCTAGGGGTTTGGGGGCCAGACTCACCAGTGCTCTAATGACACCATATCCACTTCTTTGTTTCATCAAATTCAGCTGATGCTGTGAAAATTTGAATTGGATATTCAAACCTCGGTTGTCGAACGTAAGCTTTGTCGGTTGTCGAACGTAACATTTGGCTTCCGAAATGTTCAACAACCAAGGCGCAGCTTCCAATTGGTTGCAGGAACTTCCTGCACTCAAGTGGAAGCCGTGTCGGATGTTTTGTGTGTGTGATTTTTTTTTTGGTGTGTTTTTTTTTTAAGCTAACCTAGCAAGATAAATACCGCGAATAGCAAAGACAAGGCTGCATGGGTGAAGCCTCTCGCCACATCACATACACACACAAAATGAAGATTAAGTCTCTCACCATATGTGTGTGTGTGTATATATATCTATGGAGGTGTTTATATGTGTGTGTGTATCGTGGGGGTGGGGTGTATATACATATGTATATATTCTTTTGTGTGTGTGTACATTGTATATGTGTGTGTGTATATATATAAGAAAAGGTAAAGGGACCCCTGACCATTAGGTCCAGTCGTGACCGACTCTGGGGTTATGGCGTTCATCTTGCTTTACTGGCCAAGGGAGCTGGCGTACAGCTTCCGGGTCATGTGGCCAGCATGCCTAAGCCGCTTCTGGTGAACCAGAGCAGCTCACGGAAACGCCGTTTACCTTCCCGCCAGAGCGGTACCTATTGATCTACTTGCACTTTGACGTGCTTTCGAACTGCTAGGTTGGCAGGAGCTGGAGACCGAGCAACGGGAGCTCACCCCGTTGTGGGGATTCGAACCGCCGACCTTCTGATCGGCAAGTCCTAGGCTCTGTGGTTTAACCCACAGCACCACCCGCGTCCCTTGTGTGTATATATACATACACACATATACACTGTATATATACAAACATATATACATATATACTTATATACGTATATACATATATATATACACACATATATACATGTATACTTATATACGTATATACACACACATATATATATATATACTCACATATATACATATATACGTATATACTTATACGTGTATATACACACACATATATATATATACACATACATGTATATAGTGTGCATATATATATATATGTGTACACACACACACATTGTATATTATATATACGTGTGTGTATATAGTGTATATATTTATACATATATTCACACATGCATATGTAAATACATATACACACACCCACGATAACAAGAGGCGCGTCTCTCGTTCTCTGGCCCCCCTTTCCCCCGCTCCTCTCGGGAGCGCCTCGGAGGCCCCCGCCCGCGTTGGTGCGAAATGCCGGGAGGCGTCTCCCCCCGCCAGGCAGGGAACGGAGGCCTGGGAGGAAGCGGGGCCTCCCGGAGGGGCCTCGCCGGGGAGAGCGGCCCACCCACCTTGAGCGTGGGGTACTCCTGCACCTTCAGAGTCATCGAGAGCTGAGCGGCCGACTCCTGCACCGCCATCTTGGACCGAGCACCAAACGCCGCCGCCGCCGCCGCCACGGCGCCGCCTCCGCCCGCGCTGCTCCTTCTCCTCACAGAATCCTGAGGGAGCCTTCGGTACCCCCTCGCGAACTGCACCCTGGGAGAGAAAGCGCTTCCGCCTCCCCCCCCCCCCCCGGCCTTCGGATGACAGACGAGTCCAGCCCAAGGGCCCTCGCTCGCTTCCTTCCTTCCTTCCGCTCCCCCCCTTTTTTTTTCTTCAAAGCAGGATGGTTCGTGCCATTAGCGCGACGGGCTGACGCAGGGAAGCAAGGCAGCCAATCAGAGCGCTCCTCTGACACCCGTTCTTCTCTTCTCTTGCCCGTCTCTCTCTCTTTGCGATGTTTTTCGCTTTCCGAGCAGGAATCCGTAAAAGCAGGTTGGGTTGGGGAGGAAGTGACGGGAGGGGAGGGGCTTGACGAATCGAGGCGAGGCTTCGGGTTCGACCTGATTGACATCTTCCGGTCGCTGCGCGCCGTCGGCCAATCCAAGCCGACGGTGGGCGGGACTTTCTAGACGTGGAGTCTGAGGCGGCGCTTTCGAGTTCAGTTTGGCGGCGGCCGCTCAGCGAGCGAGGCGGCTGTCTCGATGGTCTCCTTCGTCGAGCAGCGAGGACAGCGGGCCTGGTTTGTTCCACAATTGTTTCTTCCGGTTGGAGCGACGGGAGTGTTTCTGAGCGTGTACAGAGTTATTTTCTTTCTAGGCTGGGGGAGGGGAGAGTTTCTGTGTGTGTTTAATGGCCTTAATGGGTTTATTAAACTTACATACTGCTTTCTCATAGTGATTTTTGTGTGTGTGTGTGTGTGTGTGTGTGTGTGTGTAAAATGAAGTCAAATGTTTTATACGGAGGTTTTTTAAAAAAATATTTTATTAAAACCTTGTCATAGTACAATAAGATGAAGGAAACAAATCTAAATGAAATGAAATGAAAACACAGAGAAAGAAGAAACAGCGAAGGGAAGAAAGAGGAAAAATAAAAAGGACTTCTGATTTTCAGTCTATTGGTTACATAAATGAAATTGTTCCAAATACTCACTCTAGAATGATACCCAACAGATCTACTTTCTGTTAGGCAACATTTGCCCAGTCTTCCAACCCAAATGACTCAGATTAATTCGTTTTTCTTTTTACACAAAAACTCCAAAAGGGGGTTCTCTAATTATCTTTATTAATAAATTTCAACAGTAGTTTTTCTGTAATCAAACTTATTTATTTACTTATTTTGTATACCGCCCTATACCTGTAGGTCTCAGGGTGGTTGCAACATAAAATCACAATATAAAAACACAAAATGCATAATATCAAGAGTCCACTGTGAGTGTAGATTAAAATAAGATCCCACAATTCTCTTCTTATTATTATTCATTAATTTGAATCCAGTGCCATATTCCCATTTTCTGTGGTTTCCCATCCTGTTTTTTTTAATCCCTTCCATTTATGTTTCTTCCATTTCCCTTCCCCTAAAAAAGTGCCAGAGGTTTGATAGCTCTTTCCTCTGATTTCACTCCAAGTCGTGCACAGAGTCCTTTCTCACTCAACTCTATCTCTGCCAGATCAGTATATCTCTTCCACTCTCCATCCATGGCTTCTTTCCACCTCTGCAACATCACAACTCTCATTTCTCTAAGCACCTGTGTGAAGGACTTTTCCATTTCACCCACTGTTGCCTCCAACTCTACCATTTCATGTTCCTGTTCTGGCAATCCTTTTTCCATATGGAGCTTTGAAATCTTTGTGTCCTTTTTCACCTTCATCCAGGCCTGGGAAATGGATCACAGCTTGTCTGCCTACTTGGCCAATGGCAGGTGGGCTGTGATCTCCGCCCCTGGCTTCACTCTGGTCCTCATCCGCCCCATGGGTTTACTTATGTAACATAGAGTTAAAGTCATAGTGATTACTTTATTTTCCAAGTAAACACACAAAAGGCAAGTTATAACTGATCAGTGGTCAAGTTCGCTGACAGGGCTTAACAAGCAAGTGTTGGCAGGTGAGTATGTTGTACATTGTCAGGAAGTCCAGCATGCATCAGCAGGAATATGTTGCGTGTAATTACTTGTTTATGGGACACGGGTGGCGCTGTGGGTTAAATCACAGAGCCTAGGGCTTGCCAATCAGAAGGTCGGCAGTTCGAATCCCTGCGACGGGGTGAGCTCCTGTTGCGCGGTCCCTGCTCCTGCCAACCTAGCAGTTCGAAAGCATGTCAAAGTGCAAGTAGATAAATAGGTACTGCTCCGGCGGGAAGGTAAACAGTGTTTCTGTGCGCTGCTCTGGTTCGCCAGAAGCGGCTTAGTCATGCTGGCCACATGACCTGGAAGCTGTACGCCGGCTCCCTCGGCCAATAAAGCGAGATGAGCGCCGCAACCCCAGAGTCGGCCACGACTGGACCTGTTGGTCAGGGGTCCCTTTATCTTTACCTTTAATGACTTGTTTACAATATAATACTATAAATAGGCAACACACATGAAATCTAATTTAGATTGTTTCTGAATTGTGTGACAAGCAGTTAACAGTAGTGCAAGTGCAATAAAGTTTAATAAAGTAATTCATATTTGATACCTTCTATCTTTACGGATTACAGATCACATACAAATTGTATTATTGTTGTTTCAATAAACTAGCAATTTACGCTTGAGTATTTTTATACATTTTCTTACACATCTACCATATCCTTCCCCCGAGACACATCCTAACTATGGAAAGCTCTGCAAAACAAAATCTGTTACAGTGTGGTCCCATCTCATGTGAGGGTTCTGCCCCAGAAGCAGTACGTACGTCTTTGCAAAACCACACATAGCCAAAAACTGCTGGCTCTCAAGGGAGGGAACCACGACACAGAGGCCCTCCCCGTGTCTCCACTTCCCTCACTCCTGCATGCACAGTAGCAGCATTGAGAGGACCGTGGCAGATTGATTTTCCTCTTTTCTGAGTTGCCACAACAAGGAGAAGAGAACAGGGTGGCAACCAGCCTCCCACAGCTGCGACATGAGCAGGGAAGCAGCGCAAGGCAGACAGAGGGGAAAAGAAATCTGGCTCCCTTGGCTGTAGTAGGGAGGAAAGCGAGCAGAAGCTACAGTTCCACTGCAGATCCATGGTGTCAAGCCCAATGCCAAGAAAAGAAAAGCAAGTTATGGGGCCTCAAACATCCAGATAACTAATCAGGTCTGTGTGCACACTGACAAGGCTATCCAGATAACGGGCAGTAGGGGCACCGCCTGGCTAAACCCTCACCACCCATTCAAGGAAAATACTAAAGCCCCTGAAGGCTGAACAGGAGGCAGAGCAGCTCATGAGCATAGCTCTCAACAGTACTGACCTTGAAACAGGACATCCGACAGGTCCCTGGCTCGTGGGTGCACAGGCAGCACCTGAGAGGCTGGCTTGATGTCACCTTTTGACAGCAGCACAACCCCCACTGCCTCCTCAAAGGGTATGTATTTCACAGAGACCATTTCCTGTGCAACCCCGTCCCCTTTACGGAAGGAAAGAATATGGATGAGGTGTATTCCCCAGGCAGGGGGGAGGAAAAGGGTCCAGAGATCCTCTCCTATCCAGGTAAGGACCCTGGCTTCTGTCCCTTATACATGGGGCACTAAGAGGGCACCAAACAGCCCTGCTTTAATAGTGGGAACAACATTCCCATGGCAGTCTTGATACATCCACATGACCATGCACTGTCTATCACATTTGAATAATTTAGTAATATTAATTTCTGCTTTCAGTAAGCAAAAGCAGCTGCATATTAACTATCTGCATCTGTAAGAACAGAGACTGAAAAGCATCGATGACAAATGCAAATATTCAAATATTTCCAAACTGGAGTTCTGGGCATTCAAGTTGCAATGGCATTGTTATGTGTGGAAACAATATAATAACAATGAAATCATTTTCTTGATAGCTTATTTGTTCTAATAAGACATTGAATAGATGGCACTCTAATAGGAAGAGTACGAGTTTATAATTAGGCTGTGCGTTCTCATGTTGCCCAAGATAGGATAGTTACTTCATATTTAGTTAAAATGTACTAATAGCCCACTTCTGGAGAAAATATTGTCTTGTTTAGCATATCTAGGACATTATTTTGATTTCCCAACATAAACATAGTGATTGTTTTAAAAAGAGCACCAGGCTGTTTATACTGGCCGAATCTGACAATATAATTGATGTTTCACATTTATAGCTTGGTATTTTGGGCTCATTTTGGTAGGGACGTGGGTGGCGCTGTGGGTTAAACCACAGAGCCTAGGACTTGCTGATCGAAAGGTTGGTGGTTCGAATCCCCGCAGCGGGGTGAGCTCCCGTTGCTCGGTCCCTGCTCCTGCCAACCTAGCAGTTCGAAAGCACCCCTAAGTGCAAGTAGATAAATAGGGACCGCTTACTAGCGGGAAGGTAAACGGCATTTCTGTGTGTGGCGCTGGTGCTGGCTCGCCAGATGCAGCTTCATCACGCTGGCCACGTGACCCGGAAGTGTCTTTGGACGGCGCCGGCTCCCGGCCTCATGAGCGAGATGAGCGCGCAACCCTAGAGTCGGTCACGACTGGCCCTGACGGGCAGGGGTACCTTTACCTTTACCTGTTTTGGGCTCAATAAATCATCTTCAAAATGTTGCCGGTAAGATTGGGAAAATGAGAAACAGAACCTGAAATTGATAGATAGATAGATAGATAATACTTTATTCGGCTATAAGCCCACAAGGTAAAACAAATCAATAGATAAAAATCAATAGATAAAATCAATAGCATTTTACAATCTAAAATATCAACTAAAATATTTCAACGCATAATCTCTAAATGTACCGTGTTATGGCCTTGAAGATAAAGATGGTGCATAGAGTTTCTGAAATTGATAGTTTTATCTATCTCTCTCTGTGCCCAGGTTCCTGACTGGGCACAATTCAAAGTTTTCTGCCCTCTTGGCAATGTGCTAGATTCCTTGGCTAAGGAGCGGAACCACTTGTTGTGCTAAGGTGATGCCAACCTCTAAGTTTTGATTACTTAGATCACCTGCCTTTCTGTGCCTTCCATTAACTGTGTAATGCCTGCTGTCCTTAGATTAGCAATTTCCATATGCAGCGCACCAATCTCAACATTAAAGGCTTTGAAAAGAATCCTCCTCTGAGTTCTTGTTCTTTTGCAACTGGCAGCCAGGACTTAAACTCAGAACTTGAGATCCTGCCCACGCATGGACCTCCCCCCACTTTCTCAACCAAGCCTGGAGTTTTTTATCCTGATTTTGGGGAGCAGGGAGTGCTTGACCAAATAACAACTATGAGCTGGTTCTTCCTCTAATATCCAGCAGATGGGGCTGGCATAACATAACTCAGGTGACTTAGTTTTTTAAAAGGGCAGGCTCCGCCTTCTTTCAAAATCCACAAACCCCAAAGACTCTGTTTTCCTAGAATGTAAAGGTTAAGCTGTTGTCAGTGGGAAAAACCCAGCTGAAAGCTTCAGCTGTCAGTGCAGATTAAAAATGTCTAAAATCTAGGCTACTTGAGGTAAAGTGCAAGGTAGTGCACAAACCTATAGGGTAACTGGCACTTTTAAAAGTGCTCTTGCCAGTAAATAAAACAGAAAGTAAAAGCTTTTCAGTAGCATTACTAAGAGTGCTGACCATCCAAGTGTCCCTGTTTTCCAGAGACAATCCCAGATTTACAGAAGCCACCCCAGTTTCTGATTTGATCCCAGAATGTCCCGCTTTCCCCTGTTTTCATCAGAGTTTGGTTTTTCTCGATGTTGCAGGGTGTGGAGTTATGTGACCCCCAAGCCAAGGAGATAAGTAACTATACAACCTTTAGAAGACATCTGAAGGCAGCCCTGTATAGGGAAGTTTTTTTATGTGTAATGTTTTATTGTGTTTTTATATATGTTGGAAGCCACCCAGAGTGGCTGGGACAACCCAGTCAGATGGGTGGGGTATAAATAATAAAGTTGTTGAATAGGATATCCCTATTCAGCTGGACACTGAGGTCCAGTGCCGAGGGCCTTCTGGCGGTTCCCTCGCTGCGAGAAGCCAAGTTACAGGGAACCAGGCAGAGGGCCTTCTTGGTAGTGGCACCCGCCCTGTGGAACGCCCTCCCACCAGATGTCAAAGAGAAAAATAACTACCAAACTTTTAGAAGACATCTAAAGGCGGCCCTGTTTAGGGAAGCTTTTAAATGTTTAATAGGTTATTGTATTTTAGTGTTTGTTGGAAGCCGCCCAGAGTGGCTGGGGATACCCAGCCAGATGGACGGGGTATAAATAATAAATTATTATTGTTGTTGTTGTTGTTGTTATTTTCATCGGAGAAAAGTTGGAGGGTATGTGAGTGTATAAAACAGGACTCTCAGGAAGAAAAGCAAGCTGATTGAATTTGAGCCACGCCTCCTGGCTCAAATTGGCTCCTACAGAAGCTAGGGTGAATTATAAAGGCAAAGGGACCTCTGACCATTAGGTCCAGTCGTGACCGACTCTGGGGTTGTGGTGCTCATCTCGCTTTATTGGCCGAGGGAGCCGGCATACAGCTTCCGGGTCATGTGGCCAGCATGACTAAGCCGCTTTTGGGGAACCAGAGCAGCACACGGAAACGCCGTTTACCTTCCCGCCAGAGCGATACCTATTTATCTACTTGCACTTTGACATGCTTTCGAACTGCTAGGTGGGCAGGAGCTGGGACTGAGCAATGGGAGCTCACCCCGTTGCGGGGATTCGAACCGCCGACCTTCTGATCGGCAAGTCCTAGGCTCTGTGGTTTAACCCACAGCGCCACCCGCGTCCCTATAGGGTGAATTAGCCAGGCATATTAATTTGGAGGCAGCTGCACCGAGAGCTAGGAGGAGCCCCAGCTGACAGAGCTTCTTGGCACCAGCTGACAATGCGTAAAGCGGGGTAAGCAGTTGTGCGAGTTTGGTAGCAGGGCAAGGAGGTCAGGGCACCCCCCTCTGCCCCTTCTTTGTTTGCCATCGAGAAAAACCAAGCCCTCAATAAAGTCAGTTATACTACAAAAACAATCATGCAGGTAGAAAGCCAGCAGGGGTTGTGGGGACTTTCCAGTGTTTTGCATTGTCAGTCACCAGTTGAACTATCACCTTTTTGGCAAACTCCACAGCTGTGCTTAAGAGACAGCGAGTGGCACACTCTCCGGGAACAAGCTTGTTTGCTTGGGGGCTTGGCAGTGTCAGATTCACGTATAAGCTAAACAAGCTATAGCTTAGGGCCCCACTCTCTTGGGGGCCCCCAAAAAAAATTAAAGGGAAAAAAACCTGGATGCACATTTCCAAAATGTAAGATAAAAAACAAATAAAATAAAACCTACATACAGCAACAGTGTTTTGTGTTGCGTAGGCTCCTATGATGTAAGTAATGGGCCCCACTTGCCAGCCTGCTCCCTAAAATACCACTGGTTTGCTCATTTCTATATATAGGGTGCCTACATTCTGCACGTGCAAATGGCTTTACGATACGATAATCTTTCTTGTCATTGTCCCATACAGACCAACGAAATTGAAAAATCTACCTAAGACATTCAAAACCCAACAAGCTTGCTATCCCAGCTATCCCAACCTGGTTAGCCCCCTAAAAACTCTTGATACCCCATTTTTAAATACAATATACTTCCATACAGACTCCTTACAATGCGTTTAAAACCAAAATTGCATTTGGGTTTCTCAGGCTGCTAGTCCTAGTCTTTATAACCCTGTACCTTCTTCCAGAAGGCAGAAGCTGATAGCTATTAGGTCCATAAATTACCATATAGCATATTTTCAACACAAAAAACAGCCACAATTTGTTGTTGACAAAGGACAGCTGGACATATAAAGGGTCCCCATTACCTTCAGTAGCTTAGGGCCTCATCAAACCTAAATCCGGCCATGGGGCTTGGTGCCAAACCTGGGAAAGCTAACACAGGTGTTGTGAAGGCAGGTCATCAACCCTGACCTGCCTGTTGCACCCCACTGACTGCTAATGAAGATGGGGAGGTTGACTTCCATATTCCTGACAGCTTTTTGTCTCTCCCCCCCCCCCAAAAAAAAATCAGTACAGAGTAGGCTTAGTAATTTTACACACAAATTATTCTTACATTATTTTTTTGAAGTTGTTTGGGCATAAACAGACATTGAGACTTCTGTTGTGAAGGCCTCCAGCATTTTAAAGCAAAGATGGTGCTGGATTTTTCAAAATACCATGATCAAATAAACAATATGGTATGTTGGAGGACGACGACAAGGTGTTGACGGATGAGGAGGATGAGGAGTTAGCAGATGTTCATGGCACTTTTGGCAGGAGAGGGATAGAAACAAATTATTACTCAGGCTTCATGGTAACAGAGACCCTATTCAAGAAACATTGCATAGCTTTCTATGGCTTTAAATGTTCTGAAGGAAAGCAGTTCGGATTTGAGCCCTTGCCCTTGATCCTCAGATACTTATGAGATGTTTCATGTAACTCAGACAACAGTAAATAAAAAAATAAGTATAATGACAGAGGCATCAAATTTGTAAATGTATTTGCATCTATTGTGAATGATGAATGGGAAAGTACCGTATTTTTCGCCCCATACGGCGCACCTAGTTTTTTGGGGGGGAAATAAAGGAAAAAAAAAAATTCTCCCGCAGGCGCGGGGCTGGGGCAGGGGAAGCCCGAGCTTCCCCCGACCCCAGCCCCCAGAACAGGCTGCTCTCCGCAAGCTGTGGGAGCCCTCCCGCGGCTTGCGCAGAGCTACCCGAAACCTGGGCGCGACTGCTCAGCGCGCCCAGGCTTCGGAGTGCAGGCAGCTCTCCGCAAGCCGTGGGAGCCCGGCGGGAACTCCCGCGGGCTCCCAAGGCTTGCGGACAGCTTCCTGAAGCCTGGAGAGCGAGAGGGGTCAGTGCGCACCGACCCCTCTCGCTCTCCAGGCTTCAGCGAAAGCCTGCATTCGCCCCATAGGAGGCACACACATTTCCCCTTCATTTTTGGAGGGGAAAAAGTGCGTCCCATAGGGCGAAAAATACGGTACATCATAAACTATCGTGTCTGCAGGTACCCTTCTATTCTGCCTTGGTCAGACCGCACCTGGAGTCCTGTGTTCAGTTCTGGGCGCCACAATTTAAAAAGGATATGGACAAGCTGGAACATGTGCAGATGAGGATGACCGCTGAGATGGTCAAGGGTCTGGAAACCAAGCCTTATGAGGAACGGTTGAAGGAGCTGCGTAAGTTTAGCCTAGAAAAGAGGAGACTGGGAGGAGATATGATGGTCATCTTCAATTACAGTCATACCTCCGGTTGCGAACGTGATCTGTGCGGGAGGCATGTTCGCAACCCGCAGCGTTTGTAGCCTCAAGCGCCGAGTCTGTGCATGCGCGTGACGTGATTCGGCACGTCTGCGCATGCACGTGATGTCATTTTGCGCTTCTACGCATGTGTGAGCACCAAAACCCAGAAGTAACCCGTTCCAGTACTTCCGGGTTCTGCACTGTTCACAACCCGAAAACGAGCAACCCACAGCATTCGTAACCCGAGGTATGACCGTATCTCAAGCTCTGTCACATGGAAGATGGAGCAAGCTTGTTTTCTCCTGCTCTGGAGGGTAGGAACTAAACTAATGGCTTTAAAAGAAAGGAAGATTTTTCTGATGATAACGAGTTGTTTGACAGTAGAATGGACTCCATTGGAAGGTATTAGATTCCTTTCTTGGAGGTTTTTAAGCAGAGGTTGGATATCATCTGTCATGGATGCTGTTATGTACTGAAGTTCTCACCCTGGGCCAGCAGGGGGATACTGTAGATAGTTCAGGTCCACATATGCAAATAAGGGATCGAAAGTGACGTTCAGTGATTGGATAGTTACAGAAAATGGTTACTGTTGCGTTCTAGTGGAGCTCTATATAAGCAGGCTGGCTGAACCCTTCAGTTCAGTTCTGTTCTGGCCTGTGAATAAACAAAAGCTGTTTGAAAAATCGCTGTGTCGTCTGATACGTTCATCCACAACTTAACATGCTTTAGTTGAGATTCCTGCCTTGCAGAGGGATGGACCAAATGATCCTAGGGGTCACTTCCAACTCTACAATTCTAATACTATTCTTATGTAAAACTGAGCTTTTTTTTTGTTCATTTGCAAATAAAAGTTAAGTCTGCACTTCTGTGGTACTCTTACTAGTTTAGAGCTGTTTTCAGTGTTTTTATTGCAAGTACACAGATGGTGATATTTGATTTCCTGTCAGATTTAATGAACACGAGACAGGAGGAATAAGAACATTTGTTTGTTCAGCAAAGTTCATTTTGTGGCTTTTGATTCATAAAGTGCTTACCGTTGTGTTGCTGTTTTATTTGTACAATGTGGTTATATGTTTAACCAAATACAGATGTTAATCATGAGGAATTTTGCAAATTACAGATTGCTAGGTCTCTGTAGCAGGTTTACTCAATAATTTTTAATGATATTGTATATTTTGTATTGTGTATTTCATTGTTGTACTCCACCTAGAATTGTGAGCATGACAGGTGGTATATAAATATCCCTAAAGAAATATATGCAATGGCCACAACAAACATCATTGAACAATACTTTCCCTTTTTTAAGCCCCTCAACAGCAAATTAAGGCCTGTGTCTCCACTTGCCTGGCAGTGACTCAGCAGGCAAAGTCAATGTTTTTTGACCCCTTAGCCCTTGCCCAGTTGAAAAGAAAGGCCCTGTTAAAATTAGATGCTGAGCAGGTCCTTAGGAGCGTTTTTCCTAATGTTTAACTGTAAACTAAGAGGAAGGTGATGTTGAAGCAATTGCTTCTTATTCTGCTCTCCCTGGACCAGGTAAGCAATAGTTTGTCTTTCTTTCTTTTTTCAAATCTGCTTTGCAATTATTATTACTGAAAACCATTGTTCCTAAATTTTCTTTAGGGGTAATGCTCAGTGGGTCAACCTTTCTTTCCTTTTATTCCTTTTGCACAGGAGAGGCACTTTTCCCACCACCATGGCTACTCCAAGAGATGCAAATTAATGGATACATAACAAGAAAAGTACTATGGAATAATATCTCAGTACAGGATCACAGCTGAGAGACTCTTATATGGACAAAGACAGAAACATTTATTATTATGTAAGATGGAGGAATGCTTGTTGATTTTATTTTTAAAAAGTATTTGTTAAGTTGTGGGTGAACATATCAGATGACACAGCGATTCTTCAAATAGCTCTTGTTTATTCAGAGGCCAGAACAGAACTGAACTGAAGGGCTCAGTCAGCCTGCTTATATAGAGCTCCAGTACAACGTTACTGTAGCAACTTTCTAAAACTATCCAATCACTGAACATCACTTTCCATCCTTCATTTGCATAACTATCTAAAGTATCCCCCTGCTGGCCCAGGGTGAGAACTTCAGTACAGTATTTATGCATTTTTAATAATTTGAGACATCCACTTTCCAGTTATCTTCATTTATCCTACATTCTTCGGCTCCCCCGCACCTCCCTCCATGGGTTCTTAATTAATCCTTGGTTGTGCTGCATTTCCTTAATTACCACCCCTCTTCATGGTTGTTGACGTTATTGGAGGCAAATTTGAGATGTTTGATTAGAGAAAAACCATTGCTGACATTTATTACAATAATTAGAGAACCCCTTTTGGACTTTTGTGTGAAAAGGAAAACAAACAAATTTGAGAAATTTGGGTCTGAAGATTGAGAAAATATTGCTTAACAGAAAATAGAACAGTAGGATGTCACCCTAGACTGGATGTTTTGAATAATTTTATTTACGTAACTGACAGAGGGAAAATCAGAAGTCCTCTATTTTTCTTTCTTTTCTTTCCCCCCTTTTCTTTCCCCTTTCTTTTCTTTTCCTTTTCTTATTTTTCTTTTTATTTGGTGTCCTCTGCTTTGGGTTTATTGGCGTCCACGGATTACACACACACACACACACACACACAAAGGTAGTGGATGGTTGCTGGCCGAACTCTTAAGTGAGAGGCAGGGCAGGAAAGACCATCCAAGGTGAGAGAATGAGAGAAGAAAAGAAATCTCCCAGGTGAGAACTGGGAGGGTCTCCCACTTTCTGTGTGAGACAAGGGTTAAGAGGTTCTTTTGAGAGAGGACTCTGCATTTGATTTTCTCTTTCTTTCTTTGGTTTTGTTTTTATTTAGATTGGTTTCTTTCATCTTACTGTATTATGAAAAAGCTTTAATAAAATATTATGTGGCAAAAAGAAAAAGAACATGGAGGTCACAGCTTGTAGAGGTCACCAATGATGAGGTACTTAAAAAATCAGCAGAGTGGGGGAAATGTAAACAAAAATGTAAAGAAGGGTTTAAATAAAAGCATGAAAATAACTACAGTGGTACCTCGGGTTACAGACGCTTCAGGTTACATACTCCACTAACCCAGAAATAGTACCTCAGGTTAAGAACTTTGCTTCAGGATGAGAACAGGAATCGGTGGCAGCAGGAGGCCCCATTAGCTAAAGTGGTGCCTCAGGTTAAGAACAGTTTCAGGTTAAGAACAGACCTCCGGAACGAATTAAGTTCTTAACCCGAGGTACCACTGTATGGGGAAAGTGAGTCCACAGGTAGAAGTTTTAAATCATCCGAGTTTTTTCAGAAACAAAAAACAAAATAATACATCTGCGTAGAAAAGCACCGGTACATTTTTTTGGACAACATGGTGCAACATTATGATTAACGTACTTCTTTGTTTTATACAGAAAGGTGTTTCATGGTGGTGATTTTGAGAAGCTACATATCAACGCTCTGCAGGTATCTGCCCCAATTCTGAGACCAGGAATTTTTGTATCAATTAAAAATATAGTTGCCTGCTGGGTCAGACCAGTAGCCCATCTAAGTCCAATTCAAGGTGGCAACTCATTGAGGTATCCATTGAGGCTGTGAGTGGCTGCTTGGCTCAAGGTTACCCATTTGGTTTTCATGGCTGAGTAGACCCTGGCTTGGTCCAAGACTATCACTGCACAACACTGCCTCTGCTTTGGATGCGGAAGATCTAAGGTTCAGTCACCAGTATCTCCAGGTATGGCTGTGAATGTTCAAACTCTGAAACTGTGGTGGGCTGCTGTTAGTATAGATGCTGAGCTAGATATGGACCAGTGATCTGATATTCCTGTGACCTGTTGTTAGGGAGAGTGTGGGGGGAAAGTTCAGTTCAGTTCAAATCTTTATGAGAGACAACCTGATTCACGCTTCTAAGAAATTGTTTAAAATCTGCTCAAGAACGAAGCAGGACATACCGTATTTTTCGCTCTATAGGACGCACTTTTTCCCCTCCAAAAATGAAGGGGAAATGTGTGTGCGTCCTATGGAGCAAATGCAGGCTCCTTTGCTTCAGCGATACCAACGCGAAGCCTCCGAAGCGCAGAGGGAGAGCTCCCCCCGCGCTCTGGAGGCTTCGCGTTGCTTTCGCTAAAGCTGCCTGAAGCCCCCAGAGTGCAGGGAACTCCCGCTGCGCTCCAGGGGCTTCAGGCAGCTATCCACAAGCCTTCGGAGCGCAGCAGGATAGCTCTCTTGCTCTCCAGGCTTCACTTCACTGGAGAGGCGCTGCACAGTTTTCCCTCTGCGCAGCGCCCTTTCAGCGAAGCGGGAGGAGAAATGGAAGGGGCTCCGTTTTTCCTCCCGCTTCACTGAAGGGGCACTGAGCAGAGAGGGGGAGAATTTTTCCCCCCTGTTCTCCCCCTCCTATGGTCCGGTGCGTCCTATAGAGTGAAAAATACCTTAAGACAGGGGTAGACAACCTAAGGCCCGGGGGCCGGATGCGGCCCAATCGCCTTCTAAATCCGGCCCGCGGACGGTCCAGGAATCAGCATGTTTTTACATGAGTAGAATGTGTCCTTTTATTTAAAATACATTTCTGGGTTATTTGTGGGGCCTGCCTGGTGTTTTTACATGAGTAGAATGTGTGCTTTTATTTAAAATGCATCTCTGGGTTATTTGTGGGGCATAGGAATTTGTTCAGTTTTCCCCCCCCAAATATAGTCTGGCTCGCCACATGGTCTGAGGGACGGTGGACCGGCCCACGGCTGAAAAAGGTTGCTGACTCCTGCCTTAAGATGTCCATAGCCAGAAGGAGGAGGAGATAGATTGGGATAGATTTGTCCATACCTAGCGACGCATGGAACTTCCTCTTTTGTTTTTTCTTGTGGAATGAACACTGTATCTTCAGAAGCCCAAGAGTGTAGGATTGTTTGTGTATGTGTAGTGGAGCAGAGTAGCAAAGCACAATCCGTAGGACATTGAGTTGGTCCATAGGGACTTAGCTCAGTTGGTTAGAGCATGGTGCTGATAATGCCAAGGTTGCAGGTTTGATCCCCGTCTGGGACAGCTGCATATTCCTGCATTGCAGGGGGTTGGACTAGATGATCCTCAGGGTCCCTTCCAACTCTACCGTTCTATGATTCTATGATTCTATGAGTTATCTAATCATAACTCTAATGTAGGCAATCACCAACCATTTGCTTTTGACTTGCCTAGTGAATAAAACATCTAGATGTAAGAAAACAACAAAAAATAATAGTGACGTAGATTTAATTTTTAATTTAGCAGAAAAAAGATGTGCATCTAAGCACAGAAGTCGCTGAACAAAGAAGTATTAATTGCTCTCGTTTAACAAAACTCTCCGGCATTTATCTGCACTTATACAGGAAGACAGCAAGTGCATTTGATGTGGTTAATGACAACCGATTGTATAAGAAAGTTGCATATTTTGTGCTATATAAATGCTGTTTCCTATTAAGCCTAGATAGATTGTAACTCAGTAGGTAAAAGTCCTTTTGAGATTTATCCAGTTATTAATTTTGTCTCACTAATTATTCTTGTTGAGCATATTGCACATACAAAGGTTGCATGATTTCTCTTTTGTCCTTCGCACAGTAACTTAGAAAGGTGTTTAGACTGGGCTTCGTTCCTTTGTGTTATGCCTGTAATATGTTGTCATGATAGGAAAAGGAGGAACATTTTGTACAGCTTCCGCTGGCCCAGCCAGGAATACAAAGATGACGATCCAGTTAGTCTGGCATCTATTCCAATGGTTAGAATATCACGCTATTGCTTTCTGAGGCTAAGATTATATGTCACTCAGTCTTGTCAAAAATTCTATGAATATTCAATGAGGATTTTAATGTATTGTAATCAAGGAAGCAATTTCAGTAGAGAAATATTAAATAAGTTGTCATCTCCTCACTTTAAATGCATTGTTTTGCCCATGAAGTGACCTTAGGCAATTTTTAAACAGTGTTTCTCTTCTCTGTTTGGCTTACACCAAATAAATTATTTTTACTTAATGGGAATAAATTCTGATTTAATACATTCTTAAAGGACGAGGTAGTTTTCTAATAAAACCAGGTTTTAATATCTCGCTTTGTTTTTGCAATTTACACTGAAACAAAAATGTAAGTCCGTATATTTAGTCTGACACTTGGATAGCTGAACCTTCCAGTGTTGTGCTTCCTTCATTCATCCCAGCATTGCTTCAATGAAATTTGCATATTTAAGCGTACATGATGTTTTTTTAAAAAATATATATGTTAAATTGTACCTCTTCCAATGAAGTATAGCTTAGCTTTCCTTTAAATTTTGCTTCCTGGTTTTCATATAAAAGGGTGGAATTTTGCTCAACAATATTCATTCTGTTAATTTTCAACATACAGTGGTACCTCGGGTTAAGTACTCAATTCGTTCCGGAGGTCCGTTCTTAACCTGAAGCACCACTTTAGCTAATGGGGCCTCCTGCTGCCACCGCACCACCAGAGCACGATTTCTGTTTTCATCCGAAGCAAAGTTCTTAACCCGAGGTACTATTTCTGGGTTTGCGGAGTCTGTAACCTGAAGCATATGTAACATGAAGCGTAACCTGAGGTACCACTGTATATTGATTTTTAAAAAGGGAAGATTTGTGTATTGAAGCTGTCTTAGAATATTTGGATTTCCCACTAAATGTATATATGCTTTATGGTTATGTAAGCCAAAACGGCAGGCTATAAATAAATATATAAATGCATATGATTCTTTTGCAGTATTTGGCCATTTCCCCCCCCCCCCACGTAATTACACCCGACTGCACCAGCTTGGATGCTGAGTTAGTGGAGAGGTAGTGGGACAGGGGTGGCGCTGCGGTCTAAACCACTGAGCCTCTTGGGCTTGCAGATTAGAAGGTCAGCAGTTTGAATCCCCGCGATGGGGTGAGCTCCCATTGCTCAGTCCCAGCTCCTGCCAACCTAGCAGTTCGAAAGCACATCAAAGTGCAAGTAGATAAATAGGTACCACGCCAGTGGGAAGGTAAACAGCATTTCTGTGCGCTCTGGTTTCCGTCACAGTGTTCCATTGCACCAGAAGCAGTTTAGTCACGCTGGCCACATGACCTGGAAAACTGTCTGCGGACAATGCCGGCTCCCTCGGTCTAAAAGTGAGATGAGTGCCGCAACCCCATAGTCGCCTTTGCCTGGACTTAACCGTCCAGGGGTCCTTTACCCTTTTACCTAGTGCTCTTGAAGGGACACTTCTTGCTGCTGGGATACCCAGATCTGACCACCACAAGAGTGGCGCTCTCACACTGCAGCTTCTTCCTGTCGCCTGCCCACTGCTGCTGCCTACCTACCTACCTGGCTGCCTTTAAAAACAGTGCTTCCACTCTGAACTCAGAAGGCGTTCTGTGCCCCACAAGCATCATGTTCCCCACTGCTAAGGAGATTCATTATGCCTGCCTGGCAAGACTGTCTTCCTAGGACTCCATTGCCAGCTTATCCTCTGCCTGCCCACCTGCCTGCCTTTCAGTGTAGTAATTCAACTCTGCAATTATAAGATGCTCTCAGTGCCCACCTGGCTAAGGTGTCTGTCTTCCTTTGAATTAGTTGCCTGGGAGACGGAGTACAACTCTTAAATCAATTTGTTTTTCTTTTTAAAAAGCTTCATAGAGTAGGCCAGATAGGAGCACAAGAATTGACAGGATCGAGCACTCGGCTAACTGTACATTGGGACGGGGTAGTACTAAACCCCTGTAGACTATGTGTCTAAAATAGTCTAGGACCGCAATACCTCAAGGACCGCCTCTTTCCATATGAACCTACCCGGATCCTGAGATCATCTTCTGAGGCCCTCGTTTGTGTGTCTCCTCGAGAGGTCCAGAGGGTGGCAACATGAGAACGGGGCCTTCTCTGCAGTGGCTCCCCATTTGTGGAATGCTCTCCCCAGGGAAGTTCGCCTGGCGCCTTCATTATACACCTTTAGCCGCCAGGCAAAACGTTTCTTTTAAGCCAGGCCTTTGGTTGACCTGACTGACCGAACCCAAAGGGTGCTCATCAATGGTTCCTCTTCATCCTGGAGAAGAGTGACTAGTGGGGTGCTACAGGGTTCTGTCTTGGGCCCGGTCTTATTCAACATCTTTATCAACGACTTGGATGATGGACTCAAGGGCATCCTGATCAAATTTGCAGATGACACCAAACTGGGAGGGGTGGCTAACGCCCCAGAGGACAGGATCACACTTCAAAACGACCTTGACAGATTAGAGAACTGGGCAAAAACAAACAAGATGAATTTTAACAGGGAGAAATGTAAAGTATTACACTTGGGCAAAAAAAATGAGAGGCACAAATACAAGATGGGTGACACCTGGCTTGAGAGCAGTACATGTGAAAAGGATCTAGGAGTCTTGGTTGACCACAAACTTGACATGAGCCAACAGTGTGACACGGCAGCTAAAAAAGCCAATGCAATTCTGGGCTGCATCAATAGGAGTATAGCATCTAGATCAAGGGAAGTAATAGTGCCACTGTATTCTGCTCTGGTCAGACCTCACCTGGAGTACTGTGTCCAGTTCTGGGCACCACAGTTCAAGAAGGACACTGACAAACTGGAACGTGTCCAGAGGAGGGCAACCAAAATGGTCAAAGGCCTGGAAACGATGCCTTATGAGGAACGGCTAAGGGAGCTGGGCATGCTTAGCCTGGAGAAGAGGAGGTTAAGGGGTGATATGATAGCCATGTTCAAATATATAAAAGGATGTCACATAGAGGAGGGAGAAAGGTTGTTTTCTGCTGCTCCAGAGAAGCGGACACAGAGCAATGGATCCAAACTACAAGAAAGAAGATTCCACCTAAACATTAGGAAGAACTTCCTGACAGTAAGAGCTGTTCGACAGTGGAATTTGCTGCCAAGGAGTGTGGTGGAGTCTCCTTCTTTGGAGGTCTTTAAGCAGAGACTTGACAACCATATGTCAGGAGTGCTCTGATGGTGTTTCCTGCTTGGCAGGGGGTTGGACTCGATGGCCCTTGTGGTCTCTTCCAACTCTATGATTCTATGATTGATTGACATCCTATGCCCCTTTAAAATGTGTCTGGTTGGGGTGTGGGCTATTGGGTTGTTTTTATTATGTATTTTGTGGTTTTATATCTTGATTTTATTCTGTGAACCTCCCTGAGACCTCCAGGTATAGGGCAGTATATAAACTCTAATCACCATCCTCATCCTCTCTGGGGTAGCCACCATGTCTCTATGTTACATGGATTTATGCAGGGGACAGGAGGACAGGAGAGAGAAAATTATGGCCATTTTTCTTTTTTCATTGTTATTTTATTTTTTTGATAAATTAAACTTGGGAAGAAAGATCCAGGATGTGCAAATATCTCTCATGACGACCGGACAATAACGGTGCTGCATGATTTAGCTCCTGAAACTCTTAAAAAATAACGAGATCTGAAGCCCATCACCAGTTAATTGTGGGAGGTGGGAATAGATGGGGTTTTCCTTTTCAGCTGGTGGCCATGAGGTGAACAAAACCGCTGAGGGGACCAAGAAGAAGAAGAAGAAGAGTTTGGATTTGATATCCCGCCTTTCACTCCCTTTAAGGAGTCTCAAAGCGGCTAACATTCTCCTTTCCCTTCCTCCCTCACAACAAACACTCTGTGAGGTGAGTGGGGCTGAGAGACTTCAAAGAAGTGTGACTGGCCCAAGGTCACCCAGCAGCTGCATGTGGAGGAGTGGAGACTCGAACCCGGTTCCCCAGATTACGAGACTACCGCTCTTAACCACTACACCACACTGGCTCTCTGACCAACAGCCAGGAGGTGGCAGATTTGCTGATTGCTTTAGAAATAGAAACCACAGAGCCTAGGGCTTGCCGATCAGAAGGTTGGCGGTTCGAATCCCCGCAACGGGGTGAACTCCCGTTGCTCGGTCCCTGCTCCTGCCCACCTAGCAGTTCGAAAGCACCTCAAAGTGCAAGTACATAAATCGGTACCACTCCAGCGGGAATGTAAATGGCGTTTTTGTGCGCTGCTCTGGTTCGCCAGAAGTGGCTTAGTCATGCTGGCCACATGACCCGGAAGCTGTACGCTGGCTCCCTCGGCCAATAAAGCGAGATGAGCATTGCAACCCCAGAGTCGGTCACGACTGGACCTAATGGTCAGGGGTCCCTTTACCTTACAACTCCCTCTGGAGATGCTTCGAGATGCACCTACAAACGAAGGAGATGATAAAGCTGGAGGTGTATCAGATGGCAGCTAGGAGGAAACTCTGTGCTCAACACTCAGTAAATAGCAGCGCTGGATCTACTTGCACCGCATAGTGATCCCACACAACTCTTTGCTACTTCTGTGGTGAATCATTAGACTGGCTGCTTTCCATTCAAGTGGGAGGTGGGTCAGTGCCATCACAGGGGAAGTGGAGGCATCAGAGGAGATACCTCCAGATGCAGTGCCATCACAGGGGAAGTGGAGGCATCAGAGGAGATACCTCCAGATGGCACTGATGGAGAGTCTGCTTGCCCTGATGCCCAGGAGCTTAAGATATCCTCAACCAAGCTGAAAATATGAGGCACGGAGTCAGAGATGCCAGTCTCCATCACCAGGCTGGTCTCCTCCTCCACCACCAAAAGGGATATCCCTAGCAGGCTACTGCCACTCAAGTAGCCGCCTGGAAGTTGGAGCTGGCTTGCTCCTACCACCACCAAAAGCAGTAGGACAGATTAGCCTGACTAGGAGTAAAGCAGAGCAGTTGCGTTGCTGCTACTGCCAGCACCTCTTCTTGTGGCACCATGGCTGCATAGATGTCTCCTGCTGGTGCTCATCTTATCACTGTATGTGTGCTTGTGCTTGTGCACTGTGCATTATATAATTATAATATTTATTTATTTATACATACATACATACCCCGCCCATCTGGCTGTGTTTCCCCAGCCACTCTGGGTGGCTTCCAACAAAAGATTAAAAATACATTAAAACATCAGTCATTAAAAACTTCCCTAAACAGGGCTGCCTTCAGATGTCTTCTAAATGTCATATAGTTGTTTATTTCTTTGACATCTGATGGGAGGGCGTAACACAGGGCAGGTGCCACTACCAAGAAGGCCCTTGGTGTATGCGTGCTGCTTGTGGACTGTGTACAATGTACAGTGGTACCTCGGGTTACAGACGCCTCTGCTAATAGTACCTCGGGTTAAGAACTTTGCTTCAGGATGAGAACAGAAATTGTGTTCCAGCGGCACGGCAGCAGCGGGAGGCCCCATTAGCTTAAGTGGTGCTTCAGGTTAAGAACAGTTTCAGGTTAAGAATGGACCTCCATAACGAATTAAGTTCTTAACCCGAGGTACCACTGTACTTTTTGACATTGTACAATGTACTTAAAAGATATATACATAGACATACTCACAAAAGACAAAGTACTACTACACAAAGGCACACACATTTGGAAGATACAACACAGCTATAAATAAAATGCAAAGTTTTTAGTTTTCGAATGTTGATTTTTGTGTGTTGTGTATTGTTATTTTTTGATATCTTTTGTGTTGTTGTTGTGTGGAAAATACTAATAAAATTCATTTATTTAAATAAATAAATAAATAAATAAATAAATAAATAAATAAAAGGCAAAGTTAACCTGAAAAACAAGGGCCATTTTTGGGGGGTGGGGGAATCAGGGTTGGGGTTAAGACACAGCCAAGAAACATTTTTTATATAAAGGCGGGATTGGGACTGATTGGGACAGCATGGGAAACAAACATAAAAATAGGGTGTGCGGGGTGCTAAATAATAATACAAGCTGAATGCAACTACCTCCAAGCTATTTTTAATGTTCAATGAACCAACAAAAGAATGGAGCCAATGGGAGAGACCTGTGATTTTTAAAGTCTTCACCAACCTTGCCCCCCTGATTGAAGAGTGCTGAATGAGATTCTATTCCTTAATTTGGAAGCTAGATCTGTCAGTGCTCAGAGTCTGGCTCTCCTCCTCCAGGCACCCTTCTCTATAGTATTGCAATTAATAACGGAAGATAGGCTGTCTTGCTTTCTTTACAGAGTGCTTTGAACTCTGGGTGACTTTCAAGAATTCTGGGTGTATCCAAATTGCTCTGGAGCAATCCAAGGCAGCCTCAATCCACTCTGGAGCAGCCCCAGTTCGGTCCAAATCATCCAATTTAATTCGGGATCCAGGCAGATCAGCTGCCTTGTATAGTTTTTGTTTGTGCATTTGATTTTGTTTGATGAAAACAATGAAACAGCAACTTAAAATGGTTCCATTTGTTTCCTCAGTCAAATGAGAAAATTATGAAAAGTTAATGTGGAAAATGCTCAAAGCAAACGTTCTTATTAGAGGGTTTTAAAAGTAGTCAGAGAAATCTTGATCCATGAGTGATTTGATAGTAATTCGCTTTGACAGATTTTTCTCATTTGCCAAAAGGCAAATGGAAGCTACTCAAATAAACCTTTTATGTAAGAAACCAGAGAGATCTTGAGCAAAATTAACTGAAGAAGACTGATAGTTCTAGCCCATCCTTAAGTTATACCAACTGGACAAGGATAAGATCATTCCCAAATCCTCTTGCACTGATGGAATACAAAACTGCATGGCACAAGATAGCGATAGTTCTACACTTAGGGAGGAATAACCAGCAGCACAAATATCAGATGGGGGGGGCACCTGGCTTGCCAGTAGGACACGTGAAAAGGACCTAGGGGTCTTAGTAGACCATGTGTGCAGAGGAGGGCGACTAAGATGAAAAAGGGTCTGGAAACCAAGCCATATGAGGAATGGCTGAAGGAGTTGGGTATAGTTAGCCTGGCAAAGAGGAGACTTGCCAGAGTGGCGCATGCTCTAGTTATCTCCCGCTTGGACTACTGCAATGCGCTCTACGTGGGGCTACCTTTGAAGGTGACTCGGAAACTGCAATTAAGAATGTGGCAGTTAGACTGGTGACTGGGAGTGGCCGCCAAGACCATATAACTGAAAGATCTTCATTGGCTCCCAGTATGCTTCTGAGCACAATTCAAAGTGTTGGTGCTGACCTTTAAAGCCCTAAACGGCCTCAGTCCTGTATACCTGAAGGAGCGTCTCCACGCCCATCATCCAGCCCAGACACTGAGGTCCAGTGCCGAGGGCCTTCTGGCAGTTCCTCATTGCGAGAAGTGAGGTTACAGGGAACCAGGCAGAGGGCCTTCTTGGTAGTGGCACCCGCCCTGTGGAAATCCCTCCCACTAGATGTCAAGGCAATAATCTAAGGTTACCAGACATCCCCGTTTCCCGGGGACAGTCCCCGGATTTACAAATCAGGCCCCGTACAAAAGCCATTGAATTTGAAAAGTGTCCCCGGATTCATTAAAAAAATATGGTAACCTTACAATAAGCAGCTATTTTACTTTTAAAAGACAACTGTTTAGGGAAGCTTTTAATGTTTAATAGACTATTGTATTTTAATATCCTGTTGGAAGCCGCCCAGAGTAGCTGGGGAAACCCAGCCAGATGGGCGGGGTATAAATAATAAATTATTATTATTATTATTATTATTATTATTATTATTATTATTATTATATAGGATAGCCATCTTCAACTATATCAAGGGCTGCCACATGGGAAATGGAGCAAGCTTGTTTTCTCCTGCTCCAGAGGGTACGACTGAAGATCAGAAGAACTTTCTGACAGTGAGAGCTGTGTGATAGTGGAAGGCAATGGAATTTCACCGTCGGAAGGCAGTGGAGGTTTTTAAGCAGAGGTTGGATGGCCACCTTCCATGGTGTTTTTGATGAGTTGCCTGCATTGCAGGGGGTTGGACTAGATGACCCCCAGGGTCCTTTCCAACTCTACCATTCTATGATTCAATGAGCATAGCTGTCAACCGTCCCTTATTTGGCGGGAAAGTCCCTTATCCCAGCGCCGTGTCCCACTGCTGTCCCTTATTGATGATGTCCCTTAAATTCCCCGGGTTACAAAGGAAGCAGCTCCTCTCCCTCCCTCCCTGCAGGCCAGGGAGGAGGGAGGCTTCAACTGTGTTGCTTGGCTGCGTTGCTCACCCAATAAGGAGTCTAAGAACGACTGGGGGGTGGAGCTTGCATGCCTTGTGCCGATCAAATCGGCCGCGTTGCCTGGGGACTCGCCTTTGCTCAGCGCTTCCCAGCGGAGAGGTGACGGTGGTTTTCCTTGCTGCGTCCCCTTTGCTCGGGTTGCTGCGCTGTGGGAACCACCGCTTGAGGTTTCATTTGGCTGCTGGTTGACTAAAATCCCTTATTTTGGCTGCTGATCCCTTATTTTTGAGGCTGCTGGTCCCTTATTTTCAAATCTGTAAGTTGACAGCTATGTCAATGAGGCAGCCTGTTGGACGGTTGATTGTGGCTGCCATCTGCCCTCCATACCGAGGACTGGAGTATTGTATGGGGCACACGAGAACAGACGGTGTGTGGGATGAGGAATCTGGTTCCAGCAACAGTTTCTTCTCCACCCTCCACTGTCTCTTCCCGGTTACTGGTGACATCATTGACTGTGCATTTAGGCTGCAATGTAAGGGGGAGGCAAATGGGAGAGATGGGCGAAAAGTCGTGATTGGAAAATAACCGTTGGCAATGGATCAGATGCAGTGTGGCTTTGCGGCTTTGCCATTTTATTTTATTTTTGTTAAATGCTTTTTATTAAATTTTCCACAAGCAACAAATAAAACAATCTTTTACAATCTACATTTTGTGTCATCTTACTTACACTGCGTATATTCACACCCCGACTTCCTTCCTTCCCTGCTTTGGTTTTCTTAATATATATCTTTTCTTGCAGTTTCTTATTCACCTTCTATACACATCACAGGATTTATGTTAACCCTGCCGTAGTTTTTAAACTTCTACAGTTAGATCTTATATATACCACAAATTTACCCCACTTTCCTTCGAACTTTGTCCCTTTTTGGGCTCAAATTCTGTATGTCATTTTAGCGAAGTCTGTATATTCAAAAAATTTGGCTTGCCATTCTATTAACGTTGGGGTCTCCTGTAATTTCCATTTTTGGGCCACAAGTATTCTAGCTGGTCTTCTTTTTTTACTTCCTTCCCTATTATCCCTAATAAGAAGATTTCAGTTTTCCCCCCGGAAATGTGTACTTTGCCATCTTAGATGCACACTTCACATTTCCAAAAAATGTTCATTGAACCATTAGTGCATTTATGGGACTACAAGTAACATTAAAGAGGCAGGAAAAGTGTCTAATAAGGACGCACATTAGGGGTGTAAGAAGACTGCAGCTTCAATTCTGACCTGTCTTTGACACAAGCAGTGCTGTTTCAGTTTCTAGCGCAGGAAATATTGGCAATAATTTGCATCTGGTTCCTGCTGGGCCAAAACTTGCAAACTGCAAACAGAGACCTCTTTTTTTAAGGTGCTGTTGCTCACCTGAGATTCAAGCCCTCCTCCTGGGGGCTGCCAGGCAAACATAGAGACTCAAACACCACAAAATTCCTGGCGTACTACTTCTTTGAGTCTTCATATTAACTGTTTAATTTTCCCTGTTGTGTAACGCGCTCTGTATTGAGACTCATGGCCCTTTTGTCTAATGTTTAAAAAAGTGTTCCTTAATTTATAATGCAAGTGTTAGTCCCTGTTATGATATTAAAGTAGTTACAGCACTTAAGTCCAGGCAGAAATTATGGTTAGGTGTTTAAGGCTGAAGCCTACTTAATGGGGAGCCCAAAATGATTATGTTCTTCCCTTAAACTCAGTTAAAAAGACGACCTATGCATGAAATTTAACAGTGATAGCAATCAGTTTTATGCAGGGGGATGCAAAAAAAAAATCTGTAAAAAGTACTTTGCTTTGTACATGAGCAAAGTAATGTTTACAGATGTTTTATTGCATCCTTACATAAAAGCCATATTGCCGTTACTATTTTATGTTGATTAAACAATTTCCTCATTAGTGCTAGAGTGTTTTCTAATTAAGCATTATTTAAGCTATTTGTTTTTAATCTCATTGTTCAGGGGTAATGGCTTAAATTACTGAATTGCTGAAAAAGTACAGGAGATTTTGGTAACACATACAGTTAACATAGTTGGTCTGTGAAACATCTCTAACTGTACGTTTATTTCGCCATTCCAATTCAAAGATGAATAGTGAGAAGTCAACAATGTCTCATTGTTGTCCAAGAATAAAACTGGAATGACTTCACATTGCTATTAGGTTGTGTTCCGTGTTAGTCAGTGGTGGCCAAACTTGGCCCTCCAACTGTTTTTGGACTACAACTCCCATCATCCCTAGCTAACAGGACCTGTGGTCAGGGATGATGGGAATTGTAATACCAAAACAACTGTATAGCTAAATTTGGCCACCACTGGTGTAAGTCCTACTCAGAGTAAACCCATTCACATTCATAGGCATGACTTTGAGCCATCAATTTCAATGGGTCTAGTCTGAGAAAAGGTTGAAGTCAGTGGGTGTGAAAAACCAGAGACATCACCTTGCCAACAAAGGTCCATATAGTAAAAGCTATGGTTTACTCAGTAGTGATGTATGGAAGTGAGAGCTAGACCATAAAGAAGGCTGATTGCCGAAGAATTGATGCTTTTGAATTATGGTGCTGGAGGAGACTCTTGAGTGTCCCATGGACTGCAAGAAGATCAAACACATCCATTCTTAAGGAAATCAGCCCTGAGTGCTCACTGGAAGGACAGATCCTGAAGCTGAGGCTCCAATACTTTGGCCAACTCATGCGAAGAGAAGACTCCCTGGAAAAGACCCTGATGTTGGGAAAGATGGAGGGCACAAGGAGAAGGGGATGACAGAGGACGAGATGGTTGGACAATGTTCTCGAAGCTACCAGCATAAATTTGACCAAACTGCGGGAGGCAGTGGAAGACAGGAGTGCCTGGTGTGCTCTGGTCCATGGGGTCACGAAGAGTCGGACACGACTAAATGACTAAACAACAACAATGAAGAGAAGCTAGACATCCTCTGGAGTGCTCAGTTTAGAATATCTGAACAGCTTCTCAAGAAGAACAGAGAGGTATTGATGAGGTAAATCTTAAGAAAGCAGTGATGGGAGGTATGGCACACATGATGTTAAGAGATGACTGGAGGAACCTAACACATCCTATAAGGGCCCAGTCGCCAATGCCAGATTTGTCCTGGGAGGACTAGGATCAGCCAAGACATCAGCTTCATCCATTGGGTTCCTCTAAACCAGGCATGGCCAAATTCAGCCCTTCAGCCGTTTTGGGACTACAACTCCCATCATCCCTAGCTAATAGGACCAGTGGTCAGGGATGATGGGAATTGTAGTCCCAAAACATCTGGAGGGCCAAGTTTGGCCATGCCTGCAAACAGTGGGCTTCTCTGATTTTGTGATGGAGTGCAGCAACAACAGCAACAGCAACAGCAACGTATGTATTAAGAGAAAGTGTGCCCCAAAAGGAAACAATTAGTAAAAACAACATACAAAATGCATTGCCAGTGGAAATGTGTATATTGCATTAGCACATTAGCACATTGAAGTGCTGCAGAATTTTTGTGAGGACACTCCCCCCCCCCCACTTTTAATGGCAAATTGCTGTGGAAAAGCAACAAACAGAACTTAATACTGGAAAAATGAGAAATGGAGAAAAGCCAAATTTAAGAGATTCATCCATACCTAATTGCTAAAGCTGCAAACAGTGTACAGTGGTACCTCGGGTTAAGTACTTAATTCGTTCCGGAGGTCCGTTCTCAACCTGAAACTGTTCTTAACCTGAAGCACCACTTTAGCTAATGGGGCCTCCCGCTGCTGCCGCGCCACCAGAGCACAATTTCTGTTCTCATCCTGAGGCAAAGTTCTTAACCCGAGGTACTATTTCTGGCTTAGCAGAGTCTGTAACCTGAAGTGTGTGTAACCTGAAGCGTATGTAACCTGAGGTACCACTGTATTTTACCAGCTCCTTGTGCTGGGGAACGGGGCTTAATTTAAGATGCTGGGCGTCAGATTGTAGTTTTAAATGTAGTATGCTTTAAATATTTAATGTTATATATATATGTGTGTGTGTGTGAAATTTAATTTTTAAAATGTTTTACTGATGTACATTCTTCAGTGTAAACTACTTTGAGAGACTGTCTTGCCTGAAAAGCTGTAGAGTTGTATAGCACCCTTTAAAAAAAAGTTTTTTTATATACATGCATATTTATGCATAGGATACATAAGGATAATCCACTGACTCTTCTTTGCTAGTTTCTGGATAATACGATACTACAATACACTAGCTAACATGATGCATAATCTATCACATGTTCTCTTTAAGAATCCTTTTGCTACAAATCTGCTAAATATGCAACTCTTCAGTGAGTTTATGCAGATAATTTTTTGCAAAGCACTTTCTTGTGACTGAGTCTTCTGCTTAATTCATACATATAGCAGTATGACAGCCCTTTCAACACTGTATATAAACTCTTGTCAGAGCATTGAGCCATTCAGAAATCAAGGAATTCCAAAGGGGCTTCCGAAAGAATCCATTACCAATAATACAAAAGTATTTTCAATGCTACTGCAGTGTTCTGACACATACAGAATCACCTCACCCTGTCAGATTATCTTCCTTGCTTGAAGATTTCACCAACGCAATTAGACAGATTGGATGGAAAGCTCAAAATTTGTCAGGTACTGATGTCAAGCAATACAACCGTTTATTCTCGTGCCATTTTTAAAGCCTTTTGTTGTTATTTTCGGATTTTGGCATGGTTCTCCGGCCCTCAAAATCATTGGTGGCTAAAAGGGCGTAGCCAGGATTTGGGGGGGGGGGCAGAACCTCAGATTTCTATTGATTTTTATTGATTTAGGGAGGCAACAAGGAAGTTTGAAGGTGTGCCCTGATCAGAGGAGTAGCTCATTAAACAAAGCAAAGTAAGAAGGTAAAAGTAAAGGGACCCCTGACTGTTAGGTCCAGTCGCGGACGACTCTGGGGTTGTGGCGTTCATCTCGCTCTATAGGCCAAGGGAGCTGGCATTTGTCCACAGACAGCTTCCGGGTCATGTGGCCAGCATGACTAAGCTGCTTCTGGCGAACCAGAGCAGTGCATGGAAGCGCCGTTTACCTTCCCGTGGTACCTATTTATCTACTTGCACTTTGACGTGCTTTCGAACTGCTAGGTTGGCAGGAGCTGGGACTGAGCAACGGAAGCTCACCCCATTGCGGGGATTCGAACTGCCGACCTTCCAATCGGCAAGCCCTAGGCTCTGTGGTTTAACCCACAGTGCTACCCTAGTTAGTTAGGCAGATAGCAAAGGGGAAGTTCCTGAAGGGATTCCTGTCCCATATCTATGAACCTCCTTTGTGTTAATTGTGTTAAAATAGATGTTTCTTCTTGGTTCTGTATCTCTCCTAGCTCCTTGCAAGGGAGAGGGGTACTCTGTTGCAACAGAAAAATAAAGATCTGCCTTGCTTTCACTGCATTCCTGCCTCCATCCATTCATCTCTGACCGATCATGGACTTAGGGCAGGGGTTGGCCCATGGGGGTCCTTTAACCAGACTATGGACCCCTGCCACCCGCTCGGTCAGCTCCCATGCGCCGCGCTAAACCGGCGCGGAGCAGACGGGGACTGCCTTCTGCGATGCTGGCCGGCTTCCCACTGGGAAGCTGCACACACCTCCACCACACCAGAAATAGCATTTGCGCAGTAAAACTAGCAAAGATTTATCACAAGAGTGATAACCTCTGTTGGAAATGTAAAGAAAAAGAAGGTACTTTTTTCCATATGTGGTGGACTTGTCCCAAGGTGAAAGACTTCTGGGAGAAGATTTATAATGAACTGAAAAAAATGTTGAAATATACATTTATTAAGAAACCAGCGGCCTTTCTTCTTGGAATAACAGGTTTGGAATTGCCCAAGAAAGATGTTAAATTGTTTTTGTATGCCACAACGGCCGCCCGAATATTACTTGCTAAAAATTGGAAAACACAAGAACTACCAACAGTGGAAGATTGGCAGATGAAGATGATGGATTTTTCAGAGCTAGCTGACCTGACTGGAAGAATCCGCGACCAGAAAGAAGAAGAGTTCCAAGATTATTATTTTTTAATCATTCATATGAATTTCTGTGCCCACTCTAGCCTCTGCTTCTCAATTTCTGTTGTATTATTTTATGTACTGTGGCTTGCCGTTGTTTTATTGATTATAGTTCAGAAATTATTTATTGTAACTGTTGAGTGGATTTCTGTTCAACTTTTATATGTTGATATTATTATTATTTTATACTACCCTAATGATTGTTGAATGTTACTTTTTGATGTAGGTTGCTTATTTTAAAGTTATGTTTTATTATCACATGTACTGTTGCATTGGATTGTTATAAGATGTACATATTTGTTTGTTCAGCTTGTAAACCGTCTTGAGTATTGTAAGACAGAAAGACGGTATACAAATTAAAAATGAGGAGGAAGGACAGGGTATAAATTTTAATAACAGCAATGGTAGCAATGATGATGGTGATGATAACCACAACTGCCAGGGTGTTTAAGGAGCTGGATTTTAAGGTAGTTAATTCCACTCTGTGGGCCGGGTGGCTCCCCACTCCTCAGAGTCAGTGAAGAGAACATTGCTTGAATCCACTGATTTGTGATAACTATAATCAAACCTGCCGTTCTCTCAACTTAAGTTGGTCTTGGAGAACAGTGATATTTGGATCCCTTCCAATCTAGTTTGTGGCCACAGCACTTTTAATATACTCAACAAATTATTCAGATTAATGATTTTTGGGTTTTCTTCCTTCAGATTCCTTTGTACATGAACTGATTTTTAAAAAACCCACACAAAACTCAATTCAGTAGGAAGGTTTGCACAAGAGACCCTTTCAACAAATTGTGGCCAATTAGGAGTTTTGCAGCTGACTGGAATGTAAACAGTATTATGTTAAATTGAATAGCATCATGAGTCGGTAAATCTTTGGGCACATCAAGAGTGAAATGGTCTCTGATGGTGAATGATGAAATACATAAGATCCTGGCGAGTGACTTAATGAAGAAGCTATGACATCGCCTCATAAACATCTCAACAAACCCAGTTTCGGATATTCTACAAATCAGCATGCTCCTCAGACCTTATCTAGGTAAAGGTAAAGGGACCCCTGACCGTTAGGTCCAGTCGTGGACGACTCTGGGGTTGTGGCGCTCATCTTGCTCTATAGGCCAAGGGAGCTGGCATTTGTCCGCAGACAGCTTCTGGGTCATGTGGCCAACATGACTAAGCCGCTTCTGGCGAACCAGAGCAGCGCACCGAAACACCGTTTACCTTCCCGCCAGAGCGGTACCTATTTATCTACTTGCACTTTGACGTGCTTTCGAACTGCTAGGTTGGCAGGAGCAGGGACTGAGCAACAGGAGCTCACCCCGTTGCGGGGATTCGAACCACTGACCTTCTGATCGGTAAGCTCTAGTCTCTGTGGTTTATCTAGTCAAGCACAATACCACAAATAGCATACAAGAGAAATCAAAGAGGCTGGTTCGATGGGCAATGTAAGGATGCAAAGAGAGATCTGCTAAGGGCTATTAGAATCTATCGGGGGAAATCTTCCCTATTCGTCATTTATTGTGGCTGTGTGCGTGTGTGCGTGCGTGCACATATTAAATAATACCATTTCCCCTTTCAAATAAGAGAATTTTATTCCCTTTTTTCCAGACCTTTAAGGGCAATGCCTACTGCATATTCAAAATGTCTGTAACTTTATGATGACTGAACACTGAGATAAATGACACATTAGAAGGCTCCAAAATGGCTCCAATGAAGGATCATGAGAAATACATCTGGTGACAGGCAAAGAAAAGGTTTGGGGATATATGAAGCGTTGACTTTATGGCACTGCATCTAGGTTATAGCTAGCTTTCTGGCTATCAAAACATGAATGGCAGAACGAAAATAGCCATTCAGGGAGCGAACCTGTCACAGTTTAAGCCCTTGTAACTCTAATTTACATCAGTGTAGTCATACACATTTTTCTGGGAACAAATGCCCTGAACTCAATGGAACTTACTCCTGAGTAGACATGTCTAAACTTGGTCTACAAGTTATGCTGTATAGGATTGCACCTTAATAATGTTTAACTCAATGTGGATCATTAATTTGCAACAGTGTAACTTAATGCAGAGGTGGTGGAAGACAGGAGTGCCTGGCATGCTCTGGTCCACGGGGTCACGAAGAGCCGGACACAACTAAACGACTCAACAACAACAACAACAAATTTAATGCAGAATTGTTTCTTTCCTATAGTACAGTGGTACCTCGGGTTACATATGCTTCAGGTTACATACGCTTCAGGTTACAGACTCCGCTAACCCAGAAATATTACCTCGGGTTAAGAACTTTGCTTCAGGATGAGAACAGAAATTGTGCAGCGGCGGCAGCGGCAGCAGGAGGCCCCATTAGCTAAAGTGGTGCTTCAGGTTAAGAACAGTTTCAGGTTAAGAACAGACCTCCAGAACGAATTAAGTTCTTAACCCGAAGTACCACTGTAGTGATGAACCTTTTAAACTAAAGGTTGTCTCTATAATAGGAAGTATAATCTATTCCTATTTGCAGTGGCCTGACTAGTGGCAGATCAAAGGAGACCTGAATCCCTCAGTCAATTAAAAAAATAAAAAATAATTAGATGATCCCCTATTCATTATTATTCCCAAAAACTGTAATACTGTGTGTTCTGGAGAGTCTTGTGAAATCTGGTGATTGATATTGCTGGAACTCTTTCCGCCCTAACACCAATTTATTGACATAATTAAAAAAACCAAAAACTGCCTCTTCCTGGGCCTCTAACAAAAACTGCTTTCTCAAGCCATTGTTTTGCATAATACAAACAGCAAATGAGAGGCACTTGGGTGGGTGTGAGTGTGTGGGTGTGTACAGAGTCAGGTTTTATTGATGAATAGCAAAAAAAAAAAATGTTTTGATTTCCTTTATTGCTGTCTCCTTATTGAAACTGAAAGCAATACAAAGGTATTTTAAAGCTGTTGAATTGACTGCTCCTGCTCCTGCAACCAATGTGAGCAGCTTCCTGAAAACAGTTGGAAGGCATCAGATTAGAAATCAATGGCTACATCTCCAGTCAGGTAAATTATTAGGCCTTGAAGTGCACAGCCATTCTGAGAGTTAATTGTATTCTTCTATAGTATAGTGTGTACTGCATTATGCGTCAGCTGACCCAGCCAGGCAGCGGAGCTGAACTGAATATTTTGTTTGACATCCAGCTCCTCAGCCTTTTTTCATAAAGCCCATACAATCTAATTGGAGGCAGTTTTGCTTTTTCACTATATATATATTTATGTACTTTTTACATACATAGCTGAAGCTCTAGGGAACACAAAAGGTCTCCTGATTAGAGTTGTCTTGTAGTCCTCTTACTAGTTGTCCTAGAACAAAAGTAATCTCTTACTTCGAACATTGTAGTTGCCTTAATAATAATAATAATAATAAATGAAAAGAAATGACTGCGCTTTTAGCAGAAAATATAATTAAAATCTAGTAGGGTGGTTTGAGCAAAGGGCTCTCCTTCCACCTTTTTAATTTGGAGCTGGTAAGACTGATACATTTTTATGTGTAGACCTTGTACCCCCTCCCCCACCAAAGCACTTATTATATTTCTAAAATTTATCTCTTTCCTTAAATGACCTATAAGTGGTTCCTTAGGAATGTGGAAAGGAGTTTGCTTCTCTTTTAGAAATTTCTGTTACCAGATGCCAACTTTGTGGCATTGTCCAGTACAGTGGTACCTCAGGTTAAGTACTGAATTCATTCTGGAGGTCCGTTCTTAACCTGAAACTGTTCTTAACCTGAAGCACCACTTTAGCTAATGGGGCCTCCTGCTGCCACCGCACCGCCAGAGCACGATTTCTGTTCTCATCCTGAAGCAAAGTTCTTAACCTGAAGCACTATTTCTGGGTTAGCGGAGTCTGTAACCTGAAGCGTATGTAACCTGAGGTACCACTGTACTTAGCTTTTTGCATTTGGTGCATTCATACAATTGCCCTGATTTCAAGGGCTAGGAGAAAAAAATGCAGAGGAGTAGGCAGAGAAAGGCCCAAGTATGACCTGTTTTTAGGGGGAAACGCAACAAGCTGATTTGCCTACTCAGCATTTGCAGTGTCAGAGGCGCCCACTTCCCAATTCTGCCAACTACAATTTACAGTGGGAGACTGTGTGTGTACATGTGTGATTATTCAAGGGCACTAACTCGGCTGTTGACTCAAGGCCTGCTGAAAGTAAAAGAGGTCGTACAGCGGTAATATTCCCTGTTCCCTAATATGCAGGACTTGCCTGCCAATTCCAATTAATTGTGAATATTATCAGGGGTAGGAAAGACTTGTCCACCCTGCACGTGACACCCTTCTTCTTCTTTGGCAATCACTCGTAGATGAGGAAGATTGTATCCATGAACATGGTCTTAACAATGAGTCCCTAAGTGACAGTGGAGGCCAATTCTGGATCCACACTTCCTTCCACAGTGGGGACAGAGGTTTCCGGATGGGAGTTGATCATGGTGAGGGTTTGCCAAGTGTGCCTTCCTCTTAGCACATTTCTCCCTTGCATCCTGAGTTTGAGTGTCTTCAAAGTCCATGACACCTTTGGTAAAGGCTGTTCTCCAACAGGAGCGCTCGTAGGCCACTGTTTCCCAGTTGTTGGTAATTATACTACATTTTTTTAAGATTTCCCTGGAGAAATTCTTTAAACCTCTTTTGTTGACCACTGGCATTACACTTTCCATTTTTAAGTGCGGAATACTGTAGAGTAGTTGCTTTGGAAGACAATCATAAGGCATCCACACAACATGACCAGTCCAACGAAGTTGATGTTGAAGAATCATTGCTTCGACACTGGTGATCTTTGCTTCTTAGTTAGTTCGCCTGTCTTCCCAAGTGATGTGTAAAATTTTTCAGAGACACTGTTGATGGAATCTTTTGAGGAGTTGGAGATGGCGCTTATAAGTGGTCCACGTTTCATAAGCACACAGCAAGGCCGGTAGTACAATAGCTTTGTAAACAAGCATTTCGGTTTCCCTGCTGCGAATGTCCCGGTCCTCATCCTGCGCTTCAATCGTTGCACTCGCAATTTCGGCATCAATGTCGGCCCTTGTGGGAAGATAACTGCCCTGGTTGTTGTTGTTTAGTCGTGTCCGACTTCATGACCCCATGGACCAGAGCACGCCAGGCACTCCTGTCTTCCAGTGCCTCCCGCAGTTTGATCAAAGTCATGCTGGTAGCTTCGAGAACACTGTCCAACCATCTTGTCCTCTGTTGTCCCCTTCTCCTTGTGCCCTCCATCATTCCCAGCATCAGGGTCTTTTCCAGGGAGTCTTCTCATGAGGTGGCCAAAGTATTGGAGCCTCAGCTTCACGATCTGTCCTTCCAGTGAGCACTCAGGGCTGATTTCCTTCAGAATGGATAGGTTTGATCTTCTTGCAGTCCATGGGACTCTCAAGAGTCTCCTCCAGCACCAGAATTCAAAAGCATCAGTTCTTTGGCGATCAGCCTTCTTTATGGTCTAGCTCTCACTTCCATACATCACTACTGGGAAAACCATAGCTTTAACTATACGGACCTTTGTTGGCAAGGTGATGTCTCTGCTTTTTAAGATGCTGAATGGTAGGAGAAGTATATGTGTGACTGCACCCGCGGCGAGCCTCTTGCGCTTGCAAACGGGATGCCTGGGGTCGAAGAGCGCCTCCCCGCCGCGCGCTTCCCTGCGCGCTCCCGCCTTCCCGCGCTCCCTCCCGCCCCTTCTGCTTTCCGGGGACTTTGGCGAGGCAGGAACCAGAAGACCAACGCCTGCCTGCCTGCCTGGAGCTCCTCCCGCGCCGCCGCCTCCTCCTCCTCCCGGCCTCCGTTCTTGGCGAAGCGTCTGGGCCGCTTGGCGAGCGGGGAGAGCGACGGCGCCGCCATATGCGCCGCACTGCGCCCCAGACGCCGCCGCCGCCGCCGGAGGAGCCGTGCCCCTGACAGCGCGGTTCAATGGGCAGCTCCCACCTCCTCAACAAGGGCTTGCCGCTCGGTAAGGACCCGCCCGGCCAGGCCCTGCCTTGCCTTTGCCCTGCCTTGCCCGGCCTGCCTGCCTGGGTCGTGGCGCGGCCGGCGGGCGTTTGGAGAGGCCGGCGAGGCTCCCTTCCCTTCCCCCCCTCGCCGCCGCCGCCGCCGCGCGCGCCCGCCGCCCGCCGGGCTTTGTGCTGCGCGGCATTGTGCGTCTCGGGGCGCCTTTCGGAGGCGCGAGCCAGGCCCCCCTGCGCCTCTCCGCCGGGCGCGCGCCGGCGCGCAAAAGGGGGCGCTCGGAGGCCGAAGGGGGGACTTGGAGAGGCTCCAGCGCGCGCGCGCGCGCGGGTCTGATCTGCGCGGTAAGAGGGGAAGGCGGCGAGGAGGGGCGGGCGGCCCTGGCTTCCCCCAGGGCGGGTGTGGGGGTCGGGGCCGCGGCTGGAGAGGGAGAACAAGGCCCACCCGGCGCCGGCGCCGCCGCCTTGCCCGGCCAGGCTGCTTCTCCGCGCGCGCAGAGGTTGCCAGGCGCGGCGGAGAGGAGGAAGGAAGGAAGGAAGGAAGTTGAGCGGGGACGCCGTGTCCCTGTTCTTACAGCCTCACGGACGGGAAAGGGTGGTTCAAGGCCTGCGGTGGCCTTCTGGAGTGGGCGGGCGGCCCCGCGTGTGCGTGTGTATGCGTGGACCCGCGCGCAGCCGGCGGGCTTCTGGTCCGCCGACCTTCTGGAGGATGCGTTTGTTGTGAATGGGCCGCGATGGCAACCTGCGCCCCAAAGCTCCACTGGCTGGGCTGGCCTCCGTCTCTGCTGGGATGCTCCGCTGCTCCTAACCCTGCGGCTAGGATGAGATGTTGACACCGCATGGATGGAAGGAGGCTGTAGAAGGGAAAGGGGTACCATCCCCCCCCCGACTCGTAACTCTTTGTAATAGATGGCATGCTGTGAAAGACAGTGAGGGGCTGGCGCTGCCCTTTTGGTTAGGGAACAAGGCAGGAACCGTGCTTTGAAAATACGGTTTTGTGAGATACTTTTAACGATTGCCAGAAAGACATTCGCTTTCCTGGCCGAGATGGAGAAACTGCAAGCAAATCCCCGTTTAGTTAGTTTTAAAAAATGAAGCATGATGAATCGGGTGGAGGGATGTTGTTGTTGTTGTTGTGTGCCACCGTCCCCTTCTGTTTTTTGCAATGAAGCAAAAGAAATTTGGTGATGGCGTTTTTGAAGCTGAGCTACTCGGCTGCACCATCGCTTATGAAATGATTCATGCACCTTATACTCAGCAGGGCCTGTGTTCCGTGATATTATCGAGTTCAGCCTCTTCGCATGGCGAAGGAACAGAAAGAGCCACGCTGGTTTAAACAAATAATTCGCAGCAGTTTAGAAGGATCTCCTAGCATGGCATACTTTCAGGCTGTTCAGTAAATAACAGTTGAGGAACTCCTCCAGCTGACAAGAGAGAGCTTGTCTAATTCTAATCTGATTAAGTGTTGTATCTGCGCTGTTACACCGCTAACAGTGCACAAGGCTAATATTAGCAACACAGTCGGCATAGCTGCTTTAAAAATACTGCTCTCTATAAAATATTCTGATCAATACGTATTTTATACTTTTTGTGTGTTAACAAGCTTTGTTATTTATTAGATAAACTGGACAGATTTATCTACTACCTTTTTGCACATTAGCAGCTTCCTATACCAAATAATGCGCTTTTGTTTATTTATGTTCTAATAGAGAAAGTAATCTTCGTGCAGTGATTTAAAATTCAGACTTTGCCCTAGCACTCGTTTTATTTTATAAAATGTAGACGGTTGTTATATTAGGTTGGGTTATTATTGATTAAACATAGCCAGTATCTCCACAGACGCATCTGATCTGATGCTTTTGCAGTTATATACAGCTTCATTTTAAAAGCAAGTTTCAATAATTGCTTTTTTAAAAAAATACATATGGCATAGTTATAAATGCATAACACAACAGTATCAAGCTGCTTCTTAGAAATTCTTGCTCCAAGATTTTTTTTTTTTAAATTACACTTGAAATGCAGATTCTGATCTTTTTTAAGGAGGTATGTCATGATTGCTCATTTTTATATGGAATATGGTGCCTAGGATTAAAATTATTAATATGCAGATGCCATGGATAAACTCCTAATGGTTTTCGTGTTGCAATCAATTTGTCACATTCACAAGAAGAAAATCTGTCTTCATTTATGTATAAGCAGTTTGCCCCAAAAATACCTTAGGAAAGGATTCCGTATATGTTACTATTTATTGGGTAGTTGTTACCTAAATACTCAGCGTTCCCATTTATTTTGTAACTTAACAAGAACAAGTTAATAGTTCGATATTTTAATTGGTGCATTAAATTACAAAGGGAAATCCCCTATTCCCTACAGTAAAATGGCCTGGAAACATAAAATATGAATGCTAGAAAACTCATTGCTTTATCCAGGATTGTATTAGCAGATAAAGTTGTCAAGAATGACCGAGATATTAAAGGATGACAAAGCATCTTGTATAAGGTAGCACTAAAAAAGGAGAAGGAAACAAATGCAGAAAGGGAAAGAAATATAGTTTGGTATAATAAAGGAAATCTAAATCAGTGCAATGAAAAGCATTTGAAGAAGGGTGACTCCACTATTATTATTTTTTAGAACAGGCCCACATTTTCTTTACAGCTAAGGTCGGTTCTTCTAACTAGTCAAATATTTTGATGATGTGCAGAGCACGAAAATCTTGATATCTGCAGGTTATGTTCAGCTACCCTTTTACACAACCAAGCTTGATGCAGTCTGCCTCTAGAATTAAACTGGCATATCTAACTATTATAGCCGAAAGAAATTGTTGAACATCGTTAGAATTGGTTTCACACCTTTACCACTGATCAGAAGATAACCCACATCCTTTTTAGTTGCTGAATTAGCTGAAGTTCGATGCACCCCACCCCTGAGACTGAATCAATCCTAAGGATGACTTTCACTGCCGTGATTTAATGATTCTAGACATTGTGCAGGGTTTTGAAACTCTCTAGCATAACCATGGATCTGGAAAGGCGGGTAGAATTTCTAAAGCAAACCAGATTGGGAGTAGAGTAGCTCTTGAATCAAATATATTAACTAAAATTGCATTTGCAAGATTACCATTCCTACTTTAAATGCATGCTCTTGTCCTAACGCAGAAAATGAATTATTTGACCACTTAGTAAGTAGGACACTGGTGGTTTTCAGACTCTGTTCCTTAGAAGCTTATCAAGGGTTCTAAATTGGCAATGGCAGACAAGTTGCTCAAAAGAGAGCTTTTCCGTCATTACCAATATTCTTTGCAATGTGCAGTCATGTGGGGGCAGTGGGATTAGGAGCAGAACACCCTCTCAGTTGTATGGAACCACAGTTGTGTTGAAAAGGCTTCTGGAAAATACTTCAGAATCTTTACAAGCAGGGATTCTGTGGGGTTACTCAGCAGAAGAATTACTGTACAAAGATTTACTGTATTTTTTGCTCTATAAGACTCACTTTTCCCCTCCCAAAAAGTAAGGGGAAATGTGTGTGCATCTTATGGAGCGAATACAGGCTGTGCAGCTATCCCAGAAGCCAGAACAGCAAGAGGGATCGCTGCGCAGCGATCCCTCTTGCTGTTCTGGCTTCTGAGATTCAGAATATTATTTTTTCTTGTTTTCCTCCTCCAAAAACTAGGTGTGTCTTATAGAGCGAAAAATACGGTACTTGGTCATTTGAGTTTTGAAAGCCATTTATGCAGGGCGTGAATGTTTTTTCTAGCAAGACCTAGAACAACATTGTCCCAAGTCAAGGTCAGTAGATCCATAGTGGACTGCCATGAAAATCTATGCAAAACAGACTTTTGATTGGAATTTGGATTTTCAGTGGGACTGGACTGGTTTTCAAAAGAGCTGGCCAACCCAGCTGAATTGTAAATTTCCAACAACAATAACAAAAACTGAATTTCCCAAGGGGCAAGGTGAACTGTGCAACTTCCAAGAGGCAATGATTATTTTGGAAGCTTACAGTTCCTATGGAATTTCTGGATAAATCTGCATTAGAAATCCGGAGTGGAGACTACATTTCCACAGAACTCATGGATCATTTTCTGCTCTTCTCCTTTTTGCCAGACTCTCCCAGCTGTGGCTGCAGTTAGAGAGCTCCAAAAATCAGCAGCAGGTGCTGAATAGCTTGATTCGGGACAGATAATTAATAATGGTCCATTTTTAAAAACTGCATTTTTGCGCTGATGGTCAGTTGCGCATCAGGGGCTTGTAAGTCAAGGGTGATAACGTTTGGGCTTTTATTTCACGGTCCAGAACATTGATGTGGTGATGCACTTGGCCTCTGGGCTTGCAGCATTTCAAGATTGTAAAATCCTGCAGTAGTTGGCAGCGGAAGAAGCACTGCAGTCAAAACCCAGAGCTTCTTAAAACCTCCTGCGCCCGGCCAACATTTGTTTAATGAAAACGTAGTAAAGCATTACACATGCAGGTTGCAGCAGAGTCTAGAGCAGGAGGAGAACATGAAAATCCAAAGTTGGAACAATAACTGTAGTCAGTTGATTCTATATTGCAGAACAAGGCCATTTGCATTTGGGACGGCTTCCAGCTGAACATGAAAAATGAGTCTCTGATAAATCCTCATAAGCCTTATGGGGAAAATGCCTTTAAAATGTTAACATAATAAAAGTACTAAGAATTATTCCCATTCCTGCTCCTGTTTTGGGATGGAGGAAGTGGATGAATACCTTACAGTGGTACCTCGGGTTAAGTACTTATTTTGTTCTGGAGGCCCGTACTTAACCTGAAACTGTTCTTAACCTGAAGCACCACTTTAGCTAATGGGGCCTCCTGCTGCTGCTGTGCCGCCGGAGCACGATTTCTGTTCTCATCCTGAAGCAAAGTTCTTAACCTGAAGCACTATTTCTGGGTTAGTGGAGTCTGTAACCTGAAGGGAATGTAAGCTGAAGCGTATGTAACCCGAGGTACCACTGTACTTACTTCGCCAAACCTTTATTAGGCATTACAAATAAAAGCCATCATAAAACATCCATATATACAATTTTAAAATATATATAAATAAACAGCCACGTAAAAATATGTAACAACAAGGATATTCATTGGAGTGGAGGATGAAAACCAACTTTTGAATATGTGTTTTACTGTGGAGTCATAATCTTGTTTTTAAAATGTTTAGGAAAATGAATCGAAGGCCCGGATCTAGATTTTAAAAGCATTTCTTTTACCCTGGCATATTATAAAAAAGATACTTTGTATTGGATATGAACTTTTGTATATCTTTGGATAAGTATTAATTTAAAAAAATGGTATTTAAAATAAAAGGGAAGGGGGCATGATAGAGGTCTATACATGGTTGGGAAGAAATTGGTGGATAATACCAGAACCTGGGGTCATCAAAACGCATCGATTGACTGCAGTTTCATAAAAAAGGAACAACTTTTCCCAATATTTCCAAATTCTGGAAATATTTGCTATAGGATATGGTGATGTCAATTAGCTTAGATAACTTTTAAGTGGGAACTGGGCAAGTTCAGCTGCAGTGTGCAGTTCAGTTGCTGAAGTACAACAGTCAGACAGGACTTTTGCCCTTCTTCAGGTTCCTGAACGCATCTGGTTGGGCCACCGTGGGAAAGAGGAAGCTGGACTGGATAGATCTTTTGGCTCCAGCAGGGTTTCCCCCTACGCTCATGGCATGCGATGTGATGTGGGGTTGGGAGAGGCCTGCCATTCAAAGGAGGAAAGTATCCATTCCACCTGGCGCAGCACAAACCAAGTAGTCCGCTTCGACTACTGCAATGCGCTCTACCTGGAGCTACCTTTGAAGGTGACTCGGAAACTGCAGTTAATCCAGAATGCGGCAGCTAGGCTGGTGACTGGGAGTGGCCGCTGGGACCACATAACACCGGTCCTGAAAGATCTGCATTGGCTCCCAGTATGTTTCCGAGCACAATTCAAAGTGTTGGTGCTGACCTTTAAAGCCCTAAACGGCCTCGGTCCTGTATACCTGAAGGAGTGTCTCCACCCCCATCATTCAGCCCGGACACAGCCCCAAGGGCCTTCTGGCGGTTCCCTCGCTACAAGAAGTGAGGTTACAGGGAACCAGGCAGAGGGCCTTCTCGGTAGTGGCGCCTGCCCTGTGGAATGCCCTCCCAGCAGATGTCAAGGCAATTTTACTTTTAAAAGACAACTGAAGGCGGCCCTGTTTAGGGAAATTTTAAATGTCTGATGCTGTATTGTTTTTAATATTCGGTTGGAAGTGGCTGGGGAAACCCAGCCAGATGGGCAGGGTATAAATAATAAATTATTATCATCATCATCATCATCATCATCAACCTTGACCATGTCTGAAGTAGCACTCTGGGTCCTGTAAAAAAAATGCAGCGCCCTTCAGCAGTTATGGCTAGTACAGTGGCACCTCTGGTTACGAACTTAATTCGTTCCGGAGGTCCGTTCTTATAATGGTATGGGGTTGCTCGTGCGTAAGTTGCCGCCTCTCCTGGCTATGTTGCCTTGTTAAAGCTTTCTGTCTGGACAGCCCTTCAATTCGTGGCTGCCTCAGTCGCTAGCAGAATCCGTCAGTGGGTGTTTCTTAAACCTTTTCCAACATAAAAGTTGTTTGACACCCAGTCTCCTCCTACTTTCTCTGCGCGGAAGTCTTCTGCGCAGGGAGGGCGTGGGTAGCGGAGGACCAGTGCTCTCCCCGCTGGTGTCCGGTGAAGAGTCTGGGAGCCCTTTCGCCGATTCCCCCATCTGCCCCGCCTTATTCCTGGTGTTGCACTGAATTGCTTCCCCATCTGCTGAGCTGCCTCTCTCCCTGCTGGGCCCTTCTCCAGCATCATTGTAGAGCCTTCCCTCCACCTCTAGCTCCGATGTCAGTTCCCTGACAGTTCTTAAGCTGAAACTGTTCTTATCCTGAGGTAATCGTTTGCTGCGTGCACGCCTCCAGCGCACAATTTCCGTTGGCATCCTGGGGCAAAGTTCGCAACCAGGAGCAACTGCTTCCGGGTTAGCGGAGCTCATAACCTGAAGCGTTTGTAACCAGAAGCGTGCGTAACCAGAGGTACCACTGTATCGCGGTGCTTGGATTCCCAACTGGGATGTGCGTATGTACTGCCATCTGATAGGACAGAGATGAATTCACAGCCTGCCAGTAATTTCAGCACCTGATTTCTGCAGGTGGCGTGGCCATTGGTGATGCATGCAACCACAAATGCCCCTTCATTCATTCCCTAACCCGTGCAACATGTTTTGCTCTCTATTCAGAGTTCACTGGCATTGAACCTCAACAGATTTCCAGGTAGCATGTGCGCCATGCCATATTCTTTTCATCAGTATTTTAGCCAAGGAGTGGGTCATGTCCGAGAAAAAGAAACCTATCTGCATAGCATTCTTTTGTTATACATCATTAGTTTCCTCTCTCTTAAGATGGAGGGATACATGGGGAATGCCAGATTTCGGGGGCACAGTGCTGGGATAAAGCTGCCGCAAGAATAAGTATTTTCTCTATCCAGATTGGCCTCTGTCTGTGGGGGAAAATGGTGCCTACGGCAGCATCAGCTTGCAGTACAATGTGCTGTGACTCATTTTTTGAGCAGCTGATGGAGACCAATCTGCAGCAATGTTGCTGCTGGTCCATATCCAATGCAGCAGCTGGCACAAAGAGAAGGCAACAGTGTCCTATGTGCTCAGAGCAGCTGCCTTGGATTGAAGAATGTGACATGTTGCCCTGCATCAATTCTGATATCAGTTTTTGCACTGAGTTCCCAGACAACATAGGTTTCCTGCTTTGTCATATAGACGTTTTGCCAGGACTGTAACCTTAGCCCAGGAGTCGGCAACGTTTTTTGGGGCATGGGCTGGTTTGTGATCCTGCAGACGCCACAGTGGGCCGGAGTGCGCATGTGTGTGCGCGCGCGCATGCATGCACATTTCCAGCACTCCTTCCGGCGCGGAGGTGGCGTGTGCAGCTTCCCATTGGCTGGAGGAGCTTCCTGCAGCCAATGGGAAGCCGCCCAGCGTCACGGAAGGTGGTCTTGGCTCTGCTCTGCGCCGGTTTAGCGTGGCGCATGGGAGCCAACCGGGCGGGCGGCAGGGGTCCATGGGCCGGTTAAACGGTTAAATGGGCCTTAGGTTGCCTATGCCTGCCTTAGCCGAAGCAACATGGTTTGGCACTGATAAAAAGCCTGTCTTCAGATTATTCTGACATTAAAAATATAATAATTAAATTAACAGAGATTAAATGTGTTATCTTCGGCTTAATGATGTACATGTGTGCCATTATTACCAATTCCCTTCATTCATTTAATCTACTTCGCAAATAACTTCAATGTTTGCTGCCGCATATCTCTTCTCATATCATTGCCTTTCCTGTTCATAAGATGAGATAAATAATTGGATTTGCTGGTATAAATTTTATGTGTGTTTTTATGCATGTCTGCACCTGGAGGAATATTCAAACTGCCAGCTGGTCACTAGATTTGGAGTTGACGATTGCTGCTGCTTCTTGATGGTGGTAGTTTTATCTGCGCGATTTGGTTTTTAGGGCTTTAAAACCAAGAAAGTTAGTTGAATGCAGCCCAATGTATTTTAGATCCACCTGCTTAGGGAAAAGAACATTTGAGAATTCCAGAGGGGAAAGCTTAACGATAATGGGTTCATTGTACTGTTTGTGTAGGAAATAACTAATTCAGGACGAGGGCTGTTTGGGAGTGAAGTAGATAATCTTCTTGATTCTCCAGTGCACTGTAAAGTTTCTGAAACATTCACAATGGGATTAGAGTCACCTCAGCATTTTCAAAGGATCACGTATTAGTTTCCAGTAGCTTAACCTTTCTGCTGTTTGTCTGTTTCGACCAAGATGAAACTTTTTTTTATTAAAAAAACTGTTTTCTTCGTAAACGAAGGAAAACATCTCTCCTGTGAAAGTGGAAAGATGAGAACTTGGCTATATATCCACACATGCCTTCATTCATTCATTCATTCATTCATTCCGATAGTATAGCACTTTTCTGCCAAGTCTTCATCTCCATTTCTGCAAGGCTATTCCATCCAGGAACATTTTCCTTGTTCTAAGCATCCCCTGAGAGTGAGATTGACTAGATCAAAAGCTTGTATATGGTCTAGTCCGGTAATGGCCAAAGTTGGCCCTCCAGCTGTTTTGGGACTACAGTTCCCATCATCCTAGACCACTGGTCCTATGGGAGTTGTAGTCTCAAAACAGCTGGAGGGCCAACTTTGGCCATCACTGGTCTAGTCAACTTCGCACTCTACTTAGTACAGTGGTACCTTGGGTTACAGACGCTTAAGGTTACATATGCTTCAGGTTACAGACTCCGCTAACCCAGAAATAGTACCTCGGTTAAGAACTTTGCTTCAGGATGAGAACAGAAATCGTGCTCTGGCGGTGCGGTGGCAGCAGGAGGCCCCATTAGCTAAAGTGGTGTTTCAGGTTAAGAACAGTTTCAGGTTAAGAACGGACCTCCAGAACAAATTAAGTACTTAACCCGAGGTACCACTGTACTTAAAATGAACTGCAATGGGATGTTAAGACAGGAACAGTCTCTTTCCGACAGATGGTTGGTATCCATCTGTCTCAAGAGACAATGGAGGGGGAGTGCCTTCAGGGATCGAGAGTTGCAGGGCCTGCTGTGGCTGTGGGGCCAACACAGGGGAGACCTGTTTTGTTGCAGTGGGGCAGATGAAGGCTGTGCCGGTGCAGTTGGACTATGGCTTTTCTTGCTTCTGCGCTCTTCCCAGTGGTCATTTCTCCTCTGGTTACTGCTGTGGATACACAGCCTGATGTGAGGGAGGCACTAATTTCCTGCATAATGTCTCCATGGTTGGTAAGTTAAATTGGAGCATTAAGGAGGAATTTATGCCTGTTGCATCGGTCCTGTATTCCACCCCCTTGTTCAGCCCGGACACTGAGGTTCAGCTCTGAGGGCCTTCTGCCGGTTCCCTCATTGTGAGAAGTGAAGTTACAGAGAACCAGGCAGAGGGCCTTCTTGGTAGTGGCACCCACCCTGTGGAATGCCCTCTGGTGAGATGTCAAAGATGTCAAAAATAAATAACTAGCTGACTTTCAGAAGTCATCTGAAGGCAGCCCTGTATCAGGAAGCTTTTAATGTGTGATGTTTTACTGTGGTTTTATAATTTGTTGAAAGCTGCCCAGAGTCACTGGGGCAACCCAGTCAGATGGGTGGCCTATAAATTATCATTCTTATTTATGGATGGAATAATAATAATAATAATACAGCCATACCTTGGGTTACAGACGCTTCAGGTTGTGTTTTTTCGGGTTGCGGACCGCCGAAACCCAGAGGTACTGGAACGGGTTACTTCCGGGTTTCGGCGGTCGTGCATGCGCAGAAGTGCTAAATTGCGCTATGCGCAGAAGCACCGAATCGCAACGTGCGCAGACGCGCCGCTGCGGGTTGAGGACGCTGCGGGTTGCGAATGTGCATTCCGCATGGATCACGTTCGCAACCCAAGCATCCACTGTAGTAGTAGTAGTAATAATAATAATAATAATAATAATAATAATAATAATTTTTATTATTAATCTGTGCACAACCAGGTGGGAAGGTAACTTTACTGTTTCAGTGATGCTCAGTGTTTCTCAAGCTGTGTTTTCTGTTGCTTTACTGAGGAATGAGAGCACATACATGGAGCTCATAATTAGCTGACACTTAGAATAATAAAATTGTAGAGTTGGAAAGGACCACGAAGACCCCCTGCGATGCAGGAAACTCTGCAAAAGCCACCCAACCTCTGCTTAAAAACCTCCAAGGAGAATCCATCGCCTCCCAAGGGTGCCCAGTTCCACACCAGAAAGTATTTCCTGATGTTTAGTCGGGAATCTCCTTTCTTGTAACTTGAATCCCTTGGTTTGGGTCCTACCCTCCAGAGCAGGAGGAAACCAGCTTGTTCCATGTGACAGCCCTTTTGGATATTTGAAGATGGCTATCGGTGCATGTTATTCCCCAGCTAAAGAAACGCAAAACAACAACGATGATGTCACCTTTCCCCCATATCTTTGTATCCTGGGGCAATTGGTAATTAGCCCAGACAAAGATATGAATGATGTATTACATGGTTGTAACAGTCAGTTTGAACTTTCTAAAGTATGCGTGAGAGATGAGAAGGCCGGGGGTTTTTTTCCCCCTTTGCCGGAAGAGCCCAAAATTGCTTCTTCCTTTTACAATCAGTGTTTTTGATGGCTCTGAGGCTGATCATAGAGTTGTAGAGTTGGAAGGGACCCCCAGGGGTCATCTAGCCCAACCCCCTGCTACGTTGGAAATACATAGGTGTCGTACCCAAGTTACACTGAAGTTATACTGTGGGGTGGAGAATCACCTCAGCCCTGAAGTTGCTGCATTATTAAACATTCTTCTCATAGTCTTAATAGATAAGAACTTCTTTTTGTGTGTGTGAACGCTGTGAATTCAAAGGAACCTATGCATATTGGGAGGGCAAAAGTAGTCAGTGCTGCAGTAGTTATCAGTGATGTTGATTCAGAGCCTGCCTGAAAAGTGTAGCAGGATAGAGGATGGCCCATGTACTGAGTCAGATTTTGGCCCAGCTAGCCTAGGGATGTCTGTTCTGCCTGGCAACAGCTCTAAAAGGTCTCAGGCAGAGCTTGATACTGGCAAAATGTGTAGTAGACCTCTGTGCGTTCGTTATTGGGGCTGTGTTCTGTAAGGTGCAGGATCCCCTGGTTATATATAAAGGGTGGTATATAAATTTAATATATAAAATAAATGGAACACAGGTGGACTTAGGAGTAAAAATGCCTAGTTCTGTGCATAGTTGGGGAAATTTAATAATGTCTTAACACAAATAACATTTAAACTACAGTGGTACCTCGGGTTAAGTACTTAATTTGTTCCGGAGGTCCGTTCTTAACCTGAAACTGTTCTTAACCTGAAGCACTACTTTAGCTAATGGGGCCTCCTGCTGCCACCGCGCCGCCAGAGCATGATTTCTGTTCTCATCCTGAAGCAAAGTTCTTAACTCGAGGTACTATTTCTGGGTTAGTGGAGTGTGTAACCTGAAGCATATGTAACCTGAAGTACCACTGTATAGCTAAATTATTCCTAAACTTTGTTCTACCGAGAATCACTTTTCTGGTGTCCATCCTTGGCAAACCACCAGATTTTCCCCCACTCCCACACAGGAGAATGTCTGAAAGCCTGTTGAACAAATATGCTGCTTTCTATTCTGGTGCAGCTTCACTGTACAGTGGTACCTCTGGTTACGAACTAATTCGTTCCGGAGGTCCGTTCTTAACCTGAAACCGTTCTTAACCTAAGGTACCACTTTAGCTAATGTGGCCTCCTGCTGCCGCCGCACGATTTCTGTTCTCATCCTGAGGTAAAGTTCTTAACCCAAGGTACAATTTCTGGGTTAGCGGAGTCTGTAACCCAAGGTGTTTGTAACCCGAGGTACCACTGTACACTGAAAGAACAAAATGAACGGAAAGTGGACTCAGTAGCATATAGACACAGTCAGGTTTGTTGCTGCTCCAGTTCTCCGAAATGCTTGCTGTAGTTAGTCTCGTGACGAACTAAGTGGATGGGTGCTTTAATGGCCTCTAGGCGATACCTATATTGTTGGGGTGGCCAGTGGTGCTGGAATATACACCTGTAGCGCTGCCTGACAGCCAGACTCAAAAGAAACCTTCAGACAACCAGCATCTTACCACCTTCATCTTTTAAATAAAGTATTGCCAAAGAATTGATGCTTTTGAATTATGGTGCTGGAGGAGACTCTTGAGAGTCCCATGGACTGCAAGAAGATCAAACCTCTCCATTCTGAAGGAAATCAGCCCTGAGTGCTCACTGGAAGGACAGATCCTGAAGCTGAGGCTCCAATACTTTGGCTATCTCATGAGAAGAGAAGACTCCCTGGAAAAGACCCTGATGTTGGGAAAGATGGAGGGCACAAGGAGAAGGGGACGACAGAGGATGAGATGGTTGGACAGTGTTCTCGAAGCTACCAGCATGAGTTTGACTAAACTGCGGGAGGCAGTGGAAGACAGAAGTGCCTGGCGTGCTCTGGTCCATGGGGTCACCAAGAGTCGGACACGACTAAACAACAACATTGTAGATCGGGGTGGCTAACTCTCAAGAGACTACGATCTACTTTCAGAATTAAAAAGGGGGGGGGGTCAGCTCTAAGTTGCTGAGCTTTATTTGGGGAGGAGAAAGGCCCTTTTTAAGGGGTTAAAAAAAAGCTTGGGGAGGGGGCGGATTTAAGGCAAGGGACAAGGGGGTAAAGTCACTCACAAAAAAGATTGCTATGGATCAAAACAGCAGCACAGAGAAAGCTCCCTTCCAGAGAACATACAACAATGGAGGGCAGGGTGAGGGAGCAGGGCAGGAGTCAGTTTTAGTGACGCTAAGGAAAAGGAGCCAGAGATCGACCGCGATCTACCAAAACCTGGTGGGGATCTACCAGTAGATAGCGATCCACCTGTTGGACATCCCTGTTGTGGATCATCTGAAAGCATTCCGAGGATGCTGATCTGAGCTAAACAAGAGATATCTAAATTTGGTCTTAGCCAAAAGACCGAGAAGCGTTGAGTAACCCAGAGCAAGTCCTTAGAGCAAACAGATACCATTTTGGCCTTTCTTTGAAGATGTTAAGCCTCTTTCTCTCTGTCCTCAGGGGAAAGATTATGGCCAGCCGAGTTACAATTCAGCTGGCTTTTTTTTTGGCAGCAAAATATTAATTCCCTGACAAGCTTTCTCATAGCTATATAAATCAATTCCTGCATTGGGGGGGGGGGTTAACTAGATGAGCCTTGGGACCCCTTCCACCTCTACAGTTTTATGATCCCAAGTTTCCCAAAAGGAAACCGTACTGTAATTAATAGCAGAGCATTAAGAGGTTTTTATCAGGAGCTTGATTTGAGATGTCAGATTGCTTCTTACATGAAGGTAACAGGCAGTTCTGCAATGCAGCGGCTGATGGTTAGGTCTCCATGTGCCAAGCTAAGCTACTCTTCAGCCACCGCAACCGGCAAGAAGCAAGTAACTAAAATAACTTTAAAGCTCACTTGTAAATGGGTAAATAAACAACTTTTGCAACCAGAGTTGCACTCTTTTTATACGTCTACTAAGAGGTTAGCAGCCCACATTTCCACAGCCAGAATGGAAATGTAGGATACCGGCTTCTTAACAGGCAAAAGTCTTCTGCGGGACTTGACATCTTTCCGCAGGGCCTTCAAGACAGAGCTGTTCCACCAGGCCTTTGGCCAGGGCACAGCCTGACCCCCTCCTTTGGTAATCCTCACAGAACTCTAGCCCAATGGTTGCCGTTAATTTGATTTGAACTGATTTTATAATGAATTGATTTTAGAATGCTGTATTATTTTACTGTTGTTAGCCGCTCTTATTATTATTTATTACTCTACCAAGCAGGCTGGCAGAGGAGGAAAGTCTTCCCCTCTTCTGCAGCGAACATGGAAAACCCAAGTTGACTGATGCCAGTGGAATGGAGAGATCCACTCCCCTTCCACCAGCAAACTCGCTTGCATGGGATTCCTTGTTGCCTGTGGCTACCAGGCAAAAGGTTAAAGGCGGGGGGGGGGGTGTCTCTGCTTATGTGGGGCTTCCGTTCCCAACCACTGCACATGTCAGCAGGGCGCATGCAAGTCTGTTCTGTCCCCTTTCAGTGCTGAAAACAGTTGTGCTTGTGTGCTTGTATTGATCAGGCGCAAGTGGGGAGGTGCCTATGGAAGTCTGCACCAAACCGAAGGTGTCTGAATGGAATATGGAGAAGCCAGACCTTCTCTAAATGTCCATTGTGTGGGGATGAGGATGCACAACCACATAGAACCATAGCTGTTTGTGCAAAGGCAGGGCCAATGTAGTGCATGTGACGTAGGGATGTGGTCAGCAGCATTCTCCCCCCTCCCCACCTTCTTTTACATATGGGAAATTGCTGATCAGGGCTCATGCAGATCAAAGAATTCCAATTAAAGTAAAGGTAAAGGGACCCCTGACCATTAGGTCCAGTTGTGGCCGACTCTGGGGTTGCGGTGCTCATCTCGCTTTATTGGCCGAGGGAGCCGGCGTACAGCTTCTGGGTCATGTGGCTAGCATGACTAAGCCGCTTCTGGCAAACCAGAGCAGCACACGGAAACGCCATTTACCTTCCCGCCGGAGCGGTACCTATTTATCTACTTGAACTTTTGATGTGCTTTCGAACTGCTAGGTTGGCAGGAGCAGGGACCGAGCAATGGGAGCTCACTCCGTCGCGGGGATTCGAACCGCCGACCTTCTGATCGGCAAGTCCTAGGCTCTTTGGTTTAACCCACAGCGCCACCCGCGTCCCTAAAGAATTCCAATTAGCTTTGTCTAAAATGGCCTGACAATATACCTCTTTGCAGCTGTGACGTATCTGAATAAGAACACAAGCTGTCAAGTTTCTTTAGAGTTTAGATTTTAAATGCATTAAAATCTTTGGAGTGTCTTAGCAGATGCGGCACAAAACGATCAGCGTTCTTGGATCTTGAAACCCTCCCATTGAAACAGAATATACGTCTGGATGATTACATAATCATAAATGCTGCACAGAAAGCAAATAGGTCAGCGATACATGCAGGGTTGGCTGATTTTAATCAAGGAGAATGACTTAGGTTATTTAAATAAGAAAATAGAATTAAATAATGAATTTAAATCATTTCACGTACATACAAGAATATGTACTAATTGCTTGCTACGGCAATGAAGATGTATTAGTTTACTAGTGTAAACTAATCCATTTTCGTTGCCGTAGCAAGCAATTAATACATATATTATTGTACATGAAGTGGTTTAAATTCGTTATTTAATTCCGTCTGGAAGCATAATGCAAAATCTCTGGTCTGCAGCATACCTTGTGTAATGCACAGTTATATGTGATGTAGAGAAAGGAAGGAGGTGTGAAATGGAAAGTTTTCTGTCTGCTTTTCTTTGAACATACAAGGACATCAAGCTAGATCACTGACTTGAAGAGCCAGAACATAGCACAGTTAAATGTGTTGGATAGTGCATTGAGTGCCCGTAACTTCCCCAGAGGGAGGCTGGTAATTACTAGGTAAAAGCCGTCCTTCAATATGAAATGCGATTGCTTGGAGAAATATTCCCCCCCCCCAGCGTTCCCCCCCCCCTTGTGCGCAAAGCAAGCATTAATGCAGCATGTTTGATAGAGCTTGGTTGAAGAGATGAATTGTGGATTTAATAAAGGGTCATGAGCCCATACAGCAGAATGGATCCAAATAATGTCTTTTCTGATGCCCGCTCTTAATGGATTTACGGTAGTTTAGATAGATTATGAGTTAAACATCTGGCTAGTTTAGATGACAACTTTGAGCTAAGCTAAGAACTTGGAGAACTTAAAGAAGAAAAGTCACTTAATCCAGGGACAGCCCACATACATATTGACTATTATTCTGACCTCTTTTTCTTAATGGCGACATGAACCATTCATAATGTAAGAATATTCTTCATAACTGTTAGCAGGGCAGTGGGGTGGGGTAAGTGAAGAGAAGAGACAGCAGTTAACTAGAACGTTGTTGCAGTTAACTAGAACGTTGTTCACTGCTCCTGCCCAGACAGCCCATAAAAAGCATTTTGGTTTCTGAACTTCATCCTGGCGCCCAGGCATCATCACTTGGCTGCAAAAGGCTGATAGCCAGGTGCAAATGCGCCTGGCGCCTGGCTAATTTCGAACAGCGATTAGATGGCGCATACGACAGCAGCCTCCGTCAACCTGGTTCCATCCTGGGCTCCCATCAGCCCTGACCCTTGGCTGTGGTTGATGGGGGAATATGGGAATTACAGTCCAAAACATTTGGAGGGCACTATGCTTACAAATGCATACAAAGTGGGACGCAGGTGGCGCTGTGGGTTAAACCACAGAGCCTAGGACTTGCCAATCAGAAGGTCGGCAGTTTGAATCCCCGCGACGGGGTGAGCTCCCGTTGCTCGGTCCCTGCTCCTGCCAAGCTAACGGTTTGAAAGCACGTCAAAGTGCAAGTAGATAAATAGGTACCGCTCCGGTGGGAAGGTAAACGGTGTTTCTGTGCGCTGCTCTGGTTCGCCAGAAGTGGCTTAGTCAAGCTGGCCACATGACCCGGAAGCTGCACTCCGGCTCCCTCGGCCAATAAAGCGAGATGAGCGCCGCAACCCCAGGGGTCCCTTTACCTTTATGCTTACAAAGGCTGTTCCATAGTAAATTCTAGTGCGTTTCCATTTCGTACATGGTTGCCATTTCTACCCCACTTCCTTTGATTCGCAGAATTGCAGGGCCCAGTTTCACAAGAATAACCTCTAGCACTTAATCACAGAAAGCTTCGGAAAGCTGGGCTGTAAGTGATTTTAATAGGCTCAGATGGCATCAGGGAATAATGGTGGGGGGGATACTAGATGATTTTAAACGCAACATTTTCCTTTTTATCTATTCGGCCACAAATAGCAAGTTTAGCTAAGGGGGAGATGAATCACAGCGAAAGCTTTACTACAGAGAAAACCTTCAGAAGTTGATGTCTCAAGAAAAGGAAAGTTTGTCTCCCTCAGATCAGATGAATTAGCTCTGAGGTGGCTTCCGAATGTGCCGCTGAAAATCAGAAGTGCAGAACGGGTTTGTTTTTGGGAAAACGCAGATGAAGTACTCGGCTTGTTGTTGTTTTTTTTTTTTAAAATAATTATTAAAGTTTCAAAGAAAAAAATCACATTAATAAAAAAAAATAACAATAAAAAGGAAAAATACAAAGTAGAAAAAAAAGAAAAAACAGTTAAAAAACAATTCCATCTTTTCCTCACTTCTTTTACGTTTACTTGTTTCCCGGACCTCCTCATACCTCCCTCTTTTGTATTCCAATTAAATTTGTTAATCCAACAATTCCTTTCCCTCCTTTTTAATCCTAATCCTTAGTCCTGATATATTGTAACGTTAGATTTTTACATATTAAAAACCAATTTTTCCATATTCTTTTGTACCTATACAGCTAGAAACCACTTAACTTCAATCCAACATCATTCTAACATTCATTAATTTTACAATATTTCTGTAAGTAGTCTTTAAATTTCTTCCAATCTTCTTCCACCGACTCTTCTCCCTGGTCTCGGATTCTGCCAGTCATTTCCGCCAATTCCATGTAGTCCATCATTTTCATCTGCCATTCCTCCAGTGTGGGTAGATCTTGTGTCTTCCAGTGCTTTGCAATGAGTATTCTTGCTGCTGTTGTAGCATACATAAAGAAAGTTCTGTCCTTTTTTAACACCGATTGGCCGACTATGCCCAGGAGAAAGGCCTCTGGTTTCTTCAAGAAGGTATATTTAAATACCTTTTTTAGTTCATTGTATATCATCTCCCAGAAAGCCTTCGGCTTGTTTTTATTTGTTGGGTTTTTTTTTGTAAAACAAGCTAGGATTGGCCTGTGTAATAATAATATGATCCTTCAATATGCCATTCTACTGCTCCCTAGAATTTCTGCTCGAGTCATGGATGTAGAAACCCATCGAACTGTGCAGCTCTAGAACCAGTTTGCATGTCTGAAACCGTTTCAGGCATTGCAGTGTAGCCGTAATTATTCAAATCAGCTGATTGACGGGAAAAGCGTTGAGCAGGTGGGGACTTAATCCCCCTGCCTTAATAGTTGGTGGATGCCATTATTCCTCACAGTGAAAACAAATAGTTCAATATGTTTAAAGTTATTCATTTTTTAAAAAAAACAACAACAACCCTCTGTTCAAGGTGTGTTCGAACTTGTTCTGAGGTGATAGGACAAGCGCCGGTTTTTAGGAAATGATGCCAACAGAAACAAAAAGAGTGCTGTGATTGATGGGTACGGGTGTATGAAGGTCTTGCCCCCTTATTTTGTTGGCAATAGAGGGGAAACCTTTGCTTCCTTTTATTTATCTTCTTGGTTCCTTTGTGCTATTTATCTGAAAATTTTGGGAAGGAATTTGGAATATCCTTGAAGAGACCCTGCTTTCATGTGGCCGTATGTTAGCCAAAACATAAATGTAAGTAAAATTATACTCGTGCTTTTCAGTCTTTTATTCAAAAATCTGTGCAAGTAGATTGGAGATCTCAGCTGAACTTTCAAAGGATCAGTAAGACCATGATTTCTCCTTACTTGCAGTGATAAATGCCTTTGTAGTGTTTTCCATATTTTAGTGGGATGGCAGAAGAAACCTTACAAGAGTGTTCTTCTGCATGGTATTGTGTGTTGTGCAGCTCTCTGTTGGGAGTCGCAAACTTTTTTTGGACCGGTGGGCACATTGTGAATTTTGAGAATGCTTTGGGTGCCAGTCACAAATGCGGGGCATGGCATAACTAAATTAGATAAGAGTACAGTCATTGACTCAGGGGGCACTGTGGTCTAAACCACTGAGCTCATGGCTTGCCAATCGGAAGGTCGGCGGTTCGAATCCCCGCGACGGGGTGAGCTCCCGTTGCTCGGTCCCAGCTCCTGCCAACCTAGCAGTTCGAAAACACATCAAAGTGCAAGTAGATAAATAGGTACTGCTCTGGCGCGAAGGTAAACGGCGTTTCCGTGCGCTGCTCTGGTTTCGCCATGACCCGGAAAAACTGTCTGCGGACAAACGCCGGCTCCCTCGGCCAGTAAAGCGAGACGAGCGCCGCAACCCCAGAGTTGTTCGCGACTGGACTTAACTGTCACGGGTCCTTTACCTTTCCCTTTTTACGGTCATTGAACTACCTCATGCTTGTCGTGGGAAGTAGTCTGTGTCCTACTAGTCCTGATTTGTGTACACCACACAATATTGCTTTTACACACACACACACACACACACACACACACTGTTGCTTTCAAATAACGGAACATTCTCCAGTTCCGGGGGGAAAACACACACACACACACACACACACACACACAAACCCAGACACACAATTTCTCTCTCACACTTACACACTTTCACACTTTGCATAGTGACAAACTACACAACCCCCTCCCCCTCTCTCTGCCCAAGCGAATCCCTCTCAGTCATGCACACAGTCATGTACCCACCCACTGACCACCCACAAATTCAGAAAAGTGTGACGGAAGCGACTTCTAGTTCCAAAAAACAACAACAACACAAGGGCCACTAATCTGGCAGCTATGGGCATTCAGTTGGCCGTCTCTGCTCTGTGCTACCCTCTCAATGTTTCGTTTTAAATCCTGAAAGCAGATAGAGCAGGGATCAGCAAACTTTTTCAGCAGGGGGCCAGTCCACTGTCCCTCAGACCTTGTGGGGGGCCGGACTATATTTTTTTGGGGGGGTGGGGAATGAACGAATTCCTGTGCCCCACAAATAACCCAAAGATGCATTTTAAATAAAAGCACACATTCTACTCATGTAAAAACACGCTGATTCCCGGACCGTCCGTGGGCCGGATTGAGAAGGTGATTGGGCCAGATCCGGCCCCCGGGCCTTAGGTTACCTACCCATGAGATAGAGCCATAAACTTGTAGAGTTGGGAGTTGTTTCCAGGGCTCATGAAGTCGAACCCCCTGAAGTGCATGATGTTTCTTAGATACAGAAATGAGCCACCAGGCAGAGAATTACATTGGATCCTATGCAGACATACTTAGAACGCATTTGCACATGTTAATCCAGGGGCACTCCCAGATGTCTGATTTATCCAGTCATCGAAGTGCCTTTGCAGGCAACTTGTAAGACAGACACTCACAAGAGAGGTGTCAACTGCGCCTCTTGCTTGCTGCTAACATGAACACAATGACAGGGTCAGTGTGGGGGCAAAACCATCAAGTACCTCCTAGGTTCCGTAACAACAAGTATCTTGTCCGTTAGCTGTTTTCCTACATTTTGTGGAGCTTTTGCAAAAGAGCAAGCTAACATCTGGAGCGCTTTAAATAACCACCGTATTTTTTGCTCTATACGACGCACCAGACCATAAGACGCACCTCGTTTTTGGAGGAGGAAAACAAGAAAAAAAATATTCTGAATCTCAGAAGCCAGAACAACAAGAGGGATCGCTGCGCAGCCTGCATTCGCTCCATAAGACGCACACACATTTCCCCTTACTTTTTAGGAGGGAAAAAGTGAGTCTTATAGAGCAAAAAATACGGTACTTGGAATAAGAGATTCACCCAGGTTATCATTGTTTTTAAAGCACCCAGATGTATAAGCAGTAAATGATAAATGATTTACAACCTTCAGGTGCTTGGAAGAATTGGTAGCCTAGTGGGATGAAATTAAGAGATCACAGGGAACATATCACAAGTAGGAGTGCAAGACTTTTCTAAGTGTCTAGCATATGTTGTGTGCCAGCAATGCCATCTCTAAAAAGTATTTGTTTTTAAATGTTTGCATAATGCATGTTAATTTCAAAACAAAAAAACCCATAGTTCATTGCATGTTAAAGCAAAAGTAAACTAAAATCTAGCCTCTGAAAAAGGCAGTGCCCACAAGGAAGATTATGAAGATTAAGAATCCTAAGTCATTTGTGCACGATAACTTCTATAGACGTGAAAACATGGGACTCCGTTCTGTTATGTTACCCTTCATTTCACACACTTGCTGGTTTGTAATTTATAGGGTTACTCATAAGTGTTGTGCTTTTTTGGTATTTATATATTTTTCAGAAAAAGGAGAATTCAAGCATTTGTTTTGAGGAAAAAAGAAAAAAATTCTTTGGACTTTGCAAACAGATGTTAGAAAATGAAAGGTAGGTCAAATGTTGGGCCTACAAATCATGGATTTGCTGAGGGATGCAGTGAGCTATGTAATTATAGTGGTCTGTGGAGAAGTGGCATACAAATCAATTTTAAATTTAACTCTAAATTGTGAATTTCATTCCATTCAGACATGGGTTGAAATGATATTGGCCAAATCCAGAGAAAGTTACCCAAAGCAATAGGCCCAGTTAGTTGCAACTAATTTGTGCCCCATTAATTTCAGTGGAACTTAATATAACCATATAATCCTATTCATATTTACTCAGATAAGCGTGCATATTTCACACAGAGGGTGCTACTACTGAGAAGGCCCTCTGCCTGGTTCCCACTTCTCACAGTGAGGGAACTGTCAGGAGGCCCTCAGAGCTGGACCTCAGGGTCTAGGCTGTACAATGGGGTGTAGATGCTTCTTCAGGTATACAGAGTCAAGGCCATTTAGGGCTTTAAAGGTTAGTACCAACACTTTGAATTGTGCTCGGAAACATACCGGCAGCCAAAGTAGATCTTTCAGAAACTGTGTTATATGGTCCCAGTGGCTGCTCCCAGTCACCAGTGTGGCAGCTGCCACATTCTGGATTAGTGGTAGTTTCCGAGTCGCCTTCAAAGGTAGCACCACATAAAGCCATTGCAGTAGTCAAAGCAGAAGATAACCAGAGCTTGTATCACTCTGGCGAAACAGTGTGCAAGCAGGTAGGGTCTCAGCCAATGTACCAGAAGGAGCTTGTAGACTGCCACCCTGGATACAGAGTTGACCTGCACCTCCATGGACAGCTGTGAGTCCAAAATGACCCCAAGGCTGTGCACCTGGTTCTTTAGGGGCACAGTTGCCCCTTTCAGGACCAGGGAGTCCCTCAGACCTGCCCGCCCCCTTTCTCCCAGAAACAGTAATTCTGTATTGTTGGGATTCAACCTCAATCCATTGACCACCCTCCAACCATCTCCAGACAGTCACTGCCTTCACTGGTTCTGATTAAAACCAGAGCTGGAGCTGGGTATCATCCGCATACTGGTGGACACCCATCCCAACCCCCCTGATGATCTATCCCAGCAGTTTCATATAGATATTAAAAAGCATGGGGGAGAGGACGGAGCCCTGAGCATACAGGGGTCCAAACACCAACCTGCCATTACCACTTTCTGGACATGGCTCAAGAGGAAGGAGCAGAAGTCCAATTCCCAACCCTCCTAGGTGGTAGGATACCGTGGTTGAAATGTAGTAGGATTGCAGCCTATCTCCCTCTGGATTTGTGCTATTATTTAGAGAAAACTACTTTTTTTTAAAAAAAAAAAAAGCATATGATTTTCAATATTCAAAGTTTTAATATTTAGAATAGCGCCTAAAACATTTGCTAAAGAGCCTTGCTATTATGCCTTCAATGCACTGTTCAGAATGTAATCAGAATATAATAAAATATAATAAAACCATCCAATGTGCTGCATTAAAACTAAGCAATAGCAGGGCATAAGGGGTGCTATCGTCAGATCAAGGTGTGGTGGGAATTTTGTTGTGAAGAGGTTTTGCCAGTGTGGTGTAGTGGTTAAGAGCGGTAGTCTCGTAATCTGGGGAACCGGGTTCGCGTCTCCGCTCCTCCACATGCAGCTGCTGGGTGACCTTGGGCCAGTCATACTTCTTTGAAGTCTCTCAGCCCCACTTACCTCACAGAGTGTTTGTTGTGGGGGAGGAAGGGAAAAGGAGATTGTTAGCCGCTTTGAGACTCCTTAAAGGGAGTGAAAGGCGGGATATCAAATCCAAACTCTTCTTCTTCTTCTTCTTCTTCAGGAATTTGTTGATTTATCTGTTCTGAATCAGAAAATAAAATCATTGTTACGAGCCCACGAAATTTATTGTAATTCCACTCACCCTTAATTCCCTGGCAGGGGGGATGGGGGACACAATTTTGTGGTTTATCTCGGGTGCCAAAATGTTTTGGGCCAGCCCTGTATATTGGTGAAATATTGTTCTTGTCCTTGATTTTTACTAAATATCACATATCAAGAAAAGTTTTTTAAATCGGTTAAATGGTTAACAGTAGGACAGTTTGCAGAATATCTTGAATGGGCTGACAGTGCCCTAAACACTGCAAAAGAATGTGAGAGTGGTTAAATATTACCCTTGGATCATATACACATGCATGGTAGGGTTATGCTAGTGGCCTGCTTCATCAGTGGTCGGTAGACTAACGGCGGTTTAATAATTGCATTGTTAGATACATAATTAAAAATACATTTGGAAGACATTAAGGGTTTAACTCAGGCATAGGCAAACTCCGGCCCTGCAGATGTTTGGGAATACAATTCCCATCACCCCTAGCTAACAGGACCAGTGGTCAGGGATGATGGGAATTGTAGTCCCAAACATCTGCAGGGCCGGAGTTTGCCTATGCCTGGTTTAACGTCATTCCCTATGTACAGGAAATTCAAAGTTAAGCCTTCTCACTGGATCTTTAGTTCCTACAGCTGCAGTAAACTTAGGAAGGTCATGTGCTGTGTCTTCACGTGCCTCCCAGTTCGTACGGCACGTTTTAGTGCATTTATGAAATCGCTACCCAGCCCCTCCCAAGTACTCTTGAGTTGTATATATTAATAAACGTACACACATGCACACGCTACATCATTTTTAAACATCGCTGTTGCCCCTCCCAAATGTGTTCTACAGACCTTGCAAAGAAATTGCTTTTCAGATGATAACATAAGCTAATGTCACCCTCTGCTGTCAATCACAGTTTGCTCCTCTCGGTGAGCGTGGGCCATTCAGCGGTTCTTGCCTTGAACTATTTTCCTTTCTGCTTTCCTTCTAGAAGGTAGGCTCAAGTGCACTGGCCACAATCTTCAACCAACATGAAAAAGTGTGTGTGTTGTTGTTGTTTCTAACTTTTGTGTTTAATAATAATAATAACAACAAATTTTTATTTATACCCCGCCCTTCCCAGTTTAAAAACCGGGCTCAGGGAGGCTAACAGCAAATATAAAACATTGATTAAAATGCGACTTAAAAACAGCATAAAATGCAGCATCAATATCAATATAATTCAAAAATTCAGGGGTCTTTTTTTGGGGGGGGGGGAATTAGCTCACTCTATGGATAGGTGTTAACTTAACCTAAAGCAGCAGGGGCTAAACCAGGCATAGGCAAATTCCAGCCCTCCAGATGTTTGGGACTACAATTCCCATCATCCCTGACCACTGGTCCTGTTAGCTAAGGATGATAGGAATTGTAGTCCCAAACATCTGGAGGGCCGCAGTTTGCCTATGCCTGATCTAAACAATGCCATGTTTTCCACCAGCACTTAATTTGTCTTCCTGTTCTGCTCATTTGCAGTTGGAAAGTAGATTCAGTGAGAACTTTTTAAGTTTGAACTTGCTGGCTTTTGCAGTTGTCAGACCCTTAATGTTGTCTTACTGTATTTTTTGTTTGTTTGTTTTTTAATTTTTTAGTAAAAATTTGAACTCGAGCCCAAGATACAGAGCTTGCACAGTGGATAAGAAGTTTTAAAAGCTTTGGTTCAAGATTGCAGGAGGCTGAAAAGAAAAATTAAAGACATGAGAAGGAGGATCAAATGACAGGTTGCTGTGTTGACTTCCAGCACTGAAGATTGTAAATAGCTGAGAAGTGGAATTAATGACTCTGAAACTGAAACCCAGTTTAAGAAATGTCAGGTTGGTAGGGGTTCCTAGAACTCTGGAACTAGCTTACAACTGTTTTTAATCAACTTTGACTTTGTTTTTAAGGAAATGCTTGTCCAGCTATGGAAACTTAAATGCTTGCTTGTGGCTAAAGTTCTATTCTTAATTTAATTTTCGGTTCTTGCAAGTTGTGTGGCAGTGAGGGTTTGATCTGCATCATATTTATGGCCATTGTTGTGTTGGGGACTTTTCAGACACAACCCTAAGCTTACTGGAGTTCCCTGCTACGTCTAAACGTAGAGGAACTCTGGTTAGTTCAAACTGGTTTGTTCAAACAAATGAGGATAAATCCATGGTTAATTTTCCTCACAGGCTATAATTGAAACCAGCAGTGGGAAATAGTTTTTTTTGTCAAGCGCCACATTCCCTTGGGGTAATTTTGTTTGGGGGCTTTGGAGCCAAAAGTGATTGCGCACCCCACTTCCTTTCTCTTAACAAATAAATAAATTTATTGATGCTTATTCAAAGATATAGAAAAACACCCCCCCCATTACAAAGTATATTTGCACGATATACAGAGATAAAGCAGCTGCTTAGTCTAAAAGAGAACAAAGTCAGAAGGAAAAAAAGACGAGAGGAGAATCCTAAGGAAACAGAAAGCAAGAGAAAAGGAAAAGAAAGAAAAAACTAAAGAAGGATAAAGAAGAAAATTAAAGGACTTCTGGCTCTCTGTCTTGCAGCCACATATGATATTCATTCCTTAAGACCCAACCAATTCTAGTGTTCAAAACTCCCATTGTTCTAGGCGCATTTTGGCGCATTTCATTAGGGCGAGCAGTTTCTGAGCTCCGGGCGCAGTACTGCGCCGAAGATTTCAGATTAAAACTGCAGAGTGGAAGGAAAGGACAATCTTTTTCTGCCTCCCCACTTCCAGCCACTCTGAAGACTGGAGAAGAGACCCTCTTAAGAATATTAAGGGGGTGGGCAGGAGAAGGACTGGGCCATGTGAAAAATGAACATAACATTTTAGCTGCAGTTTATTCATTTTCAGCTTTGTATTCTTATAAAAAAGCGTGCCTAGACATTCCGTTGCTGTGCCCATAACCTCGGTTTAAGGTGCCATTTAGCTTCCAATTTTCCTATCTCAGTTTCTAACACTGAGCCATTCTATCTTCTATAAACCAGTCTTTTTTCAATCTTCAAATCCAGATATTACAAGTTCATTTTCTCTTCCAAACAAAAAGTCCATAAGAAAATTCCAATCCTTAACAAATGTCCGTAATGATTTTTCTCTCAATTAAACATGTTAACTTTCCCATCTCAGCCAATTCCAATCGTTTTAACCGCCATTCTTCTATAGTGGGGTAGGGTTCTTCCATCTTTGGCGCATATAGCAATCTCACCACTGTAACCTAAACCTTTTCCTCTCTCAATTTAGTCATCCCTCTTCTATCTCATCCCCCCGCCCCGCCCATGAGATTAGGCCAAGGGGGGCAGTTGGGCCACTTCTGGCTTAAACGAACTACAGTTCCCAGAGTTCAAATGTAAAATAATATGGGATTGTGGTTAGTTGAACATTAGAAGCAGATGCTTCAGATCTGCTCATGGCTACTACAAGACACGGGATGCAGTAGAGCAGAAGCCCACATCTTTGTGCAAGATTGTTCGCATAATTTGTCAAAATAAAAAAATCCTTCCAGTAGCACCTTTAAGACCAACTAAGTTAGTTCTTGGTATGAGCTTTCGTGTGCAAGCACACTTCTTCAGATACTTCAGTGTGTATCTGAAGAAGTGTGCTTGCACACGAAAGCTCATACCAAGAACTAACTTAGTTGGTCTTAAAGGTGCTACTGGAAGGATTTTTTTATTTTGACTATGGCAGACCAACACGGCTACCTATCTGTAACCGCATAATTTGTATAACTTGATGAAGACGTCAGCCCAGGATGTGGCAGCTGTGAAAAGGGAAAATTCCATTCTGGGGATTGTTAGGGAAAGGAATCAGAAATAAAATTGCCAATATCCTAATGCCATTATACGAAACTATATACAGTTCTGGTCGCCTCATCTCAAAAAGGAGCTGGAAAAGTTTCAGGGGGAAAGGCCAGCAAAATGATGAAGGGCAGAAAGGGACTTTTTGGGGACTTTCTAGTTTTAGAGAAAAGACGAGTAAGAGGCAACACGATAGAAGTTTATACAACTGAGCCTGGTATGGAGAAATTGGATAGAGAAAGGGGAGCTAACTGGGATTTGTATTTAATCAGTTTTTCTTTTAAAGAAAAGAACCACAGGTATGGAGAAAATATTTGCGCTGGGAGTGGGGCATGGAGAGATTGATGCTGTGGAGAGTTTTGTGGGGAAAGTTTTCCACAAAAAACGCACTAGCCTCATTTCCCAGTATATTACTTAGATTAGGAATTAATGGCACACTGATAACCGGGGGGGGGGGGGGACGGGACTATGCAAGGCCCTTCCACTTTGCAGAAACTTCCCTGTATAGGTTTGTGGCTACTTACAAGGTTTATGTTAAGAAAAGTGGTAACCTGTTTTGTGGAGAGAGCCTGTTACATTCTTTGTGCTCTTTCCGGCAACCCAGGTGCTAGACAAACCCAGGTTTAAAATTGTCAGTGGTGAATGAGTAAAGGTAGGTCCAGTCGTGACCGACTCTGGGGTTGTGGCGCTCGTCTCGCTTTATTGGCCGAGGGAGCCGGCGTACAGCTTCCGGGTCATGTGGCCAGCATGACTAAGCCGCTTCTGGCGAACCAGAGCAGCGCACGGAAACGCTGTTGACCTTCCCGCCGGAGTGGTACCTATTTATCTACTTGCACTGGCGTGCTTTCGAACTGCTAGGTTGGCAGGAGCAGGGACCGAGCAACGGTACCCAGATTCTTTTCCCTTCTACCTGCTTCTGAGAAAACGAATCACCCAGGGATGGTGATTTGGTCCTCTAAATGTTGCTGGACTACAACTCCCAAGATGCTGCCAAGGGCTGATGAAAGATGTAGTCGAAGGATATCTTGGGGGGGGGGCGCAGATTCCCCATCCCCACTGTAGCCCAAGGGTTGCAGAATAATAACAACCCTGAGGGATAGGATGGACTAAGAGATACAGAGATATTCAAGGTTGCGCACTGTCAGAGGTGGGATTTGAACTTGCCTTTCCCCGTTTTGCACAAGTCTGCAATAGCTATATTGTTGGTCTTCAACAGGTGGGTCACTCTGATTGACACCACAACCTCCTTTTAGAGCGAGAGGGAGACAAAGGGGAGCATCATTCTAGCTGGGTTCCGTATTTTAGATTTGTTCGTTGGCCGTTAAAACCCTGGGTTTTAGTTTTGAATGGTTGCATTATTGCTAGGCTCTTGGGCCGTAAGTTGTTCCTGTGTCCCTTATGGTTCTCCAGCACTGCCCGTTCTTACTGATAGCCCTGTGCCTCTGCTACTGAAGGCAGCTGTTTCTTAGGCAGCCTGTATTCTCCATGTTGCTGTTTGTAAGTTCAATGTGTCTGGACAGTCCTAGACTAGAGCCTGTGATATGCAACTTTCCATGATGCTGTCTGTTCCACAGATCTTTGCGGGACTTCTTACCTGAAAGACTGTGAACAAAACTCAGTAATTTTGTGTGTGTGTGTGAGAGAGAGAGCGCACCATCTGTACAAACATTGACAACTAAATAGGAAAATAACTATTAAAAACTTCCAGTGAAGGAGACAAAACACCCGGGTTGCAGTACCCACTGCTACCCCATCAAGCCAATCCTGGGGTAATTGGAGGCCATCCCTGACCTCCTTTTGCTTCGCCAGCAAGAATGTTGGCAGGTGTGGAGTTTGAAGTCATTAAGGTAAAGGGACCCCTGACCATTAGGTCCAGTCGTGGCCGACTCTGGGCTTGCGGTGCTCATCTCGCTTTACTGGCCGAGGGAGTCAGCGTACAGCTTCCGGGTCATGTGGCCAGCATGACTAAGCCGCTTCTGGCGAACCAGAGCAGCGCACGGAAACACCGTTTACCTTCCCACCGGAGTGGTACCTATTTATCTACTTGCACTTTTACGTGCTTTCGAACTGCTAGGTTGGCAGGAGCAGGGACCGAGCAACGGGAGCTTACCCCGTCGCGTGGATTTGAACCACCAACCTTCTGATCGGGAAGCCCTAGGCTCTGTGGTTTAACCCACAGCGCCACCCGCGTCCCATGAAGTCATTGTTGCTGGCTAAATACGGGAAAGGAACGGCTCTGAAGAAACAAGACTTTGCCATTTCCCTTTACCATCCCACAGAAGAAGAGTTTGGATTTGATATCCCACTTTATCACTACCCTAAGGAGTCTCAAAGCGGCTAACAATCTCCTTTCCCTTCCTCTCCCACAACCACAGCGCCAGATATGCTTAAGGCGGCCCTGTCCCCACCCTTCTGGCCATCGTTTGGCTCACTCCTCTTCCTGTGTGGTGTAGTGGTTAAGAGCAGTGGACTCGTAATCTGGTGAACCGGGTTCAATTCCCTGCTCCCCCACATGCAGCTGCTGGGTGACCTTGGGCCTCACTCAACCTCACTCACCTTCTTGGTCATTCACATGTGTTGCCCATCCTAAACATGACAAATTGCAGAATACGAATCGCATTTACAAGGTTTGCCCAAGTATCTTAACAGCCGTCAAACCTGGGCAGCTAACTAGGTTCCGAAAGCACTGTTAAGAATCCACGATTAGCTCTGCTTAACCCAGAATTGCATGTTTGCACTATATTAAACTGAAACTATGTTGAAAAAATTCCCCAAACCTAGCTCTGGGAAAGACAGATTGAGGAACTAGCTCTGCTCACTTTGCTTTATGTCTGGCTGAGGTGGTTGTTGTTGCTATTATTATTATTACTATTATTATTATTATTATTATTATTATTATTTATTATTATTATTTATACCCCGCCCATCTGGCTGGGCTTCCCCAGCCACTCTGGGCGGCTTCCAAAAAAAAAAATTAAAATACTATAATACATCAAACATGAAAAGCTTCCCTAAACAGGGCTGCCTTCAGATGTCTTCTAAAAGTCTGGTAGTTGTTCTCTTTGACATCTGATGGGAGGGCGTTCCACAGGGCGGGTGCCACCACCGAGAAGGCCCTTTGCCTGGTTCCCTGTAACTTGGTTTCTTGCAACGAGGGAACCGCCAGAAGGCCCTCGGAGCTGGACCTCAGTGTCCGGGTAGAACGATGGGGGTGGAGACGCTCCTTCAGATATACCGAATACAGATAATAATAATTATTATTATTCTATTTCTATGCTGCTTCTTATTCAAATAAATCCCAAAGCAGCTTACAAACAAAAGATAAAAATAACATAATGGAACATCACGAATACAGCATAAATTGTATAGAATACTGAACACATCATCAGTAGAACGTTCACAAATCACAAATTAAAGAATTACCATCTATGTAACACTATTAACAAAACAACTAAAAAATAAGCTAAACATCACAGTTACACCAAAAATCATAGTGTAAGATTCACAAAGCACGACAGCATTCATATCTATAAAACAACTTTAACATAATACAGTGGTGCCCCGCAAGACGAATGCCTCGCAAGACAAAAAACTTGCTAGACGAAAGAGTTTTCCGTTTTTTTAGTCGTTCCGCAAGATGAATTTCCCTATGGGCTTGCTTCGCAAGACGAAACGTCTTGCGAGTTCTTGCGAGTTTGTTTCCTTTTTCTTAAAGCCGCTAAGCCGTTAATAGCCGCTAAGCCGCTAAGCTGTTAATAGCCGCTAAGCCGCTAATAGCCGTGCTTCGCAAGACGAAAAAACCACAAGACGAAGAGACTCGCGGAACGGATTAATTTCGTCTTGCGAGGCACCATTGTAGCAACAAAACAAACAAAGCCCTGTTGAATTTGTACCTGGGTGTCTTCCTCAGTTGATTAGAGCCTGGTGCTGAGAACGCCAAGGTTGCAGGTTCGATCCCTGTATGGGATAGATGCATATTCCTGCATTTCAGGGGGTTGGACTAGATGATCCTCAGGGTCCCTTCCAACTCTACAGTTCTATGATTCTGTTATTCTCAGGAGCTCAATGAAATTGGGAAAGTTGAACATGGTTGGGTGCGGTGCTGGTTCTGACCATCTGTTGCCTCTGGTTCCGTAAGCTTCATCAACCATACCTGCTTTTTCCCTATCAGAGTGTGATTGTAGAAGACTCATAAAACCGCTTATGCCTGGAGTATTCTTTCTTTCTTTTTACAAATAAGCAAAATAAATTTTGTTCTTATTTAATTAGGCTGGTTTTATATCGTAGTGCCACAGATCAGTGCATTATAGCACTGCAGGAAAATCTCCCCTCTGGTCATAAGAATTCAAAATGAAGCTTTTAAAGTGAATAGTCTTCACTAATTAAATGTAATATAACCACAAACAGGAATATCACCAATTGTCCTCTTTGGTTATTCATTTTTCTTCATTCTGTCATGTATGCCAGCTTATTGTGTGGCAAAGTATGTGTGAGTTTTTTTGGGGGGGGCAGTGAGTGTTAAATAACGACTAGGTAATCTCTCGTGACAGGAATCCTAAAATATAATTTACAAGAGCTGAAGCATCTCTTTATTGCAAGGCTTGTAAATAAGTCCACCCAAGTCCCTAGCCTGCTTGCCAGCATGTGCCATTATGGGCAATGTTTCAATGTCTAGTCACCTGAAGGGAATTTTTAGTTCTCCAGGTGTTGGGGAGAGCAGGGCTGGGTTTACGTTTGATGAGGCCCTAAGCTACTGAGTGGGACGCGGGTGGCGCTGTGGGTTAAACCACAGAGCCTAGGACTTGCCGATCAGAAGGTCGGCGGTTCGAATCCCCGTGACGGGGTGAGCTCCCGTTGCTCGGTCCCTGCTCCTGCCCACCTAGCAGTCCGAAAGCACATCAAAGTGCAAGTAGATAAATAGGTACCGCTCCGGCGGGAAGGTAAACGGTGTTTCCGTGCACTGCTCTGGTTCATGCACTGCTCTGGCCACATGACCCAGAAGCTGTACGCCGGCTCCCTCAGCCAATAAAGCGAGATGAGCGCCGCAACCCCAGAGTCGGCCACGACTGGACCTATTGGTCAGGGGTCCCTTTACCTTTAAGCTACTGAAGGTAATGGGGCCCTTTATAATGTCCAGCTATCCTCTGTCAACAACAAATTGCCGCTGTTTTTTGTGTTGAACATACTATATCGTAATTTATGGACCTAATAGGTATCTAAAGGCATTTGCACATAACAAAATATGTATTTTATCAAAGTAATTTTATTTTATTTGTTTTTTATCTTATATTTTGCAAATGTACATCCAGGGGTTTTTTCCTTTAAATTTTTTCGGACCCCCAAGAGAGTGGGGCCTTAAGCTATAGCTTGTTTTGGTTATACAGTCATACCTCAGGTTACAGACGCTTCAGGTTGCGCAATTTGGGTTATGGACACGCCAAAACCCGGAAGTACCGGAATGGGTTACTTCCGGGTTTCGGCGCTCACGCATGCGCAGAAGCACTAAATCGCAACCCGCTCGTGCTCAGATGCGGCACTGCAGGTTGCGGACGTTGCGGGTTGCAAATGCACCTCCCGCACGGATCACGTTCGCAACCCGAGAGTCCACTGTACGTAAATCCGGCACTGAAGGCGAGTGGCTCTGTACATGTAATAAGTGCAACAAGAGAATATTCTTGGTGACCCTTTGTGCAGTGGTGCCCCGCAAGACGAATGCCTCGCAAGACGAAAAACTCGCTAGACGAAAGGGTTTTGCGTTTTTTGAGCTGCTTCGCAAGACGAATTTCCCTATGGGCTTGCTTCGCAAGACGGAAACATCTTGCAAGTTTGTTTCCTTTTTCTTAACACCGTTAATACAGTTGCGACTTGACTTCGAGGAGCAACTCATAGAACGTGGTGTGGTAGCCTTTTTTGAGGTTTTTGGTGATTTTTGAAGCTTTTCCAAAACTTTCCCGACACCGTGCTTCGCAAGACGAAACAACCGCAAGACGAAAAAATTCGCGGAACGAATTAATTTCGTCTTGCGAGGCACCACTGTATCGTGTCTTCGCAATTTCACTATCCTGAAGTACATAGTCTGCGGTGATTCTATTATTTCCATTTTCTCATGGCTTCAAAAGAAGTCGCTTTTAAAGGTCTGCCAGTGACTAAATACCATTTTTCTTCGCTTCAGCTAGTCAGAATTCATTCTCTCTGCCACCCCTGGTCATTACTTCTGATGACCCGTAAGCTGTTCAAGAAAGATATTTTGTTTACATTATTTCACTTTTAGATGTAACTTAGCATGTGTATAAAACACTGTTTCCCCTTTTTGTTTCAGGCATTCGACCACCAATCATGAATGGGCCCATGCACCCGCGTCCCTTGGTAGCACTGCTGGATGGCCGGGACTGCACAGTGGAAATGCCAATCCTGAAGGACGTCGCCACTGTTGCGTTTTGCGATGCACAGTCCACGCAAGAAATTCATGAAAAGGTGCAGCTGAACATTTATTTAAATTACCCGTCTAGGAAGTACCGTATTTTTCGTTCTATAGGACACACTGGACCATAGGAGGGGGAGAACAGGGGAAAAAAAATCTCTCCCTCTCTGCTCAGCGCCCCTTCAGCGAAGCGGGAGGAGAAACGGAGCAGAGAGGGAAAACTGTGCAGCGCCTCTCCAGCGAAGCGAAGCCTGGAGAGCAAGAGGGATCGGTGTGCACTGACCCCTCTCACTCTTCAGACGGCTATCCGCAAGCCTTCGGAGCGCAGCGGGAACTCCTGCTGCGCTTTGAAGGCTTGCGGATAGCTGCCTTAGGCCCCCAGAGCGCAGTGGGAGTTCATGCGGCTTCATGCGGCTTCAACAAAAGCAATGCAAAGCCTCCGGAGCTTGGGGGGAGCTCTCCCTCTGCGCTTCGGAGGCTTCGCGTTGCTATCGCTGAAGCCAAGGAGCCTGCATTCTCTCCATAAGACGCACCCACATTTCCACTTCGTTTTTGGAGGGGAAAAAGTGTGTCCTATAGAGCGAAAAATACGGTATTGTGAACACCATGTACCACTACCACTTTCCCCATTTTCTGTGCAGCACCTAAAAGGATAATCTGAAATGGCAAGCTGTTTTACAGATAATGCTCAGAGGAGCATACAGCCCTGGTTAGAAGTGCACTGTGTCCATCCTGGCAAATCTCAAAAATGGTAAAAAACAACAACAACCTTAAGCAGGCTTCCTCAACCTCGGCCCTCCAGATGTTTTTGACCTACAACTCCCATGATCCTTAGCTAGCAGGACCAGTGGTCAGGGATGCTGGGAATTGTAGTCTCAAAACATCTGGAGGGCCGAGGTTGAGGAAGCCTGACCTTAAGCTTAACTAATACAGGCGTACCTTGGAAGTCAAACGGAATCCTTTCCGGGAGTCCGTTCGACTTCCGAAATGTTCGGAAACCAAAGCGCGGCTTCTGGTTGGCTGCAGGAAGCTCCTTTCGGCTTCCAAAAATAGTTTGCAAACAGGAACAGTCACTTCCGGGTATTTGGGAGACAAAATGTCCGAGTACCAAGGCATTCAAGATCCAAGGTACAACTGTAAATATTTAGGACTCTCAGATATCCGGGCTCTGGTGGCATGCCCTTTCAGACTGGGGAAGCCAGCCCTGGCTACCAGCTGCCAGTACCAGGTGCTCTCTTTCCTGGTTGAATGGTTGGTTGGTTGGATGGTTTGGTGATTGCTCCCACCAGTTGCAACAATAACAGGAGAAGGGTTCTAAACTGAGCTAGGGGTTATGAGTGCAAAACCAGTAAGTCTGCTTTGTTGATGATCCCTCTAGGTCTTCCAAGAGTCATGTATGTGCTTGAATGATTTCAGGGACTGGGAACCAGAGGCCAAATGCACCCCTCTGTACCAGTTCCTGGCCTTCTCGGTTACAGGGAACCAGGCAGAGGGCCTTCTTGGTAGTGGCACCCGCCCTGTGGAATGCCCTCCCACCAGATGTCAAAGAGAAAAACAACTACCAGATTTTTAGAAGACATCTGAAGGCAGCCCTCTTTAGGGAAGCTTTTAATGTTTAACAGACTACTGTATTTTAATACTTTGTTGGAAGCTGCCCAGAGTGTCTGGGGAAACCCAGTCAGATGGGCGGGGTATAAATAATAAATTCTATTCTATCCTATCCTATCCTATTCTATTCTATTCTATTCTATTCTATTCTATTCTATTCTATTCTATTCTATTCTTCTCTTCTCAACTCTCCTCAGGCCACAGCCACTCTCAGCACCCTCTTGTGGTGCGTTTGCTTGCCTGGAATGCATTCCTGAACTGTGATTAGGGCCTGTTACTTGCCTGGATAAAAGGGATGCGGGTGGCGCTGTGGGTTAAACCACTGAGCCTAGGTCTTGCCGATCAGAAGGTTGGCGGTTTGAATCCCACGATGGGGTGAGCTCCCATTACTCGGTCCCTGCTCCTGCCAACCTAGCAGTTCAAAAGCAAGTCAAAGTGCAAGTAGATAAATAGGTACCACTCCAGTGGGAAGGTAAACGGCGTTTCTGTGCGCTGCTCTGGTTCGCCAGAAGCGGCTTAGTCATGCTGGCCACATGACCTGGAAGCTGTACGCCAGCTCCCTTGGCCAATAAAGTGAGATGAGCGCCGCAACCCCAGAGTCGGCCACGACTGGACCTAATGGTCAGGGGTCCCTTTACCTTTACCTTACTTGCCTGGATGGAGGATAGAGGATGGAAATGGGGTTTTGTGTTTATAAACCTATGACTTCTGTGTGGCTGGAATATAGCCCACTCTACAAATATCAGCGCCGCATGGTCCCTCTGTGTTCCTTGTTTTGCCTTTGGCACTGCTCACCACTAGCTTGCAACTCCCAGAAGCTTGCCTTTGAGGAAGACAGTTGCCCTCAGGCTGAATATAAGACCCATCTCGATTTATAGCAATGCTGGCCTTGCAGAGAGTTTCTTAGAGGCTATTGGGACAGTGTACATTTTCTTAAACATATGAAATGTGTTGTAAGAACACTAAACATTTGCTTTTTGGAACAGCCCAACACAGAAATGGCTAGTGTCTCTGCAGAATAAATTTGAACTAGTATTGAACTATAGATCCGGATCTATCTGTGAAGCCTCAAAAAAATTGGTTCCCTACCAAATAAATTAGTGTAATTTCTATAAACTGCTAATGGCTGACCTTTTCAGAGAAATGTCAGGTTTGTTTCCTCTAATAGATGGAAGATTTCACCAGAGATGTTGGCAGCATCTCACAGGATAACTTGCTTCAGATTGTAGCTTGACAGAAACACTCAAATGTTTCCACTCCAATATGGGCGACTGACCTTTAAATCCAAGGTTACCATAGGTCAGACCTCATTTTTCCTGAAGATAAGCACATTCAGTTTCCTAATTCAGTGAAGGGAGAATGTTCAGCACTGCGCTATTTCTCCTACCTAGCTTTTTTATTTGGGTGGGCAGGGGTGTGTGTGCAGGGAATCAGGGCCTTTCAGACAAGATGCTACTTCAAAGTCGTAGAATCGCAGAGTTGGAAGTCTAGACTAACCCCCTGCAATGCTGGGGTGTAGACAATAGACTCACTTTCAGGTCCACTGACACGGTTGCTGCTAAATACCCTTTCCTGATCGCCGAAGAATTGATGCTTTTGAATTATGGTGCTGGAGGAGACTTGAGAGTCCCATGGACTGCAAGAAGATCAAACCTCTCCATTCTTAAGGAAATCAGCCCTGAGTGCTCACTGGAAGGACAGATCGTGAAGCTGAGGCTCCAATACTTTGGCCCCCTCATGAGAAGAGAAGACTCCCTGGAAAAGACCCTGATGTTGGGAAAGATGGAGGGCACAAGGAGAAGGGGACGACAGAGGACGAGATGGTTGGATAGTGTTCTCGAAGCTACCAGCATGACTTTGACCAAACTGCGGGAGGCAGTGGAAGACAGGAGTGCCTGGCATGCTCTGGTCCAGGGGGTCACGAAGAGTCGGAGACGACTCAACGACTAAACAACAACAACCCTTTCCTACATGCGACTCGTGGCCTACAGAGCAGCTGGGTTCAAAAAGGTTAAAAAAGCTTTGGTCAGAGTTCATTACAAGGCTCTGGAATGGTGCAACCCATTGCTTTCAGGAAGTGGTAGACTTTGGGACGGCTGAGCGTGGTGGAATAGCAAAGACCATAGGTGGCAGACTGCCAATATTTGTATGGAGCTTCTGGGCGAGATCACCCATGGCTACAACATGTGATAGCTTTGATATGTTAATGGCAATACATTATTACCCTAGGAGCACGGGTGGCGCTGTGGTCTAAACCACTGAGCCTCTTGGGCTTGCCGAACGGAAAGTTGGCGGTTCAAATCCCTGCGATGGAGTGAGCTCCCGTTGCTCGGTCCCTGCTCCTGCCAACCTAGCAGTTAGCAGTTCAAAAGCACACCAGTGCAAGTAGATAAATAGGCACTGCTGTCGCTGGAAGGTAAACGGCGTTTCTGTGCGCTCTGGCTTACATCACAGTGTTCAGTTGTGCCAGTAGTGGAAAGAAGCCACATGACCCAGAAAGCTGTCTGTGGACAAACGCCGGCTCCCTCGGCCTGTAGAGCAAGATGAACGCCACAACCCCATAGTCACCTTTGACTGGACTTAACCACCCAGGGGTCCTTTACCACCTGGTATCTGGTACCAGTGTACTGGTACCTGGGACCAGTGAATGCTGCCTATTGTTAGTGGACAATAACAGCTTATCTCCCTCCCCGTGTGTGTGTGTGTTTGTCACACAAATATTGTGTGATTGTCACAAACACAGGACATAGCACTGACTTCCCATGGTAAACATGAGATTGGGCGAAGGCAATCCGCAGCAACTCTCTAATTTTGTGCAATGCCTTGCCTTCACAGAAGACACACCCTGCAGTGGCCTTTTTGTGACCGGTGCCCTTGGCACTATTCACAGTTTTTAATTCTTTTATCATTCAAAGCAATAAACACGGTGCATAAAATGTTAACCATTTCGGTTTTTATTTCGGTTTTTATTTATTATTATTATTATTATCCACATTTTAATTAAACGTTTGTCACAAGTTCAGTAGGGAAGGGAAGAGAGGCACTTTATAATTGATCAAAATGTGAGGACTGGCACCCCCCCCCCCAAAAAGCACTGCCCTTAATATTATTATTATTATTAATATTATTTTCATATGTTTTGTACGCCATCTCAAGAGCTTTTAGTGAGCCATCTGGGAGCTTAGGGCTAAAATGTGAAGAAATGAGGCCTGTGCAGAAGATACGATTGATTTGTAAAGTGCTCCTTTAATGCACGTCCTTGCTGGGCAGGAGTCCCTGGGGGGAAAGAGTTTATATTTTGGGGGAGCTCCTATGCTAGGCTTTCCTTTGCTTTTCTGAAACAAGCTGTAGGCTTCTTCAGCCTCTTGGGTGCAGGTAAAGTTGGCAGCCAAAATAAGAGGCAAAGGAGAACTTCTGCTGAAGAATAGAGAGCAGCCATAGGTGTGCATTAAGCCTAGCAGCTGATCCTATTCATCTCTTCTGTCTGTCTGCACAGTGGCTGCAGCAACAGTGTGATGGGAACAAGGTGGAATTGTTGTTTAGTTGTTTAGTCGTGTCCAACTCTTCGTGACCCCATGGACCAGAGCACGCCAGGCACTCCTGTCTTCCACTGCCTCCCGCAGTTTGGTCAAACTCATGCTGGTAGCTTCAAGAACACTGTCCCACCATCTCATCCTCTGTCGTCCCCTTCTCCTTGTGCCCTCCATCTTTCCCAACATCAGGGTCTTTTCCATGGAGTCTTTTCTTCTCAGGAGGTGGCCAAAGTATTGGAGCCTCAGCTTCAGGATCTGTCCTTCCAGTGAGCGCTCGGGGCTGATTTCCTTCAGAATGGATAGGTTTGATCTTCTTGCAGTCCATGGGACTCTCAAGAGTCTCCTCCAGCACCATAATTCAAAAGCATCAATTCTTTGGCGATCAGCCTTCTTTATGGCCCAGCTTTCACTTCCATACATCACTACTGGGAAAACCATAGCTTTAACTATACGGACCTTTGTTGGCAAGGTGATGTCTCTGCTTCTCAAGATGCTGTTTAGGCCTGTCATCGCCCTTCTCCCAAGAAGCAGGCGTCGTTTAATTTCGTGGCTGCTGTCACCATCTGCAGTGATCATGGAGCCCAAGAAAGTAAAATCTCTCACTGCCTCCATTTCTTCCCCTTCTATTTGCCAGGAGGTGATGGGCCCAGTGGCCATGATCTTCGTTTTTTTGATGTTGAGCTTCAGACCATATTTTGCGCTCTCCTCTTTCACCCTCATTAAAAGGTTCTTTAATTCCTCCTCACTTTCTGCCATCAAGGTTGTGTCATCTGCATTCCACAAGGTGGAATGGGAGATGGCAAAACCCCAATTGGTACCAGTTGTGCCATTGGATGTGCTTATGGCAATTTTGATCCTTATAGAGGTGTGGTTTTTTTTGTTACTCCTTTCGAGAAATAAGCAAACTATTGACAGCAAGAGAAACTCTTGCCAGCCGACCACTTATTGGAGAGCTGATGGGAAATTCTTCGTGACCTTAGATGCCTCTTGTATAAACTGACACCAGATGATGTTTTGGAACATAAAATCTTGGCTCGCTTTGGAGCCCTTTGCATAATGCCTATCTCTAGAGTTATTTTACTTTGAAGGATAGGTAGGGATGGGAACTGCCTTTCACTTGTTTTATTTGTGTTACGCTTTTAGTAAAAGTTAAAGGATCAGAAAGGAACAACCGTTCTCCACAGTGCTAATAGCTCCACAAGAAAACACTTCCATTGCTTTGCTCTATTTTTCTATTTTGCTTTATTTCCCCAAAGGCTTTTTTCTTGCCTTAAACAACTAGGGTACACTCAAGTTCAGTGAAACCTGATAAATGTCTTGAGATTTGCCATGATGCTAAAAACAAAACCTGCACCTCAGACTGTTGGTGGGCACTACCGGGTCCAGAGTAGTCAGATTACCAAGTACGTAACATCTTAATCCATGGTATTTTGCTAGGTTAAAGGTAAAGGGGCCCCTGACCATTAGGTCCAGTCGTGACCGACTCTGGGGTTGCGGCGCTCATCTCGCTTTATTGGCCGAGGGAGCCGGCGTACAGCTTCCGGGTCATGTGGCCAGCATGACTAAGCCGCTTCTGGCAAACCAGAGCAGCGCATGGAAACAACGTTTACCTTCCCGCCTGAGCGGTAACTATTTATCTACTTGCACTTTGACATGCTTTCGAACTGCTAGGTTGGCAGGAGCTGGGACTGAGCAACGGGAGCTCACCCCGTCGCGGGGATTCGAACCGCCGACCTTCTGATCAGCAAGTCCTAGGCTCTGTGGTTTAACCCACAGTGCCACCCGCGTCCCTCTCACCTCCCAGGGGGAACTAGCAAAATATAGTAGCATTTGTGAGCAGGTCTCTCAAGTGAACAGTAAGTCTCAGGCAATCATTTTGCTACCCATTCTGCTGCAACCGCACCTTGAAATTCTCCCTTGAGAGATGACCAGACTATTGGAGACGATGGCGTGTACCCCAGGAATTGGAATTCTGGAGGGCGTGTTGAGAACGTAACTGAATTGTGTTTGCCTTTGTTTTTCAGGTACTAAATGAAGCAGTGGGAGCCCTGATGTACCACACTATCACTTTAACCCGTGAAGACCTGGAGAAGTTTAAAGCACTTCGAATAATCGTTAGAATTGGAAGTGGTTTTGATAACATTGATATTAAATCTGCTGGCGATTTAGGTATGTCGTTAATTCACGTCTGTGAAATTTTATGTAGAAACCCAAGGGGGTTGGTGTTCAAACTTTGCTGACGTGTTTGAAGGTTGCACTTAAGTGTGGTACTCTGTATTTGAAATTAATTGAATAACTCAAGTAAGGGTACTCCAGTTGGTGCTTACAAAAATAAATAAATAAAAATAAATTTTTATTTATATCCTGCCCTCCCCAGCCGAAGCTGGGCTCAGGGCACCTAACAACAGTAAAATAATACAACATTCTAAAATCATTTCATTATAAAATCAGTTCAAATCAGATTAATGGCAACCATTGGGCTAGAGTTCTGTGAGGATAGCCAAAGGAGGGGGTCAGGCTGTGCCCTGGCCAAAGGCCTGGTGGAACAGCTCTGTCTTGCAGGCCCTGCGGAAAGATGTCAAGTCCCGCAGGGCCCTAGTCTCTTGTGACAGAGCGTTCCACCAGATCGGAGCCACAGGCCAAAAAAGCCCTGGCTCTGGTTGAGGCCAGCCTAACCTCTCTGTGGCCTGGGACCTTCAGGATGTTTTTGTCTGAAGACTGTAAGTTCCTCTGTGGGACATACCAGGAGAGGCGGTCCCGTAGGTACGAGGGTCCTAGGCCGTATAGGGCTTTAAAGGTTAAAACCAGCACCTTAAACCTGATCCTGTACTCCACCGGGAGCCAGTGCAGCTGGTATAGCACCGGGTGAATGTGATCTCGCAGCGAGGACCCCGTAAGGAGTCTTGTCGCGGCATTTTGCACCCTCTGGAGTTTCTGGGTCAGTCTCAAGGGCAGCCCCACGTAGAGCGAGTTACAATAATCCAGTCTGGAGGTGACCGTCACGTAGATAACAGTGGCTAGGTCAAGGCGAGAGAGGTAAGGAGCCAACTGCTTAGCTTGGCGGAGGTGAAAAAATGCCACCTTTTTTATAGCTGCAATCTGCGCCTCCTTGGAAAGGGAGGTGTCGAAGATTACACCCAAACTCTTAACGGATGGTGCTGGCACTAATTGCGCCCCCGCAAGAGATGGGAATTGCCCCCCAATCTCATATCATCCCGACCCAGCCAAAGGACCTTTGACCCAACGTAAAGGTAAAGGGACCCCTGACCGACTGGGGTTGTGCGCTCATCTTGCTCTGTAGGCCGAGGGAGCCGGCGTTTGTCCGCAAACAGCTTCTGGGTCATGTGGCCAGCATGACTAAGCCGCTTCTGGCGAACCAGAGCAGCGCACAGAAACACCGTTTACCTTCCCGCCGGAGTGGTACCTATTTATCTACTTGCACTTTGACGTGCTTTCGAACTGGTAGGTTGGCAGGAGCGGGGACCGAGCAATGGGAGCTCACCCCGTTGTGGGGATTTGAACCGCTGACCTTCTGATCGGCAAGTCCTAGGCTCTGTGGTTTAACCCACAGCGCCACCTGCTAATGGAAGAGGAGGGGAGGTGTTTTTTTTTGCCAGTTTGCCCTTCCCCACTAGCCATGGCACCTTCCGTCCTGTTGGAGGATCCCCCCACTCTGGAGCAGGTCTTCAGCGTTTGATGTGAGCTGGAGGTTACAGAAGGAAAGGGAATATTCTTCCTTCTGTTAATGGAGGCATGCACTGGATCAAAAGCACATCTGTGAACACAAGGGGGTTCCACTATTTATATTTAGGCGTTCATTGCTTTGCACTGACTTAGGCTGTCCCCTCCCAGCGCACTCTTGCTCCTTACATCCACCAAAATCTCTGGCTGCGGACATTGACTCAAAAGCTTATGGAACGTTTTGCTGTGGTAACGTTGCTGTGAAGCGTAGCCCAGCTTCATTGCATATTTGTGTCATCTCTGTTGCAGACAGCGAAGGTATAGGTGGCTAACTTGTGGCCTTGCCTTCCAGCTCCTGCTGGGCTGCACTACCCATTAACCCGGACCATGAGTCATGCTGGCTGGGGCTGGTAGAGCTTTCTTTCTTTCTTTCTTTCTTTCTTTCTTTCTTTCTTTCTTTCTTTCTTTCTTTCTTTCTTTCAGAGGTACCTCGGGTTACATACGCTTCAGGTTACAGACTCTGCTGGTTACAGACTCTGCTAACCCAGAAATAGTACCTCGGGTTAAGAACTTTGCTTCAGGATGAGAACAGAAACCGTGCTCCGGCGGCGAGGCAGCAGCAGGAGGCCCCATTAGCTAAAGTGGTGCTTCAGGTTAAGAACAGTTTCAGGTTAAGAATGGACCTCCGGAACGAATTAAGTACTTAATCCGAGGCACCACTGTATTTATACCCTGCCCGTCTGGCTGGGTTTCCCCAGCCACTCTGGGCGGCTTCCAACAGAATATTAAAATACAATAACCTATTAAACATTAAAAACTTCCCTAAACAGGGCTGCCTTCAGATGTCTTCTAAAAGTCTGGTAGTGGTTCTTCTCTTTGACATCTGCTGGGAGGGCGTTCCACAGGGCGGGTGCCACCACCGAGAAGGCCCTCTGCCTGCTTCCCTGTAACATGGCTTCTTGCAGTGAGGGAACCGCCAGAAGGCCCTCGGAGCTGGACCTCAGTGTCTGGGCAGAATGATGGGGGTGGAGACACTCCTTCAGGTATACAGGGCCGAGCATGAGATTCTTAACCCAGGGCTGTAGATTCGAGCCCCACATTGGGCAAAAGATTCTTGCACTCTGGGGGATTGAACTAAATGATCTTTGTGGTCCCTTCCAAACTCTGTGATCTGGAGCAGTGTTGGCTCTGGGTTTTGAAGGCCTCTTGGGCAAGGCATCCTCCATGCCACCTCCCATCCACCTCCATGACTCCCAGCTCCTCACTGCCCCACGTCACGAGGGGCATGAGGGTTCCTGAGCCCTCAGCTGATGCCTGAGCATGCCAGCCATTGGTGCCAGCTCTGGTCTGGAGGACCACAGGTCAGCTACGCCTGGATCACAACCTTGGAGCATCCTAGAAACTACCGTATTTTTCGCTCTATAGGACACACTTTTCTCCCTCCAAAAATGAAGGGGAAATGTGTGTGCGTCCTATGGGGCGAATGCAGGCTTTCACTGAAGCCTGGAGAGCGAGAGGGGTCGGTGCGCACCGACCCCTCTCACTCTCCAGGCTTCAGGACAGCCCCAGCGCCAGCCCCACAAGGTCGGGGGACAGCAGGGAGGCGGAACGCCGCCATCCCGCTGTCTCCCGAAGTGGTTTGGAGGCTGACGGCGGGGAGACCCCGCTGCCTGCCCCGCAAGCTCCGGGGACAGCTGGGAGACGCAGCGCGTCTTCCTGCTGTGCCCGGACCTGATCTGAAGGCGGGCGGCGGGGAGAAGAGCGCTTCTCCCTGCTGCCGGCCCCACAAGCGCCTGGGGGGGAAATAAATTTTTTTTTCTTTATTTCCCCCCCAAAAAAACTTGATGCGTCCTATGGGCCGGTGCGTCCTATGGTGCGAAAAATACGGTAAATTCTGTCAAGTGAGCCTTGGTCCCATCCCTGGAGCAACTGCTTACATCCGGCTCCACTCTCCCCTGCCCTACCCAAAGCAAGAGTTTATTCCGCAACCCCTCTTAATTTCTCTTACACTTTTCTGATGCATGGCTTATTTTAGATGGTTGAAGCATCAGGTGGGGGCTGTCCATTTTTTAATCGTTGGAAAGGTGCATAGTCTTGCTTTAGGTCAGGCATAGGAAAACTCGGCCCTCCAGCTGTTTTGGGACTACAACTCCCATCATCCCTAGCTAACTGGACCAGTGGTCAGGGATGATGGGAATTGTAGTCCCAAAACATCTGGAGGGCCGAGTTTGCCTATTCCTGCTTTAGGTGCAGTTACAGATAGGTAGCCGTGTTGGTCTGCCATAGTCAAAACAAAAAAATTCCTTCCAGTAGCACCTTAAAGACCAACTAAGTTAGTTCTTGGTATGAGCTTTCGTGTTTCTGAAGAAGTGTGCGTGCACACGAAAGCTCATACCAAGAACTAACTTAGTTGGTCTTTAAGGTGCTACTGGAAGGAATTTTTTTGTTCTGCTTTAGGTGCTTAATAGTATATGTCTTTCCAACATCTCTGAGGGCCAGGGGCTGGTTGAATTCATAAAGATGCTGTGGGGGGGGGTTTTCCGTGGCATTCTGGAGCCACCCTAGGATTCAACACATTGTGTTTTTTCTAATTATTATTTAAGGGATTGCAGTGTGCAATGTTCCGGCTGCATCCGTGGAAGAGACAGCAGACTCTACAATGTGCCACATCTTGAACCTGTACAGACGAACCACCTGGCTTCATCAGGCCTTGCGAGAAGGCACGAGGGTGCAGAGTGTGGAGCAGATCCGGGAAGTGGCTTCTGGGGCTGCAAGAATCCGAGGGGAGACCCTGGGCATTATTGGGTTAGGTAGGCCCACCCTGTTGTCCTGCTCTCTGCTCTTTGAAGATAAAGTCTGTTTGTTAGTTAAATGCATTCATTGTTGTGGCTAATCGGGACCCTAACAAACTGCTAGGGATGATGGTATCCTATTTAGAATCACTGCCCTGGGTTAGCTAGTGCCCTAAGATGCTCCAAACCTATTGTCTGCGTTACCAGGACCAGATATCTACCCCTCTACAGTGGTACCTCGGTTTAAGAATAGTCCTGTTTATGAACGATTCGGTTTACGAACTTCGCAAAACCGGAAGTAGTGTTTGCGAACTTTACCTTGGTCTACAAACGGAAACCGAACTGTGGAAGGGCACCGGTGGTGGGAGGACTCATTAGAGAAAGCGCGCCTCGGTTTAAGAATGGAATCGGTTTAAGAATGGACTTCAGGAACGGATTAAGTTTGTAAACCGAGGTACCACTGTATTTTGCTCAGTAGTTCATTTCTAAAATGTATTCCAGAACCACCTTGTCACTCCGTAGCAGAAATAAGTTTGTTGAACCATAGTGGGCAAGAGCCTACACAAAGTCTGGGGAGTGGTGGAAGAGTAACAGTGATGTTTTCCTAATGGAACTGGAAATTTCTCTTCTCCATGTTTCATTAGAACTCTTTTAAGTTGGACTACTGTGTACGTACTCTGCAACCTCATTCTGACGTAACACTAAACTATGGCTTAGCATTATATGAATGGCCCTCTGCTTTGTGAGCTCCCTTCTCTTCTTCCTCTGCAACCATGAGGAGGAGTAGATAGGAAGGTTTTGCTTCCACTTGCAACTACCGTATTTTTCGCTCTGTAGGACGCACTTTTTCCCCTCCAAAAATGAAGGGGAAATGTGTGTGCGTCCTATGGAGCGAATGCAGGCTTTCCCGGGCTTCCTGCAGCTCCGCGCCACCCTCCGGATCCCGGCGCGAAGCCGCGCGGGGCTCCGGAGGGTAGCGCGGAGCTGCCTGAGCTCCAGGGCTTCTTGCAGCTCCTCGCCACCCTCCCGATCCCGGCGCGAAGCCGCGCGGGGCTCCGGAGGGTGGCGCGGAGCTGCCTGCGCCCCAGGGCTTCCTGCAGCTCCGCGCCACCCTCCCGGTCCCCGCGCGAAGCCGTGCGGGGCTCGGGAGGGTGGCACGGAGCTGCCTGCATTCCGAAGCCTGGTGCACACTGAAGAGCGCGCCCGGGCTTCGCGCACCTCTCCACAAGCCTGGGGAGACCGGCTCGGGTCCCTAGGCTTGCGGATAGCAGGCTGTTCTGGGGGCTAGGGTCGGGGGAAGCTCGGGCTTCCCCCGCGCCTGCCCCGTGCCTGGGGAGGGAATTTCTTTTTCTTTATTCCCCCCCCCCCAAAAAAAAATTAGGTACCTTGAACGCACCTTGTTTTAGAGGGAGAGAACAAGAAAAAAAAATTTTTCCCTGTTCTCCCCCTCCTATGATCCGGTGCGTCCTATGGTCCGGTGCGTCCAATGGTGCGAAAAATACGGTAATTATGGCCACGCGTTATCCTTGGACCCAGATAAACTGGATATTCTTAACTATGGTTTAGGGAAAGAAGCAAACATTAAACCTTGGTTTACGATTCTGCTAAACCAGTGTTCTTCAGCTTTGGGTCACCAGATGTTGTTGGACAATATCATCAGCCAGCTTAGCCGCAGGTGGGACCCACAATTGAAAAACACTGTCCTAAACCATATTTAAGATTCAGCTTTGGGGATAATGATAATAAACCATGGTTAATTGAAAGCAGAAGCAAAACCTTCTCCTTATAAGACTCACTTTTTCCCTCCTAAAAAGTAAGGGGAAATGTGTGTGCGTCTTATGGAGCGAATGCAGGCCGCGCAGCTATCACAGAAGCCAGAACAGCAAGAGGAATTGCTGCTTTCACTGCACAGCGATCCCTCTTGCTTTTTCTGGCTTCTGAGATTCAGAATATTTTTTTTCTTGTTTTCCTCCTCCAAAAACCAGGTGCGTCTTGTGGTCTGGTGCGTCTTATAGAGCGAAAAATACGGTAGTTTAACATTGCATCCAAGCCCCATCTGCATGAATGGGTGGGTTGCTTTATACCTGCCTCAACAATATTTGTTGCAAGACAAAAAAATTCTCCCCCTCCCCGCAGGACGAGTTGGTCAAGCGGTTGCACTACGTGCAAAAGCCTTTGGCTTCAATGTCATTTTCTACGACCCGTACCTCTCAGATGGCATGGAACGTGCTCTTGGACTTCAGCGGGTGACAACTTTGCAGGATTTGTTGTTTCACAGCGACTGCGTCACCCTCCACTGCAGCCTAAACGAACACAACCATCACCTTATTAACGACTTCACCATTAAACAGGTACGTTTCGGATAATGTCACAGTGACGATAAGAGTTAACATTTACATAGCAATTTTCGTGTGTTCTAAGCACTTCACAAACATCGCCTTAGAGGTACTTACGAGGCAGACCAATGATGCCATCGCCATTTTGCAGATATATAGTTACAGTGTATATTGAGAGGCGAGCGGTTCTGCCATGCAACCAGGTATCAATTTTGTCTGCTGTCTGTCCTAATAATAGGTTCTACTTGGTGAAGAAATGTCACATCCTACCACTGCAGTTTAATCACGTGGATCTTTGTTTACTCATGAACTGAAAAGTTGCCTTCTGATAAAATTTCTGCACATCTCAATTCGTAGATTAAGTGGCTACTGCCCCCTTGTGTTCAGTGCTAATACTCACAAGCGTTCCCATCCCAATTTATTTGTCCGGCTACTGGCGGAGGAGAGTACTTGAAATAATTTTGGACTTTCAACTTAAATGTTTGCAGATCACCCATAGCATTTACAGCCGTAACTTAGTTTTTATTGAACTTACATTATCAGAAGTGGATGCTTGCCAATCAAAACAACCATTTCTTAGTTCTGTAGGCAGAACTACAGAATAATGGCAGTCTTGCAATTAGTTGCATCCTAGATGACACAACCTTGATGGCAGAAAGTGAGGAGGAATTAAAGAACCTATTAATGAGGGTGAAAGAGGAGAGCGCAAAATATAGTTTGAAGCTCAACATCAAAAAAAATAAGATCATGGCCACTGGGCCCATCACCTCCTGGCAAACAGAAGGGGAAGAAATGGAGGCAGTGAGAGATTTTACTTTCTTGGGCTCCATGATCACTGTAAATGGTGACAGCAGCCACGAAATTAAAAGACGCCTGCTTCTTGGGAGAAAAACAATGACAAACCTAGACAGCATCTTAAAAAGCAGAGACATCCCCTTGCCAACGAAGGTCCGTATAGTTAAAGTTATGGTTTTCCCAGTAGTGATGTATGGAAGTGAGAGCTGGACCATAAAAAAGGCTGATCGCCGAAGAATTTGTGCTTTTGAATTATGGTGCTGGAGGAGACTCTTGAGAGTCCCATGGACTGCAAGAAGATCAAACCTATCCATTCTGAAGGAAATCAGCCCTGAGTGCTCACTGGAAGGACAGATCGTGAAGCTGAGGCTCCAATACTTTGGCCACCTCCTGAGAAGAGAAGACTCCCTGGAAAAGACCCTGATGTTGGGAAAGATGGAGGGCACAAGGAGAAGGGGACGACAGAGGATGAGATGGTTGGACAGTGTTCCGAAGCTACCAGCATGAGTTTGACCAAACTGCAGGAGGCAGTGGAAGACAGGAGTGCCTGGTGTGATCTGGTCCATGGGGTCACAAAGAGTCAGAAACGACAAAACAACAACAACAACTATTGTGTTATGCAGCCACTTCTCTGAGGTTTGGTAATCAGACCATCCACCTGATGTATTGGCACCTAGTTCATGGAAGCTTGTGCTGCGGTAATTCCAGGAATCTCTTTTTCATCTGTGAACCTGCATGAGAACATGAGAATTCAATCCACTTCTGGGTGCCCCCCCCCCCCCCCCGCTTTAAGAGGTCTGGCGACTGGGCAGAAGGGTTTTTCAGCTGTGATGAACAGAATATGGAATAGCCACTGGCTGCTTCATGGCCTCTATTTAGGCAGGTTGCAAAACCACCTTTATTTCAGCAGGCATTTTCAGGGCACATTAGATTTTAGAGTTGTGCTTTGATTCCCAGGGAACGAGGTATTAACGTTTAGAAAAGCTTCTCTGAGATGTCTTGAGCCCATGGGACAGAGCAGGATGTCAAATAAAGAAATATAAACGCATTAGTTAACCTGTTGCTATCTTGCTGCTCCTGCAATCGTATGAGGTACTTCAAATTGTCGTTTTATTCTTTTTTTATATTAATTACAGTGCCGATTCTGTTTTTAAAAATGGTGCTGCAGAAATGTTGGTATAAATGAATGCTCTGATCTTTAAGGTGCCACAAACCTTTTCTTTATTGCAGCCAACAGAATTTGCTGTGCAGCTAATTCTATGGATTCTCTGTTGAGGCAGTTCATGATTTGTCTTTTATCTAGTCATACGCTTCACATAAACTGGTTTCTACAGCTTTCTGGGTTTCAAGTTAATTGGGTTTCAGCAAGCAAGAAATCTCAACATTATGGGCTGGCCATTTGTTGAATGACATTTACATAGTTTATGGATATGTTTGCTTGCAAGTTTCTGAAAGCCATGAAACTCCTTGATTCAACAGGAAATCAACATAAGCGTATTACTGAAAGCTACAATTGTCTGTGTCAGTTTTATAATTTATTAAATATTTCCGCTTTCCTAAAGGATCTTGGAATGCAAAGGTGTTCTGATAAGTTATTAATATGTCACTTATTTTTATGTCGACAGCTGTGCTGTTCTACTTGGTACAACTTTAAGTGTTTCCATTGATATGTTAAGGCAAGTAGAAAATTACATTGTTGCCTCAGTAAGCAAACACATTTTGTTTGCTAATGGGTGCTTGTTTTCACACGTCTTGTTTTTAGTAATTTCTATTCACTTTACCTTAAAAAATGTTTTTTTTTTGCAGTAAATCGGTTCAGTTTCTTGTGAAAGGTAGAGAAAACAGCCTGCACTTTCCAAGGCCGCGGCAGTTCCTTTCAGCGACTCACAGTCTTAAATTTAATAAATTGTCATCTGACTTCAGTGCAGTACAACAGGGCACACATTTTAAAGTCCTGTTAACTAGACGGAAAGTATTTTTAAACCATATTTTTAAGATTTGCTTTCAGTACAGTGGTGCCCCGCAAGACGAATGCCTCGCAAGACGAAAAACTCGCTAGACAAAAGAGTTTTCCGTTTTTTGAGTCGTTCCGCAAGACGAATTTCCCTATGGGCTTGCTTCGCAAGACGAAACGTCTTGCGAGTTCTTGCGAGTTTGTTTCCTTTTTCTTAAAGCCGCTAAGCCGTTAATAGCCGCTAAGCCGCTAATAGCCGTGCTTCGCAAGACGAAAAAACCACAAGATGAAGAGACACGCGGAACGGATTAATTTCGTCTTGCGAGGCACCACTGTATTGCCTTAGGCTAAATTATAGCATTTAAACACAGACTGAACATCTGTCAAATGCAAAAATTAATCTGTATGATGCTCCCCGGGCCTTGTTCAGTTTAACCGTGATAAAGATGCAGTTTTGCTTGGCTATTTACACCTTTTAAGCTTGGTTTATAATAAGATTTTTGTAGCATTTTTCCAGTGTGTAGTAAGGCAAGTGGTCCACTTTTTGGTGTTGGCTGTTCCAATGACGGCTGGTTCCTCTACTAACATCAACTTTATTTCGCGCGCTTTTAATCTCGGCATTTTAACTTCCCGCAGATGCGACAGGGAGCCTTCCTTGTGAACATGGCTCGAGGAGGGCTAGTAGATGAAAAAGCACTTGCACAGGCCCTGAAGGAAGGAAGAATACGAGGGGCAGCCTTGGACGTACACGAGTCAGAACCATTCAGGTGATTCTGTTTCCTGTTCAGTGCCTGTTCTATTGCTAAACAAAAATTAAAAGGTAAAGGGACCCCTGACCATTAGGTCCAGTCGTGGCCGACTCTGGGGTTGCGGCGCTCATCTCGCTCAATTGGCCGAGGGAGCCGGCGTACAGCTTCTGGGTCACGTGGCCAGCATGACTAAGCCACTTCTGGCGAACCAGAGCAGCGCACGGAAACGCCGTTTACCTTCCTGCCGGAGTGGTACCTATTTATCTACTTGCACTTCACGCTTTTGAACTGCTAGGTTTGCAGGAGCAGGGACCGAGCAACGGGAGCTCACCCCGTCGCAGGGATTCGAACCGCCGACCTTCTGATTGGCAAGTCCTAGGCTCTGTGGTTTAACCCATAGCGCCACCTTCTAAATGAAGATTCTCTGGTCCTTCCTAGAGTGTTCCAAGTGTCTCCTATACTTGCATCTCTTGATTATTATCAGAATATGCAGTGACCCAGAATATGTTGTTTCCTGCTATTTATTGAAAAGAAAATATCAATTATGTGCCCCTGGTGACCATCCTTTGCTCGCCTTCATACCCACTGGCTCGGGTAGCAGCAGGTTCAACTTGCCCTTGCTTCTGATTAGTAGGAAATTAATGGTTCTACACAATCTTCCAAGGGTAAAAGGCGTATTTCGTAGTAAAAATACGTTCCCGCCTGACTGCTTGGCCTGTCCTCCATCTATATTCTCTGTCCTGCAGGGCTCTGAGATACAGGTAGTGTTTTTGGATGATGCGCGAGCACCTAACAGATCCACACAAAAGTTTAGACAACACCTTGATAGCTTCCGTGGATTCAGTCAGCAGTGAAGTTGTGAGGAACAGATACCTCAGAGATGCTGTTTGATCCATTTCCACTATCAAGTTTTGGCCAGGGAAGCCCACCCACCCCAGTATACAGCTCAATCATACTTTCAAAATCTGTTTGGGGTGCCAAGATATTGACCTGGTTGAGACTTGATATGAAGGCAGGGAGAAGCTGTTCAAATGAACCATGTTCCTCTCATAGAACCACAGAACCAGCAACTCCAGAACTAACTCTCCCAAAAGTTTACCACAAATACCCGTATTTTTCGCTCTATAAGACGCAGCAGACCACAAGACGCACCTAGTTTTTGGAGGAGGAAAACAAGAAAAAAAATATTCTGAATCCCAGAAGCCAGAACAGCAAGAGGGATTGTTGCGCAGTGAAAGCAGCGATCCCTCTTGCTGTTCTGGCTTCTGGGATAGCTGCGCAGCCTGCATTCGCTCTATAAGACGCACACACATTTCCCCTTACTTTTTAGGAGGGAAAAAGTGAGTCTTATAGAGCAAAAAATACGGTACTTCTCTTTATATCTAGGCAAATGGCTGTCTTACTGTTTTATTACATATATCTTCCTCCAGCGAACTCTATGGAAACATCTACTCTGAGCTTTCAAACTCTGCCTCAATACTGTTTCCTCAAATGCACATGTCGTTGTTCCCATTATCCTCAGCATTGGCTGTGCTGTTGAGAAATGGAAGTCGTGGGTGTTTGCAGTTCATTTTTGGCTGTGTATACTTATTCTTGGGGACGCGGGTGGCGCTGTGGGTTAAACCACAGAGCCTAGGACTTGCCGATCAGAAGGTCGGCGATTTGAATCCCCGTGACGGGGTGAGCTCCCGTTGCTCGGTCTCAGCTCCTGCCAACCTAGCAGTTCAAAAGCGTGAAGTGCAAGTAGATAAATACTTCCCGCTCCGGCGGGAAGGTACCGTATTTTTTGCTCTATAAGACTCACTTTTTCCCTCCTAAAAAGTAAGGGGAAATGTGTGTGCGTCTTATGGAGCGAATGCAGGCTGCACAGCTATCACAGAAGCCAGAACAGCAAGAGGGATTGCTGCTTTCACTGCGCAGCGATCCCTCTTGCTGTTCTGGCTTCTGAGATTCAGAATATTTTTTTTCTTGTCTTCCTCTTCCAAAAACTAGGTGCGTCTTGTGGTCTGGTGTGTCTTATAGAGCGAAAAATACAGTAAACGGCGTTTCCGTGCGCTGCTCTGGTTCGCCAGAAGCGGCTTAGTCATGCTGGCCACATGACCCGGAAGCTGTCTGTGGACAAACGCCGGCTCCCTCGGCCAGTAAAGCGAGATGAGCGCCACAACCTCAGAGTCGGTCACAACTGGACCTAATGGCCAAGGGTCCCTTTACCTTTTTATACTTATTCTTAATAAACACACAAAAGCCTCCGTTCAGGATGATGATGATGATGATTAATTACAGTATATGATGTACAGTATATGATACCTTTCTTTACTTTTTCTCTCAGCTTTAGTCAGGGTCCCCTGAAGGATGCGCCAAATCTGATCTGTACTCCCCATGCTGCGTGGTACAGTGAGCAGGCCTCAATAGAGATGCGGGAAGAAGCAGCCCGAGAGATCCGGAAAGCTATCACAGGTGCCAGCCATGTTCCCCTCAGTGTTCTTTTACTGACTGTTTTACTGACTGTTCCTTTGGCTTAACAGAGCATGCCGTTCTTCTGTATGTAGAACATGAGTAGTACAGTGGTACCTCGGGTTAAGTACTTAATTCATTCCGGGGGTCCGTACTTAACCTGAAACTGTTCTTAACCTGAAGACCACTTTAGCTAATGGGGCCTCCTGCTGCCGCTGGAGCACGATTTCTGTTCTCATCCTGAAGCAAAGTTCTTAACCTGAAGCACTATTTCTGGGTTAGTGGAGTCTGTAACCTGAAGCGTATGTAACCCGAAGTACCACTGTACAAAGGACACCAAACTGTCTCGGAATAACATTTGCTAAGTGTGGCACTGCTAACTTTGCAAACGTTGACTTTTAAGCACAACTCTGAATGTGAACTGAACACCACTGCGGTTACAAAGCTGGTGGAGCCTCACCAAAGTCAGGTTTTGTGGGGTTGTTTTGTTCCGGCAGTTTGAAGGTGTGGACCAGGTGCACACCTGACCCCATGTGTATTACAGTGGTACTCTAGTTACAAACGTTCCAGAGGTCGTTTGTTCTTAACTAGAGGCATGCTTTCACTAATGGGGCCTCTTGCTGCTGCTGCGCCGCTGGCACACGATTTCCGTTCTCATCCTGGGGCAAAGTTCTCAACTCGAGGTAACTCTTCCAGGTTAGCGGCGTTTGTAACCTGAGGCGTTTGTAACTCAAGGTACCACTTCATAGCGATTCATATCATACGAATGAGAGAACTTGCCAAATAATAATAATAAGAATAATAATAATTTTTATTTATACCCTGCCCTCCCCAGCCAAGGCCGGGCTCAGGGCGGCTAACAAGCAATAATAAAAACAAGTTGAATGAATACAACTTAAAAACAAGATTAAGATACAACATTAAAATATTGAAACATTAAAATATTAAAATGCAGCCTCATCACAGGAGGAGAAAGGACAAAGAAAAAAGAAAGAGGGGGAGGGAATCAAATTGGCTCCAAGCCAAAGGCCAGGCGGAACAACTCTGTCTTACAGGCCCTGCGGAAAGAAATCAGATCCTGCAGGGCCCTGGTCTCATGAGACAGAGTGTCCCACCAGGCCGGAGCCAGTGTTGAAAAGGCCCTGGCTCTGGTTGAAGCTAATCTAACTTCCTTAGGGCCCGGGACCACTAGGGTGTTGCTATTTATGGACCTTGAGGCTCTCCGTGGGGCATACCGGGTGAACTGATAACAGCCAATGAAAAACGGCCATTATTAACGTGTCACGCACATTCGCGTGCCTTTTATTTTTAACCTGACATTATTTGCGCATGCGGAGTTTACTTATGCTGCAATATTTAACTGTCTGGCTAGGTCGCATTCCAGACAACCTGAGGAACTGTGTCAACAAAGAACATTTGACTGCAGCTACACATTGGGCCAGCATGGACCCAGGAGTTGTTCACCCAGAGCTCAATGGAGCTGCGTACAGGTAAGAAGTTTCTCTCACCGCCAGATTAATGGCGTTCCCTTTTGTCTGCTGTAGACAGCATCCACTATCTGTATCTGTTGACATGCTGACGGTGAGCTGTCATTGTGAGGCGTCAGCTCGGGGAGAAGAGATTCAAAAGGTTTAAACATTTTGAGTCAAATGCCACTCCCATCAAATGCTACTGCTATAACTTCCAAATCTCTTGTGGACATGTGGGGGCAGCTGGTACTCCAGAATAACCAGATTTTATTGGGGGGAAGCTCTAGTGCAGGGGTCAGCAAACTTTTTCAGCCACTGTCCACTGTCCCTCAGACCTTATGGGGGGCCGGACTATATTTTGGAAAAGAAAAAAAATAATGAACAAATTCCAATGCCCCACAAATAACCCAGAGACGCATTTTAAATAAAAGGACACATCCTGCTCATGTAAAAACACGCTGATTCCCGGACCGTCCGTGGGCCGGATTTGGAAGGTGATTGGACCGGATCTGGCCCCCGGGCCTTAGTTTGCCTACTCATGCTCTAGTGACTGATCTCCCATATAAAAAGGTAAAGGGACCCCTGACCATTAGGTCCAGTTGCAGACGACTCTGGAGTTGCGGCGCTCATCTCGCTTTATTGGGCGAGGGAGCTGGCATACAGCTTCTGGGTCATGTGGCCAGCGTGACTAAGCCGCTTCTGGCGAACCAGAGCAGCGCATGGAAATGCCGTTTACTTTCCTGCCGGAGTGGTATCTATTTATCTACTTGCACTTTGACATGCTTTCGAACTGCCAGGTTGGCAGGAGCTGGGACCGAGCAACGGGAGCTCACCCTGTCGCAGGGATTCAAACCGCCGACCTTCTGATCAGCAAGCTCTAGGCTCTGGTTTAACCCACAGCGCCACCCGCGTCCCTGTGCTACAAGTTACTCTTCCTTAAATTTTGTAGGAAAACTTCTTTACACACATGCACAATAAAATAAAATAAAAAGCCACACTGGGTCTCAACAGATCTCTGACGCGTGCTCTCCTTTCTCTCAGCAGGTATCCTCCCGGGGTCGTCAGCGTGGCTCCACCTGGCCTACCTACCGCCGTAGAAGGAATAGTCCCCAACGCCATGTCCTTATCGCATGGGCTTCCTCCTGTCGCCCACCCTCCCCACGCTCCTTCTCCGGGCCAGACAGTCAAACCGGAAGCTGATAGAGACCACCCTAACGACCAGTTGTAGCCTAAGAAAACATCATTCCCAGCACGGGCAACTGTGGAAAGCGTGCGGAAAACCGATTGGACTTTGAATAGATGCAAAATCATGAACATACGGAGGAGGCCATATTATGTTTTAGAAAGTGGTCCAAAATGCAGTATAACGAGAAATGGTGGGAGATGAAAGATTTGAAAACTTTATTCCTCCATATAAAAATGTAGTTTGTCCCTGTTCAGTGACCTGACTCACTGTTTCTGTGTCCTATGGGTTCTTTGTTAAGCCAGAGAAGTTAGTAGTTTAATTATATCATGAATGTACTTGTCTGTGTACAGTTTTTAGAACATTAACAAGGGTTTGTTTGCTTAGTTGTCAACAAGAAAAAATATATATATAAGGGAGGCATTCGACAAACCATTTTTGAGATTTGGGATCCTTTGTTTTTTATATGTTTAAAAATGCCTAAAAGCGAAGCAGTTGGTGAACTTCTCAGGACAACGATTTTTCCCATTTTTCTTTCTATGCCACGCAGTGCATTGTTTTTTCTACCTTCTTGTCTTATTTTTTTAGAATAATTTAATAAAGTAAAAACAGTTTCTCCTAATTTCGGCACAAATTCCCCTTATTTCAGAATGAAGACATTTCAAAGAGATTTTGAGGTGCAAAATAAAAGTTTTTTTTAATAAACGAGCATTATGCTTTTTGTCACCGGTTAATATATATTATTGGTGGGATGCAGAGAGAGAGAGAGAGAGAGATTGAGAGAGGCACTAGACTACTGAAAAGTAGCTGCATTTCATTGCCTACATGGATTCCTTCCTGGTAATGTGGTAGGCTAGCAATATTTTGGGTTAAAATCATGTTTGTGACTGTGTCCATTTGTATGAATTATTATTTTCAAGAAATAAAAATTCCAAACAAATACCATGTGCACCATATATATGTATATATACATATTTATTTCGGGGTGATTCTTCATCTTTTATGAAGATTAAGGGATACTTCTTCATGCCTAGGTTTATTTTGCTCTGATTGTTGTAATGCTTTCTCGGAAGAACAACAACATCATTAAATGCCGTTCTTTTAAATACAGTATTTTACAGCAAGGGACGCAGGTGGTGCTGTGGGTTAAACCACAGAGCCTAGGACTTGCCAATCAGAAGGTTGGCAGTTCGAATCCCTGCGATGGGGTGAGCTCCCGTTACTCGGTCCCTGCTCCTGCCAACCTAGCAGTTCGAAAGCACGTCAAAGTGCAAGTAGATAAATAGGTACCACTCCAGCGGGAAGGTAAACGGCGTTTCCGTGCGCTGCTCAGGTTCGCCAGAAGCGGCTTAGTCATGCTGGCCACATGAACCGGAAGCTGTATGCTGGCTCCCTCGGCCAATAAAGCGAGATGAGCGCCGCAACCCCAGAGTCAGCCACGACTGGACATAATGGTCAGGGCTCCCTTTACCTTTACCTATTTTACAGCAAGGATAGGGATTTGTTTGGCCTTCAGCTCAGACTCCCCAGCCTTTGCAGCCATTGTCGATGGTTAAGGAAAACGGAAGCTGAAATCTAACAGCAAATGGAAAATGACAGCTTCTGCATCTCTGTTTTTACTGACTGGAAAGCTGGAAATGATGTATTGGAAAAGAACAGCTTTCGTTTCATTTTTTCCAGCTATGCGAATCGGTTTTCTTACATCTTGGGACATAAAGTTTTGGTTTTGAAAGAGCATCAACTAGCCACAGAACAGCCAGCTTTTTATATATCTATTTCTCATTGCAAACTAATATAACAGTGGCATAAACATTTCATGTGCATATTAAAAAAACTAGTTTGAGTAAGAATAAACGGATTAAATATGGAACACAATCCTACTGGAAATGTTTCCATATTTCACACACCCTTCCCCGCAGTCCTTCCTTCACCTCAGTCAGCCACTGAAGCAAATTATGGTGAAATAAAAACCTGGTGAAAGGATCACTCTTTATTTTACACTATTTTCTGCAAGAGGAGCAGCCAGCAATACTATTGGGTTTTGAATATGCTCTGTTGATGCCCATAAATGTTCATTTTTCTTCTTCTTCCCCTTAGATCTTGTAATTACATTCCTATCTTTTGATTAAATGGTGGCTTCCACATTTTCGCATTATGGCTTTGTCCCTCCCTTTCCTAACTACCTCTTAACCCTCATCCCTCCAGATTATTTAGATTTCAGACAGTCTACTATGTATCTGGAAAGCGGCTTGTCTGCCTGCCTGTCTTATTTTCTACAGGCTTGGCTGCCTCTCAAGATATTGCCAGCCAACTCAGCTCAGGGTTCATCGCCATTTCTATGCATAGTGCCATTTTGTGTCAAGATGGTGGCCCCAAACGTCACTTTGGTGTGACTTTGCCCGTTTTCGGTCATAGGTTCAACCGCCTCTCAATATATTGTCACCAGGCTTGGCACGAGGGTCCCCAAGGTGGGGGTGGCAATCTTTGCTGGCGTTTGGACACTGGCCCCGTTTTGAACCAAGATGGTAGACCAAAATGTCGCTTTGGCCAAACTCAGCAGACGGGTACCCAAAGTGGGGGCAGCAGAGGGCTTTGTTGCCATGTGGATGCCAGGTGCCATTTTGATTAAAGTTGGCAAACTGAAACATGAGTTTTGCACGACACCACCTGATTTTTGACATGACCAGTCCAAACTCGCAAATTATACTACCTGTTAGAAACAAAAAACAAAACCCTCAAATGTCTTTTGCTTTCTACAGATTCCCCAGGCAGCCCAGTCACTCCCTACTAGTCCTTTTATATCAGGAAGTGTGGAACTGGTTATCATTACACCCCAGAGTCAGCTAAGAAATGGTTTCGTTTGATTCTGAGTGATGGATCGTGTGGCAGTCCTGAAGCTTGTCTGAAAAAAGTATTGAACTTTGGCAGGATCATGCCACGTATTTCCTATGTTTCCCATAAAGGTGAAGATGCTAAAAGTATTTAAGCTACTGGTAGTTACCACTAGGTGGCAAAAATACTGTATTAATGTATTCATGCTGAGATACGTTACAAAATCATCTGATTTTGGGGTGCAACACACAACCGGTAATTATAATACAGTACATTCTTTGCAGCCGGCATTTTGCATATTAAGATGCCCAAAACCTATTGAGACAAGAAGGCAGATTTACTGTTATCGATCGTTAGCAACTTGACAAAAGAGAGACTAACCTTTCTTCTGTCCTGTTGTGATTTTGCACGTCCTGGAAGCTTGATAGATTTCCCCACTTTATCCAGAGCAGAAGAAGCAAAATCACTTCCTTCCAACCTAATTTCTAGGGTCTGGCTTAACTGTTAAAACGAGAAAACATGTGAAAGTGTTCCATGCCCTTGTACTTCTTTAGATACCTTTAAGCATTTTTCTTCTTTCCCATTTAACTTAAAGATATGTTAAAGAGTTAACCTGTCCCAGCGTGTGTGGCTGCAATAATAATAATAATAATAATAATAATAATAATAATAATAATAATAATAATATCAAGATAGCAACCAAGGCTAAGTGAGAAAGTACAGTGGTACCTCGCAAGACGAATGCCTCGCAAGACAAAAAACTCGCTAGACGAAAGGGTTTTTTGTTTTTTGAGCTGCTTCGCAAGACGATTTTCCCTATGGGCTTGCTTCGCAAGACGGAAACGTCTTGCAAGTTTGTTTCCTTTTTCTTAACACCGTTAATACAGTTGCGACTTGACTTCGAGGAGCAACTCATAGAACGCGGTGTGGTAGCCTTTTTTGAGGTTTTTAAAGACTTTGGTGATTTTTGAAGCTTTTCCAAAACTTTCCCGACACCGTGCTTCGCAAGACGAAAAAAATCGCAAGATGACAAAACTCGTGGAACGAATTAATTTCGTCTTGCGAGGCACCACTGTACTGCACAATTCTTTTGATATGGGTCCCAGCGGCGGGGCAAGCAGATCGGGCGCCTAGGATGGCGCGCCTGCCCTGCACCCAGGGGCGGGGCCAGCCATCCATGGGGCGGGGCCAGCCGAGGCAGGATGCTCTGTGGGGCCTCCGAGGAGTCCGCCTGCCTCCTCCCACTCAACTGCCCTACAGCTGGGGGGAAGTTGGCGGGCGGACCGTTTGGGGCAGCACGGAGCCTGCAGGCACCCAAGCAACCCGCGTCACTCCCAGGAGAGACGTGTGGCTCGGGTGTGCTGCAAGCCCCGCAGTGAGTGTCGCCCTGGCATGTTGTCACCCCCTCTGTGGTGACACCTGGGGCAACCCACCCCCACCGCACCCCCTTCCTCCGCCGCGACTGGAACTGCATTCAATGAAAAGGAGGATATTAAAGACATAGGAAGTTAACAAATCGTCCAGGCAGCAAAATGCTTTGGGCCCGCTGAATGGTGTTGAGTATGCCGTTGCTAATCCCTGCTTAATGGTAAAGGTAAAGGGACCCCTGAGCATTAGGTCCAGTCCTGACTGACTCTGGGGTTGCGGCTCATCTCGCTTTATTGGCCGAGGTACAGCTTCCGGGTCATGTGGCCAGCATGACTAAGCCGCTTCTGGCGAACCAGAGCAGCGCACGGAAACGCCGTTTACCTTCCCACCGGAGCGGTACCTATTTATCTACTTGCACTTTGATGTGCTTTCGAACTGCTAGGTTGGCAGGAGCAGGGACCAAGCAACGGGAGCTCACCCCATCGCGGGGATTCGAACCACCGACCTTCTGATCGGCAAGCCCTAGGCTCTGTAGTTTAACCCACAGCGCCACCCGCGTCCCTGATTCCTTCTTATTGTGTATGAATTGCCAAAGAGCAAGCAGTAATGGGGGGGGGGGGTTAAATACAAAGACTGCAACCTGAAAATGGATATTTTTTATTTATTTTAAAATTATGAACGTGTACGCGAATGTTCATGTTGCCAAGTCACACTGCAGTCGCATCTGGCTCCGTGATTTCCAGCTGCTGGAAAAGACATGCGCTCTTTTATCACAGAAATGGATCCTGGCATGCAATGCCTGCTTCACACAAACTGTTCTCCCAGCAGACGTGTGTTCACAAACACGGAATTTGTGAGAGAGGCAGAGCTCAGCATTCCCTTCCTCTGATTCTTCCTCTCTACGCTGTTTTTCCTTAATTGAAAAAGTTCAGTTTTAGTTCCACAGGACATTATCGCCATAGCTGTTTCATTTGAGCTAAGCAAGGAAGAGGATGAACTATCGCCCTGCGGGATGACGCATAAAAGCCACCACCATCTGGGACTTCTCTGCTCTTTGTTTAAGACAGAAAACACTGGTCACGTAAAGGTCCCCACAATGAGGGGATTTCGGCCGCTGTTTCTACGTGTGATGCAAACTGAGTTGGCATGGATGCAGACTTTTCTACACCTAACCTAGAAGTAAAATGCAGTGTACACATCATGTGAGTTGTTACTCTTTTGCTACGAAGTTACCGTATTTTTCGCTCTATAAGACGCACCAGACCACAAGATGCACCTAGTTTTTGGAGGAGGAAAACAAGAAAAAATATATTCTGAATCTCAGAAGCCAGAACAGCAAGAGGGATCGCTGCGCAGTGAAAGCAGCAATCCCTCTTGCTGTTCTGGCTTCTGGGATAGCTGCGCAGCCTGCATTCGCTCCATAAGACGCACACACATTTCCCCTTACTTTTTAGGAGGGAAAAAGTGAGTCTTATAGAGCAAAAAGTACGGTAATTCTGAAATGCAGTCCTGAGTTTGTCTGCCCCCGAGAGCTGAAGTGCATTGCAGAAGTCGAGTGGTCTTGATTATTGAGCACCACAGTGGCATATATTTTATTTGTTAGCCGTCGCCTGGCAGCAGTCATTACATCAGGCTGCAGCAGAGGAAGGCAGGCAGGCAGGCGGAGATAGAGGAGAACTGCGGAGAAACCAGCAATGTTTGATCCCTTCTCTGCTTGAACTTTCTATCCCAGCTGGTCATTAGAGGATAGGGTTGTACTCCTCCTGTACATTTCCGAGAACAATTCAAAGTGAAGGAGCATCTCCACCCCCACTGTTCAGCCCGGAGGTCCAGCTCTGAGGGCCTTCTGGTGGTTCCCTCGCTGTGAGAAGCCAAGTTACAGGGAACCAGGCAGAGGGCCTTTTCGGTGGTGGTGCCCACCCTGTGGAACACCCTCCCATCAGATGTCAAGGAAATAAACAACTACAGTGGTGCCCCGCAAGACGAATGCCTCACAAGACGAAAAACTCGCTAGACGAAAGGGTTTTGCGTTTTTTGAGTCGTTCCGCAAGACGAATTTCCCTATGGGCTTGCTTCGCAAGACGAAACGTCTTGCGAGTTCTTGCGAGTTTGTTTCCTTTTTCTTAAAGCCGCTAAGCCGTTAATAGCCGCTAAGCCGCTAATAGCCGTGCTTCGCAAGACGAAAAAACCGCAAGACGAAGAGACTCGCGGAATGGATTAATTTCATCTTGCGAGGCACCACTGTATCTGACTTTTAGAAGACATCTGAAGGCAGCCCTGTTTAGGGAAGTTTTTAATGCTTGAACTTTTATTGTGTTTTTAATATCCTGCTGGAAGCTGCCCAGAGTGGCTGGGGAGGCCTGGCAAGATGGGTGGGGTATTATTATTATTATTATTATTATTATTATTATTCAGCTTTGTTGCTTGTGGCTCAGGTTACCTCAGAGGTTGGTGTGCATTATTACCAGCTTCAACTGGTGCGTCTGTCATCTATGACTGCAACTGGACTGGGACTGCAACTGGACTGGGACACCCACTGGTGACCTGAAGGAGACATTGATGTGACCGGATGATGCTTTGGGTCTCTTCCATTTCTACAATTCTGTGATTCTATGTGAAGCTGCAGCTGGTGCAGAATTCTGAAGTCCAACTGCCGTTAGGCATTGACTACCGACTGTCAGACTGGCCAGATGAGGAGGAATGGTGGGAGACCGCCTCCCCATCCTGACCCTTCCAGAGAGGAGGAAGAGGAAGACAGTATAGATTTACAACACGGGTTTGAGGGGAGGTCACAGCTCAGAGGCAGATGAGGGGGAACGTTAGGGAATCATGGGAGAGCCAGAAGAATACTCAGCTGACACATTGTCATTAGAAAGCATTCGAGACCATCCATCTTCCAGAACCCGGCGAGCCTTAAAAGTAGGAGAGCAAAGAGCTTGAAGACAGAGGGCACTTAGCAGCACCCGTAGAGGAGAAGATGAGAATGACGAATGAGGAAGTGGGAGAGATGGGGGTGGTGATTCACTCGGGACAGCGCCATTATCTAAGAGGCTATAGCCCAGACTTCCTCAGCCTCAGCCCTCCAGATGTTTTGAGACTACAGCTCCCAGCATCCCTGACCACTGGTCCTGCTAGCTAGGGATCATGGGAGTTGTAGGCCAAAAACATCTGGAGGGCTGAGGCTGAGGAAGCCTGCTATAGCCTCTCTCTGTAACAATTGAAATAAAAAAGGGACTGTAAGAAACTTTTCCTTGTTTTCATAATTCCTGGGCAACCAGCCGGGAGCCGCTGATAGCATCCTGACACTGACAACATGTAATACCAGTGTTGTGGGAGCTGCACTGGCTCTCTAAAAGGGTATGGGAGAACAGGATGCTAGCGTCCAATACTAACATGAAGGCCTACCAGACTTGCGTGTTGAGCACGCTGCTTTATGGAAGTGAGCCACAGGCAATTTACAACCGGCAGGAGTGACGCCTCATTGCTTTCTACATGCGCTGTGTCAGGAAGATTTTGGGCATCACATGGCAGGACAGAGTCTCAAACAAAGATGCGCTCTTCCAAGTCCACATTCCCAGCATGTTGGCACTCCTGTCTCACTGCCTACACTGGCTAGTCATGTACGCAGAATGGAAGACGGCTGGCTCCCCTAGGATGTGCTCTATGGAGAGTTCAGGCCCCAGGCCCGTTGGCAGACCAACTCTGTGTTGCACAAGACATCTGCAAACAAGACATGAAGGCTGGCAACACAAACCCTGCATCAGCAGAGCCAGACACCTTCACCAGCTGCAACAAAACATGTCTCTCCCATATCAATCTCTACAGCCACAGGCACTGCAACCTTCAAAACAGTTTGACTTCACCACCAAAGGCGCAGTCCTCCATCGTTCTGCCCAGACACTGAGGTCCAGCGCTGAGGGCCTTCTGGCGGTTCCCTCACTACGAGAAGCCAAGTTACAGGCAGAGGGCCTTCTCGGTAGTGGCGCCCGCCCTGTGGAACGCCCTCCCATCAGATGTCAAAGAGAAAAATAACTACCAAACTTTTAGAAGACATCTGAAGGCAGCCCTGTTTAGGGAAGCTTTTAATGTTTAATAGGTTATTGTATTTTAGTGTTTTGTTGGAAGCCACCCAGAGTGGCTGGGGAAACCCAGCCAGATGGGCGGGGTATAAATAATAAATTGTTATTATTATTATTATTATTATTATTATTATTATTATTATTATTATTGTCTCCCGAGACAGACGGATGGTGACAACTGGCTGACAGTACTCCGCTATACATACGAGTATGAAGACCTAAACAACCTGGGGTCTATGTACTCAAATGATTGCCTTATTCACTCTGCCCTGTCCGATAATTGCGATCTGCCACTGAGGCACATTTAACAGTGGTGGAACTGGTTTCTTTCCACCTAATGGGATCAGGCTGGCTCCCTCTGTAATGAGCCTTAGGTGCCAACTTAAGACTGTATTATTTCAGCAAGCTTTCTTATGAAAACGATGTTTTTAATAATATTTTCAGATGATCCATTTTGTACTTCTGTTTCTTTAATATATTTTACTGTGATTTTATTTGTTATGTACTTTTGGTCTGAGGTTCAGAGTGCTGCACTGCATAGATATATTTGCATGTGCATTTGTGATATAGAAATGAAAAAAACCAAAAGACAAATAAAACCTGTAACTAAGAACTTGTTTACTCCCTCCACAATCTGTTTTCCTTCTGTGTCATGGCTGTAATCTTGAGGGCAGGACTGACTTTCTTTTGTGACCCTCAAGCCTTTCTTGGCTGAAGAGTGGTATAAAAACTCTTAAAAAAATTAATAATAACAATAATAATGTATAGTATGTTACATGTCCAGCAGAAAAGCACCTATCATTTAAAGGTGGATTGTTGCTATGGCTTGGAAATGATTTCAGTAGGTCACTCTCTCCCTGGGGTGGAATCACTTTCCTCTTTCAAGTATTTTAGGGGAAAATCCACCTAGGCTTTTCTCTGTTTTTCATGGCATGAAAAAGTGCACTTAGAGGTGAAACCTCCTCAGCAAAGCTCTCAATGTCATTTGCATCTGGAGAGCACATTGGAGGGCCCCTGGGGCAATCAGCCTTGACTAAAGACATAATTGTAAGATGAATCTTGCTCTGGAAACCTACTCCAGATACAATTGCCAGTTGGCCTTTCGCTGCTCAGAGACTTACAACGTCTCCTCCTTAGTATATGATTAGAAAAACAGTCCAGCAGCAACATTTAAAGCACTGTTGCACAGAACAAAGTTTACCTGGGTTCAGTGGCGTAGTGTGGGGGGTGCAGGGGGGCCGGCCGCACCGGGCGCAACATCGGGGGGGGGGGCGCGCTCGCACTCGCAGCTCTCTGCCCCTACCTGGCTCACTCACTCACTCTCACTGCAGTGCTGGCTGTGTGAATCTGATCCGAGCCGCTGGGTCGCCGCCCACTGTGGAGGGGGTGGGTGCCAGGCGTGCGGTGCGGAGAGAGAGCGAGGGACTATCTGGGGGAGGGACAGTGCAGCGGCCGCCCAGCGCAGCGCTGAGCGCGGGAGAGAACCACACCAGACCAGCCCAGGCAGCAGCAAGAAGAAGCTGGCAGCGGCGGCAGGTTAGGGTTTAGGGGGCGCAAATTACTTGCCTTGCCCCGGGTTAGGGGGCGCAAATTACTTGCCTTGCCCCGGGTGCTGACAACCCACGCTACACCGCTGCCTGGGTTTACTAAGACAGTTACTCGTAGTTTCAATGGATCACCTTGTAGCAGAAAGGGAATAGAAAAGGGGCAATGTTTTTAAATTAAAATGGATTTCACCTTCTGCAAACCCAGTCCTTGGTCATTCAGTCAGCTGCCCTTCCAGAACTGCTGAACTTAGATCTTTTTCTTTCTTTATTCTTATTTTATTTTCTTTCTCCAAGTATGACTGGGAGCCCTGAAATCCCTTCTTTGCCTTTTATGTTTATTCATTTATGCACTTGACTCAAAGGTTGTCACAAAAGCAACAGGACAGGAAAAAAATGGCATATCTTTTACTGTTAGGGTTGCAGTCATAGAATCAGGGAATCACTTAATCATAGAGTTGGAAGGGACCGCAAGAGCCATCTAGTTCATGGGTAGGGAAACTAAGGCCCGGGGACCAGATGCAGCCCAGTCGCCTTCTAAATCCGGCCCACGGACGGTCCGGGAATCAGCGTGTTTTTACATGAGTAGAATGTGTTGTTCTATTTAAAATGCATCTCTGGGTTATTTGTGGGGCCTGCCTGGTGTTCTTACATGAGTAGAATGTGTACTTTTATTTAAAATGCATCTCTGGGTTATTTTTGAGGCATAGGAATTTGTTCTTTTTTCCTTCTTTCCAAAATATAGTCCGGCCCCCCACAAGCTCTGAGGGACAGTGGACCGGCCCCCTGCTGCGAAAGTTTGCTGACCCCTGATAGTTCAACTCCCTACAATGCAGAAATCTCTGCTAAAGCATTGATTGCAGGTGGCCTTCTAACCTCTGCTTAAAAATCTTGAAGGAAGGAGAGTCCACAACCCCCTAAGAGAGTCCATTCCACTTTCAAACAGCTCTTACCGCCAGAAGTTATTCCTGATGTTTCGTCAGAATCTCCTTTCTTGTACATTGAAGCCATTGGTTTGAGTCCTACTCTCTGAAGCAGGAGAAAATAAACTTGGTCTATCTTCCATGTGGCAGCCCTTTGGGTATTTGAAGACAGCTATCGTATCTCCTCTCAGTCTCCAGTCTTCCAGGCTAAACATGCCCAGCTCCTTCTCCCCCCCCCCCTTTTTCTCTCTTCATTTTTCTTTTCTTTTTTAAAACTTTTTTTATTCAAAATTAAAACAAAACATATTATCCAGAAGCATATCATCCTTATTTTTTCCCCATTTTTCCTCCCTCCCCGCACCCTCCCACACAAAACCCACCCAACCCACCCCCCAACTTCCCTCAGTTCCAGTCTTTGATTTCTCTAAGAATGGTGTTTTCTGCATGTTACACAGTTGTATAGATCCTCAAACTGTTTAGCTGATTATTATCAATAAAAAGTTTGTGAATGTTTATTCAAAGCCAGCCAAGGAGTCCAGTTCGCTTTGTTGCGTCTTCAGATACTTTGTAAAGGGTTCCCATTCATCCTTAAAGTCACAGTTATACTTGTCCCGTAGCTTATATGTCAGTTTTGCCAGTTCTGCATAGTCCATCAGTTTTTCTTGCCATGATTCTTTACCCAACTAAACATACCCAGCTCCTTCAACCATTCCTCATAAGGCTTCGTTTCCAGACCCTTGATCATCTTGGTCGCCTTCTTCTGCACACGTTCCAGTCACTAAGGAAAATGGGAAATCACTACATTTTGATAAAGATGGAAACAGCAAACTAAAAAAAAGAAAAAAGATTTCTATTTGCAATAATATAATGGACTGGGGCATTTATTTAAGGAGTCAAGTTGTGCTTGCTTGTTGCAGCAGCTGGTCTCATGACCTGGTGGCTGTGCACATAAACAGGCCTGATGCATATACCACTGTTCGCATCTAGGTGTTCCTCTATAGGAAAAGGTACACAGGCCAATGTCCTTGCTCATCTAGTGGACCCCATACACACAACTGATGTTAAGCGCATAATTGCAGGGTGTGGGGCTAGTGTCACTGTCAGGGACCGTGCTGAGGAGGGCTGCACTGAGGAAGAATGATGGGAGCCACCTCCTCCCCCTCCCCCGATCCTGAACCTTCCCTGGAGCAGGAGGACAGTATAGATTTGGAACAGTGGTTTGTAGAGGGGCACAGTTCAGAAGGCGGAAGCTGGGAAATACTGGATGGGGAACAGCTAGGAGAAGGATGTCACATAGAGGAGGGAGAAAGGTTGTTTTCTGCTGCTCCAGAGAAGCGGACATGGAGCAATGGATCCAAACTACAAGAAAGAAGATTCCACCTAAACATTAGGAAGAACTTCCTGACAGTAAGAGCTGTTCGACAGTGGAATTTGCTGCCAAGGAGTGTGGTGGAGTCTCCTTCTTTGGAGGTCTTTAAGCAGAGGCTTAACAACCATATGTCAGGAGTGCTCTGATGGTGTTTCCTGCTTGGCAGGGGGTTGGACTCGATGGCCCTTGTGGTCTCTTCCAACTCTATGATTCTATGATTCTAAGAAACACTGGGAGAGAGTGAGAGTTAACAGAAACACAGTCTCTGGATAGCATTCCTCCGCTCAGCCCAAGGTCAAGGAGAGCGCAGAAAGTGCAAACTCAGATTACAAGAGTGATGTAGCTTAATAAGGAGGAAGGAGTGAGCCTCAATTGGGAGCACCGCCATTTCTAGGGAGACGTGTTCTTTTCTCTCTCACTGTGATTATTAAAGAATCTAATTGGTAAGATGTTCCTTTCGTTTGATCTTCTTGTTTACTGCCACGAGGGAGGAAGCCAATTCCCCGAAGCCTGACAGTCACTGTCTAGAGGATGTGATCCTATTTCCTACATTCCATGACAACAAGGGCAATCGATTACCCTATAAAATTCTTATACTAAAGCTATTTACTATTGTTGTTATTGATATTATTATTAATAATAATTACATCTATCCGTTGCTTAAACAAAACAAAACAAAACAAAGTCTCAGAGTGACAAACAAAAGCAATTTTAAACCAGAAAACTTTAAAACAAATGAACAATTACAAATTAATTTGTTCTGGAGGTCCGTTCTTAACCTGAAACTGTTCTTAACCTGATGTACCACTTTAGCTAATGGGGCCTCCCGCTGCCGCCGCGCCGCCAGAGCACGATTTCTGTTCTCATCCTGAAGCAAAGTTCTTAACCCGAGGTACTATTTCTGAGTTAGTGGAGTCTGTAACCTGAAGTGTCTGTAACCCGAGGTACCATTGTACAGTGGTACCTCCGGTTACGAACTTAATTCGTTCTGCAGGTTCGTTCTTAAGCCGAAACCGTTCTTAACATGAGGCGTGCTTATGCTAATGGTGCCTCCTGCTGCCGCCGCTGCCACGCAACTTCTGCTCGCATCCCGGGGCAAAGTTCGCGACCGGGAGCATCTACTTCCGGGTTACCGGAGCTCGTAACCCAAAGTGTTCACAAGGAGGACGGTACGTAACAAGAGGTTCCACTGTAACACATTAATAAGAAATCTTCTCAGCGGCAGAACATCTGCTTTCAATGCCTGGCCAGTGTGGTGTAGTGGTTAAGAGCGGTGGACTCGTAATCTGGGGAACCGGGTTCGCTTCCCCGCTCTTCCACATGCAGCTGCTGGGTGACCTTGGGCTAGTCACACTTCTCTGAAGTCTCTCAGCCCCACTCACCTCACAGAGTGTTTGTTGTGGGGGAGAAAGGGAAAGGAGAATGTGAGCCGCTTTGAGACTCCTTCGGGTAGTGATAAAGCGGGGTATCAAATCCAAACTCCTCCTCCTCCTCCTGGCATCTCCAGGTCGATTGCTTTCCTGAAACCCTGGAGAGCAGCCAGCCTGTGTCGACTATACTGAGCAAAATGGACCAATGGCCAGGCAACTTTTTGTGTCCCTGTGGTCTACCCACCCCACTAAAAGATGATCACCACTGCGGGAGGACTGAGCACACACAAATGTCTTAGCTTGGCTCCTGAAGACTGACAAGGTTGGTGGCAGGAGCGTCTCCCTGGGGAGAACATTCACCAGGACATGTGCTTGAGCAATCTATGTGAGGGGAAAACAATGCTTGTGCAATCTTTATTGCAGTGAATGATTTAGGGTTGCTCCATCGCCCATTGCAGGCACAGAGCAAAGGCCCCACTTCCCAAAAATTGTTAGCTCAGCTGCTGAAAGTTATTCTCTTGAAGGTGTCCATGGCTAGATTTAGGTTTGATGAGGCCCTAAGCTACTGAAGGTAACGGGGCTCTTTTTATGTCCAGCTGTCCTTTGTCAACAACAAGTTGTCGCTGTTTTTTGTGTTGAATATATGCTATATGGTAATTTACGGACCTAATAGGTATCTAAAGCCATTTGCACATAACAAAATAGGAGCCTACACAACACAAAACACTGTTGCTGTATGTAGGTTTTATTTTATTTGTTCTTTTATCTTATATTTTGGAAACGTACATCCAGTTTTTTTTCCCTTTAATTTTTTGGGGGGCCCCTAAGGGAGTGGGGCCCTAAGCTATAATTTATTTAGCTTATACATAAATGCAGCACTGAAGGTGTTTATGCCAATAGTGTCCTGCCTCAATGACTTCCTGCTCTCACTTGCTTTTACAGTCATACCTCGGGTTGTGAACGCTGCGGGTTGTGGGTTTTCAGGTTACGGACCGCGCTGAACCTGGAAGTATAAGAATGGGTTACTTCCGGGTTTTGGCGCTCGCACATGCTCAAAAGCACAAAATAACGTCATGCGCAGAAGCGCCAAATCGCTTCACGCACGTGCACAAACGCAGCACTGAGGGTTGCGAACGTGCCTCCCGCACGGATCACGTTCACAACCCGAGGTATGACTGTACAGTGGTACCTCAGGTTAAGTACTTAATTCGTTCCGGAGGTCCGTTCTTAACCTGAAAGTGTTCTTAACCTGAAGCACCACTTTAGCTAATGCGACCTCCTGCTGCCACCGCACCGCCAGAGCACGATTTCTGTTCTCATCCTGAAGCAAAGTTCTTAACCTGAAGCACTATTTCTGGGTTAGCGGAGTCTGTAACCTGAAGCCTATGTAACCTGAAGCATATGTAACCTGAGGTACCACTGTACTGTATTTGCAGCATCTCATCCCACCGATAATTATTCAGCCATTTCCCCCATTAAGTTTCTCTGACCTCAGACTTTTGGGGAAGACAAGCTTTAAAGTCAGGCAAGGTTAGAAGCACGTTGCCTGCATATAAAATCAGTTTATTGTGCCAGTTAGTTCACAATTTCTACCTGCCAATCACTTGTAGGCCAAATCAAACAATAATACGAGCAATGGGGGGGGTGTGCGCAGAGTGTGTGCACTAGCGGGGGAGGGGGGGAGAGACCATCCATAACAAATGGGGTGATTAGGGGGCTTTAACCCTTTGCCCCCTGCTGTGGCCCAGATCCAGTGCAGTATACAGTGCTATTCCTGAAACCCTGCCAGTTCTTGCCTGCTACATTAGAGTGGGGAAGTGGATTTTTTTAATATAAAAAAATGCTTTTTATTAATTTTCTCACTGAATAAACAAACATACACAATAAGATCACCAAGATAATAAAAGGAGAACTACAAACGAAGATATAATAAAATAAGAAAACAAAAAGAAAGGAGAAAAAACAAGAAAAAACATACATACAACCATAAATCCATAAGTTCTTGCATACGGACTTATGCCACCATATTCTTTAAAGCTAATTCCTTTTCTTCTCAAACACACTTCCATCTTCCTCTAAGTGGGTCTATTTTAACTACTTGTTAAACTGCTCCCTTTGTGGATTTTTTCTTTGGCTGTGCCGGCTCCAAGCTATCACAGCTGAACGATCCAGAGATACAGTCCGTATCTAAATCCTCTGTTGCGCTGTCCTGAAATGCCTTGTTTCAGGGTTTTTTTGTCCACCTTCACCATAAGACTCCCCCCCTCCTCATCCTCCGGGAGAGAGGTGAGAGCGCTGCATCCTAACTGCCCCCCCCCCAGTCATTGACATCGGGGAGTAGGAACTGCAGGCTTATGAAACCTTTTCAGCAGAAGCCCTTGAAGCAAGCTATTGTGAAGGCAGAACTATTTATATCTTCAATGTAACAAAGGCAGAAAAAGCATCCATCAGCTCCAAGTCAATTTTCTAGCAACAAACTCTAGCTAACTTTTATGTCACATTAAGGGAGCTGGTTACATAATTAAAAACAAAACAAACCACAACAAAAATGTAAAAAAACAAGCATATAACTCATTGTGAATACTGGTTAGTTGCATCAGGTAACTAAATATAAAACTGGTTTCAAAGTCAAGACAGACAGACCGAAAAATGCTGAAAATTCCAACATACCGTATTTTTCGCTCTATAAGACGCACCAGACCATAAGATGCACCTAGTTTTTGGAAGAGGAAAACAAGGGGGAAATAAATTCTGAATCCCAGAAGCCGGGACAGGAAGTGGGATCGCTGTGCAGCGATCCCGCTGGCTGTCCTCGCTTATGGGATAGCTGTGCGCAGCCTCTCCTGGGCAGGGGGAGCCTGGGCAGGGGGAGGCTCCCCCAAGAGCTGTGCTCCCTTTAAACAGCCCTTCTCCCTCCTCGGGGAAAAGCCCCGAAGAGCCGCACACACGCTCCACGCGGCTCTTTAAAGGGAGCGTTGAGCAGAGCCTCCCGCCTGCATTCACTCCATAAGACGCACACGCATTTCCCCTTACTTTTTAGTAGGGAAAAGGTGCGTCTTATAGAGCGAAAATATGGTAATCTTTATCAAGGTTTTCTGCAGCTTTTAACAAGCATGGGCTTCATCCTGTGCATAGAAGCCAAATTATAGCTCCTTGGGTTTTTATTTCTTTCCTGGAATAGGTGGTCTAGCCTGGCCTGTTTGCTATGCTGCTACTTCCTTTGACATTTCTTCTCTTTTAATTTCAGCCTCCTTCAACATGGGCGAACAAAAACTCAGCACACACCTCGCCTGAGGGGTGCCATGTCCCATTTCACCCCCCCGCCCCGAAAAAAGCCTTGCTTACTGGGGTTTACACTCTTCTTTCAGGATTCTCCCCTTCGTCCATTTGATATACAAAACCCTTTTAAATCACTTCCGGAGGCGGCGCGTTCGGTAATGGCGGTCCTCTTCAGTTGCTGAAGGGGAAGCTCCGCGGAAACGGGTCGTCCGCTACGGCGAAGCGGAGACCCACATCGGAAAACCATAGGCAGAGTGAGCCTGTGGCCGTGGGACTCGGCGGGCACCAAAAGCGCCCCCCGAAACGCAGAAGGGACCCCGTAAGGGGCCTCGGAACGTGGACGGGAGCGCGGTGCTGTGAGTCGATCGCTCTTTCCGTGTGAGCGAAGCCGCATAGCTGCTGCCGAAGAGCGCTGCCTTTTTTCCTGGACTATTGGATTGAAACTGCAACCCGTGAGTAAAGGGGACTAAAATAACCTAAATTAATCCTTTAAAATTTGGTCAAAGCGGGAGATGTAACCAGGAAGTCCGTCTCCCTATTTTGCGGAAGATTTAAAGCAATGACCCTTTCTCTGAAGCCTTTGAGACAAGTTTAAATTTCCTATTAACTCGGTGCATGAGCTGAACTGTCGCGTGGATTTGGGATCTATCCTATTTTTTCTTCTTTTTTTCTTCTTTTTGGATTTTGGATATTGATTTTTTCCTCTCCCTGTGGATTTACAAATTTGGCAAGGGAACCCAGGTACGTGACTGCCTGAATATTGAAGCTGTCAGTTTGCGGACTTTACTATGTTTCACTGAATTGCTACATCTGAGCTCCTGGACTAGTTATTTGGATACATTGTTTTATTGGCACTTTTCCTGAAACAGTGTGTAAACAAGGACTTTCTCTGCTATTAAAAGAAGGCTGGAAGGTTATCTCTTTTTCTTTTAAATAAATCTGGTGGGACTTTGTCTGACTTTAGGGAAACTTATTAAATTTAGGAATAATTTTTTTGGAAACTTTCTTTTGTTTTAACTCCCTCTACTGGACTGGATTATAATCGCTTGGGACTGGTGTTTTTTCCCTTTTCTGCCGTAACTTTTTGTTTGTTCTCTGGGCTGGTAGTTTCCCATGGGAAGATAAACAACTTGACCTTGACATACAGACAGGACTGGAATGAGTGGCACTGGGAAAACAAGAGCTGCTAAAGCGAAAGCAAAACAACTTTCACAACTTTCTCAAACAACATTGACTTCCCAGTTGCGTCGATCATCAGTTCCCACGGTTTTGGGAACACAAGAAATAGAAACTGAATTGACTCCACTAGAAGGCATGGCATCTGGAGGAAATGAATCAGTATTAGAAAAAATCTTTGAGAAATTGGAATCTTTAGATAAAAAAGTGGATGCACAATCGGCTAAGATTGACCAAAATACTGCCAGCCTAAATAAACTGACTGAACAATCTAACCTGCATGCACAATCAATTGGTAAGCTTTTTGAAGCAACCACAGAGAATCGTAAGTTGGCTGAGGAGGCCAACCAGAAAGTGGATGCAGTAAAAAAGGAGGTTACACCTTTGCAAAAACAGGTGGGTGAACATCAGGCCTACCTGTCTATGGTTGAACTACGCTCTAGGGAGAATAATTTGAGGCTTAGATCAATTGCAGAATCTGAGCAGGGGAACTTGATGGACTATTTGACTAAAGAATTTTCTAAGTTCTGGAATTTGGAGGAAGATAAAGACTTTAAAATTGTTAGTGCCTTTAGACTTGGAAGAGTATTGAAGAAAGACAGACCCAGAGACTGCTTGATCACTTTGAGATCAAGGGAGGAAAGGGAAAGAATACTAGGCTTACACTACGGAAAGTCACTTGTAATTCAGGACAAGAGAGCTGAAATCTACAAAGATATCCCTAAACAACTTCTGGATCTTAGAACCACCTATACGGAACTAACAAAATTGTTGAGAAGCAACTCAATTCTTTTTAGGTGGGAATTTCCTCAAGGATTATCCTTCACATTTAGAGGGGAAAAAGTGAAAATTAAGACACCGGAAGATAAAGATAAATTTTTACACGACTACGGAGAAGACCTTCTGAAAGGGATTACGGGGCCTGAGGCCTGGCCACCACCACCGCCTGGACCTACACCTTTGGGATCTGACGACCAGAAAGAAAAGCCCCCATCTACCGAATAACAGATTTTTCCAGGATGTCTCTGCAACTTCTTAGTTGGAATATTAATGGCGTAAATTCTCCGGAAAAAAGGAGAAGAGTATTTCATATATTAAAGAAAGAACAATTGGACATTATTTGCTTGCAAGAAACACATGTGACTAGGCTCCATAGAAAGGTGTTAATTAATAAAAGATTAGGCCAAGAATTTATTTCATTGGACAGAGTTAAAAAAAGAGGAGTGGTGATTTATGTAAAGGAGAGCCTATCACCAAAATTCCTTTTTAAAGATGAGCAAGGAAGAATTTTGGCAATTGAAATACAAACTCAAGGTGAAAAGTTTTTGATATTGGGAATATACGCACCTAATGAAGGGAAATCGGAATTTTTTAAGAAGTTGCATGAGATGATGCTGGACTATCTGGACTATAGCAACATCATTATGATGGGAGACATGAATGGGGTGGTGTCTACAAATATGGATAAATCACAAAGTCAAAACATTTCAAAAGATGGCAGACTACCCAAAACTTTTTTTGAATTGACTGACAATATGGACTTGATTGACATCTGGAGAACAAAAAACCCACTAGGTAAAGAAGGAACTTTTTTTTCTGAAGCCCAATTGTCGTGGACAAGAATTGACCAAATCTGGATAACTAGAGGTCTGGCACCTAAGATCAGAAAAGTGGAAATCTGCCCAAAGACTTGCTCCGACCACAATGCAGTAAAGATGGATATGAGACTAATTACAACCGGCTCCTTTAGATGGAGGATGAATGACAACCTGTTCAGAGATCAAGAGATTATTAAAAAGGCCCAGAAAACTTTAAAGGACTATTTCGAAATAAACTTGAATACTACTGTTGAAAAAAGAGTAATCTGGGACGCAAGTAAAGCTGTTATGAGGGGGTTTCTGATACAACAGAATACTATTAAGAAAAGAGCACAGAATGAGAAAAAGGATAAGATCTTGGAGAAAATTAAGGATTGTGAGAAAAAGTTAAGATCGAAACCGAAGTCACAGGAAATTCTGAGAGAAATTAAGCTTTTTCAAGCACAATATTCCAAATTGGTAAATCAGGAAGTGGAGTGGAAAATTAAGTTAATGAAGCAAAGATCATTTGAATCGGCAAATAAATGTGGGAAACTGCTAGCATGGCAGTTGAAAAAGAGACAAAAACTAAACACAGTGACTAATTTAGAGATGGAAGGGAGAAATATACAGAATCCTGTGGAGATTAGAAAGTGTTTCCAGAGATACTTTAAGCAACTTTACACCCAAGGGCCACAAGATGAGACAGAGATAGATAAATTTCTGGGAAGGAACGGACTACCAAAATTGTCTCAAGAGAACAGGACAATCTTGAACTACAAAATAACACAACAAGAGATTGAAGGTGCCATTCAGAATATGCAATTGGGCAAATCTCCAGGGCCAGATGGGCTTACCTCCAAATACTATAAGATACTGAAAGATTATTTGACGCAGCCGTTAATGGAGGTTTGCAACGAGATTATGGAGGGGAAGAGGGCACCGGAATCGTGGAAAGAAGCTTTCATCACATTGATACCTAAATCAGAAACTGAAAAGACACAACTTAAGAACTACCGTCCCATCTCTCTCCTGAATGTGGATTATAAAATTTTTGCTGACATTTTGGCAGGTAGATTTAAAAAAGTTTTAAAGGAAGTAATTCATAAGGACCAGGCTGGTTTTCTCCCAGGTAGACATTTGTTTGATAACACTAGGAATATTATTGATATTTTGGAACTTTTACAAACAAATGTTAATACAAAAGCTGTGTTGATTTTTATAGATGCGGAGAAGGCCTTTGATAATATTTCCTGGAAGTTTATGAGGAAAAATCTTGAAGGGATGGGAGTGGGACGGGGGTTTGAAAATGGTATAGAGGCAATATATTCAGAACAAAAAGCTAAATTGATAGTTAACAATGTGGTGACAGAAGAGTTCAAGATAGAGAAAGGAACACGACAAGGTTGCCCCATATCCCCTTTGTTATTTATTTCGGTCCTGGAGGTGCTCTTAAATATGATCAGAGGGGACCGGTTGGTTGAAGGGATTCAGGTCGGAGATAAACAGTACAAATTGAAAGCTTTTGCAGATGATTTGGTTTTGACATTGCAGAAGCCAGAATCTAGTACGAAAAGAGCTTTAGAATTGATACATGAGTTTGGTCGGATGGCAGGATTTAAATTAAACAAGCAAAAGACAAAGGTTTTGGAAAAAAATTTGACAACTGAGGAAGTAGAAAGATTTCAGAAAGAGACAGATTTAACAGTTGTTAAGAAGGTAAAATACCTAGGGGTAAATATGACTGCTAAAAATTTGAATTTATTTAAGGACAACTATGAAAAGTGCTGGACAGAAATTAAAAAGGACTTAGAAAGTTGGTCAAGATTAAAACTTTCCTTGTTGGGCCGAATTGCTGCGATAAAGATGAATGTATTGCCAAGAATGTTGTTTCTGTTTCAGACCCTACAGATTGTGGACAGAGTGGAATGTTTTACAAAGTGGCAGAGAGATATTTCTAAATTTGTCTGGCAGGGCAAAAAGCCCCGAATAAAATTTAAAATTTTAACGGATGCAAAGGAAAGAGGGGGGTTTGCCCTGCCGGACTTAAGGTTATATTACGAAGCTGCAGCTCTCTGCTGGATGAAAGATTGGATACTCTTAGAGAATACGGACGTCCTGGATCTGGAAGGGTTTAATAATGCTTTTGGATGGCATGCATACTTGTGGTATGACAAGGTAAAAATTCATAAGGCTTTCAAGAGCCATATTGTCAGGAAGGCCGTGTTTAAGGTTTGGGTAAAATACAAAGATTTATTAGAAAATAAGACCCCAAGGTGGCTGTCACCTATGGAAGCCAAGGCCCCGAAAAGACTCAATATGGAGGCCAATTGGCCGAAATATTGGGAAATACTAGAGAAGGAAGGAGATACTTGGAGATTGCAGAGTTTTGAGAAATTAAAGGAGAAAGTGCAAAATTGGTTACATTATGCTCAGATTAGAGAGGTCTTTAAGCTAGATAAGAAAATAGGTTTCCAGGTGGAAAAATCGAAATTAGAAACTGAACTGTTAGAACCAAAAACTAAGGTACTTTCAAAAATGTATAACTTGTTGCTGAAATGGAATACGCAGGATGAAACTGTCAAATCAGCTATGATAAAATGGGCACAGGACATTGGATATAACATTATGTTTGCTGACTGGGAAAAGTTATGGACCACCGGGGCGAGGTTTACGGCATGTAATGCCTTGAAAGAAAATATTATGAAAATGATATACAGGTGGTACATGACCCCAGTCAAGCTGGCAAAAATATATCATCTGCCTGATAATAAATGTTGGAAATGTAAGGAAACTGAAGGAACATTCTTTCACCTCTGGTGGACGTGCCCAAGGATCAAGGCCTTCTGGGAAGTGATTTATAATGAGTTAAAAAAGGTATTTAAGTATACCTTCCTTAAGAAACCAGAGGCCTTCCTTCTGGGCATCGTGGGCCAAGGGGTGTTAAAGAAAGATCAAACCTTTTTTATGTACGCAACAACAGCAGCAAGAATACTTATTGCAAAGTACTGGAAGACCCAAGATTTACCCACACTGGAAGAATGGCAGATGCAACTGATGGAATACATGGAGCTGGCTGAAATGACTGGCAGGATTCGAGACCTGGGAGAAGAGATGGTGGAAGAGGACTGGAAAAAATTTAAGGACTATCTACAAAAACATTATAAGCTGTATGAATGTTAGGACAATGCACGATTGAATGAAATATGGCTTCAGTGATCTTATTGTAAGACATATGAAAATAGATGAAAAGGAAGTAATTGGGAGTGACACTATTGGAAATTTAAATAATAAGAATGAAAATAAGGCAATAAATTGCTGTATGTAATGATATGACTGAGAACGCAGGGAAGGGAGATGTGAGGAAGTCTGAAGATTATGAAACTATGATTGGTGAATAATACTTATCTTAATCTATATCTTTTGTTTTTTTTCTATTTCTTCGTTTTCTCTTTGTCAATTTTACTTTATATTCTTGTATGTTATATGGTGATGGTAATTTGTATGTTTGGTGTTTCTCAAAAAAAAAAAAAAATTCCAATAAATATCTTATAAAAAAAAATAAATAAATCTCAGGTCACCCGTGAGCTTCTGATGCGGCTACACATGCTTCTTCAAATGCCTCCCACTTTTCTTTCTTGTTGGAACGGCTTTTGCAATTGTTCCTTAAATATCTCACCTTTGGAAACACCCATCCATCTTGGTCTCCCTTCTCTTTGGGTACTTTGCCCACCTCATGAGAAGAGAAGACTCCCTGGAAAAGACTCTGATGTTGGGAAAGATGGAGGGCACAAGGAGAAGGGGACGACAGAGGACAAGATGGTTGGACAGTGTTCTTGAAGCTACCAGCATGAGTTTGACCAAACTGCAGGAGGCAGTGGAAGACAGGAGTGCCTGGCGTGCTCTGGTCCAGGGGGTCACAAAGAGTCGGACACGACTAAACGACAACAAAGCCATGGGATCTCACTCAGTAGTTCCTTGAGCTTTCTGAAATCAGTTTGTTGAGCAGTGAGGAGCTGCTACACTGTGTGCTCCCATCCCACCCACCATGTTATCTGTTTCTAAAAGCTTGCTACAGCTAGGATGCCTGCATCTGTTTGAAAATTAAACCCTCAAAAGATCTCCTGCGCTCTTTCGCAAGCCAAATGGTGTGTTTGTTTGTGTTTGCTTTTTGTTTTTCGTTCACGGTCTACATTCTCCTCTTGTCCCTATTAAGCAGTCAAGCTTCACATCCATTTCTGTAGGTTTATATATATGAAAAAGAACTGCATGAGACATACATCTTCCTTAATTTGGGGGGTGATACATTTCTGATACGAGATTAATCCCTGAAACAGAATTCCCATAGGAAGTGAACTTTCTTGGGCTCGCAGATCAACATGAGCAAGGTTCTTGCTAGGGAGAGATTGTGTTCTTCAGGAAAAGCTCAACAGATTTTACAAGCTATGACGCAAGCTACAAAGAATTTTAGCAGTGGTACAACGCAGACAGATTTATGGAAGCTGGAGGAATCAAGGATTAAACCCTCTTCTGGCTGGTGTAAAACAGCCTGATCTTTCCCGCCAGCTGGAAAGGGAGATTGTGGTAATGTCCAACCAAAGAAAATTAATCTATTTTCATAGTGCAGTGCAGTCTAGAGATGACGACAGGCAGCAGTTGTGGAGACAAACAAATGGAGTTTATTGCTTATATGCACAGAGGTCAACAAAAAAACAAGGTTCATGAGGACAGAGGCCCACATATTGGCGGTGGTGGGAACCAGAAAATGGAATGTAAGTAATGTCTTCACTAACTGGGGTGTATTTGGGGAGGGGCAGAATCTCTGCTGTGTGGGGGACACACATCGTGCTTCTTCTAGAGTAGTTCCTCCATCTTTGATCCCCACCCTGCTCTCAGCTCGCATTCGTGGCTCCTAGCAGCCACATCCTAAGAAACAGCTTTGACTGGCTGTCTAAACCAGGTGAGCGTAGCTGATGAGTTAAGGACTTGTCAGTGAGTTAGGGACTTGTCCATCCCCTGGATGTGAAGACAGGATCTGGCAGATTGAGCAGGTGAGACCAATAGTGGGCCCAATGGTCAAGAAGGATGGGGAAATGAGGGGCAGGTGGGGTTTGTCCCATAGCTGTCAACTTACAGATTTGAAAATAAGGGACCAGCAGCCTCGAAAATAAGGGATCAGCAGCCAAAATAAGGGATCAACAATTACTTTGATAAAATACATATTTTGTTGCGTGCAAATAGCTTTAGATACCTATTCGGTCCATAAATTACCATATAGCATATATTCAACACAAAAAAGCAGCAACAGTTTGTTGTTGACAAAGGACAGCTGGACATAGAAAGGGCCCCATTACCTTCAGTAGCTTATTAAAGGGACATCATCAATAAGGGACAGCAGCGGGACATGGCGCTGGGATAAGGGACTGTCCCGCCAAAGAAGGGACGCTTGACAGCTATGGTTTGTCCACCTGGAAATGTAGCCCATCTAGGAGAAAGAATATTCTGATCCTAAACCTCTGCTGCCTTGCGGCTATTCTCATTCTCGGCAAAGGCTTTGGGAGTAAACCCTGAGGAACAATCCATACTCGTTGCCGTGTGGGGCATCTTCAGGAGAAGAAAAGGCCAGAGTGGAGTCCCTAAGGCTGTTGGATGATGCCTTGCCTACCTCCTTCCAGAAACTCCTGCAGCCAAGCTGGTGCCAAGCTGGTTCCTTTCCTTTGGACCACATCAGCAAGGCCGAGAGGGGCATCTGGGCAGCCCCAGGACTGCCGCACACACTGCCCAGGCTTGCGTCCCAAAGAAGTCACTTCAGTGTTGCTAATGCAGCGAAAACAATGTGGGAGGTAGCAGTTATGAGCTCAACCCAATTGGCATAAAGTATGAGCACTACAGGTTGCCTTTATTATTATTCACTTTTTCCAATCAATACAAACACCAAACTAAAAAGATACGTACAACAAAAACCATAATAACAATAATAACACAAATTGACAACACAAATTTAAATACAGTAATATCCCTATGCCTACTCCTTGTTTATCACCACTCTCTCCCCTCTCTATTTCCCACTGTTATCCTCCTTGTCACTTAGATATTTGTTCCATTTATATTTATCCATTTTTATTTTGCATCGACAAGCAATTCTTTTGTATGAAGCTAATCTGTCCATATTATCAATCCATATGCTCAGTGGAATCTTTTTGCAACTCTTCCAATTCATCAAAACAAGTTTTTTTGCTTCTAATATAGTGTAATACAACCACTTTTTTTTTGCCCTTTGAGATCTTCCAGGTTTTTGGAATATAATTTAGAATTGAATTCAGTTCCCCTAAATAACAATTTCTTTTTATTACTTTTGCTATAAATATCCTCACCTCACTCCAGAATGGTCTGATCGTCGGGTAATTAATCAACATATGTATTAAGTTCGCATTTTTACTTCCACATCTCCAGCAATTATCTGCACTTGTTACTCCCACATCTCCAGTGGGTATCTCACTGGTCAGATCCCCAAGGGCATGCTCTAGATTCAGGTCTGTGTTACAAAGATGTCTGCTAACATGACATTTGTTGTTGTTTAGTCATTTGGTCGTGTCCGACTCTTCGTGACCCCCTGGACCAGAGCACGCCAGGCACTCCTGTCTTCCACTGCCTCCCACAGTTTGGTCAAACTCATGCTGGTAACTTCGAGAACACTGTCCAACCGTCTCGTCCTCTGTTGTCCCCTTCTCCTTGTACCCTCCATCTTTCCCAACATCAGGTTCTTTTCCAGGGAGTCTTCTCTTCTCATGCGGTGGCCAAGCCTCAGCTTCACGATCTGTCCTTCCAGTGAGCACTCTTAGTTGATTTCCTTAAGAATGGAGAGGTTTGATCTTCTTGCAGTCCATGGGACTCTCAAGAGTCTCCCCCAGCACCATAATTCAAAAGCATCAATTCTTCAGCGATCAGCCTTCTTTATGGTCCAGCTCTCACTTCCATACATCACTATTGGGAAAACCATAGTTTTACTATACAGACCTTTATTGGCAAGGTGATGTCTCTGCTTTTTAAGATGCTGTCTAGGTTTGTCATTGCTTTTCTCCCAAGAAGCAGGCATCTTTTAATTTCGTGGTTGCTGTCACCATCTGCAGTGATCATGGAGTCCAAGAAAGTAAAATCTCTCACTGCCTCCATTTCTTCCCCTTCTATTTGCCAGGAGGTGATGGGACCAGTGGCCATGATCTTCGTTTTTTTGATGTTGAGCTTCAGACCATATTTTGCGCTCTCCTCTTTCACCCTCATTAAAAGGTTCTTTAATTCCTCCTCGCTTTCTGCTTATCTGAGGTTGTTGATATTTCTTCCGGCAATCTTAATTCCGGCTAGGGATTCATGCAGCCCAGCTTTTCGCATGATGAATTCTGCATATAAGTTAAATAAGCAGGGAGACAATATACAGCCTTGTCGTACTCCTTTCCCAATTTTGAACCAATCAGTTGTTCCATATCCAGTTCTAACTGCAGCTTCTTGTCCCACATAGAGATTTCTCAGGAGACAGATGAGGTGATCAGGCACTCCATTTCTTTAAGAACTTGCCATAGTTTACTGTGGTTGACACAGTCAAAGGCTTTTGCATAGTCAATGAAGCAGAAGTAGACATTGAGGCTGGCAATAGCAACCCCCGTCTGTGGAAATCCCTTGCGGATGACTGCCATGCCACAGCAGTGACCAGAGGAGGAATGACTTCTAGGAGGAGCACAGAGAGAAGAAATGCCATGGTACAGATGCATCAGCACAACTGGACGACTTCATCTGCCCCAGCTGCAACAAAACATGTCTCTCCTGTATTGGTTTCTACAGCCACAGCAGGAGAGTATGTAGAGGGCAAAGGAAGAAAGATAAGATGGATCGGGTAGAGGGGTGGAGCAGGTGAATACCTTCTTCTGGAGGAAGTCACAGCGCACCTGATAATGTTAAATGCTTTGGGGGTAATTTATGGATCTAGCTCTGCCACTGAATGATAGGGAAGCACCCAGTTTCCCGGGGTTACCTGCAGCGTCTTGCTCTGAACGTCAGCTGTAAAAAGCACAGTAACTTGGAGCAGGCATTTGTTGGGAAACTGTGTACGTGCAGCTACTCACACAGAGTCAATTAAGGTTTGGCAGACAGCCAGAAGGCAATCTGAAGGAGTAAGTCTGCCTGGTGATGCAGAAGGCATGGAGACAGCTCCCTGATTGGTCAAGCTCTCTCAAGAGAGTGATAATTAATGGCCTACTAAGTGGAATGTGTTAGTTCAGGAGTTCAGTGGTTCAGTGTCAGTGTAGGAGTTGTGAGTCGTGTATGAGAGAGCTAGCTAAAGATCCGTGTTCTGTTCCTGTAAATAGTCCACTGTATATAATAAACACCTAACTACAAGTTCCTGGTTCCTGCTTTGTCTATCCTGTCCGCAGCCAAGTCGCCAATTGCATCCGTGGATTCTGCGCTTACTCTGCTAGGTCTGGCTAAGGTCCTGCTCCTGCAACTAGTCAGAAAGTTGCAAAACACCAATAGGTTTTGCCAATAGCATTTTCAGTAGTGGGAAAGAAACTCCCTTTCATTTCCAGGTGAGGTCAGAAGGCTGGTAAAGGACCTTCCCATTTTAGAACCACCTTTGCACAGTAATTCCAGGTCTCTGTGTTATCTGTCTATCTTGTTCATCAGTGGTCTTTTCTGTTTAAAACTGTAGTATGTTAATCTCCCCCCCCTCCTCCTCCTCCTCCTCTTCTTCTTCTTCTTCTTCTTCTTCTTCTTCTTCTTCTTCTTCTTCTTCTTCTTCTTCTTATTTTGCGGCCTGTCTAGGCTGCCGTTGCAGCCAGAATTTTTATACCATGGTTACAGAAATCCTAGACGGACTCTGCTTTTGCAATATGGTAGATTGCATAATCTTTTCCTGACACAATCATTTCTCCTGATGTGCTTGGACTTCTTCTGTTCATTAACGTTCCTTTCACAAAAACGGCTTCTTCTAAAAAACAATAATAATACTATAAATGCTTCGCCAGCCAGTTTACAAACTGTGACTGTCACTCATTCAAACTGTTCTCTGTGTATTTGGCTGAAGTTTTCCAGAGATTTATTCTACTTCCCCTGAAATAACCTTTACTTTCTCTTGCTGCTCCTCTAGAGAAAAAGATTAGTGACAGACGGACACCATGTAGTGTAACAGAGGCATCTGCCACCATGATCAGAAACAGGAAACAGAGAGTGAGCTCTGACCTGCAAGTCCTTCGGAATATAACTCTAGGATCATTCCACAACAGGCTTCACCACACTAAAGCAGAGATAACAGTGTTCAGCTTGTTGATGATAAATTATGAAATCGGTCTGATGAGCTTGTTAGGGAAAAATCTAGGTGTGAGGCTGCTCAGTCACCCAGCTCGTCGGGCAGAGCCCACGGGTCCCTGCGGAATATAGGAAGGAGTCCAGCCCACCGGAGCAAATAGCTGTAGACCAAAGTTTATTGCGCAATAGGTTCAAAGAGCAAAATTTTGAACCCCGAGGATGGGGTGACAAAGACTTTTAAAACTTTCCCAGAATACAGTTTGAAGGGGAGGGGTTAACCTTGGCAAACATGTCCAGACAAGTCCTTGGTACAAGATTAGCATAAGCAGACATGGCAGAGCAAGACTCAGGTATAAGATTAGCATAGACAAATATGTCTTAAGTACCCACCACCCAAAAGTACAATAGAAGTTCCTTTGCATGTCTGGAGCCTGAGGCGAGTCAGGTGATGAGATTTGGCTTCCTTTGGCTAACAATGAGCCCAGCAATTGTCACCTCTGGGAACTTCCTGGAGTCCTTTTGCTAGGGGAAAATAGCTTTGGAATGGGGGGAACTGGGAAAGGAGATGATTTTATATTACAGTGGTGCCTCGCAAGACGAAATTAATCCGTTCCGCGAGTCTCTTCGTCTTGCGGTTTTTTCGTCTTGCGAAGCACGGCTATTAGCGGCTTAGCGGCTTAGCGGCTATTAGCGGCTTAGCGGCTATTAACGGCTTTAAGAAAAAGGAAACAAACTCGCAAGAACTCGCAAGACGTTTCGTCTTGCGAAGCAAGCCCATAGGGAAATTCGTCTTGCGGAATGACTCAAAAAATGCAAAATCCTTTCGTCTAGCGAGTTTTTCGTCTTGCGAGGCATTCGTCTTGCGAGGCACCACTGTAGTTTTAAGGCTAGGTGACTTCCCTGAGCTGTCAAGTTGGAAGGATATATTCAGGCATAATATTTGAAATATTTAGCTTTAAAGATGTGCCCCCCCCCCCGTAATTTCCGTAACAAGCTGCATGTTCTTTATGGATTTCCCCTTTCCCCAGAAGCAATGTATCCTTCAGTCACACCCCAAACCTATGAAACCCTTTCAATGAAGCGGAATTGGCACGACAGCATATTTTAATCTTAATTGAAGAGTTAGTTTTTCTTTCCATCTGCTCTTCTATCATTTATGATGGCACAAGGAACATATTTCGCAACCACGTCAGTAAAATAAAGCCTAAATGGCTGAAGTAACGCAATTTTGATTTTGTGCGTCTTCATAAAGAGCGTCATCCAGATGCCAATAAAGCATATTTACTCATTCCTTCAGGCAGAAATGGAAACTTTCTGAAGCTTCGGATGTCACCAGGGCTATTAATTTATTGCCGCAAAAAAGGTTGTTCATAGGGAAACTTCCACTGAATGTAAAACTATCTGCTGCCGCATGCTAAAAACTAAAGCTTTAAAGTTACAAAATATTGGAGGGCAGAGGCACCCATCCTTCTTTTCAATTGACTTTGGGAAACGATTGCGGCACAAGGGAACTTGGTGGGTTTGGAAGAAGGTGCACAGTCAGGCGTTCTCGTTTGAGCAATCATGGGGGGGGTCAGGAGAAGGAGGGTCTTCCAAGACAGGGTTAGAGGTTGAGAGTCGCAGGCTGAACACAGACTCAGAGAGGAGTCAGAGGTTGCCCTTGCTCCCCACCAACAGGACCAGGGCCAGATTTAGGTTTGATGAGGCCTTAAGCTACTGAAGGTAATGGGGCCCTTTATATGTCCAGCTGTCAACAACAAATTGTTGCTGTTTTGTGTGTTGAATATATGCTATATGGTAATTTATTGACCTAATAGCTATCAGCTTCTGGAAGAAGGTACAGTGGTGCCCCGCAAGACGAATGCCTCGCAAGACGAAAAACTCGCTAGACGAAAGAGTTTTCCATTTTTTGAGTCGTTCCACAAGACGAATTTCCCTATGGGCTTGCTTCGCAAGACGAAACGTCTTGCGAGTTCTTGCGAGTTTGTTTCCTTTTTCTTAAAGCCGCTAAGCTGTTAATAGCCGCTAAGCCATTAATAGCCACTAAGCCGCTAATAGCCGCTAAGCCGCTAATAGCCGTGCTTCGCAAGACGAAAAAACCACAAGACGAAGAGACTCGCGGAACGGATTAATTTCGTCTTGCGAGGCACCACTGTACAGGGTTATAAAGACTAGGACTAGCAGCCTGAGAAACAGTTTCTACCCAAATGCAATTTGGGTTTTAAACACATTGTAAGGAGTCTGTATGGGAGTATCTTGTATTTATTTATCAGAGTTTTTAGGGGGCTAACCAGGTTGGGATAGCTGGGATAGCAAGCTTGTTGGGTTTTAATGTCTTGTGTAGATTTTTCAATTTCGTTGTTCTGTATGGGACAATGACAATAAAGATTATCGTATCGTAAAACCATTTGCACATGCAGAATGTAGGCACTCTATATATAGAAATGAGCAAACCAGTGATATTTTAGGGAGCAGGCTAGCAGGCGGGGCCCATTACTTACATCACAGGAGCCTACGCAACACAAAACACTGTTGCTGTATGTAGGTTTTATTTTAATTGTTTTTTATCTTATATTTTGGAAATGTACATCCAGGGGTTTTTTCCTTTAATTTTTTGGGGGCCCCTCAAGAGAGTGGGGCCCTAAGCTATAGTTTGTTTAGCTTATATGTAAATCTGGCACTGAGCAAGACAGTCCCAGCCCTGCTGGCTCTGCCCCCCCCGACACCCCCACTGAGGAGAGCCCTGCATGTTGCTGAGCAACAGGCCAGACAGGCCCAGAGGAGGATCCCATCTCCTCAAAGCAGCCTTCTTCTGCTTGGGAGAGACCCAGAGTGAGAGCCTAGAGGGGAAGGGTGGAGCTACTGGTCAGTTTCAGCTAACATCTCAGCTGGGGGACTGTTCTGTGTTGTTGTTTTTCTCCTTGACACCCTGCAACATACTGATGGCTGGGTCTTTTGTTTCCAGTAATATTCCTCCTCTTTTATGCTGTAGTAATATTGCTATTAAGGGACGCGGGTGGAGCTGTGGTCTAAACCACAGAGCCTAGGGCTTGCCGATCAGAAGGTCGGCGGTTCAAATCCCAGGGTGAGCTCCCGTTGTTCGGTCCCAGCTCCTGCCCACCTAGCAGTTCGAAAACACGTCAAAGTGCAAGTAGATAAATAGGTACCACTCTGGCGGGAAGGTAAATGGCGTTTCCATGTGCTGCTCTGGTTCGCCAGAAGCGGCTTAGTCATGCTGGCCACATGACCCGGAAGCTGTCTGCGGACAAATGCCGGCTTATAGAGTGAGATGAGTGTGCAACCCCTGAGTCATCTGCAACTGGACCTAACGGTCAGGGGTACCTTTACCTTTAATATTGCTATGAGTTGGGGGCTTAGGTTGTAAACGCCTGAACTGCCTCCTAATTCCTGGATCCAGTGCTGATTTAACTGCCAGAATAGCCAGGCCAGCTCCCTGGAGAGGAAATGGCTCTCTAAATATGGGCCATTAAGGTAACAAAGGAAGTGGTTCTGTGCCAGATGACAAATGGGTGTTCCCTGCTCCCTCCCTGCTCGATGGTGGTTAGAAAGACAACAACCAGAGCTGAAAGTTGAGTTATGTAAACTAGAAGCTGGCAGGCTGGGCAGCTGGGAGACAGAGATATGCTTGATTTCTGCTGGAATCCATGCTGTCACTATGGGAGAAGCAAGACCCCCTTAGGGTGTTAGGGCTGTGAACCTTTCTATTGTAGGCTCAGAGTAAATAAACCATATATCACAAAGACACCACAGTCTCTGCCATGCCTCATTCCTGAAAGGAAAGATGAGCATGGAACCTTTGGAGTTTCGCATCGCTCAGATATTGGGGTGCCATGTAACAATATGTTTAAAATTGGCTTGTGTTTAAAATATGTTTAAAATCCTGCTTCGGGCTGTCACTGTCCATGCACTTCATCACACACACACACACACACACACACACACCCTATTCAATTCTGAAGCTTTCATCATTTTAGATTGAAAGCTCAAATCCAAGACTGCTATACAACATTCAGTGAAAAGACACTTATGGAGCAAGAGGATGGAAACAACCTGGGCAGGTAGCAAGTGGTATATTAATTGTTTGGAATTTGATGATTTTTTTATGTTGTGTTATCTAAGCTGCCTTGAATTCATTTGGTTAAGCAAAGTGGGCTGAAATTTTTTAAATTAATGAATACATTCTATCCCCCCTGCACATAAGAGCCTCACATTTATTTTAAATCACCCTATTGAATATTTGCAGCCCTCATTTAATTTGTGCATGATTTTACACGTTTCCCAACCACTCATAGAATCATAGAATCATAGAGTTGGAAGAGACCACAAGGGCCATCGAGTCCAACCCCCTGCCAAGCAGGAAACACCATCAGAGCACTCCTGACATATGGTTGTCAAGCCTCTGCTTAAAGACCTCCAAAGAAGGAGACTCCACCACACTCCTTGGCAGCAAATTCCACTGTCAAACAGCTCTTACTGTCAGGAAGTTCTTCCTAATGTTTAGGTGGAATCTTCTTTCTTGTAGTTTGGATCCATTGCTCCGTGTCCGCTTCTCTGGAGCAGCAGAAAACAACCTTTCTCCCTCCTCTATGTGACATCCTTTTATATATTTGAACATGGCTATCATATCACCCCTTAACCTCCTCTTCTCCAGGCTAAACATGCCCAGCTCCCTCATAAGGCATCGTTTCCAGGCCTTTGACCATTTTGGTTGCCCTCCTCTGGACACGTTCCAGTTTGTCAGTGTCCTTCTTGAACTGTGGTGCCCAGAACTGGACACAGTACTCCAGGTGAGGTCTGACCAGAGCAGAATACAGTGGCACTATTACTTCCCTTGATCTAGATGCTATACTCCTATTGATGCAGCCCAGAATTGCATTGGCTTTTTTAGCTGCCGCGTCACACTGTTGGCTCATGTCAAGTTTGTGGTCAACCAAGACTCCTAGATCCTTTTCACATGTACTGCTCTCAAGCCAGGTGTCACCCATCTTGTATTTGTGCCTCTCATTTTTTTTGCCCAAGTGCATTACTTTACATTTCTCCCTGTTAAAATTCATCTTGTTTGTTTTGGCCCAGTTCTCTAATCTGTCAAGGTCGTTTTGAAGTGTGATCCTGTCCTGTAGGGTGTTAGCCACCCCTCCCAGTTTGGTGTCATCTGCAAATTTGATCAGGATGCCCTTGAGTCCATCATCCAAGTCGTTGATAAAGATGTTGAATAAGACCGGGCCCAAGACAGAACCCTGTGGCACCCCACTAGTCACTCTTCTCCAGGATGAAGAGGAACCATTGATGAGCACCCTTTGGGTTCGGTCAGTCAGCCAGTTACAAATCCACTGAGTGGTAGCATAGTCAAGACCACATTTTACCAGCTTCTTTACAAGAATATCATGGGGCACCTTGTCAAATGCCTTGCTGAAATCAAGGTAGGCTACATCCACTGCGTTCCCTTCATCTACCAGGCTTGTAATTCTGTCACCGTTTAATTCTGTCACCGTTTACTCCTTTATTCAAGTAATCGATAAATGGATAAAAGCTGTTATATAGTAAATATGTTTTGAAATCAGTATTGTCCTGCTATGCCCTTTAAGGGACAGCAAGGGGGTTCTGTGTTTACATATGAATTCCGTAAAAGGCAGGCATGCAATGAGAACTGCCAAGTGATGTGTTAATCTGTTTCAAAGATGTCAGCTGCTGAACAGAATGGAATATAATGGGCAATTTTCCTACTCTGAAAACTAAGAAGTAGGGCAGCTTAGCTTTACCCTATATGCATGAGGGCCAGGGTGTTGAAATTTCTGGATACTCTGTTATTTTGCTGGCTTGCTTAATATTCTGCCTTTACATAATTGCTCAAGGCAGCTCACAATATTGATGAAAACAATTTATAAACAAATAAATTAAACTAAATAGACTCAAAAACCACAACTATTAAAACAAAAACATTAGAAACCAGAGTACATTCTTCCAAGCGGTTTCCAAGCGGGGTAGTCCTTGAGAAACACCTAAAATCACAAAGAGGGAAAGACTTCTCCAGAAGTGGGGCAGCCACCAAGAAAGCCCTGCTCCTAACTGACAACTTAAAAGGGACTCCTGACTGTTAGGTCCAGTTGCGGACGACTCTGGGGTTGTGGTGCTCATCTCACTCTATAGGCTGAGGGAGCCGGCGTTTGTCCGCAGACAGCTTCCGGGTCATGTGGCCAGCATGACTAAGCCGCTTCTGGCGAACCAGAGCTGCGCACGGAAACACCGTTTACCTTCCCGCTGGAGCGGTACCTATTTATCTACTTGCACTTTGATGTGCTTTCAAACTGCTAGGTTGGCAGGAGCTGGGACCGAGCAACAGGATCCCACCCCATCGCAGGGATTCGAACCGCCGACCTTCTGATTGGCAAACCCTAGGCTCTGTGGTTTAGACCACAGTGCCACCCGCATCCCTCTAATTGACAACTTAGCTTCCCCCCAAGGAGGCATGCAGGGTAGAGAGGTCTCAGTGCATTTAAAAGGTGGGTAGGCTCATATCAACAGCTGCACTTTCTAAGATACCGTATTTTTCGCTCTATAAGACGCACCAGACCACAAGACGCACCTAGTTTTTGGAGGAAGAAAACAAGAAAAAAAATATTCTGAATCTCAGAAGCCAGAACAGCAAGAGGGATCGCTGCGCAGTGAAAGCAGCAATCCCTCTTGCTGTTCTGGCTTCTGGGATAGCTGTGCAGCCTGCATTCGCTCCATAAGACGCACACACATTTCCCCTTACTTTTTAGGAGGGAAAAAGTGAGTCTTATAGAGCAAAAAATAGGGTAATTTGGTTAAACTTGTGGAAGGATTTAAAGATAAGAACCAGCACCTTAAGCAAGACCAAGAAATGGAACGGCAGCTAGTTGGCATAAGAGCCAACTCCTAGGGCCAAGGTCCCTTCACCCCCCTCCAATAAAATATCCCCCCCCCCCGTTTATGGGCATTGCCATTCAAATGGTGTGTATGTGCCGTGTCATGTGATTGATTTTGCAGCCCCCCCCATATTTTATTCAAGTTAGCCCCCCTGCTAGCCGGATATGTTCCCACAAGGCAATGCCCACCAACTACCAAAGCATTCCTTGTATAACAGGCCAAGGAGAAGATTCTTGGAAATTCTTGTTTAATTTACCAACCTGTTCAGCTCAGGAAATTCATCCCTGTTTCCTAGAAGATTACTAAAGGCAGGGTTGGCATACGTCTGGAATTTCCTGGACTACTGTATCCGAAAGCAGTGTCCAGGCCGAAATCCACTAGATATCCAGGAAAATCCATACGGCAACTGACGTTGGCAGTGTCGTTTTTGCTGATTTTCCTAAAAAGTGGCTAAAAAACGCCCAAAGCTCAACAACTTTGCCCCCCAAATAAAACATCAACAAGTGTGCACTTCCCCCCCCCAGAAAAAAAGCTCAAAATTTTTGCAAAAAAGAGGCTTTTCTGTCCAGATTTTCACTTTTTGAAATATGGCAACCTGACTAAAGGGTTCTGATAACATGGGGAGTCTGCACAAGCACAGCAGACTCTCTATTGCAAACGTTTGGCCTGAATATATGTAAGGAGTCATGCAGCAACAGAGGGTGGGCTAAAGTCATGGTCCCTTGGGATTTAACTGAATATCGTTGAGAAGGGCAAGAAGTTATTCCAGGTACTGAATCCTGCATCCTATTTTCATTTGGCTACCTCTCTGGTTTCTTAGATTTCAACAGGCATTGCCCACACAATCTCAGGCTATAATGGTATGGGGTTGCTCGTGCGTAAGTTGCCGCCTCTCCTGGCTATGTTGCCTTGTTAAACCTTTCTGTCTGGACAGCCCTTCAATTCGCGGCTGCCTCAGTCGCTAGCAGAATCCGTCAGTGGGCGTTTCTTAAACCTTTTCCAACATAAAAGTTGTTTGACACCCAGTCTCCTCCTACTTTCTCTGCGCGGAAGTCTTCTGCGCAGGAAGGGCGTGGGTAGCGGAGGACCAGTGCTCTCCCCGCTGGTGTCCGGTGAAGAGTCTGGGAGCCCTCTCGCCGATTCCCCCATCTGCCCCTCCTTATTCCTGGTGTTGCACTGAATTGCTTCCCCATCTGCTGAGCTGCCTCTCTCCCTGCTGGGCCCTTCTCCAGCATCATTAGAGAGCCTTCCCTCCACCTCTAGCTCCGATGTCAGTTCCCTGACACAGGCATATCTTCAGAGCCAATAAAAGCTAGAAAACCGATTTGTTTTTAATGAAGGCTGAGATTGTCTGCTATTTTCTTTTCCCTGTACCACATTCTACGCTGTTTCAGCACAGTCGAAGAATAACGATATATGCAACAGTTCTGCCTGTTAGTTCCTTAAAAAAAAAAAATCCAGTTCCTTTACTTTCTATAATGACAAAAAAGAGTTATGGATGGGTGAACCTCCCTTAGCTACATTCAGAGCTGGGCTTTTGCAAATTATTGCACACAGAAGGAGGCAGGGATAGAGCCAACCAAGTTTTACACAGAGCAGACACCCTGGAATTAATTAACATGGGTAACTTAGGTCCCATTTATTTAACTGCACTTTCGGTTACATCATATATCAGTGCAACGGGCCAGTTTTCTGCTCCTAGTGCCCTACCTGTTTTTCCCTGGTGATAACAGTGGCAGTAAAGCATAGGCAAATTTATTTCCAATAGTAACACAAGCTGTCCTGATACAATTATTAGGATAGCACAGCTCCAAGGATCACATCACAACAGGCACATAAAAAGTTTTAGACTGTCCATATCATTACGTTATAAGGGACAACAGTGACTCAATTTCTGTAGAACTGAAAACAAATGCTTTCTGAATCTGGTCCAGTTAAGCAAAACATTGCTGTAGAAAAATTTATTGCGGAAAACATTCAAACCTCTTTGATTAATAGCAAAGTTCAAATAACTCATTTTCTGGAACACTGACACTGTTAAGCTTTTGTTACAGATGCAATTTTGAAGATTATATGTTATGTACTGAGTTGAATAGGATCCAAACTGCAGCAGTCTGATTGGTCCTAGAACAATAGGATCCAAATTGCAGCAGTCTGATTGGTCCTAGAACAATAGGATCCAAATTGCAGCAGTCTGATTGGTCCTAGAACAATGCAGCAGTATGATTGGTTGGCAGGAACCACCCAATCATGCTCCAGATATAAGTGAATCCACAACCTGATTGGCTTACAGTAGAATTCCAGAATTAACCAATCATGTGCAGCCCATTGTGTAAATAATGTATATAAAGCAGATACTTTGAGGGGACTTTCATTCATTCCTCCTCACCACTATGAGCTGAATAAAGAGCATGAAATCACTTTGCGACTCTGAGTATATTTCATTATATAAAACCAGTGCTTTTTTCCTGGGGGTATTCAAGGGTACGCCACACCGGCACCTTTTTTTCTAGAAGAAAAGCCCTGTGTGATGGCCTGGGATTCGGACTCAGAGGTTGAACCTGAGGAATCCCGGCCTGCACAGGAGTCCCCGCCTCCAGAACCAGCTGAGGCGGGGCTGGGGCTTGAGCCTGAAGGGTCCTCACCTGTGCTGGATCCTCAGGTGCAGGCACCAGCTGAGTCTGCTCTGGCTCCTGAGGTGATGGAGGACCCATTGCCTGCAGGTGCTCCACTCTCAGCCCCGTCAGGGGAAGGTGAGGTTGCCTCTGGGTCCGGTAACCCTCCAGCCTCTCCTGAGCTGCAGAGGCTCAGGGCAGAGAGGAGGAGGGAACTAAGTTCCTGCAGGAGGAGTGCTTGCCTCCAGGCCAGGAGAGGCAAGTCACCTGTGGACCGGGACCGCCCTATGCCTCGGGGCAGATAAAAGCCAGCCAGCCCCAGTCCCAGGTTGCGGGAGCAACGTTGTTGGTAACCTGTTCCTGCTGGCACCCTGTCCTGCTCTTCTGCCAGAGTTCCTGACCCCATCCGACTCGCCGACTTGGACCCAGCTACAACTTTGATGGACAGCCTCCATACCGCTCCATCAACCTTGGACTGGACTCGGACCCCGCCTCTCGGTTAGCCCCCAGAACCAGCACACCCTGGTTTAAAGTGTGGCCAGTGCAGGCTTAACATATGCGCCGCCGGGGTGCAAAGATCCGCCCAGGGCCCCCAAATTTAGTTTAGCCCCCAAATTAACTTTTATTATGCTTATGTCAGACACCACGCTTAAGCCTTATCTCTTGTTTATGAAAGAAGGGAGGAAAAATGAAAGAAACTTTTTTATTTGCTCATTTATTTACAATACACTTATACTTAAGTACAGTGGTGCCTCGCAAGACGAAAAGAATCCGTTCTGCGAGTCTCTTCGTCTTGCGGTTTTTTCGTCTTGCGAAGCAAGCCCATTAGCGGTTTAGCGGATTAGCGCTATTAGCGGCTTAGCGGGCTTAGCGGATCATCTGATAAGCGGCTTAGCGGCTTAGCGGATCAGCTGATAAGCGGCTTAGTGGCTTAACGGATCAGCTGTTAAGCGGCTTAGCAGATCAGCTGATAAGCGGCTTAGCGATCAGCTGTTAAGCGGCTTAGCGGATCAGCTGATAAGCGGCTTAGCAGCTTGGGGAAAAGGGGGGGGGGGAGGAAAAAAAACCCACAGGAACTCGCAAGACATTTTCGTCTTGCAAAGCAAGCCCATAGGAAATTCGTCTTGCGGGGCACCACTGTATACAACACAACAACCCTTAAACTTATTAGTATTGTTTAGGCACCTACTTAGGAGAAACATCAGTCGTGTCAAAGGTGCCGCTGACCCCGCTGCTGCGTAGCAGCTCAGTACAATACATAACATAATATTTTGATGTAAGAGTTAATTTCATGCGCACGGCGCTGTTGTGAATGACAAGCACCGCCGCTGTTGCGGTGCGTCTTTGGTAAATGAGTGCACAAAGTCAAAAGTCCTTTAGTGAAACAGTAGGTATACATTTCAGTAATACCTAGGTATATGTGTATTTTGTTTTTCTAGCTTGATCAAAACTATTTATTATTTCATAACAGGCAGATAGTTAAGAGCTTAGGCGGCTTCAGCGGCGGGCGCCTTGCGCCCCCCCCAGAATTCAGCGCCCGGGTGCCCTGCACCCCATGCACCCCCAGGTAAAGACAGCCCTGAGTGTGGCAACTACTGTAACAATATCATGGTGAGGTACCAGCACCATTTTCTAGAAGAAAAGCACTGTATAAAACATACAGGATTGCTTAATTCTGAAATTGTGCAAAAACATTCAGATCAGGCCTATTTCTGTCCTGGGTCAAAGGGAAAGAAAAAACATTTAAGATAGAAGAGTACATCAGAAATAGCAATATGCCATACTTAAAAGAAGAACAAAGGAACACCCTTAACTCCCAGATAACAATGCAAGAAATATTTGAGGCAATAAAAAGCTCTAAAAATGGCAAGTCCCCAGGCCCGGATGGCTTTAGGGCAAAATATTATAAGAAATTAAATGAACAATTAGCGAACCCATTGAAAGATGTCATGAATGAAATATTGAACACAGGCGAAATCCCAGAAACCTGGAAACAGGCCTATATAACAGTAATTCCAAAACAAGATGCAGATTTGCTACAAATTAAAAGCTATAGAACTATCTCCTTGCTAAATAATGATTACAAATTGTTTGCAAATATTCTAGCTAACAGATTAAAAAAAAATATTAAATGAATATATACATCAAGATCAAGGTGGGTTGTTACCAGGAAGACAAATGAAGGAGAATATAAGGAATATTTTGAACATAATATAATATTTGGAGGCTAAAAATGAAAAGAAAGTGGCAATGATGTTTATAGACACTGAAAAAGCCTTTGACAATGTTTCTTGGAAGTTCATGACAAAGCTGTTAGAACAAATCAGAACTGAGGGAAGTTGGGGGTGGGTTCTGTGGGGGGAGGGAGGGGAGGGAGGGAGGAAAAATGGGGGGAAATAAGGATGATATGTCTCTGGATAATATGTTTTGTTTTAATTTTGAATAAAAAGTTATTTTTTTAAAAAAGAGAGAAATCTTGAGTAGTTCACTGTTCTGTACATGTTCATCTTTTGATCACATTATTGTCATTCAAACTCGGTCCACTGTGGTTTGCATTCTGTTGATTCTGTTCGATCATGGCCCACTATGGCAATTCTGTTTGAGTCTGTATAGAGGATGGCACGATCACCTGTTACATATTGTTATATTTCTTTTTTTATTTTCTTTGCTATTTACAGTGCTGCCGCTGCTATCGAGTGGCCCATCATCAAGTAGCTATCTGCCCCCAGGGCAGTTTCCAAGCCTTATTTACTTGGGGAGGGAAATGAAAAGAAAAAGCTTGAAATCGTTGTGTGAATGACGCAGATCAAGGCAGACCCGTGGAGGGAAAACATTGCAACACAGCAACAGATCCTTCTTGCACAGCTTTAAATGGACACATGGAGATGAAAGGTTGCCAAGGGCAGTTGCTGCAAGAGGCAGAAAGGACTGCAGCGTTTTAAAAACAGACCAATATTTTGGATTATGTTGTGTGTGAGAGTCTGGGACGGGATGATGCTCATGAATGACGATGATGGACATGAAACACATGGTTCAGATTACATCTGCCCCCAGCCCCCAAAACCCACAATGAAATGATGCAGAGGTTTGATTAACTGGACTGGCTGAATTTTTCCACAGTATTTTTCAATGAGGAAACCAACATAGTTTTCGTTAGGAGACTCTGACTCTGAGACTGCATTTATAAGAAACACAGTGACTTCACCTTTCCCCCCTCTATTGAAAACTTTCAATAAAATATAATTTTTTTAAAAAAATCTAGCTCCCCTCAAAATTCAAGAACCTTTCTCCCCCCCCCCCCAAGTCAGTAACTGAAATATCTGCAGAAGAAGAAGAAAAGTATGCTTTTTACGGGCTGATTACAGCAACACATTCAATACTGTGTGGATTTATTTAGTTTTATATGGTGTACTGGAATAATTGTCTGCTGTAATCTATGGTTTCATGACAGGGGGCAGAGAACAGAGACCTTCTGTTCAAAAACCGAGTCTTAGAGGGGACAGTCCTGCTTTGGGGCATAAGATATTATAACAAATGGGTCTGCTTTTGTTGCCTCCATCTTTCCCCTCTTTCACGAGGGAGCACCCCAGTTGAATATAAACCTTCCCTTCTTTTCTGAGTTGGTTAGCATATTCACTTCATTGATAACTGCTTATATGGCCTAACATTCTGTTCCTGCATTGGCCAGTCTGATGTGTATAAGCCACAGGGACATGAGCAGTGTTATTCTTCTAGAAAAAGAGGTGCCAGAACTCACCACAAACTCACCCTTGTTCTCTTATACAGTGGTACCTCCAGTTACGAACGGGATCCATTCTGGAGGCCCGGCCGTATCCCGAAATCTTCATAACCGGAGACACCCTTCTGCGCACAGGGGTGGCGCAATTGAGCGCTTCTGTGTTCGCAACCCAAAAGTTATGTTACCCAAAGGTAACGTAACCCAGGGGTTCAATGTAATGGTAATGGCGCTCATCTGAGAGGTGCCAGAACTGAGTTCTGGCGAGTTCCGGCTGGACAGGAACACAACATTCTCCCAGTCAGTGCTGCCTCTGAGACTGGAGGTGGTATGAAGCTAACTTGACTGGAAGCCATTGATCGGCTTTCCCTCCATTCAATTCTCTAATCCACTTTAAAAACCAGTGCTTTTTTTTTTCTTAAAAAAATGTTTAAGGGCATTCTCACTCATGAAAATCACCATTTTATAGTTCAAATCGGGGGAATACAGTAAATACAACGAAACTGACCGATCACAGTGCTAGATTCCAACTCCTACTTCACACATTAAACGCTCGCTTCCCTCTGAGATTCAGGAAACACTGTGACAGGAAATGGGGCCACCATCAAGGGTAGCAATGGAACTGACGATTCACTGTGCTATAAAAGAAACTAACAAATTATTATTTTTTAGTTTCTTCTCCCGTTAGATTCACAAAATGTTTAAGGGTACCATCCCATTTCAGAGTCCTCGCTAAGTCTTATGAGAGTGAATCCCATCATTCAGGAGTGGGGAACTGGTTTCAGCTGGATCCAGACTTTACCCAACCCTGTGGGCAATTTCAAAAGGCGGATGGTGTTGCCCGCCTGCCATCGCTATGGCATTAGGTGAAACCTTCTCATTTGCCAGGCAGGGTTTGCAGGGGCCAGCAAACAGCTGATCGGTGGTCCTTGCCAACACCACTTCCTGCCGCTGGGTGGGTCATTTGGAATCAAACTACTGTACAAAGATAAATAAGCATCATTTCCATTACTAAGCCCACTTCACTCACTTTGTCTCTGGCCCCACCGACCACAGCCCATGATGATAATAATAATAATTATAATAATAATAATTTATTTATATCCCGCCCTCCCCAGCCGAAGCTGGGCTCAGAGTGGCTAACAACAGTAAAAAATAACACAGTTTACATAAATTCACAATCAATTAATTGAAATACATTCTAAAATCAATTCATTCTAAAATCAATTCAGAATCAAATTAATGGCAACCATTGGGCTGGAATGCTATGAGGATTACAGAAGGAGGGGGTCAGACTGCACCTTGGCCAAAGGCCTGGTGGAACAGCTCTGTCTTGCAGGCCCTGTGGAAAGATGTCAAGTCCTACAGGGCCCCCTAGTCTCTTGTGACAGAGCGTTCCACCAGATCGGGGCCACGGCCAAAAAAGCCCCGGCTCTGGAAGGATGTCCATGAGGGTCTGTGGCCCTTTGGTTCCCCATTCTTACTTTATCAGATTTTTTCAGCCCTACACAGGTGAGACAGGAATGATATGGGCTGCTGCATCCTTAGGAAAATGCTGTAATCCTGGCAATGCCATGCGCACCGACGGCAATTTTCATAGGGGGCCCTCAAACCATAGCTGTCAACTTACAGATTTGAAAATAAGGGACTAGCAGCCTTGAAAATAAGGGACCAGCAGCCAAAATAAGGGATTTTAGTCAACCAGCTGAAATACGAAGTTAAAAGGGACCAGATAATTTTGGAGAGCAGCGCCGGTTTTTAGCCCTTCGTTTCCAGAGGTTGCTGCTCAAGACACCAGCCGATGAAACACTGCAATTAAATAACTACAAGCAGCAACCACTTTTCACGCAAAACGAAGTCCAAGCTACGAAGATGCTGCTGCAGTTCTGTATCTTTTCTCTCGTGCTCCATCTGCAGCTCTCAGTTCCATCAGGTGGGGCGGGAGGAAGGGGGGGGGGAAATAGCGCCTGAAGTAAACCCGCAGATCAGACCATCTATGCTAGTCTACCACTACAAATCTATGGGAGAAGCGCTTGTGGTCCTTCCCTTGTAGCCCTTGGAACACCTGCCCACGCCTCCGCCTCCACCTCCTCTTCCTCTTCCTCCTCTTCCTCCTCTCTCTGAATTGCTTTCTCTATGGTTGCCCTCGCTCTCCTCTCAAGGCTCCTCAGCAATTCATAGGCCATGCCAGGCTGCCCATCTCACCCGGGTCCTTTGGCGGCACAGCTGCAGTACGGCCTAGCGGGAGTGGCAGCGATGGGCAGAGGGGAGGCCCCAGGCAGAGACGCTCAGTTTGGCGGCCGCAAGGAGGATGGCGGCAGAAGGGCCCGAGGCTCCCGCCAGTCCTGGCGGGGAGGGGCTCCCAGGGGCTGAGGCTGGTGAGAGGAGGCCGGAGGGGGGCAGGCTGGGCAGCCAAACAACACAGTTGGAGCCTCCCTCCTCCCTGGCCTGCTTCCTTTGAAACCCGGGAAATTTAAAGGACATCCATCAATAAGGGACAGCAGCGGGACATGGCGTTGGGATAAGGGACTGTCCCTCCAAATAAGGGACGCTTGGCAGCTATGCCTCAAACCCCTAGTCAACCTTAGTATCAGCCCCCTAGTATTATCCATATATAACACAAGGATAACTTGCCTTCTAGAGTGCAAAAACTTCAGGATATACCCACAGAAGGAGAGCAAATAAGCTTTGCTTCAATACCTAAAGCAAAAAGCTCCAACCAAAGATGTTCTGTGCTAGCAACCATAGAAGAAGAATGCATAAAGTCTGTTGAAAATGTATAATTTGCTCTTGGAGTGGCATACAAAAGATGAACAGCTTAAATCTGTAATGATACAATGGGCAAAAGACTTGGGAAATAATATAGAAATGGCAGATTGAGAGAGGCTATGGAAAACAGCACCGGAATTCACAGCATGTTGTCCACTGAAAGAAAATTACATGAAAATGATGTGTAGGTGGTATCTGACACCTGACAAGTTAGCAAAAATGTACAGAACAAGTTCAAATATTTGCTGGAAATAAAGAAAAAGAAAGGTACATTTTAACATAAAGTAACTAAATAATAATGAGTTTGACCAAACTGACAAATAATGAGTTTGACCAAACTGCGGGAGGCAGTGGAAGACAGAAGTGCCTGGCGTGCTCTGGTCCAGGGGGTCACGAAGAGTTGGACACAACTAAACAACTAAACAACAACAACAACTAAAGTAAAGTAAACTAAAGTACCGGTAACTCAAAATTTCTGAGAGATGGTATATAATAAAATGAAAAAAATGTTTAAAATAACTTTTGTTAATTTTGGATAAAATGGATTGCTTCAAGAAGTGGCAGAGAGATATTTCTAGATTTGTCTGGCAGGGCAAGAAGCCTAGAATAAAATTTAAAATACTAACGGACGCAAAGGAAACAGGTGGATTTGCCCTGCCAGACCTTAAACTTTATTATGAATCAGCAGCTTTTTGCTGGCTGAAAGAATGGCTGCTTCTTGAAAACACAGACATTTTGGACTTAGAAGGTTTTAATAATGTATTTGGATGGCATGCATATTTGTGGTATGATAAGGTCAAAGCACATAAAGCATTTAAAAATCATATTGTCAGGAAAGCATTGTTTAATGTCTGGATAAGATATAAGGACCTACTTGAAAATAAAACCCCAAGGTGGCTGTCACCGATGGAAGTGAAAGCTCAGAAAAAGCTCAATATGGAGGCCAAATGGCCGAAATATTGGGAAATTCTGGAACAAGAGGGAGATAGATTGAAACTGCAGAGTTTTGAGAAACTAAAAAACAAAGTGCGAGATTGGCTTCATTATTATCAGATAATGGAGGCATACAATTTGGACAAGAAAATTGGCTTCCAGGTGGAAAAATCAAAATTAGAAACAGAACTGTTAGAACCCAAAACTAAGATTTTGTCAAAGATGTATAACTTGCTGTTGAAATGGAATACTCAGGATGAAAGGGTGAAATCTGCTATGATTAAATGGGCACAAGATGTTGGACATAACATAATGATGGCTGACTGGGAACAGTTATGGACCACAGGTATGAAGTTTACGGCATGTAATGCCTTAAGAGAGAATATTATGAAAATGATATACAGGTGGTACATGACACCAGTCAAGCTTGCAAAAATCTATCACTTGCCCGATAATAAATGTTGGAAATGTAAAGAAACTGAAGGTACATTCTTTCACCTTTGGTGGACATGCCCAAGGATTAAGGCTTTCTGGGAGATGATCTATAACGAAATGAAAAAGGTATATAAATATACCTTCCTGAAGAAACCAGAGGCCTTTCTCCTGGGCATGGTCGGCCAATTGGTGCTAAAGAAGGACAGAACTTTCTTTATGTATGCCACAACAGCAGCAAGAATACTTATTGCAAAGTATTGGAAGACACAAGATTTACCCACCCTGGAAGAATGGCAGATGAATGTGATGGACTATATGGAACTGGCGGAAATGACTGGCAGAATCCGAGACCAGGGAGAAGAGTCGGTGGAAGAAGATTGGAAGAAATTTACAGACTATTTACAGAAATATTGCAAAATTAATGAATGTTAGAATGATGTCAGAATGAAGTTAAGTGGTTTTAGCAGCAATGTTATAAAGCTGTATGTAAAAATGGATTGTTAACAGGTGAGAATCCAAAGTTATAATACATTAAGTTAAAGGATTAAGACAAAAACAAAGAGGGAAAGGAATTGCTGAATTAACTAATTGAACTGGAATACAAAATGGGAGGTGTGAGGAGGTCAGGGAAGCAAGGAAATGAAATGTAAGGCATGGAAAGATTGATTTGTTTTTAAGTGTCTTTTATTTTTATTTTTTTTCTTCTGTATTTTGTATTTTTTCTCTTCTTTATTTATTCCTTTTTTTCTTTTCTTCTTATCTATGTAATCTTTTTTTTGAAACCTTAATAAATATCATTAAAAAAAATAAATAATAAAAAAATAACTTGTTAAAAAACCAGAAGCTTCTTTTACTAGGAATTATAGGTACCAAGCTACCAAAGGACCATAAAAGATTGCTTATGTATGCGACAACACCTGCACAGATGCTACTAGCCCAGAGATGGAAGGAAGAAACTACCCCAACCAGAGAAGAATGGCAAACCAAGTTGATGGACTATGCCGAAATGGCAAAATTAACTGGGAAGCTCAGAAATCAAGAAGACAAGAACTTGAATAAGGAACGGGGGAAGTTTACAATTTGTTTACGAGACCACTGTAAGAAGGTTAAAACATTAGCAGGATTTTAACCACACTTCTAAAGTAATGAAAAGTATGGATAATTTAGAAGGATTAAAAATTTGGATAAATATTGATAAGGTAAAGGGACCCCTGACCATTAGGTCCAGTCGTGGCCGACTCTGGCGTTGCAGCGCTCATCTCACTTTACTGGCCGAGGGAGCCGGCGTACAGCTTCCGGTTCATGTGGCCAGCATGACTAAGCCGCTTCTGGCACAGAAACGCCGTTTACCTTCCCACTGGAGTGGTACCTATTTATCTACTTGCACTTTGACGTGCTTTCAAACTGCTAGGTGGGCAGGAGCTGGGACTGAGCAACGGGAGCTCACCCCATCACGGGGATTCGAACCGCCAACCTTCTGATCGGCAAGTCCTAGGCTCTGTGGTTTAACCCACAGCGCCACCCGCGTCCCTTTTTAATGAAGGTAAGTTATAGTAAAAGTTTATATATAATTTACTATTTTTTCTGTTACAGGTTTATTTGAAACATGACAACTGTGACACTTTTCCCAGAGGGGCATCCTAGTGGCTCCTTGTCAAACAAGGATGTCTTGTAGATCTTCTCCAGATAGTGTACAGCAATTAAAATGTACACAGCGTATAATTGCTTTCCTAAAGCATATTTGTAGCGACAATATTTTCCTTAGGCACCTTTGGTTTTCTTCTTCCAGCTGAGACGTGCGCATATGGGTGAATTAGAGGAGAGTGCTTTCAGTCAATACTTGAAAAAGCCATCTGTCAACCAATAAAACTTACAAAAATGTGCTTCTCATCTAAAACTCTTCCACGAGAAAGGTTTTGTCTTGGAAGCAGTTTGTCCTTAGCTTCGGGGCACGAAAGCAAGAACAAAGAAATGTACAGTCTTCAGAAACCTTGAACTGATGGCAATAACGTAAGGTTCTCTAAAATCTTGTTTTATCTGTTCGGCACCACAATTTTAATAGGGTTTTTTTTAATTAATTCTCATGAAACAGTGAAAACGTTTCAAACAAGGACAAGATGCATTCGTCTCATCTAGTCTAAAGGTTGCAATCAGCCTTGGACCAAAGGGACCTAACTTCTGGCATAAATAGCAGCAAGCACTCTGGTTTCATCCTTTTCTGTGGCAGAACTGCAAGAACAAGCAAGGGCTCTTAACTTCCCAGGGCTTCACAGGAAACACCACCCAGTAAGTGTGAAATATTTGCATGTATTACTAATGTACATTCCTACTATCTTAGCTGCTGTTTTTAATTCTGTCCAATTCTTAAAGTAAAGAAGTTTTAAAAATAATGTTAAAAGTTATTGTTTAAAACAATCATAGTTTGGTGTTTTATTATCTAATATCTTGTAAAATATGCCCCCCTCCTAATTTCTGCATCATGGGACTTAGCAGCTAGATTATGCCTTAAATTTGCATGTACTAACTCCGACCTACAGTGTTGTGTGCCATGAGGCAGTTTTTAAACTCAATTTTCAAAGGAAGTATGTCTCTGGGCAAAATGACGTGCAACTTAATATTTTAAAACATATATACCATACGCACCGAAACAATTGCTAACATAATTGGGCCAAGATGTGATTCCAATAAGACTGAAAAAGCAAAACTGTAAACGGATCTTGAAAAAGCACGTCGCCAGAAACATGTTTCGTTTTCCAATCGGAAACATTTGTTTGGGGTACTGTTACAACTTCAACTTATTCGAAAGTCTTGTGATTCTTAAATGCAGCAGAGTTTTTGGCAGTTGACTTCCTGCATGCTCAGAGTCTAACTGTATCAAGCTTTCATTTATTTAACCCACAGAGAGGAACGTGGAGGGTTTTCTGCACGGGCGAGGAAATGGAAAACTTGACCGCTGTCTCCAGCTCCTATAGAATCATCATAGCATTGCTTTTCACTGTTCTGAGCTTTGTTCATTGTTTGCCTATTGAGGAAGACTCTGTTTGCACAGCAGAAGAACTTGCAAGGTACACCATTATTTTCACAGGAAAGTGGACCCAGGCATCGTTCCCTAAGCAGTACCCTCTGTTCAGGCCTCCAGCACAATGGTCGTCACTTCTGGGTAAGTCAGGCTCATGCAGATACTAAAGGCAAGCTAACTCTCTAAAAACCGTACCATCTTTTCTTAATTTATTTATTTTTTTGTAATCAAGTTACGTCTAAGTTCCTATGACTGAGAGACCAAACATGCACTATCAGCAAGCTCAGTGTTATACAATGTGGGGCTGGTTTCTCCAGCTAGCTTCTGTTTCCAATTTTGCTGCAGCTAAAGTAAACAGCATACCTTACTTCTTTAAACATGGCTTGTTCCACTTCAGAAAGAGAGGAGAAGAACAGCATACAGTATATTATTCAGCAAATCTAAACCAGACTCCTGCCTGCTGCAATGTCTTCCCTTCCACAGGCGCTGCCCATAACTCTGACTACAACATGTGGAAAATGAACGAGTTTGCCAGCAACGGGATGCGTGACTTTGCCGAAAGAGGTGAACCCTGGGCATTAATGAAGGAAATAGAAGCAGCTGGGGAAAAAATCCAAAGCATTCACGGAATATTCTCCGCTCCTGCCATTTCCACTGGCACGGGGCAAACGGCCGCAGACTTGGAGGTCCACCCAAGACACCCGCTGGTAAGTAGGGAAAATGCTCATTGGCCTATTTTTTTTGTAAAAAAATAAATAAAAAATAGAGCCATCACCCGATTAAAGAAATGGAAGTCGGTTACTTAAAACGAGTGTGTTATTCAGTCAGTTGTTTCCCCCCCAAAATTGCATGCAATTAAAACAATGGTTTTCAACAACCGGGAGTCCTTAAATTTTAGGTGTGTACATCACAGCAAGCACCTTTGAAGAGAGGCATGTCGTTGTGTGTCTGTCCGCAGGGGGAATGCCTCTTTTAAGATGGTTCCTGCCACCTCCGTATGGCTTTTAAAAATATAAGTAAAGGTAAAGGGACCCTTGACCATTAGGTCCAGTCATGGCCGACTCTAGGGTTGCGGCGCTCATCTTGCTTTATTGGCCGAGGAAGCTGGCATACAGCTTCCAGGTCTTGTAGCCAGCATGACTAAGCTGTTTCTGGCGAACCAGAGCAGCGCACGGAAACGCCATTTACTTTCACGCCGGAGCAGTACCTATTTATCTACTTGCACTTTGATGTTCTTTTGAACTGCTAGGTTGGCAGGAGCAGGGACCGAGCAATGGGAGCTCACCCCGTCACTGGGATTCGAACCGCCGACCTTCTGATCGGCAAGTCCTAGGCTCTGTGGTTTAACCCACAGCGCCACCCGCGTCTATAAGTAGTTATAGTACTATAAGTAGTACTATAAGTAGTTACATCTAAATAAAGGCTTTAAAAGAAAAGAAACGACCGTGTTGGCCAATTCATTGGGGTGTCAACAGGCCTGTTCAGAGCTTGTGTGATGCCCGGGGCGAGAGTCTTGTTAGAATAAAGTTATAAACTCAAACAAAAAAAGCAGCCTGCTTGGTTACATAAGAGTAAGGTAGCTCAGATAAACCAGTTTATTGCACCAGACACATGGCTCCAACAGCCCAGGACATGTGCCACTGCGGTGGCGGCAGCGCCTAATCAGATCCTAATCTGCTAGTATGCAGTAACGCAGGTCTAGATTTTACTATCAAAGTCTTGCAGCGCATTAAGTCCCCAGTCAGCTGGGAGGTAGGGGTCCAGTGGAAGATTTAGGAAAGTGCAACCAGATTGGTCATGTTGGGCATAGAGCCTTGGGGTGGCACTGTGGTCTAAACCACTGACCCTCTTGGGCTTGCTGATCAGAAGATCGGTGGTTCAAATCCCCGCGACGGGGTGAGCTCCTGTTGCTCTGTCCTAGCTCCTGCCAACCGAGCAGTCTGAAAGCATACCAGTGCAAGTACATAAATAGGTACCACTGCAGCGGGAAGGTAAACGGCGTTTCCGTGCGCTCTAGTTTCCATCACGGTGTCCCGTTGCGCCAGAAGCGGTTTAGTCCTGCTGGCCACATGACCCGGAAAGCTGTCTGTGGACAAACACCAGGTTCCTCGGCCTGAAAGCGAGATGAGCGCCACAACCCCATAGTCGCCTTTGACTGGACTTAACCGCTCGGGGGTCCTTTACCTTCACTTTTTAGAGCCGTGGGGGTGCCACAACTACAATTCATAATGGAGCGCAAGAGGCCTTGCATGGGATGCTGCTGAAATTTGAAAGCCCAAGGTCTTGGCATGACAGCTTAAGTTTGGCAGGTCCCTGGCAGGGGCCCCCCAACCAACTTAGCCCTCCAAGGCCTATCACAAGTGTATCCAGCTGCCCCCCCCCCCCGAATAGGCCTGAGGATCAATTGAGGCATCTAACTGATTCGTCAGTCAAAGGTTGCAGCTCTTGGAAGCATGAGTGGAATTGCATGAGCAGACGTCACCTTCCTCTTTTCACCCACTTCAGATTTTGAGGGTGGAGCGGAGACTGCCGAGAGGAGGAGAGGAAGGCAACGTCCCATCGCATTAGAAGTCTGCTCCACGCCTGCACAAACAGCTTTGTACACAGCCCAATATGTGCATGACTGAAACTATTTGAAGAAGAGTCTCTTATATAAGCGCCGCAGAGTTTAATATATTTTGCTCAAGAGGCCGCCAAGTGTGATGTGGGAAAGGGCCGTATTGTGCCATAATCAATAAAAATAAATAAAGTAGATTATTTCTAAAACAGACTCTCCAAGTGTCCCTATTTTCCAGTGACAGTCCTGGATTTACAGAAGGCGTCCTGGGTTCTAATTTGATCCCAGAATGTCCCGCTTTTCCTTAGGACATCCCTATTTTCATCAGAGAAATGTTGGAGGGTATGGAGTTATGCGACTCCTGAGCCAGGAAGATACAACCTTTAGAAGCCTGTATAGGGATTTTTTTAAAAAAATGTTTAATGGGTGGCATATAAATAATCAGCTTATTATGATTATTGAATAGGACACCCCTATTTCCATCAGAGAAACTTTGGAGGGTATGTTATGATATTACTGTTACACTGGTTTATTTACATGTGACGTTGTGGTGCAATAATATAAGGAGGCTTAATCTAACGTGCTTAATTCGGGTTCTGAAGTAAGCCTTTTCTTTTTTTTAACTGTTAGGTGTCCATTGCAGTGCGAATTGTGCCCAGCCCTGACTGGTTCGTGGGCATTGACAGTTTAAATCTGTGTGAAAAAGACCACTGGAAACAGAAAGTATCTTTGGATCTTTTCCCGTATGACGCTGGCACTGACAGCGGCTTCACGTTTTCCTCCCCCAATTTTGCCACTATCCCACAGGATCCTGTCACAGAGGTAAGTTTCTAAGCCGTTCCTTGACTGGTCAAACACACAATTCCATTCAACATTAGTGTGATCATTATTTTATATCACAGCCGTAATTGTGATGGTAGCATAGGGACACGGGTGGCGCTGTGGGCTAAACCACAGAGCCTAGGACTTGCTGATCAGAACGTCGGCGGTTCGAATCCCCCCAATGGGGTGACCTCCTGTTGCTCGGTCCCTGCTCCTGCCAACCTCGCAGTTCGAAAGCACGCCAGTGCAAGTAGATAAATAGGTACCGCTCCGGCGGGAAGGTAAACAGTGTTTCCGTGGGCTGCTCTCGTTCTCCAGAAGCTGCTTAGTCATGCTGGCCACATGACCTGGAAGCTGTACGCCGGCTCCCTCGGCCAGTAAAGCGACATGAGCGCTGCAACCCCAGAGTCGGCCACGACTGGACCTAATGGTCAGGGGTCCCTTTACCTTTTTATATGTTGAGCACACCTGTACTCAGTGTTGTCTGACTCATTTCTTAAACAGAAGGATATGCTGTGCCCTAACTTTATTATTCCACATTTCAATTGAACCATGCTCTGCTGCACTGTTTTGTAGTGGGGACGTTCCGTCAAAGAAGTGTGAAGCGACCCAATCAAAATTATTGTTTAATTGATTAATCTACACTAATTAATTCTACTTACTCAATTAATTCAACTTAGTTACGTAATAATGAATTCTAGTGAAAAGAAAGCTAATATGGAAATTAAATTTGCTGGCATTATTTGACTGTTGGCTTATATTTTGAAAAATTATTTATATAGAAACCTAATACAGGGACTCTGCTTTTCACCCAATTATTTTTCTATAAGACCTTGATGGTGGAATCAGGGGTGTCTTTTCCCCCTGCCTTCCCAGTTCCACCTTTTCCATTATAGATGCATGTTAATAGAATTTAAAAATCCCCAAAACACACAACAGCTTTACGCAGATTTGACTTAAGCCAGGGAGGTTGGGGTCATGCTTGTTTCCTCTGTCCTTCACATTGTCTAAAGGTAAAGGTAAAGGGACCCCTGACCATTAGGTCCAGTTGCGGATGACTCTGGGGTTGTGGCGCTCATCTCGCTTTATTGGCCAAGGGAGCCGGCATACAGCTTCCGGGTCATGTGGCCAGCATGACTAAGCCGCTTCTGGCAAACCAGAGCAGCGCACAGAAACGCCGTTTACCTTCCCGCCGGAGCGGTACCTATTGATCTACTTGCACTTTGACGTGCTTTCGAACTGCTAGGTTGGCAGGAGCAGGAACTGAGCAACGGGAGCTCACCCGTTGTGGGGATTCGAACTGCCAACCTTCTGATCAGCAAGCCCTAGGCTCTGTGGTTTAACCCACAGCACCACCCACATCCCTCACATTGTCTACGATGTCTATATTTCAGGCAGTTTCTGCATGTGCTGTAGAGGGAAGTGTGGGGCAGATGAGGCTCATCAACAGGGGAAGGTAACTTATCTGGGAGAGGGAAAACTCTAGTTCTAAACCTCCGCTGCCTTAAGGGATATCTTTGGGATGTTGTCATGTGGGCGGCCCAGGATCTCCATACACACTGCTCAGGAAGTGACCTGGAGGTCACTTTGGCAGACTAATCCAGCAAACACAAAGCGGGAGGGAGCAGTTTTGAGTTACCACTGGTCTCTGCAGCCACAGCAAGTGCTGTGAATCTTCAGTGGCTCGACTTCACCCCCAGAGGCGCACTCCATTGTCTCTCGAGACAGACGGATGCCAACGACAACAAGAGACATTCATTGGACATCTGTATAGAGGTCAAATCACATAAGCCTCTTTCACAAGAGCACCACCTCCTGATTTTAAGAGTTAGCAATCGAGGGCATCAAGCGATGCACACAACTCTGTGTATGTCGGCTCCCAGTCAAATGTGATGTCATAAAGCATGGGGTTTTTTGTGACTCCATAACAAGTTGATCACTATCCCAACTCTCAAACCCTCTTTTGACATTTCTTTAATACTGTTTTTAAAAGAGCATTCCAGAGGCAAGAGCTTTTTGCCGCAACAAATAGGTGCAATTAATTTTTCTTTCTTTCTACATGCACAGAGGTCTGCACATTGATACCTGTTTTTAGGGAAACAGCAAAGTTTCACATCTAAAGCCATTCTTAGGCTGTAACATGCAACCCATCCATAGGATACAATGTGAGGGGGAGCTTATTGGTGTTTTTAATTCTTAAAATTCATGGCACTCCCCCCAAAAAAAATTCAATTTGTTTATGCAGGTGCAAACCCTTTACTAATGGCCTTGGAATGCACATACTTAATAGTGTTCTTCTTAGCACTTTTGCCTTTTTGAAAAACCTTTAACTCTGCTGACTGTTCTCCTACAGGTGAGGAATGTTACAGCATGGTTTGTTGCTCAGACAAACCATGATCAATAAGTCAAGAACATACTTTAACTACAGATCATGGTTTGATCAGAGTGTAACAAACCATGATCCCCAGTTCAGACAGAACACTGAGCATGGTTTGTTTCACCTGTACTCTAGCAGGCAGGAACAGAGTGGTTAAGACTGACATGTTGACATTACAGTGGTACCCCGCAAGACGAACGCCTCGCGAGACGAAAAACTCGCAAAACGAAAGGTTTTTTTCGTTTTCGAGTTGCCTCGCAAGACGAATTTCCCTATGGGCTTGCTTCGCAAAACGAAGCTTGCCCCGGGGACAGCGGGTCTTCTCTTTTGAAGCAAGGGGCGGCGGGGAGAAGCGATCTTCTCCCCGCAGCCCCAGGTCCGGGGACAGCGGGAAGCGCTTCCCGCTGCCCCCGGACCTCTTTTGAAGCCAGGGGCTGCGGGGAGATCGCTTCTCCCCACCGCCCCTTGCTTCAAAAGAGGTCCGGGGACAGCGATCTCCCCGCAGCCCCTTGCTTCAAAAGAGGTCCGGGGGCAGCGGGAAGCGCAGCGCTTCTTCCCCGCTGCCCCCGGACCTCTTTTGAAGCAAGGGGCTGCGGGGAGATCGCTTCTCCCGGTGCTCCGAAGCGGGGCGGGGGGGCGGGAACACCTGCCCCAGCCGCCCCGCTTCGGAACGCTGCTCCGAAGCGGGGCGGGGGGCGGGAACACCTTCTGAAGGCGGGCGGGGGGCGAAAGTCTTTGTCCCCCCTGCCCGCCTTCCCAGGGGCTTTTAAATCGCCCCGGACAGCGGAGAAGTCCTCCGCTGTCCCGGGGCGATTTTAAAATGCCGCCCGCCAGCATTTTAAGATCGCCCGGACAGCGGAGAAGTCCTCCGCTGTCCCGGGGTTTTTTAAAATGCTGGGGGTGGGAAGAAAAGCCCTTGTCCCCCCCCCCAGCCTTCAGAAGAGGTCTGGGGACAGACTGTCCCCGGACCTGGTCTGAAGGCGGTTTCCCTAGGAACGCATTAATTGATTTTCAATGCATTCTTATGGGAAACCGTGCATCGCAAGACGAAAAACTCGCAAGACGAAGAGACTTGCGGAACGAATTAATTTCGTCTTGCGAGGCACCACTGTAATATGGTTTACTGTGATGTGTGAACAAGGCCACTCAGACATTGCCCTACTATGGGAAAGAAGCAGGCAACGTTGTCAATAGCTGCCGGCTACTTCGGAGAAGGTGTAACCTCAGGTACAGCTTTGCTATTGGTTAAAAACTGTTTTATATATTTATTGAAACACTTTCACAAAGCTTCACACACACATTGCACCAAGAAACAAAAAACAATCATAAAACCACAATAAAACCACTAGGGCTGTGCAGACATCCCTGATCTGATTTATAACCCTGATTTGTAAATCTGGATTGGGCCAGATTTGGTCTAGACCAGATTCAGCCAATCCCAGAACTGAACCCAGCTTGTGATCCAGAAATGACAGATCCCCAGAAATCCTATTGCAAAACAAGAGCATTCTTGTTTCTTCACATAGAGCAGTGGTGGCCAAACTTGGCCCTCCAGCTCTTTTGGGACTACAATTCCCATCATCCCTGACCACTGGTCCTGTTAGCTAGGGATGATGGGAATTGTAGTCCAAAATCAGCTGGAGGGCCAGGTTTGGCCACCACTGACATAGAGGCATGAACTGTGGAGCTGTGTTTGCTGCAACAGAGGCACAGATGAGTAGCTGTAGGGGGTTGCATTCTAGCTCCTACGACTGCCCCTTGCCCCCTGCTTTTGATAGTTCTGGATTACCCCGGGTGGATCTGCCACAGAGCTATCCTGGGCTCCTGCTATCCACTCTGGCTGAATCCCGGTTCAGTTCAAATTGGTACAATTTGGTTCCCTGGCATTTGTTGGCATGTTGAGATTGTGGGCATCCGTCTGTCTCGGGAGACAATGAAAGGGCGCACCTTTGGGGGGGGTGACATCAACCCGCTGGAGACTCTGAACTCCCAAGAACCCACTGAAGTAGGTGGACAGTGGTGGGTCAGCACTGTGTTGACCAGGGTCTGCCTGGCTTAATGAAGGCAGTAGCTGACCAGTGAAACACAATCATCTCTCTCACTGATGGAAGGCCGTTGTCAGGATTCGAACCACCAACCTTCTGATTGGCAAGCCCAAGAGGCTCTGTGGTTTAACCCACAGCGCCACCCGCATCTAAGTTGAGCTTAGAACTTGTAAATGCTGCCTTTCACACACCGAAGTGACCTTTCTGGGGTGCAACACTTTTACTCTCACAAGATTGAATGTATTGCCCTCGGCTGTATTTGAGGGACGATTCCAACAGATTCCACACGAAAAATGCTTATGTCCATGTGGAGTTGGGAGTACCGAATCGGTGGCGCATGCCCTTCTGGCTTGCACTCTTTATAAAGACTTGAGGAGTGAGATTATCACCCCTCTTTTATCGTCTGTTCTGGGTCTCCCAACCACTGCCACAATGTCCTTTCTCTTGGCAGATCAAGATGAGCAGGTGACAGCAAAGTTTTTTAGCTGGGGCAATCAGAATAAGATCCACCATTTGACTATTGATTCAAAACCCCAAAATGTATTTTATATAATTGCCTTTTTATTTCTATCCTTTGTATATCGTATCTTTGTTTTATTACTATGGCTGACGGCTGATGCAAATAAAATTCATTCATTCATTCTCTGGGGCACAAGACTGGGCAGTGTGCATGGAAGTCTTGGGCTGCCCAGACCACAAGACTGGCATATACTTGGCCAGAGCCAGTAAACTCCCCTAATATATACGGAGAGCTATCCCCATGATGGGGTGAGCTCCCGTTGCTCGGTCCCTGCTCCTGCCAACCAAGCAGTTCAAAAGCACGTTGAAGTGCAAGTAGATAAATAGGTACCGCTCTGGCAGGAAGGTAAACAGTGTTTCCGTGCGCTGCTCTGGTTTGCCAGAAGCGGCTTAGTCATGCTGGCCACATGACCCGGAAGCTGTACGCCGGCTCCCTCGGCCAATAAAGCGAGATGAGCGCTGCAACCCCAGAGTCGGTCACGACTGGACCTAATGGTCAGGGGTCCCTTTACCTTTTTATACTAATAGTTCTCTGACTGCTTCTCCTTATGCAGCCCAAACGTTGCCATCTGTTAACCAGATTTGATGGAACCCCAAGATTAGTAAAAGATCAAAAAGAAACCTTTAGGGGAAAATGAGAACTGAGCATGTACAATGGGTGCAGTACTATGATGAATGGTGATGGGACAGCAAATGGAAGTGGTGGAACCCTGCGCAGGAGCAACCCGCACTGCAACATTTTGCTGCAGATTCCCTTTGTGATACTAAATTGGTATCTTTTGCATATGTGTTTCAATTCACAGATCACTGCTTCCTCTCCAAGTCACCCAGCGAACTCGTTTTATTACCCCAAGCTTAAAAAATTGCCACCTATCGCTCGAGTAACCATGATAAAAGTGAAAAGAGGCAAACTAGGATTTCCTCCTCCTCAGCCCAATGTGACTGCAATCAGGAATGAAATTGATGATTCTGTTTCAGGTAAGTGTTTAACACTTGGATAACGTGGACTGTTTTGCTATAAGTATGTAATGTGAAAAAATGAATGCACAGGGAGATCATATGGGAAAATGGCAAAAATAGATTTATATAGATAATCCCTGTGGGATAATTAATAAAAGAATTGGCTGGATCCCTAGAGATCCAAAGTGCAAGGCTAAACATAAAGGTAAAGGTAAAGGGACCCCTGACTATTAGGTCCAGTCGTGACCGACTCTGGGGTTGCGGCGCTCATCTTGCTTTACTGGCCAAGGAAGCCGGTATACAGCTTCCGGGTCATGTGGCCAGCATGACTAAGCCGCTTCTGGCAAACCAGAGCAGCACATGGAAACGCCGTTTACCTTCCTGCAGGAGTGGTACCTATTTATCTACTTGCACTTTGAGGTGCTTTCAAACTGCTAGGTTGGCAGGAGCTGGGACCGAGCAACGGGAGCTCACCTCGTTGCAGGGATTTGAACTGCCAATCTTCTGATTGGCAAGTCCTAGGCTCAGTGGTTTAACCCACAGTGCCATCCGCGTCCCTTAAGGCTAAACATTCTCTCCAACAAAAAAAGAGCTCCCAACAGACTTTAAAAACACAGAATCATGCAGCAAAGTTAAGCAAGGGAATAACAGACCTTTTAAATATTCTGTTCTAGATGCTTATGATGCTTCCCCTTTCTATCCCTCTCACAATGAACAGACCATACCATTAGTAAATTTGAATGCTTTACTTACAAACATTGAAGGTCAGAAGGTCAGGTTCACATGTTATTCCATGCAGTGGCAAGTAGGCAGAAATCTTGGGATACAAAATATAGTGAAATAGCTCTAAGTACGTGGTCTGAGCTTGTAGTGAGCTATCTTGGTGAGTTCACATGGTGAAAAAAGAACAAACAAAGGAGGGAAATTAACTTTCTTCCAGGTGAGGGATGTTACCTAGCTGAGCCTAGGAATGCAATTTTGTGGCCTTAACCCCTTCATGCATTAACCAGCCCTCAGCTTGCTAGTTATGCTTGACTACAGTTTCCCACACAATTTCCCTTCTGCAAGTGGTAGTGAAGTTTACTTCCAAAGGAGTACAGTGGTACCTTGGTTCTCAAACTTAATCTGTTCTGGAAGTCCGTTCCAAAACCAAAGCATTCCAAAACCAAGGCACGCTTTCCCAAAGATAATGCAAAACGAATTAATCCAGGCTTTTAAAAACAACCCCTAAAACAGTAATTTGACATGAATTTTACTATCTTAACAAAACCATTGATCCATAAAATGGAAGCACTAATCAATGTATTGTACTATAAAATAAATAAGACAGTATTGTAGATGATAAAAAAAATTTTTTTTTCTTACCTGCACTGATAGTCAGTGTTTGGATGGGGGACTTTTATCCACTTCCGCAGTCACACAGTCAATCTATCAGTAGCTGCATAGCTGTCAACTTTTCCCTTTTCTTGCGAGGAATCCTATTCGGAATAAGGGAATTTCCCTTAGAAAAAAGGAAACGTTGACAGCTATGGTAGCTGAACTCAGTTCCACACAGTCACAAAAAACAAATTAACCAAAAAAGCCTCAAAAACCAAAACGCAAAACAACAAAAGTGCCAAACCTAATCCGTTCCAGAAGTCCGTTTGACTACTGAAATGTTCAGAAACCAAGGTGCAGCTTCTGATTGGTGCAGGTGTTCCAGAAACAATAGCCAACAGCTGCATCGGACGTTCGGCTTCCGAAAAATGTTCGAAAACTGGAACACTTCCAGTTTTTGGCGTTTGAGTACCCAGGCGTTTGAGAACCAAGGCATTTGAGAACCAAGGTACCACTGTACTGGCTAGAGTGGAATTTGATCAGGCAGATCACATGAAGTTCTTTATGCTGATACCACACATCTGCCGGCAGATTGCTGCCACTGCCCGCTGGACATTCATATGACCAGCCACAACAAAGCTGATTTTAAAAAGCTACAGGTTGTGCAATGGTACCACAGCCATGTGGAAGGATGGCTTTTCTGCAACCAGTCCTCAGTGCGTGTAGTAAATTATTTGACTTGATGAAAGAGTGACCATTAGTCCCTCTACTTTACTTTGGTTAAAAACTGTGCAGACTGCTGCTTCATCCATACCTTAGGGCAGAGGTTCTCTCCCAAACACCCCTGGTCCATCTGAGAAGTTTCTTCTACCTTTAGCTAGTAAGTGTTTGGGGATGTCTAAACCACAGAGCCTAGGGCTTGGCTATCAGAAGGTCGGCGGTTCGAATCCCTGCGACAGGGTGCGCTCCCATTGCTCAGTCCCTGCTCCTGCCAACCTAGCAGTTAGAAAGCACATCAAAGTAGATAAATAGGTACCACTCCGGCAGGAAGGTAAACTGCGTTTCCGTGCGCTGCTCTGGTTTCGCCAGAAGCGGCTTAGGTATGCTGGCCACATGATCCAGAAGCTGTATACCAGCTCCCTCGGCCAGTAAAGTGAGATGAGCGCCACAAGCCGAGAGTCGTCCGGAACTGGACCTAACGGTCAGGGGTCCCTTTACTTTTTAGTAAGTGTTTAGTTAAGGTGCTTACAAATTCACCCACTTGTTAAACAGCATGGAAATTGTAATCACCACCAAGGAAGCAAATTTTGCAACACGTCATGTACACTTTCTCTTGGGCTTTCCTCCCCAGTGCTGCTTATGTTCAGTCAGAGTTAGCTGACAGTGGCATCATAATTTATCATTCCCATGCATTCTGGTGCTTGAGTGAACTTACAATGGCCTTAACTCTTTCCTTACACCAATGGTTGCTTGAGCCTAGGATTTCCATGCCTAGGAATTTCCTAAAAGGAAATTCAAGGCAATCATTTATGCATATTATACCTTTAGAAAGTGAAAGCATTTAGCACATATTCTCTTAGGAATCTTCATAGTTTGTCCAGTAGTTCATAACAACAACAACAACAATTTATTATTTATACCCTGTCTATCTGGCTGGGTTTCCCCAGCCACTCTGAGAGGCTCCCAACAGAATATTCAAAATGCAATAAAAACATTAAAAACTTCCCTCAACAGGGCTGCCTTCAGATGTCTTCTAAAAGTCAGTTATTAATTTCCTTGACATCTGATGGGAGGGCGTTCCACAGGGCGGGTGCCACTACCGAGAAGGCCCTCTGCCTGGTTCTCCTGTAACCTCACTTCTCTCAGGGAAGGGAACCACCAGAAGACCCTCGGAGCTGGACCTCAGTGTCTGAGCTGAACGATGGGGGTGGAGACGCTCCTTCAGGTATACTAGGCTGAGTGTTATGTGGTCCCGGCGGCCACTCCCAGTCACCAGTCTAGCTGCAGTGTTCTGGATTAGTTGTATTTTCCGGGTCACCTTCAAAGGTAGTCCCACGTAGAGCGCATTGCAGTAGTCCAAGTGGGAAATAACCAGAGCATGCACCACTCTGGCAAGACAGTCTGCGGGCAGGTAGGGTCTCAGCCTGTGTACCAGGTGGAGCTGGTAGACAGCTGCCCTGGACACAGAATTGACCTGTGCCTCCATGGACAGCTGTGAGTCCAAAATGACTCCCAGGCTGTGCACCTGATCCTTCAGAGGCACAGTTACCCCATTCAGGACCAGGGAATCCCCCACACCTGCCCACCCCCTGTCCCCCAAAACAGTACTTCTGTCTTGTCAGGATTCAACCTCAAAGAAAACGTTCTGAGCCTACAATGTATTCCATTGTTGCTTAACTTTGAGAGTGAAGGGACCACAGCTAAGACAGGAAGCCTGATGCAAACCTTGGACTATAGACCACTGCTATCAGAAACAGTGAACTGAGAGATCAAAAGAGATGTTAGAACAGATCACTAGAGCAGGGGTAGGCAACCTAAGGCCCGGAGGCTGGATGTGGCCCAATTGCCTTCTCAATCCGGCCCGCGGACAGTCCAGGAATCAGTGTGTTTTTACATAAGTAGAATGTGTCCTTTTATTTAAAATGCATGTCTGGGTTAGTTGTGGGGCCTGCCTGGTGTTTTTACATGAGTAGAATGTGTGCTTTTATTTAAAATGCATGTCTGGGTTATTTGGGGGGCATAGGAATTTGTTCATTCCCCCTCCCCCCTAATATAGTCCAGCCTGCCACATGGTCTGAGGGATGGTGGACTGGCCCACGGCTGAAAAAGGTTGCTGACCGCTAGACTAGAGGAAATAAGCTAAACTCAGCAAATTCTCTCTCTCTCTCTCTCTCTCTCCATAGACAATTTCACACACACACACACACACACACATATTTAGAGCACAATTTTTATTAATTTAAAAAGACTACCAGCTTTTGGTACAGTTCCATGCAGTAGCTTCAATACAGGTGTACAGCAACAGACAATCTCACAAAGTTTAGTCAGTTAAAGAGGAAGATTGCAGGGGAGGGTTGTGGTTTTTTTGTTTTTGTTTTTTTTGAAAGAGTAAGAAGAAAGCAAGATGAACTGGGAATGTATCAAGTTGTTTAAATCACAGTTCTCCAGAGCTTTTGCTTTAGTTTAAACAAAACTTATGCAACCATACATTGTGACATTATGTTAGGGAAAATAGGGGAAAACACTATGGAAAACACTTGTTGCGAATTCTGACTGGAAAGACTATTTCATATATGTGGACATTTCAGTTAGTTTAATACAAGTCACCAGAATACAAGTCACCAGATCTTGAACAACTATGCTGGCACTCAGAGCGTTCTGGGGCTTGCTTTTAAAGGCTTGCAAGGCTTGGGGTCCAGGAATATCCCCACTTATTGTCAGAGACCTATGGCTTAAACCTGGCTTGTTTGAAATTAACCACAGTTTGTCAACACAGTGTGATAGGAATTTTATGGTCTTAGATATATGGTAATGTTCATAAGTGTACCAACCAAGCACGTACATAGATCAGCACAGGAAGACCGACCTGGAACCATTTTGATTCCTAAACTGAGCAAATATTTTCTCTGCAAGGTCAAAGTGGGAAACCTCCCCATTGTCTCTTTCCTCACAAATCCTGTCTTAAGGGCACATTTAAGATATGAATAGGGTGTGAGCCTGTGACCTGGCCCAGGAACTAAGTACAAAAGACTGGCCAGGCTCCCCAGGCAATCCAATCAAGTAACCTGCCAGACAGGAGATAAACAAGGACAGGAGAAAAACAACATTCAAATTTCTGTTTTAGACCGCCTTTTCTGTGATGTATGCATGATGTATGGAGGGCTGGTCTTGAGCTCCAGGGCAGGGAATTTAAAATGTCTATATAAGGGCAGGCACACCTTTGTTTTGGGTCCTCCTTTCCTGCATGTGAGGGGAGCACCCTGTTGCAACAGATCAATAAAGATCAAGCTTACTAGCTGCTTTGCTTCTCAATATTCTCTGGTTGGCCTCTGTTATTTTCTCCTACCAACAGGGAACCTATGTAATGACTCTATATGGGCTCTTGGATACCCCATAAGGGAAAAGGGCAATTTTTGTTTACATCAACAGCATACCATAGCTGAGGGAAAGCAGGAAGCTTCCATCGCCTTCTCCTGGCCTTGAGGGACAAGCATGGGGCAGGATGCTTGATATGGTTCATGCACACTTGGCTCCTGGATCTGAAGCAGACTCCTATTGCTTTATCAATTTCCTGTATATTTCAGAAACTCCCCTGGATTGTGAGACATCACTGTGGTCTTCTTGGGGCCTCTGCAGAGGCACGTGTGGACATTTAGGAACTAAAAGACGAACTCGGTATATACGTCTCCAGCCGGCCAATAATGGAATACCGTGCCCAGAGCTGAATGAAGAAAAAGAATGCGACCCGGATAACTGCGTGTGAGACGGTTCTCTGGGACAATAATTTAGATAATTTAAATATAGGATACACTTGGTTAACACCACCTATTCCTGTTAATATTCCTTATTTTTCAGAATAGTTGTAATATTTTGTTGAAATGTTTTTGCTAAACTGAGTTGGGCATGTTTAGCCTGGAGAAGAGGAGGTTAAGGGGTGATATGATAGCCATGTTCAAATATATCAAAGGATGTCACATAGAGGAGGGAGAAAGGTTGTTTTCTGCTGCTCCAGAGAAGCGGACACGGAGCAATGGATCCAAACTACAAGAAAGAAGATTCCACCTAAACATTAGGAAGAACTTCCTGACAGTAAGAGCTGTTTGACAGTGGAATTTGCTGCCAAGGAGTGTGGTGGAGTCTCCTTCTTTGGAGGTCTTTAAGCAGAGGCTTGACAACCATATGTCAGGAGGGCTCTGATGGTGTTTCCTGCTTGGCAGGGGGTTGGACTCGATGGCCCTTGTGGTCTCTTCCAACTCTATGATTCTATGATTCTATTCTATGATTCTATGAGTTGCTAGATAGAAAACAGCCTTTTTATTATGGACTACTGCAGTGCCACCTGGTGGCAGAAACATTTCTCAACCGTATGTACTTCAATTATCAGACATGCATATCTGTAAAAAAAAAAAAAGTAAAGGCCACTACCTTTAAGAATTAGAATGTGTTCTTTGACATGTATTTATATGCACTGTATTCCTCTGAATTATTTTGCTGGGATTTTTGACATTTATGGTGTGTTATTTGCAAACATATTTAATGCACACTTGAGAAAACAAAACAAAAAACCAGACAGGAAAGGCAGAGAATAAAATACAATACCAGCATCCTCGTTGGTGTACAAAATAAGAGGCGTGACTTTCTCAGGGATAAGAAGAATGCCCCGTGACAAAATAACTAGGCTAGCCATTATCACATGTTTATGTGTGGAGAGAGAGAAATACTATGGTCTGAATGCCGTAACAAACCATAATTCTCTTGTTTGGCTGCTGGCTGACATTGGCTTGCTAGAACACCCAGCATCAGCCAACTCCTCCAAGCCATCACTGGCCTGCCATTTTTATTCATTTCATCCATTTGGAAACCATACCTCATCAGGTAAGATCCTGAGGTGTTTTCAACAATTACATTAAAGCATCAAAATAACACATCTCATATTAAGACCATTTGAACTGTCAAACAACAATCTATACAACAGAACATCAATTATAGATAGAACTGCTACATCAATTTCTAGGGCCCAATTCAACAATGTAGCTCAAACCCAACCCAAGAATCTTCAGACCCAATCTGACCCCCAGATTGCGATCTGGAGGAGGGGGGAATCTTTGGAAATCCAACTGGCTTGCATTAGGAAATCCAAAATGGCCGCAACTTCCTTGGTTTCCCCCCACATGGGGACATAGGATTTGGAAGTAAACTGCTCTGGTGGGGTGCTACTATATTGCTTGCCACAGAAAACATCCTCCCAGTTGAGACATTGGTTGATGGACAAGAAAACCTTTCCTGGACAACCTGAGGCAGGTCCTGCCAAACAGGCCACAGGCTGACCAGAAGGCCAGAGGGTTGGAGGACAGCTCCTGGCACTCAGGGTCTTGGTGGCCTTTGGAAAGGGCATGAGGAGCACTGCAAGCTGAGAAGTGGTGCCCTATTGCTCTCTGCCCAGTAGGCCAATTTCTCCATCAATGGAGATTTCATTCTTTTGTTCTACCATATGCTCACGCAAGAGTTGGGTAGTGTTCCAGAATCCTACTGGAAAGAAAGAAAAATGAAGAGAAGGGGGGGGGGGAGAGAAAAGAAAAATAATCTAATAGGTTTGAGGTTAGGTTTACGTGTTAGGGTTAGATTTAAGCTTAGGGTTAGTTATGTGTTAGGTTTAAGGGGCTAGGGGATAGGCTTAGTGCTAGGGAATAGAGTTAGGGTTAGTGGTTAGGGTTATTTGCTTGGGTTAAGCATAGGGTTGGGGCTTTGGATTAAGGTTTGTGGCTGGGGCTGAGGACTGTGGTTCATGTTAGGTTTAAGACTAGGTTTAGAGTTGGGGTTATCGTCAGGATTATAGGTTGGGTTAGGGAACAGGCTAGCATGAGGATTTGGGGGTAGGTTTAGGGCATGGGTAGGCAAACTAAAAGGGACGCAGGTGGTGCTGTGGGTTAAACCACTGAGCCTAGGACTTGCCGATCAGAAGGTCGGCGGTTTGAATCCCCACGGTGGGGTGAGCTCCCGTTGCTTGGTCCCTGCTCCTGCCAACCTAGCAGTTCGAAAGCATGTCAAAGTGCAAGTAGACAAATAGGTACCGCTCCGGCGGGAAGGTAAAGGGCGTTTCTGTGCGCTGCTCTGGTTCACCAGAAGCGGCTTAGTCATGCTGGCCACATGACCCGGAAGCTGCACGCCTGCTCCCTTGGCCAATAAAGCGAGATGAGCGCCGCAACCCCAGAGTTGGTCACGACTGGACCTAATGGTCAGGGGTCCCTTTACCCTTTACCTTTAGGCAAACTAAGGCCTAGGGGCCGGCCCCAGCCCAATCGCCTTCTAAATCCGGCCTGCAGATGGTCCAGGAATCAGTGTGTTTTTACATGAGTAGAATGTGTGCTTTTATTTAAAATGCATCTCTGGGTTATTTGTGGGGCAAAGGAATTCGTTCATATATTTTTTTCCAAAATATAGTCTGTTCCCCCACAAGGTCTCAGGGACAGTGGACCGGCCCCCTGCTGAAACACTTTGCTGACCCCTGGTTTAGGGTTAGGAATTAAGGTGAGGGGTTAGAGTTATGTATTAGAGGTTAGGGTTAAACTTTTTCTTAGTGTTAAGGTTTGGGTTAGGCACTCAGGTTACAGGTTACATCTGGTTGGCCTCTATGAGAACAGGATGCTGGACTAGACCTGATTGGCCTGATCCTGATAAGGCTCTTCTTATGGTTTCACTGCACTTCATGTACATAGTTTCTGACCATTTCAAATTTTGGGCATGCTTCACAGGGTTCATAGAGATCACTCCCCATAAACTGTTATCCAGGACAGTCAGTTTCCGCAGACAGAGTAGGGACTTGCTTTTCAAGATTGGGGGGGGGGGGGGGAGAGTGAAAGGGAGAGAGATAGTAATAAAGTGTATAAATTTTGTTTCTTAAAACTTGAAAGCATTTCTGGTAGGGTCACTGGTCATTGCTGTCAGCTGGCCATCTTAGTAAAAGGTAAAGGTAAAGGGACCCCTGACCATTAGGTCCAGTTGTGGGCGACTCTGGGGTTGCGGCGCTCATCTCGCTTTATTGGCCGAGGGAGCCAGCGTACAGCTTCCGGGTCATGTGGCCAGCATGACTAAGCCGCTTCTGGCGAACCAGAGCAGCGCACGGAAACGCCGTTTACCTTTCCGCCGGAGCAGTACCTATTTATCTACTTGCACTTTGACATGCTTTCGAACTACTAGGTTGGCAGGAGCAGCGACCAAGCAATGGGAGCTCACCCCGTCGCGGGGATTCGAACTGCCAACCTTCTGATTGGCAAGTCCTAGGCTCTGTGGTTTAACCCACATGCCACTCTAAACCCCCGGCCATCTTAGTAGCTCCTCATATTTTAGCCATTTTGCATATGCTAAGCGTTGAGAAAAGTATTTTCTTTTTCTTTTACAAACACATCCCATGTAAAAGAGAACACATCTCACACTCTTACCGAAATCAGTATCAGTGGTGATCATTACATACCCAAACTCACATATATATTGTTATGTGTTTGGGTTCCAGAGTTTGTGGGTGAAAGGGGACCCATAATTTTTGAATTTACTAAAAGATAGAATTAACCAAGCTTTGATTAAACTGTGCCAAATGCTGAACCCTTCCCCCTGGACTTAGCTGATGCTAATAAACCAGGCCAGCTAAGCATAGCCCAGGCAACCTAAGGCCCAGGGGCTGGATGCTGCCCACTCGCCTTCTCAATCCAGCCCACAGACAGTCCGGGAATCAGCGTGTTTTTACATGAGTAGAATGTGTGCTTTTATTTAAAATGCATCTCTGGGTTATTTGTGGGACATAGGAATTCGTTCAATTCCCACCCCCACCCCAAAAAATATAGTCCAGCCCACCACATGGTCTGAGGGATGGTGGACTGGCCCACAGCTGACTCCTGGCATAGCCACTAAGATGGGCCATTAAAAGGAGACCAAGACTGGCGATGGCCCATCAAGGAAACCATGAGAGGGTGAAGGTTGCCAGGCCAAGAAGGGATAGGGCCCCTTCTCCAGCTGTGTGTTGGTGGGCAAAAACAAGAAGGGTTCGGATTTGAAGTCTGGATGATGTAGCTGGAGGAAACAGTTTTCACTGGGTTAACAGTGAAGGGAAGAAGGCAAGGCCCTCTTAGGCTGTGGCTGCTCTGCGCTCCCTCCATCTAGACGAAGATTGTATATATGTGTAAATAAAGCCATATATCATAAGCACACCACAGTCTCTGCTGAACCTCATATGGAAGCTGGGAACCCTGGAATCTCGCACCGCTGTGGAGACAGGGGTGGCATGTAAGAATATCATTTCTCAATATGGCTTTCTCTTAAACTTTGGCTTCAGAATACGAGTGTATGTGTACTAGGGGTGCAAGTACATTTAACCAGGAAGCAACCCCTCCTTAACTGAATGTGAATTCTGCTTAACATTTATTTTTTTGAGACATGGCTTTCCCAGTATGCTTTCCGCCAGATTTATTTTTTTAACCACAGTGGAGATACAGCAGAGGGCGCCATGTTACCTTAAAATCAATACCATTTCACTGTAGACTTGACGCAGACCCTCATAACTGCGAGAGACATTCTGATCTCATTTCATGTAGTAAATCTTCACTGTTTAATATCCAGGGGAAAGGGTAAACTGAAGCTATAGGATACGTTGTGTTTAGAGTCTGTGAACATTTTAAAAAGGTCACTTCCCCAAACCAGCTATTGTAGAATGGGCAATCTAACCCAACCATCTGCATTGCATGAAGCACAGCTAAATCAGTTTGCATGTAGAGAACGCCATAGCTGCAAATTATTTCTTTTCTTTATTTAAAGGAAGTGAAGCAAGTGCTCCTTTGCATGTATGTATTTACTTCTTGTGAGAGATTTTACTTTCTTGGGCTCCATGATCACTGCAGATGGTGACAGCAGCCACAAAATTAAAAGACACCTGCTTCTTGGGAGGAAAGCAATGACAAACCTAGACAGCATCTTAAAAAGCAGAGACATCACCTTGCCAACAAAGGTCCGTATAGTTAAAGCTATGGTATTCCCAGTAGTGATGAATGGAAGTGAGAGCTGGACCATAAAAAAGGCTGATCGCCAAAGAATTGATGCTTTTGAATTATGGTGCTGGAGAAGACTCTTGAGAGTCCCATGGACTGCATAAGATCAAACTGATCCATTCCAAAGGAAATCAGCCCTGAGTGCTCACTGGAAGGACAGATCGTGAAGCTGAGGCTCCAATACTTTGGCCACCTCATGAGAAGACTCCCTGGAAAAGACCCTGATGTTGGGAAAGATGGAGGGCACAAGGAGAAGGGGACGACAGAGGATGAGATGGTTGGACGGTGTTCTCAAAGCTACCAGCATGAGTTTGACTAAACTGCGGGAGGCAGTGGAAGACAGGAGTGCCTGGCGTGCTCTGGTCCATGGGGTCACAAAGAGTCAGACACAACTAAACAACAAATTTACTTCTTCCACTGGCAATAAAAACAAAGACTGCTTGTACTACAACCACAGCTGTATTGAATATGACAAGGACCAAGCACACAGTGCTGCCTTGTCTCAGACTGCCATTTCTGTTCTTAGGTGAAGTGTTACATTTTACCGGGAAGCAGGGCAGAGAACAGATCAGTCACCCTTGGCCTAAAACATCAGATTCCCAGCTTGGGACCTTCCTTTGCTCCACTCCTGTGCTTCATCAGCCTCTTTGGCACCGAACACTTTTCTCCCGTTGTGGCTGGTGTGCCGGTTGTGTCTCCACCACACTCTGATAACATCTTGCTTAGGCTACTGCGTATTGGAGCTGGAAATGCTGGAAGCAGCCTTATATGGAGTCAGGCCACAGAGAATAATAAATGAAAACAATACACCATGTGGCCATTATCTTTATATGTGGCCTGGAACAAGATCCTCAGAAACATTTGCCAGTTATCCGTTCCTTGTCTGCATAGCTGCACCACCTGGGAATGAGCACAAAATAGTGTTTAAACTCATGGCATAGCGGAAAAGACAAATCTCAGGAACACAAGTTGTCTTTCTGTTGGAAAAGCAAGGCACAATGGAGTCTGCACTGTCTCAGAAATATGATTTTTATTAGGAATTATAGGTTCAGATATTCCAAGGGAGCAGAAAAGACTTTTTATGTATGTGACAGCAGCCGCCCAGATGTTATTAAGCCCAGAGATGGAAAGAAGATAAAGTCCCTTCCAGAGAAGAATGGCAAATTAAATTGTTGGACTATGTTGAAACGGTGAAACTGACCGGAAAGCTCAGGGACCAAGGAGACCAAAACTTTCATAAAGAATGGGAAAAAATTATAATTTATCTCAGAGACTAGTGTAAGCAGATGAAAACAATGGCAGGATTGCAATAACACTTGTAATGTAGCAAGTACTATGGAGATAATGGAGTTATATCAAATATGGATTATTGAAAAAGATGCCGTCGAAAAGGTTGTTGTTGTTGTTTTAAAACACCTTTATTGAAAGTTCAAAAAGGACATAACTATATGTGTGGCAGACATGGTGAGACACAAACAAAAAAGAGAAAAATAAAATAAAAGTGGGGGGAAACCCAAAACGGTATATCTTACAAGGTTGTTTTTTGTACTTGACCAGATTTTAACCTATTACAGCATTTGTAAGAATGGATTCCAAATATCATTGAATTTGTCCATGGCGAGTCTGTGTTTATATGCAAGTTGTTCACATGTTGCGAAAGATGCAGCAGAAAAGGTTAATAATAGGGCCCACGGGGGGGGGGGGAGGAAGGTGGGAAGTCCAGAGATTAGGAGGAATATTTAAATGTGGATGTATATGGTTGTATTGTTGTAATTTTATACTTGTAAAAATAAAATAAAAATTATTTTTAAAAAAGGAAAGGAAGAAAAGAAATATGATTTATTCACACATATTTACACCTGGAAACCTTCGGGTGTGTGTGTGTGTGCATAACATTATGCCCCAAGAGTGTGTCTCACTGCCCTGATCAGTGAGCCTGGGCCCAAAATAGCAGCCTGGCCCCTGGTCTCTCAGTGCAGCCTCTTCATAGAATCATAGAGTTGGAAGAGACCACAAGGGCCATCGAGTCCAACCCCCTGCCAAGCAGGAAACACCATCAGAGCACTCCTGACATATGGTTGTCAAGCCTCTGCTTAAAGACCTCCAAAGAAGGAGACTCCACCACACTCCTTGGCAGCAAATTCCACTGTCGAACAGCTCTTACTGTCAGGAAGTTCTTCCTAATGTTTAGGTGGAATCTTCTTTCTTGTAGTTTGGATCCATTGCTCCGTGTCCGCTTCTCTGGAGCAGCAGAAAACAACCTTTCTCCCTCCTCTATGTGACATCCTTTGATATATTTGAACATGGCTATCATATCACCCCTTAACCTCCTCTTCTCCAGGCTAAACATGCCCAGCTCCCTTAGCCGTTCCTCATAAGGCATCGTTTCCAGGCCTTTGACCATTTTGGTTGCCCTCCTCTGGACACGTTCCAGTTTGTCAGTGTCCTTCTTGAACTGCGGTGTCCAGAACTGGACACAGTACTCCAGGTGAGGTCTGGCGTGACATGGAGTTCTAACTAATTTCCTCCTCCTTGTTCCCAGAACATCTTGCCAAAACCTCTGGGTAAAAGGGCATCTTTTTTTCTGTGTGACATCAGTCCCACATCCCCCTCAGTTACTGGTAGGGTCTTTTGTCTTGTAGATGGCTTTTGCAATGGGTTAATGGCAGGGGCATATTCTCCCTCTGCCCCTCTGTCTGGCAAGAAAAACAAGCCCAGCCTGTCAGCTCACCTTAATTATCAAAGAGGTCAATTTCTAGTGACCTTATAGACCTTATTTCCACCATATCAAAACTAAACAGAAAAAAAATGATTTACACAAACTATCGTGCTTTTAATTTACCTACCTGGTCAGATGGTGACAGCAGTCACGAAATTAAAAGACACCTGCTTCTTGGGAGGAAAGCAATGACAAACCTAGACAGCATCTTAAAAAGCAGAGACATCACCTTGCCAACAAAGGTCCGTATAGTTAAAGCTATGGTATTCCCAGTAGTGATGAATGGAAGTGAGAGCTGGACCATAAAAAAGGCTGATCGCCAAAGAATTGATGCTTTTGAATTATGGTGCTGGAGGAGACTCTTGAGAGTCCCATGGACTGCATAAGATCAAACTGATCCATTCCAAAGGAAATCAGCCCTGAGTGCTCACTGGAAGGACAGATCGTGAAGCTGAGGCTCCAATACTTTGGCCACCTCATGAGAAGACTCCCTGGAAAAGACCCTGATGTTGGGAAAGATGGAGGGCACAAGGAGAAGGGGACGACAGAGGATGAGATGATTGGAGAGTGTTGTTGAAGCTACCAGCATGAGCTTGACCAAACTGCGGGAGGCAGTGGAAGACAGAAGTGCCTGGCGTGCTCTGGTCCATGGGGTCACAAAGAGTCCGACACGACTAAACGACTAAACAACAACAACACCTGGTCACCAGTTTATGTTAGGCTATACCATTAGACCAGATGCAAACAATACAATAGCAGACTCATCTCAACACTTGCACTTTAAGGATCAAGGTGTAAAAATCGGAGGTTATGAAGTGATGAAGATTTATGAATTCTGAGCTGAGCAAAACTACCATTTTGTTACAGGTTTTGAGCCTTAAAAAAACCCACACACACCAAAAACTGCCAAAACTTAAAATAGGCTCAGTATAATGGCTAATCCAGGTTACTTTCCAAATATATCTGGCTTTGAATAGAATCACACATTAGATTTGTAAAGCTGGAGGAAATGTGATTTTGTTTCTTTCAGCCAATGGCCACTTCATCACTTTGTATGGCAGCTCTTCCATGTTGAGAGATGGAAGCTGCCTTTTTCTTCCGACTAAGAGGATTGTTGGTCAGTTGAAGGCAAAGGCAAGCAATCCCACATGCATTTAAGTGTGGAACAGACACAGAGGCCTGATTGTCATAATTCTCAGAATCGGGCCTCTGGGCGGAGTGCTCAACTTGTTTGTGCCCAGTTGGCTTTGTAGGTGTTTAAACTGGCCCATATCATGAGGGGAAACAGAATAGGACCTCACACAACACCACCTCTCCAAGTTAACATGCTTCAGAAACACCGGATCAAAATTTGGAGTGTTGTCAAGTGGTATGAAGATCAATAAAAAGGTAAATACATATTTTATAGATAAAGATCCCTATCCAAAGCAATTTTCTTTTCTCCTGATTGGCTTGGCAAGGTATTGAAGGGATATTGTAAACACGAAAGGGGGGTGGGAATGGATTTATTTCTGCCCAGACTAAAGGAACTACATTTCTGTAGCTGCAATCTGGTATTCATGGTAAGGATGGCCAATTATTGCACATAATCTAAATGATTATGTCTAATAAAGTCCAAATAAAACAAACCATTTCTATTTCTGAGAATCCTTACAAGGCTTTTATTGTCTCACATAACTAACATTTTATATAAGGCTCCTTGGGAATGAATTATTAAAACAACTCTGACCTATTTTCTAATAATGTATGAGATTACAGTCTTGACTAGGGAGGTAGCCATTACTTATTTTCTTTATCTTTATGTTGTATTAATATTCGCCAACTAATTTTCTTGTCTGTTGTACAAACAGGTCCCTGTGTCCTGCACTTTTTGCCGTCATATGCATCATGCTTCCTTTCGCTTTCTGCTTCTCATCCAAAGCCCCCAGCTCCGTACACTTCCCCTAAAAAAAGGTAAAGGACCTCTGACAGTTAAGTCCAGTCACAGACGACTCTGGGGTTGCAGCGCTCATCTCACTTTACAGGCCGAGGGAGCCATAATTTGTCTGCAGACAGTTTTCCTGGGTCATGTGGCCAGCATGACTAAGCCGCTTCTGAGCAGTTCACAGAAACGCCGTTTACCTTCCCACTGGAGCGGTACCTATTTATCTACTTGCACTTTTTGCCGTGCTTTCGAACTGCTAGGTTGGCAGGAGCAGGGACCGAGCAACGGGAGCTCACCCCGTTGTGGGGATTTGAACCGCTGACCTTCTGATCAGCAAGCCCAAGAGGCTCAGTGGTTTAGACCACAGCACCACTCACGTCTGCTCTACACTTCCCCTATTCAAGCCTAATATAAATTTTGCAATGCAAACATTGCCAGTAATATACACTGGTGATCAACTAGACCTTCCATCATCTACATGGTGGTCCAGTCTGTGACCAGCCTCACCACAGCTAAGCATGGTGGGGCAAGGAACTGATGTAGTAATGGATGCTGCTCTCTGAGCATCTTGGTGCACACCGAAGGCCAAGCATGAAATCTTTTTGTAGAAGGGCAGAGAGAAAGAATACTGCAATGGAGATATACAGAACAGGGAGCTCACGGGGGCAAATCTAGGGGAAGCTACAGTTCCCACCTGCATGATCATTCTGATCTTGGGCAACACCCAAGCAAGGTTTGATCATTGTGCCCAGAGAAACAACCCCCACTGATAGGGCGAGTCCTTTCTGTTCTGGCATAACACGGTGGCTAGAACTCAGAAGCTGCCGTTATGTGTCACTCTCACTAGGGCATAAACATGATCATTTGTGCAATGGCTCTCAATTGATAAGACACTTTTTTCTCCCTTTTGTAAAATAATTTTTATTTGGTTTTAAAAAATATAAACCTATAACAAAATCAATTACAAATCCATATGAAGAGATTACTCTGAATCTCAAGACTTCCCCTCATCCCCTCCATGGGTCCTAATTTCAATGCTTACAACTGCATATCAGTCAGTTATCCACATTTTTTTAAAAAATCCATCTGAATTATCCATAGTCTTTGTTACCTCACAGGTGAGATTAAAATCCTGCTAATGTTTTCATCTCCTGACAATGGTCTCCTAAATAAATTATAAATTTTCCCCCATTATTTTTTTAAGTTCTTGTCCTCTTGGTTCCTAAGCTTTCAAGTTAGTTTTGCCATTTCAACATAGTCCATCAACTTGGTTTGCCATTCTTCTCCGGTCGGGGACACTTATTTTCCAATGATATTTGGTTGTGACTGATTAAGAAGCACTCTTTGTATGTCCCAGAGAGAGGGTCTGCCTTTGTACAGAAATTCCTTTGGGAACAACTGTTTGTAAGAAATGTGTCAGGATCTTTTCGTAAATACTGGGAGCATCAATTTTAGGGTGGGCTTTTGTGTATGCCTAAATTGCTGGTGGCACTGTGGTCTAAACCACTGAGCCTAGGGCTTGCCAATGGGAAGGTCGGAGGTTCGAATCCCTGCAACGGGGCGAGTTCCCATTGCTCGGTCCCTGCTCCTGCCAACCTAGCAGTTTGAAAGCACATCAAAGTGCAAGTAGATAAATAGGTACCGCTCTGGCGGGAAGGTAAACAGTGTTTCCGTGCGCTGCTCTGGTTCGCCAGAAGCAGCTTAGCCATGCTGGCCACATGACCCGAAAGCTGTCTGCGGACAAACATCAGCTCCCTCAGTCAGTAAAATGAGATGAGAGCCGCAACCCCAGAGTCGTTTGAGACTGGACTTAACTGTCAGGGGTCCTTTACCTTTACCTTTTAAATTGAGTTGCAGGGGAGCTCACAAAAGAAAAGAAAAAAGCCTGAATTTTACATCTACCTGGAAGGTACAGATGCATGTTCACTTACTTCCAATACCTGGAATTAATCAATGTAGCTTCATAGCTTCCGGTATCTTTATAAATCCATTCCCCTTTTTAATATGTCTTTGTTGCATGTAATCTTTCCTGTGACATTATAACTGTCCCAACTGGCTCTCATTGGGGTTTTTTATTCTTCTCTGCTTGTTTTCTATAGTGGTACCTCGGGTTAAATACTTAATTCGTTCCAGATTTCTGTTCTCATCCTGAAGCAAAGTTCTTAACCCGAGGTAATATTTCTGGATTGGTGGAGTCTGTAACCTGAAGCATATATAACCTGAAGTGTATGTAACCCGAGGTACCACTGTATTTCTATGCAATTCTCACTTTTAGGTCATTCATTATGCCTCTCCATCTATAACAAACACTTTTTAGCAAAGGTAAACAATGCTCTCCGGCCCTTATTATTGTAATTGCCGGCAGTTGGGTCTCTTTAAACTTCAAGGATTGCTGTTAAACTCTTCCTCAGTGTCTAACAAATCCAAATCATTATATCTCATCCACACATTCGGTTCTTCCAAATATACAGTCGTACCTCGGCTCCCAAATGCCCTGGGAGTCGAACGTTCTGGCTCCTGAACGATTAAAAACTGGAAGTGAGTGTTCCAGTTTTCGAACATTCTTTTGGAAGCCAAACATCCGACGGGGTTTCCGCGGCTTCTGATTGGCTGCTGCAGCTTCCTGCAGCCAATCAGAAGCCGCGCTTTGGAAGTCAAACGTTTCGGAAGTCGAATGGACTTCCAGAACAGATTCTGTTTGACTTCTGAGGTACGACTGTACACATTTCTACCACGCAAAACATTTCTGAAAATGCTACTACAGAGGCTCTGGTTTTATCTTCTCATCTACATTTATTTTCCAGGAAGATCCCTCAACAAATTTGCCAAGATAAATGACCATGAACTCCTTCTCAATACAGTATGACCACAATTCAACACAGATCGAAGTATACTTGTCCAATGAAATTGCGTATTCAGTGTACAATAGTGTACCCAAATCTCTGAGTGGTCAGAGGTTTCGATAAGTATCAGGGTCATTGGAAACACACAACATTTCTGCAATGCAAACCATACCAAATTCTATTATTGCTTCATCCAATTGTCGACTTACAAAACATTGCAAATTACACAAGACTCATTCCCATTTCCAAAACATACATATCTACATTTCTATACCACAAAGCCTACTTTGTTTGGCAAAATGAAGCAAATTACTTTTTGCTTGTCTAACACAATTGCCAGCTTTTTATACAACTGAGGCAGAGAAGCAAAAGGGGGTTTGTAATGTTTATAACCTAGATAGGAATCTGTCACTTTTTTGGGATAAGACTCCTAGCTATTCATGGGGTCCAGTCTGAAGTAATATATGCCTGAGAAACTGAACTTCTATGGAAAGCATTTGAATAACATTGGATCTGCTTTCCCTGGTGTGACTAAAAAGCATGGGTTTTCTTTAGCAGAGGGTTCAGCCTTCTATCCAGACCCCCTTCTGCTTTTCAGCTGAAATACTGTATATAAATTTTCACTGCAGCGATTGCAGCCCACTTTAAGGATTGCTTTTCTGATGCTATCTAGAAGTGGAGAAAACTGAACGGTGTTCACAGTAACATTCACTCCTGGATGTGTCAATCACAAAGAGCAAAGACAGGCTGAAGCATTTAGAGTAGCCAGGAAAAAAAACCCTGCTATCTCTCTGTCGCCCTGAACGCATTCAAACTAGTGATCAAAGATATGACGGACAAAGGCTTCTCCTGTGCGTAGAAATGGACAGATCTGTTCCACCAGTATGAGTTTAATGAACCATTCCAAAATGGTAATAAATCAAAGGGGACCATGTGAAACTGATATTCAGGCATGCAGCTCTTGGAGGGCTCGTTGTGAGAACAATTATTGCACGAGAAATAATGTATTTTCTATTTCAGTAGGCTGAATTTATTCCATTTTATTGGATTATGGGCATCTTAGCCCTGTTTAGCCATGCTGCTGACATGCAAAGGCTACATGCAAGTGTCCTGAATTGTGTGGGGAGATCTCCTCCCTCAGGAGGTCAGCCTCCCCTTACAGACCTCCCACTTCAACTAATGGAAGGTGAGGGGCTTGCTTCCTCACCCCCCCTCCTCTTGTTCAGCCGTTTCACATGAGTAGCACACCTGAAAAGGTGGCTTACCCTTGCATAACCCGCTACTGTTTTTGTTGCCCTTCCTCTGATCCTGTTTTGTGTTTGTTACGGAAATTGGGGGGGGGGGCACATCTTTAAAGTTGTTAAATGTTACAAATATTATGCATAAATGTACCATATTTTTGCTCCATAAGACACACTTTTTCCTTCCTAAAAAGTAAGGGGAAATGTCTTTGCGTCTTATGGAGCGAATGTGTGGTCCCTGGAGCCGAATTGCCCAGGGGCAAAAAGCAGATCATGCTTTTTTTTTTTTTTTTTTGAAAGAGGGAAGTGGGTGTTGAAATAAAGCCGCTGATCATTTGCCAATCGGGGAGAGAGATAAGGGACGCTAGAGATAAAGGAGGCTGTTGCGTGGGGCCGCAATGGTGCAAAAACGTGGTTACAAAGCACAGATCCACATGGATCCTCAGGATTTTTGCATTGGGCTACTCCAAACTCACTGTCAGATCACATGTCTGTGGCCACAGCATGAACCACAAAAATCATACACCCACTGTTTCATTCAGAATATTTTTTTTCTTGTTTTCCTCCTCTAAAAACTAGGTCAGGTGCGTCTTATGGAGCAAAAAATACGGTATCCTTTCGACTTGACAGCTCAGGGAAGTTACCTAGCTTTAAAAATCATATAAAATCAACTCCTTTGCTGTTTTCCTTCATTCCATTGCCAATTTGCTTCATTGGCCAAGGACTTGGAAACCACTCGGTCCCACCATAATCCCTCAAGTGGGAGGTCACTGTACTCACAGGAAGGTACTCATAGGTGTCAATCGCTGGGCAAAGGCACTCCTCCGGACTTGCCCAGGTGGCAGACTATGCAAACCAAAGTTCCATTCTCCCTTTGTAGTAGGTGCTTAGAATGTACTTCCCAATACCTATATTGTATCCACATGTTGCCCCAACACATTCCTCCTATGTTAATCATGTATAACCCTCCCCTTTTCTGATGTAGCAATGATGTAGTGAACTGTATGCTGGGATAAGATAGAAGCTTTTAAAAGCCCTTGTCACCCCATCCTCGGAGTTCAAAATTCCTCTTTGAACCGGTTGCGCAATAAACTTTGGTCTACTGCTATTTGCTCCAGTTGGTGGCTGGACTCCTTCCTTTATTCCGCAGGGACCCGCGGGCTCTGCCCGACAAGCTGGGTGACTGAGCAGCCTCACACCTAGATTTTTCCGTAACTGTGTTTAACTGTATTCTCACATTAATTATAATTATACTTATTAAGACTTGCCAGTGGATGGTTACCCAAAGGTTTCCAAGTGATGAACACATTTGAAAACCTAAATGGCAGCACACTGGTAAAAAACCAATTATCAGTCTATCAAAAGCCTGGGGAAAACAACAGCTAGAATGGTAATATCCAGAATTTGGAAAACCTTGCAATGAATGAATATTGATCAGCAGTATAATGAAGTCTGGCAAACTGCCATAAGGGAAAAGCTGTAGCAAAAACTGAAGATGGCAAGGAGAGAGGGGAAAAACCAGATGATTTCTACAAAGTATGGTGTGATTAAATATACAAATGAAACAACATGCGCATGAGAAATAGCTACAACATATATTGCAATAAGGCGTAGATAAGCAGGTAGTACTCACTTGTTCACTTCTATTCCTGTGTTTTCCAAGATGACTTATTGAAGAACTTATTCTATTGGTTTATTGTAATCACCTCATTATGATGCACTGTAAAATAAATGGTTTAGTAGTTTTACCTCCCTAGTGACCTGTTTTTTTTGTTAGTCATGTCATGTTTTATGATTTATATGTGTATGTAAAGGTAAAGGGTAAAGGGACCCCTGACCATTAGGTCCAGTCATGACCGACTCTGGGGTTGTGGCGCTCATCTCGCTTTATTGGCCAAGGGACCCGGCGTACAGCTTTCGGGTCATGTGGCCAGCATGACTAAGCCACTTCTGGCGAACCAGAGCAGCGCACAGAAACGCCGTTTACCTTCCCGCCAGAGCGGTACCTATTTATCTACTTGCACTTTGACATGCTTTCGAACTGCTAGGTTGGCAGGAGCAGGGACCGAGCAACGGGAACTCACCCCGTTGCGGGGATTCGAACCACCGACCTTCTGATCAACAAGTCCTAGGCTCTGTGGTTTAACCCACAGTGCCACCCACGTCCCTATATGTGTATGTATATGTGTATTAATTAATTAATTAATTTTTTAAAAAAGCCTGGAGGAAGGTAAGTTTTTACCTGTGCCAAAAAGAATTCAGTGAAAGCAGCAAGTGGACTTCACTGGGGAGAACATTCCACATATGAGGAGCCACAACTGAGAAGGCCCTCTTCCTTATAACATACCGGTAAATTGCCGCATTCCTAGAGCACTTTATTCCATTTCCCCAATGTTTCCTTACCTAATAATTTTCATGTTTTATTTGGTCTTTCACACAACGTAAAAGCCAATCCTAGAAATTTAGCAGGATCTAGTAGAATTTTAGTGGCTCATTTCCCCCCAAAAAAATCTGTTTGCGAGTTTTGCATTCTATAAGTATAGACTTTTCCTCATGGATAGCTGAACATATGACACATCCAGTCATGGATTATTTAATGGCTGAAGACCTGTGTAAGGATGAATGGCTCCTAAAGACATGTCATGATGGTGCCAGGCGATCCTGTCTGGGGAGAGCTTTCCACAGATGGGGAGCCACAGGATTGGCACTCCAAGAGGGTCTTGCTTCACCCATCGCCACAGCCTTGGATGTGAGCAGAAACCAGGCATGTCTCTCCCTAACAGGCTCCAGCCTGCTTCTTCCTCCATCTTCTAACTTACACACACAAACGCACAACTCAGCTCTGGTCGTTGTCTTTTCTAACTACCAGTGAGTTGAGGGAAGGGTTGGGGGTTATCTGGCTCATATTTAGAGGGTCATTATCACACCAGGGAGCTAGCCTGGCTATTCCAGGAAGCAGATTATATCTTAGATTTTATCACTTGCTGCATCCAGGAATTAGAAGGGTCTTGGCCTATGGCCTACTCCCCTCCACATCTCATAACAGTATCTTTCTGGTGAGAAACAGGGAAAGGGTATCCGGTGTGAATTGCAGGTGACTGTATACACCTCTTTCCTCTTTCCTAACTATCTATGAAATCCTTATGAGTCACTCCCTGTCCTGTTCCCCATTCCTCATGGTAAAATACAAAAAGCAAGTCTTTTATCATTGCCTGCATACAATACAAATTGAGACAGCCTGCCTGCCTTCACAGAAAATGTATATATTTCTTTGTAGGGAAAAAAGCTTTCTCAGCTTTTGATCTCCTGTTCCTGAGAAGTAAGGTTCCGAGCGAGTAACAATGTGTGTTTATATAACTTTGTGTTGCTGAATAGCTCCACTGCCAATGAAAAGGTGCACCTGGTTCTACATGGAATACACACAAGCCTGAAAGGTGCATACAAATTGCCATATGGTCTCTGAGGTCAGAGACAGGTTCTAGGGCTCAGAGAAGGAAGGAAGGGTTCAGCAGCAGACCTATGAAGAAGGATGTCATTGTCTCCTCCTCCTTCTCCCTTCCTCATTTTCTTAGCAGACGATGAATATTTGAGTAGATCTAGTTCTACTCAACTTAGCATTTGCCTAGCAAATTGACTAAAGATGTTGATGGGGAGCCATTCACATTACACCAGTCTTGCAACAGCTGCCCTGCTTACCAATCTGCTTCTGAATTGGAGAATTCAAAGTGTTGGTGATTTCTGTCCAGGGTACCTTGTCCTCTCTAGCCAGAAGGAGGGACCTCCTCTGTGTCCGCTCTAGCGTGGGAGTGTGCTTAAGTGGGACAATAGTGAGAGCCATCTCAGTTGCCACACCTAAATTATGACCACCCTCCTCTTAAAGTAAGGGATGCGGGTGGCGCTGTGGGTTAAACCACAGAGCCTAGGGCTTGCTGATCAGAAGGTTGGCAGTTCGAATCCCCGTGATGGGGTGAGCTCCTGTTGCTCGGTCCCTGCTCCTGCCAACCTAGCAGTTCGAAAGCACACCAGTGCAAGTAGATAAATAGGTACCGCTCCAGCGGGAAGGTAAACGGCGTTTCCATGCGCTGCTGTGGTTTGCCAGAAGTGGCTTAGTCATGCTGGCCACATGACCCGGAAGCTGTACGCCGGCTCCCTCGGCCAATAAAGCGAGATGAGCGCCGCAACCCCAGAGTCGCCAGCGACTGGACCTAATGGTCAGGGGTCCCTTTATCTTTACCTCTTAAAGTACAATTCCTAAAGTCTATTTTATTTCAGCTTTTGAAATGCACCGCAGATTATTTCATAATTTTTTTGGTTCCAACTGTTGTTCTTTCTTTGGTTTCTTGTTTTATTTTGCTGTTTTTATAGAATCACAATTTTAGATGTACAGTAAGAAGCCCTGAGTCGTGCTTTTGCAACAGAAGAATGGGATAAGAATTATTTAAATAAAAGCAATCGTATTCTTACACCCAGGACTAATTTCTCCAAGGCGCCTTACAACTTGTTACTATTATTATTTACCTGCCCATCACCTTACGGTCCCAGGGCAGGTCTCAACAATTAAAACACAATGTTAAAAATAGTTGAAAAGAAATAAGGTGGGTCCTAAAAATATAGGGGACGTGGGTGGCGCTGTGGGTTAAACCACAGAGCCTAGGACTTGCTGATCATGGAGGTCGGTGGTTTGAATCCCCGCAACGAGGTGAGCTCCCGTTGCTCGGTCCCAGCTCCTGCCAAGCTAGCAGTTCGAAAGCACGTCAAAGTGCAAGTAGATAAATAGGTACCACTCCGGCGGGAAGGTAAACGGCGTTTCCGTGCACTGCTCTGGTTCGCCAGAAGCAGCTTAGTCATGCTAGCCACATGACCCGGAAGCTGTACGCTGGCTCCCTTGGCCTATAGAGCGAGATGAGCGCCAAAACCCCAGAGTTGGTCACGACCGCACCTAATGGCCAGGGGTCCCTTTACCTTTACCTTTAAAAATATACATTTCAAGTGTCAAAAGCCAGCCTAAGGATGTGTGTCATTCACTGGAAGGTGTATCATGAAGATGTCAGGCCCACTGCTGTGGGGAGGTAATTCCACAACTTATAGGCTGCCCCAGAGTATGCCCTCTCCCAGGTTCCTTCTAAGCACCTGAGGATGGTGAAACAGCCAAAAGGACCACTCTGCCAATCCTAACACCAAGGAAGATCTGTAGGGAAGGAGGCGATTTGGGGCCTGAATCATTTACAGCTTCAAATATTAACGTGAGCCCCTTAAATTGGGCTCAGAAATGAACCGGCAAACCAATGCAGCTGTTTTAAAGCAGGGGTTACATGAGATTTAAAGGTGTGCACTGCATTTTGACCCAGCTGCAATTTGTGAGTGGTCTTCAAGGGCAGTTGTCTGTAGAGCACATTGCAATAATCCAATCTGGAAGGTACCAGAGTATGGAGTACAGTGGCCAACTCATTTCCACCCAAAACAGGCCATCGCTGGTGAACCAGCAAGAGCTGGGGAAAAAGGGCATTCCTAGCAACCAAAGTCACCTGAGCCTTCAGGGCCAGTGATCAATCCAGGGAACGGCCACCATCAGTAGACCTGCTCTTTCTAAGGGAGTGCAGCCCCATCCAAGACACATAACATCTCTAACACTCAGGATTTAGCTTCAGTTTCTTGGCCCACATCCGACTCATCACCCATCTCTAAGCAGCAGTCTAACATCGTGACGGATCCCTCCTGATTCAGATGAACAGAAAGACAGAACTGGGAGCTACCCGTATATTGGTGGCACTTCTGACAAGACAGAAGTACTGTTTTTGGGGGACAGGGGGCAGGCGGGTGTGGGGGATTCCCAGGTCCTGAATTGGGGTAACTGTACCCCTGAAGGACCAGGTGCGCAGCCTGGGAGTCATTTTGGACTCGCAGCTGTCCAGGGAGGCGCAGGTTAATTCTGTGTCCAGGGCAGCTGTCTACCAGCTCCATCTGGTATGCAGGCTGAGACCCTACCTGCCCGCGGACTGTCTCGCCAGAATGGTGCATGCTCTAGTTATCTCCCGCTTGGACTACTGCAACGCGCTCTACGTGGGGCTACCTTTGAAGGTGACCCGGAAACTGCAATTAATCCAGAATGCGGCAGCTAGACTGGTGACTGGGAGTGGCCGCCGGGACCACATAACACCGGTTCTGAGAGATCTGCATTGGCTCCCAGTACATTTCCGAGCACAATTCAAAGTGTTGGTGCTGACCTTTAAAGCCCTAAATGGCCTCAGTCCTGTATACCTGAAGGAGTGTCTCCACCCCCATCGTTCAGCCCGGACACTGAGATCCAGCGCTGAGGGCCTTCTGGCGGTTCCCTCATTGCGAGAATTGAGGTTACAGGGAACCAGGCAGAGGGCCTTCTCGGTAGTGGCGCCCACCCTGTGGAACACCCTCCCTTCAGATGTGAAGAAAATAAGCAGCTATCCTATCTTTAAAAGACATCTGAAGGCAGCCCTGTTCAGGGAAGTTTTTAATATTTAATGCTGTACTGTTTTTAACACTTGGTTGGGAGCCGCCCAGAGTGGCTGGGGAGACTCAGCCAGATGGGTGGGGTATAAATAATAAATTATTATTATTATTATTATTATATTCACTCCAAATATCTTGATAGCACATGAGACAAGGTGGAACCCCGAGGGACAGCACAGGATAACTCTGAGGGTGCCAAACAGTAGTCTTCCATAACTACTTCCTGGAAACTGCCTCGGAGGCCAGAGCAGAACCACTGAACCACAGTGCCCGCCATCTTTAAGGTAGCATTTAACCTAACAATCTGAGACTGAATGATATAAGGTTTAACAGATTGCTTCTCAAGAAAACTAATGAATAAGAGGCATTTTAAGCAGACCAAGCACCCTGCCTACAGACCAGAACCTTATCTAGCTCTGCAGCTGCGGAATAATGAAATAGAAAGGTCTAAAGGGGGAAAAAAATGTTGAGAGAAGATTTCTATCTTCAGTCCAGCTTTGGAAGATGAGCCCTGAAAGGGCCAAGAAAAACACTTGGGCTGCTGTTGTTTTAGCTCAGTGGAAGACTTTAAAGTCTTGGCAGGGAGCCAAGGTAGAATACTAGATGTTTTGGACTGTCTGTCTCTCTCGCTAGCACTGAAACATAGTGAGAAAGGGATAATGTCAATGAAAGGGTGCACACCTTGCGTTCATTTGTCAGTTCTTCATGACTTCTATCATCGCCCAAAAGTGACACCATTAGAAATTCAGCTCAGCAACATATCACTTCATAAGAAGGCTGCTAAAGAAACTTGTGTTCCACAGATGCACCCAAGCGTATATATTTCTGTTTCGGAATTTCTTGAGCAGTTTTGCCTCTGAGAAAACAATTAGAGAGAAGACCATGGCTTTTTCCTTCACTGGGAAAGCTTTGTTGAGCTGATCTGGGGCAGGGCATTCATCAAAGAAATCTTCTTCCTGATAAACCTGCACTTGTGAGCAGCTGTTCAGTCTTCATTTTTCTTTTATCTAAAAAGTGCCACAATTTATTGTGCCCAAAGTGCGCTTCAAGGCCAACCTGACCAGGTGCCAATTGTGCCATGCCATTCGGTATGTTCCCTATTGATATAGCTGTGCAATACAGGAAACACAAAAAAGGAGTTCACGTATTGTTACAACTGGTCAAATAAAACAGCTTTTTAAAAAACCACTGAGTGACAGGTGTGCTTCCTTAAACCATTTAATATTGACACTGTAGGCTTTTATGGATATAACTGGGGGGTGAATCAGTGAAAGTGGGAACAAATTTTAAGAGGCAGGGCAGCACAAATTTATTTTTTAAAATTATTTTGAATTTAATTTGTTCCTATAGAATGGAATGATTATATATACAAAACATTATCGTTCCCTTCTAATTACATGCTAGATTGCATTTATTAAATTTTAAAATGTCAGCTTCTTCCTAAATCATAGTTATAGTAAGGTATATATAAAGCATAACTGTCACCCCTGTAGAATCATTGGAAGAAATGATTCTCTGAAGGATGGCGTGTTATTCTGAAGCTACCATAGTGGGAAATAATTCACCTTTCAAAATGCTCAGACAGTTACACTTTGTGGCTGTATTGATGTGAAGGTTAATGGAGGGAAAATGAACCTTTAATAAAATATAAAGTAAGCTTACACAATATTTCAGTTCCTGTTTGTAAAAGACATTTGATTTGGCAGATCTCAGAAGCACAAGCTGTGCTGTCTTAAAACAAAGTTAGCTTCACTCACGGAAAGTTTTATTTTTAAAAAGGAACAGAAATATTGTAATATGCACTATGAGTCAATAAAGACATCCTCAGATGACGAACTGGCAGCGGGCAGCATTTTTACCCCGGTAGAAGTTAACCTCTGGGAATTCTAGCTGTGTAACTCAAAATGACATGCCTCCAGCACTTACTTTGTCTTAAAATAAAAAAGAGAAGTTAAGTACCTTTTTTCCTTCCTTGAGCTGCTGTAATCAGAAACAGTCGCCTGCAAAAAATAAATAAAGCATAAAATGATTCATTTCAGAGTACAATCCATACGCCGTTGCATGAAGGAAAACTTCCGCCTCCACAAAAACCTTTAAGAATTCCTGGGAGAAATGGAACGGAAAATGAACTGGAACTAGAAATGTGCAGAAGCTGTTACCACGTTAAGTGACAGTTCTTTATAACCTGGTCAACCTCACTGTGTTTGAGAAAGGCTTTTTAAATCTTTGAAAATTAGTCTGCAATCCGAACCCTGCTCTTATCTGAGAGTAAGCCCCATTGAATTAAATAGTACTTGCTTCTGAGTAGACATGGTTAGTAGGCTCGCACTGTTAATCACCAAGTGTCAGGGACTGGCTGGATGATGGAAAGCATAGCTGTCAACTTACAGATTTGAAAATAAGGGACCAGCAGCCTCGGAAATAAGGGATCAGCAGCCAAAATAAGGGATTTTCCAGGCACAGGTGTGTTCAACTTCTGAGCCCCTCCAAGCCAAAGGCAGAAAGCCCAGCCAGCAGCCAAAGGAAGCCTCAAGCGGTGGTTCCCACGGCGCAGCAACCTGGCAAAGGGGATGCAGCAAGGAAAACCACCGTCACCTCTCCGCTGGGAAGTGCTGAGCAAAGGCGAGTCCCCAGGCAATGCGGCTGATTTGATCGGCACAAGGCATGCAAGCTCCACCCCCCCCCCAGTTGTTCTTAGACTCCTTATTGGGTGAGCAATGCAGCCAAGCAACACAGTTGGAGCCTCCCTCCTCCCTGGCCAGCAGGCAGGGAGGGAGAGGAGCTGCTTCCTTTGAAACCCAGGAAATTTAAGGGACATCATCAATAAGGGACAGCAGCGGGACACGGCGCTGGGATAAGGGACTTTCCCGCCAAATAAGGGACGGTTGACAGCTATGATGGAAAGGGGTGAGAGGCTCCAGCTGAGGAACCCCCGAGTGAAGCCACAGAGAATGAAGGCTCAGATCTAGGGGGTGGGGGTGGGACACAGACCAGAGGAGGGAGGAAGACAATGGGGTGGGAGAAACTGGGGCTTGAGTGAACAAGAAGAGCCAAAGGCAGAGAGCTCTCCTAGGACAAGACTGGATGCAGATGGACACACTTCGAATTCAGAATCTGAAGGAGGACAGAGAAGGGCCAGACACTGAAACAGCTTCACAGCAGTTGCCTGGTCCTTCTATCTTGAGCTCCCTTCACCCTTTGAGTCAGGTCTCGCAGAGCTAAGCAGGGAGGCATCTCTTCCTCGGAGTGTGTGTCTGCTTGGAAGACACCATCATCATCATTTATAATAATGATTTATTATTTATACCCTGCCCATCTGGCTGGGTTTCCTCAGCCACTCCGCACGGCTCCCAATAGAATATGAAAAACATGATAAAACATCAAACATTAAAAACTTCCCTAAACAGGGTTGCCTGCAGATGTCTTCTGTTATGTAATGAAGTTCTCACCCTGGGCCAGCAGGGGGATATTGTAGATAGTTTTCACTCAGGTCCACATATGCAGATAAGGGATTGAAAGTGACGTTCAGTGATTGGATAGTTACAGAAAGTGGTTACTGTTGTGTTCTAGTGGAGCTCTATATAAGCAGGCTGGCTGAACCCTTCAGTTCGGTTCTGTTCTGGCCTGTGAATAAACAAGAGCTGTTTGAAGAATCGCTGTGTCGTCTGATATGTTCACCCACAACTTAACATCTTCTAAAAGTTATGTAGGTACTCATACTTAACATCTGATGGGAGGGCGTTCCACAGGGCAGGTGCCACTACTGAGAAGGCCCTTCTGCCTGGTTCACTGTAACCTCACTTCTTGCAGTGAGGGAACTGCCAGAAGGCTCTCGGCGCTGGACCTCAATGTCCGGGCTGAACGATGGGGGTGGAAACGCTCCTTCAGGAAGAGGCGGGGTAGCAGGAAGAGGAGGTTCCAAGAGCCAAGCTTGGTAATGTCTTTATGGAGGCAGCCATGCTTGTGTGATCTCTATTGTGAACTAATCTCCTAAATAAAACATCTAACTTTACTTCAAGTCCCTGAGTCTCCCTTCTAGCCTGTTGAGGAACCTGCTACTTGTGACAGCCCCCTGACACCAAGACACAACTTTCAGACTCAGTAGAGAATCCTATAACCAAGATATTTTCTATCACTTGCAAATATTGGCCACCATTTATCTGCTTGTACAAGTACTAAAATTCATCATCGGTAACTGCAAAACCAGAGACATTTTATTTGAGCTGATATGACTTTGTTACACATGTAAATGATGCACAAATGTAATCTAACAAAGCATCTTGGGGCGCTTGGGAATGCAAAGACCAAAGACGATTTTGAAAAGTTTATGAATAGTTTATTCATAAACTTACTTAATGTTTGACTGTATTAAATACATTACATATGCATGGCATATTTCTTGGGGGTGGAGGTAAATGTGGATTATTTGTATATGTGTTTTTAGTAACTGAAAAACAAAGAAGGAGTTGTATCTGCCATTGCAGCCAATACCTGCTCCTTCTCATTTTGTGTGTTGGATTGCAGAGATGTTGTGCAGTCCAAATCACACCTAAGGTTGAGATTTCCTTTTAAGTAAACATAATACTAAAGCTGCAATCCTAAACCCACTTACTTGGAGGTAACCCCTTTTTTAATTCAATGGCACTTACTTCTGAGTAAACACATTTAGGATCCTGTCCTACAAAGACTCCCGTTAGGACCTATATCTAAGTAGACATGGTTAGGATTGTGCTGTAAGGCTACACACGCCATATGCAGCAATTAGGCAATAGTTATTCACTGTGTTGAACAGTAGGACTATATGTGAAAAGGCTTACCTGGAAGTAAGACCCACTGAATTGAGTGGGACTCCTTTGAGTTGACATGGTTAGGATTCAGGCAGGTGGAGGCTTCACCTCACTTGCATAGGGCCCCTGAGGGGATAAGGTGCAGCTACTTCTAGAACAAAATGGAAAGTTGATTAAAGACTAAAAACCTGTGCAGCAGAGGGCGACCGTGATGATCAGGGGTGTAGAAACCAAGCCTTATGAGGAACAGTTGAAGGAGTTGGGTATGTTTAGCCTGCAAAAGAGGAGACAGAAAGGAGTTATGGTATCCATCTTCAAATATCTTAAGGGCTGTCACATGGAAGAAGGAGCAAGCTTTTTCCTCCTCCTCTGGAGGGTAGGACCCAAACAAATGATTCCCATTACATGACTGGAGATTCCAACTAAACATCAGAAAGAACTTTCTGGTGGCAAGAGCTGTTTGACAGTGAGAACTCCCTCAGGAGGTGGTGGACTCTCCTTCCTTGGAGGTTTTTGAAGCAGGGTCGCTCCCAACTCTACAACTCTATGAAACTATGACCAGTCATTGAGAAACACACCGATTCAATTGTGTCCTGTTATGCAAAATGTTAGAACAATGAAATGGGAATGACCTTTTCAGGGCAAAATTGACAACGTCTTAAATTCCTAGCTAAGTATTTGGTCAATTCTGGGAAGGAATGGAAGAGAACTTCTGGGCAGAGAATGAAAGTACAGGAAGCAGAAGCCAAGGGAGAAAGTCAGGCAGAGACTTAGTTCCACAGTTTGAGGCAGCTGAAACTTCACCTCACCACCGCTTTTTGTATGTTATGTCTTTTCTTTGATAACTATGAGTGCTAGAAACATGCAGTGTTTTGAACTAACAGAAGCTGGAATTCTAGTGCCATTTGTTTAAGCTGCTTCAGAAAGTCTACAATTGCTCCTGGAGAAATAGCTTAAGCTCCAAACTACATTGAGCTACAATGCCCTAATAGTTGGCAGTTTTAAGCACCATTCTCCATTTTGCATTATTCCATCTGTGCCAGACACAGCCTACGGCCAGGCTATTTAAGACTTTTCTGTTGGCTTAAAGCTAAAACAAACCGAGAGAGAGCAGAGTCGAAACTAGTTATGTTGTCTTTCCTTCCTAACTATCTTTCCATCGCAGTTTCTACCAAAGCTATATCCTGCTCTTAAACATAACTTCTAAAATAAAAAGGGTGATCAAGACTAAAAAATTAAAACCCTTGGGGGGAAATGGAAGAAAAACAGAAACAACTTCAAAGGCTTATAAAATCCAAAATCTGGCAATCGACTTGTTTTTCATGGAACGGGGATTCGTATAGTTTTCGGTTCAGAACAGTAATGAATGGACTTTGGTTTCCATCCATGGATTTCTGCCTTGAATTCAACCTTCTAGTGCAGCTCAGATGTGAGTCCACAGTCAAATAGGCTATTACTGTAGAATCTTAGACTACAAAATGCCCCTTCTTCAGCTGGAAGGAATTTGAGTAGTAATCATGCAATGAAATGCAAAGGCAAAAATGTCTATTCATAGGCTAAATGGGTATCGCAGGTATAGCTATGATGCAGTCATTATCCAAAACAATTAATGCTCAGTATCAGCATTACATTCTCTTATTCTCCCCTCTTATTCTCTCTCAGGTGCTTCATATTCTTACAATATTTGAAGAGTTCAATGGGAGCCCGTGTGATATATCAGCTAGGGTCCCGGACTTGCATGGATGAAAACTGGGGAACGGCAGGGGCTGAGCTATGAAGATCACTGGATAATCTCAGGCTAGTAACTCTCATAGTCTGGCCTACTTCACAGGTCTTTTGTAAGAATATCATAGAACAACCCCACATACGCTGCTCTGAGTTCCCAAGCTACAAATGTGTGTGTGTGTTTGCGGGGGGAATCACAATCAAATAAAAATACCAAAGGAAAAAATAAAATGTCATTTCTAGACCTGGTAGATTTGGGGTGTTAAGTTGTGGGTGAACATGTCAGACGACACAGCGATTCTTCAAACAGCTCTTGTTTATTCACAGGCCAGAACAGAACTGAACTGAAGGGCTCAGCCAGCCTGCTTATATAGAGCTCCACTAGAACGCAACAGTAACCATTTTCTGTAACTATCCAATCACTGAACATCACTTTCAATCCCTTATTTGCATATGTGGACCTGAGTGAAAACTATCTACAGTATCCCCCTGCTGGACCAGGGTGAGAACTTCAGTACATAACATGGGGGACAGGGGTCTCCTTACCGAATGATCCCCTTTGTGCATAAGGATCTCCCCCCATAAGAAGAATTGCAGCAGATTGCCACCAGACACGATGAGCCCTGTGTGCTCTGTCTCTTGGGGTTTTTGAACCCTATTACGTAGCTCCCCTCACTTCCGCCCAACATATATAAAAACATGAAAAAAAACATGAAACATTAGAACACTTCCCTAGACAGATGTCTTCTAAGGGTTGTATAGTTCCTTTTCTCCTTGGCTCAGGGGTCACATAACTTCATACCCCCCCCCGAACATTTCTGCAATGAAAACTGGGGCGTCCTAAGGAAAAGCAGGACATTTAGGGATCAAATCAGAAACCGGGACGGCTTCTGCCAATCCAAGACTGTCCCTGGAAAACAGGGACACTTGGAGGGTCTGTGATCTTTGGTGGCATATAAATCATCACCATATTATTAACAGCAATGCATTATTATTATTATTAATATTATTATTATTATTATTAACAATATTAGTACCCATGCAGTCTAATTCTCTGGGAGGACCCATATAGGCTGGATCTACACATCAAAAATGTGTTGTAACCCTCATAGTGGGAAATCACGTTGGTGAAAGATGGGACTCCACATCTCCATTATAACAGTGTTATAACGTGTTTAAAACACTTTTCCTTTACTAATGTAGAAGAGTCCACAATTTCCATTTAAAACCAATTGCCTTCCACTCTGCATGCAAGAGGAAAGCCCCAACTGACAGCCTTATTATTATTATTATTATTTATCATCACAATAAGCAAGTGAGTTTGACAGTTGTGGAAGGAAAAGGCAAGTACGCCCCATGCCATTTATATGTTAAAGCATCCACTGAAACCGTAACAAGGACACAGCAAACCAGGAACTCAGGCTCTGGGGCCGAATCCTGCGTACATGTTCAGTTAGGGAACTGAATGCCAGGCAACAAGCCTGCAGTGTAGATCTAACTAGCGGAAGTGTCACTTTAAAACAAAAAATAGTCTAGACGTTGCTTTCCGTTCCAACATGGTTTATGCCTCAGTGCTGGATTATAAAAAGCAGCATTTAGATATAGGGCAGGTCTAGGTCTAGGCCTCAGTCCTGGTTAAAAAAGTTCAGTTTTAAAAACAATTAAAACTAGTTCAGCTTTTTTTTTTTTTTTTTTAAAAACCCACTGTTGTGGGTGTTTTTTTTTTTTACTGCTTTGAGGCTATTTTGGTATAAATTTTATGAAACAAAACGTATAAGTTGTAACACAAAACTTGAGGTAATTCACACTTTTTAAAAAAAGCCTCAGTTCAAGCTCAGTGTAAGTTTGGGTTTGTTAAGCAAAGCAAATAAACTAAAGGGCAAAGACAGGCTTCAGTCCACTTCAGAAGGTCAACTTTTGCAGCAAGAATACTCATCGCAAAGTATTGGAAGACACAAGAGCTACCCACACTGGAGGAATGGCAGATGAAATTGATGGACTATATGGAATTGGCGGAAATGACTGGCAGAATCCGTGACCAGGGAGAAGAGTAGGTGGAAGAAGATTGGAAGAAATTTAAAGATTATTTACAGAAATATTGCAAAATTAAAGAATGTTAGAGTGATGATGGATTGAAATTAAGTGGCTTCTAGCTGTACAGGCTTTAAAGTTATATACAGATCAAGATTAAGGATTAGGATTAAAAAGGTTAAAAGAATGGAAAATTGGCTTTTAATAGGTAAAAATTTAATGTTATATTATATCAAGATTAAGGATTGGGATTAAAAAGGAGGGAAAGGAATTGCTGGACAAACAAATTGAATTGGAATACAAAAGAGGGAGGTATGAGGAGGTCCAGGAAATAAGTAAATCTAAAAGTAGTGATGAAAAGATGGAATTGTTTTTTTGTTGTTGTTGTTTTTTTATAAATATTTTATTGAAATTTTTAAGTTGCAATATAATAATCAAACAAAATTATAACAAAACGTAACATACTTTCTTATCTTCTTGTGACCTCCTCACATCTCCCGCCCCTACCTTCCATGTTGAAAAAATTTAATCCAGCAAATTATCACCTTACTTCCATCCTCACTGTCTAATTATCAATTAAATTTATCCAACTGTTTGTCCAAAGTAAAAATTGTTTTTTCTTACATTTTCTTATCTTCCTACTTCTCTTCATCTATTTTGATGGTGCCAAATTGTTTATGATCAAGCATCCTGCTTAGCATTCATACAGTTTACAATGTTTTTGCAAATAAATCTTAAATTTTTTCCAATCTTCTTCTACCGTCTCCTCTCCCAGATCTCGGATTCTGCCGGTCATTTCAGCCAATTGCATATAGTCCATCAGTTGCATCTGCCATTCTTCCAGTGTGGGTAGATCTTGAGTTTTCCAGTGCTTCGCGAGAAGTATCCTTGCTGCTGTTGTGGCATACATAAAGAATATTCGATCCTTCTTTACCACCCCTTGGCCCACCATACCCAGAAGAAAGGCCTCTGGTTTCTTAGAGAAGGTATACTTAAATACCTTTTTCAGTTCATTATATATCATTTCCCAGAAAGCCTTCACTTTAGGGCAGGTCCACCAGAGGTGAAAGAATGTTCCTTCCTTTTCTTTACATTTCCAACACTTATTATCAGACAAGTGGTATATTTTTGCAAGTTTGACTGGGGTCATATACCATCTATATATCATTTTCATTACATTTTCTTTCAAAGCGTTGCAAGCAGTGAAATTCAACCCAGTAGTCCACAACCTTTCCCAGTCCTCAAACATGATATTATACCCAATGTCCTGTGCCCACTTTATCATGGCTGATTTTACCGTTTCATCTTGTGTGTTCCATTTTAACAGCAAGTTATACATTCTTGAAAAAAAGATGGAATTGTTTTTAACTGTTTTTTTCTTTTTTCTTTTTGTATTTTGTATTTTGTATTGTGTATTTTTCTTTTTATTTTTAAATTCTTTTTTTATTGATGTGTCTTTTTTTTATGTGAAACTTTAATAAATATCATTTTAAAAAAAACAACAGAAGGTCAACTTTTGGTTCAAGTTTTATTTTATTTTAATTTTTTTTAAAAAAAACTTCCACTGGGAGTGAGGCCCTTGTGTTACCAGAAAGGCCACAACTTCCCACGTATGGACCTTAATCCCACTTAATTGTCTTCTCTCCTGGCAAAAATCCGCATCCTTGGGGGCTAAACTGACTGAAATCACACACACACCCCCACACACCATATAGATTTCTAAGGACAAGAATTTGGTAGAGCCCAAATGCCTCCTTCAAGTTTTTATTTTATTTTAATTTTTTTTAATGATATTTATTAAAATTTTCAAAGGATACAAAAATTACACAAAAACAAAGAGTAAAAGTACAAAAAATAAAAATACAAAAAATTAGAAAATACAGAAAAAAGAAAAAACAAAAACAAAACAAGTTCATTATTTTCAGACCCTTAACTGTCATTACCTTCTTTCTTAGACCTCCTCCTCCTCCCTTCCTTTGTATTCTAATTATTAATTATCCCAGCAAATCCTTTCCTTTCCATGTTTCATAAAATTCTATCATTACATTACCCTCGACTAATTTAATCCTATCTTTCTATAATAAAATAAACCTTAAAGTTTAAAACTTAAGTCTTAACCTTACCAGCTTCTTGTGATCATAATACTCTTTCATAATTCTTTATGCATCTTTACTAAAGCCAGGTAATTTCTTCCAACATTTTTCTATCATTCATCAACTTTGTAAAACATTCTAATAATAAAAAAAGAGAAAGAGAGATATAAACAAGTCCAATCTTTATCCAACGTCCCTTTCTCCTGGTTCCGGGATTTGTCCGTCCTTATTAACCCGGTAACCTTATGTCCGAGGCCCTCAAGTCACTTCCATAGCCCTTCCGCAGCTCTTCTTCATACTTATAAGTGTAATTTCCCTTATCTCCTACTCGTGATAACTCCAGCTTGACAATGTCTCTTGCTCGTGGTAACTCCAGCTTAGTAATGTTTTTAACCCTTCTCGTCAGATCAGACCCTTTTCCACCTCCTTCAAGTTTTTAAAAGTGAGGTTCCGACAATCTACTTAGCCGCAACAACATGGATATAAATTTAGGGCAGCTTTAAAAGGGGAACGGCTGCTCTCTGTTCCACAGGAAGTTCCTCAGCCCTGTGGGCAAATTATCAGGGTTGCAAATGAATTATCAGCTGTGGAAGTTCAGCATCAGGGTGAAGCCAGGGGCAGCTGGCGGCATTTTGACTTGTGCATTTTAATCTCGCTGTTTCCCCCACAATAGAACTTGTGGAGCATTTATTTCAGGAAATGCAATGGTTGATGGGGAGAGAGAAAACTTCTCTTTGTCTGACCAAGTTTGCCCATTGCTTTAATTTAGAGAAAGAAGCGTTGTCATTCTTATTCTTATTTATTAAATTTGTATATTGCCCTCCACCCGAAGAACTTAAGGCATTTCAGAATAGAAATAGTGAAAAGCCAAAGCCGTTTTTATTTTTTTATTGCTGTGGAGGGAAAAGGAAAACTGTGTTTAACTGGAAACAGGTGTTCCGTCCATTTTTAACGTTTGTGTGTGTTTGTTTAGTTTTACTTTTTCTCCCCAATGGATGTGTAGGTGTATTTAATATATGAATTAAAAAATGTATGTCACATGTAATTTCTAAGTGAGAAAATGGAGTCAACTATGTCAGCAAATCATAAAGGTAAAGGGACCCCGGACCCTTTACCGGGGGTTGCGGCGCTCATCTCGCTTTATTGGCCAAGGGAGCCGGCATACAGCTTCCAGGTCATGTGGCCAGCATGACTAAGCTGCTTCTGGCGAACCAGAGCAGAGCACGGAAACGCCGTTTACCTTCCCGCCGGAGTGGTACCTATTTATCTACTTGCACTTTGACGTGTTTTCGAACTGCTAGGTTGGCAGGAGCAGGGACAGAGCAACGGGAGCTCACCCCGTCGCGGGGATTCGAACCACCAACCTTCTGATCGGCAAGTCCTAGGCTCTGTGGTTTAACCCACAGCACCACCCGCGTCCCTGCAAATCATACTTGGACCCTATTCCCTGCAAACTCTTACCCAGTGCTTTTTTTGCTAGAAAAATAGGTCCCGCACTCACCATGAAGTTGTTACAGTAAGCGCCACACTTTTTAACAACAAACAAAGAGGTGCTGGTACCTTTGAGCATCCCCTGGGGAAAAAAGCACTGTTTTTACCATGGGTAGGCAATCTAAGGCCCAGGGGCCGGATGCGGCCCAATCGCCTTCTCAATCCGGCCCATGGACGGTCCGGGAATCAGTGTGTTTTTACATGAGTAGAATGCATCTCAGGGTTGTTTGTGGGGCATAGGAATTCATTCATTATTATTTTCCCCCAAAATATAGTCCGGCCCCCCTCAAGATCTGAGGGACAGCGGAGCGGCCCCCTGTGGGAAAAGTGTGCTGACCCCTGGACTTTTTACACTATCCACAGATAGGTAGAGAGTAATTGGGTGACCCCCCTCCGTGTGGAGACAATGAGATTCTGTACATATGTAATGAATGACACACTTTCCTAAACAATTGCTTCCTCATCTCTCTGACATGCACTCACACCCCCCCATTTCTCCCTCTATTGTGCATGTGTGTGCACAGACATTATGTTGAGCAAGTTGACAACACCAATGCTCTGTACTAAGACATGCCAGGGGGGGGGCATCAGGAAATAAGAGGCAAGCCCACTTTAGACTCATGGTTATCCCAGTAGTGATATATGGAAGTGAGAGCTGGACCATAAAGAAGGCTGATCTCCAAAGAATTGATGCTTTTGAATTATGGTGCTGGAGGAGACTCTTGAGAGTCTCATGGACTGCAAGAAGATCAAACCTCTCCATTCTTAAGGAAATCAGCCCTGAGTGCTCACTGGAAGGACAGATCCTGAAGCTGAGGCTCCAATATTTGACCACCTCATGAGAAGAGAAGACTCCCTGGAAAAGACCCTGATGTTGGGAAAGATGGAGGGCACAAGGAGAAGGAGACGACAGAGGACAAGATGGTTGGACAATGTTCTTGAAGCTACCAGCATGAGTTTGACCAAACTGCAGGAGGCAGTGGAAGACAGGAGTGCCTGGCGTGCTCTGGTCCATGGGGTCACAAAAAGTTGGACATGACTAAACGACTAAACAACAACAACAACAGCCATATGGACCAGACGAGTGGACTGTTGTCCAACTGTCCATGTGCAATTTCAAGTCCACACTTCAGACGTTCAGCCGCCACCATGTGCGTACAGTGGCGGACCAGAGTCATGACAGCAGGGCTTATTCCGTGAGAAAACTTGGAGACTGCTTGCTCAACAAAACCAAAATACCTCACCCTCCAATGGTAGGGTGTTGTTGCAGATGTATGAGTGATGGAATACCCCAAAAGAGTTACATATATAGTGCATTGCCTCTGCCATGCACACACACTAACACCAGATTCTGTCAACCTGGATGGGGAAAACCAGCTTTGGAGTGGGATCGATGCAGCAGGCTGGAGGAACTCTAACCATCATTTTCTTGTGATCCACTTGCGTTTAGACGATGGTCCTGTATGAACACTTTACCTGCAACTTTGCCTCTTTCAATGTTGACAAACTATTCTAATTAGCAGAATCTTATTTTAAATGAAATCTTTATTAGAACAGTGTTCCAGATGGCGCTTTATAAGTCATGGAAATGTTTATTGAGTACACTCAAATATTTAATATGAACACTGACTCATCCACAGAAGAACTGAGTCACACTGTGCGTTTTATAAATCAAGATGTTGTTAATAAATAGGTGACTTAATTTGCAGCAGTTGAGCAGAATGCTGGGGTCTGATCCTGGCAACAGTCGGTTGCTTACTGGAAAGTGCTGGGAAACTTTTCAGCAGAATATAGAGGGCACATTCCCTCAGGGTGCAGTGATGGCCAAGGTGGAAAATTCAGCTGGCAACACCCGTTTTTACTAATTAATACGGGCAATAATCCACTGGAAAATTCTGCGCAAGGTTCATTGAAATGAATGAGATATTTTACATGGTTTTCATTAAGTTCAGGGAAGAGTATTTAGGACAAGTTCCCAGTGGATTGCGCCTCATGGGTCCAATCTGTGCATCCTCCTTGTGCTAGCCTTGATGTTGTGATACCTCTGCTAAAACAAAGAGAGGATCACCAATTGTGCAAAAGAAAACAGGCAAAGTATTTATGAGTATACAACCAATATGTGAAATGAACACACACACGAGTGACAGCCACAATACACACCCACCCAGCCAGCCACACAACCATAATCCAATTGTGACATTTTCAAAAAAGAAAATTATTCAAATAATAGACAAAGACTGTAATGTGACTTGAGGTCTTATATAGGGTGATGGAAATCAGCTGTCAACCTATAATAAGGTGTAATTCAAAAAATGGCTATTACTCTTGAGTAGAACAATTGCCAAGAATCCTGTATCATAGAATCATAGAGTTGGAAGAGACAACGACGATCATCTAAGTCCACCCCCCTGCTAGGCAGGAATCTTTTGCCTAATGTGGGGCGTGAACCCACAACCCTGAAATTAAGAGTCTCATGCTGTACTGAAGGAGCTATCCCAGCTGTTATACAATTCTTTAATTCTTGGACTTAATGTCCTCCAATGCAGGAATTTCAGCTAGAGCATTATTGACAGATGGCCATCTAACTTCTGCTTTAAAATCTCCGGTGAAGGAGACTCCACCACCTTCCAAGGGAGCCCATTCCACTGTTAAACAGCTCTTGACAAGCTTGATCCATCTTCCATGTGACAGCCCTTTATAGCTTTGCCGATCCAGGTATTGAAGTCACCTCCCAAGATAAACCAAGGGTTAGGTGACAGAGAGTCTATACTTTCGAGTAGTTGGTCAAGTTTATCCCAATATGATCTCAGTTCCCCACAAGACTTTACTGGAGGTATATACACACATATGCAATAAGTATTTCTCAGGAGACTATCAGAAAGGGACAACACTAAAAAATTAGGGGTGGTCAACGAGGGACACTGTTGAATTGATACATTAAGAGAGGTTGACACCAGCACCGCCAGCCCCCCACTAGGCCTTCCATACTTTACAATTTTAAGAGCTGGTTGAGTGTAACTTGTAAAACCCTGTAATTCAACCATAGTGCCCTCTTTTGCCCAGGTTTCTTGAAGAAAGATGATATCATGTGTTTGTAGATAAGAACAGAGATCACCGTCTTGGATCTTGTTCGTACACCCTGTTACATTCCATGAGAGAAGTTTAATTGTTTTACAATGATTTACTCTTAGTCAATTGTTGGCCGATGTGCTCTCGGAGTTTACCAGTTTTTGAGGCAACAGGTTATTGCTAATGCTAGTGGAATAATCCAGATGTTCGATTATTTCAGTCGTCGTACATAAAGTGCTCACATTTGTAATCACTGGGCCTTTTCTTTGCAAATTGTTTGCCAATGGGGATTTCTTGGGTGTATTTCCTGACTCCTCCTCTTCTAAATATCTCATCTTTGTCCAATACTCCGGTGGTTCTATAGTTATCATTCTGTTGTGGCCATTGGATCTGTTATCAATCTCTGCCTCCGGTTCTTTAATCTCTTTCAATGTCTGGCTCATAAGATCAAGCCTCTTGATAACTGTTTGTTGCTCTTCCTGAGGGAGATTCCTAAAGGAGCTGAGAAAATCCTCTTCCAAAGGATTTACAGAGTGCTCAGATTCCTGAAGATGATTGTCTAGAGGGATCGGCTGTTCCTTTTGGCTCACCTGGTTATTTTGATGTTGGGCATGATCCTGCGGATTCAACTCAGGCATGTCTGTTTCCTCCCCACCTGCCAAGTTTTTTTATAGCTTTGCAGCATCCTGCTCTTTTTTCCATGATGATGAGAAACCATTCATGAGCATTTCAGCTAAAAATCCACCTAACAGTTACCTTGTCAAAAGCCTTACTGAAATCAAGATCCACTACCCCATCAAACTTGAAGCTCTTATATATATATATATATATAAAAGAGATTTGTCTGGCATGATTTGTTTTTGAGAAACTCATGCTGGGTCTTCATAATCACAACATCCTTTTCTAAGTGTCTGGTGCCTTCATTATACACCTTTGGGCGCCAGACAAAAAAATGTTCCTTTTTAACCAGGCCTTTGGTTGACCTGATCAACATCATATACCCTTTAAAATGTGGCTCTTTGGGGAGTGGGGATGTCATTGATTATTGTTTTTATTTTTATTTTATATATTGTGATCTTTTTGTGAACCACCCTGAGACCTCCGGGTATAGGGCGGAATATAAATTCAATAAATGAATGAAACCAACCATTTATTATCTGTTCTAGGACCTTTCCTGGTATTGACGTCAAGCTAACAAGTCAGTAGCTACCTAGATCTTATTTTTCCCCCTTTATGAAGATGGGGACAACAGATGCCTGCCTCTGGTCTGCAGGGACCTCACTTGTTCTCCAATAATTCTCAAATTTCCCACTTTAGATAATATGGATATAATGTTTTTTTTTCTTCAGTCTCAAATGTGATCTTTCAGCCTTAACATTTATTGGGGGCAGGGATGTTATTTCAAGACTGGATTACTGCAATGCTAAGTACACTTCGTCACAACTTTGGCAGGTGTGGCCTTGGGTGGAATCCTTTAGTCTTTTCTTCCCTATATGGCGGGGGGGGCATGAAGTGGTGACTCACGCCTGGTCACGAATGCTCTCTAAGTGCACTTGATCCAGAAACTGCAGACAGGGAGAACTAGGAATCGACCCGAAGAAAAATACCAAAAGGACTGGAGCAAATTTATTTATTATTTGAAAGAAAATTGTACTTATATGAAAACGTTTGTAGCATTAACGTGATATGTTTTGTAATGAGGAATTAAGATGCTGATTTATAAACAAGAATGTGATTTCGTAAGGCTAATATATGATAAAGAAGTGATGATGAGAATGCGATAGATATGTTAAATGTTATAGGGATGTCAGAAAGAGAGATGGAAGGAAGTCAAAGCTCATTTTGAGCAAATAATATAAGTTGTGAATATGTGTATGGAATTAAGATGAAATACAGAAAAAATCAATAAAAATTATGTTAAAAAACAACAACAGAAACGGTAGTTAGTGCTGAATGTTAGTGCACGATTGCTGACTGGGGTGAGATCTTGTCAGCATATAACACCTGTGTTTAGAGATCTTCGTTGCTTGCCAATTCGCTGTCAGGCCAAGTTCAAGGTGTTACTATTAGTATATAAAGCCCTTAACAAATTGGGACCAGTTTACCTGTGATATTGCCTTACCCCAGATATGCCCACTCTACTGCTTCAATCTATGAAACTGGCACTATTACAGATGCCACATAATAAGAAATAAGTAAGAAATTAGTCTTTTAGCGTTGTAGCACCTATTGAAATCAGGCAGGCACCTTCACTGAACTCTTTTCAGCGCCTGCTAAAAGCATTTTTGTTCAGACAAACCTGCCCAGATATGTAGAACGCTGATATGTGTTTTGATCTGATTTTAGTTTATTGCTGCTTTTTATGTTTTAAAAATTGTTTTTACTTTTTAAAAAATCAACTTTGTGGCAGGTTTTGAACCTATGATACAGTGGTGCCCCGCAAGACGAATGCCTCGCAAGACGAAAAACTCGCTAGACGAAAGAGTTTTCCATTTTTTGAGTCGTTCCACAAGACGAATTTCCCTATGGGCTTGCTTCGCAAGACGGAACGTCTTGCGAGTTCTTGCGAGTTTGTTTCCTTTTTCTTAAAGCCGCTAAGCCGTTAATAGCCGCTAAGCCGCTAATAGCCGTGCTTCGCAAGACGAAAAAACCGCAAGATGAAGAGACTCGCGGAACGGATTAATTTCGTCTTGCGAGGCACCACTGTACACTAAAAACCAAAGCTAATATCTAAAGAGGGCAAAATAATCAAAAGGGAAAGAAAAGAGAGAGGCAAAACAAAGAAGAAAAAAAGAAACAGAGACACAAAGCTCTACATTCTATCAACCTTCTATCTTAATCTTCATTTCACAGACACAAATCAACGTCTTCCCAGCTCCCACCTGGGACAGCTCCCATTTTTCTCAGCCTCACACCCTGAGAAAAACCACTTTGTCTCTCACACAGATCTCTTCTATCAATCTTCTCTCTCTGTCTCTTCATATCATACGATTCATATCATACTTATAAATAACATTAATACAAAACTATCAAAAAGTAAACAGGAAGCAGAAAAACAAAAAAGAAAGATGAAAGAGGAAAAAAGAGGTCCTTCCACTCTTCTATCTGCCAATTATATATAATACAGTTATATTTGGCAAATTGCTTTTACTGATAATTTTATAGTTTTATTCTCTTCATAAACCACCTTGACATTTCTTTAATGATCAAGCAGCGTATGAGATTTATGGAATAAATAAAATAAAACCACTCTCAGTTCCAGCCTTAGCTGTGGCCTTGTTAGGAAATGTGTAATATCCTTTCCTTTTATCTTCTGAAATTTGACGTCTCCAAAATAGTGGTGCCATTTGAGATGATGCAACCTTCCTAAAACACCTGCTAGCGAGCGCATCAAATCTTTTCTTGTCGGCTTGCGTAATGCTCCAGGTCTTTGCAGCACCAGGGAGGAGCTGACACCACACAGCTGTTACGAGAATCCCATCTTTTCGTTTTGTGAACATGTCGCTACGTCACACTTTCCCCTTTGATTCATCCGCATCGCTCTTCAACCTTGGCCAGCCATGCCCTCGATGTCATCACACTAAGTAAAAGAAAACCAGCCCCAAACTTCTACTGGAGAAATGGGAGAAAAATGCTATTCAATTCACATTTGAAGACAAACCTACCAAATTTACACTTAGCTCAGTTGGTTAGAGCCTGGTGCTGATAACCCCAAGGTTGCAGGTTCGATTCCCATATGGGGGACTAAATGATTCTCAGGGTCCCTTGCAACTCCGCAATTCTATGAAGCGAAATAAAATTCTGTCTCCATTAAACTTCCCAGTATGTGAACTGAAATACAGCCATCGTTTGAAATTTGCACTTTTCAGAATCTCGTAATTCAGGTCAGCAACCAAGTAATGTACAGAAATAAACAGGGCCAGGTAAAGGGTGCATAAAAATGCATAGATTAGTGGAAATTACAAGCAAACATGGAAGATATAGGGGGGAAGAGGAATCAGAAGAATCTTTATTTGCATCAACCACTAGCCATAGCAATAAAATAAAATTAAAAAAAATTTAAAAAATAAAATAAAAAATAAATAAAATAAAATAAAATAAAATAAAATAAATAAAAGATAGATGTAAAAACTTAACTATAGAAAATACACTTTGGGGGTTTACATCAATGATCAAATAATAGATCTTATTCTAACGTTGATCTTAATTCTAATGTTATTCTTATAGATCTTATTCTAATGTTGAGAAATTTTCATGAGGATTCTTTTAAAAATGTATTGCAAATTGCTGCAGAAATGTAGAGAAGAGAATTTAAGATTGGGGGAAAATGAGAAAGTGGGAGAACCGAGACAGACAGACCCAAGGACTCCTACAAGATATTCACCAGAAACTCGTATAATGATGGGACAGAGTATGAAAATAAAGTGAGAAATGTCTGGAGTAGATAGACAAAGGGATCGAGCAAGACTTACATATGATAAAAACATGTGCCGTATTGAGACCACACCAATATTTTGAGTTTAGCTATTTTGACGTAACAGTAAAGCATTACAAAAGAGGAAGAAACGTAGAGAAATATTGGTGTGCAGAATTAATTTCAGAAAGAAAAAAATACTGACTATTTTAATATATATATATTTTGATTGATTTTTCCTATAATTCACAGTGTAGAGCAACAACAGCATGCAGCTTCTATCCTATTACACACATTTCCACATGAGAATTTGACAGGATCGTGAGGGGACAAAATAACAAGCCGAACTAACCCTTTGGTTAAATATCTACCTGATATTGTATAAAAATATAAACATAATTTAAATGTAATGCTCACTGCCATGTTTTTGAAATGTTTCCCTTGTACTCTTTGTTGAAACAATTGTAAGCTGCATCCTAGAATGAGGACTATAATAATAATTTTAAAAAATTATTAATTGTGCAACTTATTTAATTATTTTACAGATATTTACAAAAATACACATTTCTTAATATTCTAAATCAAGAAGGTCTAAGCAAATGTTCAAACTTCATCCCTGACAAAATAAGACCGACTGTCAAGAGAGAAATCAGCAGCCCAGTTCTTTGCATTTTTATTAAGAAGAAAGTTCTGTTATGTTGGCCTCACTTGCAAGTCAGTCAACACAGAATTACAGCCTTTAGTGTGAGTAAATATCTAGATGCCGAATACATGTTTATGTATACGTATTAACGCAGCTACGCAAAAAGTGTCTTGTTGTTCTGTTAGATAAATGCTGAAAGCTCCGGGCAATACCTGCCACAAATTAGTGAATAAGCTTTTGGATTCTTCAGATTGAATGTTATGCAAAACAGTAGCTCCCACATAAGTGTTAGCAACATATTTAGTGTAATCTGTAGTTTGACCCCAGTATTGGGCTCTGCAAGCTACAAAACTTCCAGGTTCTCCTGTTTTAGTTGTTGCCTGGAGCTCTTTCCATCGTGAACACGTAGGTCTCTTTTAAGGCAGAGTGATGCAGTAAAGAGAAACTTGCAACTTGTACATATAAATAAATTTTGATAGAATCTAGAACTCTTCGGTTAAATAATCTGAACAGGAATCTGAAATTTCAGTACAAAAAAAGCCTTCTGGGGGAACGCAGTCATTGAGCTGTGAAAAATGCTTTCAAAAGCATCAGTTTCGATTCCATTAAAAATAATAATAATCCTACAGTCAATCTTTAATATTTCTTTCCATCAAGTCTGGACTCTCCATATTCAGGATATTAACATCAATAACTGCATTTTAATATTATGCTGACTTGCCGAAATATTTCTAGATTTATCCTGGTTTTGTTCCTGATAGAGTAATACCCGTTTGTAAAGAGTTTACAGTAAAACATGACAGCTGAACGAAACTACTGCAAAATATATTTTGAGGTATTTCTGTTGTTTTATCTTGATCAAACCCAAATCTTTGCCTCCTCAAAAAAACTGAAGAAAGACTTTCCTCTAAGCAATTTCAGCATTTACTTGCCAATTTCTCAACATTTTCAGCTTAGTGACAACTCCAAGCACCTATTTCTGAAAAGAAAAACAGGATCCCTCACTCAATAACTTTCCCATCATTTAATTACTTGAGGTTCATAGGATGATTCCCCAGAATAATAATAATAATAATAATAATAATAATAATAATAGTAATAATAATAATAATAATAGTAATAATAATAATAATATGAATATGAATATCTATGCTGCACTTCAACTGAAAATCACAGTTTGGTTTACAATATAAAATACCATAATAACAAACTAAATCAATACCCCCCTACACATTATTATTATAGTTTTTCTATAATTGTATAGCTGTTATTTTCTGAGAAATCAACCCAACGCTCTCATCTTGAGCCTAGTTATACAGATAGCAACCACATCGGATCACTGGCGTACAGCAGGAAAATAAGGAAAATTTAGTAAATTGGGACTAAATTGTTGGCCCCCAATACGTAACTAGAAAGCTAAAAAGTGCTGCTTTCACTACCTTTAGAGAAGATTGTTCGAGACGGAGTTGATTATTGTTTGCCTATACTCTTGATCTATGGAGCTCTCTTATCAAGATGTAAAAGTTTCTGTCAGAGCAACACACACGTTCCCCTAACGAAAGCAGAAGCACTAATAAAATAATGCCGTGCTTATATATGTGCCGTCAGTCAGATGTGTACAGAATTATACGTAGACTTCTATGATCAACTGCATCTTTCTAGGCCGTCTCGTCAAATACGGTGATAAGTTGGGTTGTGGCCTTTTTGAACGTGCACCATTTTGTAGTTATCCTTTTTCTATTTCCCCCACTCATATATGTCATTAAATTGCTGATTTGTTTTCTGGTGTATAAATTATTAAGAAGTGAAACAAATAAGAAAAAAGAAGTAATATGGGGGGGGGGGGACGGGACACTTGCTTCTAAATAATTCTGGAGCCCAAACAAAAAATTAACTGTTTCTTGGGGCTCTCAAACAATAGTCTGAAGGCTTTCTAAGTATTGTATTTTTGGCTCTATAAGACTCACTTTTTCCCTCCTAAAAAGTAAGGGGAAATGTGTGTGCATCTTATGGAGCGAATGCAGGCTGCGCAGCTATCCCAGAAGCCAGAACAGCAAGAGGGATTGCTGCTTTCACTGCCCAGCGATCCCTCTTGCTGTTCTGGCTTCTGAGATTCAGAATATTTTTTTTCTTGTTTTCCTCCTCCAAAAACTAGGTGTGTCTTGTGGTCTGGTGCGTCTTATAGAGTGAAAAATACGGTATTTGTGTCTTCTTCATTTGCTGGGGCACAATCTGCTAGAGTTGTCTTTTATTTGTTTTGGGGGGGGAGTTATTTGGGGGGGTTATTGATTGGGTTTGTTGTAACTGGTTTTAGTATTTATAGTAAGTTGCTTTTAGTCATTCTAGTGTTTAGAGTGCTGTTTTTCTAGAAAAACAGGTGCCAGAGCTACCATGAACTTCTTTTTCTTGTTCTTCTTCTTAGAATGGCAATGGCGCCCACCTGAGGTGTCAGAACTGCTCCCCACATTAAATGGGGGCGCCCTTTGCTCAGCCCCCTGGACCCTATGCGGCACCATTAGCACAGGCTTGGCTTTCCTTCTCCAGGTGGGATACCTGGAGGTCTCCACCTACCTCAGCCAGGTGCCCAATCCTGCCTGGGGAGCCGTTGCCAAGGTGATCAGGCCAGGTAGGGGGAGGGACCACCCTGCCCACACAATAGGGGGAGGATCTTACCTGGGAATCGTCAGTTGGCTCCAGAGCTTCTCCCACCCTACCCACCCTCAGTTAAGACTTCTTTTAGAGGGACACAGGTGGTGCTGTGGGTTAAACCACAGAGCCTAGGACTTGCCGATCAGAAGGTCGGCGGTTCGAATCCCCACGATGGGGTGAGCTCCTGTTGCTCAGTCCCTGCTCCTGCCAACCTAGCAGTTCAAAAGCACGTCAGAGTGCAAGTAGATAAATAGGTACTGCTCCGGCAGGAAGGTAAACGGCGTTTCCGTGCGCTGGTCTGGTTCGCCAGAAGCGGCTTAGTCATGCTGGCCACATGACCCGGAAGCTGTACGCCGGCTCCCTCGGCAAATAAAGCGAGATGAGCGCCGCAACCCCAGAGTCGGTCACGACTGGACCTAATGGTCAGGGGTCCCTTTACCTTTACCTTTTTAAGACTTCTTTTGCAGGTTAACCTTTTCTCCACAGGTACGCGGGTGCTGCTACGTCAAGGTCACTGATGAAAGGAATTCTCATGCATTGGCAGGTTTGCCTTTCCCATAGCAAAATGTCACAACTTTGGCGGTATCAGGTCTTGGGCAGAATCCTTTAGTCTATCTTCCTTAAATGCGGTTGGGCATGTAGCAGCGGCGTTAGCAGGGCCCATTAAAGGGTTGATTGCGGGAGTCACTGGCCCTGGTGCGGCGGCATATACCGTACTTTTCTGTGTATAAGACTAGGTTATTTTATTAAAAAATGATGTAAAAAAGTTGGGGTAGTGTTATACACGGATAGTGCTTTTGTGGGGATGTTGGATTGGTTGCTGCCGCGAGTTGGAGATTCTCAGCAGCTATTTGGCGTGTTATTGGTGGGTGCAGCAATGGCCGGTGATGATTGGCTGCCGCTGTGGCAATAGGGCGGGCGATTGGCGGCTTTCGCGATGCGTGCAATTGTCAGCGTAGCTCAACAACTATGGGCAATCCTCCCCCCAAAAAAGCTCAACATCTGTGGGCAACCTGTACTTTCTAAATTGTCCCCCCAAATAGGGTGCCTCTTATACATGGGGGCGTGTTATACACAAAAAAATACGGTAGGTCAAACTCCCGGCTTTGGCAAAGTGGGAGGACACGCTGTGTGAGTTCACGCTTTACAGTCCCCTCCCACAATGCCTGACTGCCCTGCGCATCCTCAGCCCCTGTCGGGTATGAGAGGGATACCTTCCAAGGCATAAGGTTCCTACTCCTGAAATTCAATAAAGTTGTGGCCTAATTTAAACCCATTCATTGTTGTTATGTCTCATTCCTGGGGGGTAGGCTCCGGGCACAGGGTTTAGCTTGTGGGCTCGCAAATAGGTTGCCCAGTTGCTGACTGAACTGAATGGGCTTAGGATGCAGCCTAAGTCCCCACTTTCCAGTCCTGCCACACTAGGGCCAGATTTAGGTTTGAAGAGGCCCTAAGCTACTGAAGGTAATGGGGCCCTTTATATATCCACCTGTCCTTTGTCAACAACAAACTGTCGCTGTTTTTGTGTGTTGAATATATGCTATATGGTAATTTACAGACCTAATAGGTATCTGAAGCCATCTGCACATAACAAAAGACATTTTATTTTTAAATTTTAATTTTTATCATCTACAACACTGTTTTATTTATTTTATAGTACAGTACATTGATTATTGCTTTCATTTTATGGATCAATGGTCTCCTCGGATAGTAAAATTCATGTTAAATTGCTGTTTTAGGGGTTGTTTTTAAAAGTCTGGAACGGATTAATCCCTTTTGCATTCCTTTCTATGGGAAAGTGTGCCTTGGTTTTGTGGAACGCTTTGGTTTTGGAACAGACTGAGTTTGAGACCCAAGGAATCACTGTATATAGAAATGAGCAAACCAGTGATATTTGAGGGAGCAGGCTAGCAGGCGGGGCCATTACTTACATCACAGGAGCCTACACAACACAAAACACTGTTGCTGTATGGAGGTTTTATTTTATTTGTTTTTTTATCTTATATTTTGGAAATGTACATCCAGGTTTTTTTTCCTTTAAATTTTTTTGGGGGCCCCCAAGAGAGTGGGGCCCTAAGCTATAGCTTGTTTAGCTTATACGTAAATCCGGCACTGTACCACACCACGCCCTTTGGGGGGACTTACGCAGACCTCGACTCAGCTGGCTGAAGAAGAAGAAGAAGAAGAGTTTGGATTTGATATCCTGCTTTATCACTACCCAAAGGAGTCTCAAAGCGGCTAACAATCTCCTTTCCCTTCCTCCCCCACAACAAACACTCTGTGAGGTGAGTGAGGCTGAGACACTTCAGAGAAGTGTGACTAGCCCAAGGTCACCCAGCAGCTGCATGTGGAGGAGCGGGGACGTGAACCCGGTTCCCCAGATTACGAGTCCACCGCTCTTAAACACTATACTACACTGAACCTTGGTGAGCTCTGTTGAGCAAGTTCTGTCGGTATATCTTAAGCTGAGCCAGGGTTAGGGATTGACTTCACCCCAGCAGAGCCTAGCTGAGCTGGAAATCATCATCAATCTTTATTACGGTCCAGAGACCCAACAAAACATTACAAATTAATACAGAGTTCATACAGTCTACCTCCAGGTTAATCAAGCACTTTGTTTGGAATATAGGGCTCGTTTGTTCTTGCAACCACCGATAAAAACTTTGCCACTGCCAACATTCTAGCTTTTGTCCGGTCTTCCAGTAGGAACCTGACATAGTGAGCCTCTGACTTTCCCGGGAAAGGCACCAGCAAGGGTAGTATCAGTTCAGCCCTGGCCTGCTCATACTTCGCACAGTGTAACAAAATATGATCTATGGAATCGATGTCTTGAGCACACGAGCAAAGTCTGTCCTGGTAGGGAACTCCTCTCAACCTACCATCCGAGCTGGAAATCAGCAAGCTATGTCAGAGCACCATTGAGTTGTAGGGTTGCTATTGGTTTCTCCCCCCTTGGAATAATGAGCAATATTATAGGAGTGGCAGTTGAGTGTTGGTCAACACAAAGTCATTGGCAGCATTGCCAATAATATAAGACTAGCCATGAATTTTTCACAGTTAGTAATACAATATGAACATGGGTGTTATGCTGCTTAATTTTTATTTTAACTAATATTATATATGGATGCATGCAATGCTTTTTTTCTTTAAAAAAAAGTTTAAGGGTACTCTCATTTCCCTACTCATATTGAAATACTGCCCCTCAATGAGGCCAAATCTAGATTCGCAAAATATTTAGGAGTATGCGTACCCCTGCGTACTCCCCCCCGCCAGAAAAAAGCACCGGATGCATGTACAAAATGAACATACAGTATAGAATCATACAAGCGATATACAATTTAACACTTAATGAAGTGAGGCCAGATCGTTTCCTGTTTAAGCAAGAAAATGAATAGTCCTGACTTTCAAGAACAGGAAACCCAACAAACCCTCTGAGCAAGTATTTTAACCTTTCTGTCCATTTGATAAAGTAACGGGCTCAGTGTGGATATCCGCAAGTAAATTAATTCGGGTTGATGGATGGAATGTGAAGTGGCAGAATAACTGACAACACATGATTTAGAAAGCTGTTCAAAGTCTACGATTTAAGATGAAGATTTAATTTGTCACCTTTGTTCTTCTGAAACTGATTTTGTATTTTTTATATTTTACTGTATAGGCTACTTCTTAAGTGGCTGGTTGACTGTAATAAACATTTGCTTGCTTGCTTGCTTAAAATGTTTCATTTTTAAATCCCAATAAATGCCATTGATAACAGCTGTTTAATGAGCACATTATCTTTATATATAATTGTGTGTGTGTGTGTGTGTGCGCGTGTGTATAATTTTATTTATTTAGTGGTCTAATTATTTGCAACCTCTATAATTTTCTTTCTTTACCAGACTTCCCACCCACTCTTTACCATAAGATCCCTGGGTTGATACCATACACTTATAAATTAGATAATACAGTTACTTATTTACTTATTTTTATAGTTGTAAGTAAAAAATAAGTGAGACTGTTCTGGCCAGTAGAGAATAGTAAAAATTCAACAAAAGAGGTGGGCCTTAACAAAATACCTTAACTGGCAATGGCAAAAAGGTATACTAGACCACTTCTGTGGGGAGAGAGTTCATAATTTAGGGGTGAATGGATGACCAGTCTCAGCCCCACCCTAATCATGTCTGCTGAGTTCAATGAGACTTACTTCCAGGTAAATTTGTGTGGGATCACAGCCTTATTATCTTTTAAACATCACCAAATATGCAAGAAATCTGTCTCCTTTTGCTATGTTTGTGTTTTACAGTGTGTATCTTTCTCCCATTTTGCAAATCTACCGATCTCTCGAAATAACAGTTTGCACCTATTCTTCACCTATTCTTATATTTACTACTTCAAAGTATTCCATTGGAATTATTATGTACTGTAGAGAGAAAAGACACTTAGGTTTGTGTGTCGTAAAAATAAGTCGTTTCTTATTTTGTGAGCTACTTTGTACCTTGGTGGTCAGCACTTAATTTTTATAATGATATGGTTTATGATTATAATTGTTTCATCAGCCTATATTGTTGTCCTTAAGAATACAGGTAATGACGAATATGTGTCTGTAATATACATATGTCCCATTTAATTTATTGGTAGTAATTTCTGGTTCTAGGCATATTCGATTTTGGGGCGATATTTCTACTAAGAGATATGCAGCTGGAATCAGAAGATGAAAGAAGAAGCTACTTTTGTTACAGATCAACATATGATTATAATGTAGTCTACGTTATCACATAAATTTGTGTGATCATCTTGGCATTTTTATGTCCTTAAATATTTGGGAATGGATGTCAAAATATCTCCTAAAAACGCTACTATACCTTTCTATCAAAAACGGTTGTAATAATAGAAAGCAATTAATATAAAATTCAGCAAGAAGAATTAAGGAGGGCAGTCATAATAATTGTGAAACAGGAGGCTGCAAAAAAGTCTACAACTGGTTGATGATTTTCCTTTACGTGGATGCTGAATATTTAGAATCTGAATATTGCAATGCTTGGTCTTAAAAAGAAAAAGAAATAAAGAAAACCCCAGACCCAGTTTAAGAATATTGAGATTTAAACTACAAGGAAAAGGGGGGGGGGAATTATGGCATCTAGAACTAAACAGAAAGATATGCAGAAAACAGCTATGAAAAGAAAATAACTTTAACCAATGAAGCAAGTAAGGTTTAAGTATTCTAATAAAGGGTTTCACAGTTCATTTTGCCTGTGAACACAGGTCAATATTGATATGTGGCAGCATGAAGTTATAAGGGGAAAATAAAAGGTTTTTAGAAGTTTCTTGGTAAAAAGTCTTTCTTCAGTTCTATTCATTAAGTTGCATAGACATATGAATAAGGACTGCAAGTTCAGATGCTCAGACCCATTAGATAAGGAAACATCATTTAACATTTTACTGGATCGGTGATGTAAAAATATATTCTTGAAATCTTATGAAAAGTAAATGTTTAAATTTTCTGAATAGGATTTCTACCCAGAATTACAGTAGCATTCTAATGAAACGGGGCATTTTAATAGCTGCAGAGCAACGTCTGGATATTATAAATGTGTGATTTTATAGCAACAATGACCTCAGATGAAGGGGCTTATGAACGGTCCTTCCAAGCCAAGATTATGTCAAAAACAACCCAAAAGAGATATTTTGATGATGAACATGTATATGCATGCCTGAGATCATTATTTTGGATAATGAGGTAACTAACTTTCCTGGGAGCAGTTACCTGGCCTGCAATGCAGAACGAGCGTAAAATATCAGTGAAACCAAGACGCTTTCACTGGCCTTGTGCAACTTTGCTTTCATTTAAATCATGCATATTTCTCGAAAGCACAGTAACAGTGCCAGAACTTCAGAGTCGTTCAGAATTGCTGTAACTAAGCTTAAATGTACTGGAACATTGAACTCTGAATCAGAAGAATTAGAGTGGGAAAATGGTCTGGATCATTTTGCATTTAAGCTTCGAAACATAACCATTTGCAGTGGCAGAACACTGCAGTGCAGTTTCCTGCACTAGTTGCCATAAACCGGTCCCCAATGAAATTTAAAATTAAATAGGCGAAGGCTGGAAGAGAGTAAATAAACGCTTGAGCAAGTTTGGTGAACTCAGTAGACTGATGCTTCCACAACGTGAAGCCACAATTTCTCACTCCTCAGTCCTCATGTTAGACCTCAGCAGTAAAAGAAATTGTACAACATCAGCAATTGGGAGTGTTTTTTAAACCAGACCTGCTATTTGGGTGATCGTTTTAGGCTACTCAAAACTCTATGTGATAAAAATGTTTTCTGAGCTTCTAGCTCTTGTTTCTGATGTCTACATATACAAGCTGAAAAAAATGCAAAACAAGCTTTCGAAATATAACGGAACGATACGAATACACATCTATTCTTTTTGTGGGGCCAACAGAAAACAGTAAACAACCCCCCCAAATAACAAATAATAGTAATAATTGCAATTTAAAGTGCTCTTCCAGGCCTACTCATGCATTAACAGCACTGGCTATAAGGTTCGGTTGCCTATCATTAAGCAAGTACAAAGAACCTTTTCTGGATAGAGTTATTTTGCCCACTGCAAATTGACTGGCAGTCTCCGACGTTAATAAATCTGATTACATGGATTCTACAAAATGCATTCTCCACCCTCAGTTGGCATTTGTGTTAGATCAGACATTCTAATCTTAAGCAGCCCAGGAATTAATTCAGTTTCTCAAAAAGCCAGCTACCATGGCCAGCGTCTGCCTAGGTTTTCTGTGAGTTTTCCTCACATCCCACTAGCCCTGGGTAATGATCTGAAATGTGGCCACAAGTTATTGCTCCAAATTACTCATGTGTGCTCACAAGCAAATTCTTTCCTGTTTGTTGGGTTGTTGCTTGCATTTCGGGACACAAGCTATTCTGAATATTGATTGATTAGGGGTCAGCAAACTTTTTCAGCTGTGGGCCGGTCCACCGTCCCTCAGACCATGTGGTGGGCCGGACTATATTTTGCGGGGGGAAATGAATGAATTCCTATGCCCCACAAATAACCCAGAGATGCATTTTAAATCAAAGGATACATTCTACTCATGTAAAAACACACTGATTCCTGGACCATCCACAAGCTGGATTTAAGGCGATTGGGATTGGCCTTAGTTTGCCTACCCCTGTCATTAGATTAACACCTACCGTATTTTTTGCTCTATAAGACTCACTTTTCCCCTCCTAAAAAGTAAGGGGAAATGTGTGTGCGTCTTATGGAGCGAATGCAGGCAGTGCAGCTATCCCAGAAGCCAGAACAGCAAGAGGGATCGCTGCTTTCACTGTGAAGCAATCCCTCTTGCTGTTCTGGCTTCTGAGATTCAGAATATTTTTTCCCTTGTTTTCCTCCTCCAAAAACTAGGTGCGTCTTGTGGTCTGGTGCATCTTATAGAGCGAAAAATATGGTACTTTTTCCTTGCAGGTCTTAACACCCACACTAAAACACTGGAGAAGACAGTTTTGTCCTCCATTTCAAGCTCAACTCCCCTCCCTTGAAGCCAAGGGAGTATGATATGAGCTGCTGGCTGAGCCCTTAGCTGCATCCTCTACACCAGGGGTAGGCAAACTAAGGCCCAGGGGCTGGATCTGGCCCAATCGTCTTCTAAATCCAGCCTGCAGACGGTCTGGGAATCAGCGTGTTTTTACATGAGTAGCATGTATCCTTTTATTTAAAATGCATCTCTGGATTATTTGTGGGGCCTGCCTGGTGTTTTTACATGAGTAGAATATGTGCTTTTATTTAAAATGCATCTCTGGGTTATTTGTGGGGCATAGGAATTTGTTCATTATTATTTTTTCCAAAATATAGTCCGGCCCCCCCACAAGGTCTGAGGGACAGTGGACCGGCCCCCTGCTGAAAAAGTTTGCTGACCCCTGCTCTACCCAATGGTGTAGAAACAAGATCCCACCTGTGAAAAAAAGCTTTTGGGTCAGGACCGCAGCTCTTGATTATGAAAGCAAGATGATGGGTAAATGTTAAGTGCCATTCCCCTACTTTTCAGTGCTTGCTTGACCATACCAAATCCAGAGTATTTTACAAATTCATGGTTGCTATTTAATTGTGAAGCATCAGTAGGCTTGGATTCAAGATTTATATCCATCATTATGTTTATCATCTTTTCTTTCTCAGCTCCCTCAGATGCTGTTCTCCATATTGCATGCGTGTAAGAGAGAGAAAGAGACACAGATATACACAGAGAGATTATTCTGTTTCGTTAACGGGTGGTAGGCATTGCTGTACCCATAAATTACCTTTTGTTTGTTGATACTTGTGCTCTGGTTAAGTACCATTTAAAATAATTCTGTGTAGTCTCATTTCCTGACATTCTTTACTATAAGATCGTCATATATTGAATCCTGTGGAAATGCCATCCTTGTACGAAGATTTCACTTTGAATGAAATACGTTCTGCCTGCCTGTTCCAGTTCTCTTCCTGACCCTGAACATATAAGACGGTCAGAAACATTAAGCATTCCTGACTTCTCAGTGCTTCCTTCCTCACGTTTATGTGAACAATATTTTGCAAATCTCAGTTGGTTTAAAATGATAATTTTTAAAATGAGGATTTTAAGTTACTAACTTAGGCAACATAAGAGTAGCAGGTTGGAGGTGAGCCCATTTTGACCTTAAAAGTATGAAACGTTTTGGTATGTTTTTTGAAGTTAGGAAAATGTTAAAATCAGGAAATTGTGGGAAACTCTAAATGGAATTTAAGAAAAGAATGACATTTCTGGGTGGCATTTGAACCCACAACGCTTGCTGCAGCAAACCGTCCAATGAACTACAATTAATGTTCCAATTCAAGGTACAGGCTTTAGAATCTTAAGGAAAATTATCAACTCATGCTCAGTTCGTAGGTCATTTTTTACAGTGTATTCAAGTCATATAAACAGATTGAACGTTTTCCACAATATTTAACATTTTCCGTAACACACAGGCTTTATTTCTGGGCAGCAGTAATTCTGTCATGTAAACAGGCTGATAAAGAATTCTGTTTTTATTAAATAATTTGTGTTTATGAAAATGCTCTATGCCAAATTTGACACAGCCTGCTATTCTAATTACAACTGTAAGCTTGGGAAGAATTAAGTAACTAGCATGAACAACAGGTTGAAAATAGGCTGAACATGGTGGTTCCCATGTTTGAGGTTGCACTCCCACCGAAGGAGCAATTTTGTAGCTTGGGGGTAACTCCTGAACGCATCTCAGTATACCCAGTATACCTGAAGGAGCGTCTCCACCCCCATCATTCTGCCCGTACACTGAGGTCCAGCGCCGAGGGCCTTCTGGCGGTTCCCTCACTGCAAGAAGTAAAGCTACAGGGAACCAGGCAGAGGGCCTTCTCGGTAGTGGCACCCGCCCTGTGGAATGCCCTCCCATCAGATGTCAAAGCGATAAATAACTACCTGACATTTAGAAGACATCTTAAGGCAGCCCTGTTCAGGGAAGTTTTTAATCTGTGATATTTTGCTGTATTTTTGGTTTCTATGGAAGCCGCCCAGAGTGGCTGGGGAAACCCAGCCAGATGGGCGGGGTTCAAATAATAAATTATTATTATTATTATTATCTCTGTCTCTAGAGGCCCAAGTGTCTTCTGTGGCTTTATATTATATTTGAAAGACAACTGTAAGCAATTAACATCATTAGCAGGGTTATCTGAAGATTTGTAAGATGAAATTGCTACCTATTCAGGTTGAGTAATTTTAGGTAATGATACAACAAGGATAGGAAACAAAGCGAAATGTAAAAATGTAAAGTTTAATTTTGTAAACCATCGGCCGGGAGGGATGGAAGTCATTAGGCTCAGTTGAGCCAAAGAGATAAAATAAGAGGGCACGATGTTACGTAATGTGATTATATGTAAAACCAATAAAAATCATGTATTAAAAAAAGACAATGGAACATACCTCCCCCCCCCCCGCAAAAGTGTCTTCTATGGCTAGGAGTGCCTTTTACCAGCCTCGTCTGGTTCATCTTTGATAAAGGGATAACTTGTGGGTCTAATGTTATTCAACATTTGCACCACTAACCTGAAGAAAGATTAAACGGTAAAGGGACCCCCTGACCGTTAGGTCCAGTCGTGACCGACTCTGGGGTTGCGGTGCTCATCTCGCTTTACTGGCCGAGGGAGCCGGCGTACAGCTTCTGGGTCATGAGGCCAGCATGACTAAGCCGCTTCTGGCGAACCAGAGCAGCGCACGGAAACGCTGTTTACCTTCCCACCGGAGCGGTACCTATTTATCTATTTGCACTTTGACGTGCTTTCGAACTGCTAGGTTGGCAGAAGCAGGGACCGAGCAACGGGAGCTCACCCCGTCGCGGGGATTCGAACCACCGACCTTCTGATCAGCAAGCCGTAGGCCAAGTGTCCAAACTTTTTTCAAAGAGGGCCAGATTTGATGACGTGAAGGGCCATGAGGGCCAACCAAAGAGCCTACCAAAGTTGTTGACCTTTTTTTAGGATTGAAGTTGTCCACAAGGGCTGGATTAAACCGACTTGTGGGCTGGATTAGGCCCCCGAAACAGACTTTGGACATGCCTGGATTAGACGGTAACCTAATCACAGCCGGATATTCTTGTTATTGCTATTTACCATTACCCATTACTTGTAAAAATTATATAAAATGAATAGCCAATCTATGTCTCCGGAGCTAAAAAAGACAGAACTAATTTGCCCTTGCATCCACCCAGTGGATTTTTTTGGTTTCCTTTTAATCATTGACATCCAGTTTGCCACAAATCATAGGCTACCACAATTTAATAAAAGCTAGCTGCTTAACGTCATGGAACTGGTTCCACGGAAGTTTGGGTGCGGGCCAGACAGTAACAATAATCTGCAATATGTGAACAAAATGTGATTTGATTCTTTGAGTGAGACGCACTTTGCTGCAACTTACAAGCAAGGTGGGAAAGCTCACCGGAATAAGGAAACTTGCAAAGTAGTTCATTGTGATACTCACTTACCTGGGAGTAAGTAGCCGCGGTTGGGATTGTATTGTAAATCACAGAGGAATAACCTACAGTATGTAGAGATTTCTGCCTACCAAACACTAAAAAAGGAAAGGGGGGGGACCAGCAAAAAAATCTGCTGTGCTTCAAACATATCACATTATTCTGAGGACCAAATCAAAAACAAGGAAGAAAACAGTGTTAGTATGGTTTGTAGAAATGAGGGGGAAATTTGGTTCATATTTAAATTGAATCTACCTAAGTTGTCCTCAAAACAATACATGAATTAAAATGCAGCTACCTTTTGGAACTTGCACTTCTCTGAATTTTGCTATACAGTTTTCTAACCAAAATCTGTGCATATTAGGGGAAAGTGCATATAATAATAATAATAATAATAATAATAATAATAATAATTACTACCACCCTTCATCCGTAGATCTCAGGCTGTTCACAGCATAAAAATACAAGATAAAACCACAAAATACAGAATAAAAACAAGAACAAACCAAACCAATAACCAATGAAAATGCATATATCAGTGAAAATAACTTACAACATACATTATATTAGGGGAAATTGCTTGCAAAAATGTGCATATTAGAACAAATGCTCAGTAAAATGTTGACTTCTAAAAAAAGACAACTTTCGCAAATAGCTACGGAAATGTGGTAAACTGAATTTAAGATGAGAAATTGAGAGAAACTGAGAACCACAGATTTGTCCATCCCTAATTTGAGAAACATTTCTCTGCCACAACTGACAGCATTGTGTAATGTGATGCATGCGCTCAGACTGCTTGGAACACCTGAATTTGTGAATTTGTAGCTGGCTTTCATTTTGTTACAGAACAGTAAAGTCCTCTAAGGGCTCCTCAATACTTACCATTGCTCTGAGTTTCTAGGCAGGTCTGGGATTCCCAGGTTCCATGTCAGAGCTCCCCCGGTTCCTGCTTTCCTCTGAAAACCCACTCTTGACGACTGAATCGGAAAACCCACTGATTCAGCAGTGAAGATTAGGTTTTCCTGGGGAAAGCAGAGGGGAGAAAACAAAATAAACGTGTTCAGACACGGATCAGGAAAGCGCAGGCGTGTACCTAGAAAGCATTGGGCAAAAGGTAATTGTGGATAAACCCAAAAACAAGTAAGTTGGGGGGGGGAGGAAAAATTCCATTTGTTCCACTGGGAAGCATCAGGGTTCCAGTGTGCAATATTCACAGATAGCCTGCTTTTTGCTTTCCTAAAAGGCGAAGCAGTATGTTAGTATATTTCAGTGCAGAGCTGTGAACCATAGGACAACATTTCATTTATCAAATATGTTATGTGACTCAGTCCTGACTGAGTGTTCCCTGGCCCCGTTCTGTCCCAGATTAAAACTGACTCACTAAAAAATATGACGTCCCAGGTGTTTTTTTCCTCATTCAGAGAACAAACTACTACTACTAGTCATTCTTATAGAGAATATCAACAGGAACTCTAATCATCAGGGTCTTATTTTCTGCATTGCATAACTCGAATGCATGTGAGAGACATCGTTTTACTTCTCTATCCATAAATTATAGCATAATAGCGGCAGAAAGTGACAGTTTAATGAGTAACATGTTTTTAAACGACTTTCTTCCGTCTTTGATGTGTCTATTTCACTGTAGTCAGCAGCCCAATTGCAAACACGCTTTCGCTTTGACTGCTGGCCGGGCAGGAAGGCATGGGGTTTTTAAAAAGGTGTTCTTAGCATTGTTTATTAATAAATAACATCATTCGAGTCTGTTGGCATTGCGGCATTGCACTGATAAACGCACGTATTTCTTGTAAAGCAGTGTTGAGAATGCATTGTGCTGCCCAGATTAATACTGATATTGCTAACAGTCATGATAACATGTTTGGGGTTCCTTATTTTTGGTGGAGTTGCAGGGGGTCCCTTGCAACTCTAGGATTCTATGATTCAGGATGATTCCCTGTGGGCTCTGACTTAGCAGCAGCTTTCCTGCTACCTAAGATCTTTACCTGGATATGTCAAACGACGGAACCCAGGATCTTCTGTTTACACTCTACCATGGCTTTTCTCATTTCCTCACTCTTCCAAATGACCACGCTGCCAACTTTTCAAATACAAACAGCATGGTTTAAGTTTTCGTATTTTTGCAAGCATGGCAGTTTTCACTCTACTTTCTGCACCCGTAATCAAGAGACCTGAGTCAAAGGGGGAAGGGAGAATTCAAAAAATGGTAGACCGTTGTGAAAGTGATCCTCTGTAGTTTGCAGATATAAAGTTTGTAGATTTGCAGTGTCCTATTTCACAGCCGTAAAGGAATGTAACTTTTAGGAACTGTCAACATATTGGCTGGGGTATCAAAAGTGAGCACTGCAAATTCATGCATACATACATACATACATACATACATACATACATGGGGAGAGGAATGTACAGTAGTTTCTAGGCTTCTGGAAAACAGGGCCAGATTCTGGGAACTACTGCTAGGCGAGAGGGAATTGTCTTCCTGCAACCTTTGAGTGGTTTGAGACGGAGTAATGGTTCGGGATAAACCACTACTATGCCAAAAGGTAACTGCAGTCTATATTTTGTGTAATGGAGGAAAGAGATAAATGGCAAGTACTCCCGGAGAAGTAAATAGCAGAAAAATGAAATGCGTCCACACAGAAGAGACCTCAGTTTTCATTACCCCCTCAAAGTCCCATGACCTGCCTTTAAAACTAGATCAGTCTCTCTGAGGGAGGACTGTACCACAACTGTGCTGGAATTCAGACTCTTACGGAATGTGCAAGGGAAAGCTTACATACAAGGCAATAATGACTGGCAGGGGGGAAGGAATGTAAATATGTCACCAACCATCCAAGCCTCCATGAGTCCTCTGATTTTTATAGAGGTTATTTAAGCTAGTGACCAACTTTCGGAGTTTTCAGCAGAGAAAAACATAGTTAAATATCAGACTGGGAGAGGAATCTGTTTTTGACACCTTAATTACCTTCTCAGGAGAAAGGTAGGTACTTTTCTGAAGAGCACATTCCACCAGGAAACTCTGCTGTGGGTGCAGAACTTCAACTAAAATTCATGTCTATTTTATTTATTTATTTGCATTAATTTCAATACATTTGCCTCCACACTTTTTCACAATTCCGTTTCCCAAACACCCAAGAAGGCATGCGTGTAGTTCACAGGCAGTGGGAGCAACTTAGTGGTAAGGTAAAGGTAAAGGGACCCCTGACCATTAGGTCCAGTCGTGACTGACTCTGGTGTTGCGGCGCTCATCTCGCTTTACTGGCCGAGGGAGCCGGCATACAGCTTCCAGGACATGTGGCCAGCATGACTAAGCTGCTGCTGGCGAACCAGAGCAGCGCACGGAAACGCTGTTTACCTTCCTGCCGGAGTGGTACCTATTTATCTACTTGCACTTTGACGTGCTTTCGAACTGCTAGGTGGGCAGGAGCAGGGACCGAGCAACGGGAGCTCACCCTGTCGCGGGGATTTGAACCGCCAACCTTCTGATCAGCAAGTCCTAGGCTCCGTGCTTACCTGACACTTTTTGTTATTAACTTGTGTGTGCCTGATGAAAACTCTCTCTCTCTCTCTCTCTTAATTCTCCAAACGGGTTTTAGCTGCTGCTTTTAGTGCTCTTATGATCATGACCATTAAGTGGTCATGAACACAATATGCTTGCCATTGTCTTTCGCTCCCCACTGAGGCTGCATATTCCCACTGTGTCATTCAGATATTGCAAAAGGTGCACTGGCAGCAGTGTTTTCGTGAGGGTTTTTCTCAGATTTCACCCAGAAAGGGCAAATAAATCTAAACAGACTGGAATATGGGGTGGCATGTTTATGCTGTCAATGCCTTATGAATGTTGTGAAAAGCTTCCATGCGTGAGTAGCACCGACCCACAACAAAACCTTCATGGAAGTACCCTCAATTGCCAACATCCAGCCCTTAAGAGGGCGGGGTTTCCTGGCAGCTTGACTGCAGCCCCTCTCTTCCGAAAGATCAAATGAAATATCATCATCATAGACTTTTATTTGCCCTAGCCATAGGCCATGGCATCATTCAGAAAAATAACAAAAGGAAAAACAGCAGTAACCATAAAAATCATCAGGCACCACACATAAAGTGGCACCTCGGGTTACATACGCTTCAGGTGACAGACTCCGTTAACCCAGAAATAGTACCTCAGGTTAAGAACTTTGCTTCAGGATGAGAACAGAAATTGCATGGTGGCGGTGCGGCGGCAGCAGGAGGCCCCATTAGCTAAAGTGGTGCTTCAGGTTAAGAACAGTTTCAGGTTAAGAACGGACCTCCGGAACGAATTAAGTACGTAACCCGAGGTACCACTGTACAATATAAACCACGGTCATAACTACTAAAATTGTTTGTTGCATAAAATAGAATAGCAGAAGATTCTCTAATAAAATTAAATATCCGAATCTCCTTTGCAGTTGACCGCTATTTTATCTAGTTCTTTCCTCCTGATCTTCTTAGCGGCCAATGCATAGAGTGCTCCTTTATAATTTACAAAGTCATCAGTATCGCTCCGCAGCCATTTCACCCTTACCACCCTATTCAAGTGAGTTCCATTCGGAAACAGGGGTTTTATGAATCGGTCTCTTGGGTCTATATATAACAGGCACTGCAATAAATAGTGGCATAGGGTTGCCCACACACACAAAGTCTCTCTTCATAATGCACTTTGCCATAACGTCCATCCAACACCGCTGAGGGCATCGATTGGAATCGTAATTCTGTGAAAGCAATTCTAAGCCCGGCAAGTGGGAGCTTTGACAGGTAAGTTGCTACCTAAGCTGCTGTGAACTCAACGTTGCATGAAGATGAGGCTCATCTGCCACTCAGCTGCATTTCCTGACTCCTGCAGGGATCCAGAACTGTGTCCTCTTTCCCTTTAACCAAACTTGGGAGTGGGAAGGGGCAAAAGAGCGCCGTGGGACTGCCCCTGCTCCTCATTGGTAGGATTCGGAGCTCAATTTGCATTACTATGGCTTCTGGTTCAGGAAGGAAGGAGGGATGGCACCCCTGAATAAGAAAATAAACTTCAAGTGTGAACAGACCCTGGGGGCAGAGTAATTTCTAGCTCCCTCCTCTCAGGAAAAAAATTAAGTGTGTGTGTGTGCCTCAGCCTATGCTGCTGTTTTTGTGTTGAAAATTCAGTGATATTGACTGCATTCAACAGCAATATGTTCACATTAATCAAAGTTTCTTGAACTAATGCAAACTGATCTGCAGAACCAGAGTTAATTGCCACTGAGCATGATTTTAATATTTCACTATTACCAAATTTATTGTCTTGAAAAGTTGAAGGAAAAGTACTGAATTATGATCAAACAGGAACTTTTTCCAAATTTGCAGCAGCAATACCACATCTGTCTGTCTCCTATAGCTCCCTACTTTGATGTACTTCACAATAAAGTCTATTTCTGTAACTAATTCCGTCTCAATACATGATTAATAATAGTGACAGGGAGCTTCTGTGCCTCACACATTTCACTGAAAATATGCTGGTTCCGTCTATCAGTCTTCCGATTTAAAAGGCAGGATGCCAGCAGACTTTGTCCCAGGGCTGGGCAGCTCCTGCTGAGTTTTAGAACAGGCGATTCTGAACTGCTCTCTGATGCATTCAGTCCTCAGCCTCAACAGTGACATTTCCTCTGGCATAATTAGAAGAGGTGAGTCAGGAGTACTATCTATACAGAATCACAGACTAACTTCTCAGTGAAGTTATGAGCATATACTGTCTCTTTTAACAGCGAAGCACACCAGCTGGTCCTGAACAGAATCAAGATCTCTCCCCTTGTAGATTCTTCACATCTTAATCAACGCTGGACCTGACTGGGCTACAACTAGATGAAATCCTGCACACAGGTTGCTTAAATCCCATGGGATTTAAACAACTGGAAAGAATTGCAGCCACTCTTTCTTAGGTTTTCAACCACAATTAAGATCATACCCCTACCCTACCTAGTAAATTCTTTTAATGAAATACTTGCTCTTTAAATCAATGCCCCATAAATTTCCTGCAAGGGGTTATTCACAATAAGCAGAGCATGTTCACACGGACACACATTAAGTTAGCAAGTATAAATGCATTAAAATTAATATTTAGTAGGTGTTACATCTGAAATGTAAAGAAAAATATAGCCAGGAATATACTTGCTTGAGCCGCACATGGATCATCTAAACGTCTGTGGTTCTTGGGGAAGCGAAATGACCTCTTTCTACAGATAGTAAGATCAAAGCACTCAGTTTAGCTACTCCAGCTGTCTTTCCCATTGGCATTTGACATGTAACGGCCGTTTAAATTCAGGGGGTATGTAAACATTTTAACCCTTGGCAGTGGCATCTGAAAAACACGCAGCCAGTAAATGGACGCTGGCTACCCTGGGCTGCTTACATGCTTGGTGCGTCTCCTTTGAAGTCTAAGGAATGACGCCAGCCAGTGAGCTTGGCTAAATGACTTGAATGGAAACTATCTGATAACAAAGTGCCTCCTTGCAAACTGAAACACTGACATTTGGAAAGGGCTCCCACTCCTGCTGTCTCCGTGGTGCTGAGAAAGGGAGATGCAGGGCTTCTGACACTGCCTTGAAGCCAGCGGCGATCAAATTCAGGCATTGATTGGACGCCGGGCAACAGAATTTGTAAATCTAGTTAAGCAGTCTGAGCCAGTTTCCTGGAGGGCAAAGAAGCAAGAAAGTAAACAAACAAACAAACAAACAAACAAACATGAGGTCACTGTTGGGAAATGCACCCCTTGTTTTATACAGCCTACTTAAAGACCAAAGGTGGAATTTGCTATAGAGGCAAGAAAGAGGGCATTTCCTAGGAAACTTTGCTTCCAGGGAGCAAGTACAGTACTTTTGAAATAATCCTCATGGAGGCAGGATTGATCTACTAGAATAGGTCTTCTTTGCAGGTTTTTTTCTTCTTTCTGGAGTAACCTCTGGAAAGAGCAGTAAATACATACTGACTCTTTCTTTAAAATATTTCCTCAAGAACCTGTTCCAAAATAATTTTTCATGTATTATTTTCCACCCTGTGAAAGCAAGATCCGAAGATGCAAGGCCTTTGCGCCTTTGCAGACAATTTTTCACGTATTATTTTCCACCCTGTGAAGGCAAGATCCGAAGATGCAAGGCCTTTGCGCCTTTGCAGGCAATTTGCCCTGTAGACTGAATACCTACAATAACTATGATTGAATTGCCCACTACCACGATCCTGCACCCCCAAAGAATGTTTCTCTCTTCCTCAAAGCAATTCTCTTCTACTCTGAGACCTTCATCTCCTCAACATTTTGTTTGGGGGGGACTATTACTGTGAGAGATTTTACTTTCGTGGGCTCCATGATCACTGCAGATGGTGACAGCAGTCACGAAATTAAAAGACGCTTGCTTCTTGGGGGAAAAGCAATGACAAACCTAGACAGCATCTTAAAAAGCAGAGAGATCACCTTGCCAACAAAGGTCCGTGTAGCTAAAGCTATGGTTTTCCCAGTAGTAATGTATGGAAGTGAGAGCTGGACCATAAAGAAGGCTGATTGCCGAAGAATTGATGCTTTTGAATTATGGTGTTGGAGGAGATTCTTGAGAGTCCCATGGATTGCAAGAAGATCAAACCTATCCATTCTTAAGGAAATCAGCCATGACAAGATGGTTGGACCGTGTTCTCGAAGCTACCAGCATGAGTTTGACCAAACTGCGGGAGGCAGTGGAAGACAGGAGTGCCTGGCGTGCTCTGTTCCATGGGGTCACGAAGAGTCGAACACGACTAAACGACTAAACAACAACAATTACTGTGAGAGTGGAATGCAGCTATAATGTCCCCGAAGGCCTCACCCCCCCTCTCTGCCTCTCTTATCTTTTCCAGTTCCACCACCTTGACCTCAAGGGAACAAACTTGTTCCCAGAGAGCCAGGAGCTCATTGCACTTCCCAACAGGAAGATCACCCTCCATGTGGCACAAAACCCACACATCCCTGCTGGCTTTTTACCTGTACACACACACACACACACACACACACACACACACAAAACTGAGCTACTTTACTGCCAGTTTGGGATTTTGTTGGGCAGAGTGGGGTGCCCTGGGCCAAACTCACAATCTGTTTAACTCGCTTTGGCTTCCTCCAGCTCATGGAACAGACTGCAAGATAAGACACATACTTAGCATCCAGCGAGCCTAGAATATTCATGTTTCTTCAAGATGAATTTAATAAACTGTACAAATCACCTCCCCTGTATGTTGGGGGGCAGAGGGCTGGATGTGGGGGCCCAGCCAATGGCAGGGGGACCTGGGGCAGCATGAGGAATACCCAGGGAACCTCCAGAATGGGACACTGGGGGCAGGGAAAGAAATGCGAAGGGAGTTGTGCTCTTGCCAGGCAGATTTAATTAAAGAGAAAACACAATAGTATATTTGGGGATGGGCCATGGTGCTTGGAACCACATGTGTTTTCCAGTCACTGAGCAATGGCATCTTTGGCCTAAGGAAATTGTAAAAGACAATGAGGTATGCCCTTGAATGTTTAAGGCAGGAATCCTACTTCCTTTTGTTGGCTGACTCTTGGATTAGTGTGCTGAACCAGGAGATCTGCAGGATTTAACTTCCTTCTGCAGGGCCTGTAAGACAGAGCTATTCTGCCTGGCTTTCAATTTGAACTTAGCCTGATCTTTTATTCCCCTTCCTTCCCTCCCCCTCCCCTTTTTATGAAAATTACCCGCTCTGGGATCCCACAGCTAATTCTCCCCTGGTCTCCTCGCTGGCCCAAATAGAACTAATTTAGCCAGCTAGCCCTGGTGATCATCTAATGTTTATTGGATGGATTTCCCACCTAAATTGATTTTTGAATTCTGAATTTATTGTTATTCACGTTTTATACTGTCTTTTATGCTGTTTTTTGTTGCATCAATTACAGTATTTTTCGCTCTATAAGACGCACCAGACCACAAGATGCACCTAGTTTTTGGAGGAGGAAAACAAGAAACAAAATATTCTGAATCTCGGAAGCCAGAACAGCAAGAGGGATCGCTGGGCAGTGAAAGCAGCAATCCCTCTTGCTGTTCTGGCTTCTGGGATAGCTGCGCAGCCTGCATTCACTCCATAAGACGCACATACATTTCCCCTTACTTTTTAGGAGGGAAAAGGTGAGTCTTATAGAGCAAAAAATATGGTAAATGTTTTAAATTTGTTGTTAGCAGCCCTGAGCCTGGTTTTCTGAACCGGGAAGGGCGGGGTATAAATAATTTTTTTTCTTTTGTTTTCTATCATAAAGCAAAACTGTGTCTGAAGGGGATGTTGCGAAAAATCCTCGTTCAGACTGCGTAGCACAAGGCTGTCAGTTCTGAGTTGATAGAAAAGGACAGTAAAGACTGATTTTAAAAAAACCACCTCTCAATCCAACCTATCTCAAAGGATAAAATAGGAAGAAAGTCAAACCACATAGACGGCCTTGAACCCTTTGGAGGAAAGGTAGGATATAAAAGCGATAAATGTTTATTTAAAATAGCTTCATACCTCGTGCTTTTTTTCAGCCAGAACCCACCGGAACTAAATTCCGGCACCTTTCAGGTGGGTGCCATTGCCATTATAAGAGAACAAGGGGGTGTTCATGGTGAGTTCTGGCACCTCTTTTTCTAGAAAAATAGCACTGGTCATACATACGCTTTTTGACATCTGTTCACTATTTTAATTTTGCCTTGCAAAACACCGCTCCTTCAGTCCTCACAAGATGTACTCACTGTTATGTACTTCATGTCTGAGTGGGGATTTGAACTTAACATTATGATAAAAACAGGTTCTTCCCTATAAAAGTTCATACCACAATATATCTGCTAGTCTTCAAAGGTAAAGGTAAAGGGACCCCTGACCATTAGGTCCAGTTGTGACCGACTCTGGGGTTGCGGCGCTCATCTCGCTTTATTGGCCGAGGGAGCCGGTGTACAGCTTCCGGGTCATGTGGCCAGCAGGACTAAGCCGCTTCTGGCGAACCAGAGCAGCGCACGGAAACACCGTTTACCTTTCCGCCGAAGTGGTACCTATTTATCTACTTGCACTTTGACATGCTTTCGAACTGCTAGGTTGGCAGGAGCTGGGACCGAGTAACGGGAGCTCACCCCATCGCGGGGATTCGAACCGCTGACCTTCTGATTGGCAAGTCCTAGGCTCTGTGGTTTAACCCACAGCGCCACCCGCGTCCCTTATGTGCTAGTCTTTAAGGTACCACAAAATCTCAGAATCTTGAAGAACGGGTGAGTTGTTGCCTAGCTGAGACCCATGATTTCCTCCTCATTTTCCAAATGACCCTGTTATGCAAAATTAAAATTAAAACGCTCGTACATCTATTCTGATTGCAGCACACACCTGCATAATTGTCATCTAAAAAAAAATTAAAATAAAAGGACCACTGTTTCCAGGGAAGCGAGCAAGACCAACAAGTCCAGAAGCCTAGAGTGCTCTTAGCAACCTTTTTTTTAAAAAAAAAAAATATATATATATCCCCACAGTAACCCTGTGAGGAAGGTTAGGCTGAGAGGCAGTGACAGGCCCAAGGTCAACCAGTGAGCTTCATGTCTGAGTTGGGATTTGAACCCTGGTCTGACACTCTAACCACCACACAACACTAGCTCTCAACAACCTCTCTTAAGAACAAGGAGGAAGGAGGGAGCAATGAGTCCTGGAAGCCTAGAGCGGACAAAGAAATGAGAAAGAGGGTTTCAGGGCAAAAATAAAATGTGTGCAAGTATGGACCCACGAAACAATGAAAGCTGGGATTTTGCAAGAAAGCGTGGGTTGGCCCTCAAAGAACCCAGACCTTTGCCTTTGGCCTATATCAGATGTTCAGTTATTTTTTCTTTCTGAATGGAGACAAGTTGTGGTTGTTTTCTTCCTTGTCAAGGTTATGGAAAGAATCAACTCTGAAAATCTATTAGTGTCCTTATTGCTCCATGCCTCAGTTATTTAAACCAGGCTGCCCCAACTGTTCAACTTTTGCGTCTTCAAAATTACACTCAAAGACAAGTGGGTGGCATTTAATCCAAAGAGACCTCAATCAACTTCTGCTATATTTGAATTTTAAAGGCAATGACAGCCCCTATTAACTATAAATAAAGCTGTTATTGCTATCATAAGTGCTGGAGAATGTATTTGCATTCAGAGTCTATCATCAGTAATACAGAAACTATTTTATACTGACAAATGATCATGGGGAAACTTGATACATGAATGGCTGATAGTTTGAACGGATATGATGGTAAAATATTATCAATTTATGGAGTTCTTTGGTTTTTGACTCTGAATAATTGGAGTTATAAAATGACTTCTTTAGATGAACAAATGAATCCATTTACACTCAGTTACATTTTATACAAATTTCAGTAACGAACACAATAATCACTTGTAAAAATAAAACATGATTATCAGCTTACAGACGCTGATCAGATTAAGATATTTTTCAGCAATAATTTTGTCCTAATTGACCTAATAATGTTTTCTATCTATGAAGGTAGCTAGTATGTCAGCTGAATAGAATTTATGGCTTAGTAAGTGGAAATGCACGTGATGGATGGGAGAGGAATTCGTTTGATCTGCTTCACACAGCAAACCGATCTGATTTCACACTCCCAAACTTGAATTTGGATTGTAATACAATATCCTGTTGGATGACACACTTCTCCAGAGTTTGCAATGCATTTTTGGTTGTGTAAAAAGAGCACACAAAAATATAGTTTTGTACTTAAAAGATGTGTGCAAAATGCATGCTATAGGTGAACAAATGGGAAAGCACTGAAAACTGCACGTTTTATATTAAAAGGGTGCACAAAATGGCTGGGTCCATTGCTTGGTGCGCAGCAGGATGTGCAGTCAAATTAATTGACCTTTCAACTGATTATGTCCTTTCCCCAAAAGAGGTCACGCCGGAGTCTAGGATTCAAAATGGTTAAATCTTAGGATGGCCTGGATTCTGTTACAAAAGACACAGGTCTGATAACATCCTGTGTACCTTCCCTTTTACTCTATCTGCTACCCAATTCCTACAATAACACGAGAGAGAGAGGAACAGCAGAAAGTTTGATGGCATCAAGTACAGCGGAACCTCGGTTTTTGAATGTAATCCGTTCCGGAAGACCGTTCGACTTCTGGAACGTTCAAAAACCGAGGAGCAATGGGTGGTTGGCAAAATACATTGAGGAAAAAGAAAAAGACGCAGCGGAAGTCGTTTGACTTCTGAGGCACCTTCAAAAATGGAAGCAATTCTGGGTTTTCAGCGTTTGGTTTCCGAAACGTTTGGCTTTTCAAAACCCTCCACTGTACTGTGTTAGACTGAAAAAAGAAGGAAAATGAGCACCAATGAGAGAAAAAGTTGCTTCATGTATCTCACAGTAGCTTCTTCTACCCTTACGGTGGAGAGGCTTACAGGAAGACCCATTGTAATAATAATAATAATTTATTATTTGTACCCCGCCCATCTGGCTGGGTTTCCCCAGCCACTCTGGGCGGCTTCCAACAAAGACCAAAAATACACGAAGATGTCACACATTAAAAACTTCCCTGAACAGGGCTGCCTTAAGATGTCTTCTGAATGTCAGGTAGTTGTTTATCTCTTTGACATCTGGTGGGAGGGTGTTCCACAGGGCGGGTGCCACTACCAAGAAGGCCCTCTGCCGGGTTCCCTGTAACTTGGCTTCTCGCAGCAAGGGAACCACCAGAAGGACCTCGGAGCTGGACCTCAGTGTCCGGGTAGAACGATGGCGGTGGAGACATTCCTTCAGGTATACTGGGCCGAGTCCGTTTAGTGCATTGTATGCACTATCAAACAGGTTTTGTAATACCATTCTTGTTACCATCTTCTTTCTTATCTATATCAGCTAAAACTACTAAGCGCACTACGAAAACGTACTTGAGATTAAGACCTTTTTTTTTTTTTAGAGCTGAAATTGGCTAAAGGATGGCTTCCTTTTGAGAACATGCATATCTGTAATTGAAACGTGACCAGTGTCATAATTTCTAGACCTTTCATTTGGCAACGTTGGGAATATTTCAGCTCTCACCTTTCCAACAATTCTCACACTGTGTCCTGGCTCCCATCCCCAACACCACAAGCGAGGTTTGTATGTGAGTGGAGGAGGAACTTTATTCAAAGCCACAGGTATAGAGGGGAAAAGGCAATGGCAGAGCACTCAACCAGACCAGGTTGTTGAATTGTTTCTTTAAAAGTAAAGGTTCATCATTGTTCCACCCGATGTGTATGTCTTTAAGGGGCCAGAGCAAATTAACGAGACCCAGCTTTACAGCTGTGAAACATAGCAGGTGCTGCTGAGTTGTATTGATTAAGCTGTGTCAGCAATTGGGTTTAGTATATAAGGAGCAGCACCTAGCTCTCCCATTACCCTGGGGGATGGGTTGGTGGTTGGGTCTGGTTTGTTGTTGATGTATTTTGTGTATAAGGAGTTTTTGTTTTTGTAATTAAAACCTTGTTTAAGTAGCTTTTTGAGTCCCTTTTTAATGCATGGTCTCCCCAGCAAGCTCTCTGCAGCGCTACCATACTGCAAATAGCCAACACAGGTGCCTACAAGTAAAGGGGCAGGAGGCCCATCCTTGCTCTCCGACTGCTCCCCACTAAGGGCATCCCCCTCCTCTGCTTCCTCATCTGACAGAAATTGTCACTCCAGGATTGCAGGGGCACAACATACTGCCCATGATTTTGTTGTACAGTGGTACCTCTAGTTACGAACTGAATTCCTTCCGGAGGTCCGTTCTTGACCTGAAACTGTACTTAACGAGAGGTGTGCTTTCGCTAATGGGGCCTCTTGCTGCTGCTGCGCCGCCGGCACACGATTTCCTGGGGCAAAGTTCTCAACTCGAGGTAACTCTTCCAGGTTAGCGGAGTTTGTAACCTGAAGTGTTTGTAACCTGAGGCGTTTGTAACTCAAGGTACTACTGTATATTGAATCAAATACAGCAGGCATGTCCAACTTTGAAATGGTGGTGATCTACCACCCAGGGATGGGTCCAGGGTGGGCGGGCGGGTGCTGCCTACTTCCCCTGAGGGGGCAGGAATGGGTGCAAGGTGGGTGAGCACATGCCACCTGCTTCCCCCCGACGCCGGCTGCTTCCCCGACAGGGCAGGTGTGTGCAGTGGCAAAACGTTCCCTCTTGTGAGAGGAGCTTGCTGGCTGCTTCCCAGAGTGGGTGTGCAGTGTCAAAACAGTCCCATGGTTGACCAACATTCATCCCACGGTTTCCTGATCGATCACAATTGACGCATAGGACATGTCTGACACAGCATGAGGGGTTCCCCCACCTCCAGCATGACCCCTTTTCAATTAAAAAAACAACCTTGCAGAATCTTGTTGTTCAATAATCTTTATATATTTATCTATAGGTGATGGTCAACAAAGTCATACTTAGAGTAGACTCATTAAAACCAATGGACTTAAAAGTTGCTCATTTTATTAGGGCTTCTCTGACCATGACCAACCAATAACACTGTAGATGTTGATTTTATCTCCCGAACGAATTAACGACACTTTCATTTTTGTTCAATTCTTTAGGTTAGGATACCAATGCAGGTATGATCTTTCCTATATTAGCTTTCACAAGTAATAAATCTTGGGTGCTTTTAAAAATAGAAAATGAGGGGTATAAACTAATTAATTAATTAATTAAACAGAATAATAATATATAGCTTCCACCATCAACAGACGTGGGAATAGCTGACTCAGGTGCAGTTTCCATAATGCTTCCTGAGACCTCTTCTTTCCCACCTATATACACAAAGTACTTGGAGCCTTAATCATCAAAGATGGTACTGGATGAGTGATTTTTGAAGTACAAAGGTAATTATAGCAAATACACTTGTCAGCATATTATCTGAAATCGAACTCAACCAAAGAGTTAGAAGGGTGGGGGAAGAGAGAGAATAAAGGGAAAGAATATATTGTAAAAAAAAAAAAAAAAATAGTGGGAATCAATTGTGGAGCAGTTTTCTTGACTGGATCCATTTCAGCTGATAAAACACTAGGGTTGCTTTATAACCCACACCAGAAAAATAAAGCTAAATTTAAGTGTCCTACTTGCATCTTCAAAAGGGGGGGTGGGGTGAAGACCTAGGTAATTACTGACACCAATACCAGCTTGACACCAATACCAGAAAAAGGATTCCTACATTGCAGGGGTTGGACTAGATGGAGCTTTGAGGTACCTTCCAAGTCTATGACTCTGTTACCTGCTGTGTAAACTCTTGCACAAGCAAAGGAATGAGAAAGTACAAAGCAATGCAGCCACGGAAGAACATGAATCATCCCCCAAATATAATTTTCTCCAACACTCCGTTCAAATGGTGATTCTGGATCACAGCTAGGACTGCCCTCAGTTTTACTTGATGCTCACATTCTGAAAAGATGTCTATCTGTATTTTTTGGGTGGGGAGGGAGAGAATTTGATACGATACCTTCCTATACCACACCGAAATGTTTAAATGTATCTTTGATTGTCCTTGAATCTTTCCGCCATCCTTGCCATGCTTTCCTGCCACACCAGTGTGGTGCGCCACGCCTTGTGAGAGCCACTGATATAGATGCTGAACAGCAATAGGGAAAAGACTGTAGCCTGCCGAAACGCAGTCTACTCTCTGCAGATGACTTTTTAGGAAGGAGTGGAGTAGGATACTTAGAGGATACCTTAGTCAATTGTATCCAAGCAAATGAGGAATCCAGTAGAAGAGTTCCATTGGCCCTCTCCAGCTTTGGGAACAGGCCATCTGCAAGGGTGACAAAGGCTGATTCAGTACAAAAACCATACCTGAACCATAGCTGTCAACCGTCCCTTATTTGGCGGGAAAGTCCCTTATCCCAGCGCGGTGTCCCGCTGCTCTCCCTTATTGATGATGTCCCTTAAATTTCCCTGGTTTCGAAGGAAGCAGCTCCTCTCCCTCCCTCCCTGCTGGCCAGGGAGTCATGAGGAGTCTAAGAACGACTGGGGGGTGGAGCTTGCATGCCTTGTGCCGATCAAATCGGCCGCGTTGCCTGGGGACTCGCCTTTGCTCAGCACTTCCCAGCGGAGAGGTGACGCTGGTTTTCCTTGCTGCATCCCCTTTGCTGGGTTGCTGTGCTGTGGGAACCACCGCTTGAGGCTTCGTTTGGCTGCTGGCTGGGCTTTCTGCCTTTGGCTCGGAGGGGCTCAGAAGTTGAACCTACCTGTGTTTGAAAAATCCCTTATTTTGGCTGCTGATCCCTTATTTTCGAGGCTGCTGGTCCCTTATTTTCAAATCTGTAAGTTGACAGCTATGACCTGAACCCAGATTGAAACAAATCCAGATCTACCAACCCAGGTACTTCAAAATGGAACTTTGAATTCAGCTCTCCGGGGCCTGACATCAAAGGGTACTAAAGGAACTTGCAGAGGTTTCAAAACAGAGGTTGGTTGGTTGGTCACCTGTCAGGGATCCTTCAGCTGTGATTCCTGCATTGCAGGGAGTTGGACTAGATGACTCTCAGGATCCCAAACAACTCTACAGTTCTAGGATACTGCTGTTTTTGTTGTTTAGTCATGTCCGACTCTTCGTGACCCCATGGACCAGAGCACGCCAGGCACTCCTGTCTTCCACTGCCTCCCGCAGTTTGGTCAAACTCATGAGGGTGAAAGAGGAGAGCTCAAAATATGATCTGAAGCTCAACATCAAAAAAAGTAAGATCATGGCCACTGGTCCCATCACCTCCTGGCAAATGGAAGGGGAAGAAATGGAGGCAGTTAGAGATTTTACTTTCTTGGGCTCCATGACCACTGCAGATGGTGACAGAAATTAAAAGACGCCTGCTTCTTGGGAGAAAAGCAATGACAAACCTAGACAGCATCTTAAAAAGCAGAGACATCACCTTGCCAACAAAGGTCCAAATAGTTAAAGCTATGGTTTTTCCAGCAGTGATGTATGGAAGTGAGAGCTGGACCATCAAGAAGGCTGATTGCCGAAGAATTGATGCTTTTAAATTATGGTGCTGGAGGAGACTCTTGAGAGTCCCATGGACTGCAAGAAGATCAAACCTCTCCATTCTGAAGGAAATCAGCCCTGAGTGCTCACTGGAAGGACAGATCCTGAAGCTGGATTGTTTGAACCCCACAGTGATTCCTCATGTGGTGCAGCCAGCTCTAGCGGTCTACAGAGATGCTATGGTAAATAGCAGGGAGTTGATTTAGCCACACATTTTGTGAGGCGTGTTTCTTATTGATCTGGCCCCAATCTATAAAACATAAATAATATGTACGATGTTCCTCTTTTATTCAGAAGACTTAATGCATGCAGGGTTTCAAAAAGCAGAACCATTTCTTAGTTGGGCTGTTTAGCTATTGCTGTAATATAAATAACAGTTGGACCCATGTCTTTGTATCCAGTATGGCAAATAGCTAAATTTAGCATTGATGTAACACATTGGGCTGCAAGAAGACACTCAGGAGACATGGTTGAGTCAAAGGTTCTTGAAAAATGGATTTGAAAATGAATGTACCCTTTCCAGTTAAATACAACATCCAAAGATCTCGTCACAAGGTTAGTAGCTACCCATTCACGACTTACTGTTCTCGTGAGCCAAAATGTTGTGGTTATTGACAAGTCTTGGACAGCTCATAGTTAGCAATTTTGGCGGATGTGCCACAAACCAGTTTGATCTGTCTCCTGAGTAAAGCTAGGCCCACTGCTGATTTCCTCTGAAACTCTCTGCGGAGGATGCCAGGCGCATTCCTTTCCATAGTCGACAACTCTTGAAGAGCTCAGGGGAGAAGAAAATGAGTCAAGGACCTATTTATGGCCGTAGACTTATGCCAGAGAATATGTTGGTTAAGAAAAATCTCATTTTTGCATTGCTCTCTTTCAATGCTGACATTAATGTGAATAAAAGTCAACATCGATGTAAATTAGCTCAGCGATTTCAAAATGTCACCTTTACATATTTAGAATATTTATGACGGAAACAGACAGATTGGCACCAAAATGCTGAATCGGTTTTCTAAGAAGGGTGTCCTGCCCATTTCACAGCGGATCTTGGTGATTTCAATGGTAAGGTAAAGGGACCCCTGACCATTAGGTCCAGTCGTCGCTGACTCTGGGGTTGCGGCGCTCATCTCGCTTTATTGGCTGAGGGAGCCAGCGTACAGCTTCCGGGTCATGTGGCCAGCATGACTAAGCCGCTTCTGGCGAACCAGAGCAGCGCACGAAACGCCGTTTACCTTCCCGCCGGAGTGGTACCTATTTATCTACTTGCACTTTGACGTGCTTTCGAACTGCTAGGTTGGCAGGAGCTGGGACCGAGCAACGGGAGCTCACCCCGTCGCGGGGATTTGAACCGCCAACCTTCTGATTGGCAAGTCCTAGGCTCTGTGGTTTAACCCACAGCGCCACCCACGTCCCACGATTTCAATGGTACTTGGGGCCAAACTAAACACTATATGCAGGTGCACATATACCATTACCCTCATGGCCATTTTGTAAACAGAAAATGCTGCTTCTAGTGTTGTGATCAGTATGAGAAAAGGATGGTACTTTAATCATTTCCCCATTTATCTTCCTGCCCCTAAATGTAGGACTGTGCATGAACCTCCTGATCTTCTATGTGGCCCCAATCTGTGGCCCCCAGATCAGGACAATTCTCCCTATGCCAGTCCCTGCACCTCAGGTGCACCCCCAAAATAATTTAGGGGCAAGGCTAAGAGCAGGCAAAGGCAACCTCGGCCCTCCAGATGTTTTGAGACTACAGTTCCCATCATCCCTGACCACTGGTCCTGTTAGCTAGGGAGGATGGGAGTTGTAGGCCCAAAACATCTGGAAGGCCGATTTTGCACTGATTTTGCAGACAGGGAGACTTGGACCCACTTTCTCCCAGCCGCCAGTCTGATAGGTCTCGGCCTTTTGTGCGTGCTGCCGGATTTTATCTGATGTTATTATTTGAGGGCAGAAAGGAACCAAATGGAGGAAACAGGAGAAAACAGAGAAGAGGGGGTATTAAATGTATCAATCTTCTTACATGCCCATCCAACCTTTCTCCCACCAATAAAAACTCAAAGTGCCACAGGTCCAAACACTGACCAGATTGAGACCTGCTTAGCTCTAGCAAGGTTCATGTTTCTTTGGGCATGTATTCCAAAATGGCAAGGGAAAATGTTCCAAAAAACGCTGGCCATTGTTGGTAACAAAGAGGGTCCTAGGTCTGTTTTAAGCCCAGTAAAACAGAGTAAGGGACGTGGGTGGCGCTGTGAGTTAAACCACAGAGCCTAGGACTTGCCGATCAGAAGGTCAGCGGTTTGAATCCCCGCAATGGGGTGAGCTCCGGTTGCTCAGTCCCTGCTCCTGCCAACCTAGCAGTTCGAAAGCACGTCAAAGTGCAAGTAGATAAATAGGTACTGCTCCGGCGGGAAGGTAAACGGTGTTTCTGTGTGCTGCTCTGCTTCGCCAGAAGCGGCTTAGTCATGCTGGCCACATGACCTGGAAGCTGTACGCTGGCTCCCTCAGCCAATAAAGCGAGATGAGCGCCGCAACCCCAGAGTCGGCCACGACTGGACCTAATGGTCAGGGGTCCCTTTACCTTTAAGAACAATAAAATCCAGAAAACGTGCTGTAAGACAAACTCTCTATTACTAATAACTAGCAAGTCTCTTCTTGGCGTTTCAATGTCTGTTGTATTAGGCTTGGTCAGAAAAGGTAGCTCTGTGGCACATTATACTCTAAAACAAGGTGGTCTTGGATTCACATCTTGACTTTTTCCCACCCCAATTGGTTGCTGTAAGCAATGAACATGGGGAGCAGTTTCACCACGAAATTTCTGCCAAGGAAAAGAGGTATGAAGGCAGGTGGAGTCCCAGCATGCTGGCGTATTTCTTGTTAACATTAGGAAGAGATGCTAAAGAAGCAAAATGTAGCTGGAAAATAGCATCAGTAAAATTTTAGATATGTTCATTATTTAATAAATACAGTACTCCTGTTCACAGATACCTTTTTTCTTGCTTACATTAAAAATAAATTCTGTAGCACATTAGTGATGGGTCATAGACAAAATGCAAAGTCGTTTCCAAGTTCAAAGCTATTTTGTGGAAAAATACACCATACTTTTTGCATGAGATAAAATTCTGTGTTTTTTTGATCACACGGTGGATTTGTTGAGGTAAAGTCAGGCCAAAGTCACATTTCAGTCTGATATTTTGATTCAGAATGGCACCTGGTGTCCAAATAGTGATGAAGTCCACCACCCCCACCTCAGAAAGCCTTTTGCTGAGTATGTCAATTATATCTTGAGAAGCGGGCCAACCCTATGCCAAAAAATGGGCAAATTCACATTAAAGTGACATTTCAGTCAGCCATCTTGATTCAAAATGGAGGACAGGGTTGGTAACTGACCAGTAGGATTACTATAACGTGGGTTTATTCCTGAAGATGGTTTAGAAGCTACAGCTAGGGCAGAAAGCAGCAGCCAGGATGTCAGCTACTATGTTTAAAGAGGACCATGTAGCCTGTCTCTGTTTCTGAGCCCAGTTCAAGACCCTAATGCTGACAAATAAAGGCCTACATGATTTTGGCCCAAAATTTCTGAAAGAACTCTCTATATGCCCATGTGTTAAGATAGTCAGAAGCCCTTTCTGAAGGTATGTGTTGTGGTGGCACAGAATAGAGTCTTCCCATCTCATTCCTCATCTCAGGAATGACATCTCCTCAGAGGTTCATCTGACACCCAAAAGTGATTGCTCACTTTTGGGGGGCTGGTTCAGACACATTTCTATGCCCTGGCTTTGAGTGGGATTTAAGTTACTGTAGCAGTGTTTGTTGTAACCCACACTGAGGTCATCAGATGAAGAGTGAACTTATTTATTTATTTCATGAATAAAGAAAAGTCTTAACTGGCCTTTATTTTTTATCTTTTTATCTATCATCTATCTATCTATCTATCTATCTATCTATCTATCTATCTATCTATTCCCCTTCATGGATCACTGCCTTGCCGTGGCGAAGGGGCTTGAATAACTCAGAGAAGCTATGAACTATGCCGAGCAGGGCACCCAAGATGAACAGGTCATAGTGGACAGTTTTGACCAAACGTGATCAAAATGGTGACAGCAACCACGAAATTAAAAGACGCCTTATTCTTGGGAGAAAAGCAATGACAAACCTAGACAGCATCTTAAAAGGCAAAGACATCACCTTGCCAACAAAGGTCCATATAGTTAAAGCTGTGGTTTTCCTAGTAGTGAAGTATGGAAGTGAGAGCTGGACCATAAAGAAGGCTGATCGCCGAAGAATTGATGCTTTTAAATTATGGTGCTGGAGGAGACTCTTGAGAGTCCCATGGACTGCAAGAAGATCAAACCTCTCCATTCTGAAGGAAATCAGCCCTGAGTGCTCACTGGAAGGACAGATCCTGAAGCTGAGGCTCCAATACTTTGGCCACCTCATAAGAAGAGAAGACTCCCTGGAAAAGACCCTGATGTTGGGAAAGATGGAGGGCACAAGGAGAAGGGGATGACAGAGGACGAGATGGTTGGGCAGTGTTCTCGAAGCTACAAACATGAGTCTGACCAAACTGCGGGAGGCAGTGGAAGACAGGAGTGCCTGGCGTGTTCTGGTCCAGGGGGTCACGAAGAGTCGGTCATGACTAAACGACTAAACAACAACAACAAATCTATATATTATAATAACAGTAAATTTTGGAGGTGTTCTGCATGCTTCTAGATCCAGCGCAGTCACTGGAATCCCCAGTGATGTCACTGGTGAGGAGCACCGGCCACAAGCTATGGTGTACCTGGGCAGACGTTGCTTCATCTGAAATATCAACTCTCACTGCCACCAACTCCAAAGCGGTTTTCTGTACATGTTTGCATGACTAATTTGAACATTCCTTTATTGTGGGGAAGGGGGAGGAAAGGAACATTCCATTGTGATTCATAGGCAACCTGGCTGCAGGTGGGGAGAAATGAACTTCAGAATCTCAAACTGGAGAACATTAATAACACATATGTGCAGTGTGTGTGTGTGTGTGTGTGTGTGTGTGTGTGTGTGTGCCCAATGAAATAGTTTCCTCTTAAGAAGGAAAGTCTCCGGGGAATATCCCTTCCCATACACTTTTATTTATGCAAAATTCCTCAGGGGCTTATGAGTATTTGTTCCTAAGTTAAGAGCACAAAATACAGTTTTACGTGAGCTGAGCCAAAATATAACAGAGTAGGGGGGTGGTTAAGGAGATCCCACTACGTGATTATCCTTTAGACTCTCCTGGAAAAGGAACATAAGAAATTTCTTGGCCATAAATCTCTGTCATATGGCTTGTGCCCAGACATTGCACATATCCTTGAAAAGCATAAGACTGAGTTGGGGGGGGGAACTGGGCAACTTTTAAAAGGAATAAGTGTTTCTGATCCGCAAACTGACATTACAGAAGCAAATAAAATAAGTGAAATGAAATAAGCAATATATGTGCAACCCAGTCTTATGGGCAAGGTGTTACTACTACTACTTTTTGCCCACCTTGTGTAAGATAAACACAGTACCTCTCAAATGTATCATTGTTTTCTTCATTAAAGCCTTTTTCAACAGTCAATATTTATTGTTCTAGCAAACTTGATCCATTTCCTAATACTGAGCTTCTAGAAAGCCGCTGTTTGGGTCCCAGGTATGTTTGGTTTCTTCAAACATTAACACACTGCTGAGAAATGAACCAGAAATTATGCTTACCACGACTCTAGGGAGCATGTATATGAAGTGAGGCTGTCCATGAAATTGGCATATTCAAAATAGAAAGACAGTAATACTGCCAAAAATAACATTCAACACTTAACACATCTGTGGGCATTAGTCTCTGGGAAGGACACTAATAATCACATTGTCAACATAGATACCAACTGAATAAGCCATTAACGATTTGGTGCACAGCTTCCCAATAAATGTATAGAATGTAAAAAGCAAAACATCATTGAAGCACTAGGATTCTTCTGGTACATTATGTCCCTTCCCCCTTACCAAGGTATTTGCAAATGAACACCACTGTGCTGGGATACAAGGATCCAAATCTCTCCTCGGATAAAATCTTAAGTCTTTCACATGCAAAGCAGTGATCAGTGCTCTGCAAGAAGAAATGTGTCACAACCTTTGGTGCTTTTAAGTTGCATAACATCACAAGTTTTCCATGCTGATCATAGGAGCCAATTCCTAGCAGCCGAGGTCCCTTCAACCCTCCCCAATGTTGATGGCCGTTGCCATTCAAACAGTGTGGGCGCACCACATCATGTGACCGATTATGTTCCTCTTTTTTTATAATAATTTCTATTTATTTTAAAACATATTGTTTAACAAACATTCCACCAAATTTCACCTCGTATACAATCTTTTTGGACTTCCATCAGCGCCTCTGTAGATCTTCCATATTTATAATTTCTTCTGCATTTCTTAAATTCATATTGCCTTTAATTATCACAACTAATATTATCCTTTTTGTTCAATAGTGCAGTAATACAAATTATTCCCCTCACAAAACTTCCTGCAAACCTACAAATGTAATCTGGTCATCACAATTACTTTTCATATGTCCATAAATTTACGCCAATCTTCCGTGAATCTCTGGTCCCGCCGGTTTCGAATTCTTCCCGTTAGTTTATTTAATTCTGCGTAGTCCATCAGTTTCATCCTCCAAGACCAATTATGTTCCTCAACCCCCAATATTTTATTTAAGTTGGCACCCTTGATGCTGATGTTTCAGCACAAAATGCTTTTGAACCCTTCCCACATATCTGGGTGCTCCAAGACTTTCATGTACTTTGTGTTCATGAGAGATACTTTCTGTCCCTCTGGCCCTGTTCTACCAAGAACTGGCTTGGGGGAAATGCTTCTGTCATGGAGTTTCCACTTGAACCGCTACTGAAAGGTAAGTGGGGGCACTGAAAGGTTCTCCTAAAGCCCATTTACACACTCGACTCCCTCAGCTTAAAGTGGGTCCAAAGCTCTCCTTCTGTGGCAGGGAAAGCTATTTATACGTTTTAGAAAGTTTAAACCCGCTCTGAAGTTGGATTAGCAATGGCAGATCCCTCACTAAACTATAGGCATCTAAACTAAGGATAGACAGCTGTTCTTGGCTGGGAATCCAGCTCTAAAATACACTTGATGTACATACATGGCTTCTTGGCTACCTCGTGGATGCCCATCTGTTACGCTGGCACTGTGCTTGCTTAGGCGCTGGTCAGTCCTTTGCCCTTGGGTAATGCACAAAGCATTCACTGTTGCCTAAGGCCAAGCAGTGTCACATGGCAGGAGATGTCTACTTGAAGAAGTCTTCACATCTTTTCTTGGTGAATATGGCGAAAGCGATGCCTTCTTGCATTCCAGCCACACCTGCTCATGACAAATCACCAAAATATAGGAGCAAACAAACAATAGAAGCTGTGGAATCCATGGAAACTCATGGCTGTCAACAATCGAACAGGTTCTGTTACACTGCATTCTTGAAATACATATGATTACCAATGGCGATATTAACATTAAAGGGCCCGCCCTCGGTCAGGCACCGGGACCAGCAGGACAAATCAAATTTCAAAGGAGTGAATGCAGCTGACACTCAAGATATCACTTGTAGAGGCGGCTCAAGAAGAGAAGGAGGGAACCTATACCTAACAGCCCCTTTTGCATAGCAGAAAAAAATGGCTTTAGATTATCTAGGGAGAGATAAAAGAGAGCGAGCAGAATTAGCGCACCTTTAAAGGGAAAGAAGTGTTAGAGATGAATCTATTTTCATCACTTAGGACCTGATCCAAAGCCCAACAAAGCTAACATATTTAGCGCTAAATTTACTGGGCTTTGAAGAAAATGACAACCTTGTATGCCCTCTTAAAATAGATACAGAGTGCTTAACGAAGACACTAACGGCAACCTCATGAGCTCTATAAACAGAGAGATGTAAAACAGGGTAGCTTTGTGTTTGGTGGCATTGTGGTGCACTATTGCACACCTGAGGGATGCGGGTGGTGCTGTGGGATAAACCACAGAGCCTGGGGCTTGCTGATCAGAAGGTCGGCGGTTCGAATCCCCGCGACGGGGTGAGCTCCCATTGCTCGGTCCCTGCTCCTGCCAACCTAGCAGTTTGAAAGCACGTCAGGTACAAGTAGATAAATAGGTACCACTCTGGCGGGAAGGTAAACTGCATTTCCGTGCGCTGCTCTGGTTCGCCAGAAGTGGCTTAGTCATGCTGGCCACATGACCCAGAAGCTGTATGCTGGCTTCCTCGCCAATAGAGCGAGATGAGTGTCGCAACCCCAGAGTCGGTCACGACTGGACCTAATGGTCAGGGGTCCCTTTACCTTTATTGCACACCAGCTGGATAGACATAGTCTTTCCTGCTGCATGCCGTGCCTTATTTTCTATCTGTTGCATTTAGGGATGGAGGAGGAAATTGTTAGCATGCTTTTCATAATGGGAGAACTGAACCTGGTGCTCTTGAACTTGCTTGCAGGTCAGGACACAATGCCCCATCAGACTATGTACTGTTATGCATTTTGTTATCACAGAGTTGGAAGGAATCCTGAGGGTCATCTAGTCCAATGCAGGAATCTCAACTAAAGCATCCATTACAGATGGCTACCCAACCTCTGTTTAGAAACCTGCAAGGAAGGAGAGTCCACCCCCCCCCCAAGAGAGTCCATTCCACTGTCAAACTGCTCTTACAGTCAGGAAGTTATTCATGTTGTTTAGTCAGAATCTCCTTTCTTGTAACTTGAAGCCATTGGTTTGAGTCCTACCTTCTAGAGCAGGAAAAAAGATGCTTGCTCCATCTTCCATGTGACAGCCCTTTAGATATTAGAAGATGGAAATAATATCTCCTCATTTCCAGGCCAAATACCCAGCTCCTTCAACCATACCTCATAAGGCTTGGTTTCCAGCCCTTTGATCATCTTGGTTGCCCTCATTCCAGCATTCCACATTCCAGCTTGTCAATATTCTTCTTAAATTGTGGCGCCCAGAACTGGATACAATATTCCAGGTGTGGTCTGACCAAGGCAGAATTGTGTGGTACTATTACTTCCCTTGGTCTGGACACCATGCTCTTGGTCAGGTGGCTTCCACCACTCCTCCTCATCCAGCCAGTCTCTGACATTTGTGAAAGAGCCAAACTGTATGTAAGAAAGCTCTGAACATGCATTTGAGGACCCTTGAATAGGGAGGGAAGCGCCAATGCGAGCATTTGCTCAGACATAGCGACTTCATGCAAGTGGAGTGTTTTGCTTACATACTGCATTCAGCTCACATGAAGCATGGTCTCAACAACTCAGTCTCAACAACTGATCCACTGGGTGAGAGCTGTGTAGCTCATCTGGGCTGACGCTCCACCAAGTCTGTGGAGATTATGTTCTTGCTCATAGTTTACTGCCAGCTCGCTCCTGACAACTAGACTGAATTTTGAGCTGAACCATCAGGGTTTTGAAGGCTCCAGCAATGAATATCGAGATGAAGGTCTCTTGTATCGAGCGGAACACACGTTTGCTACTGCCGCTGTTCCTTACCTTGGTTTCTTTTTCAGTATCGATAAAGGAGCTTGATCAGTTGTGCCTTGGCAGACTTTGGCCCCTGCTCTAATCCAATAGGAATTCATATATGGACAAGCAGTTGTTGTTTGCGTTCCCCTGGGAGGAAAAGTTGAACCCAGTAGCAAGAACTGTATGCACCTAGCTTTCAATACAGGGCCAGCCCTCCCATGAGGCAGGCTGAGGCAGCTGCCTTGGGTGGCGGAATGAGAGGGGGCAGGGGAGCAGTAGGGGCTTCTTTGTGCGCTGCCTCTGCCACTGGCAGTGGCTTCCAGCGAGATCTCATTAAATCTCAGCAAAATCTCACTAGAGCTCATCAGAACCTGCTATCACCACCACTGCTTTGCAGGCACTGCCACGTGACCCAGGTAAGGGAGGCTTCCTCAGGCAGCAAAATGGGACACCCTGCCCCCCCCCCCATTTCAACAACAGAGCTCAGCATCTGTTTAGGGAGATGTAGCAGAGCCTCTCTGATTATCAGGGCTGTTGGAGACAATAGCTGAAATGGGAAAGCTCAATATTTAAATAAAGGTAAAGGTAAAGGGACCCCTGACAATTAAGTCCAGTCGTGAACGACTCTGGGGTTGTGGCGCTCATCTCACTTTAAAGGCTGAGGGAGCCGGCATCTGTCCGCTTCCACAGTTTTTCCGGGTCATGTGGCCAGCATGACGAAGCCGCTTCTGGCAGTGCACGGAAACACCATTTACCTTCCCACCGGTATGCATAAATAAACAATGTCTGTGTGAACTTCAGTACAAGCATTTATTCAACAGTTTGAAGCTACTAATAGTACTGGCTGTACTATTGGTGTTTCTTCCAACCTGAGCAGCCCAATCCTTTGCATTTTTACTCAAGAGTTTGCTCAATAAGGCTTGATCTCAAAAACATGGGGGGCAGAACTCAGCAGCAGAGGATGCCTGGGGTGTAGCAAGTCCCAGGTTCAACCCTTCAGCTTCATAGTTAAAAGCATCTCAGCCAGCATTAGAGATCTTGGAGTCTCACTTCTCACCAAGCGGCCTAGATCAATCAGTGGTCCGACTTGGTAGTAGGCAGAGTCTAATGGACACAAAGCTGGAGGCAGACAGAGCATTCAATAGTCACATTTTCACGGGGTGGAGACCTGCTCATAGTGATGTCTGCATTAATGCCCACTGCATTCAATCCAGCCCCAGCTTGGAAGAAGTACAACAAAAAGTGGTGGAAAGCAATCCTTTCCTTCCCCACTGGACTCAAAAAAGGAGGGGAATTACTTATGCCCGGTCTTGTCCTGGTGTAGATTTCCTGTATTTGTGGGGATGTTTGAGAAATGGGGGAGATGGGATTCAATGAAGGCTACACCGTTTCTGTGCGCAATTTAACGTGTTGTTGCTGACCTTCAAAGCTCTAAACAACCTCAGTCCTGTACACGTGAAGGAGTGTCTCCACCTCCATTGTTCAGCCTGGATGCTGAGGTCCAGCTCTGAGGGCCTTCTGGCAGTTCCCTCATTGCGAGAAGTGAGGTTACAGGGAACCAGGCAGAGGGCCTTCTCCATAGTGGTACCCACCCTGTAGAATGCCGTGTCAGATGACAAGGAAATGAACTGACATTTAGAACACATCTGAAGGCAGCCCTGTATAGGGAAGTTTTTAATGTTTGAAGTTTTACTGTTTTTAATGAGCGTGGGTGGCGCTTTGGGTTAAACCACAGAGCCTAGGGCTTGCCGATCAGAAGGTCAGCAGTTCAAATCCACACGACAGGGTGAGCTCCCGTTGCTCGGTCCCTGCTCCTGCCAACCTAGCAATTCGAAAGCATATCAAAGTGCAAGTAAATAAATAGGTACCGCTCCGGCGGGAAGGTAAACGGCATTTCCGTGTGCTGCTCTGGTTCGCCAGAAGTGGCTTAGTCATGCTGGCCACATGACCCGGAAGCTGTACGCCAGCTCCCTCGGCCAATAAAGCGAGATGAGCGCCGCAACCCCCGAGTCGGCCACGACTGGACCTAATGGTCAGGGGTCCCTTTACCTTTAAGCTGCCCAGAGTGGTTGGGGAAACCCAGTCAGGTGGGTGGCTTCTGATGATGCTCCTCCTCCCCCAGGCTACCCATGCCCCATCCAGAATTCTCCCCAGTTTAGGGGTGGAACTGTGGGCAGATCTCTGGAAAGGAGCATCTTAGCTGACAGAGCCTTTACACAGAGAATGGTGGCATCTCTGATCTTTTCAGAGATGGTGGATTTGAATTCTGGTGACATCAAGTCTTTCATCTCAACCCAATGCCCATCCATCAATTACCTAGTGAGTGTAGAACCATTAACTATTTATTCAGCAGTTAACTATTCAAGTACATGCTCTTCTGAGCAAGAAAACAACTGGTGTACAAAATGTGGCCAATGGAATATGATAATCAGAACATGCTAAGCAGGCAGTGTTACAAAGGTACTGCTCTTTAGCATGGAAACGAGCCAGAGGTAATAAAACCACCATAAAAACGTCAATATGACATATGGCAAAGCATTGGCTTTTTATGGCTACAACTTGTAATGAACTGGAAAACAACCCGAGCTGCCATTTTTACTTACGACTCTTGTTAAGTGGATCTTCAGCTTGCTTTAATATGAAAGCATTTGATGGAAATGTGATTAATGTGACAAAAGCCACATGGGAAGGTATATGCCTGTCTGTAGATCAACCCCCAATTAAAATAAAACTGAACTAAAAAGCGTTATGATGGCGGAAGTAATGTATGAATTTATCAAAGTGTGTTGTAACATTTCAGCATAGCTTTTGAACTGAATGGCTGAAAGCGAGTGTCACCCAAGTCTTTCCTGAAGTGATTATTTAATACTCTCCAGTTCTGAAGTTTAAAGCGCCAGAGGAGGGGAAAACCCTTTCAACATCTGTGTTCAAGTGAGCTGAGAGCCTGAGAGTGATTTAAGGTAACAGTGTGGAAAGGATGACTGCTCACCTGGCAACCTCTTCCTTCACACCCATTCATAAAGGCAGCTCTGGTGCTTTGCCAAAGGAAAAGCAACAGTGGCCCCTTTCCTCCCCCCCCCCAAAAAAACCATCTGGTTGTGAACCCATGGATTCTGATTCTGCATATGGCAGAAAATGTATGGATCCACAGAGGATTCTGGGTAAATACACATTAATAACAGTACTGATGTCACAAAGCTTTTCCTGGCCATTTCCTCTTACTGATCAGAAATTTTCAAAAATTGCCTTAATTAGAACCAGCAAAGGCTGCATCTCTGAAAATCTGTAGCAGTGTAAATATGTTACATTCAATTATTATTATTATTATAATTCTAAAGATGAGTTTTTAAAACGGAATTTTCAAGTTTATGCCAAAATCCTCATTTCCCCCATATTTCATACCACTTCACAACTTGATTACCGATCCCACACTTTTAAAAACTGCAATATTTTGATAAAGTTCTCACTTTGAGAAGGCTGAAAAGTACAAGACGGGGGGGGGGGCAGTTTAGAAACACTTTGAACTTTTGACATTTGAGGCCAAGTTCACAGGTCAGATTGACAAGGGATTTTTGTTTCTGCTACACTAATGCCACTTCTGTGACTGTAGTTCACCATATAGCTGAAGTTCCTATATCCATTAAGAGATTCTGGTAACTTTTAGCAGAACCCTTGGCCTGAACAATACTATTTTTGTTAAAATAAATGAAGTCATAGAATCATAGAATCATAGAGTTGGAAGAGACCACAAGGGCTATCGAGTCCAACCCCCTGCCAAGCAGGAAACACCATCAGAGCACTCCTGACATATGGTTGTCAAGCCTCTGCTTAAAGACCTCCAAAGAAGGAGACTCCACCACACTCCTTGGCAGCAAATTCCACTGTCGAACAGCTCTTACTGTCAGGAAGTTCTTCCTAATGTTTAGGTGGAATCTTCTTTCTTGTAGTTTGCAGTCTGTTGTCTTGTATCATTAGTTCAGGAAAATTTGGTAGAACACGGGCTGCATATATACTACAAATAATCCTGGGAACTGTAATTTATCCATCACATAGCTAAACCCCCAGCACTCTTAACAATATTCTTTGGGGGAAGTTATGTGCTTTAACACATAAATGGGACACGGGTGGCGCTGTGGGTTAAACCACAGAGCCTAGGACTTGCCAATCAGAAGGTTGGCGGTTTGAATCCCCCATAACAGGGTGAGCTCCCGTTGCTCAGTCCCTGCTCCTGCCAACCTAGCAGTTCGAAAGCACGTCAAAGTGCAAGTAGATACATAGATACCACTCCGGTGGGAAGGTAAACAGCGTTTCCGTGTGCTGCTCTGGTTCGCCAGAAGCGGCGTAGTCATGCTGGCCACATGACCTGGAAGCTGTACGCCGCTCCCTTGGCCAATAAAGCGAGATGAGCGCCGCAACCCCAGAGTCGGTCACGACTGGACCTAATGGTCAGGGGTCCCTTTACCTTTACGTGCTTTAAAAGAATGGCAAGTACGCTTCCACATTCTGCTTTTTTAAATTCAACAGGAATAGTGGATACAGAGATCATATTCCCTGCTGTCCTGAGCCACATAAAGAGAACATACACCTGAAAGTGTGGAGTGGAGTCAATTATTTGCAGTAATTCTAAGTGCAATCCTAACAGTTCAATGGGATGTACTTGCTAGGAACTGTGCTTGAGACTGGCTCATAAGCCTCCATCCCACACAAATAAAATTCACCTAGATGTCATTAGCACTCGCCTTTGAGAATGGCCAATTGAATGGTGGAACTTATTTCTGAATAATCACACCCAGAATCAAGGCTGTATTCACTATCCCAGCTGGCAGAGGGACGGGTTGATGCTTATGGCTGCTCAAATTATGTCAATGACCAATAAATCAAATGAATACATAATTTGCATTGGAAAACACCTGTCATTGGTACCTTCAAAGGCCTCTGCCAGATTATCAGGGGCAGCTGGCACCCGTAAGACTCGCCCTGAATCCGTCTTCTCACAAAACCTTTATGGTGTCCATGTTAACACACAACCATCAAAGCAGAAGAGTTTATTGCATTTGTAGTAGAAATGTTTCAAATAACAGCTGTGGCACTTTAGGAATAGAAAACATATGCTCAGTAGATATTTCGCTGGGTCAACCTAAGGTGTGCAGCTACAATACGGGCGACAGACAGACCAAACCTACCTGGCAAAATTCAATCGTGGTTTCACCTTTGATTCACAGCACGTACCCTTTGCTCGTGTGGAAGCCGGATTGATTTCTCCAAATTGACACCACCATTTTGTAATCTTTAGAACATCTTCGGTGACAACCCCCAAGCCATGTAAACAAAAACTCCTTGTGCAAAATTTTGTGTAAGCTCCGTTGGAATGAATGAGAGACATGTCAGAGCATCGCCGTTTTGAAGTGTGTTCCAAGACACAGGTACCCAGATATTGGTATCAAATCTAGTGATCTTGGGTATTCAGGTATCCAGAAAAGCTAAGGAGGAGATTCAAAATTAAATGGGAGTGCCCATGTCCAATGTATTTGGCAGTCTTACCAAGACTGCTGAGCAATCCAGGTTAGCAAAGAATTTGTAAGGTTTGTGGCAAGAAAGTTGGGGCAGCCAGCATCTACGTGGAAATACATTCCTCTGAATTTAATGGGATTTAAACACATTAAACATGCTTATAATTTATATTTATTTATTTATAAAATTTATATCCCGCTCAAATTTAGACTATGCCTATTGCAGATAATGTGGAGGTACATGAAAATCCCTCGGCAATAATTAAGAAAGGCCCGATTCTTCAAACCATGAGCTAATACACAGGCAAAAAAAAAAATTACACACCGATAATGGTAAACAAGAACAGAGGCCTTAATAAGACAGGCTGTGAATGGCAAATGTCGTCCTTCCATCACACGTCAGTTTGCGTTCCATCATCCGTCATGCGAGGAGGATGGCAAAGTACCGTCGTTTTTGTTTCATTTTTCGACCCACTTCCCATAGAACACCAATGCTCATCACTTCTTTTGGCGACTTTACCATTGAACACTCAGCACGCCTGCATTATCCTATGTGCAGCACTGGCATACCTGTGGTTAGGAATGACCATTTAAGAGAGGTGGCTATAATAGGTCACATTTCTAACCCCAAATCCTATTGCTCAGGGTTACCGTATTTTTCGCTCTATAGGACACACTTTTTCCCCTCCAAAAATTAAGGGGAAATGTGTGTGCATCCTATGGAGCGAATGCAGGCTCCTTGGCTTCAGCGATAGCAACACGAAGCCTCTGAAGCGCAGAGGGAGAGCTCCCCCCGCGCTCCGGAGGCTTCACGTTGCTTTCGCTGAAGCCTGGAGAGCGAGAGGGGTTGGTGTGCACCGACCCCTTTTGCTCTCCAGGCTTCAGGGATAGCTGCCTGAAGCCTTTGGAGCGCAGCGGGAACTTGTGCTGCGCTCCGAAGGCTTTGGGTTCTTTTTGCTGAAGCCAGGAGAGCAAGACTCTCCTGGCTTCAGCAGAGAGGGAGAGCTGCCCAGCGCCCCTTCAGCTAAGTGGGAGGAGAAATGGAAGGGGCTCCGTTTCTCCTGCCGCTTCGCTGAAGGGGCGCTGAGCAGAGAGGGGGAGATTTTTTTTCCCCGTTCTCCCCCTCCTATGGTCCGGTGCGTCCTATGGTCCGGTGCATCCTACAGAGCGAAAAATACGGTAATTGGGTATTATGGAGGTGAGTAGAGTTCTGCCTCCCTCTTCCCCTACCCTCTCTCGGGGCAACTATCTTGCGCAGCTTACTGATGGGTTTCTGCACAGGCCCTGGAACTGAGACGAGAAGAGCATGTGCACCTCTAGTGCGGTGGTGCCTGGCTGTTTGCCTCCCCATTTTGCATTAGTTTTATCTGAAGCTACAGTATTACCCGTGCGACAGAATCACACAGAAAGGGAGCACAGAGCTTTTGACGCCTGTTTAAAAATAACCCTAAAAGAGGTCACAACATGCCACAGACCTAAGTGAGGGAGTTGTGTCGCTAGTGGCATCGAGGGAGTCTGACATTTCACCCGGCACATGCAAATGAATCTCACATGGAGGAAACTGCACTTCCCCAGCAATTAAAAAAAAAAAAATGTTGCATTGTTTGAATCCTAGAAAAATGCACTGTTTAGACAACCGATTTGCTACTCTGAGGAGGAGACTGGGTGGATTCTCTGCATCACGTGAGTAATGGCTGCACACTTAGTGTTTCCAGAAGACCCTTTTTTGCACAATATCTATGCAGGGGGCGTGATCTCAAATGTAAGCACTCCTTCCGAAGTAAACTTAACCACTGTTGCATATTTGATTTTTGGCAGTTTCGTGAGTGAAATCAATAAGCACCAGCTATTTGTTTAAAGTCCCTTCTTGTTGGAAAATAATCTGTGATTTCTTTTGCGAAGAACAAGATTTGTTGAACAGAAAGAAACACAGGAGAGGAGCCTAGAAGAGAAGAGGAGCAGAAAGCCATTGTAACAAACCAAACAAATATATGACATTCAAGATCCTAAATAAAGTACTGTTAAAAGCTATATTTCTTATATTTGAGGACCTAGCATCTATAACAACCTGGAAAAAAAATCTTTATTTTTTGATCAAAAATATGTATAGAAATGCCTGTTTTTGAGACAAATATCATACATTTTTTTTCTTTTAAAAAATAAATTAAATATACATGTCTTCTGTTAAAACTCTATATAGATTTTAAAAGGTTTAGATCATTGGAAAATATGGTCCAGTTTTGCTGTATCCCCACCCCACCCCAAACTGAAATGAATTAAATAACAAAATGATCCCCCCTTCCCCTCCCTCCTCTTCCCCCATGCCCACAAGTGCATATTCATCATATTCATAATTCCCTGGAGTCAATTTTTATTCTTCTTTTAAGAACCGTCTTTAACTTTGTTTTGTATTATCACTTGTCAGCTCAGAGGCACACCACTATAAATCTTGAAAAATCTGACAATCGCAGACGAGGGCAGCATAATGGGATTGTGTTTCTTCCTTTCTTTCGTGTTCACAAAAACCAGCATGATTATCCTTATTATAATTAAATATAAATATAGCGAGTTGTACAACATTGTCCTTTGCTTTTGGGGCAATTGGGGGAAAGGGGAGCCAAGTCCTTTAAAAGGAAGGCCCACCCCCACCCCCGGCCAAAGAGTGTCACCCATTCACAACTAGCTTGTTTATTGCTAACTATCAGGCAGCATTACACAACTTTAAATAGAACTCTCTCCCCCGGAAACGGCCACAGTGGCCTTTTTCGTCTTTTGCACTGTCACTCAAATGCTTCTGTGTCTAAGTTCTGCTTTGCCATCGGACCTTCTCTGCGTGTGCCAAAGGATGCAGCCACACTGGCCTCGGGCTTCCACAGGTGGCTGAAGGGCAGAAGCAGCGACCGAGGTTGAGGGTGGGCAGACAGGGTCAGGCCCAGCTTCCTTTCCCTTTTCCCTCTGGATTTTGCAACAGGAGTTTCCCGTTTTCCAGGGGCGCAAGCATTTGCCTTTGACCTTTTGGGAATTCCTTCATCATTCCTTTGTCACAGTAACAACAAACGGCAACAGCAGCAACAACAACAAAACCCTTTCTCCGCATTTCTCTGCAAAATCGCTTCTTCTTTTTTTGGGAATAATTGGTTTTGTTCAATTTGGTTTCTTTCCCCCCCCCCACCTTGCTGACTCAAAGAAGTCTGCATAGAGTGTACCGCAGGATAGACTCCGCGTAGCCTTTTAGCACTGGTAATGAATGTGCTGGTGTTGGTGAACTTTGCCTTCAATGTGTGAATGCGTGTGAGTGTGGATGTCCGTGTAAATCTTTGGGTACATTTTGGAAGCCATGTTTGGGGCCAGGGCAGACCCTTGGCTCAGCAGCTGCTGCTGCTGTTGCTGCTGCTGCTGGGCTCCTACATATTCCTCGTAGTTTATGGAGGAGATGCAGTCTTTGTCGGGGACTTGCGGCACACAGACCCGGTCCCGGGGGTGCGGCCTGTGCATAGGGGCTGCCGCGGGAGGAGAGCATGGCTTTTTCTTGGTCTGGCAGAGCCACAGAAGGATTGTTCCAAAGATGAAGACAGCTCCAGCTGGGATTCCAATGATCACAGGCCATGGAAGGCTGCTGGCAGAAGGAGCCACGGGAGGGCTGGGTGGCTTAGGATCTGGACGGCCCATTGCACGGGAACAGAAAGAGAGAGCAAGAGAGCAAAAAGGTTAATTAGAAGCAGGCCAGGGAGATTCAGATCAGATGTCAGGTACACAGAAGCTTGCACATGCTCCCCTGAATTGTGTTTTACCTACATTGGCTCCCAGTACGTTTCCAAGCACAATTCAAAGTGTTGGCGCTGACCTTTAAAGCCCTAAACGGCCTCAGTCCTGTATGCCCAAAGGAGCGTCTCCACCCCCATCGTTCTACCCGGATACTGAGGTCCAGCTCCGAGGGCCTTCTGGCGGTTCCCTCACTGCAAGAAGCCAAGTTACAGGGAACCAGGCAGAGGGCCTTCTCGGTGGTGGCACCCGCCCTGTGGAACGCCCTCCCACCAGATGTCAAAGAGAGCAACAGCTATCTGACTTTTAGAAGACATCTGAAGGCAGCCCTGTTTAGGGAAGCTTTTAATGTTTGATGTAACACAGTATTTTAATATTTTTTTGGAAGCTGCCCAGAGTGGCTGGGGAAGCCCAGCCAGATGGGCAGGGTATAAATATTATTATTATTATTATTATTATTATTATTATTATTATTATTATTTACTTGTCAGAGTGACACATAAGGATGGTTTCCTAACACCAGCACTTGGTAATAAGGCAGCTCAGAGCAGATAGAGAAATGAAGCTCCTGTTAACAATGTCTTCTTCGCATCAGCGCGCCAGGAGTCGGGACTTGAGCTATGCGACTTAGTTATGCACTTCAGCCTAGATACATCTCAGCTGCAAAGGCTGGCTTTGTTCACCGCTGAATTCTGCTGCAATGCAGAGTATCTGGGCTGCAGTAAACCAAGCATTTCACCGGGACTAAACCTTCGGTTAACATAGAAGGAGGTTCTCAATGCTGCTTTTGCCATGCTACTGATAAACATGGGTCAGGGGTCAGCTGAATGAGGCAGAGTTGCAGCACCCCTATATCTGCCCCATCCCTCACCTCACCAGTCAAGACTCCACCAATCGCAACATTGCCGGAAAGGTCTGCCAGAGGAAGGAGTAATTTTTAAACCAGTAAGGGAAGGGAGGAAGCCAGGAATGATATGAGGAAATTGTCGCCCCTGTGTTCCTGATTTAAAGCCTAATTTTTATTGATTTTCTCTTTTTTGTGAGTTTATCGATGAATTTCTAAAATGAAGAGTTTTGGTTCTAAACTCGTCTGGCTATATATCACATTGACTGACTCCCCATCCTTCCCTAAGCCTGGAAGTTACTTCCCATCCTCCCCTTCTCAAATTCCAAATCGCTTTTTCCCGAAGCCTCTTTTAATTAATAAATAGTGATACTTGGGTATTTGCTACGCGTTTGCACAATCAATAGAATAAAAAATGTGACAAGGAATATCCCATGTAACCACTGTTGTGCCTGTGGGACAAATTGAGGACTTTGTCAATTGTACAGAAGGAAGAAAGCATGTTCTGCAATGTTTTTACCACTGCAACACCCAAAGGGTCATGTAGGGAGTTCAGTGTGCATTATAGGCTCATGTATGTGGGTATGTCCACCAGAAAAATTAAAAAGAGGGTATTAGAGGATAAAAGCTGCACTCGGTAATCATAGAATGTAGGTCCCTTTGGCGAAACACTTTACTGAATATGGACTTAAGTTTCGGACCCTACGAAGAACAAATTGAGAAGGTGGTAACTGGATTGGGTAGTCACCCTGAAGATCTTAATATGCCAGGTGGATTAAATGAAGAGGGAAACTGATCTCCTATACTATAGCTTATAGTGAATTTGTTTACTATGTGCATAATGATGGGATGTCAGTTATTTTAATAACTGGCCGTTGAGGATATTTGAGTTATTGTATAAAGTGGTACCTCGGGTTACAGACGCTTCAGGTTATGTGTTTTTGGGTTGCGCACCATGCCGAACCTGGAAGTACCGGAATGGGTTACTTCCGGGTTTTGGGGCTCACGCTTGCGCAGAAGCAGTAAATCGCGCTTTGCGCATGCGCATAAGTGCCGAATTACGACCCGCGCATGCACAGACGCGGCGCTGTGGGTTGTGAATGTGCCTCCTGCATGGATCATGTTCGCAACCCGATGTTCCACTATACTTTCTACAGCTAGAAGGTTAAGCATCCTGGAAGAGATCATCTTCACCTAGCAGTTTTAGAGCTGTGGGAGGATTTTCCACTGTGTTCAAAGTTAACTGATAACACCGTTGCGAAAAGGGTGGACTGGGAGGTAGCTCTGTGTCCTCCTCCTCTGACAGTTCCAGGGGCCTTTCGTCAGACTTAATGATTTTAGATGATGATTCATGGCAATGTCTTCTTAATGGTTTTTAGAATTAATAACAATCTTCAGATGCCTGTAACAGAACTAGAGACTAAAGGGGCAAGTAGCTAACGCTGAGCAAGATTTGCTTAGTATAATCTGTTGTAATCTTGGACTATATTCTTTTTATAATTCAAAGAACTTCTCTTTTTTATTTCTTGTGCTGGATTTAAATATATTGAATTTGGACTACTATTTATTCCAGTTTTGAAATTTTTATACAGAAGTTACAGGTGAATGCTAAGGTTGTATAACATACTGTTTTTTTAAACAATATTTCCTACCTTATCAGAGGCACGAAACCACTATTATTGGTACAGGGTTTTGTGTTAAGATTACAAATGTTTATTTACTGAAGACGCCTTGTTGAAATGCGCCTGGCTGGTTCATCTAAGGAGAACTCACTTTCTTGGCATTTAACCCATAAGCAGAATATGAGAAGGCATTCTTGGTGCTTGTCTGTAGGGTGTATTTCATGGAATATTAGAAATTATCTTCATGTTTCTGACCTACAGTCAGTTAGCTTTGTCTTTTTGAAGTGGTGTTCTGTACAGGAGAGTGGAACTTTCTGTGTATGCTTTACCTGAGAACTCAGCCAGCCCATTTTAAGGACCACAACAATAAACTCCAGGAACGAATGAAGGACAGGTTAGGGCTCAAAAAACAAGGGAATAACCTAGCACCTCACCTGGTAGCACTGTGAGAAATGCGCTTCGGAAGCTGTATCCCATGGTGTTTGCCCCTAGGCAGATGTACATTCCAGCATCCTCTTCCTTAGCCCTTGTGATCATGAGCTTGTTCAGGTAGGAGCCATCAGGACGCGACCAGACCTCTCCTGTAGGCAACACCACAAACTTCTGCCCCCCGACATCGATGGTGGAATTGTATTTGTTCTCGGTGCCATACTCCACTCTCTTCAGCCACTGAATGACAGGCTTGACGTCACTCCTCACCTTACACTGGAACGAGGTCGTCCCCCCATAGTCTACCGTTGTGTTCACCGGATGTGTCCCGGTAAGAATTGGCTTGGATCTTGTTCTCTCTGGAAGTAAGAACAAACCGGTTAGAGTCCGCGACCAGAAGGAGGAGGAATATCAGGAAGAATGGAATAAATTTAATGATTATTTAGCTAAATTTGTTAAGTTAAATTAGCCGGAAATAGCTTCCAGATTTTTAACGGGCTTAGGATTGTATTTATGTTAAGTGATAAAATAATATGTTTAATACTATAAGGAGAAGATTTAAAGATGTTAATGTTTAAGTTAAATTCTATAAAAGTTGGGATTTGGAAAACCGTTATAAGGACATGCAATGAAATTCAACCAAGGGGAAATGAGGAAGTCACTCTACAAAGTTAATAACTGTTATTTCTAATAAGGTTATGATTTATGTTTGTTATGTTTGGCATGTTTGTTTGTTTGGTGTGTTTGTTTGTCTATAACATTGTAAAAACCAATAAATATTTTTTTTGGGGGGGGGGGAAGGAAGTAAGAACAAACCAAACAACTTTTTTTAATGCATTCAGAAATCTTCCTTCTGGTGGACTATGATGGACTGTTAACAAAACTCTGGATTCCCCCTCACCTTTAGGCACAGTATGCTTTTAAGCTGCTTCACATATGCACTGAGCATGCAGACTGTGGGGCTGCTTTACATGTGAGGGGTCATCTGACCATTCCTTCCTTCCTTCCTTCCTTCCTTCCTTCCTTCCTTCCTTCCTTCCTTCCTTCCTTTATAATGCTGTTAAATCGGCCACACTTGTATATGGTCCATTACCAGCAAAATGCAACACTGTCACATTTTACTTCGAAAGGGGAAACATCCCCAAAATGTGGGGAATGGTGAAAAGAGGTCGAAAGGTAAAATCACGAGAGTCAAACCTCTGCAAAACTCTTGGGAGTTGTTTAAAACTACAATGTTAGAAGCACAAGGGTCAAGAGAACGCCAGTGTGGTTAATGAGCAGTGTCAAAGTAGCTATAAGAGGCAAGAAGGCTTCTTTTAGAAAATAGAAACCTTTTCTGTTTCTGTTTAGATTAGTTTATTGTATTGTATTGTATTGTATTGTATTGTATTGTATTGTATTGTGTTGTATTGTATTATGAAAAGCCTTAATAAAATCTTACTACTACTAATAGAAATCTTGTCTGAATGAGAACTAAAAGGAATATAAATGTTGACAAAGTAAATGCAAGCAGACAATAAGGGATGCTTTAAAAAAAAAAAGAATACATTAGTAGCAGGAGACTGGTTAGGGAGGCATTTGGACCTTTGGATGACAAGAGAGTCAAAGATGTGCTAAAGGAAGATAAGGAGATTACAGAGAGGATGAATGAATTCTCTGCAGGTCTTCACAGTGGAAGATACAGGTCAGATCCCTGTGGCTGAACTAATTTTCACAATAAGGGAGCCTGAGGAACTCAGACAAATATTGGTGCTGAGACACAAAGTTCTGGCCTTGTTGACAAAAGCAAAACTGACAAATTACCAGGTCTGGATGGCATCCAGCTGATAGTGCTCAAAGAACTCAATTATGAAATTCCTGATCTTCTAACAAAAACATGCAACTTGTCTCTAAGATCAGCCTCCGCATTTGAGGACAGGAAAATGGTCAACATAACACCAGTTTTTTAAAAAGGGTATCCAAAGGGGGGGGGGGGGAGAGGCTGGCTGGAAATTGCAGGCCAGTTAGCTTAAGATCCATCCTAGGAAAACTGGTGGGAAGTATTGTTAAAGATAAAACAACCAACCATATAGAAGAGCAAGCCTCATAGAAACCACATTGGTTCTGCTTCACACCCTCCCCAAGTGCCTTGCACTGCGATAATGCTGCTTGCTTGCTTTCCTGAATGGAGGATGGAAAAGAATGTGCAGGAACCTGCTTTTTGCATGGCTGAAATGTGGCCTACAAAAGTACCGTATTTTTCGCTCTATAGGACGCACTTTCCCCCCTCCAAAAATTAAGGGGAAATGTGTGTGCGTCCTATGGAGCGAATGCAGGCTCCTTGGCTTCAGCGAAAGCAACGCGAAGCCTCCAAAGCGCAGAGGGAGCGCTCCCTCCGCACTCCGGAGGCTTCGCGTTGCTTTTGCTGAAGCCTGGAGAGCGAGAGGGGTCGGTGCGCACCGACCCCCTCACTCTCCAGGCTTCAGGGATAGCTGCCTGAAGCCTTTGGAGCGCAGCGGGAACTTGCGCTGGGCTCCGAAGGCTTCAGGTTCTTTTTGCTGAGGCCGGAAGAGCAAGACTCTCCTGGCTTCAGCAGAGAGGGAGAGCTGCGCAGCGCCCCTTCAGCGAAGCGGGAGGAGAAATGGAAGGGGCTCCGTTTCCCCTGCCGCTTCGCTGCAGGGGCGCTGAGCAGAGAGGGGGAGAATTTTTTTTCTTGTTCTCCCCCTCTAAGACAAGGTGCGTCCTATGGTCGGGTGCATCCTATAGAGCAAAAAATACGGTAAGCATTTCCTCTGTTGCCCACTTATATTTGGTCTCTGGTCCTGCCCAACCCTGCCAGGTGGCCCCTAAAAGGTTATCCTCAGGCTGTTAAAAGGTCCCCCATCCCTGTCATAAATTATACTAACACGTTTGTGGCAGACACAAGCTGGAAAGAGTTAAATTTTGATAAGCAGGTGACAAGTGACCAGTAGCTTAGAGAGAAGGGTTAAGTGAGGAAATGGAGTAAATCCTGAACTACCCCTCAGCCTTCTGCCAAAATATTAAGAAACCCTTCAAACCTTTATCTGCCTAAATCTGGCAACTTTCATTCTTAGCCTGCCAAAGCTCATGAAAACAAAGGATATATACATCTTTGGCTTGATAAAAGCCAAGATAAATGGGGAGCAGAAGAGAACTTGTTACAAGTGCTGCCTGGTTTTGATGAAGTAAAAATGCCGCCTCTGACATTAAGATGAGGCTTGATTCATTTCCATGTCTCTGCTCCCGGTTTTAATGTAAACACATGTTTTTATTGCCTCCACAGAGCTGCCTTTTTATCATTACCAGATGTCCAGCAGGTTTGTATACTCAACACAAAACAGAATCCTGCCACATGTGCTTTTCATTCACATTTTTACACAGAAAAAGAGTTATCATTGAGCAGATGATTCCCTTTGGATGTGGGAATTTCCACAGCAGAACTAATTTTATTACGCCAAAAACCAAGGGGTACAAATCAGATCTATTAAATCAATGAGAGTGGTGGTGCTCACTTCAGTGGATGTGACTTGGACCTACATATTGTTGAAGCAGACAATATAATGGCACTGCCATAAGGTCACATTGTGCATAGTACTGCAGGTTAGTAACTGTTATGTTTCATCCTAAGCAACACCTAGGAAAAGCACGTAGCAGATACCATGTGGCCCACTGGTTGTTGGACAGAACATCAGAGCTTTCCTCCTGCAGTCTCTCTTCTAGTATAATAATAATAATAGTCTTCTGAGTCAACATAGAGTAATGTTGTAACACCAGATCTTGATTTGGCACAGAAAACAAATGAGATGGAGGAGACAGTTCACAAAATCACAAAGAAAGGCAATGATAGTGGTGACGTGGGAATGATCTAATCACCCACAAGCCTTACTTTTTCAATAATTCAAGTGATGAGATTCTACCATTTCTCTTCAGTGACTTTTAGCTGCCCCAGTTATTTGCAATTCTGTCACTGAGCCCAAAACACAAAGCACTGCCGATATGAAAAAGGAACGTTTTCCGGTGTTCCTTTACGTGATAAAAACGTCAACGCACAATTACCACCTCTTCAAATACTTTTCCTTTTGACAAATTATAGCTTTCTGTTAGAGTGGATCTCTACCCATCAACTCTCCTGACAGCAGAGTATCCGTTTAGGATTAGTATATCTGTCCCAAGAGTTCTGCTGCTAAGATTTTGTAATCGTTTTATGGGTCCAAAATCAGGAACAGATCCAGGAATCCCAGGTCTTCCCAATTGCTTAGCCTCTTTTTACAGACTCGACCCAGTCAGATAGCTGTGAAAAGTTCTCATTAGCTTTGTTCTACATTTCCTGTCTATATCTGAGCCAATAAAACTTATCTCTTTGCACATGCTACCTCTCTGCATGTTGTTGGGTCCACTACAGTATTTACATCACAAAGAGGTGTAGAGTTTGGGGATCATCATTGTATGCGTTTCATTTCTGAGTCCTAAGCCTGGAAGCAAACCCATCTGATTTAAGTGGGACTTACCGTATTTTTCGCTCTATAGGACGCACTTTTTCCTCTCCAAAAATTGAGGGGAAATGTGTGTGCGTCCTATGGAGTGATTGCAGGCTCCTTGGCTTCAACAATAGCAACGCTAAGCCTCCGAAGGGCAGAGGGAGCACGCCCTCCGTGCTCCAAAGGTTTCACGTTGCTTTCGCTGAAGCCTGGAGAGTGAGAGGCGTCGGTGCGCACTGACCCCTCTCACTCTCCAGGCTTCAGGGATAGCTGTGCGCAGCCCCTCCGGCAGGGAGAGGCTGCACATGGCTATGGCTTCTTTAGCCCCGTGCAGCTTCTCCCAGGAGGGAGAGGTTGCGTGGGGCTAAAGAGGAAGCCAAAGCAGCCAGCGGGATCCATCCCGCTGGCTGCCTTGGCTTGTGACATAGCCGCGCGCAACCCCTCCGGCAGGGAGAGGTTGCGCGCATCCTGTACGCTGCTCTTTGGGGCTGGGGTGGAAATAAGATTATTTTTCTTGATTTCCCCCCCCTAAAAACTGGGTGCGCCCTATGGAGCGAAAAATACGGTACATCCAGATGCTTCAGTACTTACGTATCACTTCAACTTTGTAGGTAGCGTTGATTTCCCCAATTCTGTTGAATACTCGGCAGGTGTACTTCCCACTGTCCTCTGGCTTCAGGTTCTTCAAATTCAGCGTCCACTTCTTCCTTTTGTTCTCCCCCATCACCTGCGGCATAAGAGGCTTGTTGTCTTTTAACCAGCTGATGTCCGGGCGAGGATTCCCGCTAGCCATGCATTTCAAGCGTACCGAACTCCCAACAGGTCGGGCAATCACTCTCCTTCTCATTTTGGCCGGCTGAGTGAACCGAGGGCGAGCTGCAAAGGCAAGCAAGGCATCAAGGGGGGGAAGAAAACTGCCAAAACGGTATGATGATGATGATGATGATGATAATAATAATAATAATAATAATAATAATAATAATAATAATAATAATTTATTATTTATACCCTGCCCATCTGGCTGAGTTTCCCCAGCCACTCTGGGCGGCTCCCAATCAAGTGTTAAAAACAATACAGCGTTACATATTAAAAACTTCCCTGAACAGGGCTGCCTTAAGATGTCTTCTGAATGTCAGGTAGTTGTTTATCTCTTTGACATCTGATGGGAGGGCGGGCGCCACTACCGAGAAGGCCCTCTGTCTGGTTCCCTGTAGCCTCACTTCTCGCAGAGAGGGAACCGCCAGAAGGCCCTCGGCGCTGGACCTCAGTGTCCAGGCAGAACGATGGGTGTGGAGACGCTCCTTCAGATATACAGGACCGAGGCCGTTTAGGGCTTTAAAGGTCAGCACCAACACTTTGAATCGTGCTCGGAAACGTACTGGGTATACAGTGAGTCAGAGGGTTATGCCCATGAGCAACGAAAGCCAAATCTATAAGGCACTAAGCTACACAGGTGATGCAGAGTCCATCATCGAGTACAGCATCCTACTAGCCTTACAGTTCTTTAGTGCTAACATTTGGGAACCTTCCAAAACCATCAACACAAGGAAGAATCAGAAGCACACAGAACAATAGTATGAGATAGGTATTACTGTTGTACATGTACACATTGCATTTTACCAAGTTCCTGTTTATCGCAACTTCTTTCTCCTAACAAGAATTATAGGCCAAGTACGAGGCTTCCCACCAAGTACCAAACTTGCTTTGAAAAGCACTCAATTTGTCTGAGCTACCTCACAGAACCCTGTGTGTGGTTCTGAGAGAGAGGGGGGGGGGTGGAGATTGTATCAAAGCTTTTTCAAAGAAAGCTAATAAAAACCCATGGACTACCTTTATCCTTTTCAAAAATCTATCTGTGATACTCCAGATCCATTTCAATCAGGGTTTAGGCCTAGTTTTGGTATGGGAAATTCCTTGATCACCCTGTATGATCAGCTCTGTTGGGAGAGAGACAGGAACCGTGTGCCCTTGTTAATTCTTCCTGATATCTAAGCAGCCTTCGATACCGTCGACCGTGGCATTCTTCTGAAGTGACTGTCCAAGCTGGGTTGGGTGGCACCAAGCCAGTTGTATTTGGGTTATTTTCTGAGGGTGGTGCCATGAGGTTTGTTTTTATCCCCCATGCTTTTTTAACACCTACATGAAACCAGTGAGTGGCGTCATCTGGAGTTGGAGAGTAAGTTGTCAACAATACACTGATGATATAGAGCTCTTCTTTGCACCTGCCATCTTATAACATAAGTGCTCTTAAAATTAAACACTCTGAATGTACTAATTTTAATTACTGAGATACGTTGATATGTGTGCATTCTATAAAGGTAAAGGACCCCTGGACGGTTAAGTCCAGTCAAAGGTGATTATGAAGTGCGGCGCTCATCTCGAGCCGGCGTTTGTCCACAGACAGCTTTCCAGGTCATGTGGCCAGCAGGACTAAACTGCTTCTGGCACAACGGAACACCGTGATGGAAACCAGAGCACACAGAAATGCTGGTTACCTTCCCGCCAGAGTGGTACCAATTTATCTACTTGCACTGGTGTGCTTTCAAACTGCTAGGTTGGCAGGACCTGGGACAGAGCAACGGGAGCTTACTCTGTCGCGGGGATTCGAACCACCAACCTTCCGATCGGCAAGCCCAAGAGGCTCAGTGGTTTAGACCACAGTGCCACCTGCTTCCCTACACATTGATACCTCACTGGATCACTTATTTTACAAAGATGGGCTGAAAAATTTAGAATGAAGAGATGAATAGATCTTTTTCTGATCAATAAAGCAATCCATAGGTGTGTGCTGTAGGGAATGGTGGACAGTGCCATGTTCCCATAGGGGCTTCTGACAATTCCAGCATGCAGCTGGGCAAATGTACCGTATTTTTTGCTCTATAAGACTCACTTTTTCCCTCCTAAAAAGTAAGGGGAAATGTGTGTGCGTCTTATGGAGCGGATGCAGGCTGCGCAGCTATCCCAGAAGCCAGAACAGCAAGAGGGATTGCTGCTTTCACTGCGCAGCGATCCCTCTTGCTGTTCTGGCTTCTGGGATTCAGAATATTTTTTTTCTTGTTTTCCTCTCCCAAAAACTAGGTGCGTCTTGTGGTCTGGTGCGTCTTATAGAGCGAAAAATATGGTGATCTGCCTACATGCAGGGGACGGACTGGAGACAGTTATGCCCTCCTCCCAGCCATTCTTCCTTATCTTCAGGCCAAACAACAAAACAGAGTGTGGCGGCTCCTCTTTCCCAACACACAACGTGGAAACGGAAAGGATATGTGTAGCTCTCACTATGTGAGCAGGCTTTAAAGTGCAGACTTTCCCTCATAACCTCATCTCCGTTCCCCCTCCTGTTCAGCCTGTCCATCTATTCTCACACACTGACCTCATATTTCGGATACATCTGATGGGGGAATCCAGCTCAAACATCTCCCTTATGTACATTGTACCTCCAGGAACATTTTTAGCCAGAGCAGCAAGTGTCCCCTTCTCCACCCCACCCTGACATTCTGGGTCTCGGCCACGTCAGGATATTTTATTTCAAACTCTTTCTTGCGCAGCACAGAAATGCTTTGCTCTCTGCTCATGGGCTTTCATGTGTAACCCAATGAACGGGAGTGACTCCGGCATTCAACGATCTAGCAGACAGCTGGAGTGACAAGTGTGATATCCTAGCTCATTCTGTAGGGACTGGTGTGTAAATGTGTAGGTATTCCCCAGATCATCTCCCTGAAAGCGGGAGGCATCCCTTGCAGCGAAAACAATCACGCTCCATGGGAGCTTCAAAAGACAACCCCGTTTGTCAGCAGAGCTATTAGATGTCTGAGCAACACCACACCAACTGATCTAGAAGGTAAAAATCCCAGTCCTGCTAAAGCAACTGTTAAGGAAAAGGTCCTTAAGGAAAAAGAGGTCCAAACTGCTCACCCTCACGACTTACTCTCAGTCTAGCGCCATTCCTTTCACTTCTAGTCTATCAATCTACCTTGCCACACACGGGTGCCATTTTGAGGCATTTGCTCCTGCACCAATTCATTCAGATTTGCCATGTTGCTTTTATTGCAATTGCTACTACAGTGGTACCTCGGGTTACATACGCTTCAGGTTACATACGCTTCAGGTTACAGACTCTGCTAACCCAGAAATAGTACCTCGGTTTAAGTACTTTGCTTCAGGATGAGAACAGAAATAATGCTCCGGCGGCGTGGCAACAGCGGGAGGCCCCATGAGCTAAAGTGGTGCTTCAGGTTACGAACAGTTTCAGCTTAAGAAGGGAAATCTGGAATGAATTAAGTACTTAACCCGAGGTACCGCTGTACAATTATCTGTATGCATTGTTGTGGTGTTTGTCCATTCTTTGGGGATATGTTTGTTTTGGGGGAGAGAAAGGGTTAATAGGTTGACCAATAAGAAAGCCCGGGGGCGGAGCCTACCTGACTTTGAGGCTCAGCCCAGAGGTTTTGGCAGTTAGTTCGGTTGGTTCTTTGGGGGGGGGGGAAGAGACAGAGGAGTCAGAGTGAGTTAGAGACAGGGACAAGACTGAGAGGGAATAGAGTGACAGCGTTTGGAATATATTGTAAAACTTGTTTGTGTTTGAAATAAACTTTAAACTTCATTGTTAACTCTACCTGACTGAGACTCAGTGCTTCACTGGGGAACCCTGGGTTTTTTTCCACAAAATTGGTGGCAGCGGTGGGATAAAGTAGTGGTGTACAGGTCAATAGTCCGTGAAATGACCGGGGGCTCTGTAGGAACACCACAGGTGTGTGTGTGTGTGTGTGTGTGTGTGTGTGTGTGTGTGTTTTAAGCCTTTGCACATTCAGAGAAACACTTGAACATGCTTTATTTGATATGCAAATGCCTAACTGCAGTTGATGTACCTGGGTACACACTGATATTTTTTGCTAAGTAAAGGTAAAGGTAAAGGTACCTCTGCCCGTACGGGCCAGTTGTGTCCAACTCTAGGGTTGTGCACTCATCTCACTTAAGAGGCCGGGGGCCAGCGCTGTCCGGAGACACTTCTGGGTCACGTGGCCAGCGTGACGAAGCTGCTCTGGCGAGCCAGCACCAGCACAGCACACGGAAACGCCGTTTACCTTCCCGCTATAAAGCGGTACCTATTTATCTACTTGCACTTAAGGGTGCTTTCGAACTGCTAGGTGGGCAGGAGCTGGGACCGAAAGACGGGAGTTCACCCCGCCACGGGGATTCGAACCGCCGACCATACGATCGGCAAGTCCTAGGCACCCACAGCGCCACCCGCGTCCCTTTTTGCTAAGCTGCAATCTCAATACCCCCTGTTCACCACCAGGACTGTGGCTCAAGGGGGAGAGGACTAACTCTTTCCCATGCGTTGCATGTTGCAGTCCCACTGAAAATGGCTCTGTCTGAAGCTGCTGTTGCTGTCAAAAGAAGCTCCCCTCCCATGGCAAATAGCACAGGGGAAAAGGTTACTCCCAGCCCCATATCCCTTGCCCCGATCCCAATCAGTGCTATTTAACAACAACCAATATGCATTCTGGAGCCAAACTAAGCGAGGCATGGAAATACTGTGGTTTGCCTAAAGCCATTCAGCAAGATTCTTTCCTAAACAGAGATTTTAACGTGGATTTCCAATGCCCAAACCCAACCACTTAGCCACTGAGTACACTGTCAAGGCAGTGTAGAAGCGGTGCCATTTCCCAACATTTCTGAGATGCTTAATCTACCCTCTAAAACTTTGGGAGAGCATCAGGAAAGATAGATTAGGAAGCATGCTAAGTCAGCATGCCTTTTATGATTCTGCCCATGAGATCTATCTTGCTGAGTATGACTACAACCTACGAAACAACTCTGGGGTGCACAATTCTGAAACATTTCTAGGCTTAAGTCTAATTAAAAAGGCAGTGATAGAGTTTACATGCATGACCTGGAAGTCAACTAGAAAGGGAAGGGATGGAAATTACCACATGTCTCACCAATATTTGCAGTCCCTAATGGGGTTTTTTTTTGGGGGGGGGGAGGTTGAGTCTACACTGGTTTATCCTGCATGCTTGTTCCTTATGTTACCTTCTTTCCTTCAAAGTAACTCTAAAAACCCAGGCTTATATGATAAAGCTACAATACAGTGGTACCTCGGGTTACATACATTCAGGTTACAGACTCCGCTAACCCAGAAATATTACCTCAGGTTAAGAACTTTGCTTCAGGATGAGAACAAAAATCGTGCTCCGGCGGCGCAGCGACAGCAGGAGGCCCCATTAGCTAAAGTGGTGCTTCAGGTTAAGAACAGTTTCAGGTTAAGAACGGACCTCCAGAACGAATTAAGTTCTTAGCCTGAGGTACCACTGTACAATGAAATCCAGAGAACAGGTAACTCTGAAAAAGCTAACTTTGCTGGCTTACTTAGTGTTGCCAATATGTAATTCATTGTCTGTAGTTTGCCTCCTCCCATCCTCCCCTCATTTCTGCCCCAGGCATTTACTTTAGTGAGGTTTAAGGTGCTGGTTTTAACATTTAAAGCCCTATACGGCCTAGGACCCTCGTACCTATGGGACCGCCTCTCCTGGTATGTCCCACGGAGGACCTTACGGTCATCAAATAAAAACATCTTGGAGATCCCGGGCCACAGGGAGGTTAGGCTGGCCTCAACCAGAGCCAGGGCTTTTTCGGCTGTGGCCCCGATCTGGTGGAACGCTCTGTCACAAGAGACTAGGGCCCTGCGGGACTTGACATCTTTCCACAGGGCCTGCAAGACAGAGCTGTTCCACCAGGCCTTTGGCCAAGGCACAGTCTGACCCCCTCTCTCCTTCTGTAATCTTCATAGAACTCTAGCCCAATGGTTGCCATTAATTTGGTTCTGAATTGATTTTAGAATGTATTTCAATTAATTGTCTGTGATTTTATGTAAACTATGCTAATTTTACTGTTGTTAGCCGCTCTGAGCCTGGCTTTGGCTGGGGAGGGCGGGATATAAATAAAATATTAGTAGTAGTAGTAGTAGTAGTAGTAGTACTCATCTTGCTCACAACAATCAGAAAGGAAAGCAATACTTTTGGAGTGTGCTTGCGCGCTCTCTCTCTCTCTAATAGGTAAAGTGATTACCTGCCTCACCTAAGCTGCTCTCCATTTCTCTGTATGTTACACTGAAGCCAGATCAAACAGTTGTGAAATTTCTCCCTCAGGAAAAAAAAAATGGAATGCAAATGGGGGTGGGGTGAAGAAAGGATGCCAAGTTAACAAAGGAGAAAGAAAGAAAGAGAGAAAGAAAGAAAGAAAGAAAGGCAATGAAAGGGGGAGTTACCTTTCTTTTCTGTAAACACCTGCTCCAAAATCTGTATAATTTGCTGAAGCTTTGCTAGCTAGACCAAAAGGGTCAAAGGATTTTTGTATAAAGCACCTCGTATTTCATGTTCTTTTTTTCAAGTGTTCCACTACACATCCCTGGGAATTTGCTTTGTAATCCAGAATGCGGCAGCCAGGCTGGTGACTGGGAGTGGCCGCCGGGACCATATACTGTATTTTTCAATCTATAAGACGCACCAGACCACAAGACGCACCTAGTTTTTGGAGGAGGAAAACAAGAAAAAAAATATTCTGAATCTCAGAAGCCAGAACAGCAAGAGGGATCGCTGCGCAGTGAAAGCAGCAATCCCTCTTGCTGTTCTGGCTTCTGGGATAGCTGCGCAGCCTGCATTCGCTCCATAAGACGGTGCACACATTTCCCCTTACTTTTTAGGAGGGAAAAAGTGAGTCTTAAAGAGCAAAAAATACGGTAACACCGGCCCTAAAGGATCTTCACTGGCTCACAGTATGTTTCTGAGCACAAGTCAAAGTGTTGGTGCTGACCTAAATGGCCTTGGCCCAGTGTACCTGAAGGAGCGCCTTCATCCCCATTATTCAGCCCGGATCATGGGAAGCCAAATAATTTAAACAACTAAAAGATGCCGTGTGCTAACATGGTATGCCATATGCGTTTCCTGACTAGCTGTTAGATCCCTGTATACAAGCAAAATATCTGACAAAAGCAAAGGATAACATTTAGAAATACAAAGTTGTGATTGTTTTTCTGGTAGCATTATTACATTTTATTTCACTGGTGATTGCTCATGCCATGACTTGACTTTATAAAATCTTTTCTGCTATTTTAAAAACAAGTGTTTCTAAGAGAAAACAGACAGCAAACACAGATGTTACGTTGCGGAGCGTGTGGTGGTTCTTAGTTATCTGCAAAACCAGCTGGAGGATTTCCACTTTGCAATAGTGTCTCTCATATTTTTGTGTTGTTTTTGTGTGTGTGTGGAAAACTCAGCTGTCAGTTTGAACTGTAGCAGGTATTGATTGCACACCAATTTAAACAATTACTCAGCTTAGGTAAATAGTCTTGATGTATTTGTCCCTCTGTGTCTACCTTATTACTGCAGTGCATCATGGGTTAGAAACTTCAAGGTTGTTTAAAGAGTCATTAAACAAGACACAGAGGTGAACTGATGTTACAGGTTAAAATGTCACGAAAATACAGATAGAAAGAAAGATCACCCTATTGCAACAATGCAGATATTTTGGCAAGGAGAGTTTGAAATATGAGAATGCAGATTCTGCCAAAAACACAAGGTGCGAGCATAATGCCGTTAAATGGTCAGACATTGAAATGGCCACCCGAACTGTCAAAAGGAAGATTCACATCAGCTACCGTATTTTTCGCCCTATAGGGCGCACCGGCCCATAGGGCGCACCTAGGTTTTTTTGGGGGGGGGAATAAAGAAAAAAATTATTCCCCCCCCCCAGGCGCGGGGCTGGGGAAGCCCGAGCTTCCCCCGACCCCAGCCCCCAGAACAGGCTGCTATCCGCAAGCCTTGGGAGCCCGGCAGGAACTCCCACCGGTCTCCCCAGGCTTGCGGATATCTGCCCGAAGCCCGGGGCGCGCTCCACTGCGCTCCCCGGGTTTCGGGCTGCAGGCTGTTATCCGCAAGCCTTGGGAGCCCGGCGGTGCGCACCGACCCCTCTCGCTCTCCAGGCTTCAGCGAAAGCCTGCATTCGCCCCATAGGACGCACACACATTTCCCCTTCATTTTTGGAGGGGGGAAGTGCGTCCTATAGGGCGAAAAATACGGTAATTATTTACAATAATAAATCTTAACTACATTAAAAAAGACATCAGTCGAAGTCTATTTGGCTGCAATATGTGTTTGTTCCACAGGAATAATATCTTGCCAGTGACGTCCCTGTTAACTGGAACTGTGTTCCGTCTTCTTATCCTCTAGCCATAACATAGCTAGTAAAATTGAATGCGTCTTTGCTTACCCCAGAGCTTTCCAGAATGATCTTCAGATTCACTATTTGGAACTTCGGGCGCTAGACTCTCTCTTCCTGAACTTGCATCATCTAGATTCAACGACAGGGAAAGGAGGAACAGTTTAAAACATCATAAAGCAGCATCTGAACTGGAACGCAGCTGTGCTTTTGCAGGAACTGAATTAAATGGCACATTCCAACACGCTGAATATGTTTTTGCTACCTGCTGCCAGTTCAGTTTCTTTCCTGTTTTTTTAGCTTTTCAGCTGGCTACTAACATGATGGGAGATTAATTAATGCTTCCATTAATAGCGAACCAAAGCCCTTTTGTTTATGTTTACCGACTGGCGTTCCCAAGGAGGAGATGGAACTGTTTTACACTCCTTGCAAATGATGGCATAAATCAAAATTATAGCTGAGGAGGCAACTGAGACTTCTGGGAACCGGCCATGTTGGAGGCAACATTTCACAGAATTCAGAAAAATCCAGGAAGTGAAAAACTGCTTTATTTATTTTGAAGCTTACATGGTGCCTTTCTATAAATCTGTGCTTATTTGAGCCAATGAAACCGTTTGGGAGACCAGCAGTGGGGAAAAGCTGTGGCGAAGGGAAAGCATCAGTGCTGAATGTTACTTTATTGAGGACAAAGCAGATGTTGTTGTGCTTATGAGTATTAGACAAGGTGTGGGGAGACCTCGCTTCGAATCCTTGCTCAGACATAACACTCTCTTGGTGACCCTTGGCCACTTCACCACCTTTCAGCTTGACCTACCGTATTTTTCGCTCTGTAAGATGCACTTTTTCCCTCCTAAAAAGTAAGGGGAAATGTTGAGTGCGTCTTATGGAGTGAATGGCGCTACGCAGAGAGGTAGAGCCCCTTCTGTTCCTCCTTCCGCTTCGCTGAAGGGGTGCTGTGCAGCTCTCCCTCTCTGCGCAGCGCCTGTCCTGGAAGCCGGAGGAGGAACAGAAGGGTCTCCTTCTGTTCCTTCTTCAGCTTCGCTGAAGGGGCGCTATGCAGTTCTCCCTCTCAGAGAGGGAGAACTGCACAGTGCCCCTTCAGCGATGCGCCGTCCTGGCTTCTGTCTTAGCCGTGTGCGGCCTCTTCGGGCAGGGGGAGCCTTCATCCCGCTGCCCTGAAGAGGCTTGGCGCGGTTATCCCAGAAGCCAGAACAGCCACACGGTATCCCAGAAGCCAGATCCCTCTTGCTGTTCTGGCTTCTGGGATTCAGAATAATTTTTTCTTGTTTTCCTCCTCCCAAAACTAGGTGCGCCTTATGGTCTGGTGCATCTTTTGGAGTGAAAAATACAGTATTTCACAGGTGGTTGGGAGGATAACGTGGGGAACCATGTATGTTACTTTGAGCTCCCCAGAAAAGGCAGGATGTGCATGTAATAAATTACTATCCTTATGCATAAAAGAAAGAAAGCGCCACCCCATTGTTGCTGTCCCCCTGCTCTGTTCCATCTTGGTAAGGGGGATGGCTGCTACTGTTTTTAGGCCATCTCTGTGGCACCAACACAGACATGCCGACTGCTCCTGAGCCTAGTGAGCTGACTAGGTAACTGGTGCCTCAGTCTACCCTTCTGTATGTCCCATGCAAGGGCAACTCTGACAAGACCTGCATCTTGTACTTTGTCCTTCTAAAATCAGGATGCAGTGGAGGTTCTAAAAGGAAGAACAAGCAACCGGGTGCATCCCACACCAAAGATACAATGGCCTAGTGTTCTTGAGGATGCTCTAGAAAATGCTCCCAACACAGAGCAGCAGAGTTCTGCCTACTTCACTTCTCAAAACTGGAAATTGCTTGCAGATTTTACCATTGCAAGTTTCTGCAACTCAAAAAGAAATTTATAAGGAACCATTCGGGGTATATTTGGAGCTGTTTGTTACAGGTAGCTAGTAGCAAAGCAAACCGACATATGGCAATAATATGCTGGAAACGAGGATTTTGAAAACGCAGAGCCGAGCCCTGAAATCCTACAGGGGAAGACAGTAAAAAGATCCATTAAATGCCCACAGGACTTCCTTGCAGATTTTAAGCAGAGGTTTTGTCAATTAGAACTTAATCCTGCCCAGCCCTGTATAGCAAGGCTGGACTCCCCTCTTTTGTCTCCAGCCTCATGTTACAGTATGCCTACCAGAGTGCAGCCCCCTCCCGCCCCCAACTCCACTCATGCACACCAACTAATTGGCATTCTCAGCTGCACTTGACAGGCTGCCAAGCCTTTCATGTGAACCAAATTGCTGTGAATGCGCCAGATCCTTTGAAGATCGCTGCTCGTTATCCAGCCAAATCCTCAAACTGTGGCGCTGCATGCAAGAATCAGGAAAGCTCTCCCCCAAAAATAAAAAGTTTGAAGGATGGGCGTGGGTGAATTAAAAATGCAGATAAGGTGAATATATTGAACAGAAGGGTTTCAGAAAACATCATGGCAGGGGAAGGCCAACATTTGCTGGAGTGGGGGAGGAGGGATTGTGCCAGAGGTGACTGCTGAAATGTAGAGAAGGTGAACACTGTTGCTGCGTAAAAATAAAGAAATCTACAATCTAACCTTTATGCTCATTTACAGGGTGGATGGATTTAAATCACTGCAAGAAGGGAATGAAATCAATTTTGATTTTGCAGCACTGTATACGGACAATTACACATATTTATTGGTTACAGTAGCAACTGAAACATAATCAGTTTGCATGCAGTAGACTTTTGCACTACATAATTGGATCAGCTTAAAGACAAGGGAGCAGTTGTCATGGATTTATCTGTGCCTGTATGGCAAGCAAGATGACTTCCTTGAAATCCCCAGAACGTTTCAGAAGGTGCTCATAGTTATTGAGAAGTGTGGTGTTTCCCCATGAAAGTAAATTTGCACATTGTTCTGTTAGTACAGTTATCATAACAGATTCCTAGGAAAAGGAACTCAATGCAAATCTCAGTCAAGCAGTTTGGGGTTTTTTAATTGGAATAAATGATTGTGGAGGTGGGATCAGCTGATTGTTGTGTGTCGAGGTCCCCAGGTCCACCCCCAATAACTCACACATCACACAGAAGTTTTTGTTTAAGATTTTTGGCATAATTTTGGCCACAACTTTATTAAAATACAAATTTGTGAGTGGTTGCGTAGGCATTGGTTGCGACTATCTGCCCCCACCATGGGGGACAGACTGACATTCCGCACGATGCAAAAGTCAGAATGGGGGAATACACTTGGGGGTTACGCGGAGCAGGGAACCTGCCCTCACCCCAAATGCAACCAGGAGCTCATTGCTATGGCCCGAGCCCCCTTGACAGAGTGGACAAGCAATGGTTAGCCCCTGATTCCTTTAACGGAATCCCTTGCAGCAGCAGCATTAGAGGGGCAGGCACAGCCAATCCATGCCCCTCAACCAACCAAACCATAAACCAATGCCTAACCGCAACATTGCAAGTTGTGACGATTTGCTACGCAGTAGGCAAAAACCAAATGACCCCAGCCAATCAGCCAGATGGACAAAATTCCTACCGGGCCCCTGCCCCAAGAACAGATGACCCCATGACAGGCATAGCAAGGTCAAAGCGAACAACCCTATTCTAGGGAGGGAGGGACGGGCAATCCGATGCACGGGCGAAAAAAGGAAGCCGTAGCCTCGTGCAAGGAGTTTTACTATTTCTGGCTGTCAATCAATAAATGGCAACATTAACTTCTTCCCAACAACAAGGGAAGCCCCAATCGCATCAGTGGCCAACGATCAATTAGCCCGCCCCCCAACTTTGGAGTGTCCTGGCGGCCCCCACCGCAACACGTGCTCTCCATGAAGGAGAACACGCTTTCTCATAAAATACAACATTGTGTTTCCTGGATCCTACTTGTCAGCCTGGGAAGGAAAACTCTGATCCCTAAACCTCTGCTGCCTTGCGGCTACACTCATTCGTGAGAAAGTCTTTGGGAGAAGAAGAGGCTAAAGAGTAAGCCCTACACAAATCTGGAGTCCCTAAGGTGGTTGGATGGCTTCTTGTACGTCTCCTTCTAGAAACTTTTTCAGCCAAGCTGGTGTCAAATGCATCACTCTGCTTTCCTTGGGACCACATCGGCAAGGCCAAGAAGGGGGTGGTCTTGTCTTCTGGGCAGCCCAGGACCTCCATACACACTGCCCAGATCTGTGCCCCAGGGAGGTCACTTTGCTGCTACTAACACAGCAGTTTGACTTCATCCCTGGAGGAACACCCCATTGTCTTGGGACAGGCAGATCCAGCAACAACAACCACCTGTGATGGCTTAGGTCTCATAGGAAACCACAGTAAATACTGTGTGCACTGGGGCTAAATAATGAAGTGAATCATGGCGATTTGGAGTGAGTTTATCCTTATCCATGTTGAGCCATTAAGTCAACAAAGCATCCTGAGTTAGATCAAAGTTCCCACAAAGCTTGGTGTTGCTCTGTTTTTCTGTTCACGATCTCTCTGTGTTTTTGTCTGTCTCTGTTTCTCTACTGTAGTTCCATGGGCTTTTTCAAGAAAACAAGGTAGACTCAGGAGGCTAGGCCTAGAGAGCACAACAACTCTCCTGGTAGATACTGCCCCTATGAGGCAGTTATGGGGACTAAGGTCCCTACTTTCCCACAGCTGTCTTAAATTCCCTCCTCCCCTGGGTACTTCCCTAGCAATCTGAGACTATGCCGCGATGCCTGTCTTTGCCCCGCCCTCTTTATACCTCTGCGGGTTCTGGGAGACATGGGGGAAGGAGGGGAGCTGGTCACAGGAGGAGAGGGAGACCCCCCCCCCAGCTTCTTCACCAGCCTGATTCATCCCTGCCTCTTGCTCCCCCTGCTTTCCAGCCTCCACTTTTGCCTCTGCTTCTGCTCTTTCCTCTGGCACAGACTCCTCCTGCTCACAAAACCTGGTTACTTCTACAGCTCCCGACACCTCCTCCTCCCAGTCTTCTCCATCTTCTCCCTCTGGCCATTCGTCGTCCCACCACCAACCTCCGAGCTCTGAGCCTTCTTCCCTTGAGGGCTCCTCAGCTGGAGTCTCCCACCACTACTCGGAAGCCAGCCAGTCAATGACATCATGTGGAACGAGAGGCGAAGGAAGAATGAGGCAAAGGCTAATATCTCCACATATTTGATACAAAACAACAACAAGGCCATTCCAAAAGAGCAGCTCTCTGCCATCAAGAGATCTAGTGTCGTTTAAAGTATTTCCCTAAACATTTTTAGTGGTCTTCCTTTCATGTGAAAAGTGTGTGAAATTAGGGTGCACCCTCCCTCAATTTTTTAAATCTTTTTTTAAGGAAACATAGTAGGGAATTCCATGTCCATTACACATTGCGTGAAATAATGCCAATCCAACTCACGACGACATCATTTTATAAAGCTGCCTCATGCTTTCCCCAAACATCATTCTTCCCATCCTCAGCCCGCAAAGTTAAAGAGCTCTAAAACACATTAAGCCTTCTCTATTGGGCAAATACTCCGGCTTATTCCTAGCCACTTGAAGCCCTTCACAGTTTAAAGCAGCACAGTAAATCAGAAATTATGAGTCTTCATGCATGCATTTTCCAAACCACAGCTACTACCCCTTTTTCCCAGGAACTTGAAAAGGTGCTGTTGCTAATATGCATCTAATTAAACTGGCTGCCTATCCTTCTCTTCCTTGCTATCAAACTGAATGTTCACTTGGATGAAAATGCCAATGTGCATTCTAATCCCTATCAAGATAAACACCTGGACAGGGCCGTCTTTAGCATATGCATATGGGGTGCAACGATCCACCCAGCGCCCCCAAATTTAGTTTAGCTGTCCCCAGATTTTTTAGGGAGGGGGTGAACTCACTGTTTGGCTCCCCCCCCCAAAAAGCTCAAGTTGTTCACTTTGGGGGGGGGGAGGAAAATTGCTCACCTGTAACAACTACGCAGCGGAAATAACTGCTTTTGATTCCTGACTCGTCAGGAATATTAGACGCTACGGAGTAGCAGAGCGAAGGAAGAGCAGGGAGAGGAGGACTTTTGCTCCATTGCTTTTCACTGCCGCCAATTGAGAGGGACCGGTATACAGTAGGTATACATTTGGCGCCCCCCAGAATTTGGCGCCCGGGTGCACTGCACCCCTTGCGCCCCTGGGTAAAGATGGCCCTGCACCTGGATGCTCACCCCAGTGTTCCACTGAAAGCAAAGTATCGCAGATAAGACAGAATCTGTGCTTAAATATGCATTTAGATGCACATCTTGTTGGGTCCACAGAAAGCCCAACAATACAGACCAATCTAGCGAGTTATATGCATACAGAAGAAGGTGACTAGCCATGTGCAAAGCTCCTTAGATGGTTTCGGTGAGAAAGCTCTGGGTCTGGGAACTGGTAAGAGGCATACGAAAGGGATGGGGAAAGGGGATATTACATGGTAGGAACAAAATGCACAACAGCAAACATTCACACTTGCATGTTTTCATTACTCATTTTGGCAGCTGGGATAATGGGATGTGTTTTCAGGGTGGTATCTCAAGAGATTCCATTGATGCCCTGATTGAAACTGATGCAATTGCCACAGTTGAGACGCCTAGATCCTAGAACTTGAAGAAAAACAAACAGAGCAGATCAACCAATGTGAACTGCTGCAATAACTCTGTGCTTAACATTTAGAAACCATGTTTGCAGAATTGGTTGTTTCCCTAATATTAAGTTAATTGAGGTGTTTGCTTTTTTTTGTTTGAGGCTCACGTTATATTTTCTAGTGCACTCTCTGTAGTTGGTTTCTAGTTCTTCTGCCTTTGAATTTCATCAGTTTATTGGAAAACAAAGAATGGCAGATTTAGCTGCAAACGCAGACCTTACAGAAAGGCAAACCAGCTGTCCTTTCTGGCTAGCAACAAACTTTCCATAGCTTTAGTGGCAGTATAATGGAGGCACCAGCTTGTTCATTGCTGCTTCTTTTTTGCTATAGCTGAGAAGAAATTTTTCTCCCTTGAATTCCAAGTAGTCACAAAGAACCCTGCTAGGAAAAGCAATAAAATTCTGCTAAATAGTTAAATTTTGACTTCCACTGAAAATTGAAAGGAGGAAGGCAAAGACTCCAGAATACCCTGAGGACAAAGCTTAATACGCCAGAATTAACATTACAAAATTGATATATCTTAGTTGAATCCCATGTGCAAATTAGAAGAGAAATGGGGGGGGGGGGATTTGAGAGGACATTAGAAATCTCTGTCCTTGTTGAAAGAATGTGTGTTGGGGAGGTAAGGGTTAACCAGATCCTTCTACTTGCCCCAAATCCTCCTAACAGCCATACTTTCTATGGAAAAGGCAGCAGATGAATTGCCTGGAATCATCTGATGGATTGCTTGGCTTGGTCTTAGAGCAACTGTGCTGATGTTATGTTTTGTTGTTGTTGTTGTTGTTTAGTCGTGTCCGACTCCTCGTGACCCCATGGACCAGAGCACGCCAGGCCCTCCTGTCTTCCACTGCCTCCCGCAGTTTGGTCAAACTCATGCTGGTAGCTTTGAGAACATTATCCAGCCATCTCGTCCTCTGTCGTCCCCTTCTCCTTGTGCCCTCCATCTTTCCCAACATCAGGGTCTTTTCCAGGGAGTCTTCTCTTTTCATGAGGTGGCCAAAGTATTGGAGCCTCAGCTTCAGGATCTGTCCTTCCAGTGAGCACTCAGGGCTGATTTCCTGAAGAATGGAGAGGTTTGATCTACTTGCAGTCTATGGGACTCCCAAGAGTCTCCTCCAGCACCATAATTCAAAAGCATTAATACTTCGGAGATCAGCCTTCTTTATGGTCCAGCTTTCACTTCCATACATAACTACGGGGAAAACCATAGCTTTTACTATACGGACCTTTGTTGTTATATACTGTACTTCATATGTGAACATCCTAGTCCATCCACATCTTAGACCTCAGCTAGCTAAGCATCTTCAATTGGCCTTGTATCCATAAGAAATCGATGTGTACTCATCTCCAGTGAGGCAGGAGAGAAGGCAAGCAGGTGGTTAACTTCTCCAGTACTAGTGTATGGGCCAGGTGTCTAAAAATGGGGTGGTCATTACCACCTGAGATGAACAGATGATGTCGACTTGGAGGAACATATTAAAATTATCAGTCTTGTTGGCAGTCAACAAGGAGTAGCTTTAAGATGGTGCTGACATTTAGAGGTCTACATATTCGGAAGGCAGGCTGCTGACTGGAGTAGCGCTATTGATTTACACCAGGAATGCTACCTCAACAGAGATATGATTGATCAGTATCAGATAGCAGGCTTAATGAAGAAAATTTTAGTATATGTTATACACACTTTATCCTCTATGAACACATACCACACTTTGGCCTTTATGGACAATTTTATCCACAATTAAAATCAAAAGTACAGTGGAACCTCTACCTGTGACTATAATCCGTTCCGGAGGTCCATCCAGAGGTCGAAACGGGTCGCTGGGAGAGGCAGCGTTGTGAGCAGGTGCAGGCGGCAATTGCCCACTTCTGCGCATGTATGAAAGGTGATCACCGCTCCTGCCCATGTGCAGATGGCGGCAAACCCGCCAGTTACTTCCGGGTTTGCAGCGGACGTTGGGCGAAATGGACACAAGCAGAGGCGGATGTAAGAAGAGGTTTGACTGTAATATCTGATCTGCACCTTTTCAGCCACGCTTCCAAAAGTTATGAATCTTTTCTAGTCATTAAATTTGAGCACTCCTGGGCCCAAATTAAGCAAAAAATGTGAAGATTATAGCCTCAAAATGGATATTATTATTATTATGATTAGTAGTATACATAATTAAGCCCATGTATATGTGTGTGGGAGAAAATTACTCATTACCACTGGCCAATGTGGCTTCGTACCAGGGTCACAGGCTATCAAAAAAATATTATGGTTTATCCATTCATTCTGGAGGATATAGCGACAAAGCCAGTAATCCCGATGCCACTTTTGGAGGTGAGAAGACTCCCAAGTTTGAGGGCAGCAAAGAAAGAAAGAAAGCCCCTAGAGGAGATTCCAAAGTAGTCCCTAACTAATCCTGCTCTGGAAGAGATTGTGCAAAAAAGCCCAAGGGAATATCGTTGAGAATAGCTCTGCCTGCACTTTTGCTTGCTGACCAGAAGAGGACCTCATCCTGGAACAATCTGCTGCAGGACCCTCCACACCTGGAAGGGGACAAAGGATATCAATCTTGTAATGCCTTATGCCAGGCATCCTGAAATTTGGCCCTCCAGCTGTTTTAGGACTACAACTCCCATCATCCCTAGCTAACAGGACCAGTGGTCAGAGATTATGGGAATTGTAGTCCCAAAACAGCTGGAGGGCAGAGTTCGGGGATGCCTGCCTTATGCAAATGGGCGGAGTGGCCCATATAGCTGCTGTTGTACAGACAGGGGAGCGCTGGTCTTCAGCAGCAGTAATGGTGTACTTGAGTGCAAGCCTTTACTTTCTCCCATATCAGCTAATGGCTGCCATTCTGGAGTGTCTGGAGGCGGTTTGAGGATGGATGGCGGCTAACAGATTGAGGTTGAATCCTGACAAGACAGAAGTACTGTTCTTGGGGGACAGGAGGCGGGCGGGTGTGGAGGACTCCCTGTTCCTGAATGGGGTAACTGTGCCCCTGAAGGACCAGGTGCGCAGCCTGGGAGTCATTCTGGACTCTCAGCTGTCCATGGAGGCACAGGTCAATTCTGTGTCCAGGGCGGCTGTTTACCAGCTCCATCTGGTATGCAGGCTGAGACCCTACCTGTCCGCAGACTGTCTCGCCAGAGTGGTACATGCTCTGGTTCTCTCTCGCTTGGATTACTGCAATGCGCTCTATGTGGGGATACCTTTAAAGGTGACCCAGATACCACAACTAATCCAGAATGTGGCAGCTAGACTGGTGACTGGGAGCGGCCGCCAAGACCATATAACACCGGTCTTGAAAGACCTACACTGGCTCCTAGTATGTTTCTGAGCACAATTCAAAGTGTTGGTGCTGACCTTTAAAGCCCTAAACGGCCTCGGTCCAGTATATCTGAAGGAACATTTCCACCTCCATCATTCTGCCCGGACACTGAGGTCCAATGCCGAGAGCCTTCTGGCGGTTCCCTCGCTGCGAGAAGCCAAGTTACAGGGAACCAGGCAGAGGGCCTTCTCGGTAGTGGTGCCCTCCCTGTGGAACGCCCTCCCACCAGATGTCAAAGAGAAAAATAACTACCAAACTTTTAGAAGACATCTGAAGGCAGCCCTGTTTAGGGAAGCTTTTAATGTTTAATAGGTTATTGTATTTTAGTGTTTTGTTGGAAGCCGCCCAGAGTGGCTGGGGAAACCCAGCCAGATGGGCGGGGTATAAATAATAAATTATTATTATTATTATTATTATTATTATTATTATTATTATTCACTCCTATGGGGGAAAGGAACACACTGTACTTAAGAGTATTGCGGCTGGAGCAAAACCTACCCTTTACTGGCCCAGGCCCACTGACAGGGATCCCGCAAGGAGATCTCACACAGATCTGACCATGGTGCAGCCAGAAGCAAGGGTCTCTATAGGCTGTCCCTCCAAGATGCACAAGACTCTCCAAGTGTCCCTATTTTCCAGGGACAGTCCTGGATTTACAGAAGCCATCCCAGTTTCTGATTTGGACCTGGAATGCCCCACTTATCCTTAGGATGTCCTTATTTTCATCAGAGAAATGTTGGGAGGGTATGGAGTCATCTGACCCCAGAGCCATCTGAAGGCAGTCCTGTATAGGGAAGCTGTTTAATGTTTTGTTATGTTTTTATATATGCTGAAAGTCACCCAGAATGGCTGGGCAACCCAGTCAGATGGGTGGGGTATAAATAGTAAAATGATGATGTTGTTGTTGTTGTTGATGGAATAGGATGTTACTATTTTCATCGGAGAACTGTTGGGGGGTATGCGTCATATTGACAGGTATTCTGCTAGCTGTTTTGAACAGGAAAAAACAACAACACATGTTTGGTTTTGGATAAATCTGAACAAAAAAAGTTTATAAGCTATTCCTGAGTCTGGAACAGAAAGATTTGTACTTGGCTTTCATAAGATCTTTGCTTTAGACAGCAGTGAGCAACGTGGTTTAAGCTAGCAACAGATTCTGGTCAGGACTCGTTTATTCAGCTAAAAACACAAGCCCAACGTTTCTCTGCAGTCCACATAGTAGTTCAGATTTGTAATGGGACAATGCCAGTGCCTGCACTGACTGGCTTGTGGCTGGCTTTGGCGCTTTTGATGTCAGGGACCTTGAAAGCCCCATTTCACAGATGAACCAGCTTTGCATAAATAAACAAAGTGACCTTTGAACTAAAGCCTGAGACCTGAGCGCACTTCAAAGACCGTGTGTGTGTGTGTGTGTGTGTGTGTGTAGAATGAAGCAATCAGCAAGCATCATTAATGCAGCTGCTGGCTCAAAGCACAACTCCTAGGAATAGCGCAACTCTTTAAAAGAACAAGGGGTGTGAGCGAATAAAGAGGAGAACGAGAAAGGGTGGGCAAGGAATGAGAGGAGAGGGAAAGTGAGGTAATCTGGTCAGGCTTGAAAAACCTTAATGAGGAATTCTCTCAGGAATAAATGAAAGATCTAGCACAACGCCACTTAGACATTTGTTAGGAAACCTCAAAGCAAGGTCCAAATCATACTTTGCTTCCTATTGCAATCATGGCAAGACAATCTTGAAACCTCTTTGCTTATGTTCAATTTACATTAGCCTGACATACAAGGCCAAGATCTCTGGATCCCTTGGTGGGCCAATTAAGAATGGGCCTGCCCTGAAGAATGTGGGTATCTTGTCAAGGTGTATTGTTTCATTATACCTACACACCTTGCCTTATTGTGCTCTCCCTGTGGCTTCATCTTGAACCCATTAATTTTTTGAACAAAGGAACCACATCTCTTTTAAGAAAAGGCTCTGCTGCAGAAAAGAACCCCCCCTTAATAGCGTCCAGGTCAAGGGAAGTAACAGTACAGTGGTACCTCTGGTTGCGAACGGGATCCGTTCCAGAGCCCCATTCACAACATAAGCAGAACGCAACCCGCGTCTGCGCATGCGCGGATTGTGATTCACCGCTTCTGCGCATGCACGTGTCATCATTTTGTGCGTCTGCGCATGCGTGAGCATCAAAACCTGGAAGTAACCCTTTCCAGTACTTCCGGGTCGCCGCGGGACGCAACCGGAAAACGCCCAACCTGAAGCAAACGTAACATGAGGTATGACTGTACTACTCTTTTCGGCCTTGGTCAGACCACACCTGGAATGCTGCCTCCAATTCTGGGCACTACAATTTAAGAAGGATGTTGACAAGCTGCAAGGTGTGCAGAGGAGGGCAACCAATATGATCAAAGTTCTGGAAACCTAGTCTCATTAGGAACAGTTGAGGGAATTGGGTATATTTAGCCTGGAAACGAGGAGAGGAGATATGATAGCCATCTTCAAATATCTGAAGGGCTGTCACATGAAAGACGGAGCAAACTTGTTTTCTCTTGCTCTGGAGGGTAGGACCGGAACCAATGGATTCAAGTTACAAGAAAGGAGATTCTGGCTCAACATCAGGTGGAACTTTCTGGCTGTTAAGAGCTGTTCGACAGTGGATCGGACACCTTCAGAAGGTGGTAGGCTCTCCTTCCTAGGCAGTTTTTTAAGCAGAGGTTGGATGGTCATCTGTTGCGGATGCTTTAGTTGAGATTCCTGCATTTCAGGGGGTTGGACTAGATGACCACCAGAGTCCCTACCAACTCTACTATTCTATGATTCTATGGCTCATAGGTGTTGTAGCCCTAAAGGGCCACAGGTTTCCCTTGCCTGGCCTAAAGGAGTCCCACGGTCCTTCTACAGACCCAACATATGCAACAGAAAAGGGAAGCAGTATCTTGTCATAACTTGCCATAGCTACAAGAACACTTTTTTTTTGCCCTGAACCCCGTCATGGTGCTAATTTGAGCTACTCTTTCCATTACAGATAACAATTCCGCAGAGAAAAAGATTTATGCTATACTGAGACAAAAAACACAAGCAGGGCTTTTTAAATACTGTGTTATGAATGAAGTGGTATATAGTGAAAACATTCCGAATAATGCCACCTGTTTTTATTAATAATATTAAATTTCCTGCTTCTGGGATTGCAATCTATTTTAATAAACATTTTTTTGCCTACTCTTCTGCGAGAACTTGACTACTATGGTATATTATTACATGCTAACTGCTGAAGTTTAAAATGGATAAGGAATCTGTATCCAAAAACAGCAATTTGTAAGCCATAATCTCATACCAATCTAATTAATGTGATACCTGAGATGTGTTTCTTTTGAGACACAGGAGCCCAAGTGGATGAAATTGCCAGAAACACTGCAGGGTGAAACTGGGGGCAAAAGGATGTTTACCACCATTTAAAAAAGGCATTGGTGCAAGTCACGAAGACAATCCAATGGATTGGTTTCCGCAGTGTTAAATCATAGCTTCAAAGCCAGGTTAAGGTGGGTTGGGGCCACCACTAAAAGGGGGTTAAAAACATCCACTTTTTAAGACCTCGGGGATAGCTACAGCCTGCTATCCAAGCAACTCACTCATCAACTGTTCTGACTTGAAAGCTCATTGAAAAACACTGAAAAACAGAAGCAGCCATGCTGGTTCACGAATCATAGGAATCACCAATGACCCTTGTGATTTTGGGGGGTTTATATGGCAGGCCCTTCTTTTGTATGTGTCCTGGATGAGAATGGGAGAGTGAGAGGGAGGTATGTACAGATGAGTTGTCTGCAGGGAAGAGCTGCATAATTAATATTGGCTCGTGTGCTTTTTAACTTGTTCATAAACATTCTAAAGTTAGGACTGAGCAGTGAGTTTGAGGGTGACACTAAATTGTCCAGGGTTGTTAAAACAAAATGGGAATTGTGAAGAGCTCCAGTAAGATTTCTCCAAACTGGGCGGGGAAATGGCAAATGCCATCCAATCTGAACAAGTGTAAAGGGATGCATGTGAGGGCAAAATTTCTCAGTTTCACATGTGTCACAGGGTCTGAACTGGCAGTGACTGACCAGGAACAAGGGTTGTAGTGGAGAGCCTGACAAAGAGGTTGACCCAGTGTGTGGCAGCTGTGAAAAATGCAAATTCCGTGTTAGGGATTATAAGGAAAATGAAGGCTGTCCATGTCATAAGGGCATTAGGCAAATCTACGGAGTAACTGAACTTGTGAGCACAAGTTGCTTTATCCCACCCGCCCACCCCTCACCCCATGGCAGCAATTTTGTCACTGGCAACCACAGCATTTTATCAAAATTCAGAATGTGCTCACTGGCCCAAAAATGTAGCCTCTGGCTTTAGAAGGCTGCCTGTACATTTTGCTTCATAACTCTTCTCCTAGGAAAGTTAGAGGCGAGAGAGACCGAAAGACAGACAGACAGACAGCAAGTGTAATCACTCCAATTGTACCATTATAATCTGACTCTGCATAGTTTAAAACACACTTTGGTTTAATGAGCATGAACACACTCCTGGCTGTGCCGTGTGGGGGAAGAAATATGCCAGGAACCAAAATGCCAGAGTTTGGCTTTTTGCTGGGCTTGCGGTTTGTTTTCACTCATTTGTCTGGAGAGATGTATGTGAACCCAGGTTCACATAGAGTGGCAAGCCAGAGTCTGGTTTGTTTCTGGTTTGTTTCAGCACCTGGAGCATAGTCCAGAGTGTGGAAAGAGCAAAGGTAAGTTTATTTTAAGCTACAATTTAGTATTGCCAGCAAACATGGCAACAGACTTAATTCATAGGATTCTGAAATCCTATGAAACTGACATTAGATTAACAAATGCTAAATTTATTCATTAATCTATTTTTGTGAATCCAGAACCCATATGCATTCTCTGGCTAGCTTGAACTCAAATAATTGAAGGTCAGGCCAATTTTCTGCTCTACAGTTCATAAGGCTCATTACTTGAACTTCAACATTGTTCCTGCTCTGCAGGGGGTGCTTGCAGTGAAATTGTTATTTTATTTATGATATGCAACAACAAGCACATTACACGGTCATTGCAGAAGGTAAAGGTAAAGGGACCTCTGACCGTTTAGTCCAGTCACAGACGGCTCTGGCCTCATCTCGCTTTAATGGACGAGGGAGTTGGTGTTTATCTGCAGACCGTTTTTCCAGGTCATGTGGCCAGCATGACTAAGTCCCTTCTGGCAAATCAGAACAGCTCATGGAAACGCTATTTACCTTCCCGCCGGAGTGGTACCTATTTATCTACTTGCACTTTGAAGTGCTTTCGAACTGCTAGGTTGGCAGGAGCAGGGACCGAGCAACAGGAGCTCACCCCATTGCGGGGATTCGAACCGCTGACCTTCCGATCGGCAAGCCCTAGGCTCTGTGGTTTAGACCACAGCACCACCCAATGCAAAAGGAGAGCATAAATTCTTCAAGAGGAGGAAAATACCAGGTTGTTCAACTTTCTGACGGATGCAGAAAATTGCAACCATGCGGGAAATAGTACTGGGCAAAAAAGGGAGCGCTAATAATTGCAACGATACAGAAACTGAATGGTGTGTGTGTGTGTGTGTGTGTGTGTGTGTGTGTATGTAGGTAACAGGTGGTGTCTTGTGCTATTCCTGAGCCCTAGGTGTGCTAGCATTAACTAAATTAAGTGCCAATTCCATATTCTGCTATTGTTGCTGTTAAGTTAATGTTATATGATCAAGGTTGCTTGCGGTTTGCATATTTCATGGTTTTAGAATCTTTCCAGTGCAGATCTGTATCTCTTTTCACTTCTTAATTACATATTTGTGCCCAAATAAATGTATGCATAGGGACGCGGGTGGCGCTGTGGGTTAAACCATTGAGCCTAGGGCTTGCCGATCAGAAGGTCGGCGGTTCGAACTCCCGCGATGGGGTGAGCTCCCGTTGCTCAGTCCCTGCTCCTGCCAACCTAGCAGTTCGAAAGCACGTCAAAGTGCAAGTAGATAAATAGGTACCACTCCAGCGGGAAGGTAAACAGCGTTTCCGTGCGCTGCTCTGGTTTGCCAGAAGCGGCTTAGTCATGCTAGCCACATGACCTGGAAGCTGTACACCGGCTCCCTCGGCCAATACCGCAACCCCAGAGTCGGTAACGACTGGACCTAATGGTCAGGGGTCCCTTTACCTTTATCTAAATGTATGCATATCACTGACCAAGGGGCTCCATGCACTACACATCCTCTTATGGGCTCTTCCCCAGTCATTAGTACCATGCCAGCAATGAGAGCACTGGGAACCACCAGGTGAGGCCAGGCAGGCCACTGAAAGGAGATGCCTAGGTTTTGCCCCTCGTGTGTTGAGGCTGCCATGGGCAGTACAGGGGAAAGTGACTGCAGAAAAGTCTGTAGCTTTGCACAAATTCACAGAAACCACAATGCCTTTCTTGAATTCTTTCTAAGCAGCGTGAGAGGGTTTGGCCTAGAGAGGCCATTTGCAACTACACTCATAGAAAGACTGGAACATGCTGGAGGTGGGAGGATTGGCTCTTACAAATGGATCCTATTGAAAAACAAATGGCAATCTACATGAAAGCTCAGCACTTGGCAAACGTTTTTTACAGGGCGGAATGAAAATAGCTTCCCACACAGTGTAAAATAACAAATTTGAATCTTGAGCTATGAAAATAAGGGCACCACATGGCTATAGTTTAAAATAAAACCCAAGCCATAAAAAGCAAAGGGAGACACATGAACAATGTTACACTTAAAAATACTGTACCCACAGTAGCAAAAATAAGGCGGTTGTCTTTTCAGAGAACTTTCATAACCATTACTACATGGCAGATTAAGAGCTTTATAAATGTAAAGACCGTTTGCCTGTTCACATCCAGTCTTCTCAGCACTGACGAATGGAAGAGCAATACACATAAAAGGATTCCTTAGAATTATATAAAGTGGTGCAACGCAAAGAACGGAGATTATGCTACAAAAAGATTCCCAAGCATTATTTCTATATGTCCATATAATGACATTTCAGACTATTGGTAGCCCCTCGTTCGTATGCCATATTAAAGAACAGCATTACAGAATACTTTCTCTAGCCCTGAGCGATTCTCTTCCTTGGTGTTTCTCAAACTTGAATCCCCAGCTGTTGTTGGACTACAACTCCCACCATCCCTAGCTAGTCAGGGATGATGGGAGTTGTAGTCCAGCAATTGCTGGGTGAGAGCATCGTGGACACTGCTGCTGGCCATGGGTGGATCTTCCTCATGGCCTGCATGGAATGGGGTATAGGAAGCAGCCCAGAGTTCCTGAACCCAGACTGAGGAAGAAAAGTGCCACCTGAGAGTTCTGCCGGGGATTCCCTTCACCTGCATCCCTGGGGATTGCAGTGAAATTGGGTGTGTACAAGGGCGCACTGCTCCAGGTGCCCAGGCCATGTCCTTTCAAGGCAACGCGCTCCTGGGCAATGGCAATGGTTGGAGGAACACCTGCCTGCGAGGTGTTCAGGGAGTTTTACCTCTGAATGGTGGCCAAGTGCTCACCATGTGTGGGAGACATCATCATCATCATCATAATTTATTATTTATACCCTGCCCATCTGGCTGAGTTTCCCCAGCTACTCTGGGCGGCTCCCAATCAAGTTTTAAAAACAGTACAACGTTACATATTAAAAACTTCCCTGAACAGGGCTGCCTTAAGATGTCTTCTGAATGTCAGGTAGTTGTTTATCTCTTTGACATCTGATGGGAGGGCGTTCCACAGGGCGGGTGCCACTACCGAGAAGGCCCTCTGTCTGGTTCCCTGTAGCCGCACTTCTCGCAATGGGGGAACCGCCAGAAGGCCCTCGGCGCTGGATCTCAGTGTCCGGGCTGAACGATGGGGGTGGAGACGCTCCTTCAGGTATACAGGACCGAGGCCGTTTAGGGCTTTAAAGGTCAGCACCAACACTTTGAATCGTGCCGGAAACGTACTGGGAGACATTGCTATTGGCTGATGGGAGAACAGAGCAGTGCCGCAATATAGCTTCTGCAAGACTCAGTACTTGCATCTGATATAACAAAGGGCTGGGGAGGAGACTGGAGACAGTTGTGGCAGCTATACCTTGTGGCCAGTTGCCTCGTCCCCTAGCTCACCCATGCTGGGTGCTCTGTCCTGGCATTCTGAGTTGTGGCAGAGGGAGCAGTGCTTACTTTTCGGCCTTTGCATCTGGAATCCCAGGGCGAAGTATCTGTTAAGAGTTCTAGCCAAAGCCTGTTGTCTATGTGCTTCACCTTCCTATGTGCGTTCTGGAGATGGGCTGCTTTGTGTGAAGTGCCTCCTCTCTCTCCCCCCACTGTGTGTGTGTGTGCCTTGTTGCTGGGGTCAAGTTCAGTGTTTACATGGGTACAATGTTTGGTGCAACCAGTATATGCTGCAGAGCAGAGCTGTCTTTCCTATGGGGCTTACTGGCACGTTGCGCCAGGGCGCTTGCCTCTCAGGGGCGCCCCTGCAAGTGGGGGAGCTGTGCGGCTTTGCCAGCGGCCTCCCCTTTCCCTGCACGCCCGCCAGCTGTGCCCCATCAACCATATGGCTGGTGGGTGTGCAGCTTCCTTCCCAAGCCTCCGTGGGAGGAGAGCGATCCCCGCAGAAGCTTGGAGAAAGGTCGACAACTCTGGGGAAAGGTGCTGGAGGGATCTTTGAACCATGGCGCCGGATATGCTTAAGACGGCCCTGCTGCAGGGCTGTGCAAAGGAAATATGCTGGCCTGGACTGGCGGCACCGTATCTTCCCAGCAGTGTCCATTTACCTTGCATGGCGGCAGTGTAGGGTAGTTTCAGCCATTTGTTAGAACCCCTCAGTCAGCACAACTGAGGTACAGGGCTGTCCTTTAAATTATCCCCAAGATCCACCAGTAGATTCCAATCCACCTTCCGCTCATCCTGACTCTACAACAAACACTTCTCATCAAACATTTGGTGCTGCAGACCAAAGCAAGGAGTGCCCGGCGCTAAGTGCCTACTCAGCGCTGAGATTTATGGGTCAGGCAACAGGAGGATGGACACAGGATTCTCCTTCAGTTCCTCGTACGCATTCTCTTCTACAGCTGCTGGGAGTAACTTTAGCAAACATCAAGGAGAACAGGAGGTTTACTGAATTAAAATATTTAACATACTGGCTAGTCATCATTCCCTTTGAAACCAATATCCATCTGGGATTTGACTGGATGAAGGCTGCAGAAGTCTTGCCATACCGTGTCCCAAAAAAGTTCAGAAGGGAAGCACATTGTTGTATACTACATGCGAATTCCATGGAGGAAGAGGGCCAGAGTGCAGATGTATGTAAAAGTCGTTCATCTTTCAGGACCTCACCTCTGACAGCAATCAGACATGTGTTGCTTATTTAAATAACCCTGAATACTAATAACGTTATCACTGTCTGTTTTATTTAAATCAATCACTCTCTTATTCATATTTGCCAAAGAGCACCCACCACTGGTTCAGATTCAGGATACTGTCAGAAAACAGAAATTAGATCTCAGGACCAGGCATGCATTTTGATTGAGCAGCTGTTGTCAAAATATGATATCACCCAATCATTATCCAATAACTGTAATATTTACATCAGGAATGGGGAACCCACCGCATTTTTCGCTCTATAAGACGCACCAGACCACAAGACGCACCTAGTTTTTGGAGGAGGAAAACAAGAAAAAAAATATTCTGAATCTCAGAAGCCAGAACAGCAAGAGGGATCGCTACGCAGTGAAAGCAGCAATCCCTCTTGCTGTTCTGGCTTCTGGGATAGCTGCGCAGCCTGCATTTGCTCCATAAGACACACACACATTTCCCCTTAATTTTTAGGAGGGAAAAAGTGAGTCTTATAGAGCAATCATGGCCACTGGTCCCATCACCTCCTGGCAAATAGAAGGGGAAGAAATAGAGGCAGTGAGAGATTTTACTTTCTTGGGCTCCATGATCACTGCAGATGGTGACAGCAGCCATGAAATTAAAAGACGCCTGCTTCTTGGGAGAAAAGCAATGACAAACCTAGACAGCATCTTAAAAAGTAGAGACATCACCTTGGCAACAAAGGTCTGTATAGTAAAAGCTATGGTTTTCCCAGTAGTGATGTATGGAAGTAAAGAAGGCTGATCGGCGAAGAATTGATGCTTTTGAATTACAGTGTTGGAGGAGACTCTTGAGAGTCCCATGGACTGCAAGAAGAACAAACCTCTCCATTCTGAAGGAAATCAGCCCTGAGTGCTCACTGGAAGGACAGATCGTGAAGCTGAGGCTCCAATACTTTGGCCACCTCATGAGAAGAGAAGACTCCCTGGAAAAGCCCCTGATGCTGGGAAAGATGGAGGGCACAAGGAAAAGGGGATGACAGAGGACGAGATGGTTGGACAGTGTTCTCGAAGCTACCAGCATGAGTTTAACCAAACTGCGGGAGGCAGTGGAAGACAGGAGTGCCTGGTGTGCTCTGGTCCATGGGGTCACGAAGAGTCGGACACGACTAAACGACTAAACAACAACAACAGCTAGGACCACTTCTTTTAGCTGCATATAAACACAGTCCCCCTCTCATGTTCATATTCTAAGACGCACACACCAGTTTTCTTGTAATTGCCATCCTTTTCAAAAAGATATTTTGGGTGAGAGTCCAGGTACCTGAGAACGGCTGCCTGGACCTCTCAGTCTCTCTACAGTGGCAACACACCAAGCGTGAATTTTGTGCTTGTGTATCTTAGCACCTGTCCAGGACGATAAAACTGAAGTCTGGAAATGTGCTCAAATGTTTAAAAACAATAAAAATGGCCAACTCGCTCCTTTATTTTCCAGAAATATTAGCCATTTCCCCCTCCGTTCCAGCCATGGTAATTCAGGTAACTGAAGCTTCAAAGTAGGTTTAATGAAGACATGCCTGCCAAAAATGACAAAACCCCTTGGTATTCCTCCCAGCTTCTTATGTGCTTGAGCTTTTCATAAATTCAACTTCCTTCCAAGCCGTTAAAAAAAATAACAATAACTAGGTGCTTTTTTCATTTTTTTAAAAATGAACAAAACGGTTTGTTCAAGCCAAAACGTAACTTTATAAAATCCATTCTCTTATTACAAAACTGAAGATGGAATGGAAGTAGCAGGTTTGAAGCAAGACTAGAATCTTCCCTAACCTACCACACATTTTGCAACTACCACATTTTGCAACTAACATGTACAAACACATTCTGTGGTTTACTGTCACAGCTGGGTTTTTCAACCACAAAAGGAAGAGTAGTGTTTCTATTCACATTTTTATTTGTGAGGGGGAAGGAATGAAGTATTGCTGTTACTTGTGACATGTCAAAAGTGACATTCTAAGGAAGAAAACCACTGTTTCCCAGGCCAGCATAAGTTGTTTTCAATTTACGTTTTCACTTTGCAAGGTCTCTGGGACATCAGGGACACCAAAAACAGAGTACATTGTGGTACAGCAGTTATAGAATGTCAGGCTAGCAGGCCTAAGTTCAAATCCTCACCTAACTATGAAATGCTCTGTGTGACTTTAAACCAAAACACACACACACACACACACACACACACACTCATTCTCTCTCAACCCAGTCTACAGCAGCAGGTCGTTGTGGAGATATCACTCCAAGTTTCTTAGAGGAAGGATAAAACTGGCGTGTATAAATATCTAAGAGGGACTTGGGTGGCGCTGTGGGTTAAACCACAGAGCCTAGGACTTGCTGATCAGAAGGTCGGCGGTTCGAATCCCCGCGACAGGGTGAGCTCCCGTTGCTCGGTCCCTGCTCCTGCCAACCTAGCAGTTCAAAAGCAAGTCAAAGTGCAAGTAGATAAAGAGGTACCGCTCTGGCGGGAAGGTAAATGGCATTTCCGTGCGCTGCTCTGGTTTGCCAGAAGCGGCTTAGTCATGCTGGCCACATGACCCGGAAGCTGTACGCTGGCTCCCTCGGCCAATAAAGCCAGATGAGCGCCGCAACCCCATAATCGGCCACGACTGGACCTAATGGTCAGGGGTCCCTTTACCTTTATAAATATCTTAAGAAGAGAATCAGCATCCAGAAGGCATGTCCACTTTGCCCCCTTGAGCCCTAAAAGCTATCTTGTGATCCACTCTTCAACTGGCACCTGCTGTTTCTGTTGCAGCACCTACCAATTTCCAATGGGCAGCTGCTGCTGCTGCAGCAGCAGCACTTTAAAAGTTACTGTGGGATACAGTCTACGGTACGTCCAGGGTGCCAATGCCTCGATGTCAGAACCAACCAAAGGAAGGGCTTATCCACCGTTTTCAAACACCTGCCCTTGGGGACTTCTGGAAGAGGTTCAAGCATAGCTTAGTTGTGTAGCCTGCCCTGCTTCCATTAAGTCCACATGCTTGCAAACCTATTGCCACAAACTTCTTGCTTTGAGTTTTGAATTGCTTTCCTGCAAACTGCAAATTTCAAACGCAGATTATAATATGGAAAACTGGTCTTAATATAGAAAAAGTGGTTTAAAATGAATTTTGGCCACACTTTAATTTTGATGACCAATAGTATCCTGGCTGTGGGTAGGGATGTCAATTTAAAGTCTTACAAGGTGCAAAGGGAAGAGGAGGATTAGGTGTGCCAAATCTACAATTTTATTTTGCATCCTGTTGTCTAATGTGCATAAGGGAATGGTTGACACTGAGAAATGAGAGGACTTTAGAAATAGAAGGACTAAGGTTTGGATGGCATTGATATCTGTGGTAGGTAAAGGTAAAGGGACCCCTGACCATTAGGTCCAGTCGTGACCGACTCTGGGGTTGCGGCGCTCATCTCGCTTTATTGGCCGAGGGAGCCGGCGTACAGCTTCCGGGTCATGTGGTCAGCATGACTAAACCGCTTCTGGCGAACCAGAGCAGCGCACGGAAACGCCGTTTACCTTCCTGCCAGAGCGGTACCTATTTATCTACTTGCACTTTGACGTGCTTTCGAACTGCTAGGTTGACAGGAGCTGGGACTGAGCAAAGGGAGCTCACCTCATTGCGGGGATTCGAACCGCCGACCTTCTGATCGGCAAGTCCTAGGCTCTGTGGTTTAACCCACAGTGCCACCCACGTCCCATTGATATCTGTGGTACAATAAAGTTAATATGGATTTAAAATCACTGTATTAGAAGTGCCATATTAGGAATTTGGAATAAATACATACCTAGGTTGTGCCAAAAGACACCCTTGTGGATTTCACAACAAGAAGCATTTCACAGAAAAAAGATGACAGGTGAAGGGAAAGCTGTCTTTTCTTAGTAAATTATAAAAAGATACTTTGTAGTGGGTATGTATTTTTGTATAGCTTAAGTATCAATAAATATGTTGTTATTGTTGTTTAAAAGAAATAAATGTTCCTCCCTTGCAGTGCTGTTTCAGTTCCACTGCGGTTCGGCTTCCAACAAAACGACATTACTCATCTAAGGCCCACTAGGGCAGAACTTTACATAATTAATTAAGCTATCATCATGTTATTTCCATGTTAATTTGTTTCAGGCAAAGACCATTTGTGTCAATTCAATTTATGTCAACACAATGCAAATGGGAAAGAAGATCAATTACTTATTGTAAAACAGCAATAACATAAACAGATTGTACCCAGTGGGTTGATTTCTGCTCTGGACATGGGACGAATAAGTAAACAGCTGCAATTTCTACTCCCATTTTCTTTAGAATTCCCTGACACCCTTAGCTGTAGATTTAAATCCTTTAAGTACAGCACAAACGTAACGGTGCACAAGAGCAGAACGTAATTGCTCCCTGCATTGGTTTAAAGGAACACACATAAAAGCTGGCAGTCCACATATTAAGATAAGAAGAATAATGAAATACAGATAGGCATGTTAAGTACGAAAGGAAGGGCTGTGAGATTGGGGAAAGTCTATTATTTATTACCTATTATTTATGTAAAAAGGTGTTAATGGTTTTTCTGAGGTATTTTTTCTTTATCCATTTCCTGTTTTCTATTTCTTTTCTACTTTCTCTCTCTACTTTCATTATTTCTTTTTCCTTTCTTTCTTTCTTTCTTTCTTTCTTTCTTTCTTTCTTTCTACATCTTTTCTTTTATTCTGTTCTTTGCTTTATTTGTTATTATATTTTTATGTATTGCTTTGTTTTGATGTACAGTGGTACCTCGGGTTACATACGCTTCAGGTAACGTATGCTTCATGTTACAGACTCCGCTAACCCAGAAATATTACCTCAGGTTAAGAACTTTGCTTCAGGATGAGAACAGAAATCGTGCTCCGGCAGCGCGGCAGCAGCAGGAGGCCCCATTAGCTAAAGTGGTGCTTCAGGTTAAGAACAGTTTCAGGTTAAGAACGGACCTCCGGAACAAATTGAGTACTTAACCCGAGGTACCACTGTAGTTACTTTGCAATAAGAAAAAGATAAAAGCATGTGGATAAAATAAAGCACATAACTTAAAAAAAGAAAAAGAAAAGAAAAAGCTGGCAGTCCAAGTTCTAGGATTCTAGCTGCCATCTGCACTTATTTCGTGATCTCCACGGCACAGGCATGCCCCACACAGAGCTCTTATGTTACAGAAAGGGGGTACAAAGTTGGGTGAAACAGCCACTGGCCAATGATTAAGTGGCCTATAGCACTTGTTCCCATCCTGGCATAACCACCACTTGGGATAAGTGTCTCTGCCATTTTTTGCCCCTGTATGAAGCCGTGGTGAGAAGCTTTCAATCAGGGATTTTCAGGGTGCATGTTGAAAGGCCCCTCGCGCATCAAGAGCGTAGTGGCGCTGCTGCTCTCCTGGTGCTCTGAGATACTCACCTTCTATGCTAGGTAATGGGACTCCTGACCATTAGGTCCAGTCGTGGACAACTCTGGGGTTGTGGCACTCATCTCGCTTTATTGGCCGAGGGAGCTGGCGTACAGCTTCCGGGTCATGTGGCCAGCATGACTAAGCAACTTCTGGCAAACCAGAGCAGCGCATGGAAATGCCATTTACCTTCCCACCGGGGCGGTTTATCTACTTGCACTTTGATGTGCTTTCAAACTGCTAGGTTGGCAGGAGCTGGGACAGAGTAATGGGAGCTCAGCCCATCGCAGGGATTCAAACCGCCAACCTTCTGATCGGCAAGCCCTAGGCTCTGTGGTTTAACCCATAGCGCCACCTGCGTCCCACCTTCTATGCTGCTTCCCAATTAATAATTTCAGGAAGAATCTGGCCGTTCCCCTTCACCCCAGCAGAGCTTGGGCAAGATAACGTCTTGGTGGGTCATATTCTTACCATACAGCAGGGGTCAGCAAACTTTTTCAGCAGGGGGCCGGTCCACTGTCCCTCAGACCTTGTTGGGGGGCAGACTATATTGGGGGGGGGGATGAACAAATTCCTATGCCCCACAAATAACCCAGAGATGCATTTTAAATAAAAGGACACATTCTACTCATGTTTAAAAAAAAGAAATTCCCAGACCGTCCGCGGGCCAGATTTAGAAGGTGATTGGCTGGATCCGGTCCCCGGGCATTAGTTTGCCTACCCATGCTATACAGCCTATAGTGATACTTACGGAAGAAGACCTGCTGCAGCCAACCATCAAGGCAACTTATTTGGGGCTTCATTTTATGAGAAGCTCTATACTAAAAGCCTTAAAAGCATTAGAAAGAACCCCATGAATAAAAGCAAAAATAAGATTTGTAAAATCAAAGCATTCAGAATTTTGGGCAATGGTAGCAGGAACACAAAAGAAAACATGTCCTTTCCTTTCCATGCTGTGCATGTTTCTTCTCAACAAGGTTATGTACTCAGGTATGAATACTTTTGGTGGGACGTGGGTGGTGCTGTGGTCTAAACCACAGAGCCTAGGGCTTGCTAATCAGAAGGTCGGCGGTTCGAATCCCCGTGATGGGGTGAGCTCCCGTTGCTCAGTCCCAGCTCCTGCCAACCTAGCAATTTGAAAGCACGTCAAAGTGCAAGTAGATCAATAGGTACCGCTCCTGCGGGAAGGTAAACGGCTTTTCCGTGCGCTGCTCTGGTTCGCCAGAAGCGGCTTCGTCATGCTGGCCACATGACCCGGAAGCTGTACGCCGGCTCCCTCGGCCAATAAACCAAGAGGAGCGCTGCAACTCTAGAGTCGGCCACGACTGAACCTAATGAATACTTTACCTTATGAATACTTTTAATTTATTTTTGTTCGGAAAGTTATCTTCCACCCCCCCCCCCAGCTTAGTTACATTCCATAATGAACTAGTGTGGAGTACCAGGTGGGGAGAGACGCCAGACCAGCCCCCCCCCCCTTCCCCAATCAGAAAAGAATCTTGTAATGACATGCTCCTCTTCAGGCAACCATTAAAAAAACTACAGGAGAGAGTATGAATGAGGTTCATCTCAGAGATAGGGCCAGCAGCTATTTCTAGTACCTTTTTCAAGCAGGGTGCTCAGTGGAACTACAATCTGCTGCCACTTAATGAACTACAAGTTTTCTTTTATTTGGGACAAAGGCTTCTTTCCTTTCTTGAGCATAATCACAGGCAAATGAATCCCAGCCCCAATGTCTGTTAAAATCCCATTCACTTTTCTGATGCTAAGAAGCAGGAGAAAAGGCATCATCAAGAAGAGGCGCTCTTGAACTGAGATCCATCAGGAGATAAGCTCCTTCAGGCTACATCACTCTTGTCTTAGTATCATTACCACTTTTATTGCACATTTAAAATGCAATTTTGTTTAAATAAAAATCCTTATTCCCCACCCTTCCTGGATGGATGAAGCACCTATCTTCATTTTGGATGGTTTCTTTATTATTATTATTATTATTATTATTATTATTATTATTATTATTATTTAGTTGACCTACTAGTTTGACTTACTACAAAAAAGTCTCTCAAGCAATTTACAAAACATTAAGAGCCAAAATTGGGATAGCATAAAATCAACATGTTATTATCAAAACAGTTGCAATAACCCATAAACAGACCCAGCAAAACAGCAAAAACTTCAGCAACAGAAAAAAATAATAAACAGCATCAAATGACTGGGAGAAGATAGACATTTTTATCAGGCACTGAAAGGACACTGACAAGTCCTCTCCTAGTCTTATTAGGTTATTTCATTAGCTACCAGGAAAAAATACCAGGAAAACCCCCAATGAAAATGGCATCTAGAATTGTTTGTATTAGTAACTACAAAACCTTTTGTCTGGTTTAATTTGTTTTGGCATTGTGGTAGGTAATAATCTTACTTATTAGGCTATCTAGAAATATCTAAAAATATTTGTGGAGTACTGAAATATCCTGAATCTATGGTCTAGAATAGAACTCCACATTCTGACCTTTTTGTGACCCATTGTATTTGTTAGTGCGCTTTGAGTATTAGAGGCATGCTACTATTTTAACAGCCTCAATTATATTCGTGCTTACTCAAAAGTCAGTCCCACAGCATTCAGTGATGCTTACTCCCAGGTAACTATGTACAAAACTGCAAACTGATGCTCACTGAATTTTCCTCTATGTTTATTTGTTTATTTTATTTATTTTACAAATTTAATAAACCACTTCACAAGTCTGAAGTGCTGTTCAGCAAAATAAAATGGGGTGCAATACAAAAATGCTAGTTCTAAAAATCAAACTGACCTGGAATCCAGTAGCACCGCTGTGGGACCAGGGAGCTTAACAGTGGAAGGGGCAACGCGGCTAACTGTGTTTTAATAAGGGGAATGTCCTGCATTGTTGGGGGGTTGGACTAGATGACCCCCAAGGTCCCTTCCGATTCTACTCTGCCCACAATCATGGCAATAGGTGCAGCATTTGCCTTGTGGGGAGCCAATACACCATGAAGCCATATCGTGCTTCTAAAAACCAACACAGACATGCACACTCCTCCAGGCAATTTAAACCCACTCTTACTCCTCATTCAACCCACTATTGTAGACACATCCCCACCACAGTTATAAGGGTCTGTAATGGGCTTGTCCTTTTTTCTGGTTCACATCAGTGGGTCACTAAATCAGTCTTGCTTGCACTGCATTATGGAACCAGTCTCTCTGCAACCCTCGCTTTTATTTGTGACATACAATGCGCCGTCATACTTTCTGACTCCAAAGATTTGCAAGGGGGCAAATGTCAACAAACCATTTGCAACAGGAAAATTCCCAGACTAGTAGTTGCTGGTTTAGAAGAGGAGATCTTAACTCTCACAGACATAGAATTCTTTTTTTTTTATTACAGTGGTACCTCAGGTTAAGAACTTAATTCGTTCTGGAGGTCTGTTCTTAACCTGAAACTGTTCTTAGCCTGAGGTACCACTTTAGCTAATGGGGCCTCCCGCTGCCACTGCACGATTTCTGTTTTCATCCTGAAGCAAAGTTCTTAACCCAAGGTACTATTTCTGGGTTAGCGGAGTCTGTAACCTGAAGCGTCTGTAACTTGAAGCATCTGTAACCCGAGGTACCACTGTATTTCGAACATTTGTACCCAGCTTTTGAACCAAAGTGTGGCTTCCATGGGTCCTGATCAGCTTCCATCCAACTGATTGTGGGAATGTTCTGACAAAAGCTGGGAAAATGTATCTCTTGGCTCCTATCTCTTATCTTCCAGAGTCCATAAGCAACATCTTTTGTAGTAGTCTTGTGTGAGTGTATGCTCTTGGGTAAAAAGTGTATTGTGCACCATCTTTATTAATGGGTGGAAAATCATCATGTGGACATTCCAACTCGGGCACCATACTAAAGGTAAAGGTAAAGGACCCCTGACAGTTAAGTCCAGGTGCAGACGACTCTGGGGTTGCGGCGCTCATCTCGCTTTACAGGCCGAGGGAGCGGGCGTTTGTCCGCAGACAGTTTTTCTGGGTCATGTGGCCAGCAGGACTAAGCTGCTTCTGGCAGAACGGAACACCAAAACCAGAGCAGTTCATGGAAACGCCATTTACCTTCCCTCCTATTTATCTACTTGCACTTTTTGACGTGCTTTCGAACTGCTATGTTGGCAGGAGCTCAGATCGAGCAACAGGAGCTCACTCAGTCGTGGGGATTCGAACTGCCGACCTTCTGATCGGCAAGCTCAAGAGGCTCAGTGGTTTAGACCACAGCGCCATCCGTGTCCCTTTTAAGGCACCAAGGTAGGTGTTAAAAATTGCAGATGAATAAGTAGTCAAGTGTCCACCGTTATTATTGTTTTGCAGAGGAGGAGGAATGGAAGAGAGCCAGTGCAGGTGGAGGCCACAAAATGTTTCCCCCAGCAGAGAAGCAACTGTGACCCCTTCTGAACCAAAGGAGGACACTTTTTGGTTGAGTTAGGGGTTAAATACTACTTCAGTGCTTAAACATCTACAGCACCTTTGCAAGAGAGGTGGATGGGAAGAAGACCAGAACAGCTCAAGGCAGTATCAAGCTGAGAACATCAGCCTCCACTGGATAAGCATGTGAGTATGATACACAAGTCATAGACTGAAGCCCAATTCCTAAACTTTGCCGAAGGTATTTGCACAGCTAATTGAGCAGCCAGAAAACAAAAGGAATTCTGGTTATTTCCTGCCTGAAGATTAAGCAATGAAAGTGACACGTGAGACTTTTGTGCAGTATTTCATGCAATTACTTCATTTTTTCCTGGTGTCAATACTGCACTATTTGAAATTGAATATTTTGCCTAGTAATGCACAAACGGGGAACGCTTATTCTTCACCTGGAGCCAAAGGAAAAGGGGGGGGGAGGAAGCAATGTGCTCTTTATAAGATATTATATATTATGGGGAAAGCCAGCAGCGCATTCTTTCAGGCTACCAGAGAGGGCAATCAAGTTCGCTCCACACTCTTGCCCATTAACTGTCCCAACTCAGCAGGAACAGCTGTGGTTTTCAGAGCTCTGTTCTGGAGGAAAATCTAACCTCAAATTGTCCTGATTTTAAAGCAGTGGCTATGGTTTGGTTGGTTGGTGGCCATTACATATCTGATGCCGCTTTTTAAAAAAATAAATGTGAAATGAATCCATTCATTCATATGTGGAAATGAAGAACACTACCAGCTCCGCCCCCTGAAGGTTCTGCACATTGAACTCTATGACTCGCAATGTAAGGGATGTCTGCTTACCATGAACTTCTGCTCCCAGTGCACATGGAGGGCAGTCTTTCATATGGGGCTTCTCCATATAAGTTTGCAAAGTTTTAAAGTAGCACACCCAGATGTAGCAGTGTTTAATCTGAGGTGCACATGGCCAGTACTGACACGAGGAAACCAATAAGTGTTATTGTTGAGCCTTGAAACATACAGTAGTACATTTTGCACATTGTAAACAATACATTATTTTCTTTTTGGTGTTCCAAGGCAGAAAATTCAATCTAGCTATGAACTTTCTGTGTGCCTTGATGCAGACCAGGAAATGCTAAACACTTGCAACTTGCCATTGGATCTGCACCTGTAATCCCAGCAACAAACACTCTTATATTTCAATACCCTAATGGGGGATGAACAAACTGGAAATGCAAGCAACGATCTTATTCTTTTGCAGGACAGCTTCTGAGCCCATTGAGCAGCATGCTACAGAAGTTAACTTGCAGTTTTTAAAAAAATTGTACACTTCTTTACAAAGGTAACCTCTCTGAAGGTAGGGCTATCCTTTGGAATTTGGATAATATCAGGTCCTGACCTGCATACAGGAGTGGCTGAGCACATGGACCATCTTTCGCTCTACATAGGGCTGCCCTTGAAGACAGTCTGAATGCTGCAGTTAGTGCAGAAGGCAGCTGCTAGGTTGGGAAGTAGTATATTAGTGGAATATAGTGGAATTAGTAGAAGCATTATATTGAGACCCGGGTGGGCATACCACACTATTCTGGTGTGTTAAAAAAAAAATTCTGTACAAATTTCCTAAACTATACCTTGTATGTCAGGATCAAGGAACACTCTCCAACTCTGACCCTCTTTACAGCAACTACTTTCAGTCCAATATCAACCCACTATTGCCAGCGACAAAGGTGTTTCTACATGTTGCATTGAGCACCCGAGTGCTTAAACATTAAGTAAAACTCTCCTGTAGCAGTTGCTTTCAGTAAAAGCTGTGGCTGGAGCTCTCATCGCCTGCGTTCATGTGCTTTAAAGTGATAATAAAAATAAACCGGTTGCTGAGTTCTCTGCAGGAGCATCTACTCTCAACCCCATAATCCAGGTTTTCAGTCCACAGCTCCCTTGACCAACTACATTCTTCCTGTGCCACCCCTGTGGGGCTCAGGAGCCCAGTTATGCCACCCCTTGCCTGCAGAGCTGGCAGCCTCTCACCCTTTTTTGAAGACCATCCCTTGTGGAGGGTTCCCTCAGCCTCCTCTCCTCTCCCCTCTCCTTGGGAGTCCTCTGGGCAGCCGCCGCCACCTCTGGTCTCTGAGCTGCCTCCTGGCCAGCCCCAGAGGAACCATTCGCTTGCGGAGCTTGTAGCTGCTGCAACAAACAGCCGTGCAAGCCTTTGGGAGGCAGAGGCGCAAGAGGGCATCAGAGGAGGGAGAGAAGGAAAGAGGGACAGAGGCCAGTGTTGCCCGCGGCACCCCTGACTGTCATTCAAGGCACCCCAGGGTGCCATGGTACACTGGTTGAAATGGCAGGATGCTAAGGTGTGTGCAGAGGTGAAGGCTGACTCAGAAAAGGAGGCCAGTTATTTGTGGGGACCAGTGCCAGGAAGCCAAGGTCGGAGGCAGGGAAAGCTTCTGAACGGGAGGGTGGGGAACAGGAGGAAGAGGCAAGTCAGGCAAGTGAAGGGCCACCCTCTCCTGTACTACTGCCTCTCAGAACCAGGAGGAGATTGAAGCAGGAACAGCAGAGGAAGCTTCCATGCATGCACAGGTGCTGGCTATGTGCATGCAGCCCATTGTGGGAAGGTACATAAACCAGTGGAGGGGGCAGAGCCCCCTGTTGCTGCAACTGTTCAATAGAGCACAGATTGGGGAATGGCTGCCTAGATACTAGGATGGTGTGCATGGCTACTGAGAGCCCTGGAAACTACTGCAAGTGTCAGCTTTGACGATAAAAGAGTTACCTATCAGCGTTCCTTTGGCCCTTGACATTAGACCCTAGCATTTACCAGGTTGGTCCACTATAACTGAAGCTTCCTTTAAAAGCCTGCTGTTCATGTCTTGCGCAACCTCTTTCTTCTGCAAACAATTGCAAAGAGAACATGACCTTCTGTTGATTTTCCAACCATTATTTTTATTCCAAACAATCTAAGCAGGATCACCTGACCAGGGAACATGCTGACTTTGTTCTGCCTCCTTCTATTGTTTTATTCAACGCGCCAACACTTTCTTCTTTAGCAATTAAACTGAGTACATAGAAAGCAACATGTCACACCTTCTTGGAACCTTCACGTCAAGAGTCCTGCGCACCAAAGCAATTCCAAGTTGCTGAAAAGAGCCTGAGGAGATTCAAACTGAGTTCACCAGTGGCCAGCCCAGCTTCCATAGATCAAGGGAGCCCCACAGGCTGCAGAACTGGCCTAAATGCTGTCACAGAATCATAGATGTGTAGAGATGGAAGGGACCACGAGTGTCATCTAGTCCAGCATTTCCCAACCTTGGGCCTCCAGCTGTTTTTGGACTACAACTCCCATAATCCTCAGCTAGCAAGACCAGCGGTCAGGGATGATGGGAATTGTAGTTCGAAAACAGCTGGAGGCCCAAGGTTGGGAAACACTGATCTAGTCCAACCCCTTGCAACGCAAGAATCTCAACTAAAGCATCCAGGACAGAAGGCCATCCGACCTCTGCTTAAAAACCTCCAAGGTACCTCCCAAGGCAGACTGTTCCACTGTCAAACAACTCTTACTGTCAGAAAGTTTTTCCCGTTTAGTTGGAATCTCCTTTCTTGTAACTTGAATCCATTGGTTCGAGTCCTACTCTCTGGCGCAGGAGAAAACAAGCTTGCTCCATCAACCATGTGACAGCCCTTCTTTTGGTTCACTCAACCCTACATCCAAGGCTTATGGATGAAAAAGAATTTGAAGCAAAGTTCTCTCAAGTCTGTGCTGAGCTCATCAAACGATTTATCACTGGTGGAAGCGCTACATTGAGAGGTATCCACTGCAATATTAGACAGTGCCAATGAGAAACACCTTTTGGATTATCTACAGATATCCACGGAAAATTGAGGTGTCAATATTCTCCAGACATATTTGTCTTCGTTATCCATTTGGCCCTTGTACACATGCCCCTTGCAAACACCACAGATTCCAAGTTAAAGCTGTTTCAGATTTACCCGTTATTGTTCTTTTTTCATAAAACTAATCCTCACCCATCTTGGCTGTAAAACTCATTCCACTAGTCCAGAGTGGAAGCTGTTAATCCCAGGTGTACAGGACAGTATAAAAAATCTGGAAATAGCTGGTTCCTTTTAAAGAAAGAACAATTTATATTTAGAGAGAAAGGTGGGAAATAGCCCTATGTAAATTAAAGTCCCACTTACAATGGGTTTTTAAAACATCAAAAGAGACCTAAGCAAGTGGCTTAATAACATTCACAATAAAGAAAAGCAAATCATTTCTTAGCAAACACAAATTAAATATTTGCCCAAGCAGCTGACAGAAAGGGTGAGGTTTCTCTCACCTGCTATACTGGCAATTTGTACTGCCTCTTTCCTCGTGTAATTTTATCCTACTCTCCCAAAGCAATGTGAGTAAATCTTGCTTAACTTGCAAACATATCTTCCGAGCAGGCGTTTTTGTCTGTGGATATAATTTCGCTTCAAATCCCTATTTCTATTTTCAAGTGAATACGACAAAAACATAAAGGGTATTGTTTAATGGAAAAACAATAACCCACAACTGTTAAACCACTACTGTGTTGTCATTTATGTTTCTTTATCCTAAAGATTTATATAGAAGGAATAATTCACCTCTAGGTTAATTTAGACATCTGTTAAATAATGTGCAGGTTTTAAAAATGCAAATAAGTGGGGTGCAAGGGTGGTTTTCAGGATCATAGCAGGCAGGGAAGAAGAATATAACCCTTTCATCTTTGGCTATTTGTCTCAAGCTTACAACATCAATGATCCCAATAATTATAACTCCCCCAAACCTGATGCTATTTGATACAATTGTTTTAGCACTGCCTTTTACTGTGGGTATTTCACATCCGTTACCCAGAGAAGACATGGAGTTCAAGGAACTGGCTGCCACACACAGCACTTGGCTTCCACGGTCCTTTGTCCTTGGGCTGCAAGACTGAAGGCAAACACACGGCTTGCGTTGACCAGGGGACTTGGGGCTGCAGAGAAGATGCACCGCTGGCCACCTAGTAAGAACATCCCTGCAAGGGGAAGACCAGCCTGACCCCATCCACCAGCCCAAATGAGGAGCTCACCTCTCCCTCTGAAGGAGCGCTTTGCTCCAGCTGCCAGTTGCCTCAAGGCTGCAGAGCTAAGAGGAAGCCCACTTGGCCCCATCAGTTAGCCCAGGGAAGAAAGGTTGCTGGACTGAAATTGTGATCTATTGCAAACCACTTGAGGCTCATTAGATCAAAAGGTGGGGCATCCATCTTCTGAATACAAATACAGTCGTACCTTGGCTGTTGAACGCCTTGCAACTCGGAAGGTTTTAGTTCCCGAATGCCGCAAGCCCGGAAGTACGTGTTCCGGTTTGCGAACTTTTTTAGAAGCTGAATGTCCAACACAGCTTCCAATTGAGTGCAGGAAGCTCCTGCATGCAATCGGAAGCCATGCCTTGGTTTTTGAACGTTTTCGGGAGTCGAAGGGACTTCCAGAACAGATTCCGTTCGACAGCCAAGGTATGACTGTACTACTACTAATTCATGACACACATTTGGTATTTGTGTTTTGTAACTGGAACTTGAGAAAACAAGTTGTATATAACTTTACTCCAGTTACATTACACAACCACATTTCAATACTATTATCTTGGTATCACACTAGTCAATAACTTTCTTTATGATCTGTCAGGACTCAAGTATAGAAATCAGTTGTAGTCAATTGGCACCTTCTCCACTTGTTCCAGGAAGCACAAAGAGGAAAGACTGAGAAACAAGGGGGAGCAGAGGAAGCTGAGAATCTGCTAAGCTATATCCACCGGCAACTTGAGCTCAGGTTAACCCTTTCATGCACTCAAGCGTAAGTCAGTAAGTGTATATTACAACAAAATTGTCCATCCAGTAATTCAAAAACATGCCAGCCACAGCAGTTAGGGCACAGATTTAAGACAGCAGGCAGGATAAAGGAGGCACCTCAAAGAGGTCACTGACTGTTGTTGTTGTTTAGTCATTTAGTCGTGTCCGACTCTTCGTGACCCCATGGACCAGAGCACGCCAGGCACTCCTGTCTTCCACTGCCTCCCGCAGTTTGGTCAAACTTATCTTAGTAGCTTCGAGAACACTGTCCAACCATCTCGTCCTCTGTCGTCCCCTTCTCCTTGTGCCCTCCATCTTTCCCAACATCAGGGTCTTTTCCAGGGAGTCTTCTCTTCTCATGAGGTGGCCAAAGTACTGGAGCCTCAGCTTCACAATCTGTCCTTCCAGTGAGCACTCAGAGCTGATTTCCTTCAGAATGGATAGGTTTGATCTTCTTGCAGTCCATGGGACTCTCAAGAGTCTCCTCCAGCACCATAATTCAAAAGCACCAATTCTTCGGCGATCAGCCTTCTTTATGGTCCAGCTCTCACTTCCATACATCACTACTGGGAAAACCATGGCTTTAACTATACGGACCTTTGTTGGCAAGGTGATGTCTCTCCTTTTTAAGATGACTGACTGTACTATTGTTTAATTTGCCTTGACAGCACACAGCTCATCCAATGTCTTCCCTCCTAAAATTCCCTTGCGCAGAATGAGAGCCATAAATGTATGCTTTAATCAGGAAAGCCAATTAGCCAAGATTCCCTTGGAATAAGTACTTCCTATACCTAGGGTCATTTATTTCCCACTGCAATTGCCCATTGTGATTTTAGAGTAACTATAATGCAGCCTTGTTACATGGGAATTAGCCTTAGATTGGACAGCACTCCAGTGTCATTGGTCATCAGATTATTTCAACTGCCTCATTAAAACGGTATAAACAGGATTCTTTTTCGTTGTTGTTAAAGAGAACTTTTTAATTAAAAACGAGGGCAAATCAGCTATGAGAAGGCAGCGCTCCTTTGATCTGAAGGGTCGGCTAGTTTACACCTGTGGCTGGCGCCATCCAAGGTTCTGACAGCACTCTTGGACAGAACTGACAGTGAAGGAAAAGGGGCAGGCCAGGAAGAATCTCAGCCGCAATCCAGATGTGAGACAGCAAATTGGCAAAAGGCAACCCATCGTAATTTGACTGAACCCTGTAAAGATAAGCCTAATCTCGTATTACAAATCTTCAACCTTTACTGCTTTGGAAAGTAAGCCCTGTGAAATGTTTCAAAGGTGGCTGGAAGAAACATAAACAAGTCCACACTGTGGTGGCTGCCATGCTAAAGAGAACAGATCTGATGGCCATGTGGCTGCAGAAACGCAACGTGCTGTTTTCTAAATGGCCTCTTGGCTGGTTTTGCATAGCCTGGTGGCATCATATAACACACTAGTAATTTATAGCCTTGCAGTAATTACTCTCACAGCACCAATATACCATATTTTTCCGTGTATAACACGCCCCCGTGTATAAGACGCCCCCTATTTTTGGGACTCCAAAATAAGAAAATGGGAGGAGATTGCCAAGAGTTGTTAAGTTTTGGGGGGAGGGATTGCCCAGAGTTGTTGAGCTTTGGGGGGGGGGGTTGCCGAAAATCACTCACCCGCCTGACCAACATTGCCAATCACACGTGTTGCTAAAACCACCAATCGTCTGACCGCTCGCACCCAGCAGCCGCCAATTGTCCGCCCAAATGCCGCAGTGGCAGCCAATCAACAGCAGGCCTTGCCGCAGCCACCAATCATACTGACAATCTCCTGCTCACGGCTGCAACCAATCGCTTGTCCCTCCTCTACGCTATCCGTGTATAAGTCAACCCCCCATTTTAAACATTATTTTATAATGAAAAAACTTGTCTTATACATGGGAAAATATGGTAATTGTTCACGAGCGGCATATGATGTGAATCCCCTTATCTAGTCAGAGCCTGAAAAGGGCACCCACATACTCCGGAGTTCACCCGGAGCCTATTGCTGAAGCAGAGGGTTGTAAAAATTCTGGAATGTGGAAAACTTACGTGTGGAAATCTTGGAGAAAATTGAAATATATGCACTACTGACTTATCAACCTAAACTGTATTTCAGAACAGGCAATGTATTCTGTATAATTTAGCATCGAATATATAAAATAGTGAAGGGACGCGGGTGGCGCTGTGGGTTAAACCACAGAGCCTAGGACTTGCCGATCAGAAGGTCGGCGGTTCGAATCCCCGTGACGGGGTGAGCTCCCGTTGCTCGGTCCCTGCTCCTGCCAACCTAGCAGTTCAAAAGCACATCAAAGTGCAAGTAGATAAATAGGTACCGCTCCAGCGGGAAGGTAAACAGCGTTTCCGTGCGCTGCTCTGGTTCGCCAGAAGCGGCTTAGTCATGCTGGCCACATGACCCGGAAGCTGTACGCCGGCTCCCTCGGCCAATAAAGCGAGATGAGCGCCACAACCCCAGAGTCGGTAACTACTGGACCTATTGGTCAGGGGTCCCTTTACCTTTTATATAAAATAGTACTACTGCCTGTTTCTTCCTAGATATATACAAATGCATCATGCTGCAGCTTGCATGGCTGACACCACCTGCCAAGCTGCCCAATGCTGTCACTGCCACAGTTTACCTAAAACTCACACTATTAGCAAAATAGAATATGCAAGGAACTAAATACATGTCTGGAAGTACATTAGACACATAACCCCTGTGGTAAGAATTTATGAGAATTTGATGTACTGTAACGCCATGATTTATGAATCAGATGCAATTGTGGGGTATTTGCCTAGGTATATCTGAACTGGGATTAGTGTCATTTCAGTACTCTTTTTCGGGGGGGTTATTATTCCCCCCCCCCCACTATTCTCCAGCTGCTCCAATTTCAACTGAAAGCTGACGAAAGTTGGCCAACCACTGTTTCTGGGTGTCCTGCAATCTACATTCTGCCCAGCCTAGCTCTACTGTATATTCCTTAGGTGAAAAGGAAAACTTCATTCATTTGACCAATGAAAATAGCCGATAATTTGGAAGTTATGTTTCAAATCAGAGTTTGAACATTAAATGTTAAAGTCAATTTTTGACCAGAATTTAGAAGTGTGAATTCACATAATTTTGAATAAATGTTGTTTTAGTCCTACTAGACATGAGTATTTCTCTCCTCCCCCCCGCTTCTATTGTGAGTGTTGGCCATGAAAATAATTTAAGTGGCTTTATTTCCCAGAATTTCACACAGCAACATTCTCTGTTGCTGAATCTAGATATCACAGTTTCAGGTGTGGTTTCCTCTACCAACCTCCTTATTTTTGACTTTTAGAAACAGACCATACTGTTTATCTTTTGCTGTTGTCTTTGTCATCAAGCAAATCATTGTGTCTGTAACTGAAACGATAGATGGCACTTTAGTGAGGAAGAATGCACAGGTTTGTAAAAGAAGAAGGAGAGATAGATTTATCCTAGAACATTTGTGCTAGCTGCTCTAGGTTTTGTGGGTTGTTGTTTTTTTAAAAAAAGAATGTTATGTGAGCAGGGGTTTGGTTTTATGTTTCATCCAAAAGACTGATGAATCATAGAAGTCGGATGGAAAAGGCATCTAATCTATTACCAAGAAGGACAAACATACAGATATTTCAAGGGTGCAGAGGTCGAAGAAATGTGTCTATATGGTTGTGTCCTGCTTTGTTCCTTGTAGACTTGGTTTTTTTGTTTTTTGTCCCAGTACATTTCTTAAAAATAAAAGGGGAAATGTAACCTTTGGTGGTGATGGCGTTAGGCAGAAACGTACTGTTGAACTGTGGCATGGCCAGCTACTAATTTCAGCCCAAACATATACCATGTTTTGCCAGTCAAGGAAAATTTTATTGGTTTGTGTATTTTGCAAGATAGCAACTGCTCAGTCAGCCATCTGTGTCTTGTGCCAGGAAAATACGACATTGGCTTTTATTACCCAGATTGAAAAATAAGCCCTGGGGGTAGTTTCCTTTAGTCAACATTTAGGGAAAGGAATATATGCTAAAGAAAGACGCATAAAATAGTATTGCTGGAGTGCTGTCCTCATAGGAATCCTCATGCAAATCCCGAACCAAATATATTAATTCAGGATATAATCTGGTCTCCTTTTGTAAACTTTCTTAATAAGTAAACTACAGATCACCATCCTCTAATAACGCATTTTTCTTTCTGGAAAGGCTTTAGTTCTCCTCATTAAAACAAATGAATTGCTGTATATTGATTTTATTGCCTTTTTGGTGACAATTATACATTCTGCACCTCTGATTCCGTGTCACATGAACTGCTTTTTTTAAAAAAATTAAGATTTTATTAAAACATTTTCATAATACAGTAAGATAAAAGAAATAAATCTTAATATAAACAAAAACATGTAGACAAAGAGAAAACATAAACAAACAAAAAAATTAAACAATATTAAACAATAATAAATCTTTCCATCTTTGCCCACACAGGAGTCTCTCCACTGTGATTATATATTAAAATAAGATTTCATAATTCTTATTATATAGTCATTAAGGTAAAGGGTAAAGGGACCCCTGACCATTAGGTCCAGTCGTGACCGACTCTGGGGTTGCGGCGCTCATCTCGCTTTATTGGCCGAGGGAGCCGGCGTACAGCTTCCAGGTCATGTGGCCAGCATGACTGAGCCGCTTCTGGCGAACCAGAGCAGCGCACGGAAACGCCGTTTACCTTCCTGCCGGAGCGGTACCTATGATGTGCTTTTGAACTGCTAAGTGGGCAGGAGCAGGGACTGAGCAACGGGAGGTCACCCCGCCGCGGGGATTTGAACTGCCGACCTTCTGATCAGCAAGCCCTAGGCTCTGTGGTTTAACCCACAGCACCACCTTTTTCTGTATTTTCATTCCCATTTCCTGCTGCATTTGCTGTGATTTTCCACCCTGATTTAAAGAAAATTACGGTACCTCTTCCATTTACTTTTCTTCTATTCTTTTTCCAAAAAAAAACCCCTCCAAGTTGTACACAGAGTGCTTTCTCTCTCAGCTCTAGGATAGCTCAGTCAGTAGTGCATCTTAATCTCAGGGTTGTGGGTTTGACCCCTACCCTGGTCAACGAAGTGATGACCTGCCACTGTCCACCTGCATCAATGGGTGCTTGAAGCTCAGAATACCACTAGATAAGCGGAACGAACTACTGCATCAGGCATGCAAGTTACAGAAGAGCATTTATGGATTGAAACAGGAAGCAAGAGATGGAGTGGAAAGCTGAACCAAGCACTCTCGTGTTAAGTTGTGGGTGAACAAATCAGACGACACAGTGATTCTTCAAACAGCTCTTGTTTATTCACAGGCCAGAACAGAACTGAACTGAAGGGTTCAGCCAGCCTGCTTATATAGAGCTCCACTAGAACACAACAGTAACCACTTTCTGTAACTATCCAATCACTGAATAGTTTCAATCCCTTATTTGCATATGTGGACCTGAGTGAAAACTAACTACAGTATCCCTCTGCTGGCCTAGGGTGAGAACCTCAGTACATAACATCTTGAAAGAAGTCTTTGTACAAGGTAAAGCAGACTCAAGCCTGTACAGCAGATTCAGAAACAACAGGTGAACATACATTCTGACCTAGGCAGATGATCTGGTCCTAGCTTATGAAAGTCCAGATGCCAGCAAGGAACTAGTGAGTCGTCTAAACAGAGGAGATGTAAAATGTCTGGTAGACATCACATTCTGCCTTGGCACACAAGCTGAAGGAGATCCTTTTTAGTAAACCAAAGGCAAAAGATTCAAGCACAACCTGAATGCCTAAAGTGAAGGGGAAGAGGGTTATTTTGTTTTTTAAATGAGCTATAAGGAGAAGCAGGGTTGGGGCAAGGTGGAAGAGGGAGTTTGGCAAAGTGTAAAGGGGGGGGTTGGTCAGGCGTAAAGGGAAGGGGGGGTGTTGCCAGTGGGATAGGGAGTTTGTTGGGGAGGTTGGCAAGTGAAGTGAGCAGGGGCAGCACCCCCTAGTAGTCAGATAAAAAGGTACTGAGAGATCTCATGGATCTCCCTAATCATGTCCAGTACTGTAAAAATGTATCCAAGTGAAGGCTAAAAAAACCAGTAAACTGTGTACAGTGGTACCTCGGGTTACATACGCTTCAGGTTACAGATTCTGCTAACCCAGAAATATTACCTCGGGTTAAGAACTTTGCTTCAGGATGAGAACAAAAATCATGTTCCGGCGGCGCAGCGGCAGGGGGAAGCCCCATTAGCTAAAGTGGTGCTTCAGGTTAAGAACAGTTTCAGGTTAAGAACGGACCTCCAGAACGAATTAAGTACTTAACCCGAGGTACCACTGTAACCCCCACATCAATACAAGACCCAGTGATTTATTCACTTGATTCAGATTATAAAATTCAGAACTGGGGAATCAAACTATATGCTAGGAAGAATAAGAAAATTCTGCTTCCCTAAATTTGTTCTGCAACACTTACTATTTTTCATGTTCCGAGTTTTGCCAGCTCTTCGGAAGGATTGATGCGGGGCATTGAAGCCCAGCCCAAATAACTAGAAATTTTCTCCAAACAACCCTCTGTCTGCCTTGATTTGAGCAGGCATTGCCCAATACTTTCAACCACCAGCCCCCCACAATTCTGTCCACCCCACAATCCACCACTGCAAGTATTATAGTGCTCTCTAGCAACTTTCCAGCTAACCCTGGAGCTGGCAAAGAGGATTATGCCGGCAGCCGCACTGTGCTTTGGAAATGTTGGGTTTCCATGGTATGCTGAGCACCTCAAAACTACAGTGCCAAAACTACAAGGCCTGGCCTTCCTCTCCAGCTGCGATTGTCCAGCTGGCTTGTCATTCTGGCACAAAACCCTTTGAGGGTCTGGGGAACAAAGCCCCAAAACAACCTTCAACTCTCCTTTCCAGCTTGGAACTAGGGGGTAATGGGTGGAGGGTCTGCCCTAGCCATTGTCCACTGAAGCCCAACACAACTTTAGGGGAGATCTTTGCTTCCTCTCATGATCAAACGGAAAAGCAGAACTGGAGCTGAAGGGCAGACTGGAGGACTGGTCCCCCAGCCCTTTTCTCCACTCCAGGGTTGTTGCTGGTGAGGAGGGTGATCAGGAACTGTCCCTGACAGGGCTTTCTTTAGCATATGCGCTGCTGGGGTGCAATGATCCGACCAGCGCCCCCAAATTTAGTTAATTTCGTGTGCACGGCGCCATTGAGTCTGACAAGCACTGCCATTGTGAATTGGTAAATGAGCGCACAAAGTCGAAAGTCCTTTAGTGAAACAGTAGGTATACATTTTGGTAATACCTAGGTATATACGTACAGTGGTGCCTCGCAAGACGAAATTAATCCGTTCCGCGAGTCTCTTCGTCTTGCGGTTTTTTCGTCTTGCGAAGCACGGCTATTAGCGGCTTAGCGGCTATTAACGGCTTAGCGGCTTTAAGAAAAAGGAAACAAACTCGCAAGAACTCGCAAGACGTTTCGTCTTGCGAAGCAAGCCCATAGGGAAATTCGTCTTGCGGAACGACTCAAAAAACGGAAAACTCTTTCATCTTGCGCGTTTTTCGTCTTGCGAGGCATTCGTCTTGCGAGGTACCACTGTACAGTGGTACCTCAGGTTACTTACGCTTCAGGTTACATACGCTTCAGCTTACAGACTCCGCTAACCCAGAAATAGTGCTTCAGGTTAAGAACTTTGCTTCAGGATAAGAACAGAAATCGGGCTCCAGCAGCGCGGCAGCAGCAGGAGGCCCCATTAGCTAAAATGGTGCTTCAGGTTAAGAACAGTTTCAGGTTAAGAACAGACCTCTGGAACGAATTAAGTACTTAACCCAAGGTACCACTGTATTTTGTTTTTCTAGCTTGATCAAAATTATTTATTTTTTCATAACAGGTAGATAGTTAAGAGCTTAGGCGGTTTCAGCAGCGGGCGCCTGGCGCCCCCCAGAATTCAGTGCCCAGGTGCCCCACAACCCCTTGCAGTCCCGAGTAAAGACGGCCCTGGTCCGTGACCTTGCATTGCACAGAGGTGCAGCGCATAATCCAAAAGAAGTGGAAAGGGTGTGTGTATTCTGGTGACCTCAAATTTTGCCTCAGCTACCAAGACCTGTCAAAATTCAAAGGACACCGTTCAAACATTTATTCACACCAATTAAAGGCTAGAAGTTTCCATTTTTAAAAAGTCACTTGAGATTTTAAAGGAAATCAATTCTGTTTCTAATACTACATGCTACAGTTCCTTTCCCAGTGTTCCTATGAGACGCATTCCACCTTAACACCAGAACTAGAGTTAATGCGCATTGTCTCCAGGTATTCGTGTAAATGAGCTGCATATCAAAATCAAACGCTGTGATAGGTGCTTTGGTGTGCGGCAGTGTGAGGAACCTAGAATCAGAACCCAAATTACAAGCAACTCAAGACTACCTGCTGCCCCTTCCACCTCCTCTCTGCGGGAAGGCAGACAGCCAAGATGCTCTAAACATGGCTTTGCTTTTGTTCGGTATTTACACAACGTAAACACAAGGATGTAGATTTGGACCCTCAGACAGAAATCCAAATATACAGACCCAAATCTTGCAATATTAGGTAGTGGCTTCAGAGCAGGTGGTTTATTTTTCGAAATGAAATTTGCTTAAAGGGGGTTCTGAGAGGGTATAAACATGTCACAACAACAATAACACTGCAAATTATTTCAGCACTTCCTTATATTGCCGTGCCTGCTCTGTTACACAGTGCAGCTGCGGCAGGGGAAATCTGTTCAGAGTATTCCTACATAATAGCATTTCCCCCTTCACATGTACCGTATTTTTCGCCCTGTAGGACGCACTTTTTCCCCTCCAAAAATGAAGGGGAAATGTGTGTGCATCCTATGGGGTGAATGCAGGCTTTCGCTGAAGTCTGGAGAGCAAGAGGAGTCGGTGCGCACCAACCCCTCTCGCTCTCCAGGCTTCAGGAAGCTATCCGCAAGCCTTGGGAGCCCCACGGGAGTGCAGCGGAGCACACCCCGGGCTTCGGGCAGCTCTCCGCAAGCTTGCGGAGCCCGGCCGGAGTTCCCGCCGGGCTCCCAAGGCTTGCGGATAGCAGCCTGTTCTGGGGGCTGGGGTCGGGGGAAGCTCGGGCTTCCCCCGCCCCAGCCCCGCGCCTGGGGGGGGGGAAATGTTCTTTATTTCCCCCCCAAAAAAACTAGGTGGGCCCTACGGGCCGGTGCGCCCAGTAGGGCGAAAAATACGGTATGTGCGCGCAGACACTGAGCAGTCTCTCTTCCTGCAAAGCTCTGAAAGGTGCTCACTTCTACCTCTCTGGAACCAAAGCAGGTCCTATAAGACTTCCCTGGATCTAGATGTGTTAAGCGGCAAAAAAACAAAAAAACAAAGAAATACCTTTCTGGGCAAGGTGGTGGTGGCCCTGCTCCAGGTATGTTTAAAGAAAGCAGATTACAGTGGTACCTTGAGTTACAAACGCCTCAGGTTACAAACGCTTCAGGTTACAAACTCCGCTAATCTGGAAGAGTTATCTCGAGTTGAGAACTTTGCCCCAGGATGAGAACGGAAAACGTGAGCCGGTGGCACAGCAGCAGCAAGAGGCCCCATTAGCGAAAGCACGCCTCTAGTTAAGAACAGTTTCAGGTCAAGAACGGACCTCAGGAACGAATTAAGTTCGTAACTAGAGGTACACTGTACTTGGGTCCATGCTCTCAATGTAAATGCTACATATCATTGTCAGTGTTAATTATGTACTCCGTTGGTCTCCAACTGGTGGGTCAAGACCCACTACCAGGTTGTGGTATGATATTATGGGTCTTTACCATACAAATAAATATTAAAACATTAAGGAATTTGTCCCCAAATGCCTGTTTGGGTTAAAGGTCGGTCCCAGGTATGAAAACACTGAAGCATTTTGCAGCAGCATTGCTATAGCTGGTGAAAAAGATACTGCTATGTTTCACAGGCCCACATGCACATTTAAAACAGTATCATCCCACTTTAAACAGCCATGGCTTCCCCAAAGAACTGTGGGAAGTGTAGTCAGTTAAAGATACCAAGAGTAGTTGTAAAGGTAAAGGGACCCCTGACTATTAGGTCCAGTCGTGACCGACTCTGGGGTTGCAGCGCTCATCTTGCTTTATTGGCCAAGGGAGCCAGCGTACAGCTTCCGGGTCATGTGGCCAGAATGGCTAAGCCGCTTCTGGCAAACCAGAGCAGCACACGGAAACGCCGTTTACCTTCCCGCCAGAGCGGTACCTATTTATCTACTTGCACTTTGACATGCTTTGGAACTGCTAGGTTGGCAGGAGCAGGGACCGAGCAAAGGGAGCTCACCCCGTCGCGGGGATTCAAACTGCCAACATTCTGATCGGCAAGTCCTAGGTTCTGTGGTTTAACCCACAGCGCCACCTGCGTCCCCAATCCAAGAGTAGTTAGAAGCCCCATATTCTTCTCAGAGAGCGAAAATTCCCAGAGTTCCCTGAGAAGAGGGATTAACGGTTAAACCGCTGAGGGAGTTTCAACCCTCAGTGCCCTTTAACAAAACTACATTTCCCAGAATTCTTTGGAGGAATCCATGGCTGTTTAAAGTGGGGCGATACTGCTTTCAACGTATACTGCCGAAAGGGCCACAGCCATCCTCTTCCCTTCATGAGGAAATAGGTTGCCTTCACTGCAATGTTTTCCTGACCCAGAATTTAGGTCTCAGCGCTCATATGAATCACATAGATGGGTCACGTCAAGAAACATTCCAGCCTGTTTCATTCCTTCTTTTTGAAAACAGAAGTCCTGGAATATTTCTTTGAGAAAAGCAACTGTATTGACATTCCTACTGATGAGCACATCAGAAGTACATCAACGGAACATCCACTTGTATTTAAGGCAGAATTCTGGCTTCTAGCCCATTGCTGTATCCCCTCAAGACCAGTCTGCCTCTATAGAGGAAATGAGGTTGTCTTCTTTTCTTGCTAACTGCTCACTGTTGTTGTAAGCCAGGAGAAAAGGAAGGCACTGATTTGTTTCTTAAAGGGGGGAGGAATTGAACAAGCACCATCTATTTTGCTAGAAATCTAAAGTATAAAACAGCATGCTAAAACGAACATGCATCTCTGGACAAAAAGACTTAAGATCAACAACAACAAAAAGGATCAGGGTTGCACAGCAGGTTACCAGGGTTTTGGGGGGGGGGTATTACTTAAATAAAAGCATCTGTGGCATTTTGTTTGCTTGTTTGAAGTCAAAGCAAGCTTTCAAGAGGCTAGGTTTTACTGACGCAAAAGATGGATTTTAACACAAGTGTCTTAGCTACCCACTCACCTCTCGAAAACTACAGAACTTTCTTTGTCCTTCCCCCTCCACCAGGAAAAGGAATGACATCATTGCCACTTAAGGGGTTCTATGGGCCAATAAAAATAACAGTTACTGACCAAGAGCACTAGGGCAGGAATATTTTTGGAACCATAGGCTGCATTCCTAAAAGTCCCCTGCTCCCTAGTCCAAACATATCATGGACTAAAAATTCCTCACATTTTCTTAACCAGTGTTTCTTTTGGGTTTGCACAATGGCACATTTCTTTTCCTGAACTGTGCTTGTGTTTGGAAATGGAAAGAAAGGGAGCCCACATTACTAAATAACCCGTAAGTGAAACGCAGGAACCACACTTTTATTTTTAAAAAGAAGAAAGAAGGCAGCAAAGAAGCAAAGGTTTGCCTTATAATAATACAGTTGCCCCACTGTTCTCTGGAGATATTCTCCCTGCTTCACACATTCAGAGATGGGGGGTAGCAGGGGGAGAGTTGCCAGAGCCTCATTCCTCCTGCTTTCCATATTGTCTGAAACACAACTTCCACTTCTTCACATATCACACGCACACCCCCCCCCCTTTTGCTGGAGCTTGCTTGTTTCACTTTGGCAATAGAAGTGCGAGTTGTCTCATGGATGGCACAAAAGAGCATGACGACAGAAAGCACAAGGCGCTTGCATTTCCTGTCACCCAGCCTGCTTCCCAAACTCTAGCCAGAAGGAGCCATGGCTCTCAGCTTGAACACCCACTTAGGATACCCAGTTCTTGCAAACTCCAATGCATGGGGAACAGGAAGTACCTAGGCACCCTAAGAACATGGCCACACTGTATGTACATGCGTATAATTGGCTCTCATAATGATGAAGTCTCAAATTCAGAAATTCCAAGAGCCACACAGATTGTGCCCAGTGTGACGATCACACACAGGGCCCCCGGACGTTTGACAGTCTATTGACCCTGTGCCGCCACTGCGATTGCTTTTTCCGCTGCCACCACCCTGTATCTCAAGGGGAAACACGGAGTCCAGTCAGTTGTTAACATAAACAAATAATCAAGTTTATTTTTAAATGCAGGAACAAGCTTATGGTTTCAGTTAGTTTTTCTTGACAGTTTCTTAATCTTCAAACAACTTCAAACTGATTATTCCAACTATCTATCTGACTCCACCTAACAATTCCTCTCACTCTCTCACAATACAACTCTACCAACCCACACCTAAACCTCCCTCTTCCTTCTTCAACTCCCAAACCTCAACTCTCCTCAACTCCACTCAACTTCAACTGACTTTCAAAACCTCCCACTCTAACTTTTATTCCCCCCTTGCATTCTCACTGGCCAATCACATCACACCTATTTCAACCCTTTCCTTATGACCCATCCTAGGAGGCAAAGGCCCCCCCCGCCTACATGAATTTCCAATTGACCAAAGAACCAATGAGAAATCCTAAACTAGACACAGTGGGTAAAGGCCACACTCATCAGTTTATGCTTTTTCCTGTTCTTAAAGTATTTCATCTTTACCCTTACAGCTCCAAGCCAACAGCTGTCAGTGTCATGTCACTGTGGTTCTAATATCAACTTTTTCCTTTATTTCCCCCCCAAAAAACTAGGTGCATCCTATGGGACGGAGCGTCCTATGGGACGAAAAATACGGTATATCATTTTTCTCTCCTTTTCTTATTATGCTGAAACGGTAGGGACGAAAAACGGGAGGAAATGGTTTAAACAGCTACTACCACTCATTTCTGTTCTCTGGGAGTGCAGGATGAGGCAGCGTTAAGCCAGTTCCTGAACTCTGCCAGCATCAGATGACTCTTCTCTCAGTCATAATTCAAAAATGCAAAGGACAATAATGGTGCCTTTCCACACCGGAACGGCAGCCTACACAACAATCCCTGTATTACAGAACCAGTATGGTTGCTACTTTCCATTGGCTGCATCTCGTGTCGTTTCAGTACTGCTTGAAAAATGCTCTGTGGGCCGGGCAGATCCAGTGGGACGTGACAACCCCATTGCTACATCTGCTGGGGAAGGGTAAAAGCACTGCCCACAGAACAGCTCCTGCGATTCTGGTGTTCAGACAGGATCAGAAGGGTATGGGACCAAGCCGTGGGAAAGCAGAAGCCACGCCTCTCTGGTTACAGGAATATTCAAGGTAGGAAAACTCATGGCGCACGGCAAGACCACAACTGTGTGCGCATGTGTGTGCTGAACCTTACATGGCAAAAAAAAATAAAACAATGATAAAGGACCCCTGACCGTTAGGTCCAGTCATGACCGACTCTGGGGTTGCGCCGCTCATCTCGCTTTATTGGCTGCTTTATTGGTCATGTGGCCAGCATGACTAAGCCACTTCTGGCGAACCAGAGCAGTGCACGGAAATGCCGTTTACCTTCCCACCGGAGTGGTACCTATTTATCTACTTGCACTTTGATGTGCTTTCAAACTGCTAGGTTGGCAGGAGCAGGGACCGAGCAACGGGAGCTCACCCTGTCGCGGGGATTCGAACCGCCGACCTTCTAATCGGCAAGTCCTAGGCTCTGTGGTTTAACCCACAGCACCACCTGTGTCCCTATGATATAGATTGTTAAAGGGAGATGGTGCAAACAGGCCTGGATCACAGCTCTTGCATTTGCTCTGCTTTTATCATTAGTCCTATCTGACAGGACAACACTAGTTAAGCTGTGGTAGCAAGAGGAAATCCAGCACCGAGGAAATCAACAGTGCTATAATGTTTACTTAGGATCTGCTCCACCAATGAATTCCAGATGTTGGCTTAATTGTCACATTCTGGTATGTTGGAGCAGAATGAATCTGTAAGAGTGCTTTGTAAATCAATCTGCCAGACTCACATTAAATCTTGCAGTTGGCTGGCTATTGTAAGAAAAAAAGATGTTCCGAAAATACTAACCATTCAGTGTCTCTCTCTCTGTGGTGCTGGAAAGCTACATGCGATTTTAGCTTCCGGCTAAAAGCAAAGCCAAAAACTGTCAGCCTCTCTCCTCTGTTTAATCCTACTTTCTCTCAGCATACTGTGGCTAAAGTTAGACATCGCAGAGGCATGACCCAGGCGCGACATTGTGGACTGAGCCAAACTGCGATAAAATTGAAGCATGGAGGGCCTGCACTTTGGAACTCCCTGTCTATCAAGCAGGTATCTTCATTGTATTCCTTTCGGAGCCTGATAAAAACATTCCTGTTTAGACAAGCCTATCCAGATGCTTAGCATTTTAACTATGTTTTAAAGTAGGGCAGCAATGCACCCAAGACATCAACAGCCAGGTGGACAAAGGTGAAAGCAGAATGGTACTGTAAAAAGATAACGGCCATCGCGCACCTGCCCAGGTAGACTGCTGCCATGCTGCATTTTACCATCCGCTTCCTGTTCTGCCTGTTAGGACTGCTAAAGGCTCTGGGAACCTGAGGGGGCAGGTTCCCTGCAGGAGAGGAACCAACTGAGGAACCCCCAAGAGAAGAAGGCTCAGTGCCAGGGGATTGGTGGTGGGACAATGATGAGTAGTCAGAGGGAGAAAAGGGGGCAGACTGGGAGGAGGAGGTATCGGAGGCTGAAGAGGTAACAGGGCTTAATCCAACACTACATGAGCAGGTCAAATGCCTGCTGTAGCTTTGCTCATATCTAACCCTATAAAAGGTAAAGGTAAGGTAAAGGACCCCTGGATGGCTAAGTCCAGTTAAAGGCGACTATGGGGTTGCGGCACTCATCTCGCTTTCAGGCTGAGGGAGCCAGCGTTTGTCCACAGACAGCTTTCCGGGTCATGTGGTCAGCATGACTAAACCGCTTCTGGAGCAACAAAACACCGTGACTGAAACCAGAGTGCATGGAAACGCTGTTTACCTTCCCACCCCAGTGGTACCTATTTATCTACTTGCACTGGTATGCTTTTGAACTGCTAGGTTGGTAGGAGCTGGGACAGAGCAACGAGAGCTCATTCTGCTGTGGCCCAAGCCCTGTGCCTGCTCTCAACTCAGCGGTTCTATATTCTGTAGCATACTAAGATTTATGGCCACCCAAATATTCTGCCTCCTCTGCACAAGAGAGGTTCCGAGTGGCTGGTGGTTTCTTTTTATGCCAGCAACTACAGCAAGATGTGTGTCCTTAACCAGAATGGGCTGTACATATTGTTTTTCCAATTTTCATTTTCAGTAATATCAGGTCACCTTGAGAGACACTTGATCTTTTCCCCAAGGGACATATTCACTGCATGCGACACGATGAGAAAGGCAGCCATTCTTAGGGAAATCACGTGGTTCCGTAGCAGAGCAGATGTTCTGCATACTCCAAGTTTCAACCCAGTTACAGGATCAATCCAGTTACAGGATCTCAGGTAGCAAAAGGATGGAGAGGCACTGCATACCTGGTTTCCCAATGGTGAGCATCACTGCCGCTTACCAACTGGGAGGAGAAGAGTGGGGAGCTCAGCGCAGGGTCAGATTGGCTCCTACCACCACACCTGGAGAGCAGAGGTCCCAAGGGCTTGCCCCTCACTCTCCCAGTAGGCAGCAACAATGCTCAGAATCAGGAAGCCGGGTGTGCAGTGCTGCAACGACTGTACTGCACTCTGACCACTGCTCCCCCACTCTTTGGAGACTCCAGTGCAGCCACTACCAGTCAAACCAACTTACGGTGTAAAAGCAGGTGTGTGAAGCAGTTCTGAGCAAGAACAAACTAGATGTTGTGGTGCTAGCTGTCAAAAAATATATTTAAAAGACCCTATATCCTCCTTTCCCCTCCCCCTCCTTCTTTGGTGATCACTCGTAGCTGAGTAAGATTGTCTTCCATAAACACAGTTTTAACAGTGAGTCTGTAAGTGACGGTGAAGGCCAATTTTGAATCCACACGCACTTCCACAGTGGGGACATAGGTTTCTGGGAGGGAGTTGATCACGGTGTGGATTTGCTAAGCGTGCCTTCCTCTTAGCACGTTTCTCCCTTTCATCCTGAGTTTGAGTGTCTTTCAAAGCCCATGACACCTTTGGTAAAGGCTGTTCTCCAACTGGAGCGCTTCACAGGCTAGTGTTTTCCAGTTGTCGGTGTTTATACTACTTTTTTTTTTTTTTCCTTGAGACAGTCTTTAAACCTCTTTTGTTGACCACTAGCATTACGTTTTCCACTTCAGAGTAGAGTAGTTGCTTTGGAAGATGATAATCAGGCATCCGCACAACATAACCAGTCCAACGAAGTTGATGTTGAAGAATCATCGCTTCGACACTGGGGATCTTTGCTTCTTCCAGTACACTGGCATTAGTTCGCCTGTCTTCCCAAGTGATGTGTAAAAAATTTAGGAGACACCATTGATGGAATCTTTTGAGGAGCTGGAGCTGGTGTTTATAAGTGGTCCACGTTTCACAAGAACGTTTCTCCATGGGCATATGAGAAGGCAAAACATGTGGGTCAAGACATGGCTGTTGTTGTTGTTTAGTCGTTTAGTCGTGTCCAACTCTTCATGACCCCATGGACCAGAGCACGCCAGGCACTGACATGGCTGTTACCTCCAGATATGATGGCAATAGGTCCACACTGTTAAACTTGGGTGTCCCCATTCACTTCTCAGGATGGGAGTTATTTCAAGGGCCAAAGGGCATGTGAGTGAATGAAGTGAAACCTCCCTCCAATCCTGGAGTCGCAGTTAGTCTCACCAGGTGCTTTTCTCCTAGCCAAGCTCTGTTCGCAAGAACAGAATGAACTACTTTGGAGTAAAGCACTGGGGGGAGGTGGGGAGAAATCACACACACATATGCCCCCCCTGCACACACACACACACACACACACACACACACACACACAAACACACTTGAGAGAGAGCTTTTCCTTCCTAATGGGAGACAAATATATAAAATAGATTCATTTTCGTTAACAGCTCTCTAACTTATGCGAGCCCGTTTTAAATGCACACAGAGCTGCAAATTAAGATCATTGCTCTCTGGACTTATTCCTTAAATGATTCTCTACAAAGGTTCTTTTTATACATGAACTACTGCTTGCGTTTGCCTCAATTCAACTACCGTTGAGCTTCCAGAATGGACTGCCTATGCCCCATTTCGGAAACAAAATTACCCAAGGTAACCCTCCTGACCAGACATGGAAATTTTTATGGGTTCTAATTCATCTCCACTCCCAAAGGACAAGCGCCTCAAGGTGTTGTAGGACCATCAGGAAGGATATTTAAAGCATTCACCAAGAAGCCAAACTGCTATTCCATAAAGTATATATATATATAGGCCTTTTTACAATTTGTCTTGCACATGGGAAAAATTACACAAGTGAGTGAGGTTTTTCCCTTTTGAAAACCTTTTCACACTTTTACTTCTTCTACCCTAAACTCTACCAAGCATCTTTTCCTCTGAAGGACAACTATCTGATCAGAACTGAGCAGTACTGAAAATACATATTTTGACATATATTTCAGTGGTATTTTAGTAGGGATTTTAGACTTCCTTTTACTCAACAAGTTTGGAAAACAGCAAGCCTTGTCAAGCAAGCCAGACTCCAAGGGGCCAAAGTAAGTGTTAATCCAATTGTCTGGATAGCAGCCATGGGTTTTGTAAACCGAAATTCTAGTGAGAGGGGGTAACTTTTACTTGGGCTGAAATGGACAGGGTGTGGAGGTTTAACCCTTCCATCCCCAGAGGCAACCCCAATACAGCTGGAAGTCATCCCTGCTCAAGTATCAACTACCATTGGGATAATGCTTGAGGAGGGGAGGGAGGGGAGGGTTAAACTTCACCTCCCTATGGGCTGCTTTCCTGGTGGTGGGGAAATGGGAGTTTGATGTTCCTGATCTTTGCTTTAGATTTTTCCCCAAAACCCAAACATGGTTGCAATTAGAGGAACATCTAATCTGACATTGAGACGTTGGTTGTATGCAGAGAGCTGGTGAATAATCCGTCACTCTATGAGACCCTGTAAAGCAATTCTACATGGTGTAGCTGAAAGACAGTACATGATATAATTAAAAGTATGATAAAAGCTTTACTCATGTAGCGCTCCTATAACCTGTATAGCTCTTTGTCCCACCTCACAACACAACAAAAGCAGAAAAAATTATGCAACCTTTTGTCCATACACATACAATTTGCACATGGCATAATGCTGTACTGTTTTTAACATTTGATTGGGACCCGCCCAGAGTGGCTGGGGAAACTCAGCCAGATGGGCGGGGTATAAATAAATTATTATTATTATTATTATTATTATTATTATTATGCAGCTCACATCATTCATTTTTTTTAGTGGCTTGTTTGTTTGTTTGGTTGGTTGGCTGGTTGGTTTGCCATCCACTTCCTTTTAATGGCACACATGTATTGCCCAGTCTAGCCATCAGCAACCTGGTGCCATCCAGATGTTTTGGACCACAACGCCCATCAGCCTCACCCAGCAAAGTTGTGCTGACTCAGGATGATGAAAGCTTATCTCCAGAACACCTAGAAGGCACCAGGTTGGCAAAGGTTGCTCCAACCATTTGAAAAAGAAAGTGATTGATCACACCTCCTTCATTCAGTCCTACTTTATCGAGAACTATAGCCCAGGTTTCTTCCAGAGTCACTTTCCCTGTCAAAGTACTGGCTAAAGAGAAAAGGCAAGAATGGGCTTGCAGCTGGCAGGAGACACTACTGCAGGACAAGCCCAGCACAGTGAACGATACTAGGAATTGGTGCGGCACTCTTACTTGTCTTGGAAAGATTCCTAGGGTCTCCCTGGAGAGAGCAAGATGCAGGTGAGGCCCCTTCCCTGTCAAGAGAATTGTCTATCCCTTCCCAGCCGATTGTGTGAGCCCCTGATGTCATTGTGATATCAGTGACTGGTACATCGGCAGCCCCAGCCTCCTGTCAGACTTGGCCCAGATGTTGAAATATACATTTTTTAAAAAACCAGAAGCATTTCTACTTGGTATTATAGGTCAGGACATTAATAGGCAAGATGTTAAATTGTTTTTATATGCAACAACTGCGGCAAGAGTATTGTTAGCCCAGAAATGGAAACAAGAAGAAATTCAGACGAAAGAAGAATGGCAGATGAAATTAATGGACTATGCAGAATTGGACAAAATGACAGGAAGGATTCGAAACCTGTGGGACCAGAGATTTACAGAAGATTGGAAGAAGTATATGAATTATTTTAAGAGCAACTGTAATCAACAAATTACGCTAGTAGGACTACAAGAAGTTTTGTAAGGAGAAATATAGGAAGTGTTACAAAGTAGAAAAAGATAGAGATATTGGTTATGAGTTTGAAATGTAATAGGGAAGATAAGAAATGCATACTGAGAGATTAGATTGGAAAATTTTCAGACAGGATTGATGGAAGTCAAAAATTTGAATAAGATGTAAAAGTATGTTTAATTACTGTTGGAAATGATATGTTTATATATATATATATAGAGAGAGAGAGAGAGACTTGGCCCAGTGGGGTGGGGGAGATAAGGATCTGACTCACTGCTTGTGAAGAAAGGTCCTGAGGTGCCCATCGTTTCCCAAAGTCTAGTAGGCACATATCTCCTACCAAGGTATGTCAGGATTAGGGTCCCCCCTCCCATGAGATAGGCTTTAAAAAAGCTGAGACGTTTCTTGCAGCTTGTTCCCCTCCCACCCTGAGGGGGATCCAGTTCCCTTTCTAGCACCAGGATTCCAAGCCGGATCTTTCACGATGCTCACTAGCCTTCCTGATTCTTTGCGCTCGAGCTTGAAGAACGAGTACAGTGCGTAAACTAGGTTTAGAGCCACAATGCTCGGTTTTATTTTGTATTATGTTTGGACCTTCTGCTTGCTTTCCCCCTACTTTTATTCCTAATGGAGTTCCTTAATATGACTGCTGAGGAGTGTGTGGTTGCCAATCTCAGGGTTTCAGAATCCCCATGTGCCCAGATGCTTGGCATTCGAGCTCCTGGGAGTTTAGGGTTGGCATTGCAAGTCGCCAGTGCATTCTTCTGAGGTCTGGGAGAGACTCAGAGAGCAGGCTGCTGTTACACTCTGAATGAACCAAAAAGCTGTAGGTTGAAGCGAGGAGTGCTGGTGCACTGGCTCAGAACCTTTTAAAAAGGAATTGCTTTAGTAGACCCTTCTACCTATGGGATCGCCTCTCCTGGTATGCCCCACGGAGGACCTTAAGGTCCATAAATAGCAACACCCTAGAGGTCCCGGGCCCTAAGGAAGTTAGATTAGCCTCAACCAAAGCCAGGGCCTTCTCAACACTGGCTCCGGTCTGGTGGAACGCTCTGCCTCATGAGACCAGGGCCCTGCGGGATCTGATTTCTTTCCGCAGGGCCTGTAAGACAGAGTTGTTCCACCTGGCCTTTGGCTTAGAATCAGTTTGATTCCCTCCCCCTCTTTCTTTTTCCTTTCTCCTCCTGTGAAGAGGCTGAATCCTAATGTTTTAATGTTGTATTTTAATCTTTTAAATTGTATTTTAATCAACTTGTTTTTATTATTGGTTGTTAGCCGCCCTGAGCCCGGTCTTGGCTGAGGAGGGCGGGGTATAAATAAAATTTTAGTAGTAGTAGTAGTAGTAGTAGTACATCCCAGATTCTTTCCCCATCTGAGGCTGCAGGAATAAGTAGGAGGGTGGTGGCAGCAACAACCAGACACACTGGCAGCTGTACAAGGCTGCTGTGTTGCATTTGGGCAACAAAGAGGGTGCAAGAGGACTCTCTAGGGCCTCCCCCCTCCCGCTTCATCACACTGGCTGGATCCACTTCTCTGCCCCTTCCGTATACAATGAATAACTGCATCAAGTAGAAGCACATCCCTCCTTCTCTCCATCCATCATGACATTGTGAATAGCATTGCACCCTTTGCAAATGGTGTAGAAACGTATGAATGTTTGCAAAGCACCCCCCCCTCCTTACTTCAACACTGGGCTAATTTAAATCCTTAAAGCTATGAGAATTTTCCATCTTTCCCCCTGGCACAACTTGCTTTGAGCTTCTAATTTTCCACGAAGAGGGAACACGTATTTGAGAAAAAGCTAAAAGAAAGCAGGGAAGAGACTCTAGCTGCGGGTCTTCTGGGATGGAAAAGCACTGGCTTATCTTACTGGATTTGGTTTTACGAAAGAACTGCCAGCCATTTAGTTAAGTGTTCAAAACAATCACATTGTTTTCACTGTTCTTCTTATTGTACAGGAACACGAAATCACAGCAGTGAAACAAGGAGAAAGATGGAGGCTTTCTCACAAAAGAAAAAGTTGTCCAATGTAATTTTCTAACAGGATTGATTTCTCTTCTTCCAGCCTTCTGACTTAAAAATGTACCTCTTAAACAGCCCAGGCTTATCTTGGAAGATGTAAAAAGATGGGACATTTCTTAGTGCACATCTGCTTACTTCTCTTACAAGTTTTATTTATTTATTTTGCTTGGTTAGAGGGTTGGGGGCAGCTGCTACTCTGAGGAACTGAAACAACTGAAGCTGACACCTTATGGGTGGAGGCAGTTTGGCAGATGATGCCGCCATGCTTTTAACATCATGACATCTCAACCTCCTTGTTGTGCAACAAAACCACAGTTGTAGGACACCTTACAAGCAGTAAAGCTGACAACAAACAGAAAGCTGAAGTCACAGCGTCTCTGGAGCTGGGCAGATGCTAATGAATGCAGCACATTTGGGGTGAACACATTAAAAAATCTGTTGCTGGCAGGTTAAAAAGGTCATCTCTTTCAACCTTGTCTTCCTTTCCACCCTACCCCACCCGAAATGGTATGTTCCTAAGGGTAGGAAGTTTGTTAATGTTACTCGATAAAGCATCATGCACGCTGGTGTTTCTGTATCATTAAAAATTGTCACTTGCTGTCTTTCATTAATAATAATAATAATAATAATAATAATAATAATAATAATAATTTATTATTTATACCCCGCCCATCTGGCTGGGTCTCCCCAGCCACTCTGGGCGGCTTTCAACAAAAACACTAAAATACAATAACCTATTAAACATAAAAAGCTTCCCTAAACAGGGCTGCCTTTAGATGTCTTCTAAAAGTTTGGTAGTTATTTTTCTCTTTGAAATCTGGTGGGAGGGCGTTCCACAGGGCGGGTGCCACTACCGAGAAGGCCCTCTGCCTGGCTCCCTGTAACTTGGCTTCTCGCAGCGAGGGAACCGCCAGAAGGCCCTCGGCGCTGGACCTCAGTGTCCGGGCAGAACGATGGAGGTGGAGACGCTCCTTCAGGTATACTGGACCGAGGCCGTTTAGGGCTTTAAAGCTTTGATGGTGGTAAACTGAGAGGGCCCAGAAATCTTCTGCAACTGAAAGCACATATGGTTAAAGGACAATGACTTTTGCGTCACATAAAAGAAATGCACACAACAGAAAAGAGTGTGGCCTAGAAGAGAATGGGGAGTCTGTGGCTTCACTACAAGTGACCATTGGCCATGCTGGCTAGTGCTGGTGGGAGGGGCCACAGGTTTCTAAACCCCGCCCCCTGCAGTTGATTCAGTTCCTCTCACCTAATGAAAAGGAAGCCAGTTATGGGCCAGGTCAAATGTCAGACCAGCTGACATGTTGCATTGCTTTCCTTCAAAATAATACTATTAATAATAAATGTAATTATTAAAATATGCAGGCCTGATAGTTGCATAGATGTAACAGCCACCGCCACACACACTCCAAATCATCTGCAAGGAATTGTGGGTTAAACATATCCAGATGTCTTCAAGGGTTTTAATTGACACTGGCAGTAATTCTGGTTTGCATTTGTGTACCACAGGACGGAGTACGCTGGTGAAACTGTATATGCATACGTATGTGTATGAATTTCATGCTTATAGCCATGGAAAAAGTATCTTTTCATTTCCTTTAAATTGCAAACAGGTGTTGTCACCTTCTGAACTTAACTCCTATGTTACAACTTCATGGGGCGAGGAGGAGAAGGGAGGAGAAGGCTGCTTCTAAACTGAGGGTCTTTTGTTGGCCGGTTCATGGCATGTTGATAAACCCAACAGTTGAACATGGTAGAAAATCAAATGAAACCAAGAAAACTTTTTTTTTGGGGGGGAGGGGGAATCTCGTTAAAGAAAAGAAGGGGAAAGAAGAACATAACTATTAATTTAACATTGGGGCAGGCAATGAAAGCTGACATCACCACTGGCCACTTTGATCCCCACATACACTAAAGGAATCAAGTCCTGCTCCTACCAGTTCCACCCATTCTCTTTTAAATCCCGTATTTTTCGCTCTATAGGACGCACCAGACCACAAGACGTACCTAGTTTTTGGAGGAGGAAAACAAGAAAAAAAACATTCTGAATCTCAGAAGCCAGAACAGCAAGAAGGATCGCTGCGCAGTGAAAGCAGCAGTCCCTCTTGCTGTTCTGGCTTCTGGTATAGCTGCGCAGCCTGCATTCGTTCCATAAGACGCGCACACATTTCCCCTTACTTTTTAGGAGGGGAAAAGTGAGTCTTATAGAGCAAAAAATACGGTACATCTCTACAAGGTGTGCAGGCTATAACAGGTAACAGATGCTAGATGCCATGAAGGATGACAAGAATGGGAGAAGACAGGTTTCATCCCACTGGGCATTATCCAAAAGGACACCCTCTGACACAAGTCCCATTTAAATTAATAGGCGCTACACAAGAAAACCACTATACACTAGGGCAGCTCCAATTACAGGCAGTATCCTGTTTATGTGTGTTCAATACGTGTGTGACCATCTATACATGCATCACGTCAAACCCAGAAGTGACCTGGAAATGTCATAAAGATGTCACTGAAACATCACTAAAAAGGGCAGAATGGGATCAGAGCAGGGTGTTCGCAGGTTTTTCAAATGGGTTTCCATTATACCCCATTTCACCAAAGGACGGAATAAAAAACAAAGGGGCTGCCTGTAATATCCCAGTGTATTGTGCACCATCTTTATTATGGGTGGAAAGTCATCATGTGGACATTCCAACTCAGGCACCATACTAAAGGTAAAGGTAAAGGACCCCTGACAGTTAAGTCCAGTCGCAGACGACTCTGGGGTTGCGGCACTCATTTCGCTTTACAGGCCGAGGGAGCTGGCGTTTGTCCACAGAAAGTTTTCCCGTGTCATGTAGCCAGCATGACTAAGCCGCTTCTGGTGCAAGGGAACAGCGAAACCAGAGCAGCGCACAGAAACACTGTTTACCTTCCCGCTGGAGCGGTACCTATTTATCTACTTGCATTTTTCCGGTGTGCTTTCAAACTGCTAGTTTGGCAGGAGCTGGGAAAGACAGCAAGGATCTTGGTGCTGTGGGGAGGCAGATTTCCTTCAGAATGGATAGGTTTGATCTTCTTGCAGTCCATGGGACTCTCAAGAGTCTCCGCCAGCACCATAATTCAAAAGCATCAATTCTTTGGCAATCAGCCTTCTTTATGGTCCAGCTCTCACTTCCATACATCACTACTGGGAAAACCACCATACTACCTTGGGCTAATCCTGAATCTAGTTACTAATATTGGGGGTATCAGTGAGTGACGAAGGGCAGTAGCAGCCAATGTGAGCATTGCTGGCCTGATTTCCCAAAGCCATGTGTCATTGTCAGGGAAGTTTTTAATGTGTGACATTTTAGTGTATTCTTTGTCTTTGTTGGAAGCTGCCCAGAGTGGCTGGGGAAACCCAGCCAGATGGGCGGGGTACAAATAATAAATTATTATTATTATTATTATTATTATTATTATTATTATTATTATTACACAGAGCATGCAGGGAAGACAGAAGGGATCTTAGTGCTGTGGGGAGGCAGATACTAATACTAATACTAATACTATCTTATCTGTAGTGGATGTACTAGTTGGCAGGTACTAGGAATGAGACGTACTTGCAGCGCAAGCCTAAACACACCAGGGTTTTGAATGACATGAGAAAGGCAGAGGTAGGAAGATGGAGAAAAACACTGTTAAGTACCCGTCCTGAGAAAGGTATAATTGAACAGAATCAGTCTCCTGAGCTTTACCATGAACTAAGGGTGTACAACTGCGTCTGAGTCAGATGTTTCTGACAGCAACTAAAGGAACAGGTGGTGGGCCCTTTGCAGACAGATGGAGAATACTTTTTGTTGGGTGTAGTGAAGGGTTAACCTTCTGTGTCTCGAGGCTGAGAGGAGGCGCTTACAAGGGAAGTAAGCCAGGACGTGACGAAAGCAGCTTGGAATGCTGTGAGCTGAGTGAAAAGTGAAAGCAGCTTTGCTACGCAGCTGCTGAGAGAGACAGGTCGCAAAATGCAACTTGAATCAGATGGACTGTAAATATGCTATTTTTGAGCAAATAAAGTGCTACTAGAAAAGAAGAAACGTGTGGGACTCCCTTTACTGCCCTTTCTACATGGACGCTGTGCAAATTCTGCTAATTGCTTTACGACCTGCAGAGGTGCAGGGGAGCGTGCCGGACCACAACAATAAAGCAATAAATCTATCCTAACATGGTTATGGGTCAACGTGAAGCGTGTGAGGAAGGGCTTTGAAGTTTCATCTGCTGATCGTCAGCTTGATCGACTGCCGGAGACTTCAAAGAGGCAGATCGGAGGAGGCTGACGGAGGAGTGGGAGCCAAGAGCCATGACGTCCGGAGTGCCCAGTTTGGCTGAGTGAGTACCTTTGGGAAAAGCCAACAGAAGGGAGGCAATGGCTCAGCCCCAGGGACAAGTCTTTGAGAGTTTCAATATCCCCTTTGAGAGACTCAATGGGAGTAATTGGGAGAATTGGCTGCAGTGGAGCTTTCAAGTGGAGCTTTTGCTGGTGGGGGAGCAGCTGTGGAATGTAATTCACCCCACACAGAATGCAGCTGGGAAAGCAGAGGCTGAAAGGGCTGCAGAGCAAAGTGAAGTGGAGAAGCGTGTGCTTGCTTTTTTGGCAGAAAGTGTGGATGCTCATCTGGTGCCTGTTGTCCTGGGTGCAAGAAAGCCAGAGGCCGCTTGGCTAGCACTCCAAGAAGCTTGTGGAGCTGGAGTGGGAAGCAAGGGCCAAGAAGGGGCTGCATCCAAAAGGGAGAGGCAAGATGGCGCTGGCCACATTCTTGAGTGCCGATACACAGCTGGGCGGAGCTGTGAGCCCCCACAGGGGGGCGAAGGGACTGTTCCTGTTGCTGTTGTTGCTAGCACTGCTGCTTGTGCTTTTGCTGAGCCTGGGAGCTGTGTGGATGCTGCAACGTGTCTGTGTGAGAAGCCTGAAGAGAGGCCAAGTGTTGAGAGCCCTTTACCCTTCAGAGGGGGTGCAGAAAAACGTCCTGAAGACCCCATGAGCAGTGGGGGGGCAGTGAGCAGTGAAAGCTCAGAGACGCCTCTTTCTCCAAAAGCTGCCAAGAGTTGTTTACGTCGTGGGTCGGAGCCTGGGAAGCTGAAAAGGGCTAGAGGCTTCAAGGTCAGCCACCTGCAGCAAGTAGAGATAAGCGCTTCAGAGTTGTGTGGGAACGCCGAGACAAGTCCAGTCTCCATGGCAACTAAGAGAGTTGCATCTACGGAAGCTGTGAAGGTCGTGGGCAAGTCTTCCTGCCAGGGGGAGTCTGTTGCCGTGACAACCAGAGAGGACATCTGCGGAAGCCCCAAGGAGGGGGGTAGTGAGGAGATTGTTGCCCTGGCGACCCAGGAATGTAAACAACAAGACTTTCTCACTATAATCATAGACTCTGGTGCCTCAAACTCGTTAGTGCCATCTCCTGATCTTTTGAGGAATTGCAGGACAGTAAAAACTGAGAAGTTTGTTAAGTTTGCAGATGGAAGCAGAAAAAGGCTGACAGAAACAGGACTGTTCTTCTGTCCTTTCCTTAAGCATGAAGTCAAAGCTTATGCAGTGCCCGGTTTAACTAACTGTTTGTTAAGTGTGCATGATCTATTGATTGATAATTTTCAAGTTTCTTTTTCAGGTGACAAATGTGAATTTTCCAAGGATGGAAACACGTGTACACAGTGCAGTCTAAAGATAATTTGTTTGCTGTAAATGTGCCTTTTTCCACAGGAGAGGATGATACCGAAGATGCGAAGGGCCAATGTGTGAATGTAGCGCCCCACAATGGTTGTTTACATATTTGGCACAGACGCTTCGCTCATTTAAATTGGAGATTTCTCCAGAAAGCACCAGAGCTGACACAAGGGTGCAAATTTGATGTTTGTGAAAAATTTCTAGATTGCAATGCATGTAAACAGGCGAAAGTTGTGACATGCTCAAATCCAAAGTCAGAGAGGCAGACCACGCAACCCTTTGAATTAATTCATGCAGATTTGTGTGGGCCCATGTCTGTTGAGTCACTGGGAGGTTCGAAGTATTCTTTGCTTTTGATTGATGATTTTTCGAGGTCTGCTTGGACCTTCTCTCTGAAAACGAAAGGGGAGGCGGCTAAAATGATCAGGGATTGGATCACCGCAGTTGAGGTAACCTTTTCCACCAAAGTTCGTGGTTTTCAAAGTGACAGAGGTGCTGAATTCACTGGTTCTGCTTTACAGGATTTCTTTAGGGAGAAGGGGATTAGCCACAGACTGACCGCTCCTTACTCTCCGCAACAGAATGGGGTCGCAGAGAGAAAGAACAGGACGGTGCAGGAAGCTGTGTCTGCGATCCTGTGGGACGCAGGGCTACCCCAGAAGTTTTGGTCGGAGGCCTGGAGATATGTGGTCCATACCGAGAACAGAGTGTACAACTCTAGTGTAGGAAATACACCGTATTTCTTACTTCATGGAAGGCAGCCCAAGGTACACTACCTTCGTGTGTTTGGTTGTGAGGCTTGGGTGCTTATTCCAAAGGCTCTACGCAAGAAAGTTGAGCCAAGGTCTAAAAGGATGATCTATGTAGGGTATGAGCCTGGCTCAAGGGCCTGGAGGTTTGCGTACCCAAGTGGAGACCAGTCTAGGTTGGTTATCAGCAATAGCGCTGAGTTCTGTGAGCAAGCTGGTTGGAAACGTCTGCACGCCAATCCAGACGTGCTTCCACAGCAGTTCTATGACTCAGCCGAGGAGGAGGAGGAACTTGTTGCTGGGGACCACGGTCCAGAGCAACAGAGTCCAAGGCAGGGACAGCTCAGGATCCCTCAGAGGGGGGAACCTAGAACACCTCCTCAGGCAAGTGTCAAGTTTGAGCCAAAGAGTGAGCCTTCTTCACCTGCTGGACCAGCTGTAAGGCCCAAGAGGCGCAGCAGGTCAGAGGGGGAAGACACTGAAGTTGAGGATGATTTAGCTGGACCCAGTGAAACGGCAGGGTCACCAGGAGTCACACTGAGGAGATCAGCGAGGACAAGGAGGCCTCCTGATCGGTACGGCGCTTCAGGCGTCTGGGTAGGTTCTGCAAGATGTGAACCTGAATCCTTCGAGGATATTCAGAGTTTACCTGAGGAAGAAGCAGGCAAGTGGCACAGAGCAATGGACAAAGAGATGAAGTCCATGAAAGATCTAGGTGTGTTCTCACTCACAGAGTTGCCACCGGGGAAGCAGGCTGTGAGTTCCAGATGGGTTTACCGCTTGAAACCCACTGGCGCAGGAGAGCCGCAGTATAAAGCCAGGTTAGTTGCTCGAGGATTTACTCAGAGGAAGGGAATACACTTCACGGAGGTGTATTCGCCAACGTCACGAGCGGAGACTCTGAGAACGCTTTTAGCTTGTGCAGCACAGAGAGGCTGGAAGGTAAGCCACTTTGATGTGGATGTTGCCTACCTTAACTCAGATCTCCAGGAGGAGCTGTACATGATTCCTCCTCCGGGGTTTGAGAACTCAAGGCAGGATGTTGTGTGGAGATTGCACAAATCCATCTATGGATTACGTCAATCTGCTAGAAACTGGAACATGTGCCTGAATGAAGCTTTGGAGAAGCTAGGTTTCAGGAAGAGTCTTGCTGACAGTTGCCTGTTCTTTAGAGGATCAGGAGACTCACAGGAGCTGGTGCTGATTTGGGTTGATGACGTGCTTTTCGTCTCAGAAACAGATGAACAGGCGGAGAAGTTTGCCAAAAAGCTAGGTAAACGATTCAAGCTTAAACAGCTTGGTGCTGTCAAAACCTATCTAGGTGTCAATGTTGAGCGTGCACAGGATGGAAGTTTTTTGCTCAGCCAGAGAGGTAAAATTGAGCAATTGCTTCAGAAGTTCAGGATGAGTGATTGTGCAGGAGTGAGAAATCCTATGGAGACTAGTTTTGTGAAGGACAGCCAGCAAGCAGAACGCGCTGCGTTCGAAAATACTGAAGTGTTTCAGTCAGCTCTAGGGAGTTTGTTGTACTTGTCCCAGTGGAGCAGACCTGATATAGCGTTTGCTGTCAATCTGCTCAGCAGGGAGGCTTCAAATCCTAGTGTGCAAGCCTGGAATGGCGTCAAGAGAGTTCTGAGGTATTTGCAGGAGACCAAAGACTTTTGTCTTAGGTTGCCAGCACAAGGAGAAGTGAAACTGACTTGTTTTGTGGACTCGGATTGGGCTAATCTTGAAGATCGCAAGTCTGTGTCTGGCCTAGTGGTGAAGTTTGGGAACTCAGTAGTTGGATGGAGATCCAAGAAGCAAAGTCTGATAGCGCTCTCATCCACTGAAGCTGAGTTTAGTGCTCTTTCAGAGATGTGCAGAGAAGTAGAGTTCTATGCTTGTTTGGTGCAGGAACTCTGTGAAGTGGATTGTCTGCCGATACGTGTTTTCGAGGACAATCAACCATGCCTGCGTTTGGCAGAGTCAGGTCAGTTCAAGGCCAGAACGAAACACCTAGACATTCGCTTTCGGAACGTGTGCCAAAGTGTTCAGGAGGGATTAGTTGCGCTGAAGTATTGTCCCTCTGCCAAGAACCTAGCTGATGGGTTCACGAAACCACTCACCTTCCAAAGACATGGGGAGTTTTGTGAAGGTCTGGGTTTGGGACGACCAAGGGTCGATTCTCCCCTCAGGCGCGAGACAAGAGGGGGTGTTGGGTGTAGTGAAGGGTTAACCTTCTGTGTCTCGAGGCTGAGAGGAGGCGCTTACAAGGGAAGTAAGCCAGGACGTGACGAAAGCAGCTTGGAATGCTGTGAGCTGAGTGAAAAGTGAAAGCAGCTTTGCTACGCAGCTGCTGAGAGAGACAGGTCGCAAAATGCAACTTGAATCAGATGGACTGTAAATATGCTATTTTTGAGCAAATAAAGTGCTACTAGAAAAGAAGAAACGTGTGGGACTCCCTTTACTGCCCTTTCTACATGGACGCTGTGCAAATTCTGCTAATTGCTTTACGACCTGCAGAGGTGCAGGGGAGCGTGCCGGACCACAACAATAAAGCAATAAATCTATCCTAACACTTTTATGTGCCCTCACCATTTTTTTTTTAAAGGGGGGAATCCACTTCACATTTCCAAAAATAGAAAAAAGGTTTTTCTTTGGGAACGCTTCCTGCAAGGGTCTTGACTAATCTGAAGTAAACAACAAACACAGCTGGGAGTCGGGGTGATGGGGGGAAGAGGCCTAGGTGAGGGTTCTAGCTGGACTGAAGCAGAAGTCTTTTCTCCCCCGGCAGGAATCTGCAAGAATGCGACTGAGATTGGGAAGGGGAGTGTGGAGGAATGAACAAAGGGGGTGACTGAGAAGTGTTCAGTTACAGGAAAGAGAGTTCTGATGGGCATTAGGTCTAACTACTCAACAAGTGAACTCATTGACAGAACTGGATGAGAAAGTGACATAAAATGACAAAGGACCATTTTCCTTCCACAGAGGTGCAGGGAGGTCGTGAAAGGGTCTCTGAACAACCAGAACTTATGGTCAGGTGATGGAAGAGTCCCTCGTGGGAAAGGGTGGTGACATTTCCCAGAATACGGAAATTTAGAGTTGATTAAATTATGAGTGGGACGCGGGTGGCGCTGTGGGTAAAACCCTCAGCGCCTAGGACTTGCCGATCGCATGGTCGGCGGTTCGAATCCCCGCGGCGGGGTGCGCTCCCGTTGCTCGGTCCCAGCGCCTGCCAACCTAGCAGTTCGAAAGCACCCCCGGGTGCAAGTAGATAAATAGGGACCGCTTTATGGCGGGAAGGTAAACGGCATTCCATGTGCTGCTCTGGTGCCGGTTCACCGGAGCAGCTTCGTCACGCTGGCCACGTGACCCGGAAGTGTCTGCAGACAGCGCTGGCTCCCGGCCTCTAGAGTGAGATGAGCGCACAACCCTAGAGTCTGTCAAGACTGCCCGTACGGGCAGGGGTACCTTTCTAAATTATGAGTGGAAGATGCTTGCTAGAGGAAGCCCTTTTTGTTTCGTTCCCCAAAGTTAATTAATAGTTCAACAGAGCCATCAGCTTGCCACAGACATGGCAAAAGTCACAGGGCCTAATCAAGACAACAAGATGGTTCATGGCTGCTGCTATGGGTAAAAGGTAAAGGTAAAGGGACCCTGACCATTAGGTCCAGTCCTGACCAACTCTGGGGTTGCGGCGCTCATCTCGCTTTATTGGCCGAGGGAGCAGGCGTACAGCTTCCGGGTCATGTGGCCAGCATGACTAAGCCACTTCTGGCGAACCTGAGCAGCGCACGGAAACGCCATTTACCTTCCTGCTGGAGCGGTACCTATTTATCTACTTGCTCTTTGACATGCTTTTGAACTGCTAGGTAGGCAGGAGCAGGGACCAAGCAACGGGAGCTCACACCATCACGGGGATTCGAACCGCCGACCTTCTGATCGGCAAGTCCTAGGCTCTGTGGTTTAACCCACAGCACCACCCGCGTCCCGCTGCTATGGGAGGTTTGGCTTAAACCACTATAGCTTGCTCTGATTCCTTTGCAATGCCACCATGTTCATTTCCTAAAAGAAAGCCAAAACAGACACATCTTTTGAGGGCGTATGTAGATTGCCATCTGAAACAAGTGTCTTGGTAACACGAACTACAGTTACCTATTATGTCTGAACTAGGTAACTAGAGTTGATGTCTTCCAAACAAGCTAGGATATAAAGCCATGATTTAAAGTTGGCTTAATATCCTGGCTTGTTCAGAAGCTGTTAACCAAAGATTCTCAGTTCATTCAGACATAACAGGAAATGATAATATTCTGGCTTGAGTGTTGGGAAGAATGAAGGAGCATGAGGCTTGTTCAAACCTTGCTTTATTAAGCTGCAATATAATAGTCTGAATGTGGCCAATGCATTAGAAACGAAGTAGCAGCTCTGCGATTTTTGTTAAAACTGTAGTTTTATTCTTTTTCATGCACACAAAGTGAACTGTTTACAACCACCAGGAGGAATTTCAACACAGAACTGCTGCCAAAACATTCAAAGAAAGCAACCCCAGCAAGTAGAATTATGTATTTCCATGGCTTCTCAAAAGTAAAAGACTTCGTCATCCCAGAATGTCCTTCTACAAAGATCCATGTGACCAGGTATATACGTCATGCTCTGCAACCCTAGCATATTGAACAAATCTGGCCCATATGTCACAAAAGCTGTCCATCTACCCTCCGTTTATCTATGTATGTTTTGACTGTTCCTTCAGTGCCACCTCCAATAACTGTTGATGCTGGTACTCATAGAAAGTGTAGACTTAGCTTCGTCCAAAGATGAGCTGCTACCACAAGAAAAGTCAGAATTTCTTTATAATGGATATATGTTGCTTCTCTCTCAAACAGAGATAATGCTGATCCAAGGCCAACCCAAGAATTTTTCCTGACTAAGATAAAAGCAGCATATGCTCCCCCCACACCACCCCAAAATGTACCTAAAGCCAGCCAAGTTATTGTGGAACCTGCAGCAGAAAATCCTACATGCACCTCCCCACCCTGGCAATTAAAATACAAGAACAATAAAATAAATAGCCATCAAAACATTGCTCTTTCATGGCACCTAAAGCCAGCTGTTTCACTCTGCGAAAGGTATATTCATTGAACAGGATCAGAGAGTTTCATTCTTACCTATTTTTGTTTGCTTTTTAATTTGTTCTGAAGTCTCAAAATTTTTGTTCCATTGGTTCTGGACAAATAGCAAGGGCCAAAACTGAAGCAAATCCATGCAGATAAATGTTTGCTTAGAAGCCAGCAGTGTAAACAGAGATGTCAGATGCCACCTACATTTCTCATTTCATGTGCTTCCACAGCTTTTTAATGCTAAAAATGATGTTTTGAGATACCAATTAATGAGATCACCAGAGACCTGTCATACAGACCATCTTTTATGGACACAGAAGACATTATGGGCTCTAACTATGTCATACTGAATAAACAAAAAATGGCGGCCAAAGTATCTCTCTGTGGGTATATATGCTGAATCTTGTTTTTTTTTAAATAGATTCTTATTACAAATTTTAATATATATGCCAAAGTATCAAAGATTGTACTTCATAGAACTTGTAAAATACAATCAAGCAATAGCCAGTTTAGCAAGAAAAGGCTTTTTTGAAGGTAATGCCGTGTACAGTAGACATTGTACTATTGCCTTCAAGAGCTACACTTTTGGTAAAATAAGAGCTCTAATAAACAACATTCCCCATCAGAGTATTTAAACAGTTAGGTGCTTTTGTGGATGATATCCTCAACTGCACTCTGCAAATGAAATACACCTACACATGAATTCACAAACTGTGGCTCTTAAGAACGACACATGCCCTGTGGATGACTTAGGATAAGGCAATGCGTGTCTTGAGTGAAGGCACTTTTGCAATCTGCAGACAATAACCAAAAAACAACAACCCAAGCATCACTTAACATATTATTGCAGAAAGAGGCAAAATTCCTTCAGGCTCCTGAAAATGGTTGCATTCTCTGAACAGAAACTACTTTTGTAAGATAGTACCTGCATGGGCTCTTCATTTTTAAGCGATTAAAGCGCTACGTATTAGGGCCTCAGCTTACTTTTAATACTTATATGTAGTTGCTGAATGACCAGTGGTATTAAAAAAAAGAAAAGAAATAAGCATTCAGTGGCAGCTGAAGAGAAGAGCTTCGTGCAAGATTTTTATGCAGAAGCTGTACAAAATATACAGCACCATTGTGTTTCTGAACTACAGAAGACTCTAGCAGGGGTTGCCAATTGGGGGTCCATTGATCCTAAGGAATCCATGTAGGACAGGCATATCTAAAGTCCATTTTCCGGCCCCTGCAACAGTTTATTTCCTGTGTTGGTCCTTTGATTGGCCCTCATGACCCTTCACTTCATCAAATCTGGCCCTCTTTGAAAAAAGCTTGGACACCACTGATGTAGGGGGTCCGGGGCACCATTCACATACCAAAAACTACAACAAAGGTATCAAAAATTTTCAAAAATAGGGGGTCCATGGCTTGGCTTTTGAAAAACAGGGGGGGCGCTGTATATAGCTAATTGGGAACCACTGCTCTAACAGATAAGCAACTCTTGTACTTAATCATTGGAATGTGAATTTGGATTAAAAGCTGTCTCTTCGCTATAATTAGCATCCAAAACCTTGTGGTAAGCCACAAAACCTTTCAAGCTCAGCTATGGGAGGAAACTGTACATTCTACTTAACACTGGTTTTTGGTTTAGCTTACAGGTTTGCTTGTGTGTTTTTTTTATTTTTTGTGGAGGTAAAGAAGAAAAGGATCCTTGGATTGTAAGGCCCTGAGATCAGATGGCAGCAGAAACTAGGTGAAAACAGAAGAATGGAATATAAGCATTGCCAGTTCTCGTAAGAAGGCTAATTCAGTTAGAAACGTTAGAAATATTCAGTTGTTTTAAAAAGCCTGGAGGAAGTTGGATGAGAGAATTTGTCACAAGTTCCTTCACATGTGAGAGGATGGGTGCTTTGTTGAGAATAGAGGAGATGTACAGCGGTAACTCGGTTTACAAACTTAATCCGTTCTGGAACTCCATTCCTAAACCAAAACCGTTCTTAAATCAAGGCGCGCTTTCCCTAATGAGGCTTCCTGCATCCGGTGCCCTTCCACTGTTTCAATTATGTTCTTAGGTCAAGGTAAAGTTCTCAAACCAGGACACTATTTCTGGTTTTGCAGAGTTTGTAAGCCGAATCGTTCATAAACCGGACTGTTCTTAAACAGAGGTACCACTGTAATAGAAACAGACCTGCATCCTGAGATCCAAAAGAAATGGATTTATTTCCCATCTGCTCTACAGAATCCTAGGGTTTCTGAAATAGGGGTTGGTCCTGGCTCTCACATCACCATATATAAAAAAATAATATATCCCAGAACTTCACACAAAATGAGTAGCTTTCAAAAAAGAGCATTTTCCCTAACACCCAGCCTTTGCCACATGTACTTTAAATGTGGAGTCAAGTGAAAGTTTTGAAAGAGCCAGACAGTCACCCCTTGTGCTCGCTTGGAACCCCTGACAGAAAATATAAACAGAGTTTAAATAGAAACAGCATTAGTGAGCCACAAATATGAGGCACCAGGAGGAATAGTACTTTCAAACAGAAACTATCCAAGTGAGTGGTAGCTATTGTACAAACGAGAAACACGTTTTAGAACACTGAAGAGATGCTATTTTTAGCAAGTTTTAGCTCAGACAGAAGCAAATTACCTTGTAGCAAGTATATCAATACCTAAACACATCAGTCTCCACTTACATAGTATTAGGTGCCATTTTCAGATGAATATTATAAATCATCATAATCTACAAACTGCCATCACTGTGCATGGCCCGTTAGGGAGTAAATTAAGCAAGCTTTGATCGGTTTGAATCAGCTTACTCCTTTATAAATTTGGATGATCAAACCTATGCTCTCCCCAAGGGGATGATTTCTGAAACAGAGCTAAAAAATCTGTTTTCCAGAAGAAAGGCAGGTTACGAAGAGAAAAGTTATTTTGCAAAGATGAGGAGAAAAAGAAAAGACTACAAAGGAGGCTTTATTCAGTTCAGTGAATAGTTACCCATCCCCGCCACCCCCATTTGATTCCAGCTAACCTAACCTGGATCTGGTCCCAAATTAATTTGTGGGGCAGAGCTAGTCTATTCAAACCCTGTCACTCTGTGTTCTCCTATGTGGCTGTAGACCGCCTATTTCTGCATTCAGAATATTATGGTGAAATGCACAGGCAGAATAGATTCTCCCCACCCCATATTTTTAAGCCACCAGCAAAACTATCATATATATAGCTCAGTTGGTAGAGCATGAGACTCATGGGTTCAAACCCCACATTGGGCAAAAGATTCCTTCACCGCAGGAGATGACCCTCACTGTCCCTTTCCAACTCTACAATTCTACGACTCTATGAGTTATGGCACCTGCCACTATTCTTAACAATAATGGTAGCACATTGCCTTGCTACCCAAGGTGAAACATGGGTTTGAAGAAAGGGTTGTTTTGAGAACAATTATGTTCCAGCAGCAACCACAAAGGCTAGTGTGACCTCCCCTTATCACTCAACCTTTCCTGTGTGGAACTCGCTGTGATCAGCTATTATTGCATCACTGCCGTCTGTTTGCAACCTTTGGCACAAGGCTGGCTAATCTTATCTTGAAGCTGCTGGCTGCAATACAGAGACATGCAGCTCCGCAAACGCTTGTAAATATTGGGACAGACTAGTTTAACTAGAGGCTGGTAGATTATTTACAGAGCAGATTTGCAGCTCTCAAAGGCTCACATCTCTGAAGAGCACTCTTGGTACTCACCAATCACGATCAGGGTGTAGTTCACATTCATGCTACCAAAACCATTGGTGGCTTTGCAGATGTATGTCCCGGCATCCTCGCTTTCCACTTCTTTGATTTTCAACCCTTGTTGGAGGACCCTGAACCGCGTCCAACCACTGTGGATGGTTCTTCCATCCTTCATCCACATAGTAAGGGGTGGGGGGTCACCCTCCACGGGGCAAGGGAGCTTGATGGTTCTTCCTAATCTCACAGATTGCCGATGGATGACTTTATCGGAAATTCTGGGTGGGCCTAAGCAAGGGAAGAAAGAAAGAAAAGTAACGTGTTTAACTTTCTTGATCAAAGTTTGAGACACCATCAAAGAATACGACACTTTATATGGATTGTATAACAATAGTCTTTTGGGGGGGTGTGAAACATGAGGTGCCAGTACTCACATCTTGATAAATTGTAAAATTCCTCTCCCACTACTCTTTTCTCCCTGTGCCCCCTCCCATTTCTCTGCTGAATTTGTGGTAATCATTAAAAAATGATGATAAAATCAATTTGTAAACATTTTCTAGATGCTTATTAAAAAAAAACCTGGAAGGAAAGTGGGATAGAAATGTAATAATAAAGCAATTTAATTAATAACACGCAGCAAACAGCTAGACAAAGTTACAAATGACAAATCTGAAAACCAAAATTAGTAACAGTGTTGGCAGTTAAAATGATACATTCTAGCCTCTTGCCTAACATACTAGCTTTCTGAATAAATGAATTTTCTCTCATTGAAGGGAAGCAAGAACCTAGTACTCAACCAGATGGTTATGAAGCAAGTCCATTGTGCTATGTGATGCTAAATATTAGGACACCATGGAACAAGTACAGGGAAAAACTGAGCACAAATCCAATGTTATATTCCAAAGGTTTTGGAATGCTCAGCTAAACTCTCTCTACCACCCTTGAAAGGACTTGAAGTTCAGTTTTGTAATGCGTTTATCTTGGCATTTGCGATTTTAACAGCAACATGTTCCCAATAATATTTCCAAACAAAATAAAATGAGATGACTTCCAGTAATTCATACATTCTGCACTCTCATACGCAGGTGTCCGGGACCCAGTACTTCAGACAGCTGATGCTTTCACTCCAGTACCCTATATGCCAGGGTTTCAAACATGTGCCCTTGGTTATGCATAACACAGAATCATTGAATTGTAGAGTTGGAAGGGACCCTGAGAATCATCTAGTCCAACCCATTGCAATGCAGCTGACCCATATGGGAAATGAACCTGCAACCTTCATGTTATCAGCACCACCAACTGAGCTATTCAGGCTGAGTATATGAGCCTCTTGGGCTTTTCGATCAGAAGGTCAGCAGTTCGAATCCCTGCAATGGGGTGAGCTCCCGTTGCTCGGTCCCAGCTCCTGCCAACCTAGCAGTTCGAAAGCACACCCTAAAAAAAGTGCAAGTACAGTGGTACCTCGGGTTACATATGCTTCAGGTTACAGACTCCGCTAACCCAGAAATAGTACCCCGGGTTAAGAACTTTGCTTCAGGACAAGAAAAGAAATCGCGTGGTGGCGGTGCGGCAGCAGTGGAAGGCCCCATTAGCTAAAGTGGTGCTTCAGGTTAAGAACAGTTTCAGGTTAAGAACGGACCTCCGGAACGAATTAAGTACGTAACCAGAGGTACCACTGTAGATAAATAGGCACCGCTCCAGCGGGAAGGTAAACAGCGTTTCCGTGTGCTGCTCTGGTTTCGCCAGAAGTGGCTTATGCTGGCCACATGACCCGGAAAAACTGCCTGCGGACAAACGTCGGCTCCCTCAGCCAGTAAAGCGAGATGAGCGCCACAACCCCAGAGTCACTCGCGACTTAACTGTCAGGGGTCCTTTACCTTTTTATATACACAGCACATATATAAACAAGCATCATCAGTGGATATGCTATTTTCAACACTCCAGGTCCGGAACAGCAAATTACCACAGGGATGTTGGCCTGCGCTCCGATTAGCACAGGGAAAAAAATATATCAGTAGATTTGGGGACAGCAGCATTTTAGTTTACTGCAAAACACCAAAAAGGGTCACAGGCAGCAAAAGTGCCAAAGTAAAATGCATGCATTAATTTCTTATGCATCACCCTTCCCAAAAAAACGTACAGCTGGATAAAGAGATAGATTCGGCAGAGAATATTTCAGTAGCCATATAAGGAGTGGAGACTGATGAGCTACAATCGAGGCCTAAGCGCAAAGAGGAAAACTCAAATGCAAATGACAGGAGGCAGAAAGGACAGTGAGATCAGGGAAACAGAAGAGAAGTACTGACGGAAGACTTCAAACTATTACCTATTCCAGGGCAAAAAGAACAGGAGCAAATGTCCTGTTGGTTCACAGAGACTTGAGAGTCTGTGGTGGATATTACCCGAGCAAGCAACCTCCTAGAAAACTCCCACAATGGTGAAAAAGTAGGAAATGGAAGGATATGTATGTGGAAAGCCCCATGTGAAGTTCCTAACAGCACCAAAGGGGTGGGGAGGGATACAGAGGGGCAGCAAGGGGACAGGATGGAGGAGATAGAAATGAGAGATGGATGGTGCTGTAGCAGCTTGTCCTGGCTCACTGAATAACATTGTTCCTTGGAGTGATGGCTTGATAGCAATGTCTTATAAAATATTTTCAGGCGTATTAGTCTGGGAGTGGGACCAGGTGGAGCGTGTCTTCTTTGACAACCGCTAAGCAGCCTCTTCTGTCCACTCAGGGACCTAAGGACAGGGCTGCCAGAGGCTGTGCCTCAGTGACGGGCAAAGTGTGCACATATTTCAAGTTGCACTGATTATTTGTTTTCAAAAATAGAGAGAAAACGTATAGAAAAATAATGAAAAGCCATTTTTTGGTATCCAACTGGTGAAAAATATGGCGCTGCAATAAAAGCCTACCTGTATCTCCCTCTGAATCAATTTTAGCTGACCTGCAGACAAATTTCAATATCAGAAGTCAAACAAAAAAGTCATCTATTTAGGTACAAAATGTTATTAAAAACGCAAAAACTATTGATTATGCCAGATTAAGCAACAAACGATACCCTAAGAATCTGGAATGGTTTGGGTATTTTCAAATGACACTTGCTGTTCTGAAATATTTAAACGCAATCAGAATGTTAACAGAATTTGAAAAAACCCTATTTTTAAAGGAAAGAGCGGATTATCTAAGAATTTACCATTTGTTAGGCTGTCAGTCAGTATGCTTTTTACTATGTTTTTATCGCTGATGCTTTGTGTTTCTAATGCCGTACACCGCCCTGAGATCTTTTGATAAAAGGGCGGCATATGAACTGAATTAACCACAACAGCAATGTGAATTCATAAAGGCATTTGTAGTGAATAAATCAGTTATGACAACTTTTGTTTGTTTAAGTACTTCAGATCACACACACACACACACACACACACACACAAGCACACATACAGAGATAAATGTGCTGATGTAATTCCCTTGCCTAGAACTACAAGCAACTGGAATCCCCATTCTGTTTGGATATAAAAAGAGATCAGGGATCCTACACCTGTCCCACTGAGCAGCTGAGTTATCTTCAGTTTAGATCCCAGGGCAGAGGCTCTTTTATCAGATACCATTGGGGGTGGGGGTGGGGGGTGGACTTCTGGCTGCTACCCTGTTAAAACCTTAAAAATATACAGTTGTCTTTCCCCTTCACTCCCTTCCCCCTACGTTGCCTCAGCAAGTAGACTCATTTCTTAGTGACAATATAAATTTAGAAAGCATTCATAACCGTCAGGGAGGGTTGATTTTAATTAAGTCATGGTTTAAATCACCAAGGAAAAAAATTCTAATTGGAACCATTGACCTCCTGCCCCTCTCATATTTTATTTTTGTTGGGTGGGGTGTTACTGTCTGAGTACAAATTACCATTTTGTATTTGTTTTTATGGAGGATGTAGGTGCGCCAGCCTGTTGTTTTGATATCGCCACTTGTTTTTCTTCTGGGAAACTAATGATTTGTGATACCCGCGGCAAGTTTCTTAAGATTTCAAAATGTGCCGCAGGCCCAAAAAGATTGAAGGCCTCTGATATAACCATCAAAATACAGTATCTGAAGACGTGTGCATGCACACGAAAGCTTATACCCAGAACAAACCTAGTTGGTCTCTAAGGTGCTACTGGACAATTTATTTTATTATTTTTCTATATTTCATCAAAATACAGTGGTTCATGAGCAGATAACACCCCTTGCTCTGAGGATTATCTTGCACTAACACTGCAGAAACTCCAGGCTCCAGTTAAAAGGCTCTCTCTCTCTTTCTGCAGTTCTTTGTAATTAAGATGTTGGGCTGATTAGTGGTAATTTACAGATGGCTGGTTGGTTTTGTTTTGTGCAGTTTTAATTATTTGTCTTATCTGCTTTGTTATTGAAAGCCATGCTGGAGATGTAAGGTAAAAGCTACAGTACAAGTTTAATTATTTAGTTGCACAGTTAATTAATGTTTTGTCTATTATAATATGCCAGATGTACTCTGAAAGCTAGTGGCAGATAGTAAGCATGTCATCGAAATCAAACCAATTTCTACTACCCAGAAGAATGTTAATGTGTGATTTCTTACGTTCACATTTTAAACAATATTTTTACCATTTTAGAATCTAGTACGTGTTATAATGCTTCTATAGGAAACCTGTTATTGCCGCGCAATTTGGGTCTGCGCAAACAGAAAGCTAACTATTTTTTTTGTTTTGATCACGAATTATTCTTGCTTCTCTCCATACTGAAGAACTCTGAGAAGGGGCTTTTGTTTGGAGGGCAAAGACCAAATGGCTTTAGAAGAAGAGGTTAGCCCTTACTATCTAGAACAAAATTTTGCCCAGGAGATGGCAATTAATTCGTTATCAAGGGTATCTAACTATGAATAGTTTTGAGAACTGAGTATGTTGCAAAACATAAAAAGGTAAAGGGACCCCTGACTGTTAGGTCCAGTCGCGGACGACTCTGGGGTTGCGCGCTCATCAGCTTCCGGGTCATGTGGCCAGCATGACTAAGCCGCTTCTGGTGAAACCAAAGCAGCGCATGGAAACGCCGTTGACCTTCCCGCCAGAGTGGTACCTATTTATCTACTTGCACTTTGACGTGCTTTCAAACTGCTGGGTGGGCAGGAGCTGGGACCGAACAGCAGGAGCTAACCCCATCGCGGGGATTCAGACAGCCAACCTTCTGATCGGCAAGCCCTAGGCTCTGTGGTTTAGACCACAGCGCCACCCTTCTTAATTTACAGAGTAGATAAGAAACAAAAGCAAGAGATTGTCCAGGTGGGCTTAGTGGAGCATGTGCTGAGATATAGGGTGGTCCCTGCTGTTCTGCCCATGGAAAAGGCTGACTATGGATAAAAGGAGGAAGAGGAGTCACCACAACGCAGATGTGTGACGTCACATGCAAACACCTGCACGTAGCGTGTGCAATGACACACGCACTGCATGTGCATGTGATGTTGCATGTTCACGTTGCGGCGGTGGGCACTCACAATCCTGAGGGCGAGATAGAGCCCCCAACACATGCTGATTTGGACAGACATTTCTGTGAGGCCATATGTCAGGCATGTCCAACTCCCAAGAGACTGCGATCTACTCCCACTATAAAAAAACTGGCTGTTATCTACCTATTGGATTGACTAAAGTTGTTGAGCTTTTTTGGGGGGGGGGAAGACCCAAAAGTTGTTGAGCTTTCTGTGATTGGCAGATTGGACATGCCTATCATATGTGAATCAGCAGATAAGGTCCAAGGTCTCAGAACACAAGCACAACCATTTTAGGGACTCCACTCTGGATTGTGTAGGGTTCACTTCTTAGCCCATGGGTAGGCAAACTAAGGCCTGGGGGCCGGATCCGACCCAATCACCTTCTAAATCTGGCCCACGGATGGTCCAGGAATCAGCATGTTTTTACATGAGTAGAATGTGTCCTTTTATTTAAAATGCATCTCTGGGTTATTTGCGGGGCATAGGAATTCATTCATTTTCAAAATATAGTCTGCCCCCCCCCCCAGGTCTGAGGGACAGTGGACCGGCCCCCTGCTGAAAAAGTTTGCTGACCCCTGCCTTAGACTCTTCTAAAACATCATGGGTTTTTATTTTAAGATATAGCCATAATCTTTGTTTCAAGCTGCTTGACAAATTCAGATCTTGCTTTAAACTTGGCTGCTTAAAAACAGAAAAACTAGCTCGGAGTTTAATTAAAAATACAACATCTATAATCTTCCCCACTACCCGTCCTCTTCTCAGTTAACAAGAACTCACGTGATCTCAACATATATTTTCTGTACAGAATTACAGAGGTCGTGCTGCCATTCAGTACGCAAGTATATCCAAATCAGATTTATGATTCTTCAGGAAAAATCCTCAGATGTATGGTATTTTGACTGTGACTTGAACAGAATAATATAATGTAGTAACACCGCTAAAACTGAAGGTTAAGTGCTTTCCCACACCACACATTCCAGAGTGTGCACAGACCTTTTATTGCTCAATTGAGGCAGACAGGCAGAAGGAGATTTCGCCAACAATTGTTTAGATTCAGCCTTGTTATTTTTGAGCTAAGGAGTAGCTATCTGGCTGGAGATTCACACAGGGCCTTTGCAGAATTGTTGAACCATGTCCTGGGAGACCATTTGGCCACAACAGAGTTCACAGTCATCTTTATTAACACACTAAATATAATTGCAAAAAATTCCAAAGAGCGTCAACTAGCCTGGACGATTTACCAAAATGGAAAAGTAATATATATATTGGATCGTAACGTTTATTAAGCAGTTAAATAATTTTTAGTAGCCCCCTGGGTCTCATTTATTTTATTATTTAATACCAAACATGTTGATTTTCTACAAAGATAAGATTTCTTTTGAACTAACGTTTGCAACACAGAAACTCTGCTTCATTCGTGAACCATGTGTGCAGTCCACATTTTCAGGTAGTACAAGAAAAGATGAAGAAGGAAAGGTTCCTACACATAAAAATAACCAGCGGACCACTGGTGGGGCAGGAGGCTGCAGGATGAACAAGAAATTAAGACACTTCGGTGAACATTTCAAGATGTTTTAATTGATCAAAATGGTTAACATCGATGAACCAGCTAAACGTTTATCTACAAGTTCCATAGGTTTCCATGACACCAGGAGGCATTAAGGGGGTGTTTTTGGTGAATGTTTCTGGATGAAAAAAGGAAGACTGGTTCCTTACATGTTGGCCAGCAACTAATGGCTTTTTCCACCTGCCTTGCCCCACCCTCCAACCATAGGGGCCTTCATAAGGGAGTTGTTTCCAGAAGAAGAGCTGTGAGGGGAGAGAAACTCTTGTTTGCCATCAGGGGGTGGTTTGTTTCACCAGCGCTTCCTTAACTTCAGCCCAAGGAACCTTCAGAAGGAAGTTGCTGCCACGGGCATTATGTGGATCTGTATTTTGATGAGCTGAATAGAGTGAAAGATTGGTCATAGGGGTGGGGAGAGTGTGTGTATGAACTTCATAGTGCTTGGTTTAATGTTTGGTTGCAATTTTGCTAATATTAAGATAGATTTATGAATTATAGATGCCGTGTGGATTTGTTAATCATATATGACGTTTGCTTTAATTGTGACGTTTAGCTTATTTTTTAGTTGTTGATTTTTTAACAGTGATTTACAGATTTTAATTGTTCACTGATGCTGTATTTGTGATGTTCTATCATGTTACTGTCATTTATTGTTTGTAAGCTGTTTTGGGATTCATTTGAATGAAAAGCGGAACAGAAATATTATCCATCAAATTAATCGGTCAACCGGACTTACTACATTTTGAACTCATTCTTACGCACCACCTGGCCCTTTTACTGTCACCTGTTGCTGTTAGCATATGCTAATGTGATTGTTGTAATATAGGAACATCACTACAGCATGGAGGTGAGGCATCTTATTGGTTCAGTTGGCCAGACCTTACCTTCCCCCACTCCACAAGACAACTCTGACAAGTGGACAAGACCACCCAGCTCTGATGTCATCATAACAACATCAGATAATTGACATGTATCGTCACAGAAGAATGCCAAACAGTAATCACACGGTTCAAAGATGGAGCTAACTCCTTATTAGCAAAACCACAATCTCCACAGACTTGAGTGTCATGTCTAATGAGCAGAGCAGCTCATTCCCACTGGTCTTCCTCCATGGAATTCAGTTGCCAAAACTGAAATTCCCTGCCTCCTCAGGGCCTTTTCCAAGCAATCAGAGACCGTGCTTGAGCAAAACCAAACTCCCCATCACCCTTTTCATGCCTCTTCTGGTTCTGGAAGCCAAAGAGGGAGGGGAGCTTATCACAGCAGGAGGCGGAGACACCCCTGACTCTTCACCAGCCAGACTCGTCTGTGCCTCTTGACCTCCCTCCTCCCACTCGCCTGCTTCAGCTTCTGCCTCTGATTCTTGACTGCTCTCTGCTACAGACTCTCCCAGCTCACTAAACCCTGTTACCTTTTCAGCTTTCGACACCTCCTCTTCCCAGTCTTCTCCCTCTGACCACTCATTGTTGTCCCACCACCACTCCCCAGGCTCTGTGCCTTCTTCCCTTGGTGGTTCCCCAGGTGGTTCCTCCCACCATTCCTCTGCACCCAACCACCCCATGACACATAGGGAGGGAGATACTGACCAAGTTGGATTGAACCCCTTGCACATTAGCTGATGCACATGGGGTGGTGGGCAGGAGTGGATGTCCAATCCTGCTTTCTTCAGGGCTTGGGTGAGTGAAAGAGTTCCCCATATGGAACTCTCCCCCACACCCAAAGAAAGCAGGGTTCAATTCTAGGTGCAGCAGCTTACATGCAGGGAGTTCAGTTCTGATTTCTGCAGGGATTGGCTGCATGAGCAGGCAAACCCCCCACATCTCTACCTGCTGCACATCTCATGTCACATTTAACCACAGGCGTGGGGCGGGTGGGTGTGGTTTGGGGGAAATGGCCTCGCAGGCCAAAGATTCCCTACCCCTGCAATAGTGGCTGTTAACAATGGAATGCATTCAGCTGGCTTCCAGTTCTTGTTGCACTCAGCTGTACTTTCAGTAATGGGGATGACAAGAGGGTTTGTCCAGGTAGCCGTCGTGCCTAGCTCTGAGCTGGTACCAGATATGGCATCCACAGAGGATGAACAAGACACTCCACAGGTCAAGGACTTGGCCAGCCAACTGGGTCCCCTGGAACCAGTGCTGAAGATATCACTGAAAGGCTCTTTGAGTTGAGATCTGCTAAAGAACACTTGAGAGCCACCAGAGGAGCCACAAGCTGAAGACCACTGAGCAACAACATAGCATGCATCTACCGACTCAGAGTCATTGCACAGCCCACGAGTATGGGACCACCTTGTAAGCTAACAAGGTCTCTCTCTTGAGCTTTCCAGCTGCTGAATATGACATCGAGGTGCTGGATCTTGGACTTTTGCCTGATCCTGCTTCTGGATCACATTTTGGGCCTAGACTGATTCTCTGTACTTGACTTTGGGCTACACTGCGGCTGCAAACCTGTCCTTCTTGGTGACTATTTTGGACAGTGGCTTACACCACCTAGAACTGGGACTCAAGCCACCCACAGGAGTGTGACAGCTGCAGTATCTGGTCCACCACAGGTGTAATGTGAACAGAGAATCATCTCATTCTGCTCCACCTGGCACCTATTTTTCAGGTTAATCTTCTGGCTTTGTGCTAATGCTCCTACAAAACCCTAAAAAACCCTGGGGACAAATGATTATGCTTCATCTACAAGAGCCCAGTATTTAGTGGAACAGCAGCTAAACATCCCATAGGATGTAGTTGCCAGTTACTTCTGTATAACATACAGAAAATTAAATGGGCAGAGGATGAATATGTAGTCTCTCCCCTGTGCTTTCCCCCTTTTTCCACCATGGTCAGTCCAAGAACTAAGACTGAGAAAAAGAGACCTTGCTTTCTTGAAATCCAGTTCCTCATCTTGGCTAGCGTGACACTAGAATTTGGACAAAGTTATAATGCTGGGCACCAACAGATAGACAAGACAACTATTGTATCTTGCATAAAACCCTTCCCTGTTGTGTGCTAGATGAATTCAAGCAAGCGCTCTTCCTTCTCAGATACAACTGATCCAAGTTACCAATTCCATCAAACCTAGTAGAATTTCATCATGTCACTATACTGGCAGAAAATAAAATGGGACGTGCCTACCTGATGAATACAGAGATACAGGGAAACTGGAATACCATTTAGCATAGCTCAGTTACCTCACAGTCTAGTAATGCGAAATCCCTGGAGCTCCTTCTCAATGAGGTACAGGAAGTTTGTAGCAAAAAGCTTTCAAAAATTCATCTGGAAACCTTAGAAAGAGCTTCAAGTATGACTAAGTATATGAATATATACACATAATTTCATTTAGGCAAATAAGTTTATAAAAGCAAGTGAGCCTGCTTACATCAGCTACAAGAAACCTTTAACCAGATTATTGGAGGCTGAACAAAGATAAATTCATGCGTGTAGCCAGGATTTATGCTGGGGGAGGGGACAGGCTTTATGTTGGAGTGGGCAGAACCTATGTTAAGTATTTTTATTGATTTACTTAATTTGGGTGGCAGCTGCGCCCTGCCTCCCTCCCCAGCTATACCCATGGCTAAAATCCTAGCTTTGTCTTCATTAATACACAATTCCTAGCATTGTTTATTTGGTTGTTTCCACATTGGTTTAAACCACCATGACTCAGGATTGATTTTCTTGGGTCATTCTGGGTGTAATGGACAGAAAGGTGTTAATTTCGATAACAGCAGCTTTATTGGGCAGGCAAAGTCCGGACTTTTACTACGCATAAATGCAGCAAAAATTACCAACCCTGCAATAATGGATTTCCAGTATTGATAGCCTTGTGTTGGTTAGAAAAATGCTAGAAAACTGATAATGCTTATAAAAATAAAACACCTTTGCAGTTCTTCATTTCCCTTACATCATTCTTCTGCAATACCTGGAGCGTTGTAATTCAATTCATTAAGACAAGGGTGATGGGGGAAATCCACTGATACTGATGTACATGCCAAGTGCTGCAAATGGTGGCTGTGTGCACTGAACATTTGGAGAAACTGCTGTGTGATTATTCTGGCACACCCAGCAAAACTGGAACCATAGTCATGTCATGTCCTGATAAGACTCTGTGCCAATTTGTGGCATGGCGTGGCAAGTGCCAGTTTGGTCGTGTGAGACCTTGGGACGAACTCAAGTACACCTGGAGCATCTCCTTTGGCCTCAAGGTACTCTGCAGAGCTACAGCTAGATAGTACCCTAATATGTGGAAGAGTGTGAGGAATCACAATCATCATCCCTTCTGTAGGCATCCATCACTGACTAATAATAATAATAATTTATTATTTCTACCCTGCCCATCTGGCTGGGTTTCCCCAGCCACTCTGGGCGGCTCCCAACAGAATATTAATAATAATAATAAAAAGCAACAACATCAAACATTAAAAACTTCCCTAAACAGGGCTGCCTTCAGATGTCTTCTAAAAATCAGATACAGTGGACCTCTGGTTACATACACTTCAGGTTACATATGCTTCAGGTTACAGACTCCGCTAACCCAGAAATAGTACCTCAGGTTAAGAACTTTGCTTCAGGATGAGAACAGAAATTGTGCTCCGGCAGCATGGCAACAGCGGGAGGCCCCATTAGCTAAAGTGGTGCTTCAGGTTAAGAACAGTTTCTGGTTAAGAACGGACCTCCAGAACGAATTATGTACTTAACCCAAGGTACCACTGTACAGTCATACCTCGGGTTACAGACGCTTCAGGTTGCATTTTTTTTGGTTGTGGAACTGCCGAAACCCGGAAGTACCGGAACAGGTTACTTCCGGGTTTTGGCGATCACACATGTGCAGAAGCGCCGAATCGCAACCCGTGGGTTGAGAATGCCGCGGGTTGCGAACGTGCATCCCGAATGGATCACGTTCGCAACCCGAGCATCCACTGTAGTTGTTTATTTCCTGGACATCTGATGGGAGGGCGTTCCATAGGGCAGGCGCCACTACCGAGAAGGCCCTCTGCCTGGTTCCTTGTAGCTACACTTCTCGCAGTAAAGGAACTGCCAGAAGGACCTCGGAGCCGGACCTCAGTGTCTAGGCTGAACAATGGGGTGGAGATGCTCCTTCAAGTATACTGGGCCGAGGACACAACATGAAAAAAATACTGGTCATTTAACTATACCAACATGTCCAAAAAGCTTAATCTTTATTTCAAAACCCAGCTTCGTTTGTAAAACTGCTACAGGATTGTGTGAATCAGGATTAAGCTGCACATTTTGTGCTGGCTGCTTTCTTTTTTACAGACAAAGCAGCTGTGCAAGGCCCCACACCAGACAAGGAAACCAAAGGCACTGAAAATCTCCCCAGCTGTTATTTTAACCCTGAAAGTTCCATTTACAGAAACTTCAGGGGGGGATAGTGGTGAGGGGGGGGGGATGATTTTGGAAATGGGAGGGGAGGGGGCTTAACCTTTCTCCTCACAGTCTGAATCCAGTTGCGACCCTTCCCCACAGATGCTTTTTCTCAAAAGAAAGAAAGTGGTCAGTGCTAAACATGATTTTATAAAAAGCAAACATGAGGTAATATAAAGTTTAACCATCAAACTCGAAATGTTCAGTTTGCTTGTTGCCCTATTGATGCTGGGTGTTTTTCTAAAAGTATATTGCCCTAAACAACAAAAGCAATTTTGTGCCTCTCTTTTCCACTTGATGGGGACACAGGTAGCGCTGTGGGTTAAACCACAGAGCCTAGGACTTGCCGATCAGAAGGTCGGCGGTTTGAATCCCCGCGGCGGGGTGAGCGCCCGTTGCTCGGTCCCTGCTCCTGCCAACCTAGCAGTTTGAAAAGCGCGTCAAAGTGCAAGTAGATAAATAGGTACCACTCTGGCGGGAAGGTAAACGGCGTTTCCATGCGCTGCTCTGGTTTGCCAGAAGTGGCTTAGTCATGCTGGCCACATGACCCGGAAGCTGTACACCAGCTCCCTCGGCCAATAAAGCGAGATGAGCGCCGCAACCCCAGAGTTGGTCACAACTGGACCTAATGGTCAGGGGTCGCTTTACCTTTACCTTATCCACTTGATAGTAGTACATCACAGTAACTGGAATGATATCTCCTAACTACCGGCTATTTGGGAAAAGGCAAGAATATGAGGCCATTGAGTAGGCAGGCCTACTGTCAGCTGCAGCAAGAAAGGCTTTAATGCAGAAAAAGAAAAAAAAGAAAAAAGATTTTGCTCACCTCTCTGAAACCACAAGCCTGCTTACTCAGCAATTTTTCCCTGCTGCTGAACAAGGTGTACAGCAATCTTCCGAAGATCAAAGCAGCCCCCCCCCCCCATTTAAACATGTCCAAGTACACAATCAGATCATCTGTTTATTTTGGATTCCTACCTACCAAGCACATTGCTTTCTGTCAGCTCTCCCCACCCCAGTTCATTCTTCTCTGAGTGTGTAGGGAGAAAGGAGAGTAAACACAGAGGGCTTTTAGTAGGGTCACAGAGAGGTAACCTGTGGCAAAGCATAGCACAGGGGCCCCTTTTCTTGCACCCCTACAAAAGGCTGTCAGTAGGTAACGCAGGTGCATTTATATGCATGGATCACCAATGCACAACTGAATTATGTAGTTTTTGGTATGCAATATCCCATGACCTAGCCAGCATCTTTAAAAGCAGAGACATCACCTTGCCAACAAAGATCCGTATAGTAAAAGCTATGGTTTTACCAGTAGTGATGTATGGAAGTGAGAGCTGGACCATAAAGAAGGCTGATCGCCAAAGAATTGATGCTTTGAGAGCTGGACCATAGAGAAGGCTGATCGCCAAAGAATTGATGCTTTTGAATTATGGTGCGGGAGGAGACTCTTGAAAGTCCCATGGACTGCAAGAAGATCAAACCTATCCATTCTGAAGGAAATCAGCCCTGAGTGCTCACTGGAAGGACAGATCCTGAAGCTGAGGCTCCAAGACTTTGGCTACTTCATGAGAAGAGAAGACTCCCTGGAAAAGACCCTGATGTTGGGAAAGATGGAGGGCACAAGGAGTAGGGGACGACAGAGGACGAGATGGTTGGACAGTGTTCTCGAAGCTACCAGCATGAGTTTGACCAAACTGTGGGAGGCAGTGGAAGACAGGAGTGCCTGGCTGCTCTGGTCCATGGGGTCACGAAGAGTTGGACACGACTAAACAACATCCCATGATGATAAAAGTCACTAACAGCCATGTACATAAAATTGTAGAATTGGAAGGGACCACAAGGGACATCTAGTCTAACCCCCTGCAATGCAAGAATCTCAACTAAAACATCGATGGCAGATGGCCATCCAACCTCTGCTTTAAAATCTCCAAGGAATTAGAGTCTACCACTTTTGAGGGAGACCATTCCACTGCTGAACAGCTCCTACTGTCAGAAGGTTCTTGTACTTGTAACTTGAAGTTCAAGTCCTACCCTCCAGAGCAGGAGAAAACAAGTTTGCTCCATATCCCATGTGACAGCCCCTAAGATATTTGAAAATGGCTGTCATGCTTCCTCTCAGTCTCCTCTTTTGCAGGCTAAAGGTAAAGGTAAAGGGACCCCTGACCGTTAAGTCCAGTGGCGGACGATTCTGGGGTTGCGGCGTTCATCTCACTTTACTGGCTGAGGGAGCTGGCGTTTTTCCGCAGACAGCTTCCGGGCCAGCATGACTAAGCTGCTTCTGGTGAAACCAGAGCAGCGCACGGAAACACCATTTAGCTTCCCACTGGAGCGGCACCTATTTATCTACTTGCACTTTGACGTGCTTTTGAACTGCTAGGCTGGCAGGAGCTAATCCGAGTAACGGGAGCTAACCCCATCGCAGGGATTCGAACCACCAATCGGCAAGCCCTAGGCTGAGTGGTTTAGACCGCATCCTTTTGCAGGCTAAACATACCCAATTCCCTCAACCATTCCTCATCAGGCTTGGTTTCCAGACCCTTTAGGGTTACCATACGTCCAGGGCAAAACTAGAAGAAGCTCAACAAAGCTGCCAAAAAAAAAACCTCAACAACCTTGCCAAAAAAAGTTCAACAGCTTTTGTGTCTGCACTTTCACTTTTTGAAATATGGAAACCCTAAGACCCTTGATCATCTTGGTTGCCCTCCTCTGCACATGTTCCATCTAGTCAATATCCTTCTTAAATTGTGGTACCCAGAATAGGATGAAGCATACCAGGTGTGGTCTGACCAAGGCAGAATAGAGTGGCACTATTACTACCCTTGGCCTGGACTCTATTAAGGGTTTTGTTTTTTTCTGCAGCACAGCCTTTTTGAAAAAGAGATGTGGTTCCATTGTTCAAAAAATTAATGGGTTCAAGATAAAGACACAGAAAGAGCACAATAAGGCTCAATAAGGCACAATAAGGCAATATGGGCATAAAGAAACACATTCTGCCAAGAAGTTCTCCTGCACATGGTTCACTGAAATAAATATACTCTTGCCCAGCTGAGCTTTCACAGCGAACTTTCAAGTGGATTGAGCAACCAATAGGCAGGTCTTTCAGCTTAGTCATCTAAATTTCTAGCAGCGGGAGACACCCTTAAGGGCCTTTTTGGGGAGTTTTATATTCACAAATCCTTTTTCAGCAATCTATGGATTCCCCTCTACGTTTACTTCATTCTCATAAAAGCTTTTAGTCCCTGTATTTTTAGTAGTTCCTTTATAATCTGAAAATGTTTTTTCTTCCTCCTAGAGCTATGAATCAAGTCTGTCAGTTGTTATGTATCTTTCTAGTCCTCCCACTGTGAAAGAAATCAAACAACCTACAGACAACTAAAGGTTTCCAAGAAGTAGCCCCGGGGCCCAAACAGATGTCATGAGCCACTTCCTACAAATTAGAAAAGGAAAGTAAGACCCTCAGGTTAATTGCTGGGAGAGGCCACACACACAGCAAGCGAGGAGGTGAGCCTAGCACACGGAAACTAAGTGCTTGTTATTTTATTGCAGGAGATGAAGCATGAAGTCTATCATTACCAATTTATATGATTTCTCTTTTTAGTGAAAACTCAGTTGGACATCCCTTCTCGCTTGTGCATTTTGTAATCCTGGAGAGATTGTCACCCTTTCACTTTCCCCTGGTTGTCCTGATGCTTTGCCACACTGGGCTTAGCATGTCTTCCAACCCCAGGCTCATGGTTTGCTCAAAAAGCAAACCTTTGTTAGTCTGGAAGGAGCAAAACCATCCTCAGCTCAGGCTTGGACAACATGTTAAGCCAAACTATGGCTCAGCTCAGTGCAGCACAGCAGCAAAAGATCCAGGGGGGAGGAGTGAAGCCACCTCTGGCAGACATAGCTGTCAACTTACAGATTTGAAAATAAGGGACCAGAAGCCTTGAAAATAAGGGACCTGCAGCCGAAATAAGGGACCTGCAGCCTCACCTGTTCCAGGCACTCCAGTCTTCCTGTCCTCCTGCAGTCTGGTCAAACTCATGCTGGGTAGCTTCGAGAACACTGTCCAACCAACTTTGTAACCAGAGGTTCCACTGAATAGAATCTGAATCACATGCACCACAAGGCCTATGCAGCCTCAGCTTAAGATGGCTCCCCGGCCTGGCTTTGCGCTGCAAAGTTTGCAGCAGCACGTGCAACAAAATGGCGTCCAGCATTCAAAACCCCCCTCAGCTTGCACTAACTAGCCACACACAAGCATGCAAGCTCCACCCCCCAGTCTTTCTTCGATTTCTTATTGGGTGAGCAACACAGCCAAGCAACACAGTTGGAGCCTCCCTCCTCCCTGGCTGGCAGGGAGGGAGGGAGGGAGAGGAGCTGCTTCCTTTGAAATTTAAGGGACATCATTTAAGGGACATTTAAGGGACATCCACCAATAAGGGACAGCAGCGGGACATGGTGCTGGAATAAGGGACTGTCCCTTCACATAAGGGACACTTGACAGCTATGCTGGCAGACTGAGCACATGCTGAGCAAATATATAGATATATAGAGATATAGATATATAGAGATATAGACATAGATATAGATATAGATATAGATATGTGATCATGGGGAAAATCAGAACTTTGTTAGACTTCCTTATACTAGACTCCTCATGCTTTCATCCTAGTAACACAGATCAAAATAATACATGGAAATCAGAGCCTTCATATGCTTCAATAAATCTTATGTTTTATTCTTGATATATTCTTCTGAATTATGTGTGCTTGATTTGGTTTTTTCCCATATATATATATATATATACACACACACACACATACATACACACACACACACACACACACACACATCAGTGCACATTGTTTGAATTGCAAATGGTGGGCACCATAATCTTTTCAGTGCTAAAGGTCTCTAAATATCTTAATCCGACCCTGAGTGCAGCAGCCGCAATCTTCTCCCAGAGCTCACATATTGCGTTAAGCAATCGTATGGATCAGCCTATAGCCACAACATTTGATTTTAACATGCTAGTAATTATCTTCAGCAAGTTATTTCCTCCAGTGTTTTCTCCTGACTTCTCTAGCCTTCCTCAGGCTCCTAAGCTTTAACATCTCCTTTGCGGTTATTATCAAGTGGTTATTGAAGCAGCAGTACAACTGGGTGCAAAGAAATGAGGGATCTCTTCTTCTTGCATTTGTGTTTACAAAGGAGGGAGTTGGTTGCCAAGGAATTAACATCTTTTCCAGAATTCAGTACATGGGATGGCAAGCACATCCAAAGAGTTGTAGAACAAAATACGGACTAAGTAAGTGTAACAGTGTTGTTAAACACATGAATTTCCCCAAGTAAACAGCAACCACCACCAAAATATATCGCGAGAGATTTAAACCAAGGGTGAAAGGAATTCAGAAACCCTCATTCTCTGCTTTTGAAAAGAGCCTAGGTGATACATCTAGAACAAACAACCCAACCCAGCAAATCTTAAGACCAAAATAAAAATAGCTGACAAATAAGAAATACAGTTGTACTTTGGTTCTCGAAAGGAATCCGTTCCAGAAGTCCAAAACATTCAGAAACCAAGGCACGGCTTCCGATTGGCTGCAGGAAGCTCCTGCAGCCAATCAGAAGCTGTGGAAGCACTGTTGGACATTCAGCTTCCAAAAATAGTTCGCAAACCAGAACACTCCCGGGTTTGTGGCATTTGGGAGCCAAAACGTTCGAGAACTAAGCTGTTCAAAAACCAAAGTACGACTGTACGCCTTTCCCCGTTAGACTCCTAAGTGGTGGCTGGTGTCCATAGTTGACTGGCAAGGCAGAAGGCAGAAAAGCCAACAGGAGTTGGAACCAGCCAATGGCAGCCAGAGCCAACAAATTATAGTTTTGCCCCATCCTCTTCTCTGCCAAGTTCTACGAGGGTGAAGCTGAGACTAAGGAGGAGAAAGGAGACAGCCAGTAGCCCCCTTGGACTGGCTGTAAGCAAGTAAGGCAGGCAGGCAGGTAGGGGCAGGCTGTGGTTGGTGGGGCAAGGCCCCTTCTGCCCTAGTAGACCAGCCTCCACTGACACGTCTGTTACAAAGTTCATACTTGGACTGGAGGCAGAAAGAGAGATTGCTCAGAGCGCTTTACCAATACGCTAATCCCTCTTTCCACCGCACATTTGGATGCTACCTGAAGTCCACCATTCGCCAACTGGCTTTGTTGACCCTTTTGCAGCTGGAGTTGTTGACCCTTTTGCAACTTTTGCTCACGAGGAGGTTGTTCCTTCTCCTAGACAGGTCAGACTTTGCTATGTTAATCAACACTTCCCTTCACTTCCAAGCCTGATTATTGTGATGCTTCAAAATGCTGCCCTTGAGGTTGACTTGGAAGATTCAGCTGGTGCCAACCTTCAGTGATGAATGGGACAATCGGACTTGCTATTTTCTGCGCTAGCTACACATAACTACCAATTTGCTTCTGGCCATGATTCAAGGTGCTTGTTTTAATGCTCTGCATGGTCTAGGGAGCTTCCTCGCTAAGGGACCACCTCTCTCCACGTAAATCCACTCACGTGTTGAGGTTCAGTCGGTCAGCTTGATTCTTTGGAATTTGCAAACATCAAGAGCTCAGTTTAATTTGATTGTGGGATTTTGTTGGTGTTTTCGTTCTTGGTGTCTTTATTTTATTTGCACTTTTATATGAACAATTAGAAAGTTATGCTATATAATATTTAATTAAATAAACGCATGCGTACAGTTACATGGAGGTGGGTCGTGTGCCTATTTTTCCTGTTTATCCAAGAGATTACTTTGGAGGCAAAGCTGCCTCTTACCATAAGGCTGTGGGGTGTGGTGGTTGTTCAAGGCAGGTTTAAGGAGGGCAATCTTATTACATCGTATACTCAAGCAGAAATATCTGACAGTAGGAATAAAGCTTTTTTCCACTGGGTTTCTATTTTTAAAAATCCTATTTCATACATTATAAGAAGTGGTTCCCATGTTGTTGCAGGTAATGTGTATACCAGACTTTTAGTAATGAACTTATCTGACAAAGCCACTTGATGTGGGTAACTGTGGCAATGGCTGCCCCACCTCAGAGGAGTGAATGAACGGTTCTTGTTTGTGACAATTTAGCTCACATTCAAAAGGTGTGGAGATAAGAGCAACCCAAACCAGTTTCTCTGCTTGTGCAGTTTTCTTACCTGCGCTAACCAATTGAAGCAACCCTGACCCAAAACAAGACTGAGTGACTGAAAGGAGCGGGGAGGGGACTTCCTTCAATTTCAGTCTGCTTGCCTTGCAGTTACGCATTACTCACACAAAAAGAGAAAGGGAGCGAATGTGGAATGTGGAGTTACTCTTTGGGCCCCCACCAAAACACGCAGCTGCCCTCCTCAAGCATCACCCAGGCATCAGAACAGCTTTCAGAGGCAAGAAACTGCTCAGGGTTTCCGATTATGGGAAGAAGAAAACACATAAAGACTTATTCACTTCAGGCTGTGAGGATCCGCATGCCACGGGGCAGGACCAAATTCATACCAATCTGGGTTCAGGCCTAGCCAAGGGAACGACTCTACCTTGGTCAGCTGCTATGAGAAACTGCCTTCGGAAGAGTGTTTCAGTGTGTCCTGTCAAGCCAGTTATAGAGGAGTGCCCTCAATATAAAGACTTTCATGAAAAATATCTGTCTGAATTCAGCTCCAGGGAATTGTTACCCCATGTGAGTTTGTGCACTTCTTGCTGTTGGATAAGGGAAATTACGTTACCTCACGTGTTTCTCTATTTGTGTCGACTGCCAGGAAACTAAAAGCCAAATTTGCGGCTCGACTCTGAATGCCGTTTTGCTTTGCTTTGGCTTGCAGCTAAGCAAACAAAGTTGTCCTGACTCTGCCTTGGACCTCCTGGTGGGTGACCTTTACAAAGGGGGAGTGAGACTTTGCTCCTGCTTCTCTGCAGATTTCAACACCTTTGGCCATAGGGATCCTCCTAGACTGTATTGCAGAGGTCCTGGTCCTACTTATGGGGCCAAGTGCAGAAAGTAGCACTGGGAGACAGCTTTTTAGCCTCTGGCAGTTACACTGTGGGCTGCCACAGGGCCCGATTCGATCCCTAATGCTATTTAATGCTGGGAGAGAGCAGTCATTGGGAGTTGGGGGACAATGAGAGTGAGCTCTATTTCGGTACAACATCTGCATCAGCTGTGGAGTCCCTGGACCATGCCCCTAAGTATGTTGGTAGGACAGGTGAGGGAAAATAAGCTGAGCTTGAATCCTGACAAGACAGAAGCACTGTGTGTGAGTTGCTCCCGTGTCCAAGAAATTGGTCAACTGCCTGGATGGTGCTGAATTCACCCTCGACGGAGCATTTGTAAATGAGTGTGTCTGAATCCAACTCTGTCGTCAGAGGCCCAGGTAGCCTCGAATGTTAGAAGACCCTTTAGCCAGCTGTAACTTGTGCAATAGCGACAGCTATTCCTGGCCAAAAAAAGACTGGCATCAGTAGCTCAGCCACTGGCGACTTCGAAATTAGATTACAGCGATGCATTCTGTGTGGGATTTCCCTTGCACTTGACCCAGAACCTGTAGTTCGGCCCAGTATACCTGAAGGAGCATCTCCACCCCTATCGTTCTGCCCGAACGCTGAGGTCCAGCGCCGAGGGCCTTCTGGCGGTTCCCTCATTGCGAGAAGCAAAGCTACAGGGAACCAGGCCTTCTCGGTAGTGGCGCCCACCCTGTGGAACGCCCTCCCATTAGATGTCAAAGCGATAAACAACTACCTGACATTCAGAAGACATCTTAAGGCAGCCCTGTTCAGGGAAGTTTTTAATGTGTGACATTTTGTTGTATTTTTGGTCTCTGTGGAAGCCGCCCAGAGTGGCTGGGGAAACCCAGCCAGGTGGGCGGGGTACAAATAATAAATTATTATTATTATTATCATTTTTAGTGCAAAATGCTGCAGCACAGTTGCTAACAGGATCAAGACCCTGTCTGCACAGAACACCTCTGCTTAGAGATCTGCAGCGGTTGCCCTTTTGCTACCACGCCAAGCGCAAGGTGTTACCATTAGTATATAAAGTTCTTAATGGCTTGGGACAAATTTGACTGTGGGATTGCCTTACCCTATACAGTGGTACCTCGGGTTACATAAGCTTCAGGTTACAGACTCCGCTAACCCAGAAATATTATCTTGGGTTAAGAACTTTGCTTCAGGATGATAACAGAAATCGTGCAGCGGCAACACAGCAGCAGCAGGAGGCCCCATTAGCTAAAGTGATGATTCAGGTTAAGAACAGTTTCAGGTTAAGAAGAACCTCCAGAACAAATTAAGTTCTTAACCCGAGGTATCACTGTATATAAGGAGTAACACTTCTTCTTGATTCCCCCCCCCCCAAAAAAAAAATATTCCACTATATCCTAAAAATATCAAAGGGCTTTACAGAATAAAAATGTAAAACCATGCAATAAAAACAATTAAAAAGTTAAAAACAGTTAAAAACAAGACATCAGTAACCATTGTGTGTACTCTTGATTGCCTGCATAGGCCTGGTGGAATAGAAAAGTTTTCAGCAGGCATTTAAAAGTTGGTACAGATGGGGCCCAAGGAATCTCTGTTGGCAGGGAGTTCCACAGGACTGGGCTGACGACACTAAAAGCTCAATTTCTTGTTGTCAAACAAGCCTCACCAACTCAGGGAATGACCAGTGGCACTCCTGCAGACAACCTCAGCGATCAAGAAATACAGTGGTGCCTTGCAAGACGAAAAGAATCTGTTCCGCGAGTCTCTTCGTCTTGCGGGTTTTTTCGTCTTGCGAAGCAAGCCCATTAGCGGTTTAGCGGATTAGCGCTACAGTATTAGCGGCTTAGCGGGCTTAGCGGATCAGCTGATAAGCGGCTTAGCGATCAGCTGTTAAGCGGCTTAAGGATCAGCTAATAAGCGGCTTGACGATCAGCTGATAAGCGGCTTAGCCGATCAGCTGATAAGCGGTTTAGCGGCTTGGGGAAAAGGGGGGGGGGAGGAAAAAACCCCTGCAGGAACTCGCAAGACATTTTTGTCTTGCGAAGCAAGCACATAGGAAATTCGTTTTGCGAAGCACCTCCAAAACGGAAAACCCTTTCGTCTAGCGGGTTTTCCGTCTTGCGAGGCATTCGTCTTGCGGGGCACCACTGTATAAGGGTTCAGGCTATCCCAGAGGTATCCTGGACCCAAGTTGTTCAGGGCTTTGTAAGGTAACGCAAGAACCTTGAACCTAGTTTGATAACAGATGGGCAGCCAGTGGTGTCACGTGACATGACCAGCAGCTCCCAGCAGCAATCTGGCCGCATCATTCTGCACCAGCTGGAGCTTCCGAACCAGATCCAAGGGCAGCCTTACATAGGGTGCATTACGGTAATCGATTCTCAAGGTTACCAATGCATGAACTACAGTGGTAAGGCTCTCCTTGTCTGGGAATGGCCGTAGTTGGCCAACCAGAAGAAGCTGGTAAAAGGCCCTCCTAGCCACAGAAGACACTTGGGTCTCTAGAGACAGAGATGAATCCTGGTACCCCCAAGCTATGCAGTTGCTCCTTCGGAGGGAGTGCAACCTCATCCAGAACAGGTAGCTTGCCAATTTCTCAAACATGAGAACCACCCACCCAAAGAGCCTCCGTCTTTCCCAGGATTCAAACACAGTTTATTGGCCCTCTTCCAGCCCACCACTGCATGCATATGGTTTGTATTTCTAATCAAAGCTTAATTTTGCATTTCAGCTTTGTTAGAGCCCAAGTTGAGCCTATGCATTCAGAAGCAGCAGCACCATGAATGAAGCTTACTCCCAGGAAAGTAAGCATAGGACTACAGTCATGCCCCAAACAAGTTTTGGAAGGTATCACTATCTCCCAGGTCTGCAGTAAAAATTCTTAGAAAATTAAAACTGGCATCCTTATTAGCCAAAATCCATATTTTCCCAGTTTTTGAACTAGAAAATAACAAAAAGTAGCTTTTGCTTAATATTTAAAGGAACTATCAAAAGCTGTGGAATGAATAAATGATGATGATGACGACGATGATGACGAAGTAATTTTGAGGGTTCATCAACCTGATGATGATGAAGTAATTTTGTGGGTTCATCAAAACCTGACAGTGCAATCTTATTAGTGTCTACACAGAAGCAAATATTAAGTTTAATGGCGCTTACTCCCAGGTAAATGTGTAGAGCAGGGGTAAAGAATCTGTGTCCTTCATAAAGTTGTTGAATTTCAACAGCCATCAGCTTCAATTGTCATGGCCAACAGAGAAGATGTGTTGTGGAGAAGGAACCCCCAAAACCTGAAGGATATGGAGTCATACAATTTCATCAGTGTGTTTTGAAAAGTGTAGATAATACTGCTACACTATCGTATCATGACTGAGTTTCACAGGTAGATAGTAGAAACTAATGCTTGACTACTAAGGCCAGCCAAAAGCTGTAAACCTCCAAATTTATCCACAACAAAATGAGGGTGGGAGAGAGAGATGGAGGAGCGAGATGGCACCAATTGTGGTTTATAGGCTGTTTAAATTATAACTGATACTTACTAGCTTCCAAGCTGCTAATGTTACGTTCTAAAAAAAAAATCCATAAGTCAGAATTACAAATTGGTAAGTTTCAAATGATTCCACATACACATTCTGTAGGTTATCAGTTCTTTGCCTTCCTGATGGTAATCAATCCTGGTCCCTGATTAGTTTCACGGGATGGACCCAACAGCAGAACAAAAAGACCTTTATTCCTTTTGCTTATTATTATAAAACCTAATTCACTGGGAAGGGCAAGGTGGAGCTGGACGTCAGTCCTATCAAGTAACATTAATGTTCAGCCAAGATATGGACCCTCTGTTTGAACAAGAGAGACAGTCTTTGAAGAACATAATCTGAGCTGCCACAATGGCTAATGGAAAATTAGCTGCTCCAGTTACCTTATGGGATGGGGTCTAGTAAAGTGTATCTGGGCTCTCTTTTATCAAGACGCTGGATTTTTATTGATTCAAATGGTAATTGCAGAGAATACAAAATGCATCGTCTTCAAAGGGTAGGAAACAAGGAGAGAGGTTAGGTTTCTTCAGTTCACATTAAGGTTGCACATTTCTGTTCATTGCCATGGGTAAAAAATCCCAAACCATTTACTGTTTTATTCTCCCTTCCCCTCTCATTTCCTAATTCCAGTTTTAAGGAAGCCCTATTCAGGAGCTCAGTCCTCACACGGTTAGATTTGTAGGAGGGGAAGAGCAGGGCTGTGCTGAATTGTCCCTGTCCCTCCACTGTACTCCCCTTCACCGGGCTACCCCAATTCTTGGTACACAGGCAGAAAAGCGGGGGTGACACTATAGGCATCTGGGCTCCCCAAGAAGCTCCAAACCCTGGTTGCCCAAGGTTCAAAATTGTGTTGGGCAGCCTACATGCGTACGGACCTTCCCACCAACAGGTTGAGGATAGCAGGACCAGAAAGGATGAATTCCCCCTGTCCAGTTTCTGGCCACCCACTGCCACATCACACAATGTCCAGCAGGTCTCCCAACTCTCTGGGGGTGCTTTTCCAGTGGGTACAAGAAGCAGCAGGAGGAAGATAAAAATCAGTCTGGTCCTTCATCTGTGTAGCCACTGAATACAACTTTATTGTGTCATCTCAAGCCCTTCCCCTTGTCATATTTTGCTTTGAAGTCACCAGGACCATTGTTTTAGGTGTGGTTTTCACTAAACAAACACAATAGGTCAGAAATGTCTCATCATATTTCTCATCTTGACTTGCATGCCCCAACACAAATTGTGAACACAAGCAGCCTTGAATCTCAGACTTGCACCATCTCTTCTTATCTAGATGTGCAAAGGATGGAAGGCTGGTGACAAATCGTAAGCCACATTCAGGCATTATAAGGGATAATATGAAGGTGAGGGTGCAGTGGGGGTCAAGCGCACTAGCTAAGCCCAACCTTCCTCGCTATTTCTATCACCTGCCAACTTATGAAAGGCAACCATCTGAAGTTGGAAAATTGGGCTATGGCTTTGCCTGTTGCCCAAACCCAGCAAAAATATATCTTCTAATCAGGAGTGTGCCCTGACAGAACAGGCCCAACAGGAATATGAGCTTTTGGATTTGACAAATGAACTTGGAAAAAGCCAGATTTGGAAAGAAAAAGTTTGGTTTGGTTTGGAAATGGGGGGTTGGATAAACCCTCCTATGCAGGGATGTTTGGACTTTTCAAGTCTGGCAATGGGCCGTGAGATGTTTGGGATTGTGGGGGCTCTCAATTTTGGAGGGTTTTTGAAACATGTTTTTAAATACCACATGGAATTTAGTGTCGATTATGGAAAAGGGGCTGATCTGTCGAGAAGGGTCAAAAATATTGCTAAGCTGGAGTTCCCACGAGTGAAACGAGCAGGAGACAAGGGAAAATACAGTTACATGCGGAAGGGACATGGAAGAGACTTAAGGGCCTCGGATATAAGGTCACCAGGTTAATGCGCCAGATCGATGGGATAATAAGGACTGACAAACCCGGGACCAGGAGGAAGGGACGCTGGATGAAGATTGGATTTGTTTTTATTTCTTTTTTTCATCACCAGGACTGTTTTATAAAATTGATGAATGTTAGAAAAATGTTGGAATGAAATTATTTGGCTTTAGTAAAAATGTTTAAAGAATTATGTAAGAATATTATGGTTATGAGAAGTTGGTAAAAATAAGATTTAAGTTTTAAGTTCCAAGGTTTTTTATAGTAAGATAAGATTAAAATAGTTTAAGGTAATGTAATGACAGAATATTATGAAATATGGAAAGGATTTGCTGTGACAATTAACAACCAGGACACAAGGAAGGGGAGGAGGAGGAGGTCAAGGAAAGAGGGTAATGACAGTTGAGGAGTTGAGAATAATGGATTTGTTTTTAAATGTTTTTAAATTTGTGTGGTGCATTTTTGTTTTTTTCTCTCTTATTTTGTGTATTTGTATGGTTGGAAGTGGCTTGTTTTTCTCTTTTTCTACTTTGTTTTCTTTTGTAACTTTAAAAAAAATATTCTTTCAGTAAATATCATTTTAAAATATATATATATATATATCTTCTATTGTGCATTTCTCCCCACTCCCATCCTTAGTATGTGCATGGATTAGTGTACTAGTCGGGCAAGCCCTTCTCTCCCATCTCTATTTTCCTGCCCCACTCCACTTCAAGGCATCATTTGTGAACTTCTCTCTTATAGAGGGAAACCAGACTGTGACTGCAGAACAGAGGACAGAAGGCCACAACGATCACCGCCACTCAATTTTCCAAGTACGTTTGTGGGGTGCAGAACCAGGGGGTGATAATAACAAAATCCTTTTGAGGCCTGCCGACCTGCACAGAGCTGAAGATGGCAACAGAGGGCTTGGAAGCGCATTTCATTTTGACGATGCAGTTACATCAGTGGGTCAGTATTGCGTGGAAGCAGTTTCCACTTGCATGGATGGGTGTGCAAAGGAACCACCATGTCCCATCAAGGAACAGTAAGGTGGCTTCTGTTCCAGACCCTATGCTTAGCTGTGACCTGAAGCACATCTTTCAGATCCTAGGCCAACACTGGTTTTCTAACCACAAGAGAAACATCAAATTATTTTTTACACTGCAGAACTGTTTTAACAATACAGAACTCTCCAGACTAGCCCCTATCATTTTATAGCAGCTTGGCAGCTCTAGACTATTTCTGAAATAAAGCCTAAGGAGAAACAGGAGACTCAAATAAAAGACAATGTGATTTCCTACATTATATAGGGAGGAAATATCATAAATGATCTCTTCCATACAGAAGAATGGTCAGCAGTTTTTCCATTTATTTCTATAATGCTCTAAAACAGGCTAAGAACACTAACCAGACTAGGAACCTGGAGAACACCAGACTGTTGTAGGAACTAACTCCACAACTCTAGCTTGTTTTCAGGGAAGAAACCTATTTCTTTGGAGGCCACCACTATAGGCAACACCAAAGGGTAACTATTCCTTTGGGCTGACCCTACTTGTGGGATTCCTCCACGTGCCATTTCCAGAAAGAATAATAAAGTCGTACCTTGCCAGTCAAATGGAATCCGTTCCGGAAGTCTGTTCAACTTCCAAAACGTTCAGAAACCAAAGCGCAGCTTCTGATTGGCTGCAGGAAGCTCCTGCAGCCAATCGGAAGCTGCGGAAGCCCCATCGGACGTTCGGGTTCCAAAGAACGTTCTCAAACCAGACGCTCACTTCCAGGTTTGAGGTATTCGGGAGCCAAAATGTCTGAGTACCAAGGTGTTCGGGATCCAAGGTACGACTGTGGTTGTGAGGCTCAGCGTTCTTCCACCACACACCTTCAGACATCACCCAACTATCAGCAAATCAGAAATCTGGCATCTGTTTTTTTCGTTGCCTGCTAATTCTATGCTGCTTTATTCCTGTCCAGATCCTTCACTCTTGCACCCCAAATTGGTAGAAAGTCTTCCAAAGGATTACATCTAAATCCTGGAGCTTTTCCTAAACACTTTTCTAATTTTAATTGCCAGGGGCGGGGCAGGTAGCTGATGATTCATCCGCATCCGAGCCATCACATGAGCGGTCAGGTTCTTCAGCACGCTGCCCAAAGAGATGTTTTATTATCTTTCAGAACCAGCTTCCAAAGATTTAAATTTCCATTGCTCCTCCGAAAAGACATGCTACGTATCCCTGACATCTAAATTACGATTGGTGCTCACTTTAAACTATGGCCTTTATCTTGCTGCGTTTCAGCTGATAACTAAACTATGTAAAACAGACTTGCTGGAATCCAGGCAATGACAAAGTTATCAGGCGCAAAAGAGAAAGGCTTGGGAACTCAGTGGAAACCTTCAGGGGCTGGAAGAGATTAAACAGGGTTTGTTGAGGCTGCAAGAATGCCAGTAATTCAGGCATCTCTCTCTCTCTCACACACACACACACACACACACACACACACCCTTTGCTGCTGCACATTATGGTCACTTTAGTCTAAAAGCTGAAACACCAAGAGGCATTCTGTTTTTATGAAATTCTCTCCAAGCTGTAACAAGTTGTCTCCCTCGCACCTCTAAATCTAGTGGATAGATGCAAGGGGCAAGTTCTAAGAATGGCTGACCTTGCTAAACCATATACCGTATTTTTCGCTCTATAACACGCACCCGACCATAACACGCACGTAGTTTTTAGAGGAGGAAAATCCGTAGGCATTCCCTCCATAACACGCACAGACATTTCATCCCTTACTTTTTAGGAGGAAAAAAGTGAGTGTTATGGTGCAAAAAATACGGTAATTTACTGGGCGACAGTGGGTTATAGGCACATGTGCATGCAAAGACACACACGTACACATGCAAAAAGGCACCCTCCTTTCCTAAAAGTGTCAAGAGACAACAAAGGAACCAGGAACGCCTTCACTTGGACAATACTTCTGGATCATTAAAGTCACAGTATTGTAAGGGAGATCAAAGGCCACAGTCCTAGAATCTACCAAACACAGTCCATACTCCTGCTGAAATAAATTAAATTATTCCAGAGTGAGAACCAGTTTGTACATTCAGCAGGAGTGTACTGTTTCAGCCCAAGTGAGGGGAAGGAAATAGCATGCCTGAATGCTCCCCAGGGGAGAGGGGGGAACCCGACTCCATGCATATAGGAAAATCCTGTCAGAGAGAAGAATTCAACCCAGTTTTATCTGTTGGGTAAACATTCAAGCATGCAATCCTTTAAGTACTCTTTGTGGCTCCTTATCCCTCCTCACGATTAGCAAAATGAGAAGAAACCATGTAGACAATGGGTAGGCAAACTAAGGCCCGTGGGCCGCATGCGGCCCAATCACCTTCTCAATCCGGCCCGCGGACGGTCCAGGAATCAGCGTGTTTTTACATGAGTAGAATGTGTCCTTTTATTTAAAAGGCATCTCTGGGTTATTTGTGGGGCATAGGAATTTGTTCATTTATTTTTTTCCCAAAATATAGTCCGGCCCACCACATGGTCTGAGGGATGGTAGATCAGCCCATGGCTGAGAAAGGTTGTTGACCCCTGATGTAGAGCAAAATTTGGAATTATTTACGGGAAATGAATTATGCAAACTATCACAATTTGCATTGTCTGGAGGGTCATTCCATATCAAGTGATCCAACTTTTTTACCTCAATTCACCAAATTTTTTAAGTATTTTGTAGATTTGTTGAATGATCAAAACTAAGCTTAAATATAAAAATTTTATTTTACTATTTCTCAGAGACTAGTCTACATTCATATTTGGGACCTCATGCATGCAAGTTCTGTGCCTTTCCACATAATGTTTTTTTTAATATTTGAAATTTTTTTCAAACAAAAAAAAAATCTCACTTGTGATGATGGGAAGCAAGACTTAATATTTTTGCATATTATCTCATTGAAAGAGGGGAAATAATACCCTTTTGAGCTCATGCTGAAAACTATTTGAAGGTGAGTTACATCCGGTCTGAAATTGGGTGTGAACTTTATTATTCCATCTTCTTATATTCATAAATAAAGATGGAGTCCAGATCCATTATGAATAATTTTAGTAGAGTATGTACATCTGAAAAGAAAACAGCTTTTCCAAAAAATTACTAAAATATGAAGGAACTGAGGCTACTTTATGCTGGGACACAATATCATCCATGGCTCCCTTTCCTAGTCTTCTACCGCTGCATCTTCCAGCAGAGGGAAAGCAAGAAGACTTCTGGCCCTGCCAGCATAGCATGCATCCCTACCTCCAGGCAGTTAGGGTTCCAAAGATGTAACGAAAGGAAGTGGTAAATGCACCAAGATTTCTTCACCTCAGGTGGCCATGCTAAAATGTGGGTTGCAGAGCAGAGCTGACGTCACAAGGTGCTTGTTATCTCCTGGAAGGCTGGTCCTGACATGCCACCTTTGCCAGCTCAATGTATCAATACTGAAGAAGCTCTTTATATGAAGCTGCAGTTTGCAAGAGCAACCGGTTGCCCACTGGGTTGGTGGGGCAGAAGGGACACCAACAGAAGAATGACCATCGGAGTCAACTTTCCCCAGGTGTGTTCCCATCCTCCCTGCTGCTGACTTCCACAAGGGCAACACTGAGGAAAAAGGATGAGAAACAGCCAGCACCACCATTACCAAGACTGGATGCAAGTAAGGAAGCAGTGGGCGGGCAGACTGAGGGCAGGTTTGGTGGGGCAATGTTCCACTTGCTCCGAAGGACTAGCCTCCCAACCTCCAGGGGAAGTTCTGTGGAAAGGCACAGGCCTTGCATACATGAGGTCCAGAATATGAATGGAGACCAGTCTCCGAGAAATAAGCCTAAAAAGACACACACACAAACATCCCTGAAACAGTACAGTGCCATTAACAAGAACTACCTCCAGGTATAGGGACGCGGGTGGCGCTGTGGGTTAAACCACAGAGCCTAGGACTTGCCGATCAGAAGGTCGGCGGTTCGAATCTCCGCAACGGGGTGAGCTCCCATTGCTCGGTCCCAGCTCCTGCCAACCTAGCTGTTCAAAAGCACGTCAAAGTGCAAGTAGATAAATAGGTACCACTCCGGCGGAAAGGTAAACGGCGTTTTCGTGCGCTGCTCTGGTTCGCCAGAAGCGGCTTAGTCATGCTGGCCACATGACCCAGAAGCTGTACACCGGCTCCCTCGGCCAATAAAGTGAGATGAGCACCGCAACCCCAGAGTTGGTCACGACTGGACCTAATGGTCAGGGGTCCCTTTACCTTTACCTCTACCTCCAGGTATACATGCATAGGAATTTACTATGAAGCATCCCTAATGAAGTTTAAGGAAAGTTCCTTAGAAACACCTACCCGCATCGTTACAAGGAGAATGTCTGCCTCATAGGTGAAAATTCTGCTTTTCTAACTGCTCCACTGTATCCTCCTTTGACACTTTCCTAAACATTCTGTGTGAAATAGAGATACTGTGTGAAAATAACACTTTGGTAGAATCATAATTTTTATAATAATGATTCCTGTTAACAAAGAAACACTTGATTTAGTCCACAGCTTGAAGTATGCACAGGGAATGCAATGCTACACATGTCAACCAAGATAAAAGTGCCACTAAGTTCAGTTGGATTTGCTCCCAGGTAAGTATATTCCACTGCAGGAGGCAGTGGAAGACAGGAGTGCCTGGCGTGCTCTGGTCCATGGGGTCACAAAGAGTCGGACACGACTAAACAACTCAACAACAACAACAACAAGTATATATAATATTGAAGCTTCAGACAGGTAAATACTTCAAGAGCAGCTCCTTTCCCGTGTGCCAGTCAAGACCTTCACTGTCTCTCACCTCAGGAGATGTGGCCACCTCACATTTTGATGCAACCATCGTTCACAATTGTCAGGAAAGAGTGCTTGTGCTAGACATTTTATGACAAAAAAATTAATAAGAAATAAGAAATAAATGTGGATCTGAGTAAGTATGTGGCAACAACTCACTTTTCTAATAGTTTCACGCAGAATCAATTCAGGCAAAATAAGACAAGTTTATTTAGAATGGAAGCTTTGCTTCCATTTTTAAACTAGCCCAAGTTCTCTGTTACCTCCAAATTTAGGGAACTCCACTATAATTAGTAAATAAAAATTAGATAATAAAACAAGGGTTGATCCTGGCTTTCTTGAACAAGTCATTGTTTTATGCTATTCAAAGCTCCTCAAGTTCATAAATAACAGAGAACTCTGGTTAATTTAGAAGTGAAAGCTTTTATTCTCCTCACAACCAAACCACAGAAGGGGAAGGGGGGAGGACAAGAACCCAAGACTCATATGTGTAATGCTAAACCAACCATAGTTTATTATTTGAAAAAGCCCTGCACAGGAATGAATCTCTGAAGGCAGGCGGCAGGGAGGAGAGCAGAGTCGACCTGCATTTTATGGAGACGTTTCTGAACGTCTGGAGTCGGCTCTGGGAGTGCCTTAAAGTGATGCCATGTTTCTGCTAAGGGCAGTTATCATTTTGCTCCTCTGCAGTTTCTCCATGCCTCTCCTTCTGAAGGAATTGCACCGCAATTAATTTCACTCTGACCATTTCAGGCCTTCATCTCTCTAGTCGCCTGTTTTAATATGATGGTGGTGGTGGCGGCAACAACCGCCCACATGCTTGGATTCTTTTCTCATTAGTCAGGTGACCTTTATGTTGATTTAACTTTTTCCTTTTTTTTACAGTCTCCCAAGATTGATCTTTCCAACACAGGCCCCATTCACCTTTAATCTCAGCCTCTGTTTAACTTGTCAAGATTTCTAGTAAATCCAGACAGCCCGAGCAGTGTCTTTGCAGTATGTTACTCTTGCTTAAAGTTACTCCTCTTTGGCACTGAACCATGTACTCAAAGCAAACTTCATGAATGCACACAGAGCACATTCAAACTCCTAAGTTCCCTCCAAAGTAACCAATGGCAAAAAGTAAAGTCCATTTACCTTGCATCTGAAGTTCATTAACAAAACATATCTGAGGGCAGATCCTTTATCAATAATTCTGGGGCTCTGCTCCTTTGGGCAGGTAACTTGCTTGTTGATTGGTATAAACCAAAACCATGATTTGCCTCAGTATTCGTCAGCCGTATTTATCTCTGGCTGCAAAGCAGCAGCTCCAGTGCCAGACAAATGAGAGGAACAAGCAAAGTTCACTGCGCATCTCTTTAATAAGGAAGAGGTTGGCTCAGGTTACTACAATACATAAGACCATGTATTGGTATAAGTAACCAACTTGCAGTCCTGCCTCTTCAGTGCAGAGTGCAGTAGTGCACATCAATACATGGCCTTTGTGCAACAGCATAATGCAGGACTAAGAACTGCAGCCTCACTCACATGACCAACTCAATTCCTCATTCCTAGCTCAATGGCAATGAGTAGTCTTGGAATACTGTCTGATTGATTTTTCACCTGGACCTCTGCTACCTGCCATCACTTCCTGCCTCTCAAGAGGTACAAGTAGCAAATGCGAACCAAGTTACAGTGGTACCTCAGGTTAAGTACTTAATTCATTCCGGAGGTCCGTTCTTAACCTGAAACTGTTCTTAACCTGAAGCCCCACTTTAGTAATGGGGCCTCCTGCTGCCACCGCGCCACCGGAGCACGATTTCTGTTCTCATCCTGAAGCAAAGTTCTTAACCTGAAGCACTATTTCTGGGTTAGCGGAGTCTGTAACCTGAAGCGTATGTAACCTGAAGCGTATGTAACCCGAGGTGCCACTGTATTTTCTAAGCAGTAACCTTAGTCAGAGGGTCAGAACAGGGACTTTGCAGTGAGGCAAAACCAAAAGGCCTCTTCTGTCTGAGCTGCCAATCTCTGCTCCCCCACTTACTTCAATTAAGTGTTTATCCGTATGATGGGCGTGTGGGGAGACAGCCACCACCAAACCCTACGATCAGGTTGTTCAGAATTATCTGAAAAAAGGGGAGTTGTATTTCTTGAAAGCTCTTCTGTCAAGTGCTACACTGCTACCCAGGCAAATAATATTGCCCCAAACTTGGCCACATTTCTTCATGTCCTCAAACTTGCTTCTCTGCCAACTTTTGAAAAGGACTCAACTTTGAATGCAGCATTTTCAGTGCAGCTTTGACTGTGTACAGATAAATCCTCCACTTATTTTACAAATTCCAATGTCACGGGCCCCCTTGCCATTCTTTCCTCACGCCAAAAGCAGAAGGTGGGAGGGTAGACAACACCTTGGTAGAATCCTTGTTTGCAGCTCAGAGCTGTCAGAGACTCGGTTGAAACACAGGAAAGTCTCCACGCCAGCACCACATCTACATGTGATGGGCAGACTTGCATGTCTTGCAGTGGCTGCATGGAGCACTCTCTGGGTAGAATTGCTTTTCACTGACATTTGCCTGGGGCTCTGACAGAAGCCCTGAGGAGGAGTCCTATGGTTGAGATATATGTACATGCTGAACTATGTTGGTCAGCTTGTCAGCAGGGTTCAGAAATTGCCATGCACATTTTGCACCTAGCTACCAGCCTCTTCTCGGGACGCGGGTGGCGCTGTGGGTTAAACCACAGAGCCTAGGGCTTGCTGATCAGAAGGTTGGCGGTTCAAATCCCCGCAATGGGGTGAGCTCCCATTGTTCAGTCCCTGCTCCTGCCAACCTTGCAGTTCGAAAACACATCAAAGTGCAAGTAAATCAATAGGTGGGAAGGTAAGCGGCGTTTCCGTGCGCTGCTCTGGTTCGCCAGAAGCGGCTTAGTCATGCTGGCCACATGACCTGGAAGCTGTACACTGGCTCCCTCGGCCAGTAAAGCAAGATGAGCGCTGCAACCCCAGAGTCGTCCGCAACTGGACCTAATGGTCAGGGGTCCCTTTACCTTTACCAGCCTCTTGCAACCAAGTGAAGATGCCCAGGAGACAGGATAGCGCCTGACATCTCCACCATCTGGATATGCATGCCTGGGCATCTTTGGATCTCGACTGTTTTCACACACTAGCAACACATCCTGTAGAATTCTATTCATTATATTTCATCTGCACGATCAGAAAGCATTTCAGGAACCAGAAAGTTCTACTGAAAAATTTGACTTCTGAGTCATCTGGCCCCAAAATGGCAACATGGCATTCCATTTTGGCAACCCTGGTTTAAGGAGCCATTTGATGCCTAGCTTATATATCTGGGTTTCTAACACAGCTTGTCAGGGGCTGGAAGTATCCTGGTTCAGTTCCCATTTCCAAGATGTCAGTACGTAGCAACTTCAGTTGTAACACCAACAGAACTCAACATGATGTAACATCAGAACTCAGTATGGTGAAATTTCAACTCACTGTCTTTAACAAACAGCACAAAACCATTCTCCAGAATCCCAGCATTTATTACTATGGAAAACCTACCAGCTAATGTAATCTAGGGACGCTGCGGGTGGCGCTGTGGGTTAAACCGCAGAGCCTAGGACTTGCTGATCAGAAGGTCGGCGGTTCGAATCCCCGCAACGGGGTTAGCTCCCGTTGCTCAGTCCCAGCTCCTGCCAACCTAGCACTTCGAAAGTACGTCAAACTGCAAGTAGAGAAATAGGTACCGCTCCGGCGGGAAGGTAAACGGCGTTTCCGTGTGCTGCTCTGGTTCGCCAGAAGGGGCTTAGTCATGCTGGCCACATGACCCAGAAGCTGTACACCGGCTCCCTCGGCCAATAAAGTGAGATGAGCACCGCAACCCCAGAGTCAGCCACGACTGGACCTAATGGTCAGGGGTCCGGTCCCTTTACCCTTTACTTAGGTAATCTAAGAACCTGGGTCCACAGTCTGCTAATCTAGCATGTTGTGAAGCCATTGATGGACAACAGGACATTATTTCTGCAAGCAAATTCAAAGCACTCTCATGCCAGGGTTCAAGGCATGAAGGTCCAGGGTCTGATGAGGACAGTCTAGGACAGAAGCAATTCTCTGTGAAAAGCAGCAGCAACAAATTCATCCGAACCCATCCTCTGCTAGGATCACATCCCACTCTGAATTTATTATTGCATCCTCCTCATGCTCTACTGGTGCCCGACTGAAGAATTCATTTATATTTTACATGAACTGGGGTAGAAACAGATAATTTTTAAAGCTAATGTTTCTGCCCTGCACACTCTGTAATTATGGAAAGTAGTTTGTAAGGTCTAACATTAGAGAAGGACCGCAAAATTACAGAGGGTTTGTGGGCAACCAAAGATGAGCCCACCAAAGCAGAAACCAATGTGGTTTTGAACAACAGAAGAAAATTCTCAGTGAACCTCAAAGCCTATCAGAAAAGCAACGTGTGTGTGCTTTCGACAGTCAACTAGAGCAGACATTTTGCACTGCTTCATCCCTAAGAACAAAGAATCTTAGAGCTGGAGCTCAAGTCTGCGTAAGTGTTTTCCAAAAATTCCAATGTCAGAGGATAATCTGGCTGTTCTGAGTTGAGGGTGCCGGGGTTCCTTTTTTTGAAAATTTGGAACTGTATAGGAAGCCCTAAGCTGCTTGCCCACATTTCACAACCAATTTTGTCAGCTTTAATTTTAAGCATATTCACCACGAAGCAAGTGCCACTGATTTCAACTGAACTTTCTTCCAAATAGTGAGTTTAGGATTACACTTTTCATGCACCTCATGGTTTTCTTGAGTCTCACTGCATCACCAGCAGAGGACTGAAAAGGGAATCTTAATTTCAGCAATTCCCACAAGAAGAGAAATAGTGTGCCAGCTAGATTTTATCAAAGAACTGTTTTTAGCCTTTGTGGAGTACCACTTAAAAGATGATGATGATGATGATTACTACTACTACTACTACTACTACTACTACTACTATATAACACTCTTCATTCAAAGGTCACAGGGAAGTTCACAACATAAAAACACAAAACGAAAACACAAAATAAATAATAATACCATTAACAAAAGCAAGACAAACCAATCTGAAGAAGTGTGCATGCACACGAAAGCTCATACAAAGAACAAACTTAGTTGGTCTCTAAGGTGCTACTAGACAATATACTTATTTATTTTATATATTTCTACTGCGTCAGACCAACACTGCTACCTACCTGAATCAATAACCTCCTTATCACAGATTACCTGTACAAACAAATTATTTGGATCTCACTGGTGCACATTTTAAAACACTAAGGGATAGAACACAAGCTAAATATTTGCCTGAGAGGAGAACGCTGTTTTGTTTGCTTAAATAACGTGTGACTGTTATTCATAAGCAAATTGAATCAAGTACAGTGGTACCTCTGGTTATGAACTTCATTCGTTCCAGAGGTCTGTTCTTAAGCTGAAACCGTTCTTATCCTGAGGCGCGCTTTCGCTAATGGGGCCTCCAGCGCGTGATTTCTGTTCGCATCCTGGGGCAAAGTTCGCAACCAGGAGCAGCTACTTCCAGGTTAGCGGAGCTCGTAACCAGAAGCTTTCGTAACCAGAAGCGTTCGTAACTAGAGGTACCACTGTATTGGCGCTTCTGCACAAAGTTGCAAATGCAGAAAATGCAAAGAGCAATTTATTTATTTTTTATAGAAATTTATTGGGTTTTACAATAGCAATACACATAATAAACAATGTAACATATATCTTGACATAATTTCACATTTTCTTTGGACTTCCTCACATCTCCCGCTCCCACTTTCATCGTTATAGCATTTTATCAGCAATTTATTATCTTATTTGCAGTCTTGTATCCCTTCTATGTTTCATAATCTTCTACTTCTCAAAAAGAGTTATATTTTCTCAATCTCACTTATTTTCTTAAAATCATCTAAGTTTAGTGGTGCTCAGTTATATTGATCTAGCGTCCTGTTTAGCATTCACTCAAATTGCAATATTTTTGTAAATAGTTCTTAAATTTCTTCCAATCCTCCTCTGCAAAGAGCAATTTAAAAGACTGCTTGTGAAAATGCCCTTTCTCTCTATATAGTAACAAGTTCCAAGGCCAAATAAAAGAACAAATAATACCTGTAACTGCACAGCAAGAGAAAATGCCAGCAGGAGTGATCAGTAACGAATTCCCTGAGAGCCAGAGTGAATGTGGCAAGTTTAAGTAGTTTTGGAGGCAACAGAAATTGTTTCATCACTCTCTCTTTCACAAGACAAAACAGCAGAAGTATACAAGTGGGTGGGCTCACACCCACAGCACTATGTCCCACAGGGCCTTCTGAAAGCAACACCAGCCCAGCTGGTATCAGGTCCATCACGTGTCTTGATGGCATCACCAACAGCCACATTGCTCTAGTGAACTGGAAGGGCCAGCTATAGAGGAAATTGCAGAATTTGTCCCTTTGTCTGATAAACCTGCGGATAAAAGATCTGCTACCCCTGGCAGCCGGTGGAAGGAAGAGAGCCAGCAGCTAGGATGGAGGAGCCCAGGACCCAAAGACCCCACAGGAAACAAGGGAGCTTAAACTATCTCACTTTCATTTCCCCAGTTTCTGAAGCTCAGCTGCATGCCAGAAGCCTCAGCACACACCTGGCATGCAAGAGACGTACACTTCACAACATGGCTATTTTAACTCTCTTAAGAAGAGAAGCCCATTCAAATATGCCTTTGACCAGGGCAAAAGCACAACACATGTGCCCACCAGTAGTCATTAAACAGTAAAATCCTAATGGCATTTAACATTCAGAATTAAAACACATGTGCCTGGAGCTCATTCTGTGCACCTGGGATCTCAGAAAAATATAAAGGTGCTCTTTGGGGGAAGGACACAGCTAGGAGCTGAAAATTAAATAATTTCAGGTAATAATTAAATAACTAAATAATTCCCTGCCTGCTCCAATACCAGAGATCCAGTAGCTGTTAGGGACTAAACTAAGGTGCTTCCATTCTACCGCTGTTGAAAATACCTGAATATTGTCAGACTTTTGGTAGAGGATGGAAATTCAACCTATCAATTTATTGAAGCTTGCCTGCCTGAACATAAAAGACTCTAAGAATGCAACAGCGAGGTTGTAGAAGACACAAGAAAACAGGCTACAATGTAGCATTATTAGCTGATTTTGGGGGGGGGGGACCACAAAACAATAATAGTACCAAGGAAGGGAAAAGTTAAATGAATTGATTTTATTTTTATTATTATTACAGTGGTGCCTCGCAAGACGAAATTAATCCGTTCCGCGAGTCTCTTCGTCTTGCGGTTTTTTCGTCTTGCGAAGCAACCGTATTAGCGGCTTAGCGGCTATTAACGGCTTGCTTAGCGGCTTTAAGAAAAAGGAAACAAACTCGCAAGAACTCGCAAGACATTTCGTCTTGCGAAGCAAGCCCATAGGGAAATTCGTCTTGCGGAACGACTCAAAAAACGGAAAACTCTTTCGTCTAGCGAGTTTTTCGTCTTGCGAGGCATTCGTCTTGCGGGGCACCACTGTATTGGAGAAATAATCCCTTAACAGAGCTGCGAGAATTAGAGAATCAAACTACATTTTCAGTTAAACGCATGCAAATTTCAAGTAGACGAAGTCTGTACGCTAAAAACCAGAGAAAATCACACACACATAAACTGCATATAGCACCAAACGAGCCAAACCAACCCTTCAGAAACTAGGAGGAGGAGCTGAGTTCCCTCACTCTTTTATTTTTGTGTGCAATTTTTGCTTCCCAACTTTGATGGGGGAAGCCACACTCATTCATTCAATAAAAGGGTACCTACCCACCATTAAACGTGGAGGTGCATGAACTGTTTTAATCTTCCTTTAAACCCACTTACTATCACCTGGAAGGGGAACAGGTGTCCACATCTCTATGACAATCCTTAGCTCTTGAGTAAAGTGTCAAGGACCAAAAGGAAAATGAACACAAATAAGGCTGCTTGCCTTTGTTCATTAAGAAAACCCAAACGATTGTGCGAAGGCGCATGGGAAGTTCATGCAAACCAATGAGAATCTGCATACAGCGAAAAACAGAGGAGACACAGGAGGGGCCAAACACATTAAGTGCTAATGCTAAATTTGCAGGATCTTCATAATTTGAGGTGCAAGAGGAGATTGTCCTTGTGCAGACACCTGGACCTCTAACCCCACCTTGCTTTCCCTGTAATTCACATCAAATTTTTAACAAAGACGACAGCCGCTCCCAAAGCACCACTTAATACTGTCATACAAACCGCTAGCGTGAGTCACTATGGGTTACAAACTAGAACTGCTAGACATAGCATTGAAGTTTCACCCCTGGCCTGCCTGGCTCCAGAAGGCTTTCCTCAAGGACACTGATCCAATCCCCCTCCCCTGGGGCCTAAATGCCGCCAGGCCTGGCTAGGAGACTAACCCAGTTCCTGTGGCTGTACCCACCTCCCCTAGATTGCAAGCTTGGTCTGAGACCCACGCTAACAAGGCGTATCTGGTTTCTCCCCCATGTGCTGATTGAAACGACATGGTGCTTTGCACAGCCTTTCACAGACTCCTTATCTTTGCAAAGGGAGGGAGTGAAAACACAAGGACAACCCAGAGTGCAACAGGACTGTCTGGCCGCCTCTTGGAGATTTTATTCCTTAGACATTAAGTGTGAATGCAGGCAAGCCAACACAACTGTGGCGGGGAACACTGGAAAACTGTGGCAGAGTTCAGCAAGACAGAGGCTTGCTGCAGGCAGGCCGCTCCAGACACATGGGGAACTGCAAAGGTTTGTTGCTTTAAAGTTGAAAAAAATGATGTGTTTGAAATGGAAACGCTGTTTTCCAAAGAGGAGCTGGGAAGCAGGCTCCTTTAAGGGGGTTGGGGCAGCAAGATGCTCTTAGCGTATGGCTCTGAATAAAATCTGCTTCAGAATCTTAAAGCGTTTTTAAATAGCAGGAAAACTCAAGAGCATGTACAGGAGTCAAGGTAAAACACACAAGCTACTTCTGGTGCTTAGCACCAACCCCAAAAGGTGTGAGCAACTACAGCAAACCACGGAACTATGCCCCATTTAGTACCAAGTCAGACACTGTGCACAGGAAAACGGCTACAACATTCACCCTAAACCAGAACAGAGAACCTTGATTGCTTGGACCATACATTGAACATCCTGATGGAGCAAAATCCATGGCTCTGCTTAGGACTTTCTGGGTTCTAGAATGACCTTAAATGGGTCTGTTGTAAAAAAAGGTAAAGGGACCCCTGACCATTAGATCCAGTCGTGACCGACTCTGGGGTTGCGCGCTCACCTCGCTCTATAGGCCGAGGGAGCCGGCGTGTGTCCGCAGACAGCTTCCGGGTCATGTGGCCAGCATGGCTAAGCCGCTTCTGGCGAACCAGAGCAGCGCACGGAAACGCCGTTTACCTTCCCGCCGGAGCGGTACCTATTTATCTACTTGCACTTTGACGTGCTTTCGAACTGCTAGGTGGGCAGGAGCAGGGACTGAGCAACGGGAGCTCACCCTGTCGCGGGGATTCGAACCACCGACCTTCTGATCAGCAAATCCTAGGCTCTGTGGTTTAACCCACAGCGCCACCCGCGTCTGTTGTAGCCAGTGCTTTTTACACCCCCTTTTCTTGTAGAAATAAATGGCGTCAGTACTCACCATGAAGTGCCATACTTTTAACGTTTTGGCGGTGGGGGTGCCGGTACTGCGTGTCTTTGAATACCCCGGGGGGGGGCGCAACACTGATTGTAGCTTGCCCTCACATAGAGCATCCGACACAGCCTTCTTTATAAACTTAAACTGAGGCAAGGGAGCAGCAGTAAGGCAACCTTTTTCAACCATGGGCCGGTCCACCGTCTCTCAGACCATGTAGTGGGCTGGACTATATTGGGGGTGGGGATGAATGAATTCCTATGCCCCACAAATAACCCAGAGATGCATTTTAAACAAAAGGACACATTCTACTCATGTAAAAACACGCTGATTCCTGGACCGTCCGTGGGTCGGATTGAGAAGGCGATTGGGCCACATCTGGCCCCCAGGCCTTAGGTTGCCTACCCCCGGGTTAGAGCATGGTGCTGATAGTACCAAGGTTGCAAGTTCGATCCCTGTATGGGACATTGGACTAGATGATCCTTGGGCTCCCTTCCAACCCTACAATTGTGAGATTCTGTAATTCGGAACAGCCAGAAAATAAAAAAGGACTACTGGTGTAGATAGCAATATTTAATCTATAATATTCAAATCAAAGTATCAGTACAGACTTGGGACCTACGTACCTGAAGGTGTGCCTTTGCCGTCTTTTAGGTTCAGTTAAGAACCTGATTTATGCCCTTCTCTACCAAGTGACTTTGGACACTAAGGTAAAGGGACCCTTGACCATTAGGTCCAGTCGTGACCGACTCTGGGGTTGCGGCACTCATCTCGCTTTACTGGCCCGGCGTACAGCTTCCAGGTCATGTGGCCAGCATGACTAAGCCGCTTCTGGCAAACCAGAGCAGCGCATGGAAATGCCGTTTACCTTCCCGCTGGAGCGGTACCTATTTATCTACTTGCACTTTGACGTGCTTTCGAACTGCTAGGTTGGCAGGAGCAGGGACCGAGCAATGGGAGCTCACCCCATCACGGGGATTCGAACCGCCGACCTTCTGATTGGCAAGCCCTAGTCTCTGTGGTTTAACCCACAGCGCCACCCGCATCCCTTGACTTTGGACACTAGGAGGGCAGCAATCCAGTAGCTCCACTGAAGCTAGTAATGAAGAAAGTAAAAGCCCTATCAGGAAGAGAAGAATCGTGTCATTCTCAAAATACCTACAGGAGCAATGTTTAATGAGTTAAACTGCCTGGTTGGATCAAATCATAGTTTGTAAAACCGAAATTGCAAGCCAGAATCAAACTGCAATATGCAGTCCCGCTCTGGAGGACTTGCTGGTTGGAATGATCAAACCAAGAAGTTATTTGTTAAGCCAAGCATAGGAGCAGCAAAAGGGAGGGGAGAGTTCTGTTTTAACTATCCCAAGAACTCAGCCTGGAAAGGGTGCTTCCCCCATCCACAGACAAACCAAACAGAGGTTCCTACTCCTGCTCTCCACCCCCACAGAAATTCCACCCACAGCAAGCTTTTGAATGCTAGAACTGGGAAATGGGTGTACAAACAGTTCATCTTTTAAGACTGTGGACTTTACCGCTTCAGGTGGCAGGTGGGGAGGATTACATAGCTGGATGCTCCCCCATGTGAGGGGTTGGGGACCACTGGAGCGAGCTATGAGGCACAGCTAACCAAGTTAGCTGTTGTTTTCACACACACACAAGGGGCTAATGGGCTGCATTCTAAGCCCCAGGCCAGCTTCACAGGAGCAACAAAGTTGAAATCGTATGTTTCTCATGGAAGAGAGAAGTCAAAATGTGCTATTCCCACAGGCAGATCTGAACCCCAAGGCTGCTAGCCTAATAGTATGGTAGGCTCACATTTCCAATGGACAGAAATTTGTGCACTGAACACCCTTGGAAAAGATACACTCTTCTGGCCTTGAGATAAAATCGTTCAGTTGAGATAAACAGCCTTGCATCACTCCGTTGATTAAAAAGGCTAAGGCTGTGGAACAGCATAATAACAAAGAATCTGAGGGGGTTTGGCACTGATCCCCATGTTTTTTTCTTAGGACTTCAGGTGTTTGTAGTTATTATTTCCTTTTTTCCTCCCATCAGCCCTGTGAAGGTCAGCTATGGTTGAAGCAGAAGTCTGAACCCAGGTATCCTTGGTCCACATCAGACATTCTGTTTATTACACAGCACTGGCCTCCCCCCTGTATTATCTTCCAATATAATAAAAATGTATAGCTGTCAGCATGTAGTTTCCACTGTAGGATATGTAGTGCCGCATCCAATCCTGGATTTGCATAAAGTTGGGCAGAGGAGGGAAGCAAAATAAGGAGATAGGCTGCACAAAAGCAATGGCCATGACATGGGAGAGAGAAGCAATGTGGTTTGAAACAACAGCAGAGGTTTGAGTAAAGTGCTATGGAATATTTGAGGGCTCTGTATCCTTTATCTCTCATGGAAGAGGGAGAAATTTGAGTACAGTGGTACCTTGGTTCTCAAACTTAATCTGTTTCAGAAGTCCATTCCAAACCAAGGTGCGCTTTCCCATAGAAAGTAATGCAAAACGAATTCATCCGTTCCAGACTTTTAAAAACAACCCCTAAAACAGCAATTTAACGTGAATTTTACTCTCTAACGAGATCACTGATCCATAAAATGAAAGCAATGATCAATGTACTGTACTATAAAATAAATAAGACAGTATTGTAGATGATTTTTTTAAAAAAAAAATCTTATCTGCACTGATAATAGTCATTGTTTGGATGTGGGGCTTTTATCTATTTCCGCAGTCACACAATCAATCAATCAATCAATCAGTAGCTGAACTGGGTTCCACAAAGTCACAAAAACAAATTAACTGAAAAAGCCTCAAAAACAAAAACGCAAAATAAACAGCAAAAAACAAAAGTGCCAAACTTAATCCGCTCCGGAAGTCCGTTTGACTTCCGAAATGTTTGAAAACCAAGGTGCAGCTTCTGATTGGTGCAGGCGCCTTGGAAACAATAGCCGACAGCCACATCAGAAGTTCAGCTTCTGAATTTTTTTTGAAAACTGGAACACTTCTGGCGTTTGAGAACCAAGGTGTTTGAGAAACAAGGTACCACTGTACTGAGACAAGGGAGAGACAATGAAAGGAAGGAAAGTGGCTGTTTTAAAGAACAGAATACATTTGAATAAACCAGGGATGGAGACAAACAGAGGGGGAAGGTGGCAGTTTTAAACAGTGTCAAAGGCTTGAATACAGTATGCAGAGAGTGATATTTGGGCGGGAGGAGAGGGGCAATTTACAACAAGATTTTTGAGAACAGTGAGAAGGGAGTTGGAAAAAGTTCTGTTGTGTCATCTTTTTGGTGTGGGCTTATGTGTTGTATGCCCCTTTGCCATTTCGACTTGTTAAAACTGGTTGGATGGTTTAGAAAAGCAAACAAACTTCAGTGACATTCCATGCCTGCTTTTCTGAAACCTCTGCCATTATTTAAAATCACAATTTTCATCTCAGTGTCTCTCCACATGCACTGCACAGTAATACCTCCACGAATATCTGCCTCGTCTAGCATCCATTCCGGTGAATGTCCACAGCAAACCTGGAAGTACGGGTTACTTCTGGGTTTGCCGCTCACGCATGCGCAGAAGCACAAAATGCTCCACACGCGTGCGCAGATGCAGCGCTTTGCCCTGCGTCCTTTTCGGCTAGCGGTTGGGGCTCCGGAACGGATCCCAGTCACAAAACAAGGTATGACTGTACTCAAACTTCTGTCAATGTCTGTATACAGCAATAAGGGAAGAGACACTGAAAGGTGGGAGGAGGGATGCTGTTTTAAACTTCTACCACTACTATTCCTCAGCTGCTTCATGTGTGAGAGATAAGAAATTCCTCAAATTTCCCACAGTACCTTTCCACAATGTTATTTCCCTTCTACTACCATGTGTTGTCTTGTCTGTAGCATGAACTTCCAGAATCAGCATAGTAATATAGAAGAGATATTTTATTAACACCCATATATATATACAACATCCAGAAACTGAACTAAGCTTTCTCTAACATAACAAGCTGACAGCCTTGTTCTGAAAATTCTAGTCATCTTTAAAGTACAGTAATGTATATCCGGGACGCGGGTGGCGCTGTGGGTTAAAACACAGAGCCTAGGACTTGCTGATCAGAAGGTCGGCGGTTCGAATCTCCGCGACGTGGTGAGCTCCCGTTGCTCGGTCCCTGCTCCTGCCCACCTAGCAGTTTGAAAGCACGTCAAGGTGCAAGTAGATAAATAGATACCGCTCCGGTGGGAAGGTAAATGGCGTTTCCATGCGCTGCTCTGGTTCGCCAGAAGCAGCTTAGTCATGCTGGCCACATGACCCAGAAGCTGTATGCCGGCTTCCTCAGCCAATAAAGCGAGATGAGCGCCGCAACCCCAGAGTCGGCCACGACTGGACCTAATGGTCAGGGGCTCCTTTTCTTTTACCTTTAATGTATATCAGCATTGGGGGTTGGGATGGGGGAAGGCAGCTAAAATATAGGAGAGAGGTGGAGGCATGGAATTGGGGATGGTCTGTGTGTAAGGGAGCTGAAAAAGGGGAGAGAATTTAAAAAAAGAAGGTGCTAAAGGGGTTGAAAAAATCAGGGAGTGGGAGGCATGGGAACGAGTTTGAAAATGAAAATAGGGGCATTAAAGAATCTGGAGGAGCCAGCAGCTTTATAATTGGGCAGACAGAGGATGACATGGGTGCTTAGAAGACGAAATGTATGGGAGGAGAAAGCTACAGGAGATCACCATGAGGCGGTTTGTGTGCGAAGATGGGCACTGGGCAATATCTGCTATTAAACTTTGTGATTATATCACCAGCTAAATATTGTGATATACTGATATATCATTATGTCTGTAGAGGCACTGGCTGGCTTCACAGTTTTTCTCACATCGTGATTTTTGCATAGTGCACACACACACAAACACCATGATTCACACTACATGGCCAGGTCAAAAATTATGAAACTGATGCCATGGTATGGACTTCAGACAGGTTTTGGACACTATATTGATCTATTGCCCAGCTCTAGCATGGGCATCGGGTAGAGGTGAAAACAGGTGCAAAAGCAGGGCTGCAGAATAGAAGAGAGAAGTGGCTTCAGAAATGAGTCTGGGAAGGTGAAAGGGGGGGTTAGTAGTTGCACAGGTGTGAAGGGGAAGCTCTATGGCGTTAATGTGGGGGGTGGCAAGGGTGGGCAGAGTGAACCCCTGGTTGTTTATAAATATGCAATGTGGGTGTTAGGCATAAACCCGATCAGCAACACCCTGCAAAACATGCAAGCTAGAGCCCAAATTAAGGTCAATTCACTTAAGTGGATCCAAATTCCCTCTTTTCCTCCTGACGTAGCTCCCAATCTGGCAGGTAGGTGTCACCTACATTCCTGGCTCTAGGAACATCAATTAGCCATTGGTGCCTGTTACACAAGCACCCTTAGCTGCCAAGCTGTATGAAAGCTAGGGAGAAGGTTGCTTGCCCAGCCCAAGAAAAGCATGTCACTTTCAAGCAACAACAGCAGCCTGGTAGCTCTGCAGTAGTGCTCTTCAACAGTAGCCCTAGACACCAGAGGCATGAATCATGTCAGCAGCAGTGTGCTGGGCCAGGATTGGAGCCTGTGGCTGCACCAAATATGGAAGCCAAACAAGCAGTCCAGGGGACGGGAGGCTCTTATACATGGGCTGGAAAAGGAGCTGATAATGATTCATGGAGCAGACCTGTGTACAGCTGTAGGAGTCTCACTATGACAGGCCAGGAGGCAAGGACTGAGGAGGAGACAACAGCTGGACAGGAAGCATGCCAAATAATCAGAGTATTAGAAGAACAGAAGCAATGTGACTATTTTTACATACAAAGCATTTTCCTGAAGATTAAGCACAATGAAGAGACATTACATGCTCAACTTGTTGATTTCATGGTCGCACTCCGTAAAACGACATCGCTCCAATCGTGTTCAAGGGAAGCAAGCAAACAAGGTACCACCAGGTACACTGGTCTTCGCAAATTTAGATGTTGGAAATTTCTGGACTGGATAAGAATGGCAGCTTCAATACGTTCCGAAAGAAACTTGTTTGGATCTAGTTTTTCAAAGTGTGAATTGTGTCTCCCAGGAGAAATAAAGGCATGGGATGCGGGTGGCGCTGTGGGTTAAACCACAGAGCCTAAGGCTTGCCGATCAGAAGGTTGGCGGTTTGAATCCCCGCGACGGGGTGAGCTACCGTTGCTCGGTCCCTGCTCCTGCCAAGCTAGCAGTTCAAAAGCACGTCAAAGTGCAAGTAGATAAATAGGTACCGCTCCGGCGGGAAGGTAAACGGCGTTTCCGTGCGCTGCTCTGGTTCGCCAGAAGCAGCTTAGTCATGCTGGCCACATGACCCAGAAGATGTACGCCGGCTTCCTCAGCCAATAAAGCGAGATGAGCGCTGCAACCCCAGAGTCGGTCACGACTGGACCTAATGGTCAGGGGTCCCTTTACCTTTAAGGAGAAGGGAGAAGAGGAAGAAAATAAAGCAATGTTACTTAACACTGCCTGTTCGTGGACACCTCAGTGTGGGCACCCTCATAGAATTGTGGAGTTGAAGGGACCCTCAGGGTCATCTAATCCAACCCCCTGCAATGCAGGAACCTCAACTAAAGCATCCATGGCAGATGGCCATCTAACCACTGGTTGGAAATCTCCAGAGAAGGAGAGTCCACCACTTTCCAAGGCAGTCTGTTCCACTGTCAAACAGCTCTTACTGTCAGAAAGTTTTTCCTGATGTTTAGTCAGAATCTCCTTTCTTATAACTTGAGAATCCATTGGTTCAAGTCCTCTCCTCCAGAAGTCATGCCCACAAACATAATACAGTACTGCTTGTTTACAGAGGAACTACACATCGTATTGAAGAAAGCGGTGTGCTTGTTTCATAATGCATTTAGAAAGCACACCATTTAGCCCTCTGCACGTGTTCAGAAAATCAGCAATCTTAACACACAGGAACAAACTAGCTCTGTCCCCTCACCCATTTCATCACTCGCCACATAATGACCTTTGGAGACAGACCTCCTCTATCTCTGTAGACTTTCTTGAATGGTTTTAGAAACCCTGGAAATTGAGGGTTCTTACTTGGGGAATGGGATGAAGCTCACATGTCAAGCTAACCCATTTTCTAAATGCCTGAAGAGGACTTACCAAAACACTCATATTAAGCCAATACTTATCAATATCAAAGTATCATCATCAAAACTTTATTGCGGTCCAAAGACCCACAAAACAGTTTCAAAACTAGATACAGTTAAAAACGGCCAGACAGACAGATGGAATATTAAAATATGAAATATAAAAACAGCAGAACTTTCTGGGAGCAAATGAGGCAACTATTCAAAGCCACAGAAACCCAGAGGCAGGAAAGTCTAAACAAACAGACAAACATGGCTAAATAGCCCATTGTTTCTAATGAGCACCACAGTGTGTTTAGGATCAGGCTTGAGTTGGCAGGCACTGACCTGTGTCAGGAAGAAACAGGGTGGGGGTGCTGAATGCTGTGAAACTGAGTTGGAGGAGGGGAGATCTCCCCTTACCACCCTGGCTTCAGTCACCTGGGATGAGGGAGTGGGAATTCCAGGTCCCCACCCACCCCACACCTTTCTGCAGGGCAGAGAGCCTCAGTAGGGGCTGGTGTGGGCTTGAAGAAGCCAAGGGAGAAGGTAGAACCAGAGGCAGCAACCATTCTTTAAAGGGAGTGTTTCAAAAAACCAACAGCCCTTCTTCCCTTTGTTGTTGTTGTTGTTGTTTAGTCATTTAGTCGTGTCCGACTCTTCGTGACCCCCTGGACCAGAGCACGCCAGGCACTTCTGTCTTCCCCTGCCTCCCGCAGTTTAGTCAAACTCATGCTGGTAGCTTCGAGAACACTATCCAACCATCTCGTCCTCTGTCATCCCCTTCTCTTGGTGCCCTCCATCTTTCCCAACATCAGGGTCTTTTCCAGGGAGTCTTCTCTTCTCATGAGGTGGCCAAAGTATTGGAGCCTCAGCTTCACGATCTGTCTTTTCAGTGAGCCTCAGAGCTGATTTCCTTAAAAATGGATAGGTTTGATCTTCTTGCAGTCCATGGGACTCTCAAGAGTCTCCTCCAGCACCATAATTCAAAAGCATCAATTCTTTGGCAATCAGCCTTCTTTATGGTCCAGCTCTCACTTTCATACATCACTAGCCCTTCCCTTATTAACAGCTAAAACATCACACGAAATGTTGCATTTTTATTCATCAATCATGGCTGTAAAATTCTAATGCTTTTGCTGCAAAGAATACTGGCTCCCTGTGTTAAAAGATACTGACATAGCACATACACATAGCGGTTCTTGCTACCTATAACTGCTAATAGGGAGATAATGGAGGCTTCTTTCAAACGAAGCATCTAAATGGGTGCACAGTGTTTTCTCCAAGTGCAGCCAGGCATTACTGCTGCCCCAGACATTTTCAGTCAAGCTTTTACTGTGAAACAAAACAATGGAGGAAGTTAAGTCCATGGAAGGCTTCCAATGCATACTTAAAACTCCTTTCTGGAGGTAGAGAGGGAGGGGGGGAGAGGGGACCTCTGAAATTTCTTACCAGCCTTTCATCAGCTTGTCCCTGGTACTACTCTGTGCCGCAAATTGAATACGTAAACACCAAGTTTCTTCGGGAGACAAATAATGTCTGTTACTCATATCTTGTCACCTAAAGTGCCAAGACACATAAAGTTTACAGGCACACATCTTCATGTGAATTTGAATTCAGTTTGCATGAAAACAAGTCTAACATAGGCCTCACTGTGAGTAAGACTTTTCAAAGTCTGTACATGCCAACTATAATGAATGTTGTGTTTCTATGATGTAACTACATGACTGGATGTTAGAGGGGGAGAGATTTTAATGCTACATAAATATGGCACCACCTCCTAAGACTATTTACACAGAGCAGTGCTGGAGGAGAGTTATTTTAATTATGCACTTTAAATTATATCACCAAGAGTCTCTCAAAGGCTTGCACTGTATGAAATAAGAAAATAAAATTCCGCATTTAGCATCACACATCTGACAGGTGGAAACTGTCATCTTGTTGACTTGCTGGTAAAAGTTTGTTATCTGAGAGATACAAACAGAGTGATAAATACACTTATTCTCTTAGCCCTCATTCCCAGATGTAGCCAATTTTTAAGTCTGTGCACATGGAAATGCCCACATTCACTCCTTCATACTTTTGACTCTTTTCCTGTTTTCGCCATTGTCCTGTTTAGACTGGAAACACAATATGCTCACAAAACTCTCTAAAGACATTGTCACACTAATGATGCTGTGTGTGTGTGTGTGTGTGTGTGTGTGTGTGTTTGTAAAGTACTTAAAGTATGGTACTCTGTATAAAGCCCTGCAAACAAGCAATCACTTTTTCATGTCAAAATGCACAGAGATGGGGGTTTAAGACCTAGCATTTAAAATGTAATTTTCTTTAAAGACATGCAGCATGTCTCTAAGTGGCAGAAACTACCAGGAAGCTATTGAGGTAAGTGAATTTACTTAGGATTACAAGCAAGCGAATTTACTTTTCAGGAAGTATGTCTCAAATAATTGATTAATGCCCTGGTCTTACTTAAGCATCTGCCTACCCAAAAACCAAGTTCTTCTGAAAGCCTCTAAATTACATGAATTAGCTTACCCCCACCAAAACACTGCCTTTTCAAATCTGCAAAACGAAACAAAAAAATCCCACAGCTAACCTCAGGCTGTCTCATCATAACAACTCGAAGACAGACGTGTTTATTTCTTTGGCTGAACCACAATGTGTGTTCCTCTGCCTCTCATTAAGATTAGAAAAATGGTGAGGCTGGTTCTGCCCTCAAGAACCCCTGCTTTAATCAAAAAACCTTCTACTACTAAAGGGGAAGGCGCCCGTATCTGAATGTAAGGAGATGCCTCAAAATGCTCTCTTCTTTCATTTTCCATTCTTCCACATTCCTAGAAAGTTGCAAGGCCAATTTCCTCCTTGAAAAATTGAATCCTTCAAATGCTGGATTGGTAACTGAATTGATCCTGCTGAAAAATAATAATAATAGTAGTAGTAGTAGTAATTTATTATTTATACCCCGCCCATCTAGCCGGGTTTCCCCAGCCACTCTGGGTGGCTTCCAACAAAAGATTAAAAATACATTAAAACATCAGTCATTAAAAACTTCCCTAAACAGGGCTACCTTCAGATGTCTTCTAAATGTCAGACAGTTGTTTACTTCTTTGACATCTGATGGGAGGGCGTTCCACAGGGTGGGCGCCACTGCCCTAGAACTGAATTACCTGTAGATCCTAGAACTGAACTCACTGCAACATGGTTGCTATTTCTTCATCAAAAAGTTAACATCAAGCCAAGAAAACAGCTTCACGTTGGTCAGCATAATCTTCCTCAGATACTGACACCACAATGTTTATCCAAGGCTCCTAAATTTATTATACAGAGAATATCTCGACACTGTTTGCACTAATGTGTAAAGTTGTGAGGTAGAGAGGTTCAAGCAAGCTTTTATTACATGGTATGTAATAGACCAGGCATAGCCAAACTCGGCCCTCCAGATGTTTTGGGACTACAACTCCCATCATCCCTAGCTAACAGGACCAGTGGTCAGGGATGATGGGAACTGTGGTCCCAAAACATCTGGAGGGCCTATGCCTGTAATAGACCAATATCTCTGCTTGGTCAGCAGCAATCAATGAACTATTAGAAGGCTGTTGAAAAATCTTCCTTAAAACCAAATCATGCTGTATGAATGGGGCCAGCACAGTCCAATACAAAATAACGTGGGTTTTCTCACTTAAGAAATATTGTTTGCCTCAGTATGGAACTCCATAGAGCCAGTGTGGTGTAGTGGTTAAGAGCGGTAGTCTCGTAATCTGGGGAACCGTGTTCGCTTCCCTGCTCCTCCACATGCAGCTGCTGGGTGACCTTGGGCCAGTCACACTTCTTTGAAGTCTCTCAGCCCCACTCACCTCACAGAGTGTTTGTTGTGGGGGAGGAAGGGAAAGGAGAATGTTAGCCGCTTTGAGACTCCTGAAGGGGAGTGAAAGGCGGGATATCAAATCCAAACTCTTCTTCTTCTTCATAGTTGCTACAATATCTGTTGCCAAACACTTCCCAAAAAAAGCCCCAAAGAGGTCACTTATTTTACACAAATTTAATTGGGCCTTGGAAGATTTTTTTGAGCCACAAGCCTCAAGGGAGCAAAAGTACTATATTCCTCCTTCCAGTTGTTATCAAACACACAAAAAAGGTGCCATAAAACCATTAACGAAACACACATTCAAATCACTTCAAATCAAATCACTTCATTATTGCTCTACCTTCATTATCATTTATCTTTTAAAGCTTACAAGATGTAAGCAAAGAGTCATTTCACATGGTCTGCATTTATATGGTTTGCAGATAATGTTTCATGTCACGAATGAGCTGGTTCTCTTGGCCCTTTATCAACTGTTACTGAAAAGCAGCACAATATGAATAGTCCTTTCATGGGCAGGGCTTTACACTAAAGCTTCATTGTGAAACAATAACTCACGGTTTTCACTACTTCACACACAGCAGAGGCAAAGCAGGTTTTCCTCCTAGCGTACTCAGCAGGGAACTAGTCTCTTGACATTTCCACACTTTACCTCTTTTGGAGTAACTTAAAACATAGCAGGGATGCGCCTAAAATGTAATGTGGAAAAAACACATGCCCTCTTACATTTAATTTATCTTCCAGTGGTCTCCTATGAATCTTGGAAACCTCACTGGGTATTCCTGCCCATCTCCTACATACTGCTAAACACTCCTGGATATAGGAGCCCAACAGGAATTAAAGAACCTTTTAATGATGGTGAAAGAGGAAAATATGAAAATATGAAGCTCAACATCAAAAAAACGAAGATCATGGCCACTGGGCCCGTCACCTCCTGGCAAATAGAAGGGGAGGTAATGGAGGCAGTGAGAGATTTTACTTTCTTGGGCTCCATGATCACTGCAGATGGTGACAGCAGTCACGAAATTAAAAGACGCCTGCTTCTTGGGAGAAAAGCAATGACAAACCTAGACAGCATCTTAAAAAGCAGAGACATCACCTTGCCAACAAAGGTCCGTATAGTTAAAGCTATGGTTTTCCCAGTAGTGATGTATGGAAGTGAGAGCTGGACCATAAAGAAGGCTGATCGCCAAAGAATTGATGCTTTTGAATTATGGTGCTGGAGGAGACTCTTGAGAGTCCCATGGACTGCAAGAAGATCAAACCTATCCCTTCTGAAGGAAACCAGTCCTGAGTGCTCATTGGAAGGACAGATCCTGAAGCTGAGGCTCCAATACTTTGGCCACCTCATGAGAAGAGAAGACTCCTTGGAAAAGACCCTGATGTTGGGAAAGATAGAGGGCACAAGGAGAAGGGGACGACAGAGGACGAGATGGTTGGACAGTGTTCTCGAAGCTACCAACATGAGTCTGACCAAACTGCGGGAGGCAGTGGAAGACAGGAGTGCCTGGCGTGCTCTGGTCCATGGGGTCACGAAGAGTCAGACACGACTAAATGACTAAACAACAACAACCCACAGTGCTTCCACCTTCCCAGGGTTCAAACTAGTTGATCAGCTCTCATTCATTTCACAACTCCATCCCTGACAATGTTCTGGACCTTATTTTGCTTCTCCTGGCTCAGATGTCAAGGTGAAACAGAGCTGCGTATCATTAGCATACTGGTGACGCTTTGCCCCCCCCCCCAAAAGCCTAATGACTGCTACCAACGGCTTCATGTAGATGTTAAACAGCACCAAGGACAGGATCATGCCTTGCAGCACACCAAAGCACAAGGACTGTGGAGTTGAGACGCAATCCCTCATGCTGTGGTTTCTCCTGTGGAGGATAAGAGGAAACGGTCCTTGGGGTAAGTTGGTGCTAAGCCGCTTACTGTAAGAGCATTTCACTGAAGGCAGGGATCCTTAAACAGTCTGGAAATGATATCAGGATTCTCAAAGATCTGGACCATCCTGTCTCTAGGACCCAAATATGCTTTACAAGACTCAACATTATGAGGCCGACTTTTGTGGCTCTGTAGCATGCCTACATTGTAATGCAGTGGCTGGCTGCAAAATGTCAAACCCAACCAGCGCCAGATTCCTTTATGCATTATTGTTCCACTTTAAAGGTAAAGGTAAAGGTAAAGGGACCCCTGACCATTAGGTCCAGTCATGGCCAACTCTGGGGTTGCTGTGCTCATCTCGTTTTATTGGCCGAGGGAGCTGGCGTATAGCTTCCGGGTCATGTGGCCAGCATGACTAAGCCGCTTCTGGTGTAACCAGAGCAGTGCATGGAAATGCCGTTTAGCTTCCCGCCGGAGCGGTACCTATTTATCTACTTGCACTTTGACGTGCTTTCGAACTGCTAGGTTGGCAGGAGCTGGGACCGAGCAATGGGAGCTTAACCCGTTGAGGAGATTCGAACCGCCGACCTTCTGATCAGCAAGTCAGGCCGACCCAAATCACATGTAAAAACCAGATAAACGTTCTCTGGCCCCTACCTGGGCCGACAGGCATTCTTCCTAGGAAATAAAAGGAGGCGAGTGGGGAGCCTGAAGGCCTGTGCTTTTTCTTGCAGCCTTCTGCTGTCTAGTAGCTATGAGGAACGACCAGGAGGGGGACTTTGCCAGTTTGTGGATGTGGGTGCGCACACATGCATGCTGCCTGCTTTGTTGTGTTCTGGAGCATTTCTGCACGTTGGGGGGGGGGGTTGCTTTCTTGTTTTGACTTCGGAGTTTCTTAAAGTTTTGTTGGGGGGAGTGTTTTACCCATTCATTCTTCTTAAAAACTTCATACCGTTTCCTCAGGTTTACAAGTCCAAAATGTCAAGCTGTTTTCCCCACTTTTGCAGGGTGTTGGGATTGTGCCTGTTTTGTGTGTTTTGGCTGCTTTATGTGTGCGGCCACCTGCTTTTGGTCTGCTCCCTTTGTTTCCTTGTGGGGGCAGGGCTTTCCCTGCTGGGCTGTTTGCAAGATTGAGAGGGGAGTTCTGCCTGCTGTTTTTGGTCTGCTGAGGGGTGCTGGCGGTTTTTCCTTGAGGGACATGGGTGTTTCTCTGAGCATCATTACAGTGGTACCTCGGGTTAAGTACTTAATTCGTTCCGGAGGTCCGTATTTAACCTGAAACTGTTCTTAACCTGAAGCACCACCTTAGCTAATGGGGCTTCCCGCTGCCACTGCGCCGCCGGAGCACAATTTCTGTTCTCATCCTGAAGCAAAGTTCTTAACCTGAAACACTGTTTCTGGGTTAGCGAAGTCTGTAACCTGAAGCGTATGTAACCTCAAGCGTATGTAACCCAAGGTACCACTGTACTTTTCCTTGGGATTTTGCAATTCCCATGACACCTCCACAGCTTTCGAAAGCTGTCCATTGGACCAAAAAGGGTGGGGGGGGGGTCCTTGGTATTGATTGACCACCCCCACACTTCCATATGATCAAAAGGCCATGCTTTGGAGTTCACCACACATCAAACATATATTTCTAGCAGTACCAGTTGGGGTTTACATTACATTTTGAGGTCACAGCAGCACAGGGAAAGCCAAAAACCACAATGCCTTTGCAGGCCTGAATGCAATGCAGCAGTCGAATGAACCAGCTTCCGATTTTGTCTAACCAATAAAAATCTGGCTAGAAGCTTCAGCAGAACAAGCAATGATCTTAACTCAACTTCAAACCATGGCTTGTGATCCTAGCTTGATCTCAACCTGGTAACTATTGTCTCTTGGTTCAGATGACATGAGAAACTATGATTCACCAGACTTCCTGGTTCGGTAATGGCTCACACAAAGGAAAGAACAAAGGGGTGCTGTGTGTATAAGTAAAAAAGGGAGGTTCATATCTCTGCGTATTAACCTGAGATACAATTTACTCACCTGTGACTGCTAAAGTAACACATAAAGCAGAATTCATGGCAGAAATGGGGAACCTTGTTCAGTCTGGGGAACACATTCCCTAGAGAGCAATCTGCTTGTGGTCATACACTACTTGTACATTGTGTACATTAGGTTAATTTCCAACCAAGTAAAAACAAAACAAAAACCCAGAGGTTTGCGCCCCCCCACACATGCACACACCCCTTCTCCAACAGAATAATAGAATAGTAAAGTTGGAAGGGACCTTGAGTGTCATTTAGTCCAACCCCCTGCAATGCAGGAATCTCTACTGAAGCATCCATGACAGATGGCCATCCAACCTCTGCTTAAAAAGCTCCAAGGAAGGAGAGTCCACAGCCTCCCAAGGGAGTCTGTTCCACTGTCGAACAGCTCTTACTGTCAGAAAGTGCTTCCCAATGTTGAGTTGGAATCTCATTTCTTGTAACTTGAATCCAGCTCCTCTGGAGCAGGAGAAAATAAACTTGCTCCATCTTCTATGTGACAACCCTTTAGATTAAAGACGGCTACCATAGCTCCTCTCAGTCTCCTCTATTCCAGGCTAACCATGCCCAGATACGTCGACCGTTCCTCATAAGGCTTGGTTTCCACACCCTTTGTCATCTTGGTCGCCCTCCTTTGCACCCATTCCAGCTTCAATCCTTCTTAAATGGTGGTGCCCAGAACTTGCCTATTGTAATAGGTTACAAAGGCAGGAACCTTATGACTCGAGTACTTCTTACACCTTTCTCTCAACTTGCCTTTTCCAGACTGCAATTCCCTTTCTCTGAGATCATTTCCTTGGAAGGTAGCAAGTGGGTTATCAGCATACCCATCCAAAATCAGTAGCCTTGGATGGGAAGGGGTTAGGTCAAGAATGGATAATGACTCCTCCTAGTTCTTCCTCCTCTGTCGGGTGGCAGGAATCATCCTGTGCACTGTACCTTCCACAGCCACCTCACGAGTGTTCTGAGGTCGGAGACTCTTGTGGCCACATTCAGACACCCTACCTGAGGTTCCCCATTCCTGAATGAGGCTCCCCATTCCTGAATACAAGGAGGGTTGCTGCTGTTTCCACTACCTTTACATAGAAAACAGCATTCCTCTTCTTGATATACAAAAGCTGAGCATATGGGATATACAATCCCGGTGAGAAATGGCTAGCTGCAAAAACCACAGTGCATTCTGGTCCGTGCCTCAAATCCTTCCTTTTTTGTTTGAAGCCTCAGTAGAAACCTTCCTGCTAATCTTTTTCCATTTCATTAAAATAACACAGACTGTCTGTCTCCAGAGAAAGACTGACACAGGATGTAGAAAGAAATCTATCATTAGTAATACATGGAAGCATAATTTATATATGTGTCAAAGCCATTTTCTGAAGGAAAAAAATTATAGACCAACCCCCGACCCTTTAGGCTACCATACTGTAGTAAGCAGTCAGACATAACCCAATTAACTTGATTTGGAGATCTCAGAGATTAGCAAGGGGGCTCCGACGGAAAACCTCAAAGAACAACTTCGTTTATTTATATTTTGGCCAGTCTAGTCATCTGTTACCAGAAAACTCAGTGGCATCAACATTAATCCCTCCATGAAACACGCAACAACAATGCCCATGTTTACCTCCTTTCTCTAAGAATCTTAGATGATATAACAATGCTTACTGAACTTTGTCTAATGTTCCTAGGCAGTGGAAAAGTGGCACCCCTCTTTTCCAAGCGGGGAGAAATGAGTTACAAACGGATTAAAGGATTACATACACATTCAAACAAACTATCCTTATCTCAGCATCTCTGTGGAGTGCTTCCACTCAACAAGTTACTTGGATTTAACTCTCTTCCTTCGTGAAGAATTCCCTGTTTTAACTCCTAAGACAGGAAGTTGAATAAAAGAGATCCTTCAAAAAGGGACATAGAGAGGCGAAAGGTTTGTGTTGCCCAAATGTTTCAGTTTGGGGCTTTGTTTTAAGGAGTGGAGAGGGTATTGATAACACTGTTTTAGTTCTTCTGGTCTCAGATCCACAAAGATGCAAAAAACAACAACAAGCCAATTACTTCAGCAAGAAATGTAAGATTTTGTGGGAGTCATAACCCGCTGTATAACACAAGGTTGGTGCTGCTTATTTCCAATGTCAACTATTTCCATCCCTTGAAACAGAGAATATTTTAGCTCTCTGAGTGGCAGAAGGTCAAAGTGACGTCAATGGTGGGGGAATTAGTACGTTCTGGTAGCTTACAAAACACATTTTGTGAACTGCAATGAAAACAGATAAATTACTGTATTTCTACAAACAGCTACACAACATATAGAATTTTGTGACCACAACACCACAGTGGTCAGTTTCCTACAAATACAGACATCCAGAACTCACTTTTCTGTTCCTCGCTCCCATTACTGAACACAGTTGTCAAGAGATGTGTATTTGAAGTTTATTTCAAATACTGAAAGTTGAATAACTGTCAGAACAAAACATTTTACTTACTGGAAATTGGAGAAACAAGAAAGCAAACTCGGTTAAAACGAAGTCTTAAGACCATCGGTGCAGAATTAATCCAGAGGTCCCACTGCTGCTGTATTTGCCAATTAGTGCTCTCAAAAGAGCTAGGATGGTTAAATGGCAAGACATTTTCTTCTAACAGATGACAAGGCAGGCTCATCAATTTTATTATAAAGCACAAATTATACACCCTGTAGAGGCATTAAACAATAAGACAACCCTCGCTTTAAATTTTACAGACGCAATACTAAAGGGGGGAAAGGATAAAAAGAGAAAAAGCAAGCAAGCTACTGTATTTTTTGCTCTATAAGACTCACTTTTTCACTCCTAAAAGGTAAGGGGAAATGCGTGTGCGAATGCAGACTGCGCAGCTATCCCAGAAGCCAGAACAGCTAGAGAGATCGCTGCTTTCGCTGCGCAGCGATCCCTCTTGCTGTTCTGGCTTCTGGGATTCAGAGTATTTTTTTTCTTGTTTTCCTCCTCCAAAAACTCAGATCTAGTGCATCTTATAGAGCGAAAAATGTGGTGCTTTCCCTAGAGGAAAGCAGCTTGTGCTACTTTTAAACAATACAGGTGCCAAGCCTACCACAAACAGCAAATAGCACTCTACCAAGCAGCCAGGAAAGATTCAACACTCCAGGGCTCTAACCTGCTTTTTAAAATGTTTCTGACACAGGGGCGCTTGAGGGCATTACAGGAAATTCAAATGTAGCCCTCTACATGGTTCAGATTCATATTACTGCTGCTGCTGTCACTTCCTCCCCTCTGGGAGCCCCGGATATAGGAGGGGGCATTAGGCTGAGGACCCTTTCAAATCTGGCAACATCCAAAATATGATTTTCCCTGCTGACAGGCTAAAGTGGAAGAATTTGGCGAGAACTCTAGCATAATACTGTATGTTGCACATCTCTCTGTTCCCAGGTATCCCTACAACAGGTACAGCGGACAGCATTTATGTTTCCTGCATTAAGGGGAACTGAAACCGAGAAAATCTGGCCCCTATGAGGCCACAGATGAGGTTCAAACCGGGAACTGGCAGCTCATCACTCATAGGGACCCCTGACTGTTAGGTCCAGTCGTGGCCGACTCTGGGGTTGCGGTGCTCATCTCGCTTTACAGGCCAAGGAAGCCAGCGTACAGCTTCCGGGTCATTTGGCCAGCATGACTAAGCCGCTTCTGGCGAACCAGAGCAGCGCACAGAAACGCCGTTTACCTTCCTGCCGGAGGGGTACCTATTTATCTACTTGCACTTTGACGTGCTTTCGAACTGCTAGGTTGGCAGGAGCAGGGACTGAGCAACGGGAGCTCACCCCGTTGCGGGGATTCGAATCGCCGACCTTCTGATCGGCAAGCCCTGGGCTCTGTGGTTTAACCCACAGTGCCACCCACGTCCCACATCACTCATACTCTTAACCCAATATGTCACAGCTTCAAGTACTGCAGCCCCAGCCAGCTAAATAGGTCTATTGTATCAAAAGTCTTGGAAGAACGGGCCTAACAGCACAATCCTAACCATTTCTCCACCGAAATAGATCTCAATGGAATTGCAACCTAATTCATTATTTCTGAGCAGCATCTCTGTCCAGCAACCTGCTTGTGAATACTCCATTCACAAGATAACATGTTTTGCAGGACTGCCTGTACAGCCGAACCTTCAAAATCCTGCTACATGAAAGGTTCTGGGTACCACTGGGATGCCACAGTTACCGTGGCAAGCTAACTATGTAAATGTTAATGCATTTTGCAAAACTTCCTTTTAATATACAGAATTTGAGAATCCCTTAAAACATTAAAAGATTGATGTAAGGACCATCCTCCCTTTGTTGATGGCAGCCACGTCCACTCAAGAGTGTTTTATTGCGTAAATACAGCTAAGGGATTCCAGTATTGAGGATTGATTCATCACAATAAAACAAGAAGGAGGTATCAGAGTTACACTACTGTGGCATAAACAAAACATGCATTTGAAGTCTACAGCCGCCTTCATCAGGTGCATACAGCTGTCTGACAAAGTGGGCTTATAAGTGTTAAGTCTTTAAAATGCCGTAATATTCCTTTGGGAGAAAGGGTGGCATACAAACCAATAGAATAGAGCTATCTCTCTGGAGTTTCTTGATCATGCCACGTCCATTTGGAAGAAAGAAAAACTGCAGAACAGAAATTGGTTTTTAAAAACCCACTATCGCTAGGCAAGCGGATATCTCTCAGAATGCCCATTCTGAATTCAAGCTTTTCAGTTTATCAGCTGTGAACGAAAGGTAAGTAACATGTTCTGGATAACTTTCTGCAGGGGTCGGCAAGGCTTACCGGGCATGGGCCGGATCACTCCCGCGGAGATCCTCCATGGGCCAGAACGGCGCAGCGTGACGCCAGAAATCGCTTCTACGCATGCCCAGATGCCGAAAATCGCACCTGCGCAGAAGCAATTTTCGGCATCTGGGCGATTTCTGGAGCCGCAGAAGAGAGTCCCCGCGCCACGCTGTACCGGTTTAGCGCAGCGCACGGGGACTCGCTGAGCAGGCGGCTCAGTTCAGGGGTGGCTCGTGGGCCGGTTAAACAGCCTCCGTGGGCCTTAGGTTGCCTACCCCTGACTTTCTGGGTTTAGGATTGCCATCTTTTTCCCAGTGAGCACCTATGGCTGCAGCATATGCACATCAGACAGAAATTAAACAGGTGATGTTTATTTTATCGCGGTATGTCTGAAGTGGGGAGGTCCCAGCATTTTGACTTCTGATTTCTGCCTGTCATCAAGCTGTCAAAGGTACATAAACCCTGTCATTAGAAAGTTGTAATTCTGGGTGGGAGCTTGTTTGTCAAATAAGAACAAACACAGAGCAAATAAAGTTGCTATCATACCTTTTACTATGTTTAATGGTTTTCTAAATGCAATTTCAAAGTCTTGATTCAATTCATTTCATGCTTTTTGCCTCTTGGGAACCTGTGAGTGACAGGCAAAAGCAACTGGCAAAAACGGATGATAGGCAGAGATTTTTAGAAGGTGGGAGTCAGTTTTTTATTATTCTAATGTATACTTTCAGCTATTTCAATTTATAAGAATGAATACAGACAACAAGATTCTTAGTTGTTCTAAACTGCTGTGTTTAGATGCTCACAAAAGTTTACATTATTTGAAAACACTTAAGAGTCTTGCTTGCTTAGCTCAAATGCCCATGTTTCTCGATGGAGCCAGCCAACTGTTTTCAGGAAGTGCATAAGCATAGAATGAAGACAAAAGCTCTCTCCTGTCTGCTCCCCCCAACCAGTGGTATTCACAGGTATATTTGCTCTGAGCAAGAAGATTCCCATTTAACGACCATTGACAGACCAATCCTTCGCAGATTTGTCTCATCTCCTTTTAAAGCCCCCCTAAACCATTTTGTATGGAAGTGAGAGCTGGACCATGAAGAAGGCTGATCGCTGAAGAATTGATGCTTTTGAATTCTGGTGCTGGAGGAGACTCTTGAGAGTCCCATGGACTGCAAGAAGATCAAACCTATCCATTCTGAAGGAAATCAGCCGAGTGCTCACTGGAAGGACAGATCCTGAAGCTGAGACTCCAAGACTTTGGCCATCTCATGAGAAGAGAAGACTCCCTGGAAAAGACCCTGATGTTGGGAAAGATGGAGGGCACAAGGAGAAGGGGACGACAGAGGATGAGACGGTTGGACAATGTTCTCAAAGCTACCAATATGAGTCTGACCAAACTGTGGGAGGCAGTGGAGGACAGAAGTGCCTGGCTGCTCTGGTCCATTGGGTCACGAAGAGTTGGACATGACTAAATGACTAAACAACAACAACAAACCATTTTGCAGCAATGAATTCCACTTTTTGGGTAGCTACTGCACACTGAGTTGGTGTTTTCTTTGGTCGCAAGATCTCTTTCCTACTTAGTCATCACCACTAATTGAGACCCTATCAGTGTATATGCAAAGTAAGGATTTTTTATTTATTTTTTTTGCCCCAATGCACCTCACTTTACACATTACCTCGAATAACATGTAAAGTTATTTGGGCCATTATTTTAGCCATTTTAACCCCAATTCACACAGTCTGGATCCTTTTTCAGTCTTTGCCATCCTGAAATTTGATGCCATAAGCAAACTTAGTTTCCTCACTTTTCACTCTTGGTTTCAGCTCATTTAAGAATAAATGAAAGAGCACCAAACACAGATATTTGGGGAACTTCACAACTTTCTTCTCTCCATTGCAAGAAATATTGTTGGTTGTTTTTTTTAATTATTATTCCTACCTACTACTTTCTGTTGTTTAATCACAGGGACTCCGGTCCTGTTCTGCCACGACTGCTACATTTACTTTCAGGGAATCCAGGAGACCAAAGAGAACAGCTTTTATTAGTTACTCCCCACATAAACAATTTTCCAGTTTCTTTCTCCACAACTCCTGCTCAACTTACTGCACACCATATAAGCTTAGCTTTTCCTGCTCAGAGGAAAGATATAAAATAGTTATAAAACAGCATTGTTTGGCAGTAACTGACAAGCAGAATGAAATGGAAAGAGAAAAGCTATCTGCGGCCCAAGAGTTGCCTTTCAACATCTCATTTGTAATGTGACAGAAGGAACAGCTGGGGGCAGGCAATCTTCTTTTTGTCAATGGGAAAGTGACAGGAGGACAGAAGGAACCCTCACTAGGAATCTGCCCTGTTATTTCAAAAGCCTCCAGTAAAGGTTGTCTGGGCTTCTACCTCTGACATGACCCCCACCCTTAAGAAGCCTCGCAATCTTCCCCAGCAACTGTACAACATCACCTCGCCACTTCTGTGCCTCAAGTGCACCCCAGTCCATTTCTCTTGCATTGAGGAATGTGCACAAACAGTTCCAAGAAGCTATAAGCAAGATGCGAGGGGAGCTAACCTTGTTCCTTTGCATGTAGCCACCTCAGCAATTACTGGCCCTGAATTGAGAAATCCACAATGAATGGACACATGTCAGGATAGGATATAGGGCAAGGAGACAGACGGCTGGATACTGGGTTGCTGAAGGAGAGCTACAACCGGTTTAAGTGGTACAACAGTGGGGAATGTGATAGGCAACTGGGCAGCTGTGACATCGAAAACCTTTGAGGGTCTCATCAGGTGCCTAAGAGACATCAAAAAATGCTTTCATGCCAACCCTTTTGGAGACTACTGTTCGAAATTTGTCAGGTGTCAGGCACATTTTTGCACCTGGCTATCGGCCACTTATGACCAAGTTAAGATGTTCAGGTGTCTAGATGGCACCTGATATCTCCAACATCTGGAGGCGCACGCCTGGAAGCCCTTGGGTATTGCCTGTTTTCACACACTAAAATCACATTCTGGAGAATTCTATCTGCGATGTTTTATCTGCACAATCAGAACACATTTCAGGAACCAAAAAGTTGTCTTGAAAAATACGGCTTTTGAGCTGTCTGGCCCCCAAATGGCAGCTAGACGTTCCGTTCTGGCAACGGTAACCCTGGCTTAAAGAGCGGTTTGGCGCCTAGCTTATATATCTGAGTTTCTAACTTTTTGGAGACAATTATATACAGTGGAACCTCTTGGTACGTACCGTCCTCCTTGAGAACGCTTCAGGTTATGAGCTCCGCTAACCTGGAAGTAGATGTTCCCGGTTGCAAACTTTGCCCCAGGATGCGAGCGGAAGTCACGCGCCAGCGGCGCAGCAGGAGACGCCATTAACGAAAGCGCACCTCATGTTAAAAACGGTTTCCAGTTACGAACGGACCTCCGGAACGAATTAAGTTCGTAACCAGAGGGTACCACTGTATTGGAACGCATTAGGCATAGCCATGTACCACAAGATACTTTTCTGCTTCTGAGCATTGTTCTCCCTTGGCCTTTCCTCCGCTGCTCCCACTACACATGGAGCAATCTCCTACACAATCTTTGAATATTTGCCGTGCTCAAGTTTAGGGACTGGTGGGCTTCCCATGGACCAGGAAGCACAGAATAGAGCGCTGGAAAATGGCAGCATGGGAAGTTGTGAGAAGCTGCCAAAATTCCCTGAACTGTGCTGCAACCTGCAGCTTCAAAGAACTAAACAACTCTTCATAAGTCCCTACAATCATCTGATTATGGGAGCTTCAAAGCACCGAGTCACCGGACGTGTGTGTTTCCAGGTGATTGACAGGTCCTGTCCACCTGCCAAATTCATTGTGTGCTGTCAGCCACCATTGCCTAGCATTGTCCGAGGCAAATTCATTGTCGCTTCTCCCGTTCTGTCGCTCCAACTCTGCAATTTAGCAGCCATTGCTTGCACTTTACAATTCGTCTAGAAATCTTGACAAAGCTTTGCCTAACTTGGCACGGTCTGTGCTCAAGCCACCCTCTCTCCCCACCTACAGTCCCTCCCCAAAACCAACTTCCACCAAGAACAATGACTTCCAGTTTAGTGTCAACAACAGTTGGGGTTTTTACAGCTCATGCTACATGTACCTCGCAAAAGGGCAGTAGCTACTTTTAAAACCATAATCAGGGTATTGTTCTCTCTAAATGGACCCAGACTCCGCAAACATGCGTCTCAGCACAGTGCCAGAGAAGGGTGTGTGTGTCTTGTTTTTAAAACAGTAAATTATGTTAATTCATTTCCTCTGGCCAAACAGCGGTAATAAACTTGGGGGAGGGAGAACAGGAAAAGTAAACAGGAGTCGATTACAAGGAGGAGGAGGAGGGATGATAACATGACCAAACGCCTCTCTAGAAAAGGACGTTATTTCATGGTGCAGAATTATTCCTTGTAGTCTACCATTGCTTCAGCTAAATGCATAAAAGTAACTTTCCCCGCTTATTTTTCAGCTTGATAGACAGCTGGTAAATTCACAAGATCCAGGAAATCAGCCGGTATTATCTACAAGCTGCCTTCTTCATCCCAGCAGCTATCTCCCACATGCTATTTGAGTCTCAAGAGCTACCGCAGCCAACATGTGGACTTGGAGCCAGTTTGTTGTTTTCTATCAGCAAAATAATTTCCTGAGTGTGCTACCTAGGTTGGACTCCCAACAGCTAGATCAGCACAGTTTGGGGAAAGGGCAGGCACACAGTCATGGGAATTAGCTTGCCCAGCCCCCCACTTTCTAATACATATACAGCACGGTTAAAAATTCTTGGAAGACTGCACTGGAAGAATTTAGTGGCTTTAGACGGATAAAGAAAAAATAAGCCTCAGATTCCACTTACTGAGGCCTTATTCTTCAAAGCAACAAAAAGTTCCCCTGGCTTTATCTAGGGTGAGAAGACAGCAGTAGCTGGTGTTCCATACTGGTCACCCCCTACAAATGAATTAAATTATCCCATACTGTTACAAAAATATGCAGGCCAGGGTATGCCAAACTTACCGTATTTTTCACTCTATAGGACGCACTTTTTCCCCTCCAAAAATTGAGGGGAAATGTGTGTGCGTCCTATGGAGCGAATGCAGGCTCCTTGGCTTCAGTGATAGCAATGCAAAGCCTCCGAAGCGCAGAGGGAGCGCTCCCTCCGCACTCCGGAGGCTTCGCGTTGCTTTCGCTGAAGCCTGGAGAGCGAGAGGCGTAGGTGCGCACCAACCCCTCTCGCTCTCCAGGCTTCAGGGATAGCCGCCTGAAGGCCTTCGGAGCGCAGCGCAAGTTCCTGCTGCGTTCTGGAGGCTTCAGGTTCCTTTCGCTGAAGCCAGGAGAGTCTTGCTCTCCCGGCTTCAGCAAAAGGAACCCGAAGCCTGAGGAGTGCAGCGGGAACCTGCGCTGCGCTCGGAAGGCTTCAGGGATAGCCGTGCGCAGCCCCTCAGGCAGGGAGAGACTGCACGTGGCTATGGCTTCTTAGCCGCACGCAACCCCTCCGGCAGGGAGAGGTTGCGTACAGCCTGTACACTGCTCTTTGGGGCTGGGGGGGAAATAAGATTTTTTTTCTTGATTTCCCCCTTGTAATGGTTCTAGGGCTTGTTCGTGCGTAAGCCGGTGCAAACACCTGGCTGGATTGCCTGAGTGAACCTTTTCTGTCTGGACAGCCACTCACCCGTGGCTGTCTCAATCGCTGGCAGAATCCGTCAGTGGGCGTTTCTTAAACTTCTTCCAGCAAAGAAGCTCTTTGATGCCTAGTCTCCGCCTACTCTCTCTGCGCGGAAGCCTTCTGCGCAAGGAGGGCATAGGCAGCGGAGGACCTCTACTCTCCCCGCTGGTCCCCGGCAAGGAGTCATGGGACCGCCTCGCCGCTTCCCCCATCTGCCGCCCTTCTCCACAGGTGCTACGCTGATTCTCTTCCCCAGAAGATGGGCTGCCTCTCCCAATCCTGGGACGCTCTCCGGAATCCCTCTGGATTTTGCTCTCTCCCTCCGGCACTGATGGCAGTTCCCTGACACCCCTCTAAAAACTAGGTGCGCCCTATGGTCTGGTGCGTCTTATGGAGCAAAAAATACAGTAATTCTTGTGGGAGTAACACTGCCACCCCTATTTTTCCTCTTAACAGAGTATTCACACGCCTTCTTACCCTGTTTGACAATGACTCAACTTCCACAGGGTTCAGTTCTCTTCAATGGCAAACTATGTTTCAAATCCAATTCACACAGAGGTAGTATCCAATACAGACAGTGCAGATGCTACCCAAAATTCTGAGTTATTGTTTCTTTCCTCCTGGAATACGCTTTTCAAGCAGTGCCTTCCACGCACGTTTGCTGTGATGAAACATGGGACAAATCCACAGCACTCTGTGCAAGAAGCAGAGATGTGCACTTGTGGTTGTATTAAAACTGGCTGTAATTACACAATGTGGATAAACCCAAAGCCAAGTACAATCGTAGAGTTGGAAAGTACCCTAACGGTCACCTAGTCACACCCCATGCAATGCTACCATAAGATATTGTTATGAACACTAACTCAGAAAAATTAACCTTTGGAAAACCAGTGATTGTCCACAAATGTTTACTTGGCATTAGGTAAAGGTAAAGGGACCCCTGACCGTTAGGTCCAGTCGCAGACAAGTCTGGGGTTGTGGTGTTCATCTCGCTTTACTGCCCAAGGGAGCTGGCGTTTGTCCGCAGACAGTTTTTCCGGGTCATGTGGCCAGCGTGACTAAGCCGCTTCTGGCGAAACCAGAGTAGCACACGGAAACGCCGTTCACCTTCCCACTGGAATGGTACCTATTTACTTGCACTTTGACGTGCTTTTGAACTCTAGGTTGGCAGGAACTGGGACTGAGCAACGGGAGCTCATCCCATCACAGGGATTTGAACCGCCAACCTCCTGATCAGCATTACATACATTATAAATCGGTTGCCAAAATTGTGTACTCAGAGCCAACCCTACCTTTAGGAATGGTGGGCCTCTGGTTTCAGATAGCAGGTGGTGCAGCGAAATGAGCGTGTGCCCCCACAAGCCCCCATTGCACCAGCAAATGAATGCATGCAGACTCCACCAGCTACCACCATTCCACTTAGCCTCTAACCAATGCTCCATGGTCAAGCAAACTCCCAGCTGCGCTCAATAACACTGCCCCCTACCAGTCACCTGAGCTTCTACCAAGCTGCTTCAGTCCCCACTTCTGCCAGGTCACTTTCTTGCTCATTTTGACCTGCATCAGCATCAGCAGCTGCACTTCAAATAAAAGAGAAAGCCAGCAATGGCAACTACCTGATTGGACACTCAATGGCCCCTTGGTATATATACCTACACCAGTCAAGAGCTAGAGCACTAGACTGGGCAGCACCCACTCGCATGCAGAGATACCTTATATAGGCCTCCCACAAGTCTTGCCTGGCCAGATCTCCCAATCTGGGGCGGCTTCTCTGGGGTGGTGCAACATCTAGGGTAAGTGGTGACTGACAGTGAGGAGGGAAGTGGTTTCTGCCTCAGGCAGAAAAATGGCTTGCCCTGTGTGCGTTCTCATCCATCGGAGTAAAAAACCTGAACAACTGAGTGAATAGCAGAAGGATCTGGAGCACAAAAACTCATTTTTTTGTGATTTTAGGCAAAACTAAAAAAAAAAAAAAAGCTAAACAACATTTGTGTCCGGATTTTAACTTTTTGAAATATGTCAACCCAAGTTTTTCTGCCAATCCGGACTGGAAATAAAAGCAGGAACTGTTACCCATTTGTTGTTAATTGCAAAAAGTGCATATGAGTGTAGGTCCATGTTTAGCACTGTAATCAATGTGAGAAGAAGCAGGCCTTGGACCAGTCATTTTAAAATTGCAATCTAAGGAAACCTGATGTTCCTTTAAAGTTTACTATGGAGACCTCAATGAAAGCTAGGAAGTTTGAAAACCACTATTAAAAATTAACTCCTCAGACCAAATAACAGCAACTTCTGAGTGTGAGCTTAGGATCCAGAAATGGCATGCTTGTTTGCATCCTTTGGTGGCAAGGACTGCATGAATGGCAGGAAGAACCGGAGTAAAACACTCTCAGATGAGACATCTGATTAAATTCTCCTAAGCCAATTTCACACATTGAGCGGGGGAGGGACAAACGTTTTTCTGTGTCTTACTAAGCAGGAAACCCCAATCCCATTAATCCTTGATGAAATTAGTCTGGACAATGCAGCACTTCCGATTGACTCAACAACTTCTATTGACATGCATAGCCAGCCAACAAGTGGGGCTTGGTGCAGGTCTATATTGTTAGTACCAGAGGGCCTGGTCTATGTCTCTGTAACCAAGTAACAGAGAGCTAAGGATGAAACCATATTTGGCGGTTGCTTTTCAGCACAGTTCAGAAGGAAAGTGTTGCAGAAAGTCACAGCTCCTAAACCAATCTTCCCATGTGCATCGAACAATGACTTAAAATATTTATTTGGAAAGGAATGTACACTAAATATTATTGCGTAATCTGAGCTGCAAGTTGCTCGTGGTCTGAAAAGATCTCTGTTTCCATGTCGCTGAGGGTCCCAACTTTCCAGGCTTACATTAATATGCCTTTGACACCTTCCTAATATTAGTTTTCCAATTCAGCTTCAGTTGCAGTGGGAAAGAAAATGTGTTTATTATTATTTAACAGGTGGTCCAAATAAATGAGCTACAAGGACACGTGATCCACCAGGCAGCTGAGTAACAGCATCATTCATTCATTCATTCATTCATTCATTCAATTTATATACTGCCCTATACCAGGAGGTCTCAGGCCGGTTCACAGAATAAGGGTGGTGCTGTGGGTTAAACCACAGAGCCTAGGACTTGCTGATCAGAAGGTTGGCAGTTCGAATCCCTGCGATGGGGTGAGCTCCCGTTGCTCAGTCCCTGCTCCTGACAACCTAGCAGTTCGAAAGCACATCAAAGTGCAAGTAGATAAATAGGTACCGCTCCGGCGGGAAGGTAAATGGCGTTTCCGTGCGCTGCTCTGGTTTGCCAGAAGCAGCTTAGTCATGCTGGCCACATGACCCGGAAGCTGTACGCCGGCTCCCTCAGCCAATAAAGCGAGATGAGCGCCGCAACCCCAGAGTCGGCCACGACTGGACCTAATGGTCAGGGGTCCCTTTACCTTTACTTTATACCAGGAGGTCTCAGGCCGGTTCACAGAATAAAATCAAAATATAAAACCACAAAATGCACAATTGAAACAAAAACAACAACCCCAAAAAACCCACGTCATTTTAAAAGGGCATTGGATGTCAATCAATCAAAGGCCTGGTTAAAGAGGAACATTTTTGCCTGGCACCTAAAGGTGTTTAATGAAGGCACCAGGCCAACTTCCCTGGGGAGAGCGTTCCACAGGTGCAGAGAAGGCCTGTTCTCGTGTTGCCACCCTCTGGACCTCTCGAAGAAGAGGCACACGAAGAATGGCCTCAAAAGATGATCTCAGGGTCTGGGTAGGTTCATATGGAAAGTTTAGTGCCAGAGGATAGGTTTTACAATGAAAAAGGCCCAAGGTTCAATTTCAGTCAAGGACTCTATGGTAGAAGGGCTGGGAATAATTTCTGAGGCCTTGGGAGAGCAGCGACCAGGAAGATAAGAAGATAGGAGTCTAGATGAATTCATCTGTTGTAAGGCTTGCACTTGCTGTGCGCGAGATGAAGGATAGTGACGTCAGCCCTGCTCTCTGCTGGGGTCAGCAGTACGAAGCAGTTTCCCAAAGGGGCCTTGACCACACAGCCAATCCGGCCATGTCTCTACCTGCCTCACGTCTGACATCACATATGTGGGGCAAGTAGGTACCGTTTGAGGAAAATGGCCTCGCAGACCCAATTGGTGGGCCTAATCTGGACCGCAGGCTAGAGATCTCCCCATCCCATAGCTGTCAACTTACAGATTTGAAAATAAGGGACCAGCAGCCAAAATAAGGGACCTGCAGCCTCACCTGTTCCAGGCACTCCAGTCTTCCTGTCCTCCTGCAGTCTGGTCAAACTCATGCTGGGTAGCTTCGAGAACACTGTCCAACCAACTTTGTAACCAGAGGTTCAACTGAATAGAATCTGAATCACATGCACCACAAGGCCTATGCAGCCTCAACTTAAGATGGCTCCCCGGCCTGGCTTTGCACTGCAAAGTTGGCAGCAGCACATGCAACAAAATGGCGTCCAGCATTCAAAAAACCCCTCAGCTTGCATTAACTAGCCACACACAAGGCATGCAAGCTCCACCCCCCAGTCATTCTTAGACTTCTTATTGGGTGAGCAACACAGCCAAGCAACACAGTTGGAGCCTCCCTCCTCCCTGGCCGGCCGGCAGGGAGGGAGGGAGAGGAGCTTCTTCCTTTGAAATTTAAGGGACATCATTTAAGGGACATCCATCAATAAGGGACAGCAGCGGGACATGGCGCTGGAATAAGGGACTGTCCCTTAAAATAAGGGGCACTTGACAGCTATGCCCCACCCCTTCTGCAACACATCTTACCTAGTCATTGATCTGATTGATTTCCCCTCCCGACCCCACAGAAACTTTAATCTGGTACTGCTCCTATGGATCACCCCCATCTCTCATTCTTCATAATTTGGCCTTAATGCACCAACATTTTACAGGGCCAAGGGCAGAAGTTTGTATCTTAGATTCAGATAGGTACAAGGAACCATCACAACCTGGTTTGTCAGCTACTTTTCAGAACAATTAAACTGCTCTTTACATGAATGGATGTGTAATGGAAGGAATGTGATCCAAGCAACACAACATACTACTTTTCCGGAATTTCCATAGGGGCCTTTTCACTGCTTACACTAAATACCATTAAATTGGCAAGTACAATTTGACAACCCATTTTGAAACTGCCCTGGTAGGCGTGGCATCCCCCCCACCAAAAGTTAAAAACAACCACTGCCCAAGTTTTTCAGTTTTTTCTTTCTTTCTGGAATTATCAGCTCTCCAGTTCTTCAGGTACAAATACGGACAGTTCCAAAAATACCCATTAAAAAAGCAACAGAACCTGAGAGGCATCTAGCTTGTGACACATCTTCCATTACTCCTTCCACAGTCACTTGACAGGATACCTAAGATTGTGTAAATCTTTCATGAAATAAATTTAACAGGCATGAAAAGAAATCACTTTGTTTCCTGCCAAGAGTGAAACTTTTCTTCAGCAATTATGGGAGGGGAGGGCGGGCTGGAGACTCAAAAAGGACAAAAATCAAGACAAATCTAAGTTTTCTCCAAGAGGTCTCTGTTCCCAATTTACATTTTTCTTCCTTTACTGACGTTCAAAATTAAGTTTGAGCACTTAATATAAGAAGTAGCCTAGAGTTATTGGCTGGATTTCTTCCTGAAAATTGGATGGGTTCTGATGAAATAAAACTTAGCGTTATTCAGAGCACTGCTGGATACCATGTTTCTACAAAAACACAATGGGGAGACTGTATAATCAGGGCAACTAACCAAAATGCAAGGCAGCGATGTTTATCTGACTTGTGAAGGGTGGGGGAATCGGAGAGGGGCTTGGATTTTGAGGGTAGGCAGTTTGCATTAACTCATAAAATGCAAGCTTTGAACCAGTATAGTAACACAGACACTCACTTTAGAAAGCAGCAACAATTTGCATGGTTCAGCTACAAAGATCCCTGCAAAAGACTCCGGTCTGGATTTCCAAGATTCTCTTGGGGCTGTGTCCTAGCCCCTGTTTCCCACCCTTATGCTTTTGTCCCTGTCCAGTTAATGACTAATTCTAAGGCCTTTTGATGTGTTCACCTATTTTCAAAATTGTGAAGTCTGAAGGTGGCGAAGCTGGGGTTTGGAAATAAAGGCACCCTCATCGGAGAGCCAGGGGTGACTGCAGCTTTCGGCTGAGTGAACATTCAGTGAAAAATGCTGGTTGGTTGCCATGTAATGTATAAAACAGCTCTTAGGCTTGCAATACCACATCACAAAGTGACACTAAAAAACGGGGGGGGGGGGGTACTTTGTCTCAACTGCAGGCAAATTTACTAGGCCAGATGTTTAGAACAGACCAACTTACTTGCAACAGATGTAATAGGCCAGAGAAAAGTTGGTGAGGATTGTGGGCAGGGAACAAAGACTTCCAGAATATGGAAGAAGAGTTACTATATCTTCATAAAACACTCACTTTATAACCAAGAGGCTAATACTATACTAGCACTGATCTATGAAAGAGTCTTCACAGCCCCACAAGAGATAAATAAATGCCTGTGACCTGAAGGGGTCAACAGATACACTACCAGATTAGAACTGATGTGGATAATCACTTTTGTTAACTCTTCCAACAGAGCTCATAGTAGCGTATAGGTCATCCCATTTTACCCTCACGACAAACCTGTCAGGTAGGTTAGATGAAGAGATAGGGCCACGGTCACCTGCAAGCTCCATCCTGTTCCTTGCACAAAAGGATTTCATTTTGCCACCAGGGAACAGAGATATTTTGGGCTTGCTCCACCATCGTCCTTCATCTTCCTTGCTCAAGGTCTGTCACAGTTTTATTTCTCCCAACATGTTTTTAAGTCAATGTGATATATTCAACTAAACCATCTCAGCACTGCAAGTATTTCCACTTGTGCCCTTCTCCTCCCACCACTGCTCTACGCTCTCCCCAAATCTTCTCCAAAGAGTTGGGGAAATCCCTGGACCAGATTTAGGGAGTACAAAAGGGGAGGAGAATGTTCCATTGAGGAAGCAGGAAATATTGCACTGATAGAACACTCACCTTGCGCCATGTTGGGATTATACCCATTACCTTGTCTTCAGGGGCACTGTTATAATTTGTTTGTTTGTTTAAACAATTTGTATACCACTTACTCACAGTTGTCTCTAAGCAGTGTACAAGACCCAATACAATAAGACCAAAATCATGAAATAAAGCTATAAAATCAGAGTTTGGTTAAAAGCTTGCTGGAATAATAAAGTCTTCAGTGAACGCTGGTAGTTCAACAGAGATGGGGGCCTGTCTCGCTTCAACTAGAAGGGACTTCCACAAAATTGGGCCCACTCAACGCATGACACCTTGCGGATCTGAGCCACAGGGAACCACTAACAGTGGCTCCCGCAAAGACCTCAGTGGCTGGGTTGGAATATACGCTGTGTCAGAGGTATCCAGTTGGTAAGGGCCTTGTAAATTAATACAAGAACCCTGAACCTGGTCAGGTAGCATGTGGGCAGGCAATGCAAGCTTTTGAGCCCAGGACTTATGTGCTGGCTATGGTCTGTCCCCATCAACAGTCGAGCCACAATGTTCTGCACCAGCTGGAGCCTTCGGATCAGGCCAAAGGGTAGCTCCACACAGACTGCACTGCAATAATCGACTCTTAAGGCTACTAATGAATCACTGTCTGCTATACTGTGGCACAGCAATTCTCTTGCTGTTTCTGCACTGGTGCCCTCCCTCCTTCCCAGGACTAAAAGCAACAGTGAACTTTGCCTGGCGAACCATCTATTTTCTTTTAGTTACACTTCAAAAGGATTTTACTTGCCATGCCAAAAATCGTGAATCGCTGCAATACAGATTAAGAATGAAGGTCTTAATTGCAGTGACCCCTCTCACATAAGCACAGGCCACAACTGCAGTTTTTCACTGCAACAGTCCAACATTTTCACCTTTTGACTACATTTAAACGGTAAGATTCCTCATGAAAGGAAATAGGTCAGAAGCTTTGAATGAATCCCCAAACATGGCAGGAAAAGTACAGCGGTACCTCAGGTTACAAACACTTCAGGTTACAGACTCTGCTAACCCAGAAGTAGTACCTCGGGTTAAGAACTTTACCTCAGGATGAGAACAGAAATCGCGCGGTGGCAGCGGGAGGCCCCATTAGCTAAAGTGGTACCTCAGGTTAAGAACAGTTTCAGGTTAACAACGGACCTCTGGAACAAGTTAAGTTTGTAACCCAAGGTACCACTGTAATAGGAAAACCCAATCCAGGCCAAAAATAGGCCTTCAAAATTTGCCATGATCCCCTGGAAAATGAAAGAACTAAACGATTTGGGTATATTGGGTGGTATCCAATGTAGCACTCATTTGAAGTCTCTCAGTGGTATACAGTGGTACCTCAGGTTACATATGCTTCAGGTTACATACGCTTCAGGTTACAGACTCCGCTGACCCAGAAATAGTGCTTCAGGTTAAGAACTTTGCTTCAGGATGAGAACAGAAATCGGGCTCCGGCAGCGCAGCGGCAGCAGAAGGCCCCATTAGCTAAAGTGGTGTTTCAGGTTAAGAACAGTTTCAGGTTAAGTACGGACCTCCGAAACGAATTAAGTACTTAACCTGAGGTACCACTGTATTTGTTAAAATGGATTTTAATAATTGTGTGAAATAAACCATTAAGTGACCTGGAAGAACTTATCTTCTCATTCCCTAACCACTGGACATACTGGCTTGGTCCAAGAATATTTGGAGTGCACCACATTGGCTCTTCATACTATAGACCATGAGAGGAACAAGAGACTGCCCTGTATTTTCACATTGCCGGGGAAAACCAAGAACTCCTGACTAAAGAGCAATCTACACAAAGAACTATTCCAGCTGAAACTAAACACATGCTCCTTGATGTAAAAGTGAAACAGAAGGCAAATATTTTGACATGAAATAAAACAATCATTTTTTTCATATAACCAAAGGAAAAGAGTTTCCACTAAGCACTGCAACACTGGGATTAATTTGAAAGCAGACCATTTGAAGGGGAAGAAACCGTGATTTGGGTGCTAGAAATTTATGGAGAAGGAGAAAGCTTCATTGATAACTCTCAAACTCAATAAGTAAAAGGCGGCATTCAGAGTATTCCCCCAACCCAAGGCAAACTAAAAGGTCTTTGTGTGACTATCATGGAGTTTACATACAATGTAAAAAAACCTAAACCAGTCAAATATCAGATTCACTCGATTTATTTTTCTGTGAGTACCATAGACAAAGCTGATTTAGGTAGCAATAATATACATGGGTGGCGCTGTAGTCTAAACCACAGAGCCTAGAGCTTGCTGATCAGAAGGTCGGCGGTTTCAATCCCCGCAACGGGGTGAGCTCCTGTTGTCCAGTCCCAGCTCCTGCCAACCTAGCAATTCAAAAGCACGTCAAAGTGCAAGTAGATAAATAGGTACCACTCTGGCAGGAAGGTAAATGGCATTTCCATACACTGCTCTGGTTCGCCAGAAGCGGCTTAGTCATGCTGGCCACATGACCCAAAAACTGCACACCAGCTCCCTTGGCGAATAAAGCAAGATGAGCACCGCAACCCCAAAGTTGTCTGCGACCGGACCTAACGATTAGGGGTCCCTTTACCTTTTTAAGATACACGCTTACCTAGGACTAAGTCTCAAAGTCAATAGGGTGTGAACCTGAGAAGACAACCTAGATTGTACTGCGCAACCACGCACACAAATATGTTACAGTGATTGTTAATACACACAAAATATTTGTTAATCTTATTTGCTGCCATAGTGTTCTGTCTAGTCAAGTTGTATGGGATCAACTTCAACCTGTTACCTCTGAGGATGTGGACAGGCTGCATGGACGAGTAAAACCAAGCCACCTGTCTTCTTAACACTTGCCCATCCTGGCTCACAGAAAGGAGCTAGATAGGGCTGGGCAATGGGCTTCATGGGTTGCTGAATGCTTCCCTCTTGGAGGGAGCCTTCCCAGAACCCCTTAAAGAGGTGGTTATCAAGCCGCTTCTTTAAAAAAGCTATTTTTTAAAGAAAAATATGGCCAATTATCACCCAGTCTCAAATATTCCATTCCTGGGCAAAGTGATTGAGTGGGTCCAACTCCAGGCCCAACCGGAGATTGCAGGTTATTTGGACCCCTTCCAATAGGGTTTCAGACCCCATCATGGGGATGAAACCACCTCAATCGCTCACTTGTGGGGTACCTGAGGGCTCTGTCCTCTCTGTCCACCAATAAGCAGGTGATGCCCAGCTCTACCTCTTGTTTAAATTGGGCCCAGTGAAAGTGGCGAATGTCCTGAGTGTCTGGAGGCGATTGAAGGATGGATGGCAGTTAACGGATTGAGGTTGAATCCCAACAAGACAGAAGTACTGTTTTGGGGGGACAGGTGAGGCAGGTGTGAGGGACTCCCTGGTCCTGAATGGGGTAACTGTGCCACTAAAGGCAAGGTGGCCTTGGGGTCATTTTGGACTCACAGCTGTCCATAGAGAAGGAGTTTAATTCTGTGTCCAGAGTGGCTGTTTAGCAGCTCCATCTGGTACGCCACCTGAGACCCTACCTGCCTCCACACTGTCTCGCCAGAGTGGTCCATGCTCTGGTTATCTCCCACTTGGACTACTGCAATGCACTCTATGTTGGGTTACCTTTGAAGGTGACTCAAAAACTACAACTAACCCAGAATGCAGCTGCCAGACTGGTGACTGGGACTAGTTCTGAGTGCCATTCACAAAGGCAGATGCCCAGTTTAATCTAAGCACATGCACATGTGATCACCTGACCATGGAAACTCCACAGGCTTGTTATCCCAGAATGACGCCTTGTGATGTCAGCCCTCTGGGACATTTGAAGGCTCAGAGATGAAACAAATTCTTGGAGTCTCTTGCAACACCTGTCCTATTATACTTCCAAATTTTCCAGCCCAATATAATCTGGTGTATCATCCAGTAGCCCGAAACTGATGCAAAAGCTTGCCCAGGGGAATCTTGAATGCTTGTGTAATCCTTTCAGATTAGAGGAAAATAATGTACGTGACGTGAGAAGTACAGGATCCAGGAATTTTAGAGCACGTCCAAATACACATGGAAAAGAATATCACACTCCCTTCATGCCATCATCTGGCAATACTCTTAATTTTACTTGAATCGACATTTCTGAGTTTAATTCTGTTTCATACAGAGAAATCCCATTTTGTTTTCGAATCTGTATTTTGCAGCTCAGTGCAAATGTTCTGACCCACAAAGTCCAAAAGGACTGTCAGACTGCGCAAATCAAGTGCTCTACATCATTCTTCTTCCCAAAGCTTCATATCTGAACATTCCAGAATCCTGGATTTATTATTTATACGTTGGTGCATCTCTATGCTGAGGCCACAAGGTACGTTACAGAGAACGTTCAAAAACTACAGGGCGTTGAATCATAGAATTGTAGAGTTGGAAGGAACCACAAAGGTCATCTGGTCCAACCCCCTGCAATGCAGGATATCTCATTTAGTACTCAGCTGTGTCTCCCATAATGCAACCATCTCCTCCAAAACAAGCCCAAGAGCAGCCACTCTCCATCCTCATTCTGAAATTAGTTTTACCCCAATCCCTCCTTTCGTCTCCATCCTTCCTAACCCTAATAGACAATTCCTGTTTATTAAGCCCACGAATGGGCAGCTACTGCAAATTTGTAGGTGACTCTGTTCTCCAGACACCACTGCAGTGAGTGGGAATGCAGTTAGTCACTCAAACCAACCTATTAATGTATGGTCAAGTTGCATAATAAAGTTTACATTATCTAGTAAGAGCTTCATAATTATGACACATACTTAAGACAGCGTGGCCTCTTAACGTCTTACCAACTGGGGAGCAAGAAATCTCATTTTCCTTACGTCTGGAAGTAGAGCAAAAGTTTTACCACTCCATTATTAAAATATGGCAAGGCCACAAATATAAGAGGCAGTTCTACCCTGCAAGCTGCCACTTAGATGTTCCTGTACTTACCCACCCAGTTATTCCTCCTTAACACAAATTAACCATGTGACTTCACCCCGTACTGCACCCAAAACCTGAGTGGTTGAAATAGGAAACTCTTATAGAATTGCAGTGAACATCTACCTGGACCTATGGGGAAAAGAACACACCACAGGCACACTTTAGAAACTGTGTCGCTTTCTAGCAGAAAATGATTCTCCATTCATTTTGAAATATACTAAAGTTTTTTTCCAGACTGCAACAAAGCGGTGATCTTTAAGCCTGCCACTTTATCGCACTGACATGCCGTGTTCCATCAACACTGCATCATGGAGCTGTAATTATAGCTTTTTCTTTTAAAAAATCACAAACCTATTCTTAGCAATCAAAGTTCACAAATGTTCATCATTTGTCTCAGGTATCACATTTCCTCTGTAGACAAAGTCCAAAAGAAAAGCCATTATGCTCTTAGTTTAATAAAATATCATTACGCGGGAGACTTGAATGCAGGTGCCACATTGCATTTTGAACATTCAGTTAAACAACTGACAAAAAGTATTTCAAATCAGTTTCACATTCAAAGTAAACACAACACCCTTATTGCCTGTAAGTCATTCTGGATCCTTCCTTGAGTTCTACATGATATATGAATCTAAATGTATGACATCGTCTCAATTCATTCCGTACTGTGACTGGACCTTCAGGTCTTTCAAAGTCATATACTATTTTCTTTTCATAAGGCATGCAGCTTAAATGGCAGATATATGCAAGGGAATGAGCTCAATAGAGGAAACACACATTAATCAAGTGGACACTAATTCTTGGAGCAAGGCTTTGACTACCTTCCTCCCCTAGTCATATCTGGTTCATCTACAGTACAGTGGTACCTTGGGTTAAGTACTTAATTCGTTCCGGAGGGCTGTACTTAACCTGAAACTGTTCTTAACCTGAAGCACCACATTAGCTAATGGGGCCTCCTGCTGCTGCCGCGCCGCCAGAGCACGATTTCTGTTCTCATCCTGAAGCAAAGTTCTTAACCAGAAGCACTATTTCTGGGTTAGCAGAGTCTGTAACCTGAAGCGTATGTAACCTGAGGTACCACTGTACTTCCAAATTCACTGGCAGTGGTTCTCCAAAGTTTAGGCAGTTTCCCCCATCCCTACCTTTGAGATGCTTCCATTAAGCTATGACTCTTCCCTATGTCCGCAGCTCACGAGTGCAGTCCAGAACTATCAACAACTATCAGAGTTCTGGCACCTACCTTGAAATGGTATGAACCAGTGCTTGTGCCCATCGTCAAAAGTACACTAAGTTAAAATACCTAGTTAAGTTGGCTTTAATTGAACAGTGCTCTCAACAGGGGGTTTTATGTGTCAAATGAGAAAAACATTTTTTGGTTCCCAATATTTCTTAGCGTCAACATGACTGCTCCAGCCCTCTGATAAGGAAGAGACAGCAACAGCTCCCCATAACTGTTCCTCTGTTAAATTCTATTCTTTATAAGGAATTATACACTCTACTTCCTTGGTTATTGTTTTTCCTCAGCCTCCCTCTGGTAATGCAACCTGTTTAAGGGAATTTGATCACACACTGAAACCCCAGTGCTAAAATATGTGCTAGCTGTTGAGAACTGTCATTTGCCTGTCACTTGGGTGAACTTAATGGATTTGTTTGTTTAGTTTAGCGCTATTGGGAATACACAGAGCCCGGCTGGGAGAGATTACAGAAGGGGAGAGGCTCTGCTGATCCACCGAGGAATGCAATTGTTTTCCTTTTACTCCAGACTGAAAACTGGAAGCCAACTGCCTATTTTCACACCTAAGAAATAACAGCAACTGGAAAGCCCCCCCAGAGCACACCTGCCTGGCAGGAAAGAAGGACCAAGAGAGAGTATAATAGTTCTGTGAGAGAGAATGCCCCATTTGCAAAGAGAAAGCAAGCTTTCTATGCAACAAGGAACATTATATTATTAGAGGGTCTCTGGAAGGAATTCAAATGCACACAGACAGAATGTATTCCAATGGGGCAAAAACACAGAGCACAGACCATTTGCAGGCAGCCTGAAGCCCTCTCTACTTACCTCTCACAGAATCAGCAAACACAAGAACGCCCACAAAAAGCAGCACAAACTGAATTTCCATTTCAAAAGCTGGATTGTCTCTAGTTTCCAATTCGTTCTTCTTTCCAACCTGGAAATAGGAGAGCAGGGAAAGAGAGGAGGGGAGAGAGAGAGCTGTAAATATCAAATGCCGAACTCAAAACTTTATATCAGAATTAAAAAGAACGAAAGTGGTCAGTAGTAAAGATCAAAACGCACTGCCGTAGTTTTAGAAACACACAATCAATTAAACTGCATGTGTTTTTTCAAAAAGAATCACAATAATAATTAGCGCTGCCCTTAAAAAGATCCCTTGCGCTTCTTAAAAGGGAAGAGGGGTATCCGTAATAGAGAAAAGCTGTTTTCTGCATAACTGCTAATAGTGCAGCTTTGCATGGGACGGTCTTCAGCAGTAACACGCGGATTCTCTGAAGCTCGAAGCGCACCGATTTAAATCGTTTCGTTTCTTAAGTACTTCTCCAGCAGCAGTATTCTTGTTTTGGAAGACCAACGCGCGCCCCATCCACGGCCGCGAATCCCGCTCCAGCTCCGGCTCTCCCAACACGCGCCGAATTCCTCCCTCTTGTAAACTCCCCGATTTAAACGTTCTCTGCCCTCGGGACACACAACACCACTCCGGGGTCGAGCCTCCGACAAAGCAAATAATTACACGCTGCCATTACCTTACAAATTTGTAACGCCGGCGGGGCCGCGGGGCGCGCGGGGAGGGGGAGGGTGCCGGGGGCGAAGATACACGTGCGCAGCATCCCCACGACAGTAAGCACGCGTGTCTTGGGCGAAGACCGAGGGGACCCCCCCCCCACTTCCAAGCTTGATCGAATTAAACCCTGCTCCAAATTTGCTGTAGCTCGACCACCCTCGCATCTACATGGCGGGGGACGACCAAGCGAGCACAGCCTCGCCGCTCAAATGCCCGGCGGAGTCCGGACACTGCCCCGATCCGCAACCGGCATCGCCGCCGACGGGCTGCCCCGCGATCGGCGACGCCTCCTGCCTGCCCTTCCCAACCCGGCAGCGGGCAGTTCCGACGGCGCCGCTCGCCGGTCGCCGCCGCCCTCCCGCTTTCCCCGCAGGCAGCCAGGGGACTCCGCTTCCCCTCGGAAGGAGGCTGCCGCCGCCGCCGCGCGCTTTCCCGACGGGACCCCGGGGCTGGGCGGACACCTGGGACACCGCGGGCAGGGCAGCAGCCGCCGCCGCCTGCCTCCCTCCCTCCCCTGCAGCTCCACGGGCTCCGGACTCGTACCTGGCGACGGCGGGGTCTCCTCACGCCTCGGGGCGCCTGGGCTGCCGCGCCGCTGGGCCGCCGCCGCCGGCGCGCGCTCCGCCTCCCGCTCGCCCCATGTGCCGCGACGCCGAGCGGCCAGCCCAGAGTCCCCTCAGCCGCCGGACTTGGCGCGCACTTGTCGGAGGCTCTCCTCACAAAGGAGCCGGGCGGGCGGAGGAGGAGGAGGAGGCACCGGCTCGGGGCGCTCGGACCGAGAGGGCGGCGGCGGCGGCGGGGCTGGCTCGGGCTGCCGGTCCCTGCGAGCGAGCGAGCGGGCGAGGGTCGGAGGGAGCGATGCCGCCGCCGCCCGGGCTGCGTCCGCCTCAGGGTCCCGTCGCGGGGGGGGGGGGAGCGGGGGGGCGGGGCTTGGCTTCCCCTTCAGGCTGCGCGATTCCGGACCGCCCCGCCCACCCCCAAACTTCGCACCAATCGCGCCGCCGCCCCGCCCCGCGCTTAACCCTTCGCGCGCCGCGCCCAGAGGACCCCTCGGCCGCCGCCGGCCTGCCTTCGCGGCCAGGAAGATGCCGCGTCTGTTCCTCGCGGCCCGGGAAGGAGCCTCTCTCCTCTGCCCGGCCCGCGGAGCTAGTGCTGTTGCGAAAAGGCGATGCCCTCCCCCGGGGCTGGCGACCCACCTGTGCAAAAGCTTCCCCCGGGGCGCCCCCGGGCACCGCGTTGGCGATCAAGCGCTTTCTCTTGGTCCAGGCTTCCTCCATCCCTTCCGCGCCGTCTGGGCTTCTGCGTTGCCAGTCCGGGGGCGGCGGGGGAGGTTGTATGCATTTGATTTTCTGATTCGCTCCGGTACATTTGCATTGCTGTGCGCCTGCTGAAATGCAATCCTGGACCTAGGAGCTCATTGCAAACTCATTGGAGTTTGCAATTCAAACCTTAGGAGCTCCCCCATCCTTTTCCAGTCGGGGAGGAAGGCAGCTGCGCGCCCCTCGGAGATCCTCAGTCTCACCCCCAGGACCGTGAACCGCTTTTCGTTGCCAACACCAGAAAAACAAATGGGAGGGAAATTCGGTTTCTCAGCAACTAAAATATTGGTCTTACCTTTGCGAAAGCCGCAGCAGCAGCAGCTCCGTTGCTCCTCCTGGGGCGCAATCACACGCGCAGTGAAATAGCGCCGAAGGCATTCTTGGTATCAGTTTTAATCTGCGTTCAAACTCTTAATAAGGCTAAGTAATTTGTGCTGGCAAATCACGAGCATCAACAGCAGAGCGGTAACTTGGGCCGAGCATGTTTTTTTTTCCCCTCAAACCATTTATCCTTTTCTCTGTGACACTTCTCACTCTTTGTATTTTCCTGAATGGCTTTGGATAGGAAAGTGGATTGCTATTGTCTGCTGCTTTTTCCCATGATCTTCAGGAATTCAGAGAAGATGTTATCATACCCATTTAGTCTCTTTTCAGGAGCTGATCGCCCCTTTTCTATTTCATCCTCATAGAATGACTGACCATTTACCTTGGCTTCTGGCATGCAGACCATTCATTGATTAAGTTCCTTCTCCACCTGGTTCTAAAGTTTTAGCCTTCTATTATCTGCCATTGCAACTTATCTCAAGAAGGAGGAGAGTTGCTTGGGCAATGCTAAAATACGAAATACTTCTTGTGATAAAGGAACGGATACAGCTTGCATTTCTCTTCTCGTACATTTCAAAAGGAGTTTGAAATGGATGGCTGTCGCTAGTGTGTGTCAGATCAAGTTATAAAGTCATTTCTACTTTCTTTCAGGTATTGAACCAATAGTGCTATAACACTCTGTCTTGTGTTGCGAGCATCTTTTGGCCATGCTATTTTCTGTGCAAAGGAAAAATAAAACTTCTAACAATGACTGTGGGACTTGGTTATGGAAACACTCCCGTGGGAATTAGCAATGCTAGAAGCATATCACTAATGATAGGGACACGCGTTCCATAATAGTCCATTCCCATTTTGGCTGACATTTCATCTCTGGTGTTCAGCGGATTCGGCATCAAGCCGGCCAACAAGGACTACAACTCTCCCTATATGACCAATATGAAGTAAAGTAATTAGTAACATGGAGGGCAACGTAACGGAAATGTTGTATTTGGCTATAAACCTTCGGATTCTAGCTATTCCTTTGAAGAACTGACTTGTTTGTTCCCTTATGGCTGCCCCAATGTGCACCTTGTGAAGCATCCAAAATAGGCACATAAAGCAGGGCGCATGCTTAACTAACACATCCATTCAGAGCCTCAGTGGGTCATAGTTAATCAACTGCTTTCCTAGCAGCCTTGGTTCAGTTTACAGTGGTACCTCGGGTTACATACGCCTCAGGTTACATACGCTTCAGGTTACAGACTCCGCTAACCCAGAAATAGTACCTCAGGTTAAGAACTTTTGCTTCCGGATGAGAACAGAAATCGTGCTCCGGTGGCGCAGCAGCAGCAGGAGGCCCCATGAGCTAAAGTGGTGCTTCAGGTTAAGAACAGTTTCAGGTTAAGAATGGACCTCCAGAATGAATTAAGTACTTAACCCGAGGTACCACTGTATATCACTTTTGCTGAAAAGTCTGACTCCACCAAGGGCAACCCAGGAACCTGTTTCACTGCTAGGGAATATATGGAACACTGAGTACGTACAGTGGCTTTTTCAGTCCAGTTGTACAGCACAGACACACTTAGCCCCGGTCACCTCTATTGCTCCAAACTATTGACAATTCCACTTGCCAGAGTTCCTTGCCTCAGAGGACAGGCGCACCACAGAAGGCCTTCAATATATGTGCAGGCACATATGGTGACAGGTGGGTCTTCAGGTGCCCTGGTCCTAAGCCTTTAAATGTCACAACCAACACTTTGAACTGGGCTCAGAAATAGACAGAGCAACTGGTTTAGGAGGAGCAGCATGCATGCTGAGCTAGTTGCAGTTTCCAAAAAGACTTCAAAGGCAGCACATCTAAAGAATCATTGGAAGGTCCAACCTCCTGCTGATGCAGGGAATCCACTACTGCAGCTTTTCTGATAGGTGGTCATCCAGCCTCTGTTTAAAAAAATATCTGACAAATGTCAGTCCCTCACCTTCCTGTTCCACTGTCAAACAACTTGTGCTAGGAAATTTTTCCTAATCTCAGCCCATTGGTTCTGTTCCTCCAGGTTGTTGATGTCAGTTGTATTCAACCAACTTTTACTCAAAGAAGGCCAATTTAAACGACCAGCCATGGTCATTAATGTCAATGGCTCAGCTCTGAGTAATCTTTCATTGAATACAACCCAGCCTTTGCTCTGCACTGGACACAGCAGTTTAGGTGAGACCTGAGCATCTTGTGATCTGGACACTTGAGGGGTTTTTTAAAGGAATTTTTAAAGTTCCACAAAATATCAACAAAACATAGAGTTTCTCCCCTCTTCCCTCGCCCCAAGAAAAGATTAGTTTATCAAAATTTTCCATAAGCTTATTTGCAAGTTTGGTGGATGCCTGTCATTGGAATCTTCATTTGAGTATCAACAAAATTGTCCGCATCATTCGCACTACTCAAAGCATGCACACTTTTTGTTATTTTTTCAGACAAGGCAATTGTCCATGCATTCTGTTGCCATCATGTGCATAGGTGCTTAAGTCCATCCTGTTGTTGTTGTTGTTTAGTCGTGTCCGACTCTTCATGACCCCATGGACCAGAGCACGCCAGGCACTCCTGTCTTCCACTGCCTCCTGCAGTTTGGTCAAACTCATGCTGGTAGCTTCAAGAACACTGTCCAACCGTCTCGTCCTCTGTCGTCCCCTTCTCCTTGTGCCCTCAATCTTTCCCAACATCAGGGTCTTTTCCAGGGAGTCTTCTCTTCTCATGAGGTGGCCAAAGTATTGGAGCCTCAGCTTCACGATCTGTCCTTCCAGTGAGCACTCAGGGCTGATTTCCTTCAGAATGGATAGGTTTGATCTTCTTGCAGTCCATGGGACTCTCAAGAGTCTCCTCCAGCACCATAATTCAAAAGCATCCATCCTAGTTCTGTGCAATGAGAAGTTGTGCAGTTTGACCTGATCTCCTTTAAATATTATGAACAAACCCAGAATATTCTACTGTTCACATGCCAATTTGCAATATTGCTTATTTCCTCAAATGCTCTTTCCCAGAATGGCTGTGCAAGTTCACATAAGCACCACATGCAGAATGTTGTACCAACTTGTCCAGCACATCGATGAGGATGTTTTGCCTATGCAGCTATATTTTAAAGGTGTCAAAGGCTGTCTATAAATTAACTTAAAATGTTTTTTTCCTAATACGGGTTGACACTGAATTTAAAGGATTTTTTTGCCCATAAATTGTTCCAGGCAGCCTCTTCAATTTCAGTACCTAAGTCTGTTTTCTGTAATTGTTTGATGAGAACTGTCAAATAGATCATTGAGTATTTTGTACAATATTGACAAAGAAATGGTTGAATCCTCAGTTATGTTCAAAATTGAATTTTCAAAAGATGTCAATAGCAGGAGGGCTTGTGACTTAACTGCGGAGTTTGAAATGAAGTGTATTACTTAGTGAAAAATTAACCCGTCAGGACACTATTCTTAATGTATCCTAAAATTGCATAACTTATTTTTAAAAATCACTCCACATCACATTGCTGACTCATGTTTCATTGATGGTGTCACCAGTATATGCAAATGTCTGGCTCATCTAAGACTTCATTGAACCTTTATTCTCATTAATGATGGAACTCACAAGTGGGTAATATTTTTATATTTCTTTCTTGTTTGTAAAGGAAAACTTTGTATGAGTTAATACTATATTATCTGAACCCAAAGAATACTCATTGATGATTCCTCATAATTCTGGAAAAAAAGAAACAAGTGGGGAACTGCAGCTTTCTGTCCTGGGCCCGTTGTTCAATGTGTTTATAAATGACTTGGATGAAGGAATTGAGGGGATGTTCATCAAATCAGCAATATCTGGCAATCTGGGCAGCTTAGTCATATTGTGTAGCAGACAGCTGTTCAGATAATTGCTAGAGAGACATTATCTAAATATGATGAGTCAGCTGTAAACCTATCTGAAGTAAGAGGAAAATATCCTTGTTATATTGTAAGAAAGTATTATAATGAAGCATAATAAAATATTTCATTTTAATTTAGTGTTGTGTACTACTGGGCTGAAACGTTCCATCTGATCAAAAATGATGCAAACCAATCTGAAAACACTCACAAAATAGACTAAATACAAGAAAAGGGTCCCTGCCTAAGCATCTGCTACTAATAACAGTATTTCTTATTTTGTTTTTTGCTGATACAGAACATGCACAGCTAATTTAACACCACCACCACCCGAAATCATATTGCCGTGGCAATTGCTCTGAATAGGAAATCTCAATCACACGTTCTTTATTCATCTCAGCTCATAAGTTTTCCACTGTTTCTATATACAAAATTCATTTGAGAAGCATCCAAGAAACAGACTAAACAAGAAACAGGAAACCAAAAATAAAATTGTTGAAGTTTTCTATAAACACATGCCATAATATTATTACAACAATTTCAGTGGCACATTACACTAAATTCTTATTGCAATAAGGTTGGCACCACTCCCTAGCACCCACCCATGAGGCAAGGTGAGTCCAGCATCCCAGGCGGAGGGATCCACAGGGCCAGCAGATCCCAGTGTAGATCTTCATAGCATCATAGAATTGTAGAGTTGAAGGATTTCTCCCTTGTTCCTGATGTAGATCTTCACTCACCCCTTCCGTGGCAAAATGTCTTGGGCCAGCCTTCTCCCTAGTGTGGATTAGAGCCTTGCAGCAACTACCTCTATCTACAAAGGTCATTTGTTGTTGTTGTTTAGTCGTTTAGTCGTGTCCGACTCTTCGTGACCCCATGGACCAGAGCACCCCAGGCACTCCTGTCTTCCACTGCCTCCCGCAGTTTGATCAAACTCATGCTGGTAGCTTCGCGAACACTATCCAACCATCTCGTCCTCCGTCGTCCCCTTCTCCTTGTGCCCTCCATCTTTCCCAACATCAGGATCTTTTCCAGGGAGTCTTCTCTTCTCATGAGGTGGCCAAAGTATTGGAGCCTCAGCTTCACGATCTGTCCTTCCAGTGAGCACTCAGGGCTGATTTCCTCAAGAATGGAGAGGTTTGATCTTCTTGCCGTCCATGGGACTCTCAAGAGTCTCCTCCAGCACCATAATTCAAAAGCATCAATTCTTCAGCGATCAGCCTTCTTTATGGTCCAGCTTTCACTTCCATACATCACTACTGGGGAAACCATAGCTTTAACTATACGGACCTTTGTTGGCAAAGTGATGTCTCTGCTTTTTAAGATGCTGTCTAGGTTTGTCATTGCTTTTCTCCCAAGAAAGTTACAAAGGTCATGGACCTGTTTAAATTATTTCCTCTCTCCCCTGGCTGGCGGACCCGGGTCATGTGAGAATAAAGTGCTAAGGATATTATTCTATAAGGGCAAGAATTTAAGTTGACCAGATGGAAGCATCTCCTCTCTCCTCCCTGCATGTCTTTGTTGCGGAGGTTCTCCTGACCATCACCACCCAAGCCAAGTTTATGGGGAGGGGGCAGGAAAAGGGATGCATGGAGGAAGAGAGGGTCAGAAAGCCCCCTTGCACTAGTGGAAGGCTTGGTTATGACTTCTGCTAGTAGTTCAATCCAGCCAGAGTGGTTTTCAGTTGACGCAAATGGTGCTTCTGTCGAAGCCCCAGTCCTTCTGTGAGATATGGCAGAAACTTGGGCAGCTGGTATGATCACTCCTAATCACCTTCTCCCACTGAACATGGGTTCAGCCAAGTCCTTAGCTGACCAGAAAGAAGAAGAAGAAGAAGAAGAAGAAGAAGAAGAAGAAGAAGAAGAAGAAGAAAGCTCAAATGCAAGTGAGGAAGCTACATCTGCAGCAAAGAAGTAACCCTTCCCTTTTGCCATTGCCTCGCACAGTCCTGTCCTTCAGAGCTTTTCTGAGTGGTCTCCAGCATTCTCCAGTTTGGCGCACAAAGTGATCTGCCGTGACTTATTTGATAAACACTTTGAGGATAAATTCACACTCACCTCAACCTAACCGTCAGTAGTTCTGCACTTCAGACATTGCATGCTGTGTGTGTGAGAGAGAGAGAGGCAATACCTACTAGGTCTGTACACAGCCAAACCCAAGACCTACACAGTGGTACCATACTGTACATCTCTGAACTATGTCTTATTACTATAGTCCTAGTTTGTGTAGGATTTTGAATGCTACATGTTTGTTGCCACCTAGTGACCAGAAGGAGGAAAACCGTTAAATATGCTTTTCAAAGTTGGCGCTTGCCAAAGATGGCTAAGCTGAAGTTTCTGATAATACATCATTTTTTAAAAAAATGCCTGGCATTTCTGTTGCAGCTTCTATATATTTTTGATGCATGTCTTCCAGGAAGCAGTAAATTAAAAATCGTGGGCTGGCCTCCTGTGTTAAGGTTTATAGAATGCATTCTGAGATCTTTGGACTGTTCAAATTGTGTTTGTGTGTCCTCAAAAATTATAGAAGGGGCTTCTGAGATTACATCTGCAAGCTCTTTTAGTACAACTTTAGTCCCTTGGGTACAGCACATCAGGCCCTGAGGATCTGAATTCATTTAAAGTAGCTAGGTGTTCCCTTACCACCTCTTTTCATCTCTTGAGATGTTGTTGTTGTTGTTTAGTCGTTTAGTCGTGTCCGACTCTTCGTGACCACCTGGACCAGAGCACGCCAGGCACTTCTGTCTTCCACTGCCTCCCGCAGTTTGGTCAAACTCATGCTGGTAGCTTCGAGAACACTATCCAACCATCTCGTCCTCCGTCGTCCCCTTCTCCTTGTGCCCTCCATCTTTCCCAACATCAGGTTCTTTTCCAGGGAGTCTTCTCTTCTCAAGAGGTGGCCAAAGTATTGGAGCCTCAGCTTCACGATCTGTCCTTCCAGTGAGCACTCAGGGCTGATTTCCTTCAGAATGGAGAGGTTTGATCTTCTTGCAGTCCATGGGACTCTCAAGAGTCTCCTCCAGCACCATAATTCAAAAGCATCCATTCTTCGGCGATCAGCCTTCTTTATGGTCCAGCTTTCACTTTCATACATCACTGCTGGGAAAACCATAGCTTTTACTATACTGACCTTTGTTGGCAAGGTGATGTCCCTACTTTTTAAGATGCTGTCTAGACAGCATCTCTTGGGATACAGCTCCCCAATCCTTGCATTATTTATTCTGTTATCACCAGGCTGGACAGTGCTTTCCTTTTGGGTGAAGACAGAGGCAAACTAGGTGTTGAGCAGGTCTGCTTTCTCTCTGCCCACGGGATATAACCCAGTACAGTCATACCTTGGAAGTCAAACGGAATCCGTTCCAGAAGTCCAAAACGTTCAGAAACCAAAGCGCGGCTTCTGATTGGATGCTTTTTTTGAAAGTTACTGACAGGATTGCAGGTTTGCCTGAGTGGCAGATTAGATAGATAGATAGATAGATAGATGATATAGATAGATAGATAGATATAGATAGATAGATAGATGATAGATAGATGATAGATAGATGATAGATGATAGATGATAGATGATAGATGATAGATGATAGATAGATAGATGATAGATGATAGATGATAGATGATAGATGATAGATGATAGATGATAGATTAGATAGATAGATAGATAGATAGATATAGATAGATAGATAGATAGATGATAGATAGATGATAGAGAGAGAGAGAGTAGAGGGTGGGGAAAGAAAGACTGGCCCTGGATTAGAAGAAGGTACCGTCTGTCAAAGTGGAGTCCAGCTCCCCTCCCCCCACTCTGGTGTTTTCCATACATGGTGACTGTTTCCTTTTGTTTCTGTTCTGGAGACACTCAGTCTGACTTACTGCTTTTTACTCATGATTGCCAAAAAGGGTTGCACAGCCCATCATGATCCATGCGTATCCCCCAGGGCCGGCCCAAGATATTCTGGCATCTGAGGCAGACCCAAAAATGGCACCACCACCCCAGTGAAGAAGGGGTCAGGGAAGAGATGCATCAGAAACAAGGGATGAGGAGAGAAAGGTTGACATTGGGATCTGCCGCCTGAGGCAGTGGCTCCACCTTGCCTCATGGGTGGGCCAGTCCTGGATATCATCCTGTGTACAGTGCAAATCATCCTGATTCAGTTCATATGTCTGACTTTGGCCACATTGGTTGCATTGCTCTAGTTGTTGTTGTTGTTTAGTCGCTTAGTCATGTCCGACTCTTCGTGACCCCATGGACCAGAGCACACCAGGCACTCCTGTCTTCCACTGCCTCCCGCAGTTTGGTCAAACTCATGCTGGTAGCTTCAAGAACACTGTCCAACCATCTTGTCCTCTGTTGTCCCCTTCTCCTTGTGCCCTCCATCTTTCCCAACATCAGGGTCTTTTCCAGGGAGTCTTCTCTTCTCAAGAGGTGGCCAAAGTATTGGAGCCTCAGCTTCACAATCTGTCCTTCCAGTGAGCACTCAGGGCTGATTTCCTTAAGAATGGATAGGTTTGATCTTCTTGCAGTCCATGGGACTCTCAAGAGTCTCCTCCAGCACCATAATTCAAAAGCATCAATTCTTCGACGATCAGCCTTCTTTATGGTCCAGCTCTCACTTCCATACATCACTACTGGGAAAACCATAGCTTTTACTATATGGACTTTTGTTGGCAAGGTGATGTCTCTGCTTTTTAAGATGCAGTCTAGGTTTGTCATTGCTTTTCTCCCAAGAAGCAGGTGCCTTTTAATTTCGTGGCTACTGTCACCATCTGCAGTGATCATGGAGCCCAAGAAAGTAAAATCTCTCACTCCTCCATTTCTTCCCCTTCTATTTGCCAGGAGGTGATGGGACCAGTGGCATTGCTCTAGTAAGAAGTATTTAACCCTCACCATTTCAGTCTGGGAAAGGGCTTTGTGCATCAAGCATGTGTTCTGACTCAAGTAGCCCAGTGCCTTCTCAGAAGCAAGTCCCACTGCTCATTTCCATCTTCAGGGGGATCAAGAAGATTTTTCCCCCGTAGGCCTTAATAATTCTTTTGAAAAACAACTGTTCTTGTCACCTTGCCTGAGAACCAATGTGTATTCTGGCCAGCATTTAAAATGTTAAAAGAAGCAGAGAAACATTTGGAACGTAGGAGATGCCAGGGTCTGAGAGGGAAAAATTTGGCTGCTTTTTATGTAACCAAAGAAGTGAATTTCAAAAGCTATATATGTGTTTCCTGCTTTATATTTCAGTGGCCAGTTTTTCAGCATATCTTGGCATGCTGAGAAAATGCGAACAGAGAGCTTTTAAACACACAACCTGCAGTGTCAGCACTGAAATAGCTGCTCTTAATAAACAACGCGGCCACATTCTCTCCTTTTCTCCTTGTTTTCTTTTATCTTTCACACAGACAGGCCTCAGGCATTTAACACATAAGGTATGGGCTTATAACCATGTGGTGACAGAAAATTGGTTTTAATTTTGTGGCGTAATGACCAAGAAGCTGCCTTATAACTGAGTCAGACCACTTGTCCATGTAGCTTGGCACTGCCAGCGTTGATCACAGCGCCATCTTAAGCATATCTGGCGCCGTAGTGCAAAGATCCCTCCGGCGCCATTTGGTCCATTCTTCCTGATACTCCTCCTCCGCGACCAGAAGGAGGAGGAATATCAGGAAGAATGGACCAAATTTAATGATTACTTAGTTAAATACGTCAAGTTAAATTAATTGGAAACAGCTTGCAGTTACTCAATTGGCTTAGGATTTTATATAAGTTAAGTGATGAATTAATATGTTTAATTTCAAAACGGAAAGATCTAAGGATGTTAATGTTCAAGTTAAACCTTATAAGAACTGTGATTTGGAAAACCGTTAAAAGGATCTGCATTGAAATTCAACCAAGGGGAAGCGAGGAAGTCACTTAACAGTGTTAATAAGTGTAATTTTTAACAAGGTTATTATATATGTTTGTTTGTTTTATGTGTTTGTTTGTTTATAATTCTGTGAAACCAATAAAAAAAAATTGAGGGGGGGAATCCCTCCAGCGCCCCGCCCCCTGCTGTTTTTTGTTGACCTTTTCCCAAGCCTCTGCAGGAATCGCTCTCCTCCCACGGAGGCTTGGGAAGGAAACTGCCCGCCCGCCCGCCAGCCATATAATTGGTGGGGCGCAGCTTCCATCCTAAGCCTCTGCAGGGATTGCTCTCCCCCTGCGGAGGGTTGGGAGGCAAGCTACATGCCCGCCAGCCTTATGGTTGATGGGGAACAGCTGGCAGGCATGCAGGGAAAGGGGAGGCCGCTGGCAAAGCCGCACAGCTCCCCCACTCACTGGGGCTCCCCTGAGAGGCCAGCACCCTGGCGCCATGTGCCAGTAAGCCCAATAGGAACAGCGGCGTAGCGTGGGTTGTCAGCACCCAGGGCACGGCAAGTAATTTGCGCCCCCTAACCCGGGGCAAGGCAAGTAATTTGCGCCCCCTAACCCCTAACCTGCCGCCGCTGCCAGCTTCTTCTTGCTGCTGCCTGGGCTGGTCTGGTGTGGTTCTCTCCCGCGCTCAGCGCTGTGCTGGGCGGCCGCTGCACTGTCCCTCCCCCAGATAGTCCCTCGCTCTCTCTCCGCACCGCACGCCTGGCACCCACCCCCTCCACAGTGGGCGGTGACCCAGTGGCTCGGATCGGATTCGCACAGCCAGCACTGCAGTGAGAGAGAGAGTGAGTGAGCCAGGTAGGGGCAGAGAGCTGCGAGTGCGAGCACGCCCCCCCCCCGATGTTGCGCCCGGTGCGGCCGGCCCCCCCTGCACCCCCCACGCTATGCCACTGAATAGGAAAGATGGCTCTGGTTGAGCAGCAGGATTTTACAACTCAATCTGGGGACGTGAGTGGCGCTGTGGTGTAAACCACTGAGCCTCTTGGGCTTGCTGATTGGAAGGTTGGCGGTTCGAATTCCTGCGACGGGGTGAGCTTCCGTTGCTCTGCCCCAGCTCCTGCCAACCTAGCAGTTTGAAAGCACGTCAAAGTGCAAGTAGATAAATAGGTACCACTCCAGCGGGAAGGTAGATGGCATTTCCATGCGCTCTGGCACTCGTCACGGTGTGCCAGTAGCGCTTTAGTCATGCTGGCCACATGACCTGGAAAACTGCCTGTGGACAAACGGTGAGAGTCCATAGTCGCCTTTGACTGGACTTAACTGTCCAGGGGTCCTTTACCTTTTTACCCTTTGCTAGGGCTTGAGCTTGGGACATTCTGTATGAAAAGATCATGTGCTCTACCACTGAGCTATGTTTATTTCAGTTCTGTAATAATAATAATAATAATAATAATAATAATAATAATTTATTAAAACGTGCATTTCTCTACAAAAAACTGAGTTAGTGTTTTACAGTATTTGTGTAATTTCCCCTCTCAAACTGTCTCTTTGCATTACAGCTAGAGCCTCACCACCAAAATACAAGATCCATTACTTTTTGAAAATTACTGGATCCATTTGTTTCAATGGCATCCGTACAACTAATCTATTTGTACATTTCCTTATGAAATGACTATTGCACTTATTTCCCCCCTTGGTTATCCTTTCCTCCCTATCTAGACATTCTGTCTCTTTGTTGTTAAACCTACTGGATCATAATCCAAATGGGTGACCATGTTAAGTCTCTCACAGCAAAAACGGTGTCATGTGATATATTAAGTGCCAGCAATGAGTCTAGTTTGTGAAACGCATGGAGTGCCCTTTTAAGTTGGTGGTCTTAAACCATGGGCCAAAATACAAAGGTAAATCAAGAAAATAGCAGTAGGTATTTGCCCCCTAGATGCTTTTGAATTCTGGTGCTGGAGGAGACTCTTGAGAGTCCCATGGACTGCAAGAAGATCAAACCTATCCATTCTGAAGGAAATCAGCCCTGAGTGCTCACTGGAAGGACAGATCCTGAAGCTGAGGTCCAATACTTTGGCCACCTCATGAGAAGAGAAGACTCCCTGGAAAAGACCCTGATGTTGGGAAAGATGGAGGGCACAAGGAGAAGGAGAAGACAGAGGACGAGATGGTTGGACAGTGTTCTTGAAGCTACCAGCATGAGTTTTACTAAACTGTGGGAGGCAGTGGAAGACAGGAGTGCCTGGCGTGCTCTGGCCCAGGGGGTCACGAAGAGTCGGACCTGACTAAACAACTAAACAACAACAACATATGCCCCACTAATGAATACAAAAGCCAGCCAACGAGGGGTTGACTGATCTGCAACTAGTGGTGTTGAAGGTAGCAAACGATGAGAAGTAGGAACATTTATTCTTTAATGAAAAAGCTAGTTCCAGTCCTAGCTGACGCCAAGTTGTAGCTTAAAGCCAAAAATAAATAAAAAATAGTCTAAGATGAAAACAAAACAGCTGCCCCCTCAGCTTGGATCTGCCTTTGAAGTGCAGGGAAGAATTCTGAGTGGTATGAATCTGGGTGGTATTTATTGGGACACAGTTTTCCTACCAAGGACATAGCAAAGCCCCAGCACAAAAATAAAAATAAAATAAAAATAAAATAAAGCACTACTTGGGTTAAATGTCTGTCATTCTTCTGGGCTGGTTCAAATGTCAGTCACAAGCAGGACCCTTATTTATAGCCAGCAATTCCATAGATGAAAGTTGAAATGCGGCGCAGCCGGGATCAAAATGAGCTACGCACATGGTGTGAAGTGCTTCTTAACAATGCAAAAGAATGATGATGCCATCCATAACACTGGCAGATTCTGCTCCAGGGATGCATAAAGCTTGTAAGGTTCAGCTAAGCCCCATCAGTTTCATATCAGCAGTGGCCCACCGTCGCATAGAGTTTGGCCCTAGATCTGAACTCATCCAAAGCTAAGAGATCAAGGGAGGCTATAGTGATCTTCAGATACAGGCTAAGCCAAAATTTCTTGGTGCTAAAATTCTTGATCCTGGTTCAGAGTATCCATCTTTAGTTTAGATACTTATCCGAATCCTTTGAAGTCTACCCCATGCAGCAGGCAAACATCTCATTTCCACTCTAACCATTCAGCTACAAAACATGAACAGAACACATTGCATGCAGTCTTAAAGAGCAGAGACAGAGCCGTGTAGTGGCTAAAATAAAGGCTTTGGCTATGTGAAAAATGGGTCACTTGAACTTCTCCAGCTTAGCAGAGTTGCCTTGCAGCTCCATTGTGAAGACAAAACGTTGCTATGGCATTGTAGTGGTGAGTGTCAATCCGAACCTTTTCTAAGGTTTATTTCTGTAAATCATGGCATGAGCAAGACTGGCATAATTTGTGCTATGGACAGACCTTGGACCATCTCTCTGGACACCCTGCATCCAATCACCAGGTAGAGGGTCATCCATTCAGGAGGGAGTGGAGAGAAGAAAGAGAGAACCTGACTACTGTATGTAACTTTTAAATGGGGATTGGATTTGGTTTGGAAAGGGCTTGGCCAAGGAATTCGCTGGATGGTTAGTGTTGGATTGTGGGTGAACATATCAGACGACACAGCGATTCTTCAAACAGCTCTTGTTTATTCACAGGCCAGAAACAGAACTGAACTGAAGGGTTCAGCCAGCCTGCTTATATAGAGCTCCACTAGAACGCAACAGTAACCACTTTCTGTAACTATCCAATCACTGAACGTCCCTTTCAATCCCTTATTTGCATATGTGGACCTGAGTGAAAACTATCTACAGTATCCCCCTGCTGGCCCAGGGTGAGAACTTCAGTACATAACACCTAGGGCTTGCTAGGCAGGGGAAACCAGATTGCTTCCCTCAAAGGAAAATATCCTAGAAAGGGGCTGGAAGTGTTCTCCTGAATCCAAAGCTATTCTAGAAGGAATCCGTTTAATTAGGAAAACTCATAAAGTTCTTCATCACTTCCGTAAAAGTGATTCTGACTGAGAAGAAGCCTTGTGCCTAATCGGAGTACAATCATATCTCGTGTTGCGTTCGCTTCATGTTGCGTCTTTTCACGTTACATCCTGCGGCAACCCGGAAGTACTGGACTGGGTTACTTCCGGGTTTCATTGCTCGGGCCTGCGCAGAAATGCTAAATTGCACTTCACGCCTGCGCAGAAGCGCCGCCACTCGTCTGCGCAGACGCAGCGCCTCGCATTGTGGGCATTTCACGTTACAGACTGGCCTCCGGAACGGATCCCGTCCATAACACGAGGTACCACTGTAATCAGAATAATCATTATGTTTTAGTCCCCATTGAGTGTGTAAAATACAATTCCAGTTTTGTTTACCATGTGCCTCATCCTGCTCTCCCTTGGTCACAGGTTTCCCTTGCTGCTGGATATCAACCTATCAAGTGTTACTGACAAGGAGTTTCTAAGTTTTGAAGTTACCTCACTCCCATGTTTATTGAGGGAGCTTGCCACAACTCAATATAAAATATACCTCATTGTGACCTAGGGGTGTATGGGATGTTAGGAATAGGGCAGTACCTCTGGCAGGGAACACGTCATTCTCCTTCTGAAGTAGTTTGTCCACCTTTGGTCCCCACCCTGCACTCAGCTCTCACTCGTGGCTCCTAGAAGCTGTCAGTAGGTGACCTAGTATGAGTGTTGCTTGCACCGGGCAATTGGGACAGATTAGGGCATGGGTAGGCAAACTTGTTCTCGAAGCTACAAACATGAGTCTGACCAAACTGCGGGAGACAGTGGAAGACAGAAGTGCCTGGCGTGCTCTGGTCCATGGGGTCACGAAGAGTCGGACACGACTAAACGACTAAACAACAACAACAACAACCAACAGGCAAACTAAGGCCCGGGGGCCGGATCCAGCCCAATTGCCTTCTCAATCCGGCCTGCGGACGGTCCGGGAATCAGCGTGTTTTTACATGAGTAGAATGTGTCCTTTTACAGTGGTACCTCTTGTTACGAACTTAATTCGTTCCAGAGGTCTCTTCTTAACCTGAAACTGTTCTTAACCTGAAGCACCATTTTAGCTAATGGGGCCTCCCGCTGCTGCCGTGCCATCGCCGTGCAATTTCTGTTCTCATCCTGAAGCAAAGTTCTTAACCCGAGGTACTATTTCTGGGTTAGTGGAGTCTGTAACTTGAAATGTATGTAACCTGAAGCGTATGTAACCCAAGGTACCACTGTATTTACAATGCATCTCTGGGTTATTTGGGGGGCCTGCCTGGTGTTTTTACATGAGTAGAATGTGTGCTTTTATTTAAAATGCATCTCTGGGTTATTTGTGGGGCCTGCCTGGTATTTTTATATGAGTAGAACGTGTGCTTTTATTTAAAATGCATCTCTGGGTTTTTTGTGGGGCATAGGATTTGTTCAATTTTTTTCTTTCAAAATATAGTCTGGCCCCCCACAAGGTCTGAGGGACAGTGGACTGGCCCCCTGCTGAAAAGCTTTGCTGACCCCTGGATTAGGGATTCTTCTGGTTTAGCGCCCACCTCGATGGCCAGCAGTCTCCCTGCCTGAGCTGGCCAAGCTGGTCTCAGAGGCTGCTGCTTCTGTGAGACTTCAACATCCACACTGAGACAACTGGCTCTGGGGTGGCTCAGGATTTCATGGCTGCCATGACAACCATGGGGCTGCCTCAACATGTCACTGGCCCAATGCATGTGGCAGGCCACACCCCGGACATTGCTTTCTCCACTGGACAGGAAGAGGGTGGTTTGAAAGTGGGGAATATTGACATCACTCCCTTGTTGTGGTCAGATCACTTCCTATTGAGATTTAGGCTTTTAGTACCTTTTCTCTGCTGCAGAGGTGGGGGGCCTATTAAGATGGCCTTCCTTTGGAGGCCAATGGATCCAATGGGCTTTCAGACAGCTCTGGGAGATTTTCTGGCTGATATGACTGGCGCTGTTTTGGTGGGGGAGAAGTATTGGCTTATTTGCCCAGGTATGTGGTGCTGTGGGTTAAACCACAGAGCCTAGGGCTTGACAATCGGAAGGTTGACTGTTCGAATCCTCACGACAGGGTGAGCTCCCGTGGCTCAGTCCCTGCTCCTGCCAACCTAGCAGTTTGAAAGCACATCAAAGTGCAAATAGATAAATAGGTACCGCTCTGGCAGGAAGGTAAACGGCGTTTCCATGTGCTGCTCTGGTTCACCAGAAGCGACTTAGTCCTGCTGGCCACATGATCCGGAAGCTGTCTGCGGACAAACGCCGGCTCCCTCAGCCAATAAAGCAAGATGAGCGCCGCAACCCCAGAGTCGGTCACGACTGGACCTAATGGTCAGGGGTCCCTTTACCTTTTTATGTCACAACCCAAAGGCTGTATTATAGGAGATTGCTGTCTTTGGAAAAGTATTTACCTTCTGAGGTGTTTGACTGGTTAACCCCTTCGTCCCACCCATTCTGTCAGTTTCTGCACCACTGCAACATACTCTGGAATTCACATCAATGTGTAAGCGAGGATTTCCAGCATAAGCCACTGACCTCCCTGGTTTCCCAGTTCAGTGTCTGGAGACTGAGAAAGGGCATGTTTGCATGCATAAAGTTGGGGGGAAATATCCAATCTTCCCATCAAGCTTAATCCAACACCTGGAAGATGCCGTTCAAAACCCATAAATCAAATTCAGTATACGCCTTTGTTTCTGGCAACAACACACCTGTAGAACAGATATCACTTTATACTGATTCACAGTTACAAGATCTAATTAAATAGCTTGCCACAAAACAGCATGTGGATCATCTTGGAGATCCTGAAATCCTAAATAATAATACAGTGGTACCTTGGGTTACATACACTTCAGGTTACATATGCTTCAGGTTACAGACTCCGTTAACCCAGAAATAGTGCTTCAAGGTTAAGAACTTTGCTTCAGGATGAGAACAGAAATCGTCCTCTGGCGGCGCGGCAGCAGCAGGAGGCCCCATTAGCTAAAGTGGTGCTTCAGGTTAAGAACAGTTTCAGGTTAAGTACGAATTAAGTACTTAACCCGAGGTACCACTGTAATTTCTCCAACAGTGAATAGAAATACTTTTGAATGTTTTTTCAGAGTCCGTGAAGAAGAAGGATGGTTCAGTTTTATAACAATTTTCATTGATTAAACTCTGCACTCTTCTTATATCATCTGATATTAAATGGCCCATAATAAAACTGGTCTGGGTAGAGATATATATCGATATAATTCTATTTAATCTCCATGTGGCATGACATTTATGATCATGATTTAACAAGGATGCTGATCTGTAACAATATTTTCTTTTCTTATACAGTGGTACCTCAGTTTACGAACTTAATCCGTTCCAGAAGTCCATTCTTAAACTGAAACAATTCTTAAACTGAGGCGCGCTTCGCCTAATGAGGCCTCCCGCCGCCGGTGCCCTTCCACTGTTCGGATTCCGTTCTTAGACCGAGGTAAAGTTCGCAAACCAGGACCCTACTGGTTTTGCAGAGTTCGTAAACGGAATCATTCGTAAACAGGACTGTTCTTAAACCGAGGTACCACTGTACATTTGTGTTATTTTTGCACTTTTCCAAGATTTTCCAAGAATCTACATTATCTAAATAAGCTGTTTAATGAGCCCATCAATGTATCTTAGAAAGCTTTTTTAAAAAATTCTGCAGCTAATCCATCCAGACCAGGTGTTTTATTATTTTGGGGGTGAACAGGGAAGTTTTTAATGTGTGATATTTTACTGTATTTTTGGTTTCTATGGAAGCCGCCCAGAGTGGCTGGGGAGGCCCAGCCAGATGGGTGGGGTATAAATAATAAATTATTATTATTATTATTATTATTATTATTATTATTATTATCTCATTGTGTCCTGTATTTCTTTAGTGCTGAAGTCTAGTCTGCCATCTTCCTCCCCCAGAAGTCCTAAATGATTGAGTTCTTACAGATGCAGGACAGATGTGAAGAGGCACCTATAGCAGTGCCGATTCCAACCAAAGCAGCCAGGTGGGCACATGTGTACATCATTCAGAGAATACTTATAAAGTTTAACCACAGCAACAGGAAACAGCCACAGACTTTACTCTAATTCATGCTGTCTGGAGCTATCTGTGAATGAAAATGGATGCAAAGCAAACGGATACAAGGAGGACAATGTCAGGGAACTGACATCGGAGCGAGAGGCGAAGGGGAGGCTCCTAGATGATGCTGGAGAAGGACCCAGCAGCAGGGGGAGAAGCAGCTCAGTGGAGGGGGAAGCATTTAAGCGCAACACCAGGGATAAAGGGGGGCAGATGGGGGAATCGGAGAGAGGGCTCCAGGACTCTTCACTGGAACTCAGTGAGGAGGGCACAGGTCCTCCGCTACCCACGCCCTCCCTGCGCAGAAGACTCCCGCGCAGTGAGAGGAGGAGGAGACTGGGTGTCAAACAACTTTTATGTTGGAAGAGGTTCAAGAAATGCCCACTGACGGATTCTGCCAGCGACTGAGGCAGTCACAATTAGAAAGGGCTGTGCAGTCAGAAAGGTTTAACAAGGCAAATTAGCCTAGAGAGGCACCAGTTTACGCACGAGTAACTCATACACATTACAGACAATGTGATTTTTCTTCAGTTGAAAGCATTTTGAACAAAGGTGCGGTTTATAGCGTCGGAAGTGGTACCTGGAGCCCTAGGAATATCACAAGGGATTGGACAAGTCTATGATTCTTGGTTCTATGAATAGGACTACTTTTAGTGAGCTCAGCTATCCCTGACTCTACGGTGATTAGTGTCTCTAAACATCGATTGCTATGTAGCTTAATGATTTCAGATCAGTAAACTGTGGCTCCATGTTAAGATAAGAGCTCAAAGCCAATTGGCCACCCTTCTAGATTTGCAGGCTTTTGTGGAGGTGATGCACTTGTGTGTGTTTTTTCCTCTTTTTGGTTCTGTTCATTCAAGTTAACTTTATGATGAAGTGACCCTTAACCCTCAGGGATTGCAGAAGGCTTCAACAGGTGTTCAGCGTGGAATGCGAGAGCTGAACAAGCTCCCATCTGTTGCACACTGAAGTTCAAGGAAATTGATTCCAAATGTGCTTTGGCGGTCCAAGCTTTTGTATTCATCCGTCTTGCATGTATCGTTTCTGCATCAGTAAAATGCCATTTGCTATCTCCACAAAGTTAGCATCTGGGGAGAAAAGCCAGCCTAAGAAAATGATCTCATTTTTCCCCTGAACTATCAAGATCTGGTCTATCTAAGCTATCTGGTCGCCGCACCTCAAAAAGGATATTGTAGAGTTGGAGAAGGGCAAGCTGAATGATCAACTATGAAACTAGGTTGCAGCATTTGGGACAGTTGACTTTAGAGAAAAGACAACTAAGAGGTGACATGCTAGAAGTATATAAAATTGTGAATGAAATGGAAAAGGGGGATAGGGAAAGGTTTCTCTGTCTCAAAACACCAGAACTCATGGAGATCCAAAGAAACTCATTGTTGGTCTTCATGCAGCACATAGTTAAACTATAAGATACAGTGGCGTAGCGTGGGGGGTGCAGGGGGGGCCGGCCGCACCGGGCGCAACATCTGGGGGTTAGGGTTAGGGGGCGCAAATCCACGGGTTAGGGGGCGCAAATTACTTGCCTTGCCCCGGGTGCTGACAACCCACGCTACGCCACTGCTAAGATATAAACAGTCTATAAACAAGCAACTGTGCTGGGGAAAGGGCCTGGATGTAAACAATCCTGTTCCTTTCCTAAAAGGAAAATGCACTCCGTGTGCACCTAACTGCCCCCCTACTACTTGTGCCTGAACAACCTCTCTTCTGTCAAGGCATTTTTGCCCCCCAAAACCCTGGCTGTACAGAAAATCTTCTTAGAACAAATGTAAAGGCCTGCAGAGGTATACAATAGTTTTTTAATGGAAAGCTAAAACGGTTCCTTGACTCATTTCAGAAGCCTAGTTCGGTGGAACAGCACCATGAAGAGCAAATGAAGTTTGGAATTTATGTGAGGGAACATGCATAGGACTGGGTTGCAAGTGATCTCGATTCCTTGCACGCAACAGCAATGGAATTGGGGCCAGGTTGCAACCAGCTTCGGGCATGAAGCGGCATTGTGCAATTATTCATTCAGCAGAGTGTTCTAAATGTACAAATGCTTCTAATTAGAGCTGATAACGAGCCTACATAAAACAATGGGGATAACATTTGAAAATGTTCCTGTTGAGAGTGAGCAAAAGAAGGCTACCCCTAGACAGTAAAAGGTAAAGGTAAAGGGACCCCTGACCGTGGCCGACTCTGGGGTTGCGGCACTCATCTCGCTTTATTGGCCGAGGGAGCCGGCGTACAGCTTCTGGGTCATGGGGCCAGCATGACTAAGCCGCTTCTGGCGAACCAGAGCAGCGCACGGAAACGCCGTTTACCTTCCCGCCGGAGCGGTACCTATTTATCTACTTGCACTTTGACGTGCTTTTGAACTGCTAGGTTGGCAGGAGCAGGGACCGAGCAACGGGAGCTCACCCCATCGCAGGATTTCGAACCGCCGACCTTCCGATCGGCAAGTCCTAGGCTCTGTGGTTTAACCCACAGTGCCACCTGCGTCCCTCTTACTGTCTTACTGTGTCTTACTGTCTTACTGTCCCCTAGACAGTAGACTGCGGCAAATGTTTAATTAAATTAGACATTTTTTCACTCCAAGAACCCTGTGAAGAAGAAGAAGAAGAAGAAGAAGAAGAAGAAGAAGAAGAAGAAGAAGAATTTATTATTGTGTATTATTTCCTCCCTCTAGAGCTGCAATAGTGGGAGGCTGATGGGCACTCCTCTTTCTGTCCTATTTTTTATCACCTTGCCATAGAACATGGGTAGGCAAAGTAAGGCCCAGGGGCCAGATCTGGCCCAACCACCTTCTAAATCCGGCCTGCGGACAGTCCGGGAATCAGCGTGTTTTTACATGAGTAGAATGTGTCCTTTTATTTAAAATGCATCTCTGGGTTATTTGTGGAGCGTAGGAATTCTTTCATTCCGCCCCAAAAAAATATAGTCCGGCCCCCCACAAGGTCTGAGGGACAGTGGACCGGCCCCCTGCTGAAAAAGTTTGCTGACCCCTGCCATAGAACATGCCTGATCCTGGTGCACACTTCTTTTAGCGAGCCATTTAGCATACAAGGACCAGGTCTGGCAGGAATGGGGGTTATTTCTCATGTAAACTAGTTAAGTGTCTCCAATGTGTCTTCATTTGTATGATAGATGAAGATAAACAACTCAATTGACAGAGAAATCCACATACAGTCATACCTCAGGTTACAGCCGCTTCAGGTTGCGTTTTGTCGGGTTACTTCTAGATTTCAATGTCGTGCATGTGCAGAAGTGCTAAATTGCGCTTTGCGCATGCGCTGAAGCACCAAATTGCAACCCGCACATGCGCAGACGCGCCGCTGAAGGTTGCGAACACTGGGGGTTGCAAATGTGCATCCCGCATGGATCACATTCGCAACCCGAGCATCCACTGTACAGTGGTGCCTCGCAAGACAAAATTAATTTGTTCCGCGAGTTTTGTCGTCTTGCGATTTTTTCGTCTTGCGAAGCACAGTGTCGGGAAAGTTTTGGAAAAGCTTCAAAAATCACCAAAGTCTTTAAAAACCTCAAAAAAGGCTACCACACCGTGTTCTATGAGTTGCTCCTCGAAGTCAAGTCGCAACTGTATTAACGGTGTTAAGAAAAAGGAAACAAACTTGCAAGACGTTTCCGTCCTGCGAAGCAAGCCCATAGGAAAAATTGTCTTGTGAAGCAGCTCAAAAAACAAAAAACCCTTTCGTCTAGCGAGTTTTTTGTCTTGCGAGGCATTCGTCTTGCGAGGTACCACTGTATCTCTAAAACTGTGTGGATAGTGTCATTATATAATTTGGTCACTAGATGGCACTAAACTGTTGCTGTTCTGTTCTTGTTTAAGCAGAACGACTATAAAACTCTTGTCTAGCTTCTCGCTGATGTGCTCTCTAAGCCTTCCATTCAAAAAGTCTATAGCCTCTTCTTATTAAAGCTCAATCCATAATAAATAACCCTGAATTACAAAATGCTGTGACAAATATAATACCAATCATTCAAGGCTCCATAATCCCAGCATCTTAAATTCAGTTTATGGTTTCTTTTGTTATAACAACTTTTGCACATGCACACAAAGCAGCTTAAAAAAAACATAACAAGGCAGCTAAAGTATGTAGTTATTTCTGTGGTCCCTGTGACTGTGGCTCTATTAAAACATTGAGAACTATGATAGTTCAAAATCATCAAGATTCAGCAGCAATGGGGATGGACGGGACCTTGAAGCTCTTTCACATTAATACACAGTGGTACCTCGGGTTACAGACGCTTCAGGTTACAGACGCTTCAGGTTACAGACTCCGCTAATCCAGAAATAGTACCTCGGGTTAAGAACTTTGCTTCAGGATGAGAACAGAAATTGTGCTCCGGCGGCACGGCAGCAGTGGGCCCCATTAGCTAAAGTAGTGTTTCAGGTTAAGAACAGTTTCAGGTTAAAAATGGCCCTCCAGAGGTTTGGAATTGCCCAAGAAAGATGTTAAATTATTTTTGTATGCCACAACTGCTGCTCATATTTTGTTAGCTAAAAAGTGGAAAACCCAAGAATTACCAAAACAATAGAAGAATGGCAGATGAAGATGATGGATTTTTCAGAGCTAGCCAACCTAACCGGAAGAGTCCGTGACCAGAAGGAGGCGGAGTATCAGGAAGAATGGAATAAATTTATCTAGTTAAATTTGTTGAGTTAAATTAACTGAAAATAGCTTGCAGATACTTAATTGGCTTAGGATTTTATTTATGTTAAGTGATGAATTAATATGTTTAATTCCATAAGGTGAAGATTTAAGGATGTTAATGTTTAAGTTAAATTTCATAAGAATTGGGATTTGGAAAACCGTTAAAAGGACATGCAATGAAATTCAACCAAGGGGAAGCGCGGAAGTCACTTAACAAAGTTAATAAGTGTAATTTTCAATAAGGCTATGATTTATGTTTGTTTGTCTTGTGTGTTTGTTTGTTTGTTTATAATATTGTGAAAACTAATAAAATTTTTGAAGAAAAAAAAAAGGATGGATCTCCAGAATGAATTAAGTTCTTAACCAGAGGTACCACTGTATTGGAAATAGTGCTTGAAGAATGAGGGGAAAGGAATTGTGATGGTTTTAGGTATATCTGAAAGGAATTAGAATAGCCTCTCCCTTGCGCCCCTCTCTTGCAGTACTGTGTGGGACTCACCTTTCGGGAAAATGAAACGGTCGGTGCTACCATTGCAGTTTTTTGGACTGGCTCATACTTCCTCATGTATCATCATCAGCTGAATATTGGGATTTTTAGCGAGCAAATTTTTTCCTAGCATGAAGATGGAATGGGAAAATATGCACCAGCTAAATATCTGTGTGTAGATCCACCAAGAGAGGGGAGTAGTAGTAGTAGTAGTAGTAGTAGTAGTAGTAGTAGTTGTTTTAAAAAGGTTCCGCTGCAGCTGTTTATCCTTTGTTTCAAAATAACAGAATATGTGAAATAATCTTTTGGGTTTTCAGTTAGATGTGCCTTAATAACTCTCGTATCTAGCTAGACAGCTGCTTCTTAGTTAACAAAATGGAAATGCAGCAAACATTCATATAATCAATGGAATGAAGGAACTGACCTCCCCCTGTTACATCAGCAACAGGCTCGAAATCTAGCTAAATATTGCCACCTGCAGGAGGATTAGTGGCAGAGGGCATTTTCACATCTTAGGGGCTTAATTTAAGTAATGTTTGATTCCCAGTTTCTTGTTAAACACACAGAAGCCTTGTCTGAGACGAATTAGGATTGCAACCTGCCTGTATATATGTTGTTGTTGTTTAGCCGTTTAGTTGCGTCCGACTCTTCGTGACCCCCTGGACCAGAGCACGCCAGGCACTCCTGTCTTCCACTGCCTCCCGCAGTTTGGTCAAACTCATGCTGGTAGCTTCGAGAACACTGTCCAACCATCTCGTCCTCTGTCGTCTCCTTCTCCTTGTACCCTCCATCTTTCCCAGCATCAGGGTCTTTTCCAGGGAGTCTTCTCTTCTCATGAGGTGGTCAAAGTATTGGAGCCTCAGCTTCACGATCTGTCCTTCCAGTGAGCACTCAGGGCTGATTTCCTTCAGAATGGATAGGTTTGATCTTCTTGCAGTCCATGGGACTCTCAAGAGTCTCCTCCAGCACCATAATTCAAAAGCATCAATTCTTTGGCGATCAGCCTTCTTTATGGTCCAGCTCTCACTTCCATACATCACTACTGGGAAAACCATAGCTTTAACTATACGGAGCTTTGTTGGCAAGGTGATGTCTCTGCTTTTTATTTAATGTTACATAAAGATGTTGACAGGAAGACAGGAGTGCCTGGCGTGCTCTGGTCCATGGGGTCATGAAGAGTCGGACACAACTAAACAACTAAACAACAACAAAAGATGTTGAACAACATCAGACAACAAAATGATTTGGACTCTTCGGCAGGTTTTGAATAAACATCCACAAATTTATTTGTTGAATATATGATAGATAAGGCAGTGATATTAAATAACATTAAATAACTTAGCACTGCTGTGGGCCCCTCAAGGACTGTAGTCAAGAATGGGCAGGTTTAGGGGGCCACTAGGGGGCGCATTGGAAGATGGCCGACAATACCATCTCTCCGACCCACACGGGGTAATTAACAGGCTGTTATGGGAGTAGGCAGCCTCCCTTGTTGCCCCAAGGAAATGGGGAACACTGCCCTTGCCTGCTGTGCCCATAAATCACCCCCTAATTCGAAAGAAGGGGGTGAGGGCCCTAGGCAGAATGCCCCCGTGTGGACATCGGCTCTCCTGGACGCTGTCTCTGATCGCGCACTAGTTGCAGCAATTTGGAATAATTAATTACAAAAGAAGCAAATGCACATATTTCAAGTGAAGAAGGGGAGTGAAGTCTGCTAATTTGAGTGACCTCTGTGAAAGAAGACGACGGGCTGGAGAAACAGGAATATTTTACGATGAAGATACACCAAAGGCGGAGTATGTTGACAACGGGGCTGAATGGGGGCGGGGCTTTTTTACTTTCCTTCTATGTGATTTACAAGAACCCCTCCTCATTAGAACCGTCGGTTGAACTGACCCAAGCAGGATGATTAAGGTCTGTGTGGAGATAAACTTTAACCAAAAGTATGCTTTATGGAGACCGAGAAGCAATAAGAGCTTTTGGGAATGGCGCAGCAATTAATTCGGAGTCGCCATCTTGCCAAAGGATTTATAGCCGGGAGGAAGAACGGATTTGTTTTCAGACTGTATTCCTAGTGAATCTCCTCAGAGGTTTTGAGAAAGGAGGCAGATTGGTGAAGATTAATGACGCGAAGACTGTTTTGATGTATGGAAGTGATGTTATATGGAAAACGTCTGGATATGACTACTGGATAAATAAAAAAAAATCCACGCAGGATTACAAACTGTTCTAACCAGCTTGCGGAGACTATCAGAGGTCACAAAGAGAAAGGGAAAATATATGAAAATAACAACAAGAGATGTGGAAAAATAATAAGAAAGGACTGGATAGTACTGTGAACATCATAAGGTTAGATTTGTGGACATTAAAACATCAGTAAGAAGCAAGAAGTTGATTGGATCCCTTCGGAACTTGAAATATGGGTACCCCCAACAAAAATTTAAAATTTGGCTGTGTAATTTGGAATTTATGTAATTTGGTTTGATTTGATGTGATTGGTCGGTTAATAAAAAATTATTCTTTAAAAAAAAAAAAAAGAATGGGCAGGTTTGAAGTGTGCTTGAGGAGGGAGTATCTCCCAGAACGAAAGGGGTATCCAGGCTGATCACAGAATTGTAGAGTTCGAAGGGACCCTGGGGATCATCTAGTCCAAATTCTGCAATGCAGCTTCCTCATATGTGGATCAAATCTTCAATCTTGACATTTATCAGTATCACTCTCTAACCAACTGAGCGATGCAGGCTGTTGAACTTTTGCCCACCCAGCTCAAGGAGAAATCATCACTATGCCTCCTGGATCCAGCAAGTGTTTAAATATTAGCCAGGCTAGCTTCTTGTGTTGAGGTAATAGCCTGGGTGATGGGCCATTAAGGGAAACAAAGGGAAAGGGCTAAAGTCTTTTAAACGATTAAGGCTTCATTTCTGCTCGTGAAATTTCCCCTTGGGGGACAGGACATACAGTGGTACCTCAGGTTAAGTACTTAATTCATTCCGGAGGTCCGTGCTTAACCTGCAACTGTTCTTAACCTGAAGCACCACTTTCGCTAATGGGGCCTCCTGCTGCTGCCGTGCCGCCGGAGCACAATTTCTGTTCTCATCCTGAAGCAAAGTTCTTAACCTGAAGCACTATCTCTGGGTTAGCAGAGTATGTATCTTGAAGCATATGTAACCTGAGGTACCACTGTAGTGTCTTTAGCCATCTGTGCACACTGGGACAGGAGACAGGAATAGAAACCTAACCCATCTCCCAGTTAAAAGATGTGGAGCTGGCTATAAATACGATGAAAACACACAGCAAATTCTGTGTGTTTCAGCATAAAGTTTTTTTCTGTGTGGACACAAAGTAAACACTGCTTATGTTTTTTAATCTAGTTTATTTTCCAGTTAGAAGCAGAAGCTGGCTGTGCACTGTATCGATCGGCAACTTGAGATCACAATGCCTCATCTCTCTGGAACAGTTATCCCGCATGAGTCTTAGGGCAACTTTTTATAAAAACAACTAACAGTAGCTTTAAAAACAGTACAAAAACAACTAAAGATAGGTTTTTATTCTGTATTGTTTTTAAACCCAAGGCAGAGACCTTTATATCCAGCTGGAAAAGCTGATCAAAACAAAACTGTCTTCAATTCTTTTCGGAAAGAAAATATAGTGAAATAGCTCTAAGCACACAGTCTGAGCCTGGAGAAAGCAAGCCCAGGAGCGTCCTAGCTTGGTGAGTTCACGTGGTAAAAAAGAATAAACAGAGGAGGAAAGTGAACTTACTTCCTTCATTCCAGCTAGGACGTGACCTAGCTGATTCTAGCAATACAGTTCTGTGGTCTTAACCCCTTCATGCATTAACTAGCCCTAAGATTACTAGTTATGTTTGACTGCAACTTGCCACAAATCTCTTCTCAGGCAAATAAAACAATTGCATGCACAAATGAATAAGCCACCCAGAGTCCCATCTTGACTCAAAGGTTCTCAAAACTGTTCAGAATCCGAGACCAGGGGGAAGAGTCGGTGGAAGAAGATTGGAAGAAATTTAAAGACTATTTACAGAAATATTGTAAAATTAATGAATGATAGAATGATGTTGGATAGTAATTAAGCAGTTTCTAGCTGTAATGCTTTAAGAGAATGTGAAAAAAAGGGTTATAAATGGGTTAAAATCTAATGGTAAGGATTTGCTGAACCAATAAATCGAAGTGGAATACAAAAAAGGAAGGTACGAGGAGGTCCGGGAAACAAGCTAAAGGAAAATAAGTAACTGAAAATATGTGTGTTTTTAACTGTTTTTATTTTGTATTTTTCTCTTTTCTTTTTCATTTTTATTGTAATATTTTAAAAAACCTTAATAAATATCTTATAAAAAAAACACAAAGGTTCTCAAAACCGTCTCTTGTCTCAATCCTCCAGTCCTTGTGCTATGGGCACGATCCTGTTGTTGGTGCTGTTGGGAGTAGACATTATGCATTTGGGGGCAAAGTATCAGTAGTACAGTGGTACCTCGGGTTACAAAACCTCGGGTTACAAACACTTCGGGTTACAGACTCCGCTAACCCGGAAGTAGTACCTCGGGTTAAGAACTTTACCTCAGGATAAGAACAGAAATCACGCACCGGTGGCATGGTGGCAGCGGGAGGCCCCGTTAGCTAAAGTGGTACCTCGGGTTAAGAACGGTTTCAGGTTAAGGCTGGACCTCCGGAACGAATTAAGTTCATAACGAGAGGTACCACTGTATGCTGATACGCAGCTCTATTTCACAGTAACACCTGAGCTAGGAAAGGCACTGTATGGTCCAGAACATTGAAGGGATGGAGTTGTGAGAGCTGATAAACTGAGCTTGAACCCTGGGGAGGTGGAAACGTTGTGGGTGGGTGGATATTCTGTCTCTCTGATAAATTGTTTCTGCTGCATCTTCAAAACTTCCCTTCTCCAGTTTTTGCTGCATTCACTTTGCATTTCAGCTTTGAAATTTGGTTTCAAATGTACACCTCTGCGGAGTTACAGCACATCTAAAAAAATTAAACAATGGTTTTGCTTGGATTTGACTTTAAATCTTCCAAGCTGGCCACTGCCTCATGCATGCACTGACCACAAATATGCTTGTCAAAACATTGCTCCAAAGACAGTTTGGTAAATCAGAAAGGGTCCGATGAATTACTTCATCCTAAAGCACTAGAGGGCAGCACAGAATGATTTTTAAAAACTTAGTTATCTTGCCTCTTTTGCCTTAGCATTCTGATGGCTATCTGAAACACATTTTGGTGCTTGAATTAGGCTGTTTCTAAACTGAAACTGAAACCTGTACCTCCCATCAGTTTGTGGGAAATATTTCGTGCGCCCTGGGCCTAAACATGCAGCAGAATGGTGCGGAGCAAACTTCCATTGGTAAAATGGATTATGCCATTTCAGGCTGCAGGTGGGCATCATATTGTGGAATGCTCTGCCATAAAAAACACGAAACAAAAAATCAGTGCCACAGAGAAAGTCCTAGTTTTCCTATTTAACTGGGAAGTTGTTTTTTTTAAAAAAAACTTGTTCTGGGGAAATTTAAAGGGTAGGACTCTGGCACCACAATTATCTACACTGACAAGAAGTGATATATCAGTCACACTGTCACTGTTGACAACACCACAATCACCACTGGATACAATAGTTTCTGGACAAGGCAACCTCAGTTTCTTCAGCTGCAGGAAAGACTATAAAAGGAGACAGGTATTACAGTGGTGCCTCGCAAGACGAAAATAATTCGTTCCGCGAGTCTTTTCGTCTTGTGATGTTTTTCGTCTTGCGAAGCACGGTCCGTCGCAACTGCGCCTCTTCAAACGGCTTTAAAAAAAAAGCGCAAGACGTTTTCGTCTTGCGAGGCAAGCCCATAGGGAAATTCGTCTAGCGAAGCAACGCAAAACCGAAAAACCCTTTCGTCTAGCGAGTTTTTCGTCTTGCGAGGCATTCGTCTTGCGGGGCACCACTGTACTTGGCTGGTCAACTTTCTGCTCACCTGGCTAGTCCAGCTCGCACTCCCTTGCCCATCTCCCTTTGGCTGCAGCACCAACAACAGAGTAGTCTCTTCTTTGTTGTTTAGTTGTCTTAGTCGTGTTCGACTCTCCGTGACCCCATGGACCAGAGCATGCATAGGAAACTCTCAATTTCTTCTCATAGCTTCTCCTTTTTTAGTCCATGGAGGTTTCTTGGCAAAATACTGGAGTGGTTTGCCAGTTCCTTCTCCAGGTGGATCACATTTAGTCTAAACTCTCAGCTATGACCTGTCTGTCTTGGGTGGCCCTGCACGGCATCATAGCTCAGAGCTTCTCTGAGTTATTCGAGCCCCTTCGCCACGACAAGAAGGGGAGTCTCTTATTACCTCTTCCCTAAAGACAGAGGGTTGCCAGCATGAAGGCCAGAGGTGGCACGGCACCTATAAGCACCCACCTTGATGCTTGCGGAAGGTTCACATTTGAAGATCTGGCTAGAAACCAGGCTCCAGCATTCTTTGCTGGGCTAAATGTAGGCTGAGCACAAACCCCTTTCCAAAGTCAGTTCCACTTGTTTCTGGTCCGGACAGGAAGAGTACAGGCAACACTTTGCAATTGGTGGTACAAGTATAGTGATGGTGGTGGTGGCAGCGACGATGATGATGATGATTTTATATGCCACCCATCTGACTAGGTTGCCCCAGTCACTCTGGGTGGCTCCCAACAGAATATTAAAACCACAGTAAAACATCAAATGTTAAAAACTTCCTGATCCAGGGCTGCCTTCAGATGTCTTTTAAAAATCAAATAGTTGTTTATTTCCTTGACATCTGATGGGAGGGTATTCCACAAGCCAGATGCCACTACCGAGAAGGCCCTCTGCCTGGTTCCCTGTAACTTCACTTCTTGCAGTGAGAGAACCGCCAGAAGGCTCTAGGAGCTGGACCTCCGTGTCCAGGCTGAATGATGGGGGTAGAGAAGCTCCTTCAGAAATACACGTCCGAAGCTGTTTAGGGCTTTGAAGGTCAGCACCAATACTTTTAATTGTGCTTGGAAACATACTGGGAGCTGATGTGGGTCTTTTAGGACCAGTGTTATATGGTCTCAGTCACCAGTTTAGCTGCCACATTCTGGATTAGTTGTAGGTTCTGAGTCACTTTCAAAAGTAGCCCCACGTAGAGCGCATTGCAGTTGTCCAAGCGGGAGATAACCAGAACTTGCACCACTCTGGCAAGACAGTCTGCGGGCAGGTAGGGTCTCAGCCTGCGTACCAGATGGAGCTGGTAGACTGCTGCCCTGGACACAGAGTTCACCTGCGCCTCCATGGACAGCTGCAAGTCTAAAATGACCCCAAGGCTGCACACCTGGTTCTTTAGGGGCACAGTTCCTCATTCAGAACCAGGGAGTTCCTCAGACCTGTTCATCCTATCCTCCAGAAACTGTCTTGTCTTGTTGGGATTCAACCTCAATCCATTAACAGCCATCCATCCTTCAACCGCCTCCAGGCACTCACACAGGATGTTTGCTGCCTTCACTGGTTCCAAAAGGTTGCTAAACCTTTTCTGTTCAGGGTAGCGGTGGTATGAAGACACGCTTTGGCTTGGATGGGAAATCTCTGGGCAATAGAGGCTACTTTTCCAACCCCTCCTTTTGGAGGGTTTTTTCCTTTCAGAACTACGAGAGGGGCACTGTCCTTTCTCTTGCCAGGGCCCCCGCCTCATGATTGTGGGCTTGTGGAGGGCACTCTTTCTGTGTTTGGGGTCTACTAATTTTCTGTTTGTGTTGGAGGTGAGGGTTCATTTCTTCAGGGATGTTTTTCGCTTTGTTGACTGACTGACTTCCTCCTGGACTTGAAACAACATGCTGCTTGATGAGTCTTTTCTACAAATTACAGATGACCTTTAGCCTCAGTCATCACACTAGTGTTTCCTAACCACGACTCAGAAGTTGTCTCTGGTAAGTTATTCCTTTCTACTCTGTTTTGTTACAAAGAACTTCTACGTGCATTTGCTTATTTCCTTCTCCCTCCCAATCCATTCTCCTTTTGTGTCATGTCTTTTCAGACTGTAAGCTGGGGCACAGAGACTGTCTCTTTGTTATCAACATCCTCAGAAATTCTCTCTCTCTCTTAAGTTGTAAGTTGTCCTTTTCCAAAGATAACTCAGAAAGGGAGGTGTTTGTGGTCCCAGAGTCCATAACGGGACTGCAGTGTGGTTTGGGCAGGATGAAAGACCTTGACTTCCAGTCCCTCGATGCACAGGGCAGGAAAACAGCCCCCTGGCAATCTCACTATCCTGCAAAGAGCAACTTTTCAAAGCAACAAGAAGTTCATCCCTTCGTTCCAACTTCTTTTTGGAAGTGAAAATTGACAGCCAAATTTGTGTCTGGCTATCATGGAACCCCACACTATCTCTGTTGGTAAAGAGCCAATGAGAGACCTTCAATCTGCCATGAGAGCAGGTAAAGGTAAAGGTACCCCTGACTGTTAGGTCCAGTCGCGAACGGCTCTGGGGTTGCGGCACTCAGTTTGCTCTATAGGCCGAGGGAGCTGGCGTTTGTCCGCAGACAGTTTTTCCGGGTCATGTGGCCAGCATGACTAAGCGACTTCTGGCGAACCAGAGCAGCGCACGGAAACGCTGTTTACCTTCCCACCAGAGTGGTACCTATTTATCTACTTGCACTTTGACATGCTTTTGAACTGCTAGGTTGGCAGGAGCAGGGACCGAGCAATGGGAGCTCACCCTGTCGTGGGGATTTGAACCGCCGACCTTCTGATTGGCAAGCCCTAGGCTCAGTGGTTTAGACCACAGCGCCACCCATACCCCTTATGATAGCAGTTAGCATATGACAAAGTATTGTCCAGGTGTATTACTGTCCACAATGCTGCCATTCCTAGAGAGATCCTCTGTTGCCGCACATCTTAGCTGGCTTTGATCAGCAGCACTTGGCTTTCTTCCCAACCTGGTTATATGTCCATCAGACCAAGTCAGCACAGAGCAATGCTGTCCTTTCCCTCACTCCCCCTGAGCAGGCAAGAACACTGTGTTCTCAGCAGTCATTCTTTCCGTGGTATGAAAAAAATAAGGCAACATGTATACTCCTCACAAATATCCCCACAGGATTTAAAATCCAAATAATTCTGTGTGTTTTTATCTCTAAATGGGAGGAATGAACCTGCCCATACGAGAAGCTGAAAACTCTCAGTTGTGACCCGTTTTGTGTCTGCTCACTGTGTCTTTTTGTTTATTTGTTTTGTTTTGTTTTGTTTTTCTCCAGGTCATTTTAGTCGATCGTGTTTTGAAGGGGTGGACTGTCTCCCTCGGGGAACAATTATTCCTGAATTAGAAACAGAATTTTAAAAGCAATAGTTGGAGATACTCCGATAAAAACTTTTGAGATAGTCTTACAAAACTCAGCAGCAGTTCCCCTGCGACTCCTGCTCACAACCTATCAAATCCCACCCACCCCTTTCCCCTTTTTCAACTAAAAGAACCGTGAATGAGTTCCTCAGAAAAACAAGGCAAGGATGCCAACTGGAAATGTTTGCTTTGGGGGTGAGATGGGAGGCTGGCGTCAGTCAGGGCAACAGACATGCCAGCGGAATGTAATATTGAGAGGAAGCAGCAGGTCACTCAATCACTGGCAGAATGCCTGGAAGCAACTGGATGCCTTTAGTCTCTCCCCCCCCCCCCCCGCTGCCGCTTTTCTTTAATTGGTGGGTTGTAAATTTTTCTTGTTCTTAAACAGAACCCTATTACTCTGGGAGATGGAAAAGAAGAGATATGTCTCAGAAAGGCAAGAGTCTCTGTAGGGAGAGCATGCAGTACTATGCTTCATGATATTTCCATTTGAATGGCTAGTCCTAAACTTTGGCCAGATCTACACCAAAGTCTAGGGGACGCGGGTGGTGCTGTGGGTTAAACCACAGAGCCTAGGACTTGTAGACCAGAAGGTCAGTGGTTCGAATCTCCACGACGGGGTGTTTGGTCCCTGCTCCTGCCAACCTAGCAGTTCGAAAGCACATCAAAGTGCAAGTAGATAAATAGGTACCACTCCGGCGGGAAGGTAAACAGCGTTTCCGTGCGCTGCTCTGGTTCGCCAGAAGCGGCTTAGTCATGCTGGCTACATGATCCAGAAGCTGTACGCCGGCTCCCTCGGCCAATAAAGCGAGATGAGCGCCGCAACCCCAGAGTCGGCCATGACTGGACCTAATGGTCAGGGGTCCCTTTACCTTTACACCAAAGTCTTCAAGTGCTTTAACAGTAATTGGTCAGCCGTGGGATCTGTAGTTCCGAAAGGAAGGGTGGGGATCCACTAACAGATTTCTCAGCACCTTTCCCAAACCGTAATTCAAAGGATTCTTGGGGTGTGAGTTGTGCCAACTAAAGTGATAGAAACGAATTGATATTTCTGGGGTAGATCTGACTTTGCAGCTGCCAGAGATAGTGCTGGATTTTTATTATGGGCCTAACTGATGTAAATAAGCAAAGGATATGCCTATGGACAAATGAGATCGACAAAAGAATGATCACCTTTCTCTTAGGCTATCATAGAACCACAGGGTTCAGAGGGATCCCAAGGATGATCTAGTCCAACCCCATGCAATGCAGGAATCTCAACTACACCATCCATGACAGATGGCCATCTAACCTCTGCTTAAAAACTCCAATCTCCCAAGGGACACCGTTCCATTATCGAACAGCTCTTACTGTCAGAAAGTTCTTCCTTTCTTGGAAGTCGGAATCTCTTTTCTTGTAACTTGAAGTCATTGGTTTGAGTTTCTGCAGAGCAGGAGAAAACAAGCTTGATCCATCTTCCATGTCAGCCCTTCAGATATTTGAAGATGGCTAGCATCAGTCATCACTTTTCCAAGCGAAACGTATCCAGCTCCTTCAAGCGCTCCTCGTAAGGCTTGGTTTCCAGACCCTTGATCGTCTTGGTCGCCCTCCTCTGCACACATTCCAGCTTGTCAATATCCTTCTTAAATTGTGGTGCCCAGACCTGAACATGGTATTTCAGGTGTGGTCTGACCAAGGCAGAATAGAGTGATACTATTATTTCCTTCAATCTGCACACCATACTTCTGTTGATGCAGCCTAGAATAGCATTAGCTTTTTTGCTGCTGCATCACACTGTTGGCTCACATTCAGCTTGTGGTCTACTAAGACCCCTGGATCCTAATCACTTGTACTATTTGCCCCATCTTATATTTGCTCCTGATCATGATTCTTGTGATGAAGTTTTCCCCTTCCTGATTCACACACAGACAAATGTACATAGAAGATATATTCATTTGTGTTGCCAAAAGGTATTGCTTGCTTCCCAACAGGGAAACAAAATACGCAGGCAAGGAAACATTGTAGGACTTCTGACCATTTCTTATATTTATCCAGTATATTTAGAAGCTTTCTATTATTATTTTAGTAATAATAAACCACTCAAAAATTTTGAAATACCTACACAGTGTACAAGATAAAAACAACAAACAATATCCTCAGAACAAAAATCTGACATAAAACCAGTAAAGCAGTAGTATGAAAGATTATAAAAACAATGGTCCAATCTTATGGGTCAATGAAGAGCTTGAGCAAAAATATACTTCTTTATAAGGCACCTGAAGCAACTGATAGTTGCTGCGTCAAGTATGGCGGATTAGAGGGTATTTTATAGTATAGGGCAATAGCAGAAAATGTCTGTTTTCATATCACCACCCTGATATTTTGTAGGGTGTGGTGCCACAAGTAGAATTGCCACGACTAATCTAAGTGATCTTACAGGTCTGTGCAGAAGCAGGCAGTCTTTTCCGTCAACCTGGTCCTGATTTCTTCAGGGCTTTGCATGTTAGCAATGAGACCTTGAACATGACCTGCAGTTCCCTCAGCACATCCTGGTGCACCGCTGAACAATCTCAGCACACTGTTCTGCACAGTAGTGCCACCCGCCCCTAACTCGGACTGTCACCCTAGAAGCATACCCTGGCTGATGGTATTGAAAGTTGCTGAGAGGTCAGGTATAATTAACAAAGCAGTTTATACTGTAAGTTAACTATACAGTGAATTCTAAATGAGTGGCTGGCTTTTGGTCCTAGACAGCAGGAGACATGCCTAAAATTACAGTGGTGCCCCGCAAGACGAACGCCTCGCAAGACGGAAAACCCGCTAGACGAAAGGGTTTTCCGTTTTGGAGGCGCTTCGCAAAACGAATTTCCCTATGGGCTTGCTTCGCAAGACGACAGCCCATAGGGAAATCTCCGGGACAGCGGGGAAGCGCAGCGCGTCTTCCCCACTGTCCTCGGACCTCCTCCCCCGCCTGGCATCGGAACGAAGCTCCGATGCCGGGCGGGGGGGGGAATGCCTCCTCCCCCCGCCCGGCATCGGAACGAAGCTCCGATGCCGGGCGGGGGGGGACGCCTCCTCCCCCCGCCCGGCATCGGAACGAAGCTCCGATGCCGGGCGGGGGGGGGAACGCCTCCTCCCACCGCCCAGCTTCGGATGGCTTTCCTGAAGACTTGGGGTGGGAGGAGGGTTTTCCTTCCCACCGCCAACATTCAGAATGCTATTCTGAATGTTGGCGGTGCAGAGGAAAAACCCTCCTCCCACGCAAGCCCCGGGAACAGAGGGAAAGCGCTGCGCGCCTTCCCCTCTGTTCCCGTACCTGTCCTGAAGGCTTGCGGTGGGGAGAAAAGCCCTTCTCCGCACCGCCAGCCTGGCAAGCGGTTTCCCTAGGAACGCATTAATTGATTTTCAATGCATTCCTATGGGAAACCGTGCTTCGCAAGACGAAAAACTCGCAAGAAGAAAAAACTTGCGGAACCAATTAATTTCGTCTTGCGAGGCACCACTGTATTTGCAAAATTTTCATTTGTGAGGGGAATCGTCTAACATTTTGCATTTACCAACACAAAATACTCCTATGTATTTGCAGAAACTAACTTCTAGCAAGGACCTGATCTCAGACAAACCCACCACAGGGAAAAAATGCATTCCTGCTTGCTATGAAAAAAGGAAGGGAAAAGTATGGCGATTCCAAGAACTACAGAAGTAGGAAAAGTGTACTAAACTGGAGGGGAAACAGCAGATCTTTAGGCCCCCAAGGATTCCTAATGTTCAAACACTGGAGAGCCAGTGTGGTGTAGTGGTTAAGAGCGGTAGTCTCGTAATCTGGGGAACCAGGTTCGCGTCTCCGCTCCTCCACATGCAGCTGCTGGGTGACCTTGGGCCAGTCACACTTCTTTGAAGTCTCTCAGCCCCACTCACCTCACAGAGTGTTTGTTGTGGGGGAGGAAGGGAAAGGAGAATGTTAGCCGCTTTGAGACTCCTGAAGGAGAGTGAAAGGTGGGATATCAAATCCAAACTCTTCTTCTTCTTCTTCTTCTTCTTCTTCTTCTTCTTCTTCTTCTCACCAATCATAGCTCCGACTTCACCCGTTGGCTAAATATACAGGCGGGCAGGATCAAGCAGTCTGGTTCATTTCACGGGTGGTGATTAGAAGGTACCTGCACATTTTGCTTCGTAACTTTCTAGGATGAGTAGAGACTTACTGTATTTTTCGTTCCATAAGATACACTTTTTTCTTCCTAAAAAGTAAGGGCAAATGTCTATGCGTCTTATGGAGCGAATGTGTGATCCCTGGAGCCGAATTGCCCAGGGGCAAAAAGCAGATCATGCTTTTTATTTTGAAAGAGGGAAGTGGGTGTTGAAACAAAGCCGCCAATCGGCAAGCGATCGGGAGGGAGATAAGGGGCGCTAGAGATAAAGGAGGCTGCCTGGGAGGGGGGAGGTAAAGAGCAAACTTGCAAGGAGAGGAGACAGGAAGACTAAAGCAATGAGGATAGAAATTAGGAGAAAAGGTGAAGCAAAAAACTGCTCCAGCTAAGGAAAAGACACTAAGACAAACAAGAGGGAAGGGGGTGTTGAAAGGAAGTAGCTAATCGGCAACTGATCGGGGAGAGAGATAAGGGACGCTAGAGGTAAAGGAGGCTGCCTGGGAGGGGGGAGGTAAAAGCCCATGGATCCTCAGGGTTTTTGCATTGGGCTACCCCAAACTCACCGTCAAATCACATGTCTGTGGCCACAGCATGAACCATAAAATTCATACATCCACTGTTTCGTTCAGAATATTTTTTTTCTTGTTTTCCTCCTCTAAAAACTAGGTGCGTCTTATGGTCAGGTGCGTCTCATGGAGCGAAAAATACGGTACTTTAAGGGAGAAGAAGTATTAGCTCAGTACTTAGAATCCCTGCCTGGAGGCACCAATGAAGGCTAGGTTAGCAGCTGCCATCCTACACCTTCTGCTGTGCCATCACACATTATTCTGAACACCTATATAACACTGCTATTTGCTTACTATGCATTGGCACAACACTGATGATACACACACACATATCTTGGAGCTTTTCACTAGAAAGGAATAAACTGCACTTGCTGCTTATGAAATGGGAGGGCTGCTGGCCACACTCAATATATATTGGGTAGGGAAAGACTCGTTTCGTACCTCGTTTTACCAGCCATATTCCATTCCAAGTGAATTCTCTTATAATCCTGCCTGTATATGCTTTCTAAGTCTCCAAATAGCTTTAAAAACCACCAGTGAGAGACCACCAACTTCATATTCTAGCAACTCTCAGTGTACATTTTAGGCAATGCTACAGGCTACATTAATCCTAATACTGGAGAAAATATTTTTATTAATACTATATGTTGTCTTCTCATATTCTTTATATTATCAGTCTGCTGATTTTTATAAATGTAGTTTTATGGAAATGCTTTTTTTAAGGATAGAAATTGGGACTGACGTATGCATGCCAAATTGTGTGGGGGTTTTTATGTTATCTCAATATTTCTTAATAAAATTGTTCCTGTAGGACTAACTCATTGCTTCTTCCATATGAACGATTTTCACTATGTGCATTTACACATTGCAAAATACATACAAAATAAACTTCAAATATATCTCTTGCAAGCAAATGAATAAAATCGAAATGCTTAGGCTGCCTTATGGTTAATTGTGGCACCATAATTAAAATGAAGGCCATAATACAAGATCAAGTCTCAGCTTCATTTTCATGGCCAAGCTATGTACCCACTGGGCTTGTTCTGTCTTTGCTCCTTAACATTTACCGGTAGTTTTGCTTTTGCTTTTTAAATGCATCTGAAAAAGCTGGTTGCAGATGGAAGTGGAGGACTCAAAACATCAGGTTGGTAAAAGCTGTTCTAGGATATGAAACTGTTAGGAGAGATCAACAAGGTCCTTGGTCTGCGGTGCTACTAGAATAAGAATGACTTCCAGTTCTAGTCCATTTTCCCCATTCCCTTCCATTCTGGAGAGGTTGTTGCAGGGAATAGCTTTTCTTGGATTATGTAGCACCATCCACAACAATATGCCGGAATCCCTGGAAGCCCAAACCCAAGAATGGGGCAAGTACTCTTTGATGAGAGAACCCATGCAGAGATTTAACATGGCAAAACATGCAGCAAAGAAAAGCATGGAAATATAGGCTGTAAAACCTTTAAAATGTGCCTTTTCCAGTGAATCCTAAAGTATCCCACTTCCCTAGCACACAGGCCACATGCTTGGTAACTTATAAAAAGGTTTACTTGCAAAATTCTTCAAAGGTCAGATTGATGTGTTTTTCCATACAGCAGTTTAAACAACTTGCACGGGCAATAAAATGTTGCTTGGTTAAAAATGGGAAGAGTTCCTAAACTACAGTGGTACCTCGGGATGCGAACGGGATCCATTCCAGAGCCCCGTTCGCATCCAGAAGCAAACATAACTAGCGATGGCACGTCTGCGCACACACACGTTGCTTTTTGCCGCTTCTGCGCATGCACGTTGTTGGGAAACTGTGTACGTGCAGCTACTCACACAGAGTCAATTAAGGTTTGGCAGACAGAAGGCAATCTGAAGGAGTAAGTCTGCCTGGTGATAACAGAGACATGAAGACCACTCCCTGATTGGTCAAGCTCTCTCAAGGGAGTGGTAATTAATGGCCTACTAACTGGAATGTGTTAGTTCAGTAGTTCGGAGGTTTAGAGTTCTGTGTCAGTGTAGGAGTTGTGCTTCTGAAATTTTTGTTGCTCCAGTTTGGCATCATAGTTTCAAATATTGGAATATCCTGTTATATGGTTTGTGGTGCCCCAAAGTATATGTTGGGGTAGGCACCCACAGTTACTTATTTTTTCTTTCTGCATGGTTTGTCTGCTTTTGGTGTGCATAGTTGCCATTAGTTGTGCACTGGCATCCCATAAGCCAGGTATCTTCAACCTTTTCAGACCCAGGAAGCACTTTTAACCCAAACATGCATTTGGGCACCCAGATCTTCATCTTTCACCTTATATTTGAATGGTGAGGGTGCTCCTGGTGTGATCCACTTTGGATCAGGCTGTGACCCACAAGTTGAAGACCAGTGTCATAGAAGACAACTGCCCATTTGTTTAGATGTATGATTTGTCCTGGTTCAAAGCACATTTTGGGGTGGGCACCCCCCAGTAACTCCCCCCCTACATATATTGGCTATTGTTTGTTGTGTGAAAACCTCGGCTGTGCCCTATGCTCACAGAAAGTTTTGGTCTAGGAAGGCTGCATTGGCATCTTATAAAGGAAATTCTTCCCTTTGCACGTGTGATTTGTCCTGGCCTGAAACAAAGTTTGCTGTGGGCACCCTCAATAAATTATTGTTTTTAATGATATTATGGTGTCCTGTTGCATTTGTGATCATTTCAGAAGCGTGATCATTTTGACTGAGGAACTTTGTTGTGCTTGAAGGTGATGAGTTCCCCAATTGCAGGTATGCATGATATAGGATAGGGATGCGGGTGGCGCTGTGGGTTAAACCACAGAGGCTAGGGCTTGCCGATCAGAAGGTCGGCGGTTCGAATCCCCGCGACGGGGTGAGCTCCCGTTGCTCGGTCCCATCTCCTGCCAACCTAGCAGTTCGAAAGTACGTCAAAGTCAAGTAGATAAATAGGTACCTCTCCAGCGGGAAGGTAAACGGCATTTCCATGCGCTGCTCTGGTTCGCCAGAAGTGACTTAGTCATGCTGGCCACATGACCAGGAAGCTGTACGCCGGCTCCCTTGGCCAGTAAAGCGAGATGAGCGCCGCAACCCCAGAGTTGGTCACGACTGGACCTAATGGTCAGGGGTCCCTTTACCTTTATGACATGGGATAGCCCAATTAACTCATACAACTTGGAGCCCAAACACTGCAAACCCAGAAGTAAGTGTTCTGGTTTGCAAACTTTTTACGGAAGCTGAACATGCTCCGTTTTGAGTGTTACGCTTCTGCTTTGAGTGCCACACTTGCGTTTTGAGTGTTACACTGAGGTCTGTCTTTGCTATTTTGTGGTTTTGTGGCTGTGTGTGTGTGTGACTGTGTGGAACCCAGTTCAGCTACTGATTTTGTGACTGCAGTACATTTTTGTTTTGTTTTGTTTTTATTATACATTTTTATTAGTTTTTACATACATTTTCCAAACAGAACAGAACATCTCCTCTCATCCTATACAACATTTTGGCTATAAGCCTGAGACTTCCATCAGCCACGTCTAATGATTTTCAAACCTCATGACTGCAGTACATTGTTTATTGCTTTCATTTGACGGATCAATGTTCTCCTTCGATAGTAAAAATCATGTTAAATTGCTGTTTTAGGGGTTGTTTTTAAAAGTCCGGAACGGATGAATCCCTTTTGCATTCCTTTCTATGGGAAAGCACGCCTCGGTTTTGGAACGCTTTGGTTTTGGAACGGATTACGTTTGAGAACCAAGGTGCGGCTGTCAAATACCCCCTCCCCCCTATCACAGCCCACCCCCCAGTTTGCAGCCCACCCTGGGCGACAGCGGGACGACCCCGGCCATCTGCCATTCCTTCTTATCAGCCCTTGGACCTTTAAAAATGGAGATGATTCGGCGGTGGCGGGGCGGGAATCGCAGGGAGCGGGGAGGCGCCTGCCTTTAATCGGCGCGATGCAATAACATGAGCACAAAGCGGGCGAGAGACGGGCAGCGCAGCTGTTCGGGCAGCGCTTCGGGCACCGGCCGGGCAGCGCGGGCGCGGCGGGAGGCGGGCGCGGCGGGCGGGCGGGCGGGCGTCCCGCTGGCAAGAGGCCGCCGGCGCGCCGACTGATCCCGCCCGAGGGGCTCCTGTGTCAACGGCGGCTAAGCAAACACAGATGGGTCTCTCCGCCGCGGCGCGCATTCCGCAGCGAGGCTGGCGGCGCGGCGGGGACTCCAGATGACGCGCTGATCCGGCTCGGGCTCGGGCACAGCCCGGCTGGCCAGGGCAGCGGCAGCAGCAGCGTCGGCGGGCAGAGCGCGAGGCCGGGCGCGGAGAGGCCATGAGGAACCTGCCGCTGGCCGGCGACGAGGAGCGCTGGGGCCGCCTCTGCCTCAAGGAGCTCCGCGGCATCCAGAAGCTCCACAGGAAGCGGAGCAAAGAGCCCGCCAAGCAGCGCCTCAGCGGCGGCGGACGGAGCTCCCGCGCGGCCTCGGCGGGCGCTCCGGACGGGGCCCCCGAAGGCGGCGGCGGCGGCGGCGAGGCGGGCGCTGAGGCGAGGAAAGGCGCCTTCCCCGCGGGGCTGCTGGCGCCTCACCCGCGCCCGTCGAGGAAAGACGTCGAGGGGCCGCTCCGTCTGGGGGGCGGCCAGGCTTTCTCCGACCCCAGCTTGCCGCCCAGCCGGGTTATGGCGTGCCGGCCGCTCGAGAGCCCCTTCCCGCCCGTTTCGCGCGTCCCGACTTACGGCGGCGGCGAGGCGTCCCTGTCTCCCGGGCGGCGGGCGGGCGAGGCGGCGGGAGCGTCCCCGGAGATCCGCGCCATCCAGCAGACCAGGCGGCTGCTGGCCAACGCCCGCGAGAGGACCCGCGTGCACACCATCAGCGCCGCCTTCGAGGCTCTGAGGAAACAGGTAAGCGGCAGGGACCCCCCTCGGGATGCTGCCGCCCGGGCTGAGAAGGAGCCGGCGCTCTGCGTATGCTCAGAGGAACGCTCTCCTCTGTGCGCCTTTCAAGCCGTAGCATTAAAACCAGGGTCCAGGGAGCCCTGAAATTGGAAGGGGGGGGGGCAAAAACGAGAAATCCCATGCCACTAACTAAGATAGAGCGCTTTGGCGTGACAACCCCATAAGGTCCTTGCTTATTTCAGTAGCTCTGGGTCAGGAGGATTTCTTGGGAGGCTGTACACCTTGGGTCAGAGCTCTCTTCCCACCCCTGCAGGGTGGGATCCAAATCCTGACCCCTCTGCTAGGGTCCTGGTAAACTCAGGTTGGACCCTACAGCGCATAGGAGTCAACTCCTAGGGGCTGAGGCCCTTCTGGTCTCCCCAGTAAAATATTTGAGGGGGCCTCCCCCCAAAAAAGTTGCCATTCATATGGTGTCGATGCACCACGTCGCGTGATTATGTGGGGTAGGACTTACTTACTCAACTTAGCACCCCTGTTATTCAACTTAGCACCCCTTATTCAACTTAGCACCCCTGTTACGGCAAATGCCAGGCTGTGCTCAAATCAGTCCTACTTCCATAATTGGTTCTTCTTTAAAAGAGATGTAAGAGTGAAATGCTTGCACTTTTCATCATTGGCTACCCAAAGAAGCAGATTACTTGTTGGTGACCTTTACAACACGCAGCGTCGCCCAAGGGCCATTCAACGCTTTGCTCACGAGATGTTGGTCTTAATTCTTAATCTGATTATTGGGTTGCAGGGAAGGGGCTGTTTTGCTTGGGTAGAAAGCTCCGAAAGAACGTTGGGTTCTCTCCTAGGATGCTTAAACAATGAATGGTATGTGGCTCTCGGCTTGACACCGTGATTTGCGTTGACCTGTAATTGCCTCCCCCCCCCCCCATTCCATGCCAAAAAACTCAACTTGGATGAAGCATTGCTATTATCAAAAGTTCACACGGGTCTCATGCTAGGTGAAAATTATATCTTCCTGTTAATCAAATACACTTTCCTGTCAGTTGGCCAGCTCTGTGCTCATAACATGTTTTCCAAGGTTGGGTGTGTGTGTGTGAGAGGGGGGGGGGGTAAGTTCTGAAATCCAAGTTGTATTTGTTAAAAATCCTGTCTCCCCCTTGGATTTTGTGTGTGTGTGTGTAGGTGTGTGTTTGGATTTGAGTTTGGATTTGATATCCCGCTTTACCACTACCCTAAGGAGTCTCAAAGCATCTAACATTCTCCTTTCCCTTCCTCCCCCACAACAAACACTCTGTGAGGTGAGTGGGGCTGAGAGACTTCAGAGAAGTGTGACTAACCCAAGGTCACCCAGCAGCTGCATGTGGAGGAGCGGGGAAGCGAACCTGGTTCACCAGATTACGAGTCCACCACTCTTAACCACTACACCACACTGGCTCCAACATGGTGCCCCCCAGGATATTATTAGCCTCATCCACTCCAGCCAATATGGCCAATGGTCAGGGATGATGGGAGATCATAGAATCACAGAATTGTAGAGTTGGAAGGGGCTCCAAGGGTCATCTAGTCCAACCCCCTGCAAAGCAGGAATCTCAGCCAAAGTGTCCAAGACAGATGGCCACCTGACCTCTGCTTGAAAACCTCCAAGGAAGGAGAGACCACAACCTTCTTTTGGAGACCGTTTCACCTTGGAACAGGTCTTACTGTCAGAAAGTTCTTCCTGATGTTTCTTCAGAATCTCCTTTATTGTAACTTGAAGCCATCCTACCCTCCAGAGCAGGAGAAAACAAGCTTGTTCCCTCTGCTTGTCTCCCACACAATTTTAGAAAGTATTGTTGCACTTCTTTGGACACCAGCTCCTACCAGCCCTCGCAGACAATGGCCAAGGCTTAATATTAGTATCTGTATTGGTCATTAATTGCATTTTTGCGACTTGTGCCACAAAAGCAGAGCTCGTGTGGACATTAAAAACCTGGTAATTTGGACTATAGCTCCTGTACTGTGCTAGAGTTGATGGGGAAGTTTAGTTCAAAACAGCCACACTCCCCGGGGCTGACGGGAGTTTTATTTATTTATAAAAATATTGATGTACCACCATGTGATAAGAAATATCACAGTGGTGTACAATATAGAAACAGAAAACCAGACAATAGCATAAATAATAAGATAGAAACACAAGTTAAAAGCAAAGAAAAAATAAATGTAAGACTGATCTGCATACACTGAATTTCAGTCAAATTCTCTGTTTATAAGAGCCTCTTGACCCCAGAAAACAGATTTCCATTCCCTCTTGGTTGGGATCCTCAAGTTAAAATGAAGATCCTAAATGAGAAAGAGGCTTTCCCACACTTTGGATAGCATTTGAAGTGGTACTTACTGCCTGGTCAAAGACCACAAATGTCATGTCCAGTCACCACATTAAGTTATTAAAATCCAAACATGACCAAAAGGGATGCTGTGATCCACATTTACTGCTATTCTGCCTTGGTCAGACCCCAGCTGGAGTCATGTGCACAGTTCTGGGCACCACAATCCAAGAAGGATATTCACAAGCTAGAGCATGTGCAAAGATGATCAAGGGTGTGGGAACCAAGCCTTATGAGGAACAGTTGAAGGAGTTGGGTATGTTTAGCTTGATAAAGAGGAGACTGAAAGGAGATGTGAGAGCCATCTTCAAATATCTAAAGGGCTGCCAAATGGAAGATGGAGTAAGCTTGTTCCGTCTTGCTCTGAAGGATAGAACCCAAGCCAATGGATTCAAGTTACAAGAAAGGAGATTTGACTAAACACCAGAAAGAACTTTCTGGCAGCAAGAGCTGTTCAACAGTGCAATGGACTCCCTCGGGAGGTGATGGACTCTCCCTCCTTTGAGGTTTTTAAGCAGAGGTTGGATGGCCACATGTCATGGATGATTTAGTTGAGATTCCTGCAAGGAATGACCCTCAGGGTCCCTTCCAACTCTACAGTTCTCTGATTCTATTTTTCTGCTTCTCAGCAGATAGGTAAAAGCATAACTGCTGAGGATGAGGAACATTTGTATTGACTTTTTCTGTCAATATACTTTAGCTGTTGCCTAACACTGACTGCAAGAATGAGAATTCATGTGCCATTGAAAAGCAGGATCTCTGATGGGACATTGTATTATGCTTGCTAATAATAATAATAATAATAATAATAATAATAATTTATTATTTGTACCCCGCCCATCTGGCTGGGTTTCCCCAGCCACTCTGGGCGGCTTCCAACAAAGTTGAAAGATACACTAAAATGTCACATATTAAAAACTTCCCTGAACAGGGCTGCCTTCAGATGTCTTCTGAATGTCAGGTAGATGTTTATCGCTTTCACATCTGGTGGGAGGGCGTTCCACAGGGAGGGCGCCACTACCGAGAAGGCCCTCTGCCTGGTTCCCTGTAACTTGGCCTCTCGCAGTGAGGGAACCACCAGAAGGCCCTCGGAGCTGGACCTCAGTGTCCGGGCAGAACGATGGGGGTGGAGACGCTCCTATGGGCATCAGTGAACACTCATTGAACAATTGAACACTCAAATGACTTCTCTTGCTATCTCATCACCCGTAGGAGGAAGTGGCTTGATAAATTGCCTTCAGCACTGGGACTTTCGGAGCACCTGATTCTGAAGCATTTTTGAAGCTCTGAAATTATGATCCTGTACCTTGGTGGAGATTTCTGGAATTAAGCTTCATTCAAGGCAAGGATGGGGAACCTGTGGCCTCCTGGTGTCATTGGACTACAGTACCCATCATCTTTGGTCACACAGGCTGGGGTTGATGGGAATTGGATGTCCAATGCCTGGAGAGCTGCAGGTTTCTCACCCTCCATGTAAACCATATTTGAGCTTCCAAAGAAAGACCCAGCCACAAGCCTAAACAAGAAATAAATCCCAAGGCAAAACTGGTATCCTTTGTTCCTATTTAAGACACAATATCACATAGTAAACTTTTCTGAATGAACACTGTCTGAGAGAGTAGCGTGAATCCAGCTCATAAAGGTCACCAAGTTGTCCTGAAGTTTAACCTGCTGGTCTTAGACCCATACTCTTGAAAAAGGTATACCTGCTTCCTGTGAACCTCAAAAAGACTTAAGTTCCTCCTCCCTATCTCTCTCCCTGTCTCCCTCCCTTCTTATTTTAAATTGTCTGAAAGCAGTGAGCCTTTGCGGGGTGGGGGGCAGGGAATTGCTGTTTAGTGGGGTTTTTTTGCAAAGTCTTTTGCAAACTTTGGTCATATGTTATGCTTGGCTCTGTGTGAAGTGTGGATACAAATATATATGTGGATATATATTGGAAGGAAGTGTAAGGAAAGAAGAGCCAAGAACATTATCATTCTGTCTGTAGTCAGTACCTATACTGTGGTGTATAGGCTTTGGCAAAGACAAACTTCAGCAGTGAAGAACAGCAAATTCTTCCAGGGAAAGAACCCCGCTGCAACTGAATGTTGCAAATTTCCCTAGTATATCAGTAGATGAATGCTCATTCAGACAGCAGGCTTGCCTGTTCCCTCTACTTTATCTGCTTTTATCTGCTTGGACATGGTACATGCACAATCATTTTGCTAAGAAGACTGATTGGTTGTCATGAAGATGATTACTGCTTGAATGCTTCTCCCTAAGTCAGTGGTTGAGGGACATGGGTGGCACTGTGGTCTAAACCACAGAGCCTAGGGCTTGCCGGTCAGAAGGTTGGCGGTTCGAATCCCCACGACAGGGTGAGCTCCTGTTGCTTGGTCTCTTCTCCTGCCAATCTAGCAGTTCGAAAGCACATCAAAGTGCAAGTAGATAAATAGGTACCACTCTGGCAGGAAGGTAAACAGTGTTTCCATGCACTGCTCTAGTTCGCCAGAAGCAGCTTAGTCATGCTGGCCGCATGACCCAGAAGCTGTACACCGGCTCCCTCGGCCAATAAAGCGAGATGAGCGCCGCAATCCCAGAGTCATCTGCGACTGGACCTAATGGTCAGGGGTCCCTTTACCTTTTACAGAATGAACATTCTGGAAATAGTTGCAGATGTGCCCCAGCAGTTTGGCAATACCGTAGGCACTAGCTTTTTAGTGCCAGCCACAGCCGACTTCTCTTTATTCAGATTGAAGCATTCTGAAAAGCTGCAAAAACTGCATGGCAAAAACTGACTTAGCAACACTATGCTATGGTGGTTTCAATCTTTACTTGAAAGTTGGTTCCAGAAGATTGACATGGACTGTTGGTCTGGGGACTTTTGCCCACCATCCTAAGTATTAAATTAAAGATGAGGAACCTTTGTGGCCCAGCAGGCCAAATCTTTGTCTTCCTCTGTAGACTAATTCTGACAACTTTGTGTTATCAGCTATCACAATGACATCAGGTGATGATTGGCAGGTGGGTGGACGTGCCCATCTGGCAAAGTTGGCCAGCATGGGTGGGCTAGATAGCAACCAAGCAGGATAGACCCCCCCCACACACACACATCAGTTGATTCTCAGTGCTGGGATGACTGGAAAGCCTACCCCCACAACAAGGAGGTTCTGTGCTTTGTGTGAATGGGAGATGAGGGGCAAGTGAGTGCAGCCCCACACTTGCTCTCACACAACTGTTTTTTTGTGTGACAGGAGAATGACTGAAGGAGGTTAGTTGTGGGAAGGGGCCGATGTTGCCTTTGAAGGCGGCCCCTGTCCAACAAGGAGACATATTGGGGAAGATCTGGCTTGGCTACAGCCCCCATAACATCTAAGTAGAGCCATCATTTAGTTCTATTTTGCAAAGGTTGAAGCACATCTTACTTGTTGTTGTGTAATATGGCAGATGTTCACCTTCAGCCACATCAGAATTAAGGTTTTGTTGCATAAACAGAAAAAGCAGTTAAACAACCTAATATAGTAAGTAGAATGGCTGCTTTATCTCAGTTTAGTAACATTTCAATGTTTTAATCACATCAAGGACTTTATAAACAACCCTGGGTATAAACCTTGCGAAAAACCAAGAACAATGAGCTAAACAGGAATCTTGGCTTGTTACAACAGTAATTAATACCCTACTGACTTAAGTACAGCTTTTGATGTGCTAAATGGTTTGTGGTCTAGCTATTTTCTTGGAAGTATTTACATGTGCATGGATGTTGCTTTGCTGTATTCATAACTGAGCACAAATTACCTGTCCTTTCTACTACTGTTTCTGTAGCTTCAAATCTTGCATATTCTTTCAACAGTTTAATATACCTCTTACCTATTTTGACTCTGCAGAGCCAATTCTGAAGTTGCTAGAAGATTGCCCTCCAAATGTTGTTGAGCAGCAGCTGCCCTGGGACCTTGCTAGCTTGGCCAGTGTTTGGGAATAATGGGAGTTGTGGTCAGACAACATCCTAAGAGCCACAGGTTCCCTGCTCTGCATAAGAGAGGCTCTCCAGAAAGAGCAGAAGAGCAGCATGGGATTTTGATGTTGTGACTGGTTTTTTTTTCTGTGACAACCTGTTGTTGCTGTTGTTGTTTAGTCGTGTCCGACTCTTCGTTACCCCATGGACCAGAGCACGCCAGGCACTTCTGTCTTCCACTGGCTCCCGCAGTTTGGTCAAACTCATGCTGGTAGCTTCGAGAACACTGTCCAACCATCTCGTCCTCTGTCGTCCCCTTCTCCTTGTGCCCTCCATCTTTCCCAACATCAGGGTCTTTTCCAGGGAGTCTTCTCTTCTCATGAGGTGGCCAAAGTCTTGGAGCCTCAGCTTCAGGATCTGTCCTTCCAGTGAGCACTCAGGGCTGATTTCCTTAAGAATGGATAGGTTGGATCTTCTTGCAGTCCATGGGACTCTCAAGAGTCTCCTCCAGCACCATAATTCAAAAGCATCAATTCTTTGGTGATCAGCCTTCTTTATGGTCCAGCTCTCACTTCCATACATCACTACTGGGGAAACCATAGCTTTAACTATACGGACCTTTGTTGGCAAGGTGATTTCTCTGCTTTTTAAGATGCTGTCTAGGTTTGTCATTGCTTTTCTCCCAAGAAGCAGGCGGCTTTTAATTTCGTGGCTGCTGTCACCATCTGCAGTGATCATGGAGCCCAAGAAAGTAAAATCTCTCACTGCCTCCATTTCTTCCCCTTCTATTTGCCAGGAGGTGATGGGACCAGTGGCCATGATCTTACTTACCAATTAAAGCAGATTATGATAAAATTTCCACAAAACTCTAGCCCTGTCTCCTTGTCCACTCCTGTCAAGCTATTTTCTCCATCCCTTGCAGCAGAAGGAATATTCCATACAGTTCGATAAACTGTTCAAGCTGCTAACTGGAAAGGAGATACTAACCAAATTTACGCATCATGGAAAGTCATAAACAAGGGATGGGGACCCTTCTTCAGCCTGGGGAGGTCACATTCCCTTCTGTGCAATCTTCGCAGGACATGGGCCAGCGGTGGACAGAGTCACCAAGCGCACATTTTACTTTTGTCCAATGGGCAAGTGTCCACATCTGCTGACACTCCCCTCTCTATCTTCCATCTAGAGGAGCAAGAGCAGTATCAGAGCTCAAGAGCAGGGGGAGAAGCAGAGCCTGTGAGAGGTGTGGTGTGGGAAGAGTTCCAAGTGCCATATAAAGATAAACTGGGGGGAGGTAGTTTTGGCCCCTGGATTTGAGGTTCTCCATCCCTGCCAAAAACCATGGCTTACTGTGAACATGGCTTACAGTGCGCGACTGCGTGCTGCTGAACTCCTCATGTTTTGCTTGGACTTCAAGCCAGGAGCAACAAACCATAAGTCTAAGCTTACCATCATATGCAAACAAATCTTCATGGTTTGTTTCTCTCCAGATAAACCAAGATTTGTGTTGGAAGCCAAGATTTGTTTTGGAAGACTTCATTTGCAGAACAACAACGTTATTTGTTTTGAGGACATTGCTGCATGCTTCCCCCCCCCACCCCTTTGAGTATTTTCAGCATACCTACTTTGTGGGTTCCTTCAAATTTTTAGATATGGTGAATTTCCTGCACAGATAACATGTCTATGTAGGGGGGGAAATGCAAACCATGTGTTTCAAATCTTCTGTAAGAAACTCATGTAGAGTAAGCTTCAAAGACTTGATTTAATTCATCTCCAAAGGAGGAAATTCGGAGAGCTGAACTAGATGTTACTTATTCAGATATGTAACTCACCCTGAAAAAGCTTCCCCACCCACCCAAAAAACAATCAGTAGCAGACCAGTATGGAACAGAGAAGCTTTGGCAGCAGGGAATGCTTAATTCTTCCCCTGTGGTCACTCTCCCACTTGATATACCATTGTCCAACCTACGTCTTCCCCACAGGGTTCCAGATGTGTGTCTGCCCTCCCATACATTCATCTGGGCCCCTGGAGGGGGAAATTACTTTCAAAGGAAACCTGCAGTAAAAAACCAACACCCACCAGGTAGGAACAGGTTAAGTATCTCTTCACTGCTCTGAATTACTCCCTCCCAGTATAAAGAAAAACTCACAAGAAAAAGTAATAATAATTACTTTTTATGCTAGAGGAGCAGAACCAAGTTATCTGTGACACAGTTGGTCAGTTAGTTAAGTATTTTTTATTTATTTACTTGATGTGGGGGGACAGCTGCTCCCCCCAGTTACGCCCATGTACCAGTTTCCCTCCTCCCTGGTCCTTTTACATTCACTTCTTCCTCCTGTAGCATCTTTCATATTCATTCCCAGTTTATGAATTCATTTGTTGTTAATAAATACTAACCTTGGATCTCACTTTCTAATCTCCTTCAACACCTCCTTTGGTCCTCCTTTCCGGGGGATGCTAGCATCTAAAATGCACATGTGAAGCATTCATTGCAAGAGCTGTCGAACTCTGTGATGTCTTGCACTCTGTGGCAGCTTTGGCAATTGGTACAGTTGTGCCAGTTAACAGTCTTAAGAGTAAGGGCAGCAGGGATGTTATGTTGTGCCACTGTCTGCCTCAGAGTACTAGCCAGTCTGTAAATGCCAGTCAAATCTATGTAAGATGTTTTTGCGACTTAAGTATCGTCTACCTGCATGGTATTTTTAATCTGCAACTGCAAGTACACTAAGTAAGTTATTTGTTCTTTAAACTTTAAAGGAGACTGTGTTGCATGGTTTTTATAGGAGGAGAAAAGAGAACTAATTGAAGGGTCAAAGGACCCAGGGCTGTCTTCCTCTGCAAATGGGAACTAGAGTCTGATTCCCACACTTTCTGCCCCTCTGAACATCTTTCCCCAAGACACCTTTACTCAGCATGCAAGTAGTTGCTTGTGTTGACACTGGACATGGGTTAGGAGTTGGGACAGGCAAGTGAGGAGGCTCTGGGCAGGCTTTGGCACTGAGGCCCACTGTCCACTGTTTGAGAAACACAAATGTACCCAGCAATCCTCCAAGTGGCAGTTAATCTGTGATAGTCACTCTTGTTAAGGGTGCAGTTGTGTACGTTCAAGATTTTGCCTTTTATGTACAGAGCAAAGGTGGTCATTTGTATCAGTCCATCATTATAGGCCAATGGAGACTTGGAATTCCTTCAGAACAAGCTGGTGGGAATACAAGACCAAGCTCAGGACAGTTATGAGGGTCAGGCAGGCAAGCCTTGATGAACTCTGAAGAGGCACGAAGAAGCCTGGAGAGGAAGAGTCAGAAGCAGCAGAGGCTGGCAGCTCATGAAGACTGAGTAGCCAACCTGAAAGCTGTGAATGCTTGCGGGAGAGGACTCCAGTAACAGTCTTTGGTAGAGCTGAGGCCACAGTGACAGTGGAGTTGAGGAAACAAGTCACAGTCTAGACTTCTGGTGAAGAAAGACCCCAGAAACCCTGAACAATGGGAAGACTCCAAGGGACTCCACCTGAACACACCTGTGAGCTAGCTATGGTGGCGTTAGGAAATGAAATGGGCTATGGTCAGGGAAAGGAACTAGGGTAGCCACTTAGACACCTTCAAGCAGCAGTAACACCATCAACGTTTATGTGACATCTACTTAAGAAACCTAAAGCATCATCTTGTATAACCCAGCTATTATGCAACTTAGCTGCAAATGATCATATTATTGTGTTTACTCCCAGGTTAATATGCATAGAGACAGACAACAGGTCTGGGGAGAGCTGAAAGTTGTCTGAGAGATTTTGCTTTTCACTTTATTTATTTTGCCCCGTTGCCTCCCTCGGTCAGTTATGCAGACTTCTGAAATAAGTGCTTGAAAACTGCTGCTACTGTTGTTTTTGTTCACACAGTGGCATCAACACATTTAGGTTGATCTCGTGGCTTCACCATGGTAGCTTCTGTAGCAGTTGGCAGATGTCTGCAGCTGCAAGCCTGGAATGATGTAGGTCAATCAATGGTTTGTATAGCAGTCCCATCTGAGGTTTATGCATGGGCAATAGCTTGAGTTCCATACATTCAGTAGAATATGCAACATCTGACTATTTATTTATACATGTAATGTTTGTCCTATATAACGAGTGGTAGTTGTTCTCCAGGAAAATAGCAAGAACAGGATTGTTACCCCTTTGCAAATAAAAGGAGCAAGAAATTTGATGATGATGATGATGATGATGATTTATTTATTTATTTATTTATTTACCAGCAGCTGCATGTTGTATAACACAGAGGCTCGACATCTGAGGTTTTATCATTGCTATCTATGGTAATGTTACAGTTTCACACCTGCAGTTGCCCGTCGATATTTCGCAAGATGAAACAGGAGCAAACAGGTGTACCTGGTAGCCTTTCAAGTGTTGAGTTTTGATGATCCGCCCTAATTTGCTCTTCTTGGTCTTTCTAGGTTCCCTGCTATTCCTATGGACAGAAGCTATCCAAACTGGCCATCCTGAGGATAGCATGTAACTACATACTCTCCTTGGCTAGACTAGCCAACCTAGATTACAGTGCCGACCACAGTAACATGAGCTTCTCGGAATGTGTGGAGCAGTGCACTAGGACCTTGCAAGCGGAAGGGAGGTCTAAAAAAAGGAAGGTATGTTTCGGGAGGATAAAATGACAGCCAGTTATAAATGGATGCGTAACCTCTTTAGTCTTACCAACATTTGCTGGTTCTTTTTGCTGTTGGTTGTTTACGCTTATGACTTTCTCCAGTCTTCTGCATCCTTTCACCTTTTTATTTACGTTCTAATGGAAGTTTATTTACATGCTTCACTTGCATTCCTTTCTGTGTTTGAATACAAGAGTAATATTGATGAAGCTATGCTGCTGTCTTCCCTGAAAACAGCCATCTCTAGGACACTATTTGCAAACCATAAAAACACAGTTATTCAGCTATGTTTTTCAGTGTTGTTTAATGTAATCTCTGAGGAGGGGAGCAAAAGGCAACAAGACAAGGTAATTAATCTCTCTCTGAACCAACCCTCACCGCCAGTGGTGGAACTGCAGTTTTTAACACCACCCCATTCCCCTTACTGAGACTTGAACACCTGATTGGCTTGAGAGTATCGCAACGTTGCGTATTTGCCAGGGCTTCAAACCGCACACAAACCCCCCCCCCCCCAGGTTGGGCTGCTGTTCTCACTTCCCTGGCACCTGAGAAAGTTGGAGGCAGTGAGAAAGAATTGTGGGTTCTGCCTCTTGAGGATTAAGGAGGCCCCACTGTGGCCTTGCCTTCCTATCTTCAGAATGACTAGTTTGGGTAACTTCTTTCTGTTGGAATAGCAGCAAACAGAGGGCAATTAGTGTAATTTAGGCTGTGAGATAATGAATACTCAGGGGTTGAAAGGGAAAGCTAAAGTTTTATGGTGAGTGAAGCAGCACTACTTGTAGGGCAGTAATAAAGGAACAAATTCTTTTAAACATGGACTGAGTGCTCTGGTGTTTCCACTTAGAAATATCAACACCTTCACCCCCATGAACAGAGAGTGTGCTCCTATGCAGGAGGCCATGGGAATGACTTCCAAAACAAGGATGCTCCCAAGGGTCATCAAAATGTTGTCCTTCTGTGTTTTCCAGCTTTTATCAGACTACAGAAAATCCATTTAATGTGCCCCCCCAAAAAAATCAGAAGTGGCACCAGCCTGTCTAGTATGGACATCCAAAGCAGAATCTAGGCTTGTCAGAACTGCTTCTTTACCCTCTGAGTACTGACATGTTAGGTTGGCCCCTGAATTAGCAGGTTGCAATCTTGAATTAGCATTTCCCCCTTCTGACAAGAAGGCTTACCCACTGGCTCTCCCCACGCTTTTGTCTATCATCCTGGAGCTACCTTATGCTTGCCTTTTTGTGCACCCATATGATTTATATGGGGACGTGGGTGGCGCTGTGGTCTAAACCACAGAGCCTAGGGCTTGCCGATCAGAAGGTTGGTGGTTCGAATCCCCGCGACGGGGTGAGCTCATGTTGCTCGGTCCCAGCTCCTGCCAACCTAGCAGTTCGAAAGCACGCCAAAGTGCAAGTAGATAAATAGGTACCACTCTGGTGGGAAGGTAAACGGCATTTCTGTGTGCTGCTCTGTTTTCACCAGAAGCGGCTTAGTCATGCTGGCCACATGACCCGGAAGCTGTCTGTGGACAAACGCTGGCTCCCTCGGCCAGTAAAGGGAGATGAGCATCGCAACCCCAGAGTCGTCCACTACTGGATCTAATGGTTGGGGTCCCTTTACCTTTACCGATGATTTATGGGACTCTCACAGGGATCTAAAAACACACAATGCGTGAACTGGTTTGCCCAGACATATGGCACAGTTCTGTAATAGCATGCTGGGAAGTATCAAGCAGTCATCTGGAGGCTTTTAGAAATATTGATATCCCGCCTTTTATACCAGGAGCTTAAGGCTGCATCCTTATTCCATTTTCATTCTCGTAACAACACCCTGAGACACATAATGCTGACAGGAATGACTGGCCCAGAATTACCCAGTGAGTTTCACTGGTGAAAGGGGATTTGAATGGAGATCTCTCCTCTCCTAGCCTGACACTAGGCTAACTACTACACAACTTTGCCATGTGAACAGACACTTAAAAGAGAGGTGCAAATGCCAGTATTAAAGATAAACAAGAAACCTATCACGCACTGCATTCCTTTAGGTTAACTTAAAACCCTTAGTCAATTAGTTGAAATCTTCATCAAACTATGCTAAGGAGGAAACCAAGTCTTCCATCAGTTTTCCGCCCAGAAAGTGACATGGATAAATTAGAGGAGAGATTGATGTCTTTGCTCAGGGTTTTATGACAAAAAGAGATCTGTAAACTACGAGTGAACTTCCTATCTGCATTTCAGACTCGGTTGCATGCAGGGTAATAAATCAGCTGGGTTTTAATGGACAAATGGATAGCTAAGCTTGAGGGATACTTCTTGACTCTTAAGAGTTACCTACTCCGCAGAGCAATGCGATTTCTGTTTATCCTAGCAATCATTTCATTAAAATGTAGTTTATAAATAGACACAGCAATACGACCCCATTCTTCTCCATCAGAGACTTATTGGTAGATCAGCATGGCTAAATCAGAGGATTGTGGAGGGAATGTAAATTAGGATCAGGGCCAGAAACTTTGTTCTGTATATTTGCAGCCGCAGTCAAGCACATGGATCACTGGCGGTTCACCTCTGTGACATCACAAAGTTGCCTCCCCTGGAGCAATTTGTTAGCTTTGAAAAATTGGCAAAAGAAAAAAAAAGAAGAAAAGAAAAAGGCTTTCAGGGGTGCCCAAACTTTTTTCAAAGAGGGCCAGATTTAATGAAGTGAACATGCGTAAGGGCCGACCAAAGTTGAGCTTTTTTAAGGATTTTACCCCAGGACATACACTGCCACAGGGGCCGGATAAAATCGACAGGCAGGCCAGATTAGGCCCTCGGAACGGACTTTGGACATGCCTGGCTGAATTGAATAAATGTACATATGGGGTAAGCCAATAGCAGAATCAGCATTGATTTGCAGGCAGGTGCAACAGCCTTTTTTCACAGCGAGGTTAGGTCAAAAAATGAATTTACCCCATAAATTTAGGGGAAGGGGCTTGGATCAGGAGAGCAAGCTGGGTACTTCTCTCCCTGATGGGACAAGTTCGATAGGTGAATTTTAAACTACATGGATGAAACTTGATGTCAGGTTTAAAATTAAACCGTGCAGGTTGAAGCACTCTGTGGCAGGAGCATAGGGAGGGGTGTGTGGCCCGCCCCGCCCCGGGTGTCATCCCTGAAGGGGTGACAAAATGGCACGCCGCGGGGGGGCAGCATCTACCACGGGGCCTAGCCTGCAGCGCGCCCAGGCCACGCGTCTCTCCTGGGAGTGACGCGGTGGCTCGGGGCCCCGTGCTGCCAGAAACGGCAGCGTGGGGCTTGCGTCCGCCAGGCAGACTCCGTGCACGGATTGCCATGGTGCCCCCATAGGCGGATCACCCTGCCCCCAGTACTCCGGGTGCCAGAATAGCTAGCTACCTGCACTGTGGATGGCATTTTCAAACCCTAACTTCAAAGTGCAAGGTGTAGCTCTCTGCAGAAGCTTGGACCAGGCTTTGCGGATGCCACCAATCAGTAGTGCTTGCAAATCCCTTTTGTTACCCAGCTGCATCTTTGTATGGACCATTAGATACAATGCATTTTTCAAAAATAAAGGGTGGCCTGGGAAGGGCTGTAGCTCAGTGGCAGAGTGCATGCTTTGCTTGCAGAAGGTTTAACCCCCAGCAGCCACAGGCTGCGTGGCAAAGATTCCCATCGGAGACACTAAAGAGCCTTGGCCAGTCCATGTTGACTGTTATGTACTGAAGTTCTCACCCTGGGCCAGCAGGAGGATACTGTAGATAGTTTTCACTCAGGTCCACATATGCAAATACGGGATTGAAAGTGACGTTCAGTGATTGGATAGTTACAGAAAATGGTTACTGTTGCATTGTAGTGGAGCTCTATATAAGCAGGCTGGCTGAACCCTTCAGTTCAGTTCTGTTCTGGCCTGTGAATAAACAAGAGCTGTTTGAAGAATCGCTGTGTCGTCTGATATGTTCACCCACAACTTAACACTGACAATGCTGAGTTAGACGGACCAATGGGCTGTCTCCATATAAGGCAGCTTCCTATGTTCCTGTCTCTAAATATATAATTTAAAAGGAGCTTCATATTTTATATATGTAATCGGTGTCCATTGTCCATGTTAGATGTAAAGCCCTGTTAAAGAGGTGTGATATATATATCCATTTTATCTTTGATTGTACAACAGCATTTCTGTACTGGCTGAGAGACTTAGTCCTACAGTTTGATTATTTAAACAAACCCTCTCTTTTCCACCTGGAAACTAACATGCTTTCTGTGTGGTGTGTTTTTAGCCTGCTGTTCACTAAGTAGCCATAGGAAATTATTTGATTGTGAATTGAAAGATTCAGTGAGCCAATATAATCAGTCTCCCGCAAGCCCACCTGACTGCAGAATGCAACACTACAGTCTGCTTCCTCTTTCTCCCTCCCTGTGTCACTTTCAGACTTGTTCCATTTTTCCACTGCGGGGCAAGCTTTTCACACTCCCCAGATGTAGCTGGTTAGAGCTTGTTCTGGCAGGCAGAGGCTCCAGATGTTACATTTACCGGCTTGCGTATAACCTTTGTGTTCGATCATCTATATGATGTTCCCAGCATGGAAATACTGTTTCCCATCCCCATTCCATTTTGCTATTACAGCAGGAAATCGTGGATAAATGTTGTGCTCCATCTCACTTCTTCCAGTGCTAAAATGCTAAGCTCTATGGGTGAGTTCAGTATGGGTGAATGTTTAATTGAGTGCTGGAGGTAGTTTGGGAATTAAAAAATAAGGAGTTTAATAAGCTACTAAAAAAGATATATTTTTTTATGCTTCTCTCTCTTAGAGGGCCATCATTCAGTCAGCTTTGAAAAGCTTGCTGCCCCCCCCTCCATAGGAGAAAATTGAACATAAGAACTATGCAGGATTAGACCAAAGGCCATCAATTCCAGCATCCTATTCTTACCAGTGTTCGAAACTCCCATTGCTCTAGGCGCATTTTGCAACAGGGAATTTCATTAGCGCGAGCAGTTTCTGAGCTCTGGGTGCCATACTGTGCCTAAGATTTCAGATTAAAATTGCAGAGTAGAAGGAAAGGAGGACCTTTTTCCTGCCTCCCCACTTCCATCTACTGAAGACCGGAGAAGAGACCCTCTTAAGAATATTAGGTGGGTGAGCAGGGGAAGGACTACACCATGTGAAAAATGTATGCAATATTTTAGCTGCAGTTCATTTTCAGCTTTGTATTCTTGCTATAAAAAAGTGTGCCTAGGCATTCAGTTGTTGAGCCCCCAACCTAGGTTTTAAGGTGCCATTTAGCTCCTATCTTTCCTATCTCAGTTTCTAACACTGATTCTTATAGCGGCCAACCAGAAGCCCACAAACAGGAACTGTCTCCACTTGTGATTCCTAGCAACACTTCTTCAGAGGCACAATGCCTCCAGCTGTAGAGGTAGAACATAGAAACACTAGCCAAGACAGAGCCTATGTTTCTGATTTAAATCAGAGGCCCATTTCACTCTTATGCTCAGAAAAAAAGTTTACTTCCGATGATATAAAAACAACCATTGTCTGCTCCTAGAAAAAGTTGCTGGTTTTGGTGGCTCATCTATCAGGACAGGACACAAATCCTGGTCAGTTAACTGTGTCCTCTGAGTGCAGGGAAATTCATGGGGGTAACCGAAAATTTCCAATCGTCATTCCTGCCACCAGATTATCTACTTACTCTTGGGGGAGGCCGATGCGTAGGAGGCAAGGTAAATTGTGCAGAGATGCAGCTTTTGAGGATTATGGGAGACTTCCACTATTTCATTTGCTTTATCTCTCACAGCACACACAAGAACTTCTTTTACAGCAGTTGTTGCAGGAATGACGGCTGAGAAGAAGCAGATCATTGATAAAGCAGACTAAGTAAAATGTGGCTCTTTCCTGGTAACGTAGGACTAAGTCAGCCCCTTGGTGGTACATCGGCTCAGTATAATCTATGAATGGCACCAGCTCTCCAGGTTGTTCCCAGGCATGTGTCCTTCCCAGGCTTATCTGAAGACACTGGGGATTATACTTGGGACCTTGTAGATGAAAAATATCTGCTCTGCCACTGAGCTTTGGCCTCGCTTCCTTGCCTACTGCATAGTTCCCGTGAGCATTCAGAGCATAGCAAAAAAGTTACTGGAATTATTGACCTCACACTTTTCATCCTCTTTGAACCCTCAGGGGAGCTTGCAGTACAAAACAATGTAAAATAGCTATCAGACTGTTATAACAAGTTAATAAGCAACTGGTCACCAGCAGTAATAAATGCTAAGAACAACCAGCCAGATCAACAAACCTGAGCAGTCAGAATTTGCAAGCATTTCCATAAAATGCACACCTAAAGTGCTTTTGTCTGCAGCTCAATAAAAGCACACAGTGAGGTGGTGTGCTGAATTCCCTGCAGCAGTTTTACAGTTTGGGGGGCCACAGACAAGAAGGTGCTCTCCTGTGCTTTGAAGGTAAGGAACAGCACCTTGAATTGAGCCTGGGAACAAGGTGGGAGCCAGTGCAACTAATGTAATATCCGTGTGATCTGCGTTCAAACAAATAGGCTCCTGTCAGCAGTCAGCTGCTGCATTTGTAGTCTGAACGCGCAGCTGCTGTGCTTCAATGGATATCTTTAGCTCTTAAAATTCTGACCACAAAGCTGACCCTGCTGTTTGTAGGACTGAGGTAAAGGATATTGTTCCCCTAGGCCAGCTGGAATATTCCTGGAGGCCACACTGCTTTGATGGCCAACTCTGCCTGAGATAGTTGCATAGTTTCATGCAGGGTGAGGCAAATTCCCTTAGGACTCCTGCAGGAAACACCAGCGTTTCTCACAGCAAATATATAAAGGGTGAATGTAATAAATGCATGCCCATACGTCTTTAAGCAAGCATGTAGAGAGGTCTGGGAATCTCAATTAGACCAAGGTTTCAAGGGGTGGGTGTGTGGGTGTATAATTTTATGTATTTGCTGTAGGAAAACTGGTGTAACATGGTTGTTTCCTTGAGTTACCGTAATGTGCAGAACTGCTTAGATATTTGTCCATGAGAAGACGCCAGATTCATTTCTCGAGGTACTCATAGCATAATGGTTAATCGTTCCCTGATTCTCAGATGTTTGCCCTAGATATTTGCCAGGGGCGCTTTGTATGCATGATATCTAATTCTGCCCCGATGCCTTCCTTCAGACCCTTAATTGGCAATACAGTGCTACCTCAGGTTAAGTACTTAATTCGTTCTGGAGGTCCGTTCTTAACCTGAAGCACCACTTTAGCTAATGGGGCCTCCCGCTGCTGCCGCGCTGCCGGAGCACAATTTCTGTTCTCATCCTGAAGCAAAGTTCTTAACCCGAGGTACTATTTCTGGGTTGGCGGAGTCTGTAACCTGAAGCGTATGTAACTCGAGGTACCACTGTACAAAGATTTGCCATATATCAACTCTGTGTGTACAACAAACAAACAGGACACAGGACACAAAGGCTACTAGAATAGAAACAAAATAAAAAAATTCCTTCCAGGAGCACCTTAGAGACCAACTAAGTTTGTTATTGGTATGAGCTTTTGTGTGCATGCACACTTCTTCATGTACATGCACATGAAAGCTCATACAACAACGCGGGTGGCGGATGGGACACGGGTGGCACTGTGGGTTAAACCACAGAGCCTAGGACTCGCTGATCAGAAGGTCAGCGGTTCGAATCCCCGCGACCGGGTGAGCTTCTGTCGCTTGATCCCTGCTCCTGCCAACTAGCAGTACGAAAGCACGTCAAAGTGCAAGTAGATAAATAGGTACTGCTCCAGCGGGAAGGTAAACGGCGTTTCCGTGCGCTGCTTTGGTTCGCCAGAAGTGGCTTAGTCATGCTGGCCACATGACCCGGAAGCTGTACGCCGGCTCCCTTGCCCAATAAAGCGAGATGAGCGCCACAACCCCAGAGTCGGCCACGACTGGACCTAATGGTCAGGGGTCCCTTTCCCCTTTACCTTTAAGGTGCTACTGGAAGGATTTTTTTTATTTTGTTTCGACTATGGCAGACCAACACAGCTACCTACCTGTAACTGCTACTAGAATAGGTTCATTTTGACATTATATGGTTTGTGTCACCTTTTTGAAAACCCAACAACATCCTGAGAATTGCGTTCAAATTTCTTTGTGAAATGGAGCAATAAAGGAGCAGAATGTGATCCTCGGAAAGTATCTCATGTGCATCACAATCAGAGAGAAGCTAGATGTTTCTTGGCTGCCCTTTCCCTTCTCTGTAGCACCCAGCCACTCTGACTCCAGTGCTGGAAAGGCAATATTGCTTGCTGCTTTAGTTTTCTGAATGTGACAGTGACTAGCCGTTGGGGGAGGTTGTTGACCTGCCACTGGTTAACTTTCAAGTCTGTGTGTGTTGTGTGTGTTGTGTGTACCCACATATGTGCTCCTTTTTTTGTTCTTCTTAGTTGTTCTGTGCGCGAGCAACACTGTTGAGTAGATGGAAGCTGAGCTGGAGCAGGAAGGGTTTTCCTTCCCCCTCCTTCTCCCCCCCCCCCCCGCCTCTCTTGCTCTCCTGGCAGTCCCAGACTCCAGATGTTCAGAATGCTAGTTGGGAAGTCCTGCTGGCGCCACTCAGGGCAGAGGGCAGAGGAAAGGCACGCGAGCTGGAACCCAAAGCACTCAGTCACTGCAGGATTTGGCACATTCCCCAGCTTTCTGCTGGCACATTCCCCAGCACTCTCCTAGCCATCTGTTCCAAAAAAACACTTTCAGAACCTCATCATCACTCACGATACAACATTGAGAGCAGCTGTTAGGGAGGCAGGAGGGGGAAGGAACCCTGCAAAAGGTCTCTTTGTGAGAGAGGAAACGGGCTTATAAATAACAGAATAGTTGCTGCTCAATAAAAGCTTTCGGCTAAAATTTGTTTCTGTTTATAATTACATGTGTGTGTGTGTGTGTGTGTGTGTGTGTGTGTGTACATGCAGAGAATTAAAAATAAAAGGATTATAATGTAAAATGTTGTACAATATTGGTGTACCAATACTTTGTTGCTGCTCGTTAGTGGTCAGATTGAAAGAAAATCAAGCACAAAGAACAAAACAAGTTTTTCACTCGAGGTTTCCTTGACAGCCTTTTTTGAAGGGTGCAAGCTTTTACTTTTAGAATGCAAAAGGAGGACATGAGACAAATGTTTTATGACAATAAGATTGCCTATAATCTAAGTTAGAAGGTGATGAATAAATCAATGGTGATAATAACCAATTTGGTTGCAGTTGGTTGAACTACCCGCCCCCCCAAACACAACCCCCCCCTTCCTGCATTGTTGCAATGGTCATGCATCCTGATCATAGTTACTTAGAACTAAGCCCTACTGAGCTTAATGTAGCCTATTCCCAAATAACTGTGTGTAATATTGCAGTTTTAAGTGCCAAGGAGAGTTTAGGAGATTTCAGGACTTAAACTTCTGGGTCCATGAGCAATTTTTCTTAAACAACTACTATGTAGTTTACTCTGTAAGGTTTGGAATTGCAGATTGCTTGTGCAAATTGGAGGGACGTGGGTGGCGCTGTGGTCGAAACCACTAAGCCTCTTGGGCTTGCCGATCAGAAGGTTGGCGGGTTGAATCCCTGCGACGGGGTGAGCTCCCATTGCTCTGTCACAGCTACTGCCAACCTAGCAGTTCGAAAGCACACTCCGGCAGGAAGGTAAACAGCATTTCCGTGCGCTGCTCTGGTCTCGGTGTTCCGTTGCGCCAGAAGCGTCTTAGTCATGCTGGTCACATGACCCGGAAAAACTGTCTGCGGACAAGCGCCGGCTCCCTTGGCCTGTAAAGCGAGATGAGCACCACAACCACAGTCGTCTGCGACTGGACTTAACTGTCAGGGGTCCTTTACCTTTAACCTTGTGCAAATTGGTCAAGCAGCTCTTTTTGCATATGTACATGACAGTTACAAGAGCCACACAATTCTTGTGTAGCACCAGTTATATAAAAGTAGCACCCAATGAAGTAATTTAATATTCTTGAAATAAGGGTACAACCATGGTATAGATGTTGGGACACAGGTGGTGCTGTGGATTAAACCACAGAGCCTAGGACTTGCCGATCAGAAGGTTGGCGGTTCGAATCCCTGTGACGGGGTGAGCTCCCATTGTTCGGTCCCTGCTCCTGCCAACCTAGCAGTTCGAAAGCACATCAAAGTGCAAGTAGATAAATAGGTACCACTCTGGCGGGAAGGTAAACGGCGTTTCCATGCGCTGCTCTATTTGGCCAGAAGCGGCTTAGTCATGCTGGCCACATGACCCAGAAGCTGTACGCCGGCTCCCTCGGCCAATAAAGCGAGATGAGCGCCGCAACCCCAGAGTTGTCTGCGACTGGACCTAATGGTCAGGGGTTCCTTTACCTTTAGCCTATGGTATAGATATGAGCTGGGATTCAGTTGTGGCAGACCTCGGCATCTCATGTTTCATGGATGACTCCAAAATCTGCTGCCACCGCCGCCTCTCACCTTCCATTGGAATAATAGTGGCAAAGCCTACTTGGGCACCCCATAAGCTCTGAGCCGGTGTAACTGCAACAGGCGCACTCCCCATGAGCCATCTCTGTTCAGTGTTGTGCTGTTATGATAATTACATCAGCATCTCTGCTTGCCAGACAGAACAACCTGCCATCTCCTCTGCCAGCATGCTGTTCTGAAGGTTTTCCTGACCCACACCTCCCAAGGCAGTTGAGGGGCACTGGGGGAGGGGGAGGAAGCCTCGTCACCCAAGTGGGACTCATTGCAGTAGCTGCTACTAGCAGAAATAAACAGCTGAATTTGGCCCACTGTGTGATAATCACCTGATCCATAACTATAGTTGCTTACTGATAACCAAAAATGTTAAGTGATTGAATGGGGTGGCATTTAACTATAGATTCATGGGAGAAAAGTTTGAAGGGAGTTGGGTATGTTTAGCATGGAAAAGCATGGAGTGAGACGCAATATAATGTCCATCTCAAATATTAGAAGGGCCCAATGGGTAAGACCCAGGCCAATAGGTACAAATTCCAACACACACACACACGAAAAGATTTGAAACTTCCTTGTGATATGAGCGGCTCTACAGTGGAACAGACTGCCTTAGGAGGTCTCATTCAGTAGAAGTTTTTTTTAAGCAGAGGCTGATCCATCTAGCAGGGATACCAGTGGATTTCCTTCAGCAGCAGGGGGCTGGACTATAGATGACCTTTGAGATTCCTTGCCCCTCTATGATCCTTTAATGCGAGCAACCCAGCAAAAGTTAGTTGGGAATACATCCTGCAGGAGTATATAGCACGAGCATTTGCATGTTTAGTCAAGTTAGTAAGTTGTTTAATAGGACAAGTGCATGGGGTTAAGTGTGCATGGAATTAGAGCCACAGTCCTACAGCTGTGGCATCCTGGGCCAGCATCTTCCTTGAAGTCTTGTGCATGGTTAGTTCAGACTCCATTAGCTCATTGGCATTTTACATGCCTTTCTTCTTCTTTTGCTCAAGCATTCAGATGGTTAGCTAGATAGCACTAGAGATGCCCGAAAGTGGTTTTAAGCATTACATGTGACTATGACCTTCATCACAAACTAATGTTTGCTAGATCAGTCACAGTACTGTTACATGCACACCAGTGTCCAAGCAGACATATTTCAAGGATGCATATTTCAAGTCTGCATTCCTTAGAATGAAGGTTATTGGCAACTGTGCTGTATATGGTTTTATTTACACATATATACAGGCTGGGCATAAGCTGGAAGGTGTTGCAGCATCAACACCCCAACAGATCTTTCTCCCCCATTAGTTTTGGAAGCTTGGGAGCAAAGTTGTAAATTCAGATTAGGCATACAGAGGGAGTAAGCCCAGCCCAAGACAAAAACTGCCCTCACATCTGCTGTTCTCTTATCTTCACCAGTGACATCACCTCCATCCAGGCAAGAGGGGACCATCTGGAAGTGTCTCTAGCTGGTAGTTTTTGTGCTAACCAATCACCTATATTATTTGGTCACGCAAAGAGATACTTAACAAAGAGACTGGTTGCAACATGGCTTGGCTGTAAACCAAGATGGATGCATGAATCCTTTGCTCTCTTCAGACTTCTTGGAGGAAGAAGAAAGGTCTGTGATGGCGGAAGGCCCAGGGAAGGTGTCAAAGCCCACTAAAACAGTGGCCCTAGTCAGTGACAGTTCTGAACTGAGTACTTCCAGCTTTCTCGCCTGCTCTCAACCAAAAACATTTATAGATCATTTTTTATTGCTATGCAGTGAGAGGTGTGTGCAGACCTTGAGCAGTGTGCAGAATCTTAATTGTCAGGGCCAAGGACTGCACATCCATCAGGATTTGAGCCAAGAGACACTTGAGCATGGGAAGTCCTCCTAGATCATAGGTGCTTAGAAAGGCAGGCATTGTCATGAACAGTCGAATACAACTAAACGACAACAACAAACATGGTCATGCCTGTGCAGAGCTTGTCTGAGGCCTGGGGCAGGAGTCTTGTTGGTTATCCACAAGGCTTTTGATAGTCTTGAATGGCCCTTTTTTCTTAAACCGCTGGAAAAATTGTGATTTGGTCAGAGGTTTTTAGATAGATCTAGTAAAACAATGTTCTCATTTGGTCACTGCAATTAGGGTCAAAGTGCTGGACTTGTGGTTGCAGTGAGGAGGGTGATGAAGCAGGGTTGTCTCCTTCCCCCTTCCTCTTTACAATTGTGGCTGAGGCTTTAGCATATAAGATAAGCGCCAGTTATGACATTAAAGAAATTAAGATCAGCAATGAAAAACAGGCCATAAGTTTTTTTGCTGATGATACCTTGATAATGATATCAGATTCAGAGGCAGGGATTTCAGAACTGAAAGTGGAACTTGCTAATTTGCAGGAGGTTACTGGTTTAGAGGTAAACTATGCAAAATCCTTTCTTGCATACCTTAATCTACTACGGCAGGTGTCTTGTGGCACTTATGGCCGATACAGGTCTACAGGGAACATGCTTTAAATATTTAGGAGCAATGGCAACAAAATGTTTAGCAGAGCTTCGGCAGTGCAACTCTAGCTGCTGCTGAAGTCATGGCAAGCCCTTACTCTCTCTCGGTATGGCTGATTATTGCCGTTAAGATTATGTTCCTGACAAAGCTTTTATTTATGTTTCTAACATTGCATACAGAGTTCCACCTTGCCCTCTTGCAGTGGTGGCAAAGGTGTATTGAAGACATCTGCCACGGGGGAAAGCAAGCTAGAGCAAGCAAAACAGTGCCATGCACCCAGCCTTGGTCTGTGAGGAAGTCATTGCCTGAATGTCAGTGGCCATGAGGTCACTGGCCAGGCAGCTGGTTCTGTGTGGCAGCTGCTGCACTTAAAACAAAATAAAAGGTGACACAGCGGTGGCCAGGCAGCTGCAGCGCATTCTTCTGCTCCTCCAACTGGAGCAAGAGGCTCAGTGTGCCTAGCCTTGAGAAGATAGTAAGTGCATGCTTGCGACCACATGTGCACGCAGTGAGGAGTTGTGACCAATCCCACTTTCCCAGTTCATGCAACCCTATAATACATATTTGCAGAATGTGTTCGCTTCATACCTGCATGCATCTAGTATGTATTGTGGAAAGTGGTTTGTCTGCCTGCCTATTCTCTATGGGTTCTGTTGCCTCCCAAGATAGGTAAAGGTAAAGGGACCCCTGACCATTAGGTCCAGTCATGAACGACTCTGGGGTTGCGGTGCTCATCTCGCTTTACTAGCCGAGGGAGCCAGCGTACAGCTTCCAGGTCATGTGGCCAGCATGACTAAGCCGCTTCTGGCAAACCAGAGCAGCGCACGGAAACGCCATTTACCTTCCTGCCAGAGCGGTACCTATTTATCTACTTGCACTTTGACGTGCTTTCGAACAGTTAGGTTGGCAGGAGCAGGGACCAAGCAACAGGAGCTCACCCCATCGCGGGGATTCGAACCGCCAACCTTCTGATTGGCAAGTCCTAGGCTCTGTGGTTTAACCCACAGTGCCACCCGCGTCCCGCCTCCCAAGATATCATTGCCCAATTGGACATGTTGCCCAATATAGCAGGATAGAAAATGTGTTGAAGCGCTTTGTCTGTCCTGAATCTTCCAACATTCATCTTCACTGGATGTACATAATTTCTAGTGTTAGGGGATAGGGAGGGAAAATGTCTCTCCATCCATTTTCTTCACACTATACATAACTCCACGTACCTCTCTCTAATCTCCTCCTACCTTATCTCTAAACTAACCCCCCTCACCCGAAAAAATGTTGAAACCTTTGCTCATAGGATAGCTGCTGCATTCTATTTTCGAAACGTTTTCCAACTCAATATCCTTTTGGGATTGAGACAACCAGAACTGTACACATTAATCTAAGTGTTGTTGTACCATAGATTTCTATCATTGTATTATGACAGTGGCAGATTTATTTCTCATTAAACTTCTTTGAGATTTTTGTTTACAATCAAGTGATATATAAATATTGTGAAGTAACTAAATTAATATTTAAATCCTTTGCTCAATGATCCCTAGTATGGAATTCACCTTTATTTAAGCAGTTACTGCAAACTGGGCTGATATCTTCTTGGAGATATCCACCATGACCCTGAGGTCTCATTCTTGGTCATTCAATGGCAGTTTAGACCCCAAGAGCATATACATGAGATTAAGAGAATAATGTATATTAACAATGTGTTTGACCCCCAACGTGATACCACTTTACACTTGTTTACATTGAATTGCACTTAGCATTTTATTACCCATTCACTCACTTTGGAGCTCTTTGCAATCTCTTTTTCTTTTAAACATCCGGAACAAATTGATATCATCATCAAACTTAGCTACCTCACTCCTCACTCTTAACTCTAGATCAGTGGTTCCCAATTAGCTAATTACTGAGAACCCCCTATTTTTCGAAAGCTGAGCCACGGATCCCCTACTTTTGAAAATGGTACCTGGACCCCTAATTGGAAACCACTGCTCTAGATCATTTATGAACAAGTTAAAAAACACATGTCCCAATATTGCTGCTGCGGGACTCCACTTCTTAATTCCGTGTCCATGTACGCCTACTCTCTGCTTCCTGCTATTTACCCAGTTCCTCTCATCTTAGTCTATGACCACTAAGTTTATTCAGGAATCTTTGGTAAGGTACTGTGTTAAAAGATTTTTGAAAATCGAAGCGTGCAGTGTCAACTGGGTCACCTCGATCTATGCACTTCTTAGCCCTGCCAGAGAACTAATAGGTTGGTGAAGGAGGATTTACTCTTGCAGAAGCCATGCTGTTTCTGCTTCAGCAAGACTTCTTCTATATGCTTGGTATTTTTATATTTGACAATGCTTTCCACCAGTTCTCCCAGAAGACACCTTAAGGTAACCACTCTATAGTTTCCTGGTTCTATTTAAAAAATTGGTGTTGCATTGTCTGCTTCTCAGTTCTCAGGTACAGAGAGGCTGATCACATGGGAAGAATAATCCTTCTAATCAATAGAAGAATCAGACATGGGATAAATTGCATTAAACATTACAGAGCAGGAAAGGGGAGAACTCAACATGTGGTTGCTGTTTTCTGAAGCAACTTGTGCTTCTTAAAATACTCTTACATCCCATTAATTCCAAGTAAGACTGTGACCATAATCATTTTTTACTTTACTTCCTGGGCCACCATAATATTTCTTCTTAGATGCTTGTCTAGACAGCATTCAGTTCTGTGGGATGTTACATCTGCCTCCACACACTGTAATCAAAATTATCACTTAGGAAAATAATCCTTCTAGTCAATCGAAGAATCAAGAGTGATTCCTACTTGGTTGTCAGATGTTCTAATAAAATGTATTTTTTTCTCTAGGAGTAACAACTGAACAGGGTGAATCCAGTGACAGTCCCATCCCATGTTGTCATAGTACACATTGTCCAACTGAGAACACAACCTTTCCTTAAGATGAAGACTGCCAACAAGAACTCTCTGGATGTGAGAAACCCATCCAAGAAGTTGCAGATGCTTTCTTCTGACGTCATTCTCTTCTTAAGCCAACCACAGTCTAGTATGTGCAATGTATTGAGCACTTTCCCCCTTTGCTTATTACCCCCAGCAATATAGTGTACTGCGTTTTCACTGTAAATGCCAAAGATCTGGTGGAGATTATACACTTGTCACTCAATCTAATGAATATGATCCACTAGCAAAAGCAGTCCTCTGCATGTATCAGGAGCCATCAGCATGAATCAGATTTGCTGTGGGAGTCGTTGATTACTTTCAATGGAATGCACATTGAAATGTGTCTTCTGTCTGGGTTCGGAAGTGAATGGAAATGTAAATCCCAGTGGAAGCGATGAAATGCAGACAAATGGGTGCATTCGGATGATGTACATCTGATGTATGCTTGTGATTCCTGATGTGTGTGGACACTTGCTTTGGGCTGTGACATCAGGGTCTTGTTTTTTACTTATATGGCACCGTCCTGGAGTAGAAAAATTCCCAACATTCCCTTATATAATGTCATTATCACTCCCAGATCATACTTCGTAAATCTTTCTTTCTTTATTATTTTTTAATCATCCATTTGAACGGATCTTTCTGAAGCACTGAAACCAGGATTTGAAGGAAGAAGCATCTAAGACATACCAACGTTTGTTCCAAAATTATTGATTTTTCTTACTTTCAGCAAGAAAGTTCTGTTTCTTTGATAGTTTTTCACACAAACACACACACACAGGGAGTAAAATAATGACAAAAAAGAGAACTGCTAACATATTTTCATATTTTAAACTTGTCATTTAACCCAATGTATTAACCTTTATACCAAAAAAAAAGAAAAAAAGAAAACAAAGGATAAAGAGCAAGAATGTAAAGTAGCAGAACTATTCCAAAACTGTTTGTCAAGTCATATTTTGGAATGTAGCAATGTTTAAAAACACATGTAATGCAAAGGCATTTGAATTCTATATTGTATCTTTCACTTCAAATTGAAGTAAAAAAAAAAAAGGTATAGAAAAAACTCACTTGGAGTAAGCAGGCATTATAAATAGTTCATGTCATACATAAGGCATCTGCTAAAAATGAAGAATATAATTCAGTCTCACAGTCAAATAATATGGCCTTTTGAAGTCAAATGAAATGGTTGCACGAAGTAGTTAAATTTGGGTTTCTGTTATTTCAGTATAAATTGGGTATTGATTTACAAAATGCAATGGGTTTGAAACTAGCCTTTTTGTACCTATCAGGTTGGGAGACATCACCAAGTAAGTTACTCTTATCTTATTATATGTATTAGAACAAGACACTTTAAGACTAAGCTAAAATGCAGAATTCTGGACTGTTCAGTTGATGTCCACCACTTTCACTGCACTGAAGGGCTTCTATATACTTTCTCCCTCTGGCGTGGTGATGGTGGGTTAATACTAGAGATAAACCCCAGGAGGAATAGGACAAAAAAGCTGGAATGTCAGGAGTGTCTCTGGAGCTACAAAATGGATTCCAAGCCCTCACCTTGGACACCAGTTCTCAGCCAGAGGAGCAAGTACAGCAGTTGCAGACCTCAGAACACACCAAGGTAGCAGCTGAAGGTTCAGTGTGATTTCTGCTGCTTCCCAGAGAAGGAAAAGAGACATGTGGTGGTGGCAGGTGACTCCCTGTGGAGGAGGGAGCAGAGGAATGACTCATGGTTTGTATTGTCTCTACACAAATGCAGAGAATATGGGAAACAAGCAAGAAGAACTTGAGCTCTTAATACTGAATGGTAAATATGACCCAGAAGACACTACTGAAACCTAGTGGGATGAGACTCAGGACTGGAATGTAGAAACTGAGGAATACAAGCTGCTCAAATGGAATTGATCAAACAGGAAGGGAGGAGGAGGAGATATTGTAGTAATAGGAGACTTCAACTATCTTGATATCTGTTGGATCTCAAACTCAGCCAAGAATGTAAGGTCCAACAAATTCCTCAGTTGCCGTGCTAACAATTTCCCAGAATTTGGAAGAAGTAACGAGGGGGTCATCTCTCTTGGACCTGGTCCTCACCAACAGGAAGGAACTGACTGATAAGCTAAAAGTAGACAGAACCTTGGGAGAAAGTGATCATGTCTTCTTGAGTTTCACTATACACAGGCAAGGGAAAACTGAGTGTAGTCAGACATGCACCCTGGACTTTGAGGAGGCTGATTTCAAAAAGCCTAAGGAACTATAGGGTGAAGTCCCATGGTCAGAAATACTCAGAGAGAAGGGGGTCGAAGATGGATGGGAGTTTCTTAAAGGTGAGATATTGAAGGCACAAATGCAGACAATTCCAGCAAGAAAGAAAAGTGGTAGGCACCTAAAGAAACCAGTGTTGCTGTATAAAGAGCTTACAGATGGACTAAGATGTAAGGAGGGCATGTATAAGAAATGGAAGAAAGGAGAAATCATGATGGAAGAGTACACACGAGTAGCCAACAGTTGCAGGGAAAAGGTCAGGTGGGTCAAAGCTAAGAATGAACTCAAGCTTGTAAGAGAGGTTAAACATAATTTAAAAGGTTTCTTTGGCTATGTTCAAAACAAGAGAAACAAGCAAGTATTAGGTCCTCTGTGTGGAGAAGATGGACAAATACTACTGAGTGACAGAGAGAAGGTAGAACTGCTAAACACTTCCTTCCAAAAGGAAAGCAATGCCCAACCTGATAACATAGTAAATGATGCAAGGAGCGACCTGAAACCCAAAATAGGAAGAGAGGTGGTAAGGGAACATCTAGCTACTTGAAATGAATTCATATCTCCAGGGCCTGATGAGCTGCACCCAAGGGTAATAAAAGAGCTTGCGGATGTAATCTCAGAGCCTGTGTCCATAATTTTTGGTAATTCTTGGAGAACAGGAGGCAGGCAAGTGTTGTCCTCATCTTCAAAGTGGGGGGGGGGGGAGAAGACTCTGCACGTATATAAAATTTAATAATAATAACTCCTCCTACTCCTACTGCTGACTAGTCAGCTTAATGTCAATACCAAGAAAGGTCCTAGAATAGATGATTAAACAGTGGACACTTAGAAAAGGATGTGAAATCACAGCATGGGTTTCTGAATAACAGGTCATGTCAGATGAAATTCATTTCTTTTTTTGACATAGTTATAATCTTGGTGGATCTGGGGAATGCTATGGGTGTAGGGTATCAAGTCCCCCATGATATTCTTGCGGAAAAGCTGGTTAAAATGTGGGTTGAACAACTGTGAGGTGGATTTGTAACTTGTTGACTGACCAAACCCAGAGAGTGCTCATTAATGGTTCCTCATCATTCTGCAAAAAAGTGGCAAGTGGGGAGTAGCAGGGCCTCTTGTTGTTCAATATCTTTATAAATGACTTGGACAAAGGAATTGAGGGGATGCTCAGCATATTTGCAGATGACACCAAACTGGGAGGGGTAGTTAATACCACAGAAGACAGAATTGGGATTCAAGATGCCCTTAACAGATTGGAGAGCTGGGCCCAAACTAACAGAATGAATTTCAAGAGATAAATGTACAGTTCTGCCCTTAGGCAGGAAGAACCAGCTGCACAAATATAAGATGGGGGGGGACATCTGGCTTGCCAGTAGTACATGTGAAAAGGATCTAGGGATCTCAGTAAACCACAAACTGAGCATGAGACAACAAAAGCAGCAGCAAAAAAAGTGAATACTATTCTAGGCTGCATCAACAGAAGTACAGCGTCCAAATCAAGGGAAGCAGTAATCCTCCTCTATTTTGCCTTGAACAGACTTTGCCTGTAATACTGTGTCCTGGGCACTACAATTTAAGATGAATATTGATAAGCTGGAATGTGTGCAGAAGAGGGCAACAAGTATGATCAAGGGCCTAGAAACCAAGCTTTATGAGGAATATAGCCAAAATTCTATACTACTAAGTCATGGCAATCTGTGCTTGAACTTGATTCAATTACTATGTTCTCAGAGAAGTTTGATTCTGATAAAGCACATAAAATGGCATTTGTCCACCTGATGCAGCAGACAAAATCACCGAAAACAGACTGCTGGGTCACACAGCCAGAGAAGTTTGAGTGAGGATCTCAGGTGAGTGCGGACCCACTTTTTGAAGATTGCACCGTCCTCATTGACTTCTACTGTGACATTACATTTTTTGCTGGGATACCAGGCCACAGGACCAATATGAATGGGCTTAGGATCCCCAGTAAGTGCCCCTCTTCTGGTCCTGCCCCACCAGTCCCCCAGAACACTCTTTTCCCCAGGTTTAAACCAGTAGCACCTTAGAGACCAACTAAGTTTGTTCTTGGTTATAAGCTTTCGTGTGCAGGCACACTTCCTCAGATACACTGAAACGGAAGTCACCAGACCCTTATATATAGTGGGAGGGTGGAGTGAGGTTTTTCTCAGGAGGGTAGTATGAGATGGGTATGGTAAACCTGTTGATGACTGTTAACGACTGCAATTAGACCTACAGGAAAAAGCAAGGGATAGTATGCAGATGATTAGATTATGTAATGAGACAGGAATCCAATCTCTCTATTCAGACCAGGGCTCTCCATAGTTTTCAGTACCATACCAAGAACAAACTTAGTTGGTCTCTAAGGTGCTACTGGACATTTTTTTATTTTATATATATATTTCGACTGCTTCAGACCAACCCGGCTACCTACCTGAAGGTTTAAACCAGTTTAAGATTATGTCTTGTAGCACATATTTCAAACGTAATCCATTCACAAGTTCACAATCAGCTCAAAGATAAGCACTGTGCATATTTTACAAACTGGTTATGCTTAGGTTTGGTTGGATTGCTCCTCGTTTCTTTCAATACTGCACTTTTTTTAAAAAAAACCAAAGCAAACTAATTTAAAACTTAAATATGGCTGGTTTCTCAAGCAAGCTGTGTATTTCTTTTCATTAAGGTAAGTGCTGTGTGTTTTCAAAGGGTCTTCCGGGGGGGGGGGGGGGGAGTCAGATTTTGGAGCCTAATGAAAAAGACGGGGTGGGATGAATCCATTTCATCACAAGACATGGCAGATGAGGCACAAAAACTCAATCCAGCTCCATACCAGCCGTGCCTTCTGAGCCTAGTAAGCATCCACCTAGGGCCGGCCCTAGCTGATGCTAGCTTGTTACGTAGAAGGATGAGCAAATTGCACACTGTTCACATGCAAGGGCCACTGGTTTCTATGCAACATTAAATAGGTCTCTTTACTGGAGACTTCCAGAATTTGAAACTACAACTCAGTTCTGTTCAAAGAAAGGAAACACTCCTCTTGAAGATTTACAGCATGCCTGTTAATATGTGGCTTGCTTTGCCTCTGCTGCATAGCAGAGGCCAGCAAACCATGCACAACTGGAACCCAGTCAAACTTTTATAGTCTTTCAAATTGAAGTTGGAGCCGGAGAGGAAATACTAAAATCCTGCATATACAACTTCTGTCTCTGTGTGAGAGAGAAATTCCATGAAAATCAGTGCAATGATGAATAAAGTCATATCCCATTTAAATGGATCATTTCTTTCTTTCTTGAACTCTTTTAGAAATATGGAACCTTTAAATATTATTGAAAAATGAGCTTTCATTACAGGGTAAGGACTTAATTAGCACACAACTCATAGTTTATGAAGGCTAGTTCAGTCAAACGTGTTTGCTTACAAAGATAAAACCCACTTAATACTTTTAAATAGCACATCCTATACACATTCAGTTAAAATCAACAGATCAGTCTACTGCCTTACTGGTTGTTGTTTTTAAAACACAGGGAAAATCAGGAAAAGCTGCCCTAAGTGTCACTTCAGTCAGTTCAGAGGTGCAGAAAAGACATGTGGCCCAAGCCATTTTGCGGCCTGCAACAGAGGGACACCACCCCACACCATGGAGTGGCAGCAGTCAATGCTTATTGCACCCGCTGTATTGTCACAGAGTAGTCGCCCAAAGTCCTGTGAGACTTGTAGAAGACCTCTCCCTTGCACAGCCAGCTTCTGCCTGCTCCAATGCTGCTGGCTGGTCTAGCTGAATGCCAATGGCTGGACAGCTGGTTCTGTATGACAGCACTTAAAAGACAAGTGACCCACCGGTGGTCTTCCACAGTCTGACGCGGTGCCAGCCAGGCAGCTGCAACTATCAGGGACAGCAGCAGCAGAATCCTTCCACTACATACCCCAATCTACTGTCGGAGACAAAAAGCTCAATATGCCTCATAGTAACATCGGTCCCAAAAGGACCCATAGCCATTAATCTGGAGAGGGGGCTGGATGGAAAGTCACTAACTGGGGGTTTGTAAGGGTTTGCAATTCATGTCATAGTTCTCTTGGAGAGATAGATGAATGCAAGAGATGAGACAATCTTGAATATCTCTTTTATTTATTTATAAATACATTTATATACCGCCATTCATAAACAACAACCATGCATAAAACCATAAAATAAAAACATAAAAATTGAAAACCAGAGATCAAATATTGCAAAGGGATATTTCAATTGCCAGTGTAAGCCTGGCAGCATAGAAATGTTTTCAACAGGCATTTAGAGGTTAGAAGAGAAGGCGCCTGCTGAATCTCTGTTGGCAGAGCATCCCTCGACTGGACTGGTGACACTAAAGACACAGTTTCTTGTTGCTGTCCAATGAGCCTTGCCAGCTTGGGGCGGGGGGGGGGGGAATCAACAATGATCCTGTAAATGACTCCTAATTTAAAGATACATTATAATGTTTAGGTGTTCTTAAGTGAATGGAAGCTGGAGGCAGCTCAAAAATTGTCAAACTCCTACTCGTTTCAGTAAGTGCTATATGTGGTAGGTTTGCTGCTGGTTCCTAAGAGTGGAGCAAGGCATAGGAGATCAGTGTGGTGCATATAAAGGTAAAGGGACCCCTGACCATTAAGTCCAGTCGTGGCCGACTCTGGGGTTGCGGCGCTCATCTCACTTTATTGGCCGAGGGAGCCGGCGTACAGCTTCCGGGTCATGTGGCCAGCATGACTAAGCCGCTTCTGGCGAACCAGAGCAGTGCACGGAAACGCCGTTTACCTTCCCGCCAGAGCGGTACCTATTTATCTACTTGCACTTTGACGTGCTTTCGAACTGCTAGGTTGGCAGGAGCAGGGACCGAGCAATGGAAGCTCACCGCTTCCCAGGGATTCAAACAACCAACCTTCTGATCGGCAAGACCTAGGCTCTGTGGTTTAACCCACAGCACCACCCGCGTCCCTATACAGAGGCAGAAATGCTGGGCTGGCTTCAACCACATTGCACTGACCTCCCCGCACCTCACCTCTGCCTCTCAGAAACCGGGAGCAACCCTCGGCGTTGAAGAGGCATGTGAGCAAACCCCATTTTGCCAGCACCACACCACTGATTGCTACTGGTTCTAGGGCTGGTTAACACTTGCACTTAAAAAATCATCACTTGATAACTTCCACCCAAATAAGTTACCTCCATTGAAAAATACTGCATTTTCAAGGGATAGGAAAGTTTTGTCTATGTGTCAGCCACACAGGATGATGCAAACGATTCAAACTTGCATATGTAAAACTACATTAAAACATCCCACCCATACAAAACGGCCATAGATGGTTAAAAGGCAAAGGCCTGGTTTAAAAGGGATGTTTTTGCCTGGAGCTTCCCGGAGGAGTGTTCCAGAAATGGGAAGTCATTGCAGAAAGTGCCTGAGTGTGTGTTGCCACCTATCTGGACTCAGATTCTGTTTGCCATTGGCTGCAATCCCAACTTATTTTTCCTGTGGCTCAACAGTATCAGAGAAAGCAAAGTGTTCTAGTGGCTCATTGGTGTATTTCAAAAACAGTTTGATCCCACAAAGGGAGTTATTTCAATTGTTATAATTAAGTAAACATTTTAGATTAATGATCTGGGGTGACTGACTTGCCACTAGCAAATGTGGGAGAAATTTGACTCATTTCACATTCAAAGGCAAACCAACCTAATTCACTTTTCAAAACAAGATATGAACCGAAACACAGCAGTCCTTTGAAATTCACAGTTCTCCCTATTTTGCAATGTAGTTCTACAAACAAGTAAAGTATGCATAAAAAGGAAATATTAGCAAAAGCATTAAAAAAAATAGTTAGGAAAAATATGATTTGCATATTTGTTTTAAGGGGGGGAAATCTCTTTAATATTGATGAATTTTCATGAGACCTTTCTTTTTAAAAAAATGCAAACTGATTTGGAAATGTGGGTAACTGAACTTAAGACTGGAAAGTGAGAAAATCACTGAGTACATAAGAAAAATGTACTGAGAAATAACTTTATGCAAGAAGTTTTTCGATCTAATACTTTCCTTCTTCAAATAATTTGGACTATGCGTAGAAACCTGATGCATCACTGTTGCCTGTTTTTACTATTTTGATGTCCGTAACCATGAATATGGTTTGCCAAGTAAGGAGAAAACTTCATACATCTGACAAAGTGGTCCATTCTCCCAAAAATCCGAAATACCACATAACTTGTTTTGTTATTTAATCTTTGGTTATAAAGAGAAAAAAAGTAAGGTAATTTAGTGAAACACTCTTAACATTATAAAATACAAAAATTAAAATTAACAATCTTGTAGTTTTCATATCTGTAGTATTTAAGTTTGCTGTAATTTTTAGGTTTGTTTAGAGATGGTGTATTACAGTGCCACCTGGTGGCATTTGCTAAATATAAAAGTGCCCTTGCAAGAGCAAAATTTGATTGGAAAGGAAAACCCTGAACAATAGTTAATGCAGGGGTGGGCAATATGAGATCCTAAGGAACTTGTGTGCAATCCCAGAGTTAACTTCTGGCTCCTTTACATATTATTGTGGAAATTTTGTGGAAATTTCAAGGACTATGTTTCATTGCAGAGGAAATCTGATGTGTGGGTGCGTGGGTTTATATTTTAATTGCAGTGTAGTGTGAACACTGCAAAATTTACATGCATGGCATGACGAGCACCAATACCACAATGAATTCCAATCTGGGAGCACCCTCAGATTATTTCAGAATAGTTATGATGCCATAATTGTTTTTAGATATTTGAACTCATTTCTGTGTCTGCTGGTCTATACTGGAACCCCCATACTCTCTCCGTCTCTCAGAGGAAGGATGGAATATTAATTTAATAAATTAAAAATAAATTCACCCATTAACAAAACTTTTCCACCTCTTTTATGAGTTGTATACACTTCCCAAATATTTTCCTTTGCTACTGGGTCTAAACGTCAATCACATATTGTGATGGATGGACCTTGGGTCAGCCTCCTGTAGATCTAGAAACTAATCAGAGCTGGGTAGTGTTCCATCCAGCCAGTAGGAAGTTAGACCCTGGCAGTTAAAACTGTTAGATAGGGTTCGGTTAGGGCTGAGATAGGTCTTGACAGTCAGACAGGGATTAGGGACCATGAGGGTCATCTAGTCCAAGCCCCCGAAATGCAGAAATCTCAACTAAAGCATCAGTGACTATCCAACCTCTGCTTTAAAACCTCCAAGGAAGGAGAGCCCACAGCCTCGAGGGAAACTGTTCCAAGCTATTGGTTTGTGTCCTGCCCTCCAGAGCATGAGAACACAAGGCTAGTATATTAAATTTATGTATTAAGTGTAATTAAATAAAATAATAAATAAGCATGAAGCAAGCAGAATTTATTAACCCCTAATTTACAACTGAATACTTCCATTCAGCGGGTGGCGCTGTGGGTTAAACCACAGAGCCTAGGACTTGCCGATCAGTAGGTCAGCGTTTCGAATCCCCTCGACGGGGTGAGCGCCCGTTGCTCAGTCCCTGCTCCTGCCAACCTAGCAGTTCGAAAGCACATCAAAGTGCAAGTAGATAAATAGGAACCGCTCCAGCAGAAAGGTAAGCGGCGTTTCCGTGCGCTGCTCTGGTTCGCCAGAAGCGGCTTAGTCATGCTGGCCACATGACCCGGAAGCTGTACGCCAGCTCCCTCGGCCAATGAAGCGATATGAGCGCTGCAACACCAGAGTCGGCCACGACTGGACCTAATGGTCAGGGGTCCCTTTACCTTACTTCCATTGTAACCAGGCCTTTGGCCTTGAATTATCTGTGGCCTTTTAGAAGCAGGTGGAATGTTTTATTGTTGTTGTTGTTGATTTCATAAAATTTGAACACCGCTTGATTGTAAGAAAACCTCAAAGCCGTTTACAAGAAAGATACAACATAGAATCATAGAATTGTTGAGTTGGAAGATACCACGAAAGTCATCTAGTCCAACCCTCTGCAATGCAGGAAGACCGTAAAATAAAATAATAAAACCCACAATCCCATTTAAATACAAACAAAAGTTAAAAATACTAATAGAGATTAAAATGACCCTGACTTTGGCACCTGCATAATGTCAACAGGCAGGGAGTTCCAGAGTGCAGCCGCTGCCACACTAAACATAGAAATATGGGAAACGGGAATTACGCAGCACATGTAATAGCGCCATGCGTGCACTAGAGCATTTCCCCCTTGGCTTTAATTGTAGCTGGGGGCATGGGAGTAGCCAGGAATAATGTTGGGTGGCAGAACCAAGCTATCTCCATGCAATTGGTCAGTTAAGTATTTTTATTTATTTTCGTTGCAGAAAAAAATGGGGGGTTGGCTTTTGCTACCTAACTCCCCAAAGGGACTTGATGAGTCCCCTAAGTCCACGATCAGTCAGGGAAGAATGGGTGGAGGCAGGATCCAGTGGAAAGCAAGGCAGATCTCCATTTTCCTGTTGCAACAGTTTCCCCGACCTGCAAGGAGGTGGGAGAGACCAAGAAGAACAAAGTGTGCAGGAATCTTTTATATTCTTTACAAAGACTTTCTTTTTTTTCCAAAAAAAAAATTTATCGGTTTTCACAACATTATAAACAAACACATAAGACAAACAAACATAAATCATAGCCTTACTGAAAATTACACTTATCAACATTGTTAAGTGACTTCCTTGCTTCCCCTTGGTTGAATTTCATTGCATGTCCTTTTAACGGTTTTCCAAATCAACATTCTTATAAAATTTAACTTAAATATTAACATCCTTAGATCTTCACATTATGAAATTAAACATATTAATTCATCACTAAACATAAATAAAATCCTAAACCAATTATGTATCTGCAAGATGTTTTCAGTTAATTTAACTTAACATATTTAAGTAAGTAATCATTGAATTTAATCCACTCTTCCTGATACTCCTCCTCCTCCTGGTCGCGAACTCTTCCAGTTAGGTCGGCTAGCTCCAAAAAATCCATCATCTTCATCTGTCATTCTTCTATCGTTGGTAATTCTTCGGTCTTTACAAAGACGTTCGGCGTTGCTCAACCCCTTAGCCAAAGGCCACCCTAAAAGCATCACACGTACATCACTGATGACGTTTTCACGGATTGCGTTACCTGGGCAGCCTGGCCCATTCTTTTGTGATGGTAAACACTTGAGTCTGCAAATCCAGGTCACAGGCACACCCTATTCATGCACAAAATATGCCCTTAAGGCAGGATTTGCTAAATGAAAGAACTATGGGAAAAGATAAAAAAAATCCTGGTATCTGAAGAAGTGTGCTTGCACACGAAAGCTCATACCAAGAACTAACTTAGTTGGTCTTAAAGGTGCTACTGGAAGGATTTTTTTTATTTTGACTATGGCAGACCAACACGGCTACCTATCTGTATGGGAAAAGGTTTCTGAAGGCAGTCCTGTTTAGGGAAGTTTTTAATATTCAACGCTGTACTGTTTTTAACATTTGATTGGGAGCCGCCCAGAGTGGCTGGGGAGACTCAGCCAGCTGGGCGGGGTATAAATAATAAAATATTATTATTAATATTATTATTATTATTATTATTATTATTATTATTATTATTATTATTATTTCTTCCAGGAGATCTCCTTCTTCAGAGGAAATAATCCATTAGGGGAGCCAAGACGTGTGTTTTTTTGGGGGGGGTGGTTCTGTGCGCTACAATAAGATGCAATTTTCTCGAGGAAACATTTCCTCAATTTTGGGAGGCTGGGAAGACTGAAGTGTGTGTCTGCTATGTGCGTTCACCCTGAAATTTTGTAACCATTTACTTGATTAAAGGGGGGGCGGGCAACGACACACCCCCCCCCGCCGGCTGCTTGTTGCGTGTCTGCTTACCGTTTAACTTTTAGCAAATAACAACAGTTCTCCGCCTTCGGGGTGTAGGGGGGACTTCACCGCCCCATGGACCAGGTACCCCCCCCAGAAAAAAAAAAGTGAAGGGGGGAATTTTCCCCTCACAGAAAAGCGCGGGAAAGAAGAAACTGTCTCCCCCTCACATTATCCGCGCCCCCCTCAGGCGTTTCAGCCCGGCCACCCCGGAGAGGCCGCAGCCCCAAAAGGGACGGCGTGAAAGGAGCCAAACCTGAGCCGCCTCCCGCTTCTGCCGCTGCCCGGGCGGGAGACGACGAACCGCCGCAGCGTCTGCGCCGAAAGAGCCGGGCGGGCGGGCGAGCGAAGGGAAGCCCGCAAACGCGCATGCGCCAGTCTCTGTCTCTCAGCAGCCAGCGTCCCTCGCGGCTCAGCCAATGGGAAAAGCTGCGTCCTCCAGCGCCGGAGAAGCCCCGCCTTTCCTCTCCCCCCTCCCCCTGAGTAGGTGTCTGACGTCAACGTGGCTTGTGTCCAAAATTACGATGGGAGGTGAATGGGTGAGAACGAGTTACCGAATTGTAATAACACACACTTACTTACTTACTTACTTATTCATTCATTCATTCATTCATTTACCCCTAATAGGGGCTCACCTTGCCAACAAAGGTCCGTAGAGTTAAAGCTATGGTTTTCCCAGTAGTGATGTATGGAAGTGAGAGCTGGACCATAAAGAAGGCTGATCGCCAAAGAATTGATGCTTTTGAATTATGGTGCTGGAGGAGACTCTTGAGAGTCCCATGGACTGCAAGAAGATCAAACCTACCCATTCTGAAGGAAATCAGCCCTGAGTGCTCACTGGAAGGACAGATCCTGAAACTGAGGCTCCAGTACTTTGGCCACCTCATGAGAAGAGAAGACTCCCTGGAAAAGACCCTGATGTTGGGAAAGATGGAGGGCACAAGGAGAAGGGGACGACAGAAGACAAGATGGTTGGACAGTGTTCTCGAAGCTACCAGCATGAGTTTGACCAAACTGCGGGAGGCAGTGGAAGACAGGAGTGCCTGGCGTGGTCTGGTCCAGGGGGTCACGAAGAGTCGGACATGACTAAATGACTAAACAACAACAACAATAGGGGCTCAAGGCAGCTTACAGATTAAAAATAAGAACAGCTTTTAAAAAAACATATAAGTGGTTGTGTGTGGGGAAAAATCATTTAAAAATATACTGATAGAATTCAAACGAAATAGGTATAGATCAAAATCATACAAATAATGAGACTGAAGAGTGATGGAGATCACTCAGTGAACACTGAAATAGCATGTATAGAATTTAAATAATAAATAGGGAAAACAATAATTGATGTGCCCTCTCTTTACTGAATGTGGTTTGCAAGCTGATAGTACAGTACAGTCATACCTCATGTTACATTTGCTTCATGTTACGTTCTTTCAGGTTACATCCCATGGTGACCCGGAAGTACCGGAAAGGGTTACTTCCGGGTTTTGCCGCTCGCACATGCACAGACACGCAAAATGACGTCATGCGCAGAAGTGCTGAATCGCAACCCGCGCGTGCACAGACACGCCGCTGAGGGTTGCGCTCTTTTCATGTTGCGAACGGGCCTCCAGAATGGATCCTGTTCGCAACCAGACGTACCACTGTACTGAATCTTGTTCAGCCAAATTTTTGGTTGGTGGGTCAAATACATGTTTGTAGCACTGTTGCTATTTTTGCAGCTATATGTTTTATGCTTGTCTACTGAATGGATCTTACTCCCAAGTACTTGGGTATAGGAATGTGGCCCAGCAGCCTGATTCTAAGCATGTCTGCTTGGAGGATCGGTGTCAGTGAATTACGTAAAGAGAGAAGCTGGGGACAAAAGCCATGGAAAAGTTCTACTGCATAAAAAGAACCACACAAAAATATGCATAAATTGTACAGTAATGGAATAATGATTTATTTACTTACTTATTTTATTACATTTTATCCCACATTTTTTCCATCATGGAACTCAGGGTGATGTTGTTTTAAGCATCACCCAACCAGGGAGGAAGTGAATGATGCAAAGGTACAAATTATGTTGCCAAACAGTTACCCTAGCTGGACTCCGGTGTTGTTTGACAACCCTGCAGAGGAGCAGCTGGAAATTTTGTGTGCCACATCAGCATAAAATCTAGAGTGACCACACCAGCATAGGGTGACCTGATTTCAGATAGAAATTAGCTGGATAGGACTGCATGCAGACTCTATGGCTGTGTGCACAATATAACGTTCAAGCACATTTTAAGGAATATTCTTTCCCTCTAAGAATTCTGGGCACTGTAGTTTGAGGCTTGCTGGGAATTATGACTGTGCATTGTAAACTACAGTGCTCAAAAGGGTTGGCCCACCCACGGGGCAAGGTGACTCATAGAGTCCTGTGCCCAGTTCTGAGCACCACAATTTAAGGATGTTGACAAACTGGAATGTTTGCAGAGGAGTGCAACTAGGGTGATCAAGGGTCTAGGAGCTAGATGTTATAAGAAAAACTGCTCCCTTTCCCTTATAGGGTATTCTGGAGCCCATATAGAGTCCTTAAGTAGGTTCGCTATCGGTAGGAGAAAACACAGGTCAACCAGAGCATACTGAGAAGCAAAGTGGCTAGTAAGCCTGATCTTTATTTAAGGAACTGTTGCAACAGGGTCCCCACTCACCACATGGAGGAGAGAGAAGAACCCTGAACAATGGTGTGCAAGGCCTTGTATAGACGTTTGAAATTGCCCACCCTGTAGCCCAAGACCACCCCTCAATACATCATACATACATCTCAGAAGGAGGTGGTCTGCAGCAGAAATTCTGCCTGCCAGGATACCTAATAATGGTCACTGATTGCATTACCCGGGCAGTCTGGCCATTCTTTTGTTATGGTTAATACTTTAGTTCCTGAGTCCAGGTCACAGGCTCACCCTATTCATACACAAATACGCCCTTAAGACAGGATTTTCAAGGGGGAAAAACAAAGGGGAATTTGCAAAGGGGAAAAAACCCTCCGTTACTGCAGAGAAATATTTGAGGTCATTGGGTGAGACAAAATGGCTTCAGGATTGCATTTCCATACATGGTTCATATATTTAGATATGTGTGCATTTATGAATATTAATTCTATATTTGAGACCTTAAAATTCTTATAACAAAGCCAAGCTTTATGAGGAACGGTTGAAGGATCTGGGTATGCTTAGGGCTGTCCCATGGAGGAGGGAGCAAGCTTGCTTACTGCTGCTCCAGACAAGGTAGGACCCGAACCAATGGATTCAAGTTACAAGAAAGGAGTTTCCAACTATATATCAGGAAGACCTTTCTGACAGGAAGAGGTGTTTGAACAGACCTCCCTTGGGAGGTGGCGGATGCTCTGCAAGCAGAGATTGGATGGCCATCTGTCATGGATGCTTTAGTTGAGATTCCTGCATTGCAGGGGGTTGGACTACTAGATGACCCTTGGATCTGCTTCCAATTCTATGATTCTACGATTCTAAGGCTGAAATCAGGGTCTCCTCTCCTCTCTTGGCTTCAGTTTCAGCGAGGACCAGCTGCTGCGAAACCGCAGGCACGCCGCCTCTGCGCATAGCTGTCAAAGTTTCCCATTTTTAAAGGGAAATTCCCTTATTCCGAAGAGGATTCCTCGCAAGAAAAGGGAAAAGTTGACAGCGTTGTTTCCTATTGGCGGCGGCGGGAGGAGAAGGAACCGGGAAGTTCTACCTCCGGCCCGCCGAGAGCAGCTCTGTACGTTCTTGCCTCTACGTGCGCGCGGGGAGGCGGGCCTGCGGCCTGCGGGCGCGCTTGCGTCACAGCTCCGTGCGTGGCGGGGAGCGCAGGGATTGGTGACGCACGGATGGCAGGGACGTGCCCCGCTGGCTATATGAGCTCAGTGGCAGCGCCGCCTCGGCCTTTCTCCGCCTCGCTCCTTGCTCTCGCCGGGAGTCGCCGCCCAGCCGCTCCGCTCCCCGAGGCCGCCCTCCCGCCCGCCCGCTCGACCCACCGCCGCCCGACGACGCCTCAGCCATGATCATCTACCGCGACTGCATCAGCCGTAAGCGAATCTCCCTCAGCGCCGTCGAGGTCGGACCCCCCGCGGAGCCCCCACAGCGGCGCCCTACTGCGCTTGCGCGGCTCCGCGGCCCGGGCTAGGCACCTCGCGCGCCCTCCCGCTACACTGCGCCTGCGCGGCACAGAAGAGAGGGGGAAGGGAGACTGGTTCGCGGAGGGGGGGGGCCGAGCGAAGACTGGCGCCCCCGGCATTCTATTCACTGCGCATGCGTCTTTTTGCCGCGGCTACCGCGCTTGCGTGAGCGGGGCTGCCGAAGGGGCCGTGGGGCTGGAGGCCTTTGGCGGCGCTTCCGGCGTGTTCCCTCTTGGCTTCCGGCGCAGCCTTCCCGAGGCCTTTTCCCGTTCCGGGAGGCGGCGGCGCCGCATCTACCTCTGGGGCCTGGCAAGGCCTGGACCGGAAGGGCGGGAGGGAGGGAAAGAGGGGCGACCCCTGAGAGGAGGGTGGGGTTTGGGGGAGGGAGAAGGACCGGCCGACCATGGGGAGCCCCCCTCACGCGCTCTCCTCCTTCCTCCGCCCGCAGAAGACGAGATGTTCTCGGACATCTACAAGGTCAAAGAAGTGGCCAGCGGACTCTGCCTGGAAGTGGAAGGGAAGGTAGGCTTTGTTTGTAAATCTACACGTTTTATGTAGGCGGGGTTCGAAGCCTGGCCTCTCCCAAGCCCCTCCCTATATTATAGTATAGCTCAACTGTGCTTTGGTACCATGAGGCCCTTCTTTTAGCAGTTGCTACCCTTCACAGGCACTCAATCAACTTCTGTTATGGGGGGGGGGGGATTTGACAACATCTGAGGCAAACTGGGAAATTTCAGCCTCTTCTATGAACTCATAAAGTAACCAAAGCTCACAATTACTGTGCAACGACCATGTTTTGGTCTGCACAGTTGGAGTGGGAGAGATCCATGCTTTAGCATTTCGTAATCTATGCATCACCATGCCAATATGGGTCACCTTTATAACAGAGATGTCACAGTGACTTGAGAGGGGCTAGGTTGCAAGATAAACTCTGACACATCCATTAAGCCTCCATAGTGGTAATGACGACATCCAGACTGAGTAATTTGAGGCGTGGTGTTTTAAAATCCCTTAATTTTGATGGGAAGAAGTAAAAAGTAGCAGGTTTTGTGTGTGTGTGTGTGTGTGTGTGTGTGTGTTTCAAAAACCTTGAAAATTAGAGTCTTAATCATAAAGACTTCCGATTTAAGATTCTCTGGGCAGTTTATTCTCCCTTTGGTGACAAATTCCACTTGGATAGCTTTGCTCATAGCTGAACTAGTTTCAGGACTTAAAGCTTTGAGTAGATTAATGAACAGGAGCAGATCATTTTACAATTAGATTTTGCTTTTCAGTGGTGGTATTTTTCTTCAATGAATGGTTTAGATGGTGAGCAGGAAAGAAGGTGAAATAGATGATGCTTTAATTGGTGGAAATGCGTCGGCTGAAGGTCCAGATGGTGAAGGGGCAGAGGCTACCGTTGTCACCGGTGTTGACATTGTAATGAACCACCACCTTCAGGAAACAAGCTTCACTAAAGAGTCTTACAAGAAGTACATCAAGGACTACATGAAAGCGTAAGTTATCCTGGTGTCTGTCATTTCAAGGCTAGAAGACAGTTATGATGAGGGTTATATAGCAAACACTCTTGGAAGATGTCCATAAGGTTGCAGCACCGCCTTCTGATGGAGATGGGCTGCTGGGATCCAGTTGTGGGGATGATTACAATGGTGCTCTTATTCTGAAAGATCTATAATTTAAAGTCATAACCACCTGCATACACATTTTGCTAAGATACTGCTTCTTTCCACATATCCTGTTACAGTATTGGATATCTGAAGGGTGTCCTCTTAAATATACTAAGTTTGGTACATTATGTTTAAGTCATCAAGGTCAAAAGGAAAATGCTAGTAGTGAGAACCCTAAATCTTAAGGTTAATTTGAGGCAACATTTCTGATATGGTAACAAATGCACATAGTGATTGCATTGCTGATGTAAGCATACCTCAGCCTTTCCTCATAAGGGTTGGCTTCCAGACCTGTGATCATCTTGGTTGCCATCCTCTGTACACATTCCAGCTTGTCAATATCCTTCTTAAATTGTGGTGCCCAGAACTGGACATACGACTCCATGTGTGGTTTGACTATGGCAGAATAGAGTGGTATACCTTCCCTTGATCTGGACACTATGCAGCATCATACTGTTGGGCCATGGATCTTTTTCACATGTAAGCTGGGTGTCCCCCATCTTAAACTTGTGCACCTGGTTCTTCCTGCCTAAGTGCAGAACCTTACATTTGTCCCTGTTGAAATTCATTTTGTTACTTTGCACCCAATTCTCCAATCTGTAAAGGTCATTTTGAATCCCAATTCTGTCTTCTGTGGCATTAGCTACCCCTCCCAATTTGGTATCTACAAATTTGATGTGGATCGCCTCAATTCCATCATCAAAGTCATTTATAAAGATGTTGAACAACAGTGGGCCCAGAATAGAACTCTGTCACCCCACGTCGCTTTTTCCTAGGATGACTAGGAACTATTAATGAGTTTTTGAGTTGGTTAGTCAACCAGCTACACATTTTATCAGCTTCTCCACAAGAATGTCATGGGGAACTTCATCAAAAGCATTACTGAAATCAAGATACACTATGTCCATAGAATTCCCCAGATCCAACAAGCTTGTGTATGCTTCTTAAAAAGCCACACAAGTTTATTTAGGTGCCTCCCACTTTCTGGAATTGTCTGCATTTGTGCCTTCATTATTTCACCTTTAACAATCTCCCATCTTGGGCTCCCTTTTCTTGACTATTTTTGACCATGAGATCTCACTCGGTACTTCAGGCATAGGCAGACTCGGCCCTCCAGATGTTTTGGGACTACAACGCCCATCACCCCTAGCTAAGAGGACCAGTGGTCAGGGATGATGGGAGTTGTAGTCCCAAAACATCTGGAGGGCCGAGTTTGCTTATGTCTGCTGTAGTTCCTTAAGCTTCCAGAAATCGGCCTTCTATGAAATCAGTCTATGACCGATTACACTCAGTTTTCCCTTTCCCTGTATCATGAAATCCAAGGCGACACGATCACATTCTCTTAAAATTCCCAGTAAGGACCAGCTGGGATGCAAACAACTCAAAGAGAGGTGCAACCAAAAGATCCTGGTTATTGGCAGAACTGATCAGTGGCTGTGCTTTTTGCTGTAGCTTAAGGCTCTGTATTACAGATATGATGTAACAGTTGCTTTATATTTAGAGGCCAGATATCTGGGCCAAAGGCAACCCCTTCTTTCGATATAATATTGTCTATTCTGCTATTTTACTGTTGCCTCAATGGAAGCACATACAGAAATATGCTGGCATATTTTACCATGTCAGTTTATGTGGCCTTGTGTATAATGTAAATGTTCCCAAGAAATATAATTTAAAACTGGCAGATAAAGTAAAGCACTATCCATGCAGGGGAGCAGTAAAAAGCAATGCAGTGTTTTCCTTTCAGATCAGCTATTAGAAACTTTTGGGCACAATCCTCAAACTAGGTGTTAGAATTGTTGGTGTTTTTCCCCTAGAATCAAAGCAAGACTTGAGGAAACAAAGCCAGAGAGAGTAAAGCCGTTCATGACTGGAGCAGCTGAACAAGTCAAACATATCCTTGCAAACTTCAAAAATTACCAGGTAAGTTCCAAAGCTTCCTCTTTTTTGTAACATATTTTCGGTACTTGCATACTGTGAAGTAGCTTTTGCTGCTTGTTTTAAGACTGGCATTTTGTGGGAAGTGCCTGATGCTTGAGCCAAGGAAATGTGCATTGTTATGTGAGTGAATATTAGTGCTTTCTGGGAACTTAGTTGCATCAACAGATTTTTTTTTCTTCTGAAAGTTTTTTGTAGGCGAGAACATGAATCCAGATGGAATGGTGGCGTTGCTGGATTTCCGTGAGGATGGTATCACTCCTTATATGATTTTCTTTAAGGATGGATTAGAAATGGAGAAATGTGTAAGTATAAATTCCCGAGAGAACTTGCCAAGATCTTGTGCGGTTTTAAATTTTGCTTGCTGATAAATGGGGTGATTTGCTGCAGAAACGAAACCCTGTGCCCATCTAGTCCAGCATTTTCAACTAACCAGCCAGGTACATGAGGGAACAGCCCTTGTTCTCCCAGCAACTTGTGTTCTGTGGCAGCCTGCCTCTGAACCTGGAGATTTGACTTACCTAATTGCATCTTAATAGCCATTGATACCTGCTTCAGGAGTTCACCTAATCCAGGGGTGCCCAAACTTTTTTTCAAAGAGGGCCAGATTTGATGAAGTGAGTATGTGAGAGCCAACCAGGTTTTTTTTAGGATTGAAGTTGTGGAGCTTTTTTAAAAAAACACTTTTAAAGGATTTTACCCAAGGACATATACTAGCATGGGGCTGGATAAGGCCCCCCACATAGACTTTGGACATGCCTGAAAAGCCATCTAAGCTTCTGGTAATCATAATATCTAGTGGGAGGAAATTTCATAGAGTGTTGTAAGTAGTAGCTTTTGTCTGCGTACTGGTGATGAATTGTGTGGCCAAGCACTAGAGGAAGAAAAAATAAATATGCTTTCTCCACGCCACTCACTCATATCTCTGAAATTCTAACATCTTTCCTGCATTTTCCATGGGAAAAAAAGAAAAGCCCAAATGATACCGCCTATCAACTTTCTATCAACTTTCCTAGCTCTGTAGTATCCTTTTTGAGATTGTGCAACCAGAGGTTTGTACACCTTTGTGAGTGAGGCTGCACCCTTAATTCTTAAGGGTAGAGTGATACTGGAAGTTCTGAAGTTCTGTACTTCAGAACTATCTACTCCAACTCAAAGGACACATCCCTTTGTCACAGCCAATTTACTCTCCCATCAGTTTGTATGAAGCTGGGATGGTTATTTGCCCTGAATGCAGTGTTTTTTAAGTCTTACTCTGAACTTCATTGTCCATTTTTTAATTTTTGCTTATCTAGCTTGGAGATCCCTTTTCAACTTTTTTGCAGTTTGGGTTTTCAGTATCCCGAATAATTTGGTGTCTGCTACAAACTAGGCTACCTTGTTGCTTACTATTGATTCTCGGTTCGTGTGTGAACAAGTTCAATAGCCTCTTAGTTTAACTTTCTAGATTTCCCCAGAGTTCTATTAAAAAAAATCTTTCATTTCTCAGTTAACAACGCTGATAGAAGACAAACTATTGAGCTATTGACCAGTCTTCTATACAGCTTAGCATATGCATTTTCTGCCCTTCTAGTGGGAGATTCTTTAGGGAAGATGGTGGCTGGACTCCCCAGCCAAAAAAGTGCTTGGGTTCGCTCTTCCGTTTTTAAGCTAGCTAATCAGGAGTGTGGGGAAAGTGTAGGCCTCTCTTAAGTTGAGGCTCTCCTGCCAATGGCTTAAATAGAAGACCAAATCATTCAGGTGGACAGGGGTAAGAACAGAAAATGCAAACGGTGTGGATTGTTAGATTTTTTAAAAAAAATATATGCTGTTGCTAGATTTAAATCTCGGGAGGTATTTTAGCAGTCATGCTCATTAATTCCAGTAGGTCTACTCTGAGTAAAGCTTTGTTGACCACCGCACTTCGCTTAATATCAAACCAAAACATTTATTGGCTGTATTTTGATATGGCTGTTGAAACCATTACCCCCTTTCCGTGAATACTAATCAAGACTGGTACCCTCTCAAACAGTGCCTTAGGGAAGGAGTTGAGATGCAAGTTCTGAATGTTAAGCATCTGCTGATAGGCTGGGAACAACTACTTTTGCTCTCTAGCTTGCATAAAGATGCAACAGCAATTTCCTTGCGCTTTCTGTGTGCCTGATAAACGTGGCAACTCAGATTGAATAAGGGAGAACATTTAAGAGAGTGAATATTTAATGATGACGTAAGGAATTGGTACAAGCATAGGCTAACTCTCATTAATTTCTTAACAGTAACAAGAGACCAACCCTTCTGGATCATCTATCATCATCATAATTGGCTGCTGTTCTTTATTCATCAACAAAACATCATGACTCAGCATTGTTTGAAAACTGGACTGATGCCATCTTGAGCTTAATTTGATTTATTTTGACCCTGAATTAATTGGAGTGGAGGCATTGGTTTTTAAAAACTTGTCATGTAGGCTGTCTAAAATAAAGAAAAACTCATTTAAACCCAGCATAGATAATGCCTCTTGGTTTAATGCATTCAGCAGGGTTCTTCAGCAAGCTTCTTGTAGCTCTTGTGCATTTGGATTTTTGACTTCAGTAGCATAGCCTGGCCTAATGCATGTGTCAGACTGTCGTCCGATACTGGTGACCTAGAACTGGAAGATGAGCCGGCTACAACTGACTTGCTTCTAAACACCTGAAAATGATTAGTAGAGAAGAAGGCTTTCATTCTGAAATGGACCGAGTTTCTTGCTGTTCAACAAACCACAATAGCTAGCTGGAGGACAGAATTGGAAGACTGAATACAGACTGCTGATTAGAGTTCTGAACCAGTCAAGGAGAGATGGATTTCATCAGTTTATCATGGCAAATTATGACTAAGGCAGAAGCAATGGAACAGCAATCTTTGGTGGCAGAAACAAGCATTTTAGGCAGGGAGTCTGCACACAAGAGGCTGTAGTTCAAAGTAATTATAACTTAAAATGGAAAAGTAGTACTGGTTTTAATCACAGGAAACTAATAATCTTTGTGGTTTATCAAAACCTAAATTGGTTAGTTGTGGTGGTAATGGCAACCTTAAGCACTAGTCCAAAGAATTAGTGTAGACAACATGTGCATCATACTGTTTTTGCTGATGTTTGCAAAGTCCTGAAGTATATTTTATGGGCTGTGCCAGGAGACATTTGCTTGACAGGCCATGATAAAGTAAATTGGTTCCCATAGGATGCAAAAATAAGAGCTCTGTGCCTTTTCCATCGTTCCACTTTCTGCTCCCCTGACATGACATTGTTCAAAGCATAATACGAAGTGAACTTTGCACTTGGAGCAAGGTTAAAGAAGCGTGTCAAAGCCAAGCAAATGCAAAATGGTTTTTAAATCAGGAGGGCTGCTATGATCTCAAAATGGCAAAAGCAACAAAATTTGCTACAAATTTATACTGGTAGTAGAAGCCATAAAGATAGTTGGTTTGCATCCTAGTAGACAAAAGAAAAGGAAGCTTCTTTGAGAGACTTGGCATGCTACAAATACTGGTAGCAGTAGTTTGGGAATCTCCCTGGTTGGCACTGTGAGCCTAGAGCAGTTTTTAATCCTTGTTTCCAAAAAGATCGGAAACCTGGCGTGTAGAGGAAGTAGCCAAGCAGCTAATTGACCGCTTGCTGTGCTGTGTATCAAGAGTGTATTAAGAAAGATACTTAGGCTGTGTATTCCTGAGACTTCTACATAGTCTTGCATGTGTGTTATGGTTTAGTAGTACAGTTTTGTTATCCTTTTTAGGTTTTTCATTTTGGTTCCCCTTTGATGCTTCAATGCTTGTTCTATCCCTCTTTCCCATCTAGCAGCTTCATCCTGTCAATGAAAAAAACAGTGTAACACCAGAATGCTTGCTGCTCAGAGCAAAATCATTTTTTTGGTGGGGGGAATGGAAAAGGGGGTTGCAGATACTGTGTACAGCTTGTGGTCTATTTTTGTTGATGTATCACTGATACTACTTTTACATCAAAACAAAATTTGACCAATTATCTGCTGAAGCAAGCAGAGTTTTGTCAGGCAGTGTGGAGTGATTCATTCCCCCCTCCATCATGTTTAACTTGATTTTGAGAAACTGATCCCTAATATGATGTCTGTTTCCCCCCCAAAAATGAATTCCTCTGCAAGGAATTCAGTTACTGGCCCACTATGCTTTTGTTACTCTGCCCCTTACAGCTTCCTGTAACTTCAAAATCTGTTCTGGAAGGTTGAGGGGAGCCTCCAGGGCATTTTGGGGGGGCGGGGGGAGAAGGCACTAGTTTTGTTCTGTGAGTGAAGCTCCACTTCACTCCAGAGGATAGCTTGTAGCGGGTAGGAGCTGGAAAAGGTTTTCCACCATCAAAGTTTCTCTTACAGGCTGGTATAATCCCAAAATGAACAAAATTAGTGTATTAAAAAGAGTGCCAAAGTATTGGTATATTTGACAGGAAAAACTTTGTAGTTATTTTTTTGTACCCCTGAATCTGAAACTTTCCTATATTGCCTATGCTAATGCAGTAGAGGGCCACATAGAACTAGCTGTTCATCCTTTTAATATATATATATATATATATATATATATATATATATATATATATATATTGCTACTATGATTACAAGAATGCCTTTCACACTACCTTGAAAAATTTCAGGAACCCACGCACTTTACTAATGACACATTCATGTCTCATAAGGCCCAAAGTACAAAATTTACACATTTAGTGCACCCAGGATCAAACTTAACTGAATTTAGCTGTCTTAACATGTGAGAATTGGCTGTGAGAGGGGAACTTTGCAATAGCACAAGTTTTTGGGGCTGTTACTTGGAAGTATAATAATTTCTCCACAATGTTCTTCCCAAATCTCTGTGTTTCCTACACATGGCCTAAAATGAGCGGTGGTGCAGGTGGGAGTCACAGTTTGCTTCAATGTGCACATTGTTGTGGAAAAGCTGGAAGCTGCTTGGAAGTATAATAATTTCTCCACAATGTTCTTCCCAAATCTCTGTGTTTCCTACACATGGCCTAAAATGAGCGGTGGTGCAGGTGGGAGTCACAGTTTGCTTCAATGTGCACATTGTTGCGGAAAAGCTGGAAGCTGCTCATCTTGGAAGGGGAGTTTAGTATGGGCTTATTTCACTGTGGCCTTGGCTGCACTAGCTTAGGGAAAGGATGGCAGATATGCCACATGTTTTCCAGAAATTTATACGAACATCCTGTGGGCAACCCCCACCATATTGCAGGAAATGGCTTTCTCCCCCTTATTAACAAGTTTCAGGTAGTTCAAAATGTAAGTGGATGTTTAAATTCTTGTTCTGGGTTGTGTGATTATTTGCTTATTTCCAGCTGTGTTGAAAGATAACCTTGCTAGAGTGAAGCAAGGCCATTATGTAAAAAGCAGTGGCTGGTGCAACAAAAGAGCAAACTCTGCTACCATACTAGTTTGTGGTATTTGTTGCAAATTACATCAATCTCTGCTCAGCCCTAGGTTTCAGAATAAAAGCTTTCCTGCTGACTGGTACTAAAGCAGTTCATGAGAAGGATTCAGCGGGGGGGGGGGGGGCGCTGCCTGTAGACTAAAGTTCGATCAGTTAATACAAAAAGAAAAGGAAGGTCACTCATGTCTGCCAGTAACTCATTTTTGTGTTACGTCTACAGAATTTGGATGATCTACAAGAGAAGGGGGCAATATCTTTGTCCTCTTAGCCCAAAGTCTGCTGCATTTGTGCACTGGATAGGCTAAATAAAAATTTCAACAGTTGTTAAAATCATCCTGCTATCATATTCTGGCTACAAAACCAGAATCACTTTTAGCTCTGATGGTAACGTAATTTACACAGAGTGTACCCAAAAACGCACAGCAAAAGTGCAGACGTTTTGCATGCAAGCAGAAATGACAGAATTAAACTAGATGCAGCAATGGCCTGCTAAAGTATTTGTGTTTTAGTTATTATATATCTATACCACTCTTCATCCAACACCTTTGGTTCATGTGAAAAAAGTTTGTTCTGAGGGTGGGGGGTGGACAGAGACTACTATTACAGAAATCAGCCTTTCATTGAAGCTACTCCAGACTCCACCTGAACAGTGACCTTAATCTCAGTATTTCAGATACAGCCTTGGCCAGGGTTCTCAACTTCCTTTTCCCTCCTCCCTTTTGCCATTTTTGCAGTTGATTCATCTTTGAGCCTCTGCGCACACATTCTGCGTACTGCTTCAGTTGCCACCATCTTTATAGTTTTTTGCAGTACCCTAAACAATTCAGTACCCCAAGGTAGCAGATGCTCAAAGCAGCTTTGCTACAAAACATATTCAAGGCAGCTGACCAAATTTCAAAAGTCTACATACACTAACAACTTTGATTGCAGGTAGAACAGTAGACTATGAAGATAAGCACAAGGTTTTTAATCTGTCTCTCCAAAAGCCTGAGCCACGATGGCACTCTGGGCATGTTTGTAACAGCACCTTGGTGTGCAAATACAACTGGTAATCAAATTTAGCTTAACAGCATGGCTAACTTCAGCTGATTTATGCAAACTAGGGTACTGTGACCCAGGATAAAGATTAAAAAGTGCATTTGGTCTCTTGTCCCAGGTTACTGAAGAGGGCCTTGCTCTCAGGCACTGTTACGAACAGGCGTCAGTTGCCCTCCAACTCTTCCTTCTATAGTTTCAATCTGCAGCTACTCAAAGAAAAATAAATTAAGTGAAAAATCCCTATGCTTATCTGCTCAGTCAGATCTTTTACCTCCTAAACTGGTTCTTAAGGAAGGTCTGATTGGCTCCTAATTTCTGTAAAAAGAACGTTTGCACTACTGAAAAAGTGCAGGAGTTTGAAGGTCCCACAGAACTTGAACAAATACATGAACTCGGGAACTGAGTAATGCTTAGCAGCACCTGCCTCTTCCTAATTTCTAGAATGGCTGGTCATGTAGAATACTGATCAGCTGACCCTTGTGGCATAAAGCCACCATGTACGTTTTAAATCTAAAAGCAGAAGAGGAAGCATTCTAATTTGTACAATTAGAAACTGCTTTTATTAATACAGAAACAAAATAATTTTAATACAAAGAAGTCATTTTTACTTACTGTACTTAAATGCTTTCGTGTTGTATTAATTTCCTCTTCCCATCATTTCAGGAGCTATTCAAACTATGTTCCACTTCTATTTCTTAATAAGGCATAATTCAAAAAGTTGGGCAGCAACCCATAATATGGTCAGGACCATACAGAATTTTAGTAATGAAATAAACACATCTCTGCAATAAATAATACCAGTCCTTACTAACATCGTTATATTTTTACAAAATGTAAAAAAATAAAAATGATCAAAGGCCAATTATTACAAAGAAACCTAATGCATGTTTATTCTTTAAATAATATGTTTGCAGAACCAAAACATGTTTCTTGCAGAATCTTTTTTTAATGAAGCTAGACTTCTTAAAAATTATCAACACTTAGCATTTTAAGGTGAACAGTTCAGCAACTCTTCCTGCTCCCACAATTGACAACTTTCTTGCTGGCTTAACAATTATGCTAATCGCTCTTATCTTCTCCTTGGTAATGCCTGTATTCTGGCTTAAGTTCCCACGTGTTTTTGTGTGTTCCCTTAACGTTGTAGATGCCTATTTCTCTTAAAATTTCTTTCAAGTAGCTCTGAAAAAAAGGAAAAGAAAATATTTAATTTGATATTAATATCAGGCTATTTTACATTAGTAATAAAGATGGTACTAAAATAAACTAGCCTAGGCCAGAAATTGCTGCTTAACAGTTTAATAATGGAATTTTCATCTGCACGCAGAATTAGGCTCTGCTTACCTTCCATGTAAATCCTTTAATTGCAACGGTTTTGTTTAAGAGTATCACGCATATGTTCATGGGAAGAACAGAACTGCAGAGCCACAAAAGATGAAGATTCTTAAACACAGGAAATATGCTCCGGAATGCAGACTAAGGTAGTTCAGGTGTTGCAATGATAAGGCAACAGCTGTTCTACAGGGCTGTGTGTGTTTGCGACAAATGTCTTTTAACAGCCTGTGGGCTTTATCAGGCCCACCAGGCCTCTGAATTTGGCCCACAAGGCCATTTGGGGCAAACCACACCCACCTGCCAGTCACCTGAAGTTCATATGCAGTTAGCTACAGAGAGATGCTATCTCTTATCTAAGCACAACAGCAAAGAGGAAGGGGAGCCTCTGCCTGCTGCCTTTTTGCAAGCAGAGCTTAATCGACAAGAGGGACGCGGGTGGCGCTGTGGGTTAAACCACAGAGCCTAGGACTTGCCGATCAGAAGGTCGGCAGTTTGAATCCCCATGATGAGGTGAGCTCCCGTTGCTCGGTCCCTGCTCCTGCCAACCTAGCAGTTCAAAAGCACGTCAAAGTGCAAGTAGATAAATAGGTACCGCTTCGGCGGGAAGGTGAACGGCGTTTCTGTGCGCTGCTCTGGTTCGCCAGAAACAGCTTAGTCATGCTGGCCACATGACCCGAAAGCTGTCTGCGGACAAACGCTGGCTCCCTCGGCCAATAAAGCGAGATGAGCACTGCAACCCCAGAGTTGGTCACGACTGGACCTAATGGTCAGGGGTACCTTTACCTTTTATAATCACCAAGAGCAGGCAGAGGTGCAACTCGGGCCTTAGTGCTGTGAAGGCTACAGCTCTGTGATGGGGCATCTGCAGAAGGTACCAAGTTCAGTCCCCAGCACTGCTAAGCAGGACTGGGGGAAATTTCTGCCTGAAATCCTCAAGAAGGGCTGCTGTTCATTGTTGCCATTCCCGAGCTAAATGGACCAGCATAAAGCAACTTTCTATCTCCCAGGTCCCTACCACTGCCTGCACAATGCAATTGCTCTGCCTACAGTTTGAAAGGAAACCGCAACATGGCAACTTTCTATCAAAATTACAGTCATGGTGTCAGCAATGAGTTGTGAGTGCTAGCGAAGATAAGAGTCCGGGAAACCAGCTATATTTACAGGATTTATTGCTCCTTTGAAGCTATGTACAAGCAGTTCAAAAGTTCGACTCTTTCATGGCGGGTCAGTTGTCCCGACTGGCTTTCCTTTCAATTTCCCCCAGCATAGCCACCTTCTAAGCCCAGCCCCCCTCCTTCCTCTCTGACGAGAGTGGCTTGTCCCCAGAAGTACCGCCCCCCTCTCAGATTCATTACCTCCTGACAGCTCTTCGTCACCCTCCTCGTCCGAGGAAGAGCAACTACTGATTAAAGGACGCTTCTCCCCGTAAGTTCCCATTCTTTCCCCCTTCTCTGGCTCCAGTTCCCTGACACATGGTAACTTCAGTGTATAAGTTCTAACCCTTAGCTGCAAACCTATGAATATAGTGAGGTAACTTCCAAGTCAACATGCTTAGGATCAGGTAATGTTTCCTTTAGTCTTGGAAAACGATAAAAAGAAAATATGAGAAACAGAAAACATACTGCAAAGTGAATTAATGTAGGGTATCTGAAGGATCTCCAGTCTAGTCTCCTAATGGTGTCGGGGGCAGTTGTTACCCCAGGTTACCCCATAAGTGTCAAGGTGGTGGTTGGAGAGACTGGACGGGGTTTGCCCCACAATGCCTCCCTGTAGTTACAGGCCTGTGACACAGGAAGAAAATAAAGTGTGTATCAGCCCTGGAGCAGGAGGTCCATGAATGACAAGCTTCTGATGTGTCATTTTATGTCTGATTTTTCTCATTTCCTTTCTGGGTGAATACTGACAAAGCATTGTAATCGTGGTAGATGCAGTTTGAACATACATTCCAGAGCATGTTCAGAGCAGCAAATGTCTGCTCAAACCACTTGCACTACACTTAATATGTTAGATCTGTTTTCAGCACGTTTTAGCATTTCACTGCTGCAAGGATTATTCATACAACATCCTCCCACCACCAGATGGCAGCAACTCATCATATGAGAAAACTCTTGTGCTCAAATCCTGCTTGAAGAATTCCCATTGGCTTGACTCAGCCGGCTCGTCATATGTTTTTAGGCAATTAAAAGAGATTTTCAAGGGGGAAAACTGCAAGTAATAGAAGGCACCATTCTCGACCACTGCTCTGCACTCACCACAGGCTTCAAGTGTCCTTTCTGCCACTGATGGTGCAAAAGGATGTAGACAGTACGCAATATAGTGGTACTACTGCCGTATTCTGGCCAAGTTTGTCATGGTTATTGGAAATAATCGACTTGGCGATGACTGCACCATGGCTTCTTCCAGCGCGTCTAGACATGCTGTCCTAAGTGACTGTTCTGCAGCCTAGTCCGCCTTGACTGTACTTCTCCAGTAAGGCTGCCTAAGGTACAATTCTGACACTGAGGCATCCTTCCACATTAAGGAAAAACTTTGTGGACCCCATGGAAGAGATCCACCCCTTTGCAATCAACACTAAGCCTTCACATCCCTGCCAAAGTGGCATGGAGTTTGATAAATAGTTGGCCACCTTGCTAGAAAACACACTAACTGCATTGTAAGGTCACATGGGTATTTTCAAATTTCTAGTGAAAATATAAGCCGGCTACACCAGTTAGGCAACTAGAAAAACATGCACATTGCTTGCAGATGAAGGCCAGAACCAAGAGGTAAGTAATCAGCCCTGGCAAAAACTCTGAAAAGTGAGTTTGATAAACACTTAGAATCATAAAATTGTAGCGTTGGAAAGGATCACAAGCGTCATCTAGTTCAACTCCCTGCAACGCAAGAATCTTTTGCCCAATATGAGACTTGAACCACAACCTTGATATTAATAGTCTCATGCCTTTCAGAAGCCCACCCAAGTTTTCTGTGGAGATTCTGGTACGTACTGAGTGAAATAATATATGCTTCATGGGATCCACAAAAACGCAGGCGTTTCCCTGCTTGGTAGCATCTACGATGGTCTAGGAAGGCTTTGCAAGTGCTTCCTCACCATCAGCCTGACCCAAGGCCAACATCTTGGGTCAGGACATTGCCAGCACTCCATGCATCAGCTTTGGTGATCACACGCTTGAGGTGGTAGACAATTTTGTCTACCTGGGCTCCACCACAACCAGAAACCTCTCCACTGATGCTGAGCTGGACAAGTGTATTGGGCAAGGCAGCTCCAGCAATGGCTCACCTCTCCAAAAGGGTCTGGGAGAATGCGATGCTTACGACCAATACCAATATGAAGGTCTAACAAGCTTGTGTGTTGAGTGCACTGCTTTATGGAAGTGAGTCACGGGCAACTTACAACCGACAGGAGCGACGCCTCAGTGCCTTCCGTAAGCACTGTGTCAGGAAGATTTTGGCACAACAGACTCAAAAATATGTGCTCTTCCAAGCCCACATTCCCAAGCATGGTCACACTTCTGCCTCAGCAATGTCTACACTGGCTTGGTCATGTCCACAGAATGGAAGATGGCAGGATCCCCAAGGATGCTCTAAGGGGAGCTGGCTTCAGGCCCCAAGGGGAAACAATGGTAAAAAGAGAAGCAATTGTGCCTCATGAAACTTGAAAAATACATGGTCATCTTAGTGCTCTACAAAGAGCAGCCCTTCAACTCTCTGATGAATGCTTACTGCAATTCTATTGATTCATTCATTTTGGACTGCAGCTGTTCAAGAAAGCAAATTTGGGTGCTCTGATACCCCTGGAAATGCCTCCAGATATAAATATTGCAGGGTCACTTCCATGGAAAACCTTTACATCCTTATGGAAATTCATGAAGCAAATCATAATTAGGTTGCCAGTGTCGCTTCAGATCCTCATGCAGTGCCTAGAGGGCAGGTTTCAAGTCGTAAAAGGGTGTTAGCTCCTGGAAAGTCATCTGATACCAATGTGATTTCAGATCCTTTTAAACCCTTTTTGGCTCCAGAACTCAAAGAAGCAGAGTGTAGAATGAGAAGAGTGTGTTACCCGTAGACCTTTCCAAGATGCACATTTTATTCTCTTGCTTTGCAATATATTAGCTGTGTTGATCCTCCCAGCTTCCCCTGTCAAAAATCAGCAACTGGAGTCTACCACTCAAAGTCAGAGAGAGCTGTCACTCCAGTCTATTATCATGTGACTAATCATGTAATATACAGTAGAACAGAGACTAGACACTCACTCTGACACTGACTAACATAAGGAGGCACAAATAACCATTAACAATTCTCATTGTGGACTATTGAGAGGATAAGAACACACAGCCACTCTGGGCCAAGGCAAGAAATGGACTGAGGCGTTGGCTGATGGCTTCTGACAAAGATCTTACTGCATCTCCTGCCTTCAGGCATGAGAGGGCAGTATAACCCCACCATGCCATTGTTTACTGCCTCTGAATAGGCATGACTAATATCGGTCTACAAATTCAAACAGGTCTGCTCTGAGAAGAGATTAACTGGATGCAATCCAAAGACTGCAGTAATATTATGAACACTTATTTGGTAGTAAATCCCAATGAAATCAATAGGATTAACAGGATCTGCTAACCGGGCCCCAGGTGTTGATCTTTATGTGCAGTGGAAGCACACTGTATTTGATACAAATTCTGTTGGGTGACATTTTTCAACAACAACAACAACAACAGACTGGGTTGTCCCAGCCAATCTCGGTGGCTTTCAACAAATTATGAAAACACAATAAAGCATCAAACTTCCCTAAACGGGGCTGACTTTAGATGTCTTCTAAAAGTCCTTAGTTTATTTGTTTGACATCTGATGGGAAGGCATTCCACAGAGTAGGTACCACTACTAAGAAGGCTCTCTGCCTGGTTCCCTATAACTTCACTTTTCACTGTGAGAGGACCATCAGAAGGCCCTCGGAGCTGGACCTCAAGTGTCCGGGCTGAGGTATACAGGGCCCTTCAAGTATACAAGGCCAAAGCCGTTTAGAGCTTTAAAGGTCAGCGCCAACACTTTAAATTGTGCTTGGAAATGTACTGGGAGTCAATGTGGATCTTTCAGGACCAGTGTTATATGGTCCCAGCAGCCACTACCAGTCACCAGTCTGGCAGCCACATTCTGGGTTGGTTGTTTCTGAGTCACCTTGAAAGGTAGCCCCATGTGGAGTGCATTGCATTAGTTCAAGAGATAACCAGGGCATGTACCACTCTCGGCTCCATCGGTATGCCGGGTCTCAGCTGGCATACCAGATGGAACTGGTAGACAGTTGCCTATGGCACAATGGACAGCTGTGAGTCCAGAATGACTCCCAGGCTGCACATCTGGTCTTTCAGGGGCACAGTTACCCCATTCAGGACCAGGGAATCCCCTGCACCTGCTCATTTTCTGTCCCCAAGAAACAGTACTTCTGTTTTGTTGTGATTCAACCTCCATCAACCAACCTCCATCCACCCATCCTTCAACTGCCTCCAGACACCCACACAGGACGTTCCCATGATTGGGCCTGAAACCTGATTGGAAGGGGTCCAAAGAGTCCAGACGTGCCTGGAGTTGTTTCTTCGACCACCCACTTGATCACCTTGTCCAAGAGACTGGATGATAATTGGCTATAGTGGTGGGGTCCAAAGATGGTTTTTTTTTTAAATAAGTGGTTTGATAACCGCTTCTTTAAGGGGGTCTGGGAAGGCTCCCTCCAAGAGGGAAGCATTCACCAACCCACGGATCCCAGAATAGGAAAGGGTTGAGAAGAAAGGTGGTTGGTTTTACTCATCCAAGCAGCCTCTCCACATCCTCAGAGTAACAGTTTGAAACTGATCCCCTACAACTTGACTAGATAGAGAGCTGGCACTCTCCCGCCCTGGCCTTGCTACCATGGTGGAATTTACCGCCTTCCAGATTCAACCAATTTTATCTGCAAAAAACTTTGCAAAATTGTTGCAGGAGTACTTGGGAGTTCCTACTGGACCCTGATGACGAAGGTGGTTCTACGAACTACCGGAAAGAGTCTCTTGCAACTGTTTTCTGCTGATGCAATGGGGGCAGCAATGAAGGTGTTCTTTGCCTTTGCCATTGCCACTTGGTAAGCTCGATGTTCAGTTCAATTTAGAATGAGTCTTTCACTACTGTCACTCTAGCCATCTCAGTGATTATCTCATCGCCCTCAGTCCTGGGGAATACCACAGAACCATTCAAGCTCCATGCATTTGGAGAGGGCGCTTTAGAGCCAGACAGTCGATAGCCCTGGTTAACTCCACATTCCAGTGGGCCACCAGCTGAGAGGCTACCACTCTCTGGAAGCCATTTGGATCCATTAAGTGGCAAGGGCGGACAATCAAACTGGTCCCACCTCCCTGCAGAGAAGTCTAGTTGCACCAGGAAGTAATTTGACCATGGCACTTCTTTTGTTCCACTGGAACTTAGTGTCAGATCACGCACGCCGACAGAGGTAAATGCCAGATCTAAGCCATTGGCTTAGGGCCAGATTTATTCAGGGAGAGCCCCATGGAGGCCATGCTTTCCTCAAAGTCCTGAGCTGTCAGGAACAAATGCTGCCAAAATAAAATTGCCCAAGAGGACCATTAACAATGCCTAAATGAAATTAACCTAGTCTGTCAAGCTGCCAGCTTTACAAGCTAATTACTGACATCTAGTAATCAACAGACAGTCAAGCACAAAGCAGCCAAATCAGGTACTTTGCAGAGATGAAAAAGAATACAAAGATAAAGCTAACAAACTGACAGCAGAAAAGGGCACATTTTGAGTAGCTAAATTGGGAAAAGCAAGTACTTAGAAATTAATTTTAATACAGCACTGAAAGGGCTTGGAAAACTGGCTAAGCAAAAGCTTTGAATACTAAGATTAATTTCACCTTGTTTAACAAGTGCTGAGAAAACTTTCAATCAGAAGAAAAGCAATGAACTTGTCTCAACATGACGCAACCTTCCTTTCTCTAATCCGGGGGTGGCCAACTTCCAAGAGACTGTGATCTACTCACAGAATTAAAAACTGGCAGTGATCTATCACCATTTTTTAGGGGTTCAGGTCAAAGGTTTTTTTAGGGGGTTCCGGAGGCATAAGGCATAAGTTGCTTAGCTTTTTTAGGGGCGCAACATTTTTACATTATTTTGGGGTCAAAGAGAAACAGCAAGTCACCGAAGGATCGCTGGGGGGGGAACAGACCCAGTTTGTAAACTCTGTCTTCCCTTCTCCAACAATGATGGAGGGCAGGGCGAGGGGGAAGGGCCAGCAATCGACCACGATCAACCAAAGCCTCACAGGGATCGACCAGTAGATTGCGATCAACCTGTTGGACATCCCTGCTCTAATCCACTCACTCGGTTCTACATAACTGTTCTCAGCAGGCTTCCTCAAACTCGGCCCTCCATATGTTTTTGGCCTACAACTCCCATCATCCCTAGCTAGCAGGACCAGTGGTCAGGGATGATGGGAATTGTAGTCTCAAAACATCTGGAGGGCCGAGGTGGAGGAAGCCTGGTTCTCAGTCTCTGGGAGCTGGCAAACAGGGCCAGTAAACTGGAAGATTTGAGAGGCATTGGTGGAAAAGACAGAACAAAGTGAGCTTGTGCCTTTGGGGCTAAGGCTGGTTGCTTATCTAAGGCTGGTTGCTTGCTGCTTGAAGGCTTGCTTGTGTGCTTTTGTGTGTTCTTGGCCATGTGCTGTACTACAGCACACGGTCTGAGGGAGAGGAACTACTGCTGAGAAAGGAAGTGAGATGGAGCTAGCAAACCCCATTTCTACATCACTGGGAGATTGCAAACAGGGGTGTTTGTGAAGGTGTTTCGCAGGAAAAAGCTGAAGTGTTGTGTTGGAGTGCATAGGAGCAAGAGACATGGATAGCGAGAGCTGCTGCAGTGACCAGCCGTGCCAGTGGCTTGTTTTTTTTCTACATGAGAAATTACACAGCTTTACCTGCAGCAAGTGGCTGCCCTGCTGGAGGAGAAGGTACAACCCCTTGAGGCACTTTGAGCTATCAGGGAAGATGAAAAATTTCTGGACAGAGCAGAGCAGGCTGTTCTGGGAGAGCAAAAGATGAGGAGTGCTGTACAAAATTAATGTCAAACATAACTATGCATAAGTGTTAGTTAGTGCATGAAGGGGTTAAGACCACAGAGTTGCATTGCTAGACTCAGGTCATGCTTCTTATTCACTTTCCTTTCCTCACTCTCTCTTCATGCCATGTAACCAACCAGAAAGGACATGTCTGAGTTTGCTCCAAGTTCAGAACGCATGCTTGTAATAATCTTTCTGTATTCCGTACCTGTGTTCTTCTTGCTGCTACATGGAATAACGCGTGAACCAGACCTTTGGATTTTGTCAGTAAAGCTTTTAAACTTACGTAACAGTTGTGTGGTCTGTTCATTGTCAGAGGGGTAGAGAGAGGGGCAAGCACTAAAACTGAAATATGATATGAAAAGGGGTCTAACAACCTACATTCCCAAGCTATGCTTCTGCTGAACTCTGCAACTGTTTTAAACTTTGCTGCAGCCTCTCTCCTGCTGGAGAGAATCCAGGAATCTGGCCAATTCTGTTGTTAATTACCCATATGTGGGTCACAGATCTTATTTCCCCCCAACAGATGCCTCTACAGAGGAAGATCACCACATGCAGCAAACAAACATGTGGAAGAACATGGCCTTTATCATGTGAGGTGAATTTTATGCGGTACAATTCATTTTACACACATATGTCTGTGATCTAAAGTCTGGCATTAACGCCAGGCTTATGGATAATGACAATACTTTGCCATTTTCCATGGAAACTTGGCACGACAGCTTTTTAGTCCCTTTCCATTTGGTATTCTGGGGACAATTCTCACCCCAGGGAAAAGTTCTCTGGAATTCTCCAAGGACAAGAAGTGTGAACTGGGAGGCCCAGAAGAACCTGGCCAGGATAGAACCCCATAATGTCTATCTTGCAGTTCCTGAATTTGCCACCAAACCAATTCCCATTTTTGTAAATGCTGGCTTAAGAGTTAACCACAAGATTTGTTAAGATTTGTTATTTGTTCAAATCCATAGAAATGTACTTTCACACTTTTGCTTTTAAAAGGATGCTTGTTAAATTGTTCCTGCTTAAATTGTTCCCTTGATAGTTAGGTTTTGTTTTTTTCGAGAAAACAAAATGGTGATAATGGCAATAAGATTGCACTTGCAGCACAGAAGACTGCCAAAAATGCATTTTATAAAAATGCATTTGGTTACAAGAAAGCTATTAATGATCCTCAATACAGATTTTTAAATAAAGTGTAAGCTGTTCATACAGCATAATAAGAGCATATTCTGGGGAGCTAAAGAGTTCATAAACATTCAAGCCCTGAGTATTACTTTTCAGATATTACAAGGATGATAAATACAAGTGAGAAATATAAATGGCTCAGAATGACAGAAGGATTCGCAGAAGCATTTGGACACACTTTGGAGTACTCAAAGCATCTATCACAGAATCAAAGAATTACAGAACTGTAGGGTTGGTGAGTTGGAAGGGGTCCCAAGGGACATCTTGTCCAACCCCCCACAATGCAGGAATCTCAACTACACCATCCATGGCATGTGGCCATCTAACCTCTGCTTAAAAACCTCCAAGGAAGAAGAGTCCACAGCCTCCTGAGAGAGACCGTTCCACTGTCAAACAGCTCTTCCTGTCAGAAAGTTCTCACTGATGTTTACTCAGAATCTCCTTTCTTGTAACTGGAATCCATAGGTTCAAGTCCTACCCTCCAGAGCAGGAGGGAAAAAAGTGTGTTCCCTCTTCCATGTGACAGCCCTTAAGATATTTGAAGATGGTTATCATGTAGGAAATCAGCCCTGAGTGCCCACTGGAAGGACAGATTGTGAAGCTGAGGCTCCAATACTTTGGCTACCTCATGAGAAGAGAAGACTCCCTGGAAAAGACCCTGATGTTGGGAAAGATGGAGGGCACAAGGAGAAGGGGACGACAGAGGACGAGATTGTTGGACAGTGTTCTCGAAGCTACCAGCATGAGTTTGACCAAACTGCGGGAGGCAGTGGAAGACAGGAGTGCCTGGCGTGCTCTGGTCCAGGGGGTCACGAAGAGTCGGACGCAACTAAACGACTAAACAACAACAACATATATACAGGCAGGTTGCAATCCTAATTCGTCTCAGACAAGGCTTCTGTGTGTTTAACAATACTAAACAACAACAAATCATGTGTCCTCTCACTTTCCTCTTTTCTAGGCTAAATATACCGTATTTTTCGCTCTATAACACGCACCCGACCATAACACGCACGTAGTTTTTAGAGGAGGAAAATCCGTAGGCATGCCACCCGTAGGCATTCCCTCCATACACGCACAGACATTTCCCCTTACTTTCTAGGAGGAAAAAAGTGAGTGTTATGGTGCAAAAAATACGGTACCTCCTTCAACCACTGCTCATAAGGCTTGTTTTCCATACCCTTGGTCATCTTGATTGCCCTCCTTGGCACATGTTGCAGCTTGTCAACATCTTTCTTAAATTGTGGTGCCCAGAATCGGACACAGTAACCCAGGTATGGTCAAAGGTGGAACAGAGCAGTACTATCACTTCCCTTGATCTGGACACTAGACTTTTGTTGAAGCAGCCGAGAATAGCATTAGCCTTTTTCGCTGCTGCATCACACTGATGACTCATGTTAAGCTTGTGGTCCACCAAAACCCCTCGATCCTTTCCACATGTACTACTAGCAAGCCGGGTGTCCCCCCTATTATATTTGTGCAGCTGGTTCTTCTTGCCTGAGTGCAGAACCTTACATTTGTCCCTATTGAAATTCATTCCGTTAGCTTGGGCCCAGCTCTCCAATCCGTTAAGGTCATTTTGAATCCCGGTTCTGTCTTCTGTGGTCTTAGCTACAACTTCCCAGTTTGGTGCCATCTGCAAATTTGATGAGCATCACCTCAATTCCTTCATCCAAGTCATTTATATAGGCGTTGAACAACAATGGGCCCAGGACAGAACGCCACTGTACCCCACTTGTCACTTTTTTCCAAGATGACAAGGATGTATGTCTGCATCTATGTCATCTGCCATGGTTGCTTTAGTTGAGATTCCTGCATTGCAGGGGGTTGGACTAGATGGACCACTGGGGTCCCATCCAACTCTACACTTCTGCGATACGCAATAGCTCCAGGTGGGCTATGAGCTGTAGAACCCAAGAATTGCAAAACAACACTGTGGACGACTGATTTTCACTTCCGTCTCACACTACTGAAGAACCGCAATAACAGGCCTCTGTCAAGCCCAATATGGTGACGCAGCCTCAGCATAATGAAAACAACAGCCCAGAGAGACTGGAAGGCACAATTGACACAGCAGCCTTGATTGCTTTAATTAAAAAAGAATTAGCTGATGACTGGGATAAGGCATTAAAACCACTAGGAATATTTTCCAATTCACCCAGTGTATCCACAATAGCAAATAAAGACATGGAATTCAGTACGAAGAACAGAGCGATCTGACATAAAACTGCAGCTTGAAGATGTGCAGGATCAGAATCGCTGTCAAAATTTGCATTTTAGAGTGGGCCTGATGGGAAATTTTTCTTAAAGGCCTGCTACACAACTCCTGTCTGACAAATGGTTCAATTCATAAAACAAAGATCTATAGCATTTCCTAATAGATGAGGCTGCAATACAATATTGGGAGGGTCAGTTACGTTCAGAACCTACTGTTATATTAACTTGAGATGCAGTTAATGCATTTGATTGCTTGAACGGCAATCTCTTTTTGCAATTTTATGTTCCTTTGATGTAAGCACATCTCGGGTCAATATGCTGCCACACACAGGCCCAAGGTTCAGTGGGACTGAGTGGGACACGTTCTTCAGCATTTCTCATTCTCAAAGCTCATTCAGCACTTACTAACAGCAGTTAAATTAGTGATAGCAAAATACTGAAAATCTCTAGGTACAAACCTGTTTGAAGCCTGGTTCTCACAAGAATGGGACATTTATGGACAAATTAACCGTTCTACAAAGGAAGCACCGCACTAGGGAAGAAACCAACACTTTCTACACAGCATGGCATCCCTTTATTGACTTTGTAAAATTGACTGAGCATGGTTTCCAACAGCCAACATCACATGGAAGAAAAACTATGGAACAACACCTTTCTTTGACTGCCTATATTGTAATTGAGGAGACTATAATCCTTATGTGATACTTACCTTTTACACTTGCCAAAGCTCCATATTTCATATTTGGTAAATGTTTCTAGGTTTTTGTGTTCAGTATTGTTAACTGACATTTTTTAAAAAAATCCAATAATGTTCTTTTTTTTTAAAGAGTCCATGAATGCCTATTTTTACAGAAGGCAAACCATTTCAAAGGAGATCATGAATGAGAATGAAAGCTTTGCTCTTCCTGCAAAGCACAACTTTATGAGGAAGACCCATAGAATCATGAAATTAGAGAGTTGGAAGGGAACACAAGGATTATCTAATCCAGGCACCCCCAAACTTGGCCCTCCAGCTGTTTTGGGACTATAATTCCCATCATCCCTGACCACTGGTCCTGTTAGCTAGGGATGATGGGAGTTGTAGGCCAAAAACATCTGGAGGGCTGAGTTTGGGGATGCCTGATCTAATCCAACTTGCAATGCAGGAATATTTTGCCCAATGTGGGGCACAAACCCATGACCCAGAGATTAAAAGTCTAATGCTATCTGAGCTATCCCAGGTTTGTTGATCTTGTACATCAGGCACAAACTTAGCCAGGGCTATTATTGTGGCTCCTTACTGAATCTCTTGCAGACCATTCAAGCTCTGTTGACCCTGTTATATCTGCTCATTACCTGATTCCCAGTTCCAAGGTCTTTCAGATTCTGTAACTATTATTAGCTAGTGACATACCTGCAATCATTATAGGCAGTAAGTGCTAGTAGAGGCCTTGCAACAATAATCCCAAGTGCAGTAACTCAGTTTTCCCCACAAGGGGGTGGGAGAGGAGAAAGGCTCAATTCCCCTCCTCCAGCTGTCTTCAAGGAGCAGATGGCAAACTTTGCCCTTAAAAACAGTCTCACCTACAGTCCGTGTGCTGCAGACTCTGTCCATTATGGGTAGAATTTGGCTTTGACAGAAATGGGAATCATCATGGATGCTTTAGTTGAGATTTCCTGCATTGCAAGGAGTTGCACTAGGACTAGGTGACTCTCAAGAGTCCATTCCAACTTTTCCATTCTATGATTCTATGGACTGGAACTCCATACCCTAGAGAGAATCCTAGAGCAAGAGGACTGACATGCTAGCAACAAATTCTAAAAGGCTTGAAATCTGAATCTAAATGTTGAAGGGGGCACAGGAATTATTAATCAATCAATGCCAAGTAGTCAAATACTTCCAACTGTTCCATTACACAAGAAGCATCTCAGCTTTCTTTTCTTTTCTCACTTAATCCCCAATATGTGAAGTTACCGTATTTTTTGCTCCATAAGACGCACCAGACCACAAGACGCACCTAATTTTTGGAGGAGGAAAACAAGAAAAAAAATATTCTGAATCTCAGAAGCCAGAACAACAAGCGGGATCGCTGCGCAGTGAAAGCAGCAATCCCTCTTGCTGTTCTGGCTTCTGGGATAGCTGCGCAGCCTGCATTCGCTCCATAAGACGCACACACATTTCCCCTTACTTTTTAGGAGGGAAAAAGTGAGTCTTATAGAGCAAAAAATACGGTACTTTGTTGTGTTTCAGAACTTGTGGTTTATACACCGATCAGGAAGAACAACAAAACGTAACCCATTTGCACGGCTTTGGTTATTTTTAAACATGCAGTTACAATGTCTATTATTGGAAACAAACAAACCTGTATGTGCTGATTCATTTAAAATGCATGTTATGCCCATGTTACATACTAAAGAATTTGTCTTAATAAGTTAATGTATTTATCAGCGACAAACGGCATCTATTTTCAGAAGAAGCACTTACCACCGGCTGTTTAGTTATGTCCACCAAGTCCTTAATGTTGTAATACTGATGTTTTTCAAAGGCTGAAAAAAGCATGTCCAGTACTTGCTGCTTTTCAGCCCGAGCCCTCTTTCCATCTTCCTTTTTCTTCTTTTCATAATCAATCTGTTAATCCAAATGGCATAATTTTAAAATGGTGTTTTTAACCCACTCCAGGAGAACCACCATAGGAATTTGTAGCTGCAAGGAACAAAGCGTGGCGGGGGGGGGGGTGTCGAATCAGTTCTGCTTTGGTATAAATAAGAATCTTCTTAACTCTTAGTTGAGGCACAATGAAAGATAAACCAAATTATAAGACAGAGCAAAGTCCCATTTATGCTTTGCACTGTCATTCCTTGAATCTGAGAGCAGCCAATTGCCTAGGGCAATGTTTCTAGTTCCACAGAAGAATTATTTTACTATAAGAAGTGGCAATCACAATTAATTCCTTAAAAAAGACCAATTGTTTATTTTATATAACTTGTCAAGCGTACCTGTTATATACACTTTACTTGAGATTTCTGCACTTCAGGGGGTTGGACTAGATGACCCACAGGGTCCCTTTCCAACTCTACATTTCTATTGGATTCAAGTTTACAAGAAATGAGATTCCGACAAAACACCAGGAAGAACTTTTTGACAGCAAGAGCTGTTCAACAGTGGGAGTCTCCCTTGGGAGGTTGTGTATTCTCCTTCCTTAGAGGTTTTTAAGCAGAGGTTGGATTCTAGGCTCATCACAGCTTTAGGAACATAAGATTAAAGGGCTTGACACGTAGGCAAGAGAGGATTATGTTCTCCTGTCTCATGAACCCGCTGGATTTCTTTGAGAGAGTCAACAAGCATATAGCAGTGATCTCCAGCTGACATAGTGTACTTGGACATTCAAAAAGCTTTCCACAAGGTCAATGCACACCACAGTTCCTCCCCCCCTCAAAATATCATTTTAAGTGGGGGGGGGAGGACTGTTATGTGCATTGACCTTGTAGATAGCTTTATTTCATGTCCTCTTAAAACTGTGAACTCAGGAAGAGAATTGCATGCACAGTATTTTTTGCAGGCAGGAGTTTAGAAAGATAAAAAAGCATCTATAAAGTGATATTTTAGTTCTAAGTCGATGGTGATAAAAGACCAGCATCTGCCAACATTATTTTATTTCTTCAATGATGTTTCTTATTGTGGTGTGTTCATCTTCAGGCAATGCTCAGGAAACAAAAAACATTAACCTAATGAAAACAGATATATCCCTGCATCGGCTCGCTTGAGCCTTCTCCTGAGAAAATGACTGTGCTGGCCATTTTCTCTTTTATGTATTTGGAGAGCAGATACACGCCCACACAAGGAGAGCTTAAGTCCTGGTGAGAGCTTATGACGTCACCTACTGAGTGTTCCTGGCAGAGACAAGATTTGAACTGGGGATTTCCCTATTACCGCACGGTTCAGTCTCCCGGCCACTATGCTCTGAGACACTGCCTCTGTCTCATGTTCCATCATGGTCTCTATTATAACATAAATTCCTTATTAAGTAGGACTGCACAGATACACAGAAAGCATGTACATGTACCAGCTGATGACATGGCTCCCCAAATCTCTTTTCTGATGAGAGCAGCTTTTGCATCTCATTTGGAAACCAAGGACCCAGAGTCTGGAGGAATAATGGGGAGGCACACAATGCCAGATGCTTGAAGTCCAATGTGAAGTTTCCACAGTCTGTGTTGATTTGGGGAGCCATGTCATCAGCTGGTGTTGGTCCACTGTGCTTCATTAAGTCCAGGGTCAACGCAGCTGTCTACCAGGAGATTTTGGAGAACTTCATGCTTCCTTCCGCAGACGAGCTTTATGGGGATGCTGATTTCATTTTCCAGCAGGACTTTGTCACCTGCCCACACTGCCAAAAGTACCAAAACCTGGTTCAGTGCCCATGGGATTACTGTGCTTGATTGGCCAGCAAACTCGCCTGACCTGAACCCCATAGAGAATCTATGGGGCATTGCCAAGAGAAAGATGAGAGACATGAGACCGAGCAACGCAGAAGAGCTGAAGGCTGCTATTGAAGCTTCCTGGTCCTCAGCAGTGCCACAGGCTGATAGCATCCATGCCACGCCGCATTGAGGCAGTAATTGATGCAAAAGGGGCCCAAACCAAGTACTGAGTACATGTGCCTGCTTCTACTTCTCAGAGGTCCAATATTGCTCTATTTGCAGTCCTTGTTCTGCTGATTTCATTTAATATTCTAATTTTCTGAGCTTGTTAATTTGGGGTTTTAATCAGCTGTACGCCATAAACATCACAATTATACCAAATAAAGGCTTGACATATCTCTCTTTGCATGTCATGAGTCTATCTCATATATTAGTTTCACCTTTTAAGTTGAATTACTGAAATAAATGAACTTTTCCACAATATTCTAATTTTCCAAGTTTCACCTGTATATAGAGGCTGCCCCTCAACTATGTAATGCACTGGGGACTGCCAAACACCTACCTACATTTGGAAGGAATATTTTTTTCAGCAGCAGCATCCCATTATGCTTTTGAGCATGTTCAGATGGCAGGTCAAAACAGTTCTATTTGATCATGTGATTTACAGTCGTATTATTCTTTTTAAAAAAATTCATTCCTGCCACTTCACTGGGTGCTTCATTGCACTAACTGCTGCTGAACTATTCTTTAATCCAATCATTTGCTTTATTGCTTTAATGTTGTTTTATTGTGCCACAAGGCTGACCCGGCGTGGTGCCGATTATACCTCTCCTTCAATTAAAACGTGTTGAGGTATTTGCTAACTGTAAAAATCAACTGAACCTCTTCCAATAACAATTTGAAAGCCAAAAAAATTAAAAATTAAAATGGGTTTGCACAGGATCTGGACCTTTTAAAATACATTTATAGAAGTATGCTCTTACGCTGTTTTATAATACAGATGACTTAATAGGTCAACTTAAACACAATTTAACTTAAGTCCAACTTAAATACAGTTGGACTAAGTGCTGAATTTCATATCTTGAGTTGAACTAACCACCTAGTGATTTGGCAGTATTAGTTTAAGAACTACAATAAGGGCTAACATGAAAAGTAACTCACATTATATTGATGATTAGCCACAGGTTTGTAGTTAGTGGTTACAGCTTTGTCCAGCTGCATAGTCCAGCTTACAGGTTTAGAAGACTCTTCAATCTGAAGCCTAAAAGAAAGAGAAAAGAAATTAAAAACCAGTAAAAACAACATATGCTCATAATAGTTTAGTTGTATTACATATCCTGTGAGAGGTGCCAACTTGAATGAAATATGGGGGGAGGGGCAAGTAAGCCCTACCCTGAATAACTGATCACATGATGTGGTGCATGCACACCATTTGAATGGCAATGCCCATCAACTGGGGGGAGGCTGGCCCCCTCAAATATTTTAATGGGGGACAGAGAATCCTCAGCCCCTAGCTGTTGGCTCTGTACAGTTCTTATCAACCCCACCTAAAAAGGATATAGTACAGATCGACAAGCAAAATGAATGCAAACTTCTAGTGTCAAATTTGTTCCCTAGAATTTTAATTTTTTAAAAAAAATCAAGAAATGATTTTAAAGAAACAATTACAAATCAAGGTGTAAATAACTTTCTTGCAAGCCAGAGCTCCTCCTGAGCTTAAGCCTGCCTGATATCCACCCTTCTAGATTCAGATAGGTAGCCGTGTTGGTCTGACGCAGTTGAAATATATAAAAAAAATGCCCAGTAGCACCTTAGAGACCAACTAAGTTTGTTCTTGGTATAAGCTTTCGTGTGCATGCACACTTCTTCAGATACCTGTGGTGGCACATGCGTAGCTAGAAGCACTGATGGCATACGGTTTCAGATCAGAGTCCATATATCCAGAAACACCTACTGTGATAGTGCCAATACCTGAGATGATGAGGTGTCCTGGATTTCCTGGTTTGTGTATTTTGGGTAGAAGATAGAAGGTTCCTGGTCGAGGTTCTGTTGGTGTGTTTGAGAGGATCTGTTCTTGGATGTGTGGGGGTAACTCTTTAACTATCTTGTTCAGTTCTTTTTTGTATTCCTGTGTGGGGTCTGAGTCCAGTTTTTTATAAAAGGCCCTATTGGAGAGTTGTCTGTGAACCTCCTGGATGTAATCAGTTTTGTTCATGATGACAACAACTCCACCCTGAAGAAGTGTGCATCTGAAGAACTGTACACACAAAAAAAAAGTTTATATCAAGATCAAACTTAGTTGGTCTCTAAGGTAAAGGTAAAGGTAAAGGTAAAGGTACCCCTGCCCGTACGGGCCAGTCTTGACAGACTCTAGGGTTGTGCGCTCATCTCACTCAAGAGGCCGGGGGCCAGCGCTGTCCGGAGACACTTCCGGGTCACGTGGCCAGTGTGACAAGCTGCATCTGGCAGCACACGGAAACGCCGTTTACCTTCCCGCTAGTAAGCGGTCCCTATTTATCTACTTGCACCCGGGGGTGCTTTCGAACTGCTAGGTTGGCAGGCGCTGGGACCGAGCAACGGGAGCGCACCCCGCCGCGGGGATTCGAACCGCCGACCTTTCGATCGGCAAGCCCTAGGCGCTGAGGCTTTTACCCACAGCGCCACCCGCGTCCCGGTCTCTAAGGTGCTACTAGACAATTTTTTAATTTTTTAAATATATTTTGATATTGACCCTGAAGTTGGCTCCTCTGTGATTCCCCTTTTCTTCCGTTTCTTACACATGCCCATCTTAAATCTCAGCTCATCTGCCAGCTCCTTATCCAGCCACACCGGTTTCTTTAGACGCCTCTCACTTTCCTTTCTTGTTGGAACTGTCTGCCTTTGGGCCTTCAATATTTCACCTTTAAAAAACTCCCATCCATCTTGGACAGCGCCTGGAATGCAGAGGAACGAGCTCTATCAGCCCTAGCCCTGCAAGGTCATTCTTCTGCGAACCAGACACTCTCAGTGAAGGGAGCCCCTCTGCCACCAGCACCTGGTGCACCAAGGGAAAAACGTGTTCCATCGGCTCTGGTGCCACACAATCATAACTTCCTCTGTTGGAGGACCAGAGCACAATGGCACCTTAGGAGTGGCAGTGGTTTCACACGTGGTATACCACCGAGTGAAGGTGCCATCGTGCTCTGGCCCTCAAACCAGTCCACGACGATGTATCGCTACATCACCCAGGCCTATTAATGTGGTGTTGAATCCAGGCCTAAGATAAAAAGTGCTGCCACCAAGTCTGAAAACAGGTCGAGGTAAATATATTTCTGACAGTTATTGTAAGTTAGTTCTAGAAACTCGCCAGGAGAGGGACATTTGTGTACCCCTCTCGTATAATGTTCATAGGTATTGAACATTATATAAAGAAGCTTGTGTGCTAGCTGAGAATCAAGGTCAGAAGCATAGAAGCAATTTCCCTTTTTTTGTATCACACGTTGGCCCTAATGAACTTTGGCTAAGAGCAGATCACTCAAAGTCTATTCAGTATAGGAAACTGTCGTTCCACCAGGAAATTTTAGAGAATTATTATTTCTAAAAGCACAATGTCTCCAAAAGCATGCTGTTACCACATTATGTTCCTTACACCTACGAGTGGAGCTTTTCTTCTAGGCTAGCATCTCATGCACATTCCAGATTGAACAGTGAGTCATGAAACTCTTGTTATTTTCCTGACTTTTATTATAATGACAATATGCATCCAACAAGCATGACTGATTTCTCCATATGATACATAAGATAGAATGGAATCAAACAGGGATAGCTATATAAAGATACGGTTATGTGAAAGGTTCATTTAGTTCTACATTGGGGAAGTTTCTGAGACTGCTTAATGTTGTACCTGGGGTTATTAACAGCCTAAATTTCTCAAGCAAGAGGATTAAGCATCAGTAGTAGATTATGCAAACAAAAAACAAAACAAACAAAACAGGAACAGCAGCTAAAGAATAAAATGTCCAAGGTTCAAATTTCATGTCAACCAGAAACTCTCAGCTTCATCCACCAACCATCCCAATCTGTAATATGCCTGCTATAAGAATTTTCTGTTTTTAGGTTTTTCTATTTTATCTGTGCTTTTGTAGTGTTATCTGTAAGTTGCCTTGAGTCCCACTCTGGGGAAAAGGCGGAATATAAATATATATAATAAATGTTTTGGATGCTTAAAACCTCTATATACATAATTGCTAGGTGTGATTATTCAATAAATAATACAACGAGCTTTTGCAGTACAAAAAGAAAACTGTGATATCTTTGTAACTCTCTGATCTTAGCCATCTGGATCCCAATTTGGCTGGGTACTTAAGTACTTGAACATAAGCATATGAGCAATCTGAAGAGTTGAGTTGGTATATAGCGACTGCTGCAGTCAGGTATGCAACTTAACCCCCTCATCTTCATCATACTGAACAGAAGTTTGAAAAAGAGCAAACAGGGGAAGGAAGAGCAAAATGCACAAGTTATCATCCAAGCAGGAAAAAAGGAAAACAAGGAGGAGGGAACTAAAGCCATAATCATGGCCACTGGTCCCATCACCTCCTGGCAAATAGAAGGGGAAGAAATGGAGGCAGTGAGAGATTTTACTTTCTTGGGCTCCATGATCACTGCAGATGGTGACAGCAGTCACGAAATTAAAAGATGCCTGCTTCTTGGGAGAAAAGCAATGACAAACCTAGACAGCATCTTAAAAAGCAGAGACATCACCTTGCCAACAAAGGCCCGTATAGTTAAAGCTATGGTTTTCCCAGTAGTGATGTATGGAAGTGAGAGCCGGACCATAAAGAAGGCTGATCGCCGAAGAATTGATGCTTTTGAATTATGGTACTGAAGGAGACTCTTGAGACTCCCATGGACTGCAAGAAGATCAAACCTCTCCATTCTGAAGGAAATCAGCCCTGAGTGCTCACTGGAAGGACAGATCCTGAAGCTGAGACTCTAATTAGTTCAAGTTCAAGTTCAAGTTTATTGCGGCCAAAGCCAGTGACACTAAACACCACAAGATCAGACAACAAGAAATCAGCAACAACTTCAGAAAAGAAAAAAGGTTACACAAGGGAACTTCACAGTGTGCCATTCAACAGAAGAGATTTACGCTTCTTAATTACTAAAGTGCAAAATTTAGCCACCTCATATGATATTGAGCTTGAGGAATCTTCCAGGAGGTATTTTCGAAGAATTTCAGGGGAGGATTCCAAATAATATTGAAGGGGTATAAATTTTGATAGAAGCGGTAAAATAAGTTGAACTCGTTCTTCACTATAGAATTCGCAAGATAGAAGAATGTGTGTGACAGATTCTACCTTATTAGACATACAAGGGCAGAGACGCGCATGCATTGGAACCCGCGTGAATTTGCCGTACAGCACTGCTGAGGGCATTGTCTCAAAGCGGGCTCTAGAGAAAGCCCATCTATAGGCTTCGTTAGTGATGTTAGTTAAGTAAGGGGCAGCTGCAAAATTAGGCCAAGCTTTTAAACATCTATACGTCTCTGGGAGTAGGGCGCCTTCTTGTTGTAATTCGATATCATAAAGTCTCCGAGTGATAGTAGCTTTTGCCTTGTTCAGAGTTCCAATAAAAAGATTTTCAGGGTTTAGGCCAATTTGTTTGATCTTGTTAGTTATTTGCATAAGCCAAGGAGGATAGGGAACTGCGGCCAGGAAGCAGGGTAATAGACCCTTAGGATTGTAATGGATTTTCAGCCAGAGGGATATTGCTTGTTCCCAGACTTTTAATTCCACTCTGGGCAGTCCTGCCTCTTGCCTTAAGACTGCATTAGGTGTACACTTAGGGGTAGCAAATAATGATCTTAAGAATTTAGATTGTACTGTTTCAAGGGTCTTAAGGTTGGCAGAGGGGCTAATTTGAGAGCCATATAGAAGTTGGGCTAAAGATTTTGCCTGAAAGACTGTTAGGGCCATCGGGAGGAAGCCAGCTCCTTTCCTTCTGAATAATCTAAGGATAGCATTTGCACTTCTTTCTGCTGATATAGCTGATGTGGTCAAGTGTGTTGAGAATTTGGCATTATAAGAAAAAGTAATGCCTAAGTATTGGAAGGTCTTAGTCTGTTCAATGGCGTTTCCCTTTACGCTCCAATTATCCTTCCTGAAGGAGCGGTTAAAATGTACAATTTTGGTTTTGGCAAAGTTAATTGTTAACAGTTCAGTGTTACATTGGTGAGACTCTAATACTTTGGCCACCTCATGAGAAGAGAAGACTCTCTGGAAAAGACCCTGATGTTGGGAAAGATGGAGGGCACAAGGAGAAGGGGATGACAGAGGACGAGATGGTTGGATAGTGTTCTCGAAGCTACCAGCATGAGTTTGATCAAACTGCGGGAGCCAGTGGAAGACAGAAGTGCCTGGCGTGCTCTGGTCCAGGGGGTCACGAAGAGTCGGACACGACTAAACAACAACAACAATTGCTGTCAGGGCTATCACCAACCACCCCAGGAAGGTGCAACATCTACCACAGGATGGAGCTGCCGAAGGGGCCGGGAGGACCTCCTCTCCTTGGCCTGGCACAAACCCGGTGCAGGCTTGGAACGTCCCATGGGCCTCCACCCTCCAGCGCTGCTCCTAGCATCCTCCCTGTCCCCTTGGCAACAGAGTTGAAGGGGAGGAAAGCCCTGTGAGTGCTGAGTGGGCCCTCCCCCTTTCACAGCCTCTGCCATGTCCCTTGTTGGGATGGTGGCCGCGAGGGAAGCCCAGTTCTGCCACCTTCCCCACCCCAGCCCAATCATCTGCAGACCACTTGCCTTGCATAGCCTCACCGATGTTGGTTTGCAAGCCCCCTCCATAGAGGCTGGCCCCTCTCACTGTCCTCGGAGCTTGCATACCAGTAACCTCCTCTGGCTGATATCCAGACAGACCAGGGAGATATTGATAGGCGACATTTTCCCAAGAGTGGGTAAAATGCACAACCCCTCCCTCCTGCTTCTGCAGGGGAAAGAAAATAAGTCAGAAATCTATTTACATGATGTTTATTTCTGACATTACAGCACTAGAGAAAAACACGTCCTTTCAGTTCAGTTCTTCTAGCAAGTCAGACAAACTTCCTGAACATGCACACACAGGAGGTTTCAAGTTACACACTTCACAAAGACTTATCCAGCCTGTGAACGTCCTGGGAAATTCTTCTTTCCCGCAGATAGGCACATCATGTGATGTCAACAGTCTGGCTGTCTGCAGCGGTGATGTTTCCATATACTGACAACCGATACCCAGCAGGCTTGCTGCCAAGGTGCAAGGTGAGCCCCCAGGCACACAAGCAGCCCTCTCTGCCTCTCTCTCTCTCCTTCTTCTTTCTTCCATCTTCTTCTTCCTCCTCCCCCTCCATCACCACAGCCGCCTCCACCTCCCCTCTTGCCGGAAATGCCCATAGCACCTTTTTCTTCTAGAAAAAAAAGCACTGACCTTAAGTATGCATACAAACTCAATGAGAGGTGTGAGCTTGATTTTGCCATGTAATCTCATTTATAATTATCTCAGAGAAGCCTTTCTCTTTTCTGATCTTTCATATTTGTCAGAGTTGAAAATCCTTGTACACAACAATATATCATGAAGAACTGTAGAAGAATAGCCTCTTGGAGAGACATTGTTTCTGGTTGTATAGCCAAAAATAAAATAAAATATTCTGATACTATACCATAGTGAAATGTTTAACTGTTTCTTCAATTCTCCATGAACCTTCCCACCACACTTGCCATCCTCTCCTGCCACACCAATGTGGTGTATCACACGCTTTGAAAACCCACTGGTATAGAAATTTGAGATCTTAGCTGATCATTGGTCCAGGAGTTGGAGAAGCTTCAAAATTCCTTTCTTAAGAAAGTACTTCCTTTACCTGTTGGTACCAATGCAGCATATGGCAGTGCAGAAGTGGGCTGGAACAGGCTAGAATACAAGTTTGACTCTTAAATTTCTAGAGCAGAATGTAAACTCTCCCATTTTCATGTCTGCTTTCTATAGCTTATGGCTCGCTCTCAAAAGTCAATTGCTGCTTTGCCTACACTTGCTTGTTGTTGTTGTTTAGTCATTTAGTCGTGTCCAACTCTTCGTGACCCCATGGACCAGAGCACGCTAGGCACTTCTGTCTTCCACTGCCTCCCGCAGTTTGGTCAAACTCATGCTGGTAGCTTCGAGAACACTGTCCCACCATCTCGTCCTCTGTCGTCCCCTTCTCCTTGTGCCCTCCATCTTTCCCAGCATCAGGGTCTTTTCCAGGGAGTCTTCTCTTCTCATGAGGTGGCCAAAGTATTGGAGTCTCAGCTTCAGGATCTGTCCTTCCAGTGAGCATTCAGGGCTGATTTCCTTCAGAATGGGGAGGTTTGATCTTCTTGCAGTCCATAGGACTCTCAAGAGTCTCCTCCAGCACCAGCACCATAATTCAAAACTACACTTGCTAGAGAACTTGATAGTGAGCTGATCCAGTCACGGTCTAAATTGCAGTTATGGTTTCTTGTGTATGACAAAGCTTCTTTGATATGCCATTTATCCATTCTTTTGAAATTTTCTAGCTGCATCTACATATTAAGACAGTTAATCAGAAAGCTAACTGTTTGGAGGCAGTTACCTTATTTTATTTTATTTTCAAATAATATTTATTAAAATTTCACAAGAAAAAAACCACATTAATGAAGAAAAAATTAACAATAAAAAGAAAAAATACAAAGTAAAAAAGGAAAAAACAATTAGAAACAATTTCATCTTTTCCTCACTTCTTTTACATTTCCTTGTTTCCTGGACCTCCTCTTACCTCCCTCTTTTGTATTCTAATTAAATATGTTAATCCAACAATTCCTTTCCCTCCTTTTTAATCCTAATCTTTAATCTTAATATAATATAACTTTAAATTTTAGATTTTACCTATTAAAACCAATTTTCCCATATTATTTTAGCCTGTACAGCTAGAAACCCCTTAACTTCAATCCAACATCATTCTAACATTCATTTATTTTGTAATATTTCTGTAAATAGTCTTTGAATTTCTTCCAATCTTCTTCCACCGACTCTTCTCCCTGGTCACGGATTCTGCCAGTCATTTCCGCCAATTCCATGTATTCCATCATTTTCATCTGCCATTCCTCCAGTGTGGGTAGATCTTGTGGCTTCCAATACTTTGCAATGAGTATTCTTGCTGCTGTTGTAGCATACATAAAGAAAGTTCTGTCCTTTTTTAACACCGATTGGCCGACTATGCCCAGGAGAAAGGCCTCTGGTTTCTTCAATAAGGTATATTTAAATACCTTTTTTAGTTCATTATATATCATCTCCCAGAAAGCCTTAATCTTTGGGCACGTCCACCAAGGGTGAAAAAATGTACCTTCAGTTTCTTTACATTTCCAACATTTATTATCAGGCAAATGGTAGATTTTTGCAAGCTTGACTGGGGTTATGTACCACCTGTATATCATTTTCATAATATTTTCTCTTAAGGCATTACATGCCGTAAATTTCATACCTGTGGTCCACAACTGTTCCCAGTCAGCAAACATAATATTATGTCCAACGTCTTGTGCCCATTTAATCATAGCAGATTTCACTGTTTCATCCTGAGTGTTCCATTTCAACAGCAAGTTATACATCTTTGACAAAATTTTAGTTTTGGGTTCTAACAATTCAGTTTCTAATTTTGATTTTTCCACCTGGAAGCCGATTTTCTTATCCAAATTGTATGCCTCCATTATCTGATAATAATGAAGCCAGTCTCGCACTTTGTTTTTTAGTTTTTCAAAACTCTGCAATTTCAATCTGTCTGGAGGCAGTTACCTTAGCTTCACAGAGAATTGCTTTTACAGAATTAAAACTCAGTGTTATGCCTTGTGCCTTTCTGGATAGATGCTACAAGAAATTACCTTTGGAACAGCATTTCTGTGTCTTCTGCAAGGCAGCTATAAAGGACATAGTTCACTGTATTGTTCACCAACGTCCTTTCTATAAAGATCCTCATGGAATTTCTCAATCTTTGTTTAGCCTCAGGAGGAATTTTGTTACACTAAGTGAATTTGGGTACATTTTGCTACTAGGCAAGGAAGATGGTGTTACATCGCCTGCTTCCTTATTTATGTTGGCAGCCAAGGAATTAGGAACCAAATTGGTGTTCAACTCTGAATGTCTATGTTTGTTATGCCTTAAAAGGTAAAGGTAAAGGGACCCCTGACCATTAGGTCCAGCTGCGGACGACTCTGGGGTTGCGGCGCTCATCTCGCTTTATTGGCTGAGGGAGCCGGCGTACAGCTTCCGGGTCATGTGGCCAGCATGACTAAGCCGCTTCTGGCGAACCAGAGCAGCGCACAGAAACGCCGTTTACCTTCCCGCTGGAGTGGTACCTATTTATCTACGTGCACTTTGACGTGCTTTTGAACTACTAGGTTGGCAGGAGCAGGGACCGAGCAATGGGAGCTCACCCTGTCGCAGGGATTCAAACCACCGTCCCTCTGATCGGCAAGTCCTAGGCTCAGTGGTTTAACCCACAGCGCCACCCGCTTCCCTTTGTTATGCCTTATAATTAAGCAAATACCACGATTACTGCACTGGCGGGGCTTGATGGGAATTGCAGCCCCACCTCTGGAGGGCCCCGCAAATGTTATCCCTGCCCTATGCCATGGGCCCAGTATCTCTTACTCTTAAGCTGAAAGTCCACAGACAGGGTTTGTTCTTTTAACTCAAGCACTAGCTTCTGAAGCATGCTATTTACCGGTAATTGCATATGCTTCCATATACAGTGGTACCTCAGGTTAAGAACTTAATTCATTCTGGAGCATAGCTGTCAACTTTCAGATTTGAAAATAAGGGATCAGCAGCCTCGAAAATAAGGGATCAGCAGCCAAAATTAAGGGATCAGCAGCCTCACCCGTCCCAGGCACTCCTGTCTTCCACTGCCTCCCGCAGTTTGGTCAAACTCATGCTGGTAGCTTTGAGAACACTGTCCAACCATCTCGTCCTCATGGTTCAATGTTACTAGTGAGCAAAGTTACCCAGTCAGGATTTGAATCTTGGTCCTAACTTTTGGGGTTAAGTTTCTATTTAGCTGTCCATTAATACTGACAAACCGTATCTCCTATTCATCTCTCAGATCCCCTTGTAAATCTAAAGTACTGACCTCACCACATCCTGCGGTAAAAAAAACCCCCAAGGGAAGCTACAGCATTCCTACTATCAGCTTAAGTGACACATTCTCTCTCTCTCTCTCTCTCTCTCTCACACACACACACACACACACACACACACACACAGAGAGAGAGTAGAGCCCCTCCAAGCCAAAGGCCCAAAGGCAGAAAGGCCAGCCAGCAGCCAAACGAAGCCTCACGCGGTGGTTCCCACAGCGCAGCGACCCAGCAAAGGGATACAGCAGCAAGGAAACCACCACACCGCTGGGAAGTGCTGAAGCAAAGGCGAGTCCCCAAGCAACGCGGCCGATTTGATCAGCACAAGGCATGCAAGCTCCACCCCCCAGTCGTTCTCAGACTCCTTATTGGGCAGCTGAGCAACACAGGTGAGGAGCCTCCCTGGCGGGCAGGGAGGGAGAGGAGTTGCTTCCTTTGAAATCCAGGAAATTTATGGGATATTAACAATCCGGGATAGCAGTGGGAAACGGCGCTGGAATAAGGGAGTTTCCCGCCAAATAAGGGAAGGTTGACAGCTATGTTCTGGAGCTCCGTTCCTAACTTGAAACTGTTCTTAACCTGAGGTACCACTTTAGCTAATGGGGCCTCCCGCAGCTGCCATGCAGCCGCCGCACGGTTTCTGTTCTCATCCTGAAGCAAAGTTCTTAACCTGAGGTACTATTTCTGGGTTAGCGGAGTCTGTAACCTGAAGTGTCTGTAACCTGAAGCATCTGTAACACATGGTACCACTGTACACAACGCCGTCAGACAGCCAGGGGTCCTTTAGATGTTGTAGGTATCCAGCTTTTTCTAAAACCTCACCAAGTGAAACAAACAAATGGTTACCAGAGAAGCAAGCACACCAGCGGGAACTGGGAAAGGCAAGACGCAGCACCAAGGGCAACAAGGTGCTGAGATGTAACTGGTAGCAATATGCTGTTACTTTGGTAGCTCTGTGTGAAAGCTGTCAATACTTGGCCTCTAAGAGAGGTTATAATTAACAGATGCAGCAATGAAGCATGTCAGCTAGCTTGTTTCTGATCATGTCACCACCGCAGGCTCCCAGAAAACACCGGCACCTTCACTGCTTAACTATAACACTGTACGTTCAGGTATTAAGCGTACATTAAGCCCACTCACAATTAGCCATATGCCACACACCCATGAGCACACAAAGCAGCCATGCAGGTCCTGTCTCCATAATCCTAGAATGCACAGTAACTGCTCCTCATGCTTTGCAGGTTTTACTAATGTATTACTTTTTTTTAAACAGCTAGAAACACAGCCCCACTCTCCCACAACAAGGTAAGGAGCTTGTGGGAAATGTTTAAAGGATTCCAGAATCTGAGCAAGACAAGCACAACACCCACAATCAGTCTGATTTAAATGAAAAACAAGTGCAGTAGCACTAGTCCTGCAGCAATTCTGTTTAGTAGCAATAGTCAAACAGAAACCATTAATACATGCTGCAATGGAAGGGGGAAAGGTCTCCCCCCCCCCCATTCCATCCTCCTTGGCAGTCTGGGTATGTCAAGCAGGCTGCCATCACACCCCCATTTAGACTCCCTCTATTCCCCAGACAGAAGTGACTTCTAGGGATTCAAAGCACATCTTTAGGGAGGGAGACAGAGAGATCACCAAGCCTACCTGGTTTCTTTCTGAGCCCCAGGCAGTTTGCGTTCTCTGTCAGATTACTAAAACACATACAGTGGTACCTCGCAAGACGAATGCCTCGCAAGACGGAAAACTCGCAAAACGAAAGGGTTTTTGGTTTTTTGAGTTGCTTCGCAAGACGATTTTCCCTATGGGTTTGCTTCGCAAGACCGAAACGTCTTGCAAGTTTGTTTCCTTTTTCTTAAAACCGTTAATACAGTTGCGACTTGACTTTGAGGAGCAACTCATAGCACGCGGTGTGGTAGCCTTTTTTTGAGGTTTTGGAAGACTTTGGTGATTTTTGAAGCTTTTCCAAAACTTTTCCGACACCGTGCTTCGCAAGACGAAGAAAACCGCAAAACTTGCGGAACGAATTAATTTCGTCTTGCGAGGCACCACTGTATACAAATTTATCTCCAGTTACCCCTTGACGAAATATGTGGACAGACACCATGAAGACATTTCATCAAAGGCAACTTTTTGTTAGTATTTTTTCTGCTCAGCAACAGCAACCTGACATGGATGCAGGCAGCTTCCAGAATCTCTATTGCATATAGCAGGTGAATATTAATAAGAAATACATTTAAGAATAGATATTCCATGAGAATAAATAAGATTAGTTTGGTGTTCCACTTATAGATGAATAAATTTAACACAAAGCCAAGTGTAATAAAACATTACAACTTGACTCTCTTCCCCATGATTAGATACTTCAATGGAAAAGGCGCAGCAATCTGAACTGGATGTTTTGATTCAAGTTTTTCAAAACACATCTGTGCCATTATTTAATAGCACAAGAAGATGATTTGATTTCAAATTCATTTCTTTGTAAGAGATTCTCAAACACAATCTTAGAAAATGGCTGGTTTCCCAAAGAGGAAGCTGTATAAGTGTGGGTGTGAGAGCGAATGTGTGAATGTCCCTTTCATGATTAGCCCCCTCCTATCTGCTGTAGTCTGATATTTAAGGATTTAAGCATTTTGGAATATGTGCACTTGAGTGAAACCTGCACATTTCCCGAACTGGAAAGCCTCCTTGTCTGCCACACTTTCTCTCTTTCCCCCAATCCCTTGGATACTAATCTTCCAGATTTCGCCAAAGCTAGTCAGAAATACATGAATACAGCAAATCTCGGTATTGCTAAATTTTGGAAGAGTACAAAATCCTCCAGCAGTGACACAATGGCTGAAGAAAACTTGGGCAATTGTCTTCCTGATAAAGCAAACGGGATTAGGAAAGCAACAGGTAACACTTATCAAAACATATTTGATGAAAGATGATCCATGTTTATTCAATTTTGGAATGACAAAGTAAATAGCAGATGAGTAACTCTGGGACTGGGAAAGACCCAAGTGTTAAAAAACATGAGAGGCTCTGAGAGTAGAGTCAGCATGGTCTATAAGTGAACTGCTGCTGAATAATTGAGATCTTCCGGCCACATTAATATGATCTATATACTAGACCTAACACACGAGCAAGTGCAAACCCAGGGTGTCTGGTCTTTGTATGCTAAGCCAAGAAGAGGAAGTGGTTTGTTTCCTATAATGAGAACGACAAACCTGTTGTAATGTCCAAAAGGTCACCTTAAATAGCCGGTATGAAGCCTCTGCCTTGATGTCCTTTATTTAGGACATTTCATTTGAAATTGGTTAGAGGCCTAGCAGCATATATTTGCAAACATTGATGCAAGGTTTAAACTGATGAACCTGTAGCCATGGTCCCACACCTTCAAGGCAAATTGTTCCATGAATATAGGATTACAATTAATGTACAAATCTTGTAAACAAAACATAATTTTTCTTTTCCCAAGAAAAAATGGTTTTCTATGAAGGAGAATCAACAACCTGAGGATAATATCTCAGTGGAAACAGAGGGGAACATACTGGAGAAAATGACCCTGCAATGTCTTTCCATATCCTGATCCAATTGAAAGTATATGGCTTGTGATTTTTTTGCATCTAAACCACAGAGCCTAGGGCTTGCCGATCAGAAGGTCAGCAGTTCGAATCCCTGCAAGGGGGTGAGTCCCTGTTATTCAGTCCCAGCTCCTGCCCACCTAGCAGTTCGAAAGCACACCAAAAGTGCAAGTAGATAAATAGGTACCGCTCCAGCGGGAAGGTAAACGGCGTATCCATGCGCTGCTCTGATTTCGCCAGAAGTGGCTTAGTCATGCTGGCCACATCACCCGGAAGCTGTCTGCAGACGAACGCCGGCTCCCCTGGCCAGTAAAGCAAGATGAGCACTGCAACCCCAGAGTCATCTGCAACTGGACCAACGGTCAGGGGTACCTTTACCTTCACCTAATACCTCTAAATCCATATGTGGTAACATCTCATGCTGCAACATAATCCATTTTTAAGCAATCTTTCTCAAAATAAAACTAAGCTGTCCCTAATGAAAAGCATCATAATACGACGAAAATGGAGGAATTTCCCATCTGCCCCCTGCCCCAGTTTTCTAGAATCATGGCCAACCTGGGTTTCTTTTTCTGAAATCCAAACACAGATACCCTTTTTTTGGCCATTTTTTCAAAATACTTGCTTAAAGATGGATGGGGAGAACTCAAAATAATAATATATTTTTTGGAAGTATCACCATTTGTGCCATTACAGTTCTTCCTAACACCTATAACTGTAATTTACTCTGTCTGCCTATGTCCTTTTTTTTATTTTTTTCACTAAGGGAACATAATTTAAAGCATAAAATTTATTCATGTTTCGGGGTATCCAGATTCCTAGGTTTTAGTAAACCTTTTAACTTGGTGGAACATTTACCAATTATTTTAGGCACAGTTGATCATTTTGGGTACACTGAAATACATTATTAAAGATTATCCAGATTAGTTCTAAGGCCTGCCACCCTTTCATATTTACAAAGTTCTTTTGACAATGCTGGTAAGGTTATACCATCTGCTCAGAGGCTCTTCTTCTACCTTTCTCCCCAGAAAACCACACAGGCGGTACCTACGGGACCACAGGCGGTACCTACGGGACCGCCTCTCCTGGTATGCCCCACAGAGAAACTTACGGTCTTCGAATAAAAACATCTTGAAGGTCCCAGGCCCCAGAGAAGTTAGGCTGGCCTCAACTAGAGCCAGGGCTTTTTCGGCTGTGGCTCCGATCTGGTGGAACACTCTGTCACAAGAGACCAGGGCCCTGCGGGACTTGACATCTTTCCGCAGGGCCTGCAAGACAGAGCTGTTCCACCAGGCCTTTGGCCAGGGCACAGCCTGACTCCCTCCCTCGGCAATCTTCGCGGAGCTCTGGCCCAATGGTTGCCAGTGGCTTGAATTAATTAATTTTATAACGAATGATTTTAGACTGTTGTTTATGCTGTACTTTTGTACTGTTTTATTGTTGTTAGCCGCCCTGAGCCCGGCTTCAGCTGGGGAGGGCGGGATATAAATAAAATTTATTATTATTATTATTATATTTCAATTATTATGTATTACTGTCACCAGGGGGTTCAGAGAGAGGTCAAAGAGCAATTGGACAAGGGGCAACCCTGCTGTGTGCCCCTTCTGTCAAAATGGGATTCACATCTTAGGATGAACTATTGCAAAACTGGCACCCTATAAAGCTTTGATTGTTGCTATAAATAGAGTTATAATACTCAAGTGAAGGAGCCACACCTCAACTAATAGAAATGGTGGAAACAGAATATAACAAATCATAGAATTATAGAGTTGGAAGGGATCATAAGGGTTATCCAGTCCAACCCCCTGCAATGAAATATGATTGTGCACTACAGATTGCACATTACAGATTAATACAGTATGGTGAAATGGATGAAATATAAATACTTAAGTGCTATAATTCAACCCCTAGCTAATCTTACAGTTCATATTGTGAAAGCCTGTACAAGAATTAAAAAAAAACCCCAGTGAATTATTCTTCCAGTAATTTTTTTGGCCAAAGAAAAGATAAATGCTCAGGTTAAGAGAATAATTATTCTGAGAAAACTTTGGTTCCAAGGATATGATCGCTAAGAAAATAATAACTTTGATTCTTCTGCCATCAGGCTCTCACTATTGAGCCATGAAAGTGAAAGGTCTCTCATTTTCAGATTTTTTAAAATGCAACTTTTCAACAGAAAGCTCTCCTCCAACCTCAGAAAGCTTCTCACTATTATTCTATGTATATCTGTAGCATATGCGCTAAAATTAAAAGTTAGAGCAAGTTTTCTTTTGCTCTCTCTCTCTCTGTCTTCTTGACAAAGATGCAATTTCTCAGCTCAGGGGATGTTTACCTCTTCTCCAAACAAAATACAGTGGTGCCTCGCAAGACGAAAAGAATCCGTTCCGCGAGTCTCTTCGTCTTGCGGGTTTTTTCGTCTTGCGAAGCAAGCCCATTAGCGGTTTAGCGGATTAGCACTACAGTATTAGCGGCTTAGCGGATCAGCTGATAAGCGGCTTAGCGATCAGCTGTTAAGCGGCTTAAGGATCAGCTGTTAAGCGGCTTAAGGATCAGCTGATAAGCGGCTTAGCCGATCAGCTGATAAGCGGTTTAGCGGCTTGGGAAAAAGGGGGGGAAAAGGAAAAAAACCCCGCAGGAACTCGCAAGACATTTTCGTCTTGCGAAGCAAGCACATAGGAAATTCGTTTTGCGAAGCACCTCCAAAACGGAAAACCCTTTCGTCTAGCGGGTTTTCCGTCTTGCGAGGCATTCGTCTTGCGGGGCACCACTGTAATGTGTCATAAGTGCTAGGCCTCTAGCACTTTTATAGCCCCGAGGAATACATTTGCAAAGACCCTGCAACACAAATAAGAACAGTAGCCAAAGCCAGTTTTCATTTTAAAGAAGAACCACATGACAAACATCAGGTGGGGTGCTTTTTTTGTCCTCTACACTTTCTGAAATTGAAAAATCAAGGCCTATTTGTGGATGAACCAGCTACAGATCCCAACCTTGTTACGTTTAAAAAGCAACAACAAATCTTACAAACTTAATTGTCTTTAAATTATTTGATTTTGCAATCCTGCAACCACTTACCTAGGAGTAGGTAATCACAAAGAGATTTACTTCAGAGTAGACATGTTTACCATTGTATGCTGCCTATAAAGTGAATTCTTTATGAATGCCCGGACTTCAGCTTCTGCACAGCGAGAGACATACCTAAGCCTCTTGTTTTCACATTTCTCTTTCGCCATTTTGTCGGAGGCAGGGATTCTTTTAACCTCCTCCTGCACTTACTGTATAGTAGGATTTGCAGGAAATACATTTGGTAGTATCCAGTGAAGTAGCTCCACAACCACAATAATTTCTGGCTGAACAATGGAACTGCGCCTCCCTCTTCTCTCCCTGTGGATCCCCTAAATCTGTTCAAAGTACAGTGGTACCTCGGTCTACGAACTATTCGGTGAACGAACTCTGCAAAACCGGAAGTAGGTGCTCCAACCAGCATCTATTATTCTATCTGGTATCCTCAAATCAAGGACAACTATTCAAGGCCTCACTACCTTGAAACACTGACTTTTCCACAATTATACGGGGCCTTTGTTGAACAGCTTTACTCTCTCATTTGCTGAACTGAAAATAAGTTTTACCTTAGAAACAAAACCAGATGATCTTAGGACAATAAAACATGCATTGATTAAGTGTGTTACATTGCTCACAATGTGTTGCATTGGTCACAAAAACACATGCATCCCCCTGCATGAAATGAAATGAAAAAAACAGGTTTGAACTTTATTGTCTTCTTTGAGGTTTTCAGCATTAAAAGAAAATGTGATGAGATGCTTGTGGCCAATGTACTGCCACAGAATGCAAGTTGCATAGCATAAATTTGTTGCCATGGTGTCCCTTAAAATGAATAGTGTAAGGAAGGGGGTGGGGAACCTATAGTTCTCCAGATGTTGCAGGACGACGTATCCCACCACCCCAGGCCACTGACAATGTTTGCTGGGGCTGATGAATCTGGGAGTCCAAAGCAAAAAGAAAGAAAAAAGGGGGGAAGTTGTCTGCCAGTCACCGATGCAGGATTCTATTTTAATAATAATAATGGAATACCTGAATAAATACGGAATGAAACATGATCATCCCAATGTGTTTCAAATATCACCTTTCTTCAAGGGATCGACTGAAAATAATGATACACCCAATTTAACAACCATCCATGTATAGGCATCACTGCGGCCATGTGAAAGACAATGCATATTTAAGTTATACCAAGCTACCATACAACAGATTTAATTAAAAAAACAGAAGGAAAGGCTCACCTTTTCAACTTCATGTAATTTTCATTGGCTGCAGGTCTGCACTCTGCACGCTGGACTACTATTCCTTCCAGAGACAGTTTTTCTGAAATAGAAGGAAATCCAGCAAAAGTCATATGAGTATGAATGGTAGCCATTTTAATAAGTTGTATTTTTATTTATGCTTTGAGTGTGATAAATCACTCGATATGCCCAAGATTTTTTCAAAACGGTTTTACTTCTGTAGTAGAATCAGTCCAATCAACAAATCATCAGGCTATTGACAGCACAAGGTCTTGTCCTATTCCAGTACAGTGGTACCTCGGGTTAAGAACTTAATTCGTTCTGGAGGTCCGTTCTTAACCTGAAACTGTTCTTAACCTGAAGCACCACTTTAGCTAATGGGGCCTCCCGCTGCTGCCGCGCCGCTGCTGCGCGATTTCCGTTCTCATCCTGAAGCACAGTTCTTAACCCGAGATACTATTCCTGGGTTAGCGGAGTCTGTAACCTGAAGCGTCTGTAACCCAAGGTACCACTGTATATGAGGAAATTGTCGTCAAACATCTTCAAAAGACTACATCCTTTCCCCCATACACAGGTGTGTTCCTCTAGTATATGGGTATTGCCAATGATACCCTACAACCAGGTTATAGTTATGCCTTTGGAGGTTCACAACACCAGCATACAATTTTTTTCAGTCAGCACAGGGGGATTTAGTAGCAATTTCATCCTCGGGAAAGAATAACGCAATGTACAGGTAACCCCAACACTGTATCAGCACCATCCACTAGATATACTTATATAAATATAAAATATGGACAAACCATTTGCACACTTAGATGTAATCTTTGAAGTACAGTCTATTAAGCTGTTGGTTCCTATCTGTTCCTATTTTAGACTCATACAAACATAATAAATAACAAGCCTATGACTAAGCCTCATGGTTATGGAGAACTGTCTGAAAATGTGGAGATAATACCTAGATTCAGAAACTAGGCTATGAGAAGAAAATGGAGGTATTCTTAAGACATCCTGGCTAGCTCTCTGTCCAGCCTTGCAACTCCTAATCCTGTTGTGCAAGCGTTGCCCTCGCTTGTACGCAGGAGGAAAAGCTAACTTCTTTTTTGGCATGTACACGGCGAGAGTAAATGCACCTATAAAACCTGTAAAAAGATTAGCATTGCTTGTTGTATGACAGTGGGTTTGGCACTAGCGGAAACCGTGTGGATAACACCTGAATTATGAGTCATAGAACTGCAGAACTGGAAGGGACCCAGAGGGTCATTCAGTCCAACCCCTTGCAATACAGGAATCTCAAACGTGAATACATTTTGGCATGGATGGGGCAGCCTAAACATTAAAAAGAATTAAAGTTAATATACTACTTGATTCTTGGCTATAGAAATCTTCCTTAATGCTGTAGCTATGCCACAGCAAATAGCAAGTAGATGATGTTGAAAGAGTTAATTCCCCCCCCCCTTGCTGTGGAATACAAAGCTACAGACCCAACCTTTCTTACACGAAGGAAGTAGACATCCATACTTGCACAGCTTTCCTTGTCATCTACCTTGTTGCAAATATTTGCAAAGGGAGAATCGGTTGTTTAAGATCTGAGCCTGAAAGCCATGGCTGCTACAAGAAGAAACAGGGCTGCTTTTCCAATGCCATGTTGTGGTCATTTTCTCATCGCTGAAGTGTTGCTAAGCTGTAATATTGTATGGTATATACAAAGATTTGTGACAAACCTACCAGCTTTCTTTCACATTGCAACAGCAGTGCCATTTGAACCAGAAACTGAACTGATCTGTCAAATATAGCCATATAAATTCAAACGAATTAAGTCATCTCTACTAGCAATATTTTTGCCAATAAAATTATTTTCTATTGAAAAGGGGGGGGGGGGATCCCAGACTGCTTTATATGGTTAAAAAGCAGGTTCGCCCTAGAAATCCATTTTATATAAAACACTGTTTTTTTAACACTACATTTAATTTTATGACAATATTATCAACAGTTGCGTTTCAGAGCAAGGTGCACAAGCAAAATGCAACAGGACGACAAAAAGCTTAAAAAATGGTTGAAAAACATAAATATTAAAGGTTTTTGAGGTTACTGTTTGGTAACCCTTTTTGAAAAGTATTTTACAACAAATAGCTAGGATTCCTCCACCATTTCATAATTTTCAATATACTATATTTCAACTTAATACCAAGATGCAGGCAAACAGCTAATTTCTTTCTGCATAAACAAAAGACACTTCTTAATCATTTAAACTTCAGAGTCTTCAAGAGGAAAAATAACTAAGACGCCTTTCTCCCCTGCCATCCTCTTGCCCTTATACGGTTAAATGCAAATTGCATCTTCCAGTCATACTCCCAGTATCACACTGCATACATATAGCTTCTACGCCACCTACTGCAAGGCTGTTGCTGACAAGCTCACGCAATGCTTCCAGCACTCCCATTCTATCATTGTTCTAGAGCTGAATAAAGGTGCCTTCTTGACGAAATCTCCATACAAAGCAAAAGGAGGACAAAGCAAGAAAGCCGTCTTAAAGAACGGAGCACAAAACAGGCGTGAAATGGAGAGCAACAAAAAATGCAACGACTCGGAAGGCACCGATCAAGGCAAGAATTGTAAAATGTCTCCAATTACTCTCAACGTTGGTGGATATCTGTACGTTACGCAAAAGCAAACACTAACCAAGTATCCAGACTCTTTTTTGGAAAGAGTTGTCAGTGGAAAGGTTCTCTGTCCGTCTGATGCAGATGGCCATTATTTTATAGACAGGGATGGGCTGCTCTTTAGGCACGTTCTGAACTTCCTACGGAATGGAGAATTGCTTCTACCAGAGGGATTTAAAGAAAACCATCTTCTGGCACGAGAGGCAGATTTTTTTCAGCTTAAAGTGTTAGCTGATGCAGTGAAATTAAGGTGGGAAAAGGAGCAGCTCGCAGCCAGGGAGACTACCTTTCTGGAGATAACAGACAGCCACGACCGTTCGCAGGGCCTTCGGATTTTTTGCAATGCTCCTGATTTCATAACAAAAATAAAATCACGCATTGTTTTGGTTTCCAAAAGCAGGCTGGATGGCTTTCCAGAAGAGTTTTCAATCTCTTCCAACATTATCCAGTTCAAATACTTCATAAAGTCAGAAAATGGGACTCGGCTTGTTTTGAAAGAAGACAATACTTTCGTGTGCACCTTGGAAACTCTTAAGTTTGAAGCTATAATGATGGCACTGAAATGTGGATTTAGGTTGCTGACCAGCCTGGACTGTTCCAAAGGGTCAATTGTTCACAGTGATGCACTTCATTTTATCAAGTAATTACTTCTTCTCTCAATAGACAAAAGGCCACAAGCATGCAGCCTGTAAATCTAATTAAACTTCAAGACATCGCAAAATGATTTATTCAACTCTGTACACCACAGAGCACTGCTGCTAATGAATAAATGTGAGCTAATGGTATGTAAACTGTAACATCCATCTATGAGTTCTTTGTGCCTAAATTTATTAATAAAAGAGATACTTACTAAACATGATTTTAAAAATCAGACTGAATGCTGAAGCAATTTACATCTCTGTCTCCTCTCTCCTGTCTCTTTACCACAGAATCTAGCTAAAATATTAGTATGTGCTTTTGTGGCTAATATGCAGTACATCTTATTTCACTCAAGAATGATAAAAGTGTTTTCTTTTCAACATACACAGTTTTCTAACTAAATACATCCTGGTTTTCAGATACCAATTAAGTTTCAGTTTTTACTTGCTGGTTTAAATGCAAGCCATACTGAATAATTACAGAAGATATATAAACATGCCCACTCCATTTCAAAAAGCTATACAGGAGATTTTATCTTGTACTTCGAAAATATGATTTATATAAAGGAACCCAGTTTTGTTGTTTGTTGTAAAGATTATATACTTTGCGATGTAAGTGATGAGTAAAATGCAATTACGCTGTTTCTATCTTGCTTACTAATTTGACATAGCTATTGAACTAAAAAAAATATTCAAACTTCATTTCCACAAAGGCTTGCTTTTTAGGATCCTGTATTGCAGGTCTTCCATATTATCAGCATGAAAACTTAAATCAACATATCAACATTGCAGTGGTTTGGTAGAAAACATGTTCTGGCTAGAGGAGGAAAGAAATGTTGGCAGATGCTCTACAAATTTTAAATTCTGAACTATAACTACAAGCGTTAGTTATGCCCATCTTGACTAAAACAATGAGCTGTACTTTAACTATATCATGACAAATCTTTGAACAAAATAAGATGATGATGACAATTATGTCTAGAGGTTTTTTGCACTTCTACGAGTGAGAAAATGACATATAGAACCCGGTGATGTCACACAGAATTTTGATTTCCAGCAAGTTTAACACTAAGAGCTACTTAGTATTTGTAGAGGCCTTTTCAAAGCTCTACACGTACATTAACTTGCTGCAATACTTCCAAATAATCAAAGTATGCCATAGTATACAGAGTATATAGTGTGAGAGTATGAGCAGAGTATGAGAAATAATGGTTTCTCTAAAAGCTAAGCAAGCAAGTGTATGCAAGAGGAGAGGTTCATACTGGGGACTTTCCAACTTGTAGCTCAGTCTCTGATCAAAAGAGAGGTGCAACATACCAGATTGTCAATAGTAAAGTTTTCATTTACCAACAAGGATATAGAAATATCAGCTCTTATAACCTGCCAATGCTTCTGAAGCGTATGTCCCAAAATAAGGACACTACAACCACTTTTCATGTGTTTGGAATCACAAAATAGATATAGTGGGTGCTTTGCAGAACATCAAATGGATGTGGTCCCAGGTTGGTATGCAGTGATTGGGACCCTGTTCCAGAGGAACAGCTATCAGTCCGCAAAACAGGGCTCTGTCCTCACTTTACCAATCATCAGCTGCCAGCACAAATCACAAAAGGCTTCTTAAACCCCCAGAATATTTTTTAAAAAAAACACCACTTGTGATACAATGGAGAAAGAGGCGATTTGCTAAAGATCAGAAAGATGGGGAAGTCTGTACAGGTTTGCCTGTATATGTGCATTAGGTCTCTCTTGCCCCCCGCCCCCTATTTTCTGGATTTAGTTTGACAGAGACATTAGAGAAGTAGTTCCTAACTTGTGGGTCATGGACCCCTGAGGGCCCACGGAGTTATCCCAAGGGGTCCACAAGTAATGATCCTCCAGCTAGCACTTGACTGATTCCCTCTGCCTCTTCAATAGCAGCATCTCTAGGAGCCCTGCATGAACACTGGGGGGCTTGCGGTTGCTGAAAAGCACTGGTTATTGTTGTGGGTGTGGCCTGTGCCTTCCTCGCTTTCCTTGGTTGGTGCCTGGTATGAGATGCACCTGGAAGAACCTGGGGGGAAAGCACAGGAATGCAGTGGTTTCTAGCACTGCTTCCTCTCCTTGCTGCTTTGCCTGAAGAAGCGTGTTGCACTAGGGGTTTCTGGCCTTTACATTGCCCTATACAGAGGGCTTTCTGGTAGGAGACAGAATGAAAGTCTTCAATTTGATTTTAGTGGTTATGGTATGGACCGTAAGTGGGGGGTTTGCCTCTTAACTACTGACTATATTCACGTTCATTAGTTTTGGCGATATTAGGGGTTCCTTTTGTTGCTTTATTGGGATACATTCCAGGGGTAGGTAAAGGTACCCCTGACCGTTAGGTCCAGTCGCGGACGACTCTGGGGTTGCGGCGCTCATCTCACTCTATCGGCCGAGGGAGCCGGCGTTTGTCCGCAGACAGCTTCTGGGTCATGTGGCCAGCATGACTAAGCCGCTTCTGGCGAACCAGAGCAGCACACAGAAACGCCGTTCACCTTCCCGCCGGAGCGGTACCTATTTATCTACTTGCACGTTGACGTGCTTTCGAACTGCTAGGTGGGCAGGAGCTGCGACCGAGCAACGGGAGCTCACCCCGTCGCAGGGATTCGAACCACCGACCTTCTGATCAGCAAGCCCTAGGCTCAGTGGTTTAGGCCACAGCACCACCCGCCTCCCCATTCCAGGGATAGGAGATGCCTAATTACTGGGGTGGGGGCTGGCTTGTTTGAAGGCTTAGTTCATTTGGGCTGTCTGCTGTTCTGAGTTGCATTTGCTCCTCATGCCAACTGGCTTATAAAAAAAACAAAAATGAATAAAATGTTAAGTATAAATAAAATAAAATAGAATCAAATTAACTGTGTCGTGTAGCTTTATTCACAGTGACAGGGATTCATTGAAGTGTACAATTGATAGCTCTGATTTGACACAAAGGAACATATTATATTAGTGGCAATGCAAGTTCTCCTTTTCATCCTTTCGGGGATTGTTTCAATTGAGTTCACTGGGGGGGAAATTAGTATTTAGTTTGGTATGATTGATTACTTGGGATTGCTGACCACTATACTGGATAAATAAATGAATAAATTTATAATTATAAATAAAAATGGTATTTCATACCTTTTGAATAAATTGGGTTAATCAGTGGGTACATTGGGGTCAAACAGATTTATATTTATGATTAAATTTATATTTAATACCTTTTGTAATTAATCCTTGGATTGTTAGTTGATGAGTATGATGGGGAAATAAATGCTTTTTTCCTGCTTTCTTTGATTTTGGCACATTTTATTATAAGTTTTTTGTCATTATGTATTTCCTCAATTAACAGAGCCTAAAATCACAACAATTAGAATGTGGGGGAGGGGGTCCACATTTCTTAAAAGGTGGTATTCATACTCATAAAGTTGGGAACCACCATATTAGAGGACTGAGAAAGATTTTGAGCATGGGAGAAAATTGTCAGGGATCGAGGAATGAAATCTAGTAGAGGTGCAATACTGGCTTCCCACAAGCTATGCTTGTAAATTCAGAAGCCAGCATCAAGAAAGTTTACTCCCCCTCTACATATCCAGTGCAAATTCCTTCAAATGTTGTGCTACTCTTAACTGTAGGGTTCAATGTTATATTTTTTGCCACGGTTAAAGTCGAAAAAGGAAGGAAGGGGGACATGAAGGAAGGAAGGACACGTTCCCAAGACTGATCCAGATTTATATATTTTGCAGGTAGCCAGGGTGCTCTCAAGACAAGTATTTCTACTCCTAAATAACTGAAACTTCAGCTTTTTGTTTCCATCCATTAAAGCCCCAGGGCCATATGCAGCCCATTGCCTGTTCTAGTAGGAACAGAACAGTTTCTGGGATTATTGCCAGACAGCAGAATTGGATTCCAATGGGAACTATGATTCTCAAAAGATAGATGCAGGACTACATCAGATGGCACAGGAAAGTGTGATGCGTACATGGCTCTCTGACACACAAATCCCAAGGGCACAGCTTCATGTTTACTTACCTCTAAACGTGCTAGACCTTGGATTATGCCCACACTTTAAAGGATTAAAGGCTTCTTATAAATATTTTTACAACATTAGCTTGATCTTTCCTATTTGTTTCTAATCCGCTAATACTTTTGGTCATTACATTGTTCCAATAAGGTCCAAAAGAATTTCTAAAAAGTGAAGCACGGGGTTCTTGGGATTCTTTCAGCAGCTCATAACTGACCTTTCAATTAAGGAGCGGCACCAGCCCACATTTCATACAGACCTGGCCTTTTTGGATATCTCTTATGTCTGGGTTGGGCTAGAAACAGTGTGAGCCTGACAACTTCCATTGATAGCCACCAACCACTTTCATGAATATGATATCTAAATGGGATGAAGCCACATGAAGCTATTCTATTTGAGTTGCCCCAGGTTTTGCATTAAGAAAATACATACCAGATTGGTAGATAAAGCAAAGATTTCCTTTGATTTTTAAATCCAGTGCTTAAAGAATAGGATATCTGGCAGCGGGCAGCCTCATTAACTGCCCTAACAAATCAGAAATGGCTCTGCGTCCCATGCTGTCAAAAATACAACTCTGTAACCATAAAATATGGAGGAGGCTATTGCTCACAAAGTGTCACATCAAACATTTTCTCCGAACAAGTTTGCACTAAACCATCAGTTACCATGACTGTGTGATTAGTTTTTTAAGTAACTGCAGAGCATTAAGACAATGACTGAAGCTTGCTATTAAGTCATTATATTAGAAGGCAAGCATTCTCAGAATTGAACTGATATACCTGAGGCTTAGCTTCTCATGCCATAGCATCATGGAAGAAGCTAGGATCATAGTAGGAGCTCTTTTGGCAACATGAGAAACTATGGGTTGTAACAATGGGAATGAGTCTTGGGCTCATGGTCTCCTGCTCTCCTCTCCTTTCCCAGTGTGAAAGTGAAGAGATCAAAAGCTTTCGCTTCCATTTTTTCCATTTCTTTTTCATTTAAATACAACAACATATACCGTATTTTTCGGTGTATAAGACGCACTTTTTGCCTCCTAAAAAGTAAGGGAAAATGTGTGTGCATCTTATGGAGCGAATGCAGGCTGCGCGGCTAAGCCAGAAGCCAGAACAGGGAGAAGGAGCTCTGTGCAGCGCTCCTTCTCGCTGTTCTGGCTTCTGGCTTCGCCGCACGAAGCCTCCGCAGGGCAGCGGGTGCCTTCATCCCATCAGTCTGATGCGGCCCGTCAGTCCCTTCTCCCTCCTCGGGGAAAAGCCCCCAAGAGCCGCAAACATGCTCCGCATGCTCTTTAAAGGGAGCGCGGCTCTTGCAGGCTTTTCCCCGAGGAGGGAGAAGGGCAGCCCGTCACTGACAGGCTGTCCTTCTCCCACCTCATAGAAAAGCCCGCAAGAGCCGCGCTCCCTTTAAAGAGCGCGCAGCTCTTGGCTGGCTTTTGCGGGAGGTGGGGCAAGGGACAGAGCGCGCAGCCTCTTCCGGGCAGGGGGGAGCCTTCATCCCGCTGCCCGGGAGAGGCTTCGGCAGCTATCCCAGAAGCCAGAACAGCAAGAGGCTATCCCAGAAGCCAGATCCCTCTTGCTGTTCTGGCTTCTGGGATTCAGAATTTTTTTCCCCTTGTTCTCCTCCTCCAAAAACTAGGTGTGTCTTATTGTCTGGTGCGTCTTATAGAGCGAAAATACGGTAACTACGGTAACCTGTCCAGTGGTACATTCTTATTCACTTTCTTATGCAGTACATAGTACACAAGCAATACATTTATTTATGCATTATCAACTCAAGAAGCCTCTCCACAGAGATTCTTGTGTTGAGGGTGGAATCAAAGTATATTTCATCTCATTTATAAAGGAAAAACAAGCCAAGTTTCACCAAAAGTGTCCATCCTTGAATTGCTTTTAATTACCCTTCTGTGGCAAGTAAAGCATTGCAACAGAGCCACATTCCAAATATTATTCAACCAGATTTCAATGGGTATTTCTACAGACTGTGTCCAATATTGGGCTATTGTTAATTGGGCTGCTGATAACAGATAAAATACATTGGAAACTGAAGATGAAGAGGTAAAATCAGTAATAATTCATTGCGCAAAAGATGTGGGGTATAATATACAACTTGCAGATTGGGAAAGACTGTGGAAGGAGGACTTGAAATTTACAGCATGCGGTACGTTAAAAGAGAACTATATGAAAATGATGTATAAATGGTATTTGACTCCGGTAAGACTAGCAAAAATGTATAAAAATAATACTAACATATTCTGGAAGTGTAAAGAGAAAGAAGGCAAGTTCTACCATATGTGGTAGATGTTCAAAAAGGTAAAGGCATTCTGGGAAATGACATATAATGAATTGAAAAAAAATGTTTAAGATAACTTTTGTTAAAAAACCAGAAGCCTTTTAAATAGATATAATAGAAGAAGAATTACCAAAGGATATGAAAAGACTGTTTATGTATATGACAACAGCTGCGAGAATGCTTTATGCCCAGGCATGGAAGGAAGAGAAAACACCAACTAAAGAAGAGCGGATTATGAAGACAATGGAATACGCTGAAATGGCAAAGATGACTGGAAGAGGACAACAAATTTAATACAGAATAGAAAAAATACATAGACTATATTAAAGAACACTGTAAACACTTAAAGATGTTAGCAGGGTTTTTATAACACTTGTAATTTGCAAAAACCAAAAGACTAAAAAAAAAAAAGGATTAAACATAGATAAATGTAATCAAATGTGGTAAAGAAAAAAATGTACATTTTGAAAACCGGGGTGGGAGGGGGAGAACCCCAAGTTTGTATCAGTGTTATTTTGTTTAAATGGATGTTTGTAATGTTAAAAAATAAAATAAAATAAAGATAACAGATAAAATATTAAATATCTGCATTTAAGGTTATTGTTAAATTTGGGTCTAATGATAAGAAGGCAAGAGCTGAATTTGGTGGGAGGAGTCGTTGCATAATTTTGGAAATAACATAAAACACCTTTTCCCAAAAGGAGTATACCAACATGCAATACCACCATGCATGACAATATGAGCCTATCTCTCCACAGCCTTTCCAGTATAGGGGAGAGAACCTGGATCAGAAGAGAATTCATGTGCTGGGGGATTTACTGTAATTTTCCGTGTATAAGACTATGTTTTTCCCCTTAAAAATAATGTCAAAAATTAGGGGGCGTCTTATACACAAATACATCTCCCCCCATTTTCCTAAATCTGAGTCCCCAAAAATAGGGGGTGTCTTATAGACGGGAAAATATGGTAAATGTCTCCAAGTGTCTGTTAGGCCCCAGTAGGCAATTAGACGGATTATCTTGGCTGCTTCTTAAAGAACAGGAAGAGCTGCGATCTATGAAGTCATTAGGGCAGCAGTTAATGTCACCTCCAATTATAACTGAGCCTTGTTTGAAGGCATTCAGTATTTTGCAAAGTGTCCTTAAGAAAAGCATGTTGGCTGGAATTTGGTGCATATATGCAAGCCAGAAGGGACGCGGGTGGCGCTGTGGGTTAAGCCACAGAGCCTAGGACTTGCCGATCAGAAGGTCGGCAGTTCGAATCCCTGTGACGGGGTGAGCTCCTGTTGCTCGGTCCCTGCTCCTGCCAACCTAGCAGTTCATAAGCACGTCAAAGTGCAAGTAGATAAATAGGTACCGCTCTGGCGGGAAGGTAAACGGTGTTTCCGTGCGCTGCTCTGGTTCGCCAGAAGCGGCTTAGTCATGCTGGCCACATGACCAGCCAGTAAAGCGAGATGAGCGCCACAACCCCAGAGTCGGCCACGACTGGACCTAATGGTCAGGGGTCCCTTTACCTGTACCTATGCAAGCCAGAATTACAAAAAGAAACCTTCCATCTAGGTCTGCTAGATTTTCCCATCTGAAATGGCCATTGCTTAGTGAAGAGGGTAGCCCCATCCCTGGTTTTGAAGAGGCAGGTGTGCACAGTTGCTCACTGAGCCATCAACCCTTAGGTAAAGGTGACTTGGAGGATTTGTGTCGATGAGATTCCTGCAACACAATTGTGTCCGGGTATTTTCACTGTATGGCAGCCTCAGTTTAAGTTCTTTTAACCGCTGAGTCCAAGTCTTTGTCATTGAAATGAGATAATTTTTAAGGAGGACTGGGTAGTGGTCATGCCTGTACTGGGAGATCAGCAAACTGTTCTGTGGCTGTGACTGCATGGAACAGCCTTCCAAGCTTTCGAACTTGGGTCTTCCTGGAGGCTTTTGTTAAATACCAGACTAAGATAATTGGTGGGACGCGGGTGGCGCTGTGGGTAAAACCTCAGCGTCTAGGGCTTGCCGATCGCATGGTCGGCAGTTCGAATCCCTGCGGTGGGGTGAGCTCAAGGAATTTGTAGCAATGAATCAGTTAGAGTTGTTTTTTATTATCTCCGTAAACAAGTTATTGCAGTCAACACTTACCACTGTTGCTGATTTCAGGTTTTTCATCTGTCTGACTTTCTGCAAATGACAATAAAATAAGGTTTAGGACTTTACAATTCAATATTAAGAGTGTTCCTATTTGTAACCCAACCTTATGGAATGCTATAAACTCCCTGTAGTCCAATCCTGAACAACATAAGGCTTTTCAGTCAATCATGATCTACTGTTTGAAGCTCTTTCACGCCTCTTTCTAGAACCATCTGTCCCACTCAAGCTATAAAATTGGGGTTTAGAGCAGGAGAATCAGCACCCAGCCTGAATTATGAGGTGTGTAGTGGAGGTGGCACCACTTTCCCCCATTTTAACGCTAACAGCCCCATGATTAAGAGTGAAAATACATGCAACGTTACATGCGAATTTAGCATCACACAGAGTTAGGCTCTAAGAGATAACTTGCCAAAGTCCAACCATGCCAGAAAACTGATTCTCAAATGTAAAATTTTGTGTAGTAGTAGTAGTAGTAGTAGTAGTATTTATACCCCGTCCAACTGGTTGGGTTTCCCCAGCCACTCTGGGTGGGTCCCAACAGAACATTAAAAACAGAATAAAACTTCAAACATTAAAAACTTCCCTGAACAGGGATGCCTTCAGATGTCTTCTAAATGTCATATGGTCGTTCTTCTCATTGACATCTGATGGGAGGGCGTTCCACAGGGCAGGTGCCACTACCGAGAAGGCCCTCTGCCTGGTTCCCTGTAACCTCACTTCTTGCAGTGAGGGAATCGCCAGAAGGACCTGGGCGCTGGACCTCAGTGTCCAGGCTGAGGTATACAGGGCGCTTGAACGTTGGGGTGAAGACGCTCCTTCCGGTAAAGGCGGATGTCAGGGGACTGCCATCAGTGCCGGAGGGAGAGAGCAAAATCTAGAGGGATTCCGGAGAGCGTCCCGGGATTGGGAGAGGCAGCCCATCTTCTGGGGAAGAGAATCAGCGTAGCACCAGTGGGGGCAGATGGGGGAAGCAGCGAGGCGGTCCCATGACTCCTTGCCGGGGACCAGCGGGGAGAGTAGAGCTCCTCCGCTGCCTACGCCCTCCTTGCGCAGAAGGCTTTTGCACAGAAAAAGGAGGAGGAGACTAGGCGTCAAAGAGCTTCTTTGCTGGAAGAAGTTTAAGAAACGCCCACTGACGGATTCTGCCAGCGATTGAGACAGCCACGGGTGAGTGGCTGTCCGGACAGAAAAGGTTCACTCAGGCAATCCAGCCAGGTGTTTGCACCGGCTTATGCACGAGCAACCCCTAGAACCATTACAGCTGAGGCCGTTTAGGGCTTTAAAGGACAGCACCATCACTTTGAATTGTGCTCGGAAACATACTGGGAGCCATCGTAGGTCTTTCAGGACCAGTGTTATATGGTCTTTGTGGCCACTCCCAGTCACCAGTCTGGCTGCCACATTCTGGATTAGTTGTACAGTGGTACCTCAGGTTACATACACTTCAGGTTACACACTCCGCTAACCCAGAAATAGTGCTTCAGGTTAAAAACTTTGCTTCAGGATGAGAACAGAAATCGTGCTCCGGCGGCGCGGCAGCAGCAGGAGGCCCCATTAGCTAAAGTGGTGCTTCAGGTTAAGAACAGTTTCAGGTTAAGAACGGACCTCCGGAACGAATTAAGTACTTAACCCGAGGTACCACTGTATTTTCTGGGTCACCTTCAAAGGTAGCCCCACGTAGAGCACATTGCAGTAGTCCAAGAGGGAAATAACCAGAGCATGCACCACTCTGGCAAGACAGTCTGCGGGCAGGTAGGGTCTCAGCCTACGTACCAGATGGAGCTGGTAGACAACTGCCCTGGATACAGAATTGAGCTGCGCCTCGACGTGAGTCCAAATTGACTCCCAGGCTGCGCACCTGGTCTTTCAGGGGCACAGTTACCCCATTCAGGGCCAGGGAGTCCCCCACACCTGCTTGCCCCCTGGCAACATCTGATATGATCACCAACTGGGACTGGCAGGGCAACTGTTTGCATGTTTAGTCGGAAGCAAATCACACTGAATTCAATGGGACTTACTCCCGAATGCACACGGGTTTGCAACCTTAATCGGGGGCCAGAACTCACTCCTAACATGCAGGAATGGCCTCAGAGAATGTCCAAAGTGCATTTTTCTCCTTCAACACAAAGTGTTCAGTCTATCCCAAACCCCCGAGTTTCAGTTACAGATAGGTAGCCGTGTTGGTCTGCCATAGTCAAAATAAAAAAAATCCTTCCAGTAGCACCTTTAAGGCCAACTAAGTTAGTTCTTGGTATGAGCTTTCGTGTGCAAGCACACTTCTTCAGATACACTGAAACAGAAGTTGCCAGATCCTTCTATATAGTGAGAAGGTGGGGAGGGGTATTACTCAGAAGGGTGGTGGGAATGGGAGATTGGCAGATAGCTGAGATGAGCCTGCTGACGACTCTTAACGACTGTAATAGGTCTTACAGGAAAAGGCAAGGGGTGAGAAGGTGAGAAATGGCTTAGTCATGTATAATGGGATAAGAATCCAATGTCTTTGTTCAAACCAGGTCTCTCCATGGTTTTAAGTTTGGTAATGAGTTGCAATTCAGCAGCTTCTCTTTCCAGTCTATTTCTGAAATTCCTTTGTAGTAAAACAGCTACTTTGAGATCTTGTATAGAATGTCCTGGGAGATTGAAGTGTTCTCCTACTGGTTTCTCTGTTTTGTGATTCTTGATGTCAGAAACAGAGAAACCAGTAGGAGAACGCTTCAATCAAACAACTCATTACCAAACTTAAAACCATGGAGAGACCTGGTTTGAACAAAGACATTGGATTCTTATCCCATTATACATGACTAAGCCATTTCTCACCTTCTCACCCCTTGCCTTTTCCTGTAAGACCTATTACAGTCGTTAAGAGTCATCAGCAGGCTCATCTCAGCTATCTGCCAATCTCCCATTCCCACCACCCTTCTGAGTAATACCCCTCCCCACCTTCTCACTATATAGAAGGATCTGGCAACTTCTGTTTCAGTGTATCTGAAGAAGTGTGCTTGCACACGAAAGCTCATACCAAGAACTAACTTAGTTGGTCTTAAAGGTGCTACTGGAAGGATTTTTTTTATTTTTACCCCGAGTTTCAATCTTCTGTATAAATAAAAAGCAGCAAATAAATCCTACTTTTTTCAGTGTGAATTATGGGGGGCAGGGGAAGGGACATACTTGGTTTTTTATGTTATCAGACTAAAAGTGAAAGGTATACAGAGCAGATGGCACAGCTCCCAGTCTTGAACTATGATGGGTCCCTTCTAAAAGTTAGTTAAGAAAAGGCAGGGTGAATTAATATTTTGTTACCCTACCATCCTTGAAGAAAGGCCACTTAATATATTTTCCATTTCCGGCATATTTTAGATTCTTGAAGAAAAAAACATGCATTTTAACTCTGTTTAGACACCAATACCACTTCATTTGCATCTTGCCTTATTGTGGGAACATATTGCTATAAATTTCACTCGTTACCTAAAACTTCCAGTACCAACTCTCCATACAGCAGCACAAAATCATGTCCCTTGCTTCTGCTTCTTTGTTCTTAAATTCTATAGTATTTTATTTTATTTTTAATCCCTGTTAAATCAGAAAACTTCAGTCGCCGGCTAGCCTATAAATTGCAAGGAAACCAAGCACACGTAAACAAAATAGATTAATTTGCACAGAAGGAAAATGATGCAGGCATGGCTTAAGTATTCAAGGGTTGTGGCTCTGCTATTTTTGTACATATAAATTCATATATATTCTCAAAATGTCTTCCTGGTTACTAATAAAGCAGGAATCACATCCAATTTGGAAATGAAATAAGAACTCATGGAGCTGCCTTTGACCAAGTCAGGCCTTTAGTTCATCTAATTCAGTACAGTGGTACCTCGGGTTACATACGCTTCAGGTTACATACGCTTCAGGGTACAGACTCCGCTAACCCAGAAATATTACCTCGGGTTAAGAACTTTGCTTCAGGATGAGAACAGAAATTGTGCTCTGGCGGCGCAACGGCAGCGGGAGGTCCCATTAGCTAAAGTGGTACTTCAGGTTAAGAACAGTTTCAGGTTAAGAACAAACCTCAAGAACGAATTAAATTCTTAACCCAAGGTATAATAATAATTTATTATTTATACCCCACCCATCTGGCTGAGTTTCCCCAGCCACTCTGGGCGGCTTCCAATCAAGTGTTAAAAAAATACAGCATTAAATATTAAAAACTTCCCTAAAAAGGGCTGCCTTCAGATGTCTTTTAAAAAGAAGATAGCTGCTTAATTCCTTCACATCTGAAGGGAGGGCGTTCCACAGGGCGGGCGCCACTACCGAGAAGGCCCTCTGTCTGGTTCCCTGTAACCTCACTTCTCGCAATGAGGGAACTGCCAGAAGGCCTTCGGTGCTGGATCTCAGTGTCCGGGCTGAACGATGCGGGTGGAGACGCTCCTTCAGGTATACGTTTAGGGCTTTAAAGGTCAGCCCCAACACTTTGAATTGTGCTCGGAAACGTACTGAGAGCCAATGTAGATCTCTCAGGACCGGTGTTATGTGGTCCCGGCGGCCACTCCCAGTCACCAGTCTAGCTGCCGCATTCTGGATTAATTGCAGTTTCCGGGTCACCTTCAACGGTAGCCCCACGCAGAGCGCACTGCAGTAGTCCAAGCGGGAGATAACTAGTACCACTGTATTCCCTACTCTGATGGGCAGAGACTTTCCAAGGTCTCAGGCAGAGGCATTTCCTACCCGCGCTACCCAAGACCAGGTAACTTGAGAACCAAAGATTTGTGGGTTGGGCTTCCAGGAGGACAGTGGATCTGAAAGGGGAGGGGAAGAATGTGCCATTTCTGGACCTGAAAGGGGAGGGGAAGAATGTGCCATTTCTGGACCCAAAGTGGGTTCATACCAGATACAAGTCAAAGCAATATTCTATTACAGTAAAAATTGTTATAATCAAATGAACATACTATTTCAATAATCAATGCCAATTCCTAATACGGTGGCACCTCTGGATACAAACGGGATTCGTTCCGATTTGTGGACGCGGAGAAAGCTTTTGACAACATTTCTTGGAGTTTTATGAAGAAGAACCTACAGGGTATGGGGGTAGGCCAAGGCTTTGAAAATGGTATAAGTGCAATTTATTCAGAACAAAAGGCTAAATTAATTGTAAATAATGTGGTGACGGAAGAACTTAAGATAGAAAAAGGGACACGACAAGGTTGCCCAATTTCCCCACTACTTTTTATTTCGGTCCTGGAGGTTTTGCTGAACATGATTAGAAGGGACCAGTTGGTTAAAGGTATACAGGTCGGAGCTAAACAGTACAAATTGAGAGCATTTGCAGATGATTTAGTATTGACGTTACAGGAGCCAGAATCTAGTACCAAAAGGGTTTTAGAACTGATTCAAGAATTTGGTCAGGTTGCAGGATTTAAATTGAATAAGTTAAAAACTAAGGTTTTAGAGAAAAATCTAACACCAATGGAGAGAGAGAGGTTTCAGAATGTGACAGGTTTAACAGTGGTTAAGAAAGTTAAATACCTGGGGATTAACATGACAGCAAAAAATGGGAATTTATTCAAAGATAACTATGAAAAATGTTGGGCTGAAGTGAAAAAAGATTTAGAAATCTGGTCAAATTTGAAGCTTTCACTGCTGGGCCGTATTGCTGCGGTAAAAATGAATGTATTGCCTAGAATGTTGTTTTTGTTTCAAACATTGCAAATTGTGCACAAAATGGACTGTTTCAAGAGGTGGCAGAGAGATATTTCTAGATTTGTCTGGCAGGGCAAGAAGCCCAGAATAAAATTTAAAATACTAACAGATGCAAAGGAAAGAGGTGGATTTGCCCTGCCAGACCTTAAACTTTATTATGAATCAGCAGCTTTTTGCTGGTTGAAAGAATGGCTGCTTCTTGAAAACACTGACATTTTGGATCTAGAAGGTTTTAACAATGTATTTGGATGGCATGCATATCTGTGGTATGATAAGGTCAAAGCACATAAAGCATTTAAAAATCATATTGTCAGGAAAGCTTTGTTTAATGTTTGGATAAGATATAAGGACTTATTGGAAAATAAAACCCCAAGGTGGCTGTCACCGATGGAAGCAAAAGCCTTGAAAAAGCTCAATATGGAGGTCAAATGGCCGAAATATTGGGAAATTTTAGAACAAGATGGAGATAGATTGAAACTGCAGAGTTTTGAAAAACTAAAAAATAAAGTGCGAGACTGGCTTCATTATTATCAGATAATGGAGGCATACAATTTGGACAAGAAAATTGGCTTCCAGGTGGAAAAATCAAAATTAGAAACAGAACTGTTAGAACCCAAAACTAAGAATTTGTCAAGAATGTATAACTTGCTGCTGAAATGGAATACTCAGGATGAAGCGGTGAAATCTGCTATGATTAAATGGGCACAAGATGTTGGACATAATATTATGTTTGCTGACTGGGAACAGTTATGGACCACAGGTATGAAGTTTACGGCATGTAATGCCCTAAGAGAGAATATTATGAAAATGATATACAGGTGGTACATAACCCTAGTCAAGCTTGCAAAAATCTACCATTTGCCCAATAATAAATGTTGGAAATGTAAAGAAACTGAAGGTACATTCTTCCACCTTTGGTGGATGTGCCCAAGGATTAAGGTTTTCTGGGAGATGATTTATAATGAATTAAAAAAGGTATTTAAATATACCTTCTTGAAGAAACCAGAGGCCTTTCTCCTGGGCATAGTCGACCAATCGGTGTTAAAGAAGGACAGAACTTTCTTTATGTACACTACAACAGCAGCAAGAATACTTATCGCAAAGTATTGGAAGACACAAGAGCTACCCACACTGGAGGAATGGCAGATGAAAATGATGGACTATATGGAATTGGCGGAAATGACTGGCAGAATCCGTGACCAGGGAGAAGAGTCGGTGGAAGAAGATTGGAAGAAATTTAAAGATTATTTACAGAAACATTGCAAAATCAAGGAATGTTAGAGTGATGTTGGATTGAAGTTAAGTGGCTTCTAGCTGTACAGGTTTTAAAGCTATAAATATATCAAGATTAAGGATTAGGACCAAAAAGGCTAAGAGAAATGGAAAAATTGGTTTAAATAGGTAAAAATCTAATAATATATTAAGATTTAGGATTGGAATTAAAAAGGAGGGAAAGAAATTGCTGGGCTTACAAACTGAATTGGAATACAAAAGAGGGAGGTATGAGGAAGTCCGGGAAATAAGTAAATGTAAAAGAGGTTATGAAAGGACGGAATTATTTTTAACTGTTTTTTCTTTTTTCTTTTTTTACTTTTTTCTATTTTGTATTTTGTACTTTGTATGGTGTATTTTTCTCTGTTTTTGTTAAAAATTTTCTTGTTTATTAATGTGATTTTATTTTTTTTGAAACTTTAATAAATATTAATAAAACAAAAAACAAAAAACCGGGATTCGTTCCGGAGCCCCGTTCGCATCCAGAGCAGAACGCAACCCGCATCTGCGCATGCTGCAATTCACCGCTTCTGCGCATGAAGTCATTTTGAGCGTCTGCACATGCACGAGCAGCGAAACCCGGAAGTAACATGTTCCGTTACTTCCGGGTCACCACAGAGCACAACCCGAAAACACTCAACCTGAAGCAACTTCAACCCGAGGTATGGCTGCAATTCAACATACACCATTATAATGGCAGCATAAATAGAAACTCAAGCGTTCATTTATCAAAAGCCAGTAATAGAATTCAGCAACATAAATGCAAATAAATGAGAATGCCATTGTAACAAGTACAACAAATTCCCATTGGGGTAATTGTGTTACTCTGCCGCAGCAAAAAACAGCAACAGGTTTGGTGGCCTCTTGAAGATTATTTATAATGAATTCATTATGATACGCTTTCATGGACTTAATATTATTAAGAACTATTACATGTATATTCCAGATTACATCCAAGAAACTCAGTGTAGCATTCATGGTTCTCCTCTCCATTTTATCCTCACAAACGACTGTGCAGTAGCTTAGGCAGAGAGAGAGTAAGTACAAGGTCACCAAACAGGCTTCATGGCTGAGTAGGGACTTGAACCCTGGTCTTTAAGGTCCTAGTCCAACACTCTAACCACTACAAGACACTGGCAAAAGCAGTAAAAGTTACTGCTTATGCCATTATGTGGGTTTAGAGGGAGAGAGATATAGAGCTATATTTTTCTTCTAACGCTAGCATGAGATTACTTCTTATCCACAGATTCTTAAACACAATACACATTGCTTTGTGAAAACATCTCTCCCATGGAACAGACAACTGTTCCTGGATGGCTGGTCCATAGAAAGCAGATGAGTTTGGAACAGGTGTGCTAAATTTGGAAGTCTTAAAACACTACTTTAATTGAAAGGTCTGAGAACTGAACCTGAAATCTTTAAATGCAAAACATGTGATCTACCAAGCTGTCACTTTACTCATATCTGAAAACTGCAGCAATGAACCACCATTGTGTCTGCTTTTTTTTTACTCTACAGCAGCATTTTACTGCTGTTAGGCTGATAAAAATGCCAGTCTTAATTTAAAATAGTGTGTAATTGTTCACCAGGTTACACAGTAAGTGTATATTTGGGAAAAGAAACACCTAATTTGCTCATGGTGGCCTATTAATATTGAAATATATGCAAGAGACGTAGAACTGGGACAGCAAGAAAGACAAAACAATGCTTAGCACAAATTGCACTGTTGCATGGCAACCAGTTATGTACATATGGCGATGTTTACAGAACAAAATGTAGTTTATATTTCATGCACAAACAACAACAAAAAATAGCTCAGCAAAGTCAAATAACTAGGGCTCACATTTACCAGTCAACTAAGCAGCACCCCCCTTTTAAAGAGATATTCCAGCTCTGAGAACAATAGACAACAGTCAAATTTAAAATCAACCATATAAATAAATCAAATCAAAGTCTGTAGAGGCAGGCAAGGATCAGAATAATAAGGCCAAAGCATCTGGTCCCTATTAACAATCTAGCTGTCATTTTCCAGGACCGTTGTAGTTTCCAGACCATTTTCAAAAGGTAGCCCCACATATACTGTATATTACCTTGAATCAAATGAATGGAATTGATAGCCAAATGGCACCACACATGGGAGGGGGTACTAGGCGCCAAAGGCTTTGATGAAACAGAAACATTTTATATGGTTCCCTCTCATAACTTACGTGACCGAACATCAGGGTTCGATTCTTCCACCCACTGTCCATACTAGACCTAACCTCTTCCCATCCAAAGCTACTAATCATGAATGAGTATGCCGATAACCCATTTGCTACATTCCAAGCCAATGATTTCAGAAAAAGGTCCAACCAATTCCTCCATTGCCTCCCACATTTTGCTTCCCAAAAAGTGGAAGAAGCAACAAGGGGATCATCTGTCTTGGACCTGGTCCTCACCAACAGGGAAGAATTGATCAACAAAGTGGAAGTACTGGGAAATTTGGGGGGAAGTGATCATGTCCTCCTGGGATGTAGAGGCAAGGGAAAGCTGAGTGGAGTCAGACATGTACTCTGGACTTTAGGAAGCCCAATTTCAAAAAGCTTAAGGAGCGTCTTCTTCTTTTTTAATGGAGAAAGACTATTTCTCCTGCTCTGGAGGGTAGGATTCGAACCAATGGCTTCAGGTTACAAGAAGAGAGATTCCGAGGAAACATCAGGGAGAACTTTCTGACAGTAAGAGCTGTTCAACAGTAGAAAAGACTCCCTCAGGAGGTTGTGGACTCTCCATCCTTGGAGGCTTTTAGCAGAGGTTGGATGGCCCTCTGCCATGGAAGCTTTAGTTGAAATTCCTGCATTGCATGACCCTCTGGATCCCTTTCAACTCCACAGTTCTATGATCTGGTGGGCCACCATGAGAACTGGATAATGGGTTAGGATAGACCATTTGCCTAATTCAGCCAGCTCTTCTTATGTTCTTATGACATTTTAATACAAAAGAATCTGCCTACAAAAACATCCAGAGTTTAAAATCTTAGAATTCTGGCAACTGCCATCATTTTGTTCCATACTAATTGTTTATGCTGGGACGCGGGTGGCGCTGTGTGTTAAACCACAGAGCCTAGGACTTGCTGATCAGAAGGTCAGCGGTTCGAATCCCCGCAATGGGCTGAGCTCCTGTTGCTCGGTCTCTTCTCCTGCCAATCTAGCAGTTCGAAAGCACGTCAAAGTGCAAGTAGATAAATAGGTACCGCTCCGGCGGGAAGGGAAACGGCGTTTCCGTGCGCTGCTCTGGTTCGCCAGAAGCAGCTTAGTCATGCTGGCCACATGACCCGGAAGCTGTACGCCGGCTCCCTCGGCCAGAAAGCGAGATGAGCGCCGCAACCCCAGAGTCGGCCACGACTGGACCTAATAGTCAGGGGTCGCTTTTAATTGTTTATGCTACACCACAAGAATCAAAACAGAAAAAGCCCAAACCAAAGAAACCATCTCAAAAAAATCTGGATGTAGAAGTTCAATTTAGCAAACACCTCTCATTTTGCAAAATTTTAGTTAACTATCAATTTTCCTCCAACTTACCCAGTGAACTCTCTGTAAACACGGTTAACATCTGTCCTCCAACACTTTGTAAGAGAAAAGGGTGTTCTCTGGGTGCACTGATGGAAGTTGGCTTCCCACCAATATCATCAATGTTGGCAAGATCTTCGTTCAAAGTGAAAGATACCTGAAAACCAAACATTGCAATAAATATTTCTTATGGAAAAGGAATTATCGACTGCTTTGGAGAATTAAATCATTGTTCAATGTTGTTGGCATCAGTCTGTCTCGAGAGACAAAGGAAGAGTGTGCCATCAGGAGTAAAGTCCTGCTTCCTGCATTGTTTTTGCTGCATTACCAGCACCAACATAACCTCTCCAGGGCACAAGCCTGTATATATGGAAGTCCTGGGCTGCCCAGACAACAACAACAACAATTTATTATTATTATTAATAATAATAATAATAATTTTTATTTATACCCCGCCCTCCCCAGCCAAGGCCGGGCTCAGGGCAGCTAACAAGCAATAATAAAAACAAGTTGAATGAATACAACTTAAAAACAAGATTAAAATACAACAATTAAAATATTGAAACATTAAAATATTAAAATGCAGCCTCATCACAGGAGGAGAAAGGAAAAAGGGAAAAGAAAGAGGGGGAGGGAATCAAATTGGCTCCAAGCCAAAGGCCAGGTGGAACAACTCTGTCTTACAGGCCCTGCGGAAAGAAATCAGATCCTGCAGGGCCCTGGTCTCATGAGGCAGAGCGTTCCACCAGGCCGGAGCCAGTGTTGAAAAGGCCCTGGTTCTGGTTGAAGCTAATCTAACTTCCTTAGGGCCCGGGACCACTAGGCTGATGCTATTTATGGACCTTAAGGTCCTCCGTGGGGCATACCGGGAGAAACCCACCTATCTGGCTGGGTTTCCCCAGCTCCCCCTCAGTCTTGCTGATATACTACTTTGCTTTCCTTTGGACTACATTTGACACCAGCTTGGCTGCAGGAGTTGCCAGAAGGAAAAGTACAAGATGCCTAGGGACTCCACTCTGGATTTGTGTAGGGTTTACAGTGAGACATGAGCATCCAAGATGCTATGTAATGGGTGAATACTCACAAGGACTGCAACATTCTAAGAAAGAATCTTGTGAAGACATATACCTTGTGCCTGAGACAGCTGTGTAAGGTAGTACAGTTATGTCAGTTAATAACAATCTTTAATAACGGTTTTTTTGTGCTGTTAGAGCAGCTGAGCAGGGGGTCTGTTCTGTTCTGCTGCTGTCTGCCTTAGAGTTAGTCAGAGTCTGCAAGAGTTTTAGTCTTAGCGATAAATTTATGTAATACATTAGTAACATAAGTAATACCTGCTTGCCTTGTACATATGCACTTAATCTAACAAGTGCAAGGACACAGTAAGTAAGAGTTATTGTTATTTAAACATTAAAATAGTGTCTTGCATACGTTTTATAGGAGGGAAAAAGGAATAAACAAAAGGGTTAAGCACCCCAATCTCTAGCTTTCACACAAGCTCTGTTAAAGGGAATTAATAAATGTTAGTTTATTTAGCAATTATATTTAAGTTTCACAAGTGTGAAACAGAAAAGATAACACGTACCTTCTCAGAAAAGGATTATACTGTTAGATGGAATACAACACAGAACATAAAAATATGTAACCCACCTATCCTATTACAATATACTCCAATACAAATTATACTTTCATAATACTTGTATTTTATCTACTTACTTCTGTTCTTCCTTGATTCCTATGGAAAAAAGCAAAAGGATACAGTATTTTAATTATTTCTTATGACTACTGGAGTACAAGGAATAAAAACAAATCCCTCCTGAGGAATCCAAATGCTATACAGTGGTACCTCGCAAGACGAATGCCTCGCAAGACGGAAAACTCGCAAAACGAAAGGGGTTTTGGTTTTTTGAGCTGCTTCGCAAGACGATTTTCCCTATGGGCTTGCTTCGCAAGACGGAAACGTCTTGCAAGTTTGTTTCCTTTTTCTTAACACCATTAATACAGTTGCGACTTGACTTCGAGGAGCAACTCATAGCACGCGGTGTGATAGCCTTTTTTGAGGTTTTTGAAGACTTTGGTGATTTTTGAAGCTTTTCCAAAACTTTTCCGACACTGTGCTTCGCAAGACGAAAAAAATCGCAAGAAGACAAAACTCGCGGAACGAATTAATTTCGTCTTGTGAGGCACCACTGTATAACTGGGGAATCATTGTGGTATTTTCAGGGCTCTCCCCTCCCTCTGCTGCCTAGGTTTCCGCTCCAACAAAGAGAAACCAACCAGTTCTGTGATACCAGCAGCACTGGAGCCAGCAAGTCCCGAACTGAGACAGCCAGAATTCACACGCTCTGAGCCTGTACCCAGCTAAGGAACTGAAAGCCCTCCACATCAGGGCATCAGCAGAGGCAATAAGCCTGGAGGGAAACGACGAAAGGCCTCTTAAGGATGCAATAGGTAGGACATATGCACACATGTATTTCAATGCTATAGATCAGGGATGTCCAACCAGTAGATTGTGATCTACCGGTAGATCCCCGGCTGATTGTGGTAGATCGCGGGATCCTTATTGTGTACAAAAAGTTACGGGGGGAAGCTAAAAAACTCTGTGCAATCCACCCACCCTCCTCCGCTCTCCGGTGACAATGGGTAGATCACTGCCAGTTTTTTTTATACTAGGAGTAAATCACTGTCTCTTGGGAGTTGGACGTGCCTGCTATAGATGGTTTGGGCTCCAGTTCCATGTGCAGAACATAGTTTCACCACAGAACTGGGGTTTTTTGGCTTTCCTATTCTCTTTGCATCGCCTTGCTCCCTCCCACTAAATCTGCTCCTGATGACTGGGGCACTCTCACATGCAGTGAGAGAAGTCGCAGCAAGAAGAGGACTTAAGTTCACCCAGAATTTCAGTTCACACAGAACCCATTTGGATCCAAGGGAATGAGACTAGGAGACTGGCTAGGCTTTGGTAACTGAGATGGACTTGCAACTAGACTATTGTCAGAATCTAAATCAGCACCGTGATGGTTACAAAAAAGGGGGGGGATGACCCTAAGACTTACACGCTGAAAAAGAATGCAATCGGTGTGTCCCACTCAGCACCGTATAGAACAACCCTGTCCAATTTTGGTCACTGTGTTCGAAGTAGGATGGATTCAAACCAGGAAGGATTCAGAGTGTTCAAAACGGATAAAATGTGTGAAATGTAAGGCATGTGACATCAGAGCAAAGAACCAGGAACGTTTAGCTTCAAGGAAAGATGAGGGCCAGAGTGGTGTAGCAGTTAGATTGCTGGACTGAGACCAGGGAGACCAGGGAGACCAGGCTTCAAATCTCCTGGTAGCCATGAAGCTCACTCTCCCTCATTCACCCTCAGTCTAACCTACCTCACAGGGTGGTTGGGAGGATAAAATGGGGAGGAGAACTATGAATGCCACCCTAAGCTCCTTTGAGGAACGATGGGATATAAATAAAAAAATAATTTGAGGAAATGTCAATGTCTTACTTTCTGTTTGCTTGGGAAGTTGCACATTCATATTTATTGAAGGAATCAAGCCGCGTTATTAGTTTAGGGAACTGTTCTGTTATATGAAGTTGGGGGGGGGGAGCCTATTATAACTCTGTGGGCCCAGTGATCTCTCGAAGCAAGATCAAATATTCCCTCTCGATACTGCCATTCATTTGTACATCTGAAGCATACAATTTCTCCAAAAGGACCATATCCAGAGCCAAATGGACAAGAAAGAAATAAAAAAACCGGCACCTGGCTTATATGGGCAGGATTCTAGGCCTCACAGGGCATATTAAAATGCCTCATCTCAAAGGCTGTATTTAGAGCCAGACTGTGTTATTGCAAAGCGGTGCCTGAGTATCACATACAATCATAATGATTCGGGAGCAAGAGCAACTATACTATCAGATGTGTCTCAAATAAGAAACAAACTGTAAGCCAAAAAGGTTCCACAGTAGTTCCTTCTCCACCCTACCCCATCCACTACCCAAACAAAAGAAAATCTGAATGCAAAATATAAGCACTCTTACTTGGCAATTCTTAGCTTCCCAACTTCACCTCTTCCTGTAGCTTTAGTCCACTGTTGTGATAAGTATTTTGGAACCTATAATAAAAGGCAACAAAATAAAATAAAATCCAGTGAGTACAGAAAAGAAATAGGTACTTTTATTTTCTCTCTCTCTTCCCCCACTCTTTAAATCCTGAGACAGGAAGAACTACATATTTCAGGATGTAGAAGAAAGCAACACTAAATCAAAATATATTATAGCTTGCTTTCTTAAGCAGTAAAGAACAAAGAGAACATCAGCATTACAATAGAATCATATTCATGAATTTCAAACAATATAATTACAAATCAAACAAAGCACTGATCACAATTTGTAGCACTATTGTTTTAAAATGAATTACAAGAGGGAGAACAGGATATGCATCACCTTTACTTTTTATTAACATTATAATGATTGGCACACAAGTAGTAAGAGTTTTCAAACAGAATACATTTGTCTACAGACTACTAACACTGCAGAAATTAATAAAGGTTTTTTTAAATTAAATAAATCCCATCTTTGTATCTTTTCCCTGAAATTGATATAATATATTATTTTTCCATTATAATGCTATAGCATATTCCCACTACACTACCAAATTTGTTTAGAAACATGGGCTAAGTTCTGTTTTCCCAAGCCTGATCTTTTCTCTCTTCCCAACCATCACCCTAATTTACAAACCCAGTAAAAAAAGAAAAAGAACATTTAGGACCAAAGATTGATGATGGGAGAGCCATGAAGACAAAGGAAAGTGCAAGTGGTGAGAGAAAGACTGCCAGAGGAGGCTCTTCGAAAATTCAGCTAGGTTTGTTTTGTTGTCGTTGTTTTTCTTTGATGGGAGTATAGAAAGTTGGAAATTAAGTTTTTAAAAGGAGCAAACAGAGCAGTTTAGCACCCAAGTAATCAAAGTCCATAGCCAAGATTCTTCATAATCCAAAAAAGAAAGCAGAAGCACATGGGGAGAGTTGCTCTGGCCAGGTATGCTCCCTCCTATATTCATTCACTTTCTCTCTCTCTCTCTCTCTCTCTCTCTCTCTCTCTCTCACACACACACACACACACACACACTTTCCCCCTCCCCTTTAAATTCTCTCTCCCAGGAGCTTCCTAACAGAGCAGAAAAGCCTCATTGGCCATGCTCTCATTTCATTTCTCCCCCCTCCCCCACCTATTCCCATTTTTTTGTCCTCAGAAGAGGCTGAAAAGCCTTCTGCCATGCATGTGTGTGCACACTTTCTCCTACCCATCCAGTCTTCTCCTTCCCCCAACACAAAAAAGCAGACCCTCAAAAAGCAGTTCTATCAGGTGCTGTGGTGACGGATAAGGAGGGCAGGAAAACTAGTGGCAAGGAGGCCACGATAGCTCCCTTCCCCACTAATTCAAGCACCACACTTCAGTAAAAGAGAAAACTAACAGAACCTGGCTCCCATTGCCGAAATATGGCAGGGAGGTGAGTTCAGGCTCCCTTCTCCTTGCATAGAAATGAACAAAATCATACCCCTGCCCTCTTCATTTAGCAAAGCAAAATGTCAGTAACAGCATCCATGGTCAGAAAGCCTGCCACAGTCAGAAACACAAAGTGTTTCACGGCCAGAAAACACACCAGTGTTAAAAAGCACTGCCAGATCTACCTGTGTGTAGTCCACCACTGTTGCTCAGTCCGTGTATTGTCCCCACTACAATCTTTTTTGCCAGGGCCAGAATTTACTTATATTATTAAATTTACTAGCTGAAAGTGCCCAGCCTTACCAGGGAATGCTAAGATACCAAATAAAAGAGAGATTTTTAAACAGATAGTGCAATTTGTTAGTTTTAAGGCTGTCCATGTGCACATCAACCCCCGGGCATAGTGACCTGGGGAACACCTGACCCAGATACAGCCTCAAATCAATTTGGGAGTGTGGCTTATGTAGGGGTTTATAAAACCTATCTAGTCAGGAAAAGGGCCGGGCAAGCAAACGCTGCCTCTCCTTTCCTCTTTGTCTGACTACACTGCAGAGAGCAGGAGGCTTCAATTCTGCTGGTGCTGCTTTGTCAATGCATTCTTTGCAGAAAACATGCTGGTGAAACACTCCTGCAGCCAGGACTGCGCCCTTGGAGTGCGATTTCTACAAGCTGCTGCATATGGTTGTCTGCTATGCCAGGCCTGCCTGGCCTCCCCATTCTGCCATTCCTTCCACGCAGATATTAAAAGCTTCCCAATACTAGGCTGCCTTCAGATGTCTACAGAAGGTTGTATAATTGTTATCTCTTTCACATCTGATGGGAGGGTGTACCACAGAGTGGGCACCGCTACCAAGGACCTCTGCCTGGTTCCCTGCAACTTCACCTATCACAGTGAGGGCCCTCAGAACTGGGCCTCAGTGTCCAGGCTGAACAATGCGGGTGGAGACACTCCTTCAGATATACAGGTCCAAAGTCATTTGTGCTTGGAAGCATACTGGGAGTCAATGTAGATCTTTCAGGACCAGTGTTATATGGTCTCGGTGGCCACTCGTAGTCACCAATCTGGCAGTAGTCACATTCTGGATTAGTTGTAGCTTCCAAGTCACCTTCAAAGGTAGCCCCACGCAGAGCACACTGCAGTAATCCAAGCAGGAGATAACCAGAACATGCACCACTCTGGCAAAACAGTGTGCAGGCAGGTAGGGTCTCAGCTGGCATACCATATGGAGCTGGTAAATAACCACTCTGGACACAGAATTAACTTCTGCCTCCATGAACAGCTGTGAGTCTAAAATGACCCCAAGGCTGCACATCTTGTCCTTCAGAGGCACAGTTACCCATTCAAAACCCAGGAGTCCCCCACACCTGCTCGCCCCCTGTCCTCCAGAAACAGTATTTCTGTCTCGTTGGGATTCAACCTCAATCCATTAACCGCCATACATCCTTCAACTGCCTCCAGACACTCACAAAAGATGTTCAACACCTTCATTGATTCCAATTTAAACAACGGGTAGAGATGAGTATCATCCACATATTGGTGAACAACCAACCCAACCCCCCTGATGATTCCTCCCAACAGTTTCATATAGAGATTGAAAAGAATGGGGAGAGGACGGAGCCCTGAGGCACCCCACAAGGGCCCTGGCCCCGAAGGCACTGTGGACGATGAAGCATGTTTTTTCCTTGGTGCGTTGGGCACTGACAGTAGAGGGACACCCTCTGCCACCAGCACCCGGCGTGTGGAGGAACAAACTCCATCGGCCATGGCCCTCCAAGGTGCTGGGGTGAAACTGCCGCTGCTCCTGCCAAGTGAGCTGAGGTGGTTTCACCCTGGCACCTTGTGAAGCTGGGCCCAATGTAGCTTGTTCCTCCATCCGCTTTTCAACGTTGCAATGTATCGCTATATCAAGATGGTTGGCTGGTGATACATCACAATGTTGAAAAGCTGATATCATCCAGTCCTAGTGAGGTCCCTGCAGACTGGAGGCAGGCAACTGTTGCCCCCATCTTCAAAAGGGGAGAAAATGAAGACCCAGGTAACTACTGACTGGTGAGCTTGACACTGATACTAGGATAGACCCTAGAACAGATAATTCAACTGTTGGTCTGTGAGCCCTTAGAAAAGGATGCTGTGATTACTAAGAATCCAGTATGGGTTTCTCAAAAACATGTCATGCCAGTAGAATCTCATTTCTTTTTTGATACAGTTGCAAGCTTGGTGGATCAGGGGGATGCTGTGGATGTAGTATATCTTGTCTTCAGTAAGGCTTTTGACATTATATTATTACGAGGTAGGAGGTAGCTGATAAAATGTGGGCTAGACAAGGTAACTGTTAGGTGAATCTGTAGCTGGTTGACTGACTGAACCCAAAGAGTGCTCACTAATAGTTCCTCATCATCCTGGTAAAAATTGACAATACATCTCTATGAATGTATTGGATGATGGAACTAAGGGGATGCTCATCAGATTTGCAGATGAGACAAAACTGGGAGGGGCAGCTAATGGTTCAGAAGAGAGAACTGGGATTAAAGATGACCTTAAGAAGAAGAAGAAGAAGAAGAAGAAGAAGAGTTTGGATTTGATATCCCGCCTTTCACTCCCTTTAAGGAGTCTCAAAGCGGCTAACATTCTCCTTTCCCTTCCTCCCCCACAACAAACACTCTGTGAGGTGAGTGGGGTTAAGAGACTTCAAAGAAGTGTGACTAGCCCAAGGTCACCCAGCAGCTGCATGTGGAGGAGCGGAGACACAGTTCCCCAGATTACGAGACTACCGCTCTTAACCACTACACCACACTGGCTTTGAGAACAGATTTGAGAACTGGGCCCAAACAAATTTAATTTCAACAGGGACAAATGTCAGGTTCTACACCTACACAGGAATAATCAGCTGCACAAATATAAGATGGGGTTCACCTGGGTTGCAAGCAGTGCTTGTGAAAAGGATCTAGATGTCTTAGAATACCACAAGCTGAACATGAGTCAACACAACAGTGAGATGCAGCAAGAAAAAAAAGCTAACGATATTCTAGGCTGCATCAACAGAATAGTGTCCTGATGAAGTAACAGCACTGCTCTGTTTCACTTTGATCAGACCACAACTGTAATACTGTATCCAGTTCTGGGCACCACAGTTTAAGAAGTATATTGAAAAACTGGAACATGTGCAGAGGAGGATGCGCAAGACGATCAAGGGTCTGGAAACCAAGCCTTAAGAGCAGGGGTCCACAAACTAAGGTTCGCAGGCCAGATAAGGCCCGAGGGACTTGTTTATCCAGCCCGCGGCAATCCCCGCCACCTGCTGCCACCGCCCACTCTTACCGGCGCTGCGCTGCATGGCTGCCCACTTCCGGGTCGGAGAAGCACCAGAAATAGCTTGGGCGCATGTGCAAGCGTTATTTGTGCATGCGCAAGCGTTATTTCTGGTACACATCCGGGTCAGAGGAGGCCTGTGTACATGCACACAAGCTATTTCTGGTGCTCTTCCGACCCGGAAGTGCGCCGGAAATAGAGTGTGCACACATGTATGGGCATGTGCTACCCCGCCCTCCAGCCCTCCGCATGATCAGCATTGGAGACACCAGCCCGAGGCACAGTAAGCTTGCTGACCCCTGCTTAAGAGGAACAGTTGATGGAGTTGGGTATGTTTAGCTTGATGAAGAGGAGACTGAAAGGAGATGTGAGAGCCATCTTCAAATATCTAAAGGGCTGCCAAATGGAAGATGGAGTAAGCTTGTTTCCTCCTGCTCCAGAGGAGGGTAGGACTCGAACCACTGGCTTCAAGTTGGGACACTGAGGTCCAGCTCCGAGGGCCTTCTGGTGGTTCCCTCCCTCCGAGGAGTGAGGTTACAGGGAACCAGGCAGAGGGCCTTCTCAGTAGTGGCGCCCGCCCTGTGGAACGCCCTCCCATCAGACGTCAAGGAAATAGACAACTATATGACTTTTAGAAGACATCTGAAGGCAGCCCTGTTTAGGGAAGTTTTTTATGTTTGATATTTTATCATGTTTTTAATATTCTGTTGGGAGCCGCCCAAAGTGGCTGGGAAAACCCAGCCAGATGGGCGGGGTATAATTACAGTGGTACCTCGGGTTAAGTACTTAATTAGTTCCAGAGGTCCGTTCTTAACCTGAAACTGTTCTTAACCTGAAGCAGCACTTTAGCTAATGGGGCCTCCTGCTGCCGCCGGAGCACGATTTCTGTTCTCATCCTGAAGCAAAGTACTTAACCCGAGGTACTATTTCTGGGTTAGCGGAGTCTGTAACCTGAAGCGTATGTAACCCGAGGTACCACTGTATATCATTACTCCGACTAAACATCAGGAAGAGCTTTCTGACGCTAACTGGCTCCCTCGGGAGGTGGCGGGACTCTCTTCCCTTGGTGGGTTTTTAAGCTGAGGTTGGACGGCCACCTTTCATGGATGATGGGGGGGGTCTAGTTGAGACCCCCGAGTTGCAGGGGGTTGGGTTAGATGACCCCCGGGGTCCCTTCCAACTCTGCAATTCTATGAGGGGGTGGGGTCGTCAAACCCCCCCCCCCGGCCCCGTTGGTCAGAGCAGAGGGGGGGGGTCGTCGGCCTGAGGCCCCTGAGAAGGCCGGGGGGGGCCGAGGGCGCTTCAAACCGCCCAGTTTCCCGCTTCTGAGGGCGACCCTCTGAGGTGAATAACCTGGCGTCCGTATCAAGAGCCGGGGCTCACCTTGACGAGCCACATGCCCGTGTTCTGCTTGGCCCCGGCCAGGTCCAGCTCCCCCTTGTCGCTCATCGCGGCCTCGCAGCCAGAGCGCCGTGAGGGGAAACAGCAGGAACCGGCGGCGCACTCGCAGCTACGGAAGCCCGCAGAGGCCAAACGTCCTCGGGCCGGCGGCCGCTTCCCGACGCCCGCCCCCTTTCCGTGCACGCTGCGCGAACGCCTCGCCGGCCGAACGCGCGCGTCGACGTCACCCGAGGGGCGGGGACTGCCCCGCGTCAAGCTCCGCCTACTGGGGGGGAGAAGAATGGAAATGCAAATTGCATTGCGTTGTATTGCATTGTATATAAAAAAAAATAAAATAAAATAAAATAAAATAAAATAAAATAAAATAAAATAAAATAAAATAAAATAAAATAAAATATTGTTTTAGGGACTCTAAAGAAAACTGCTCTTCCTAGGAACGGAAAGGTGTTGCTGTCTTTGCAAACGGTACCCGCCTCTCGAGGAAACATGCAATAGCGATCGTTATTGATCCTGCTTGCAGAGCTCCACAAAGGTGGGGAAATAGCTCGCCCCCTCCTCTGCTGCCTAGCAACCGGGACCAGGTAGCGCCAGATATTTTTGGGCGCAGCTTTTCCTCATCCCTTGCAGATGGACGGACTGCGGCTCTTGGCTCTTCTCAGCCACAGCGGTGGCTGATGGTGGTCTGTGTAGGATCAAGGATGTAAAAAGCAGCCTCTCGCCTTCTTGCCTTTGGTGGTTGCTGCTAATGGGGCTGCACGCGGGTTTGTGAATCAAATGCCTTATGTTTCCAGTGCTCTCAGCAGACCCCAAGCAATGCCCGTGTACTGTTTCACTATTCAGAAGTGGGGAGCATGGAACAAATAATTCTCACGTGGAACACAACAGCTGAAAAATAGATGGCAAATTTGGAAGGGATTCAGATTCCAGAGTAATCTCATGATAATACAGTACAAATGCCAACTAGTTAAAAAAAACACACACATCCATTTCATTTAGCCACAAAGAGATTGACTGATCTACTAGATTTCATACAATGGATCTTGCAGCCCGAAGTGAGTTTTTGACTTCAGTTAAAATATATATTAGGAAATAAATGAATCTTAGATCTATAGATTTCACTGTTTATACCCACAGACACCCTTGTTCTTATTTATTTGTCTGCCAGGAAAACCTATGTACAGTATCTATCTGCTGCAGAGTTATGTGTGTGATTCTGGGCACTTTCTATAAGACATACATTGGAATGACTGATAATCTGATTAACAACAAACTCTAAACCTTCTCAGCATTCACTGGTGGTTAGGCTTGTTCATTTGAACCAAAAGGGTATATTCTGCTGGCCCCATAGTGTGGGACATTAGTGCAGTCAAGCCAACAATTCATGTTTTGCCAGATAGGCTGCAGGTTTCTCACATATCCAATTGCATTTGATTGATGACAAATTCATTTAAGTCACAACTGAAAGGCGCAACATTATTCTACAACTTCCCAAGTGAGCTCTCTCTAATCAGCTTTCAGGAATACCGTAATCACATTCCCCGCATTGAAGGAATGCCAATTAGTAGCCAAAGAGTAATTGAATTTTAAATTGGGATACCCAAAGCAGATTTTGCTAAACACCTGTAGAAATTAGTTCCTAGTTATCCAGTTTTTATGCATAACTAATGCCTTGGTACAAAAAAAAAATCCACTGTCTTTACAGATGATAAACTATTGTTGACAGCTATCAGGCATTTTATGCTTTAGCTCCCAACATGTAGGTTAGCTGGAAATGTTGATTGTTTATACACTGGATGGAAACCACTAGGCTATGAAACTCTTAACAAGGCTGGCATTTAATGTGATAGAAAAATATCCTCCACAAAATGATCCTATAAGCCCACTCCCTTAAACAAACAACAACCCAGAATTGTGCTACACTTAGAAAAATAGTAGAAGTGCAGGCTTTTATGTCTCCTGCAATGTTAATATAATTAAAAGAGTAGAGAAAATAGCAGCTTGATTTCTTTTAGGATAGGGAGGTATAAAGGCACTTCAAAGTTTATATTCATTCCTTTTGTAAAACACTTCACAGCATCCAAACATCTCCTCATACATTCAGAAGGATCAATCTCCCTATATAACGGGGTCACAAAGAGTCGGACATGACTAATCGACTAAACAACAAACCACTGCCAAATATGGCCAAAAACAAAGGTTGCAGAAAAACTTGAAAAAGGTATCACTGAATGCAGAGGCTGAGGCAAGGCAGTTCATCCTGCTAATGTATAATAAGTACAGCACAATAAACACCTGGGAGCAAAGCAATTTGCACACAGAGGTCTTTTCAGATCCCCTTGTCCAGTGACAACCCAAATGTTACCCCCAAAGATCAGGGCCTCCTTTAAGTAGCACCCAACAAGGAAATTCAGGCACCCCCTCCCAATGAACCAAATTTCAAAGCATTAATATTTAAAATATTGCTTTGAGTGTATCTGCCCGCTTTCGTGACTCCACTTGTCCCTATTGTTCTCTTCTTCAATGCTGATTCTGTAAGACACATTAGCAGAAGTCCCTGTGATTTTTAATTGCTTGCTGGAGAAACAAACAGCATTTGACCCATGCAGCCTGATGCATTAATAGCTCTCCAGATGCCTTCTGCTAGCGATATATTTCCCCCGCCACCCAATGGTTGCTAGGGAGACTATGCGCCCGTCTCATGCTGCTGACACCAAGCTTTGGCAGCCTTGACTGCTTTCTTCCCTTTGAGACCTACTGAAATCCTAGTCAATGCTTCAACAGTTTTCTACGGAGAACTTTGTTTGCATTCTGGTAGATTAATAAGCAGTGCTATTTTTCTAGAAAAAGAGGTGCCGCAACTCACCACAAACACCTTCCTTATTCTCTTATAATGGCAATAGTGCCCACCTAAGAGGTTCCGGAACCGAATTACGGCTGTGGGGAAAAAAGCCCTGTTAATAAGGAAGCAGACAGAGTAATGGAATTTCCAGAGTCGTAAACACATAAGGGGGGCGCGGGGGGCGCTGTGGGTAAAACCTCAGCGCCTAGGACTTGCCGATCGTATGGTCGGCGGTTCGAATCCCTGCGGCGGGGTGAGCTCCCGTCGTTCGGTCCCAGCTCATGCCCACCTAGCAGTTCGAAAGCACTCTTAAGTGCAAGTAGATAAATAGGTACCGCTTTATAGCGGTAAGGTAAACGGCGTTTCCGTGTGCTGCGCTGGCTCGCCAGAGCAGCTTCGTCACGCTGGCCACGTGACCCGGAAGTGTCTCCGGACAGCGCTGGCCCCCGGCCTCTTAAGTGAGATGGGCGCACAACCCTAGAGTCGGACACGACTGGCCCGTACAGGCAGGGGTACCTTTACCTTTTAAACACATAAGAGTCAAGCACCAAATGTTCTCATTGCTTAACAGTTTATTTATGAATGAGGGACAAGAGGAGACTGTGGTGTCTTTATGATATATGGTTTGTTTACACATATATACAACCTGAGCCTACTGTTGAGGGACTCACAGCATTAACACCCCAAGCAGGTCTTGCTTCTCCCACAGCCGCAGCCTTGGATTCCAACAGAAATCAGGCATGTCTCTTCTTCACAGATGTCATCCTGCAGCCTGCTTCTAGCTCCTAGCTGTCACACACCTCTTTTGCCCTTCTAACTGCCAGCCAGTTGGGCCCACCCATTTGCTCACTAGCACAGAGCCACTTCCTTTGCTACCTTTATGATCCATAATTAGGGATTGTCATGGACTGACGCAGGGGTCAGCAAACCTTCTCTGCAGGGGGCCGGTCCACTGTCCCTCAGACCTTGTGGAGGGCCAGACTATATTTTGAAAAAATAATAATGAACGAATTCCTATGCCCCACAAATAACCCAGAGATGCATTCTAAATAAAAGCACACATTCTACTCATGTAAAAAACACCAGGCAGGCCCCACAAATAACCCAGAGATGCATTTTAAATAAAAGGACACATTCTACTCATGTAAAAACACACTGATTCCCAGACCATCCGCGGGCCGGATTGAGAAGGCGATTGGGCCGGATCCGGCCCCCAGACCTTAGTTTGCCTACCCATGGACTGACAGGTGCAGAGGAGCGGTGGAAGGCACCAGCTGGGGAACCCCCAAGGAACTCCTGGGGGAAAACGGTTCAGAACCAGGGAATTGGTGGTGGTGGGACTAGGATGGATGGTCAGAGGGAGAAGAAGGAACAGAATGGGAAGAGGTGGTGTTGGAAGCTAAAGAGGCAACAGGGCTTCGTGAGCAGGAAGAGGCTGGGGCAGAGAGCAGTCTATGCTCAGAGGCAGAAGCAGAGGCTGGGGGGGGGGGAGGCAGAGATGAGGTAGGCTGCTGAAGAATTCTGGGAGTCTCCCTATCCTGGTCTCCCACAACTTGCAGATACATAAATGAAGAGAGCAGAGCAAAGTGAGACAAGACAAAGGAGCCTTGGGCTGCTGGGAAAGAACCTTAGAGGGAGAGGCCTTAGAGAGCAGTGGGAAAGCAGTCCTCACAACTGCTTCATTAGGGCAAGAGCTGCTGGGAAGGGCTGCTGTGACCACTAGGGCTGAGCTGTTTTGTTTCTTTGATTAAAGAGTTGACTTCACTGACATCAGGTGCTTTATTGTCTTATTCCTGACCTACAAGTGATTCCAGCTCCTGCCGGGAGGGACGTGGGTGGCGCTGTGGTCTAAACCACTGAGCCTCTTGGGCTTGCTGATCAGAAAGTCGGTGGTTTGAATCCCCATGACAGGGTGAGCTCCCGTTGTTCAGTCCCAGCTCCTGCCGACCTAGCAGTTCGAAAGCACGCCAGTGCAAGTAGATAAATAGTTACTGCTACAGCGGGAAGGTAAACAGCGTTTCCGTGCGCTCTGGCTTACGTCACAGTGTCCCGTTGCACCAGAAGCGGTTTAGTCATGCAAGCTACATGACCCTGTGGACAAACGCTGGCTCCCTCAGTCTGAAAGCAAGATGACCACTGCAACCCAATAGTCTCCTTTGACTGGACTTAACTGTCCAGGAGTCCTTTACCTTTACCTCAATAAGAAGCTGGCCTGGCTATTCCAGTAATTGAATTCTTGCCAGATCCAGAAATTAGCAGGGGACTCGGGTATACAGTACAGTGGTACCTCGAGTTAAGAACTTAATTCGTTCCGGAGATCTGTTCTTAACCTGAAACTGTTCTTAACCTGAAGCACCACTTAAGCTAACGGGGCCTCCCGCTGCCACCGCGCCGCTGATGCGCAATTTCTGTTTTCATCCTGAAGCAAAGTTCTTAACCCGAGGTACTATTTCTGGGTTAGCGGAATCTGTAACCTGAAGAGTCTGTAACCCGAGGTACCACTGTATAGCCTAAATGCCCCCCCCCCACCTCGCCCACCAAATTCACAATATTTCACCCCACATTTTGTCAGGGCCCATGTATCTTGCTGCTTGGAGGAAAGCAATGTTCACCTCACAGCTAGTGTTTCTATTGTTCTGAGGATGTTGTGTTGAACAACATGGCTTGTCTCACAGACAGCTGTTGAATGGCATCCAAGTCCTTACTAATCATGACTGACACAAGTCTCATGTGAGCAGGAGAGGAGGGAGGCCAAGAGGCAAAGTTGAGTCCAGCTAGTGAAGAGACATGCGTCTTCCTCTCCTGATGCAACAACTTCCCTTCCATGCCGATTTCCCAGAACCAGGGGAGGCATGAAGAGGGCAGTGGAGAAGTAGCTTCACACGGGTGTAGTCTCAGATTGCTTGGGGACAAACCAGGAGAATAGGGGACTTAAGGCAGCTGTGGGGAGGCAGGGACCTTCACTCTCAGCAGCTGCTTCATGGGGGCAAGACCTACAAGGGATGAGTGGTAGTGCTCATTGCGCCTGACACTCCTGTGCAGATCCTGATTTTGCTAATAAAGAGTTAACTCCAACTTGCTGGTGTGATTTAGTGCTGGCTAGCTCCTGTCAGCTGGTTTGCATAAGCCAGCTCAGGGATTCCTCGTGTGGCACAGCTTTGAAGCCTGTATTTTCCCTTCCTATCCCAAGTATCAGCTAGATTTTGACATTCAGGGCCTTCTTGGCAGTGGCGCCCTCCCTGTGGAACGCCCTCCCACCAGATGTCAAAGAGAACAACAACTACCAGACTTTTAGAAGACATCTGAAGGCAGCCCTGTTTAGGGAAGCTTTTAATGTTTGATGTATTACAGTATTTCAATATTTTTTTGGGAAGCCGCCCAGAGTGGCTGGGGAAGCCCAGCCAGATGGGCTGGGTATAAATAATAAATAATAAATTATTATTATTATTATTATTATTATTATTTATTGGGTTTAGGGTATGTCTTCCACCCCACCCCCCCAATTTATTACAATACCATCCTCTATTATAATTCCCTTGCTTTTGATATTTAAGTTGTAACTACATCCCTTAAATCTGCAATTAATGGGCTAACATTGCGGGTGATACCCAACAAAATAGTTATTTGGGCTTCTTGTTGTGCCATGGAATTACCTTCCCTCTCCTTTCCTGCTCCCTCACCCTATATCTGTTATTGATTCTTCCCACCCCCCAGCCTTCCAGAGCAGATTTTCTTTGTGGGGACACTATGGGAAGAGTAGAGGGAGGCGAAATTCTGATTCACGAATGGAACTAAGAGTACTTTGTTGGATACTGTCCTAGATCTGCATTCAGTTTAACCTGCAACACGGAAAATATGTTGCCTTGGCAACTGAAGGGAAACTGTTGGGTGCTTAAAATAAATTGTCCATGCATGCAGGGCTAACCCAAGGCATTTTGGTATCTGAGGAATAATAACCACAAGAAGTCCCTCCCCAGTTAAAATAGATGACCATTTGCCATTTTCTAATTAACCTGTTAGTTTGGGAACCTAATAGTAAGGCCAGCCCTTGTATACTCAAAGGTATACACCAAGAAGTGCTTCAGACATAATACAGTGGTACCTCGGGTTACATACGCTTCAGGTTACGTACGCTTCAGGTTACAGACTCTGCTAACCGAGAAATAGTGCTTCAGGTTAAGAACTTTGCTTCAGGATGAGAACAGAAATCGTGCTCCGGTGGCAGCAGGAGGCCCCATTAGCTAAAGTGGAGCTTCAGGTTAAGAACAGTTTCAGGTTAAGTACGGACCTCCGGAATGAATTACCGTATTTTTCGCTCCATAGGACGCACTTTTTCCCCTCCAAAAATGAAGGGGAAATGTGTGTGCGTCCTATGGAGCGAATGCAGGCTTTCGCTGAAGCCTGGAGAGCGAGAGGCATCGGTGCGCACCGACCCCTCTCGCTCTCCAGGCTTCAGGAAGCTATCCGCAAGCCTTGCAAGCCCGGCGGGAGGTCCCGCCGAGCGCGCGAGGCTTGGGGCAGCAGCCTGTCGCCCGAAGCACGGGGAGCCCTCCGGAGGGCTCCCCGTGCTTCGGGCGAGTGTCTGCAAGCCTTGCGCGCCCGGCAGGAGGTCCCGCCGAGCGCGCGAGGCTTGGGGCTGCAGCTTGTCGCCCGAAGCACTGGGAGCCCTCCGGAGGGCTCCCCGTGCTTCGGGCGAGTGCCTGCAAGCCTTGCGCGCCCGGCAGGAGGTCCCGCCGAGCGCGCGAGGCTTGGGGCTGCAGCTTGTCGCCCGAAGCACGGGGAGCCCTCCGGAGGGCTCCCCGTGCTTCGGGCGAGTGCCTGCAAGCCTTGCGCGCCCGGCAGGAGGTCCCGCCGAGCGCGCGAGGCTTGGGGCAGCAGCCTGTCGCCCGAAGCACGGGGAGCCCTCCGGAGGGCTCCCCGTGCTTCGGGCGAGTGTCTGCAAGCCTTGCGCGCCCGGCAGGAGGTCCTGCCGAGCGCGCGAGGCTTCGGGCGGCAGCTTGTCGCCCGAAGCACGGGGAGCCCTCCGGAGGGCTCCCCGTGCTTCGGGCGAGTGTCTGCAAGCCTTGCGCGCCCGGCAGGAGGTCCCGCCGAGCGCGCGAGGCTTGGGGCTGCAGCTTGTCGCCCGAAGCACGGGGAGCCCTCCGGAGGGCTCCCCGTGCTTCGGGCGAGTGCCTGCAAGCCTTGCGCGCCCGGCAGGAGGTCCCGCCGAGCGCGCGAGTCTTGGGGCTGCAGCTTGTCGCCCGAAGCACGGGGAGCCCTCCGGAGGGCTCCCCGTGCTTCGGGCGAGTGTCTGCAAGCCTTGCGCGCCCGGCAGGAGGTCCCGCCGAGCGCGCGAGGCTTCGGGCGGCAGCTTGTCGCCCGAAGCACGGGGAGCCCTCCGGAGGGCTCCCCGTGCTTCGGGCGAGTGCCTGCAAGCCTTGCGCGCCCGGCAGGAGGTCCCGCCGAGCGCGCGAGGCTTGGGGCTGCAGCTTGTCGCCCGAAGCACGGGGAGCCCTCCGGAGGGCTCCCCGTGCTTCGGGCGAGTGTCTGCAAGCCTTGCGCGCCCGGCAGGAGGTCCCGCCGAGCGCGCGAGGCTTCGGGCGGCAGCTTGTCGCCCGAAGCACGGGGAGCCCTCCGGAGGGCTCCCCGTGCTTCGGGCGAGTGTCTGCAAGCCTCGCGCGCCCGGTGGGAGGTCCCGCCGAGCGCGCGAGGCTTGGGGCGGTAGCCTGCAGCCCGAAGCACGCGAGGCTTGGGGCGGCAGCCGCGGCGGGGGGGGGAATAATTTTTTTTATTCATTTCCCCCCCCAAAAACGAGGTGCGTCCTATGGGCCGGTGCGTCCTATAGAACGAAAAATACGGTAAGTACTTAACCCGAGGTACCACTGCAGTTAGCATTATGTGAACAGATGTAGATGTACGCTCACAAACTCCTATTCCTTTCCATGGAACAATCCTTTCTTTCCATTTGAGGCAAATTATTCTTCAACATTCAGCTGAATTGGCGCTGTGGGTTAAACCCCAGAGCCTAGGGCTTGCCGATCAGAAGGTCGGCGGTTCGAATCCCCGCAACGGGGTGAGCTCCCGTTGTTCAGTCCCTGCTCCTGCCAACCTAGCAGTTCGAACGCACGTCAAAGTGCAAGTAGATAAAAAGGTACCACTCCGGCAGGAAGGTAAACGGCGTTTCTGTGTGCTGCTCTGGTTTGCCAGAAGCGGCTTAGTCATGCTGGCCACATGACCCGGAAGCTGTACGCCGGCTCTCTCGGCCAATAAAGCGAGATGAGCACCGCGACCCCAGAGTCGGCAACGACTGGACCTAATGGTCAGGGGTCCCTTTACCTTTAATAAAGTGGTACCTTGGGTTACATACACTTCAAGTTACAGACGCTTCAGGTTACAGACTCCGCTAACCCAGAAACAGTACCTCGGGTTAAGAACTTTGCTTCAGGATGAGAACAGAAATCGTGCTCCAGTGGCACGGCGGCGGCAGCAGGCCCCATTAGCTAAAGTGGTGCTTCAGGTTAAGAACACTTTCAGGTTAAGAACGGACCTCCAGAATGAATTAAGTTCTTAACCCGAAGTACCACTGTATTTGATCCAGAGAGAAGTTTGAAAAGTGCACTACAATTATAGGAAAAGCTAAACATCTTTTTCACCCATCTATTAGAAGCATAATGCCCTGGTAATACCTTTTCTACTAAATTCCAGTCTAATTAACAAATCTGTTCCCGTTATCCACAGTTGCTTACCTCATCCAAGAATGGAAGATTCTATAAAATACAATAGGCCGAGACATTTTTGGGTATAGAAAGACAGAATGCTTTACTTACCCTCCTGTCAAATATACACGTAAGTAATTATGGCAATATTCACATTATCTGCCCATTTCCATTTCTCATTATCAGGCCCAAACTTCAAATTCTGAAATATGACATATTTCTGTCAATTAAATCTGAATGGCTCCATAAACAAATGAGGAATCTGAGCCAATTACTTCCCTCGAAATCCATATAGGAGAGTGCATATTTAAAACTTGATTGATCATAATAGGCCTATTAATTTTGATAACGTTTTGGGGGGGAAAAAACCAAGGGGTCCTGAACAAGCTATAAAACTCTGACCTATTTTTAAAAAGCTTTTTATACATTTATTGTATATACAAAAAAGATGTTTTATTATATAGTACTACTACATGATGTTTTTAAATAGCACACAACTATACTTCACTATCATTGCCTGCTTACATTACAGAAACATATTGCATTTGCCATGGGAAAACCTAGTGCCCAAGTCTCTAGATTTCTTTAGGAGAGCTCTCTTTTGCGCTTCATCAAAGCGATGGACCTGGAGATCTTGGTCACGGTCAAATGGTCGCCTCTCCTGGGGCTTCTTCTCCTCGGCAGCTTTGCTCTTCAGTTTTTTCTGATGCAAATCCATAAGAGATTCAGATCTCTGGGAGTCCTTGATAAGAAGAAGAAAAAACAACTCAGCTGGAAACTATTACAATAATTATTCAGGCTGGAGAAAAGTAGAGATAAGAATGGAGACCTTTTAACAAAGGGCTGCAATCCTACACTCGCTCACCTAGGAGGATGTCCCTGTGAACTGAGGCTTACTTCTGAGTAGACATATATAGGACACCACTGCACTTATAAATTTTTAAAAGTAGAACCAAAGGAAATAAGTACCAAGAATCCAAATGAACGTCAGGTTAATCCTTCCTTTCCCATTTCTCCATTCCAATTTCATGATCGCCCTTTAAAGAAGTTGTATTTTTACAAGCTGTTTGATAAGGATTTCTAACAAACCTCTAAGGGCCACACAAGGATAAAAGATCATTGAGGGTCCTTCTCTACCTATTTATAAATGGCATTTCTATGCCACCTCATAATCAAAGTTGTATTAGATATATTCCCATTGAAAGAAACGTCCCTAAAGAAAAAAAGGAAGAGGGGAAACGTGAAATGATACATACATTGTATGAAGACAACTGCTCAACCAGTCTTTTGTCTTTCTCGGACAGGAGAACTTCTGCATCATCCTTACTGATGGACTTTTTCGCATCTGGCGCTTCCTGACAAATAAACAACGGGTTAGCAGGCACCAAAGGCTATCTATACTTAAATCGATCTGTCTGGAGCACAAATCTGCTTCTTAATGCAAGGAAATTACCAGCCGTGCTTTTCAGGCATGTTCACTGTATAAGTGCGGAGCACCCAATCTAGATTAACAGGTTGGGATACTTCTCCCATTTTAAACTCTCAGACTGCTGCAAGCCCCAGCTCTCTCGTTTCAGAATAAGGGGGTGCCAAGGTTCCATTTTCTATTCATACTTCAGGAGGCAAGAAGCCTTGCTCATCATACGGCCGCTGGCATTTTTCTTATCTCTGATGTTGCTTTTTCTGTTACGCTTGTTTACCCCACACCCTTTCACGTAATGCTATACTGGAGTGTCATCTAGAGTGCAAATGCTCACACTGCAATTCTCCCTAGTCCATCAATCCTCCTCGCTCCTTCTGCAATCCTGGAAAGGCTGCCGGGTTTCTGGCTCACCACTGGGCTTATTTAGCCCAGACAAATGACTCTTGTTCAGCCTCTGTCCCTCCTCCTTTCCTCCATTCCGCTCTCTCCAGCCTCTGTAGCTTAAAGAACACCTAGGAGTGTGGCAATGTCAAGACACCCGGCTGCTACTGTTCCGTGCCGCTTCCAGACCAACTTTGTTTACATCTGGTCAGGCTGGCAAAGAAGCAGAGTGGACACACCAACATTGGACTCCCCACACAGCACTGAGAACAAAGCACAGGACTCTTGGGGGCATGTTCTGTGAGAGCAGCCATGTTACAGTTGCATCTTGTGGCAAATGTGACCCAAGCCGAGGACTTATTTCACAACAGCTACCGTGGTACCGTGGGTAAGGCAAGCGGGGCAAAACTTGTTGTTGTTTAGTCGTTTAGTCGTGTCCGACTCTTCGTGACCCCCTGGACCAGAGCACGCCAGGCACTTCTGTCTTCCACTGCCTCCCGCAGTTTGGTCAAACTCATGCTGGTAGCTTCGAGAACACTGTCCAACCATCTTGTCCTCTGTCGTCCCCTTCTCCTTGTGCCCTCCCACCTTTCCCAACATCTCCATTTCTTCCCCTTCTATTTGCCAGGAGGTGATGGGACCAGTGGCCATGATCGTCGTTTTTTGATGTTGAGCTTCAGACCATATTTTGTGCTCTCCTCTTTCACCCTCAGTAAAAGGTTCCTTAATTCCTCCTCACTTTCTGCCATCAAGGTTGTATCATCTGCCTATTTGAGGTTGTTGATATTTCTTCCAGCAATCTTAATTCCGGCTAGGGATTCATCCAGCTCAGCCTTTCGCAGGGGCAAAACTGGATGTGTCTAAAAGCAAGACAAAATCCTTCTACTGCAACCTAGCCGCCTTCCCTGTCCCTCAAAAGCCCCTTGCTTGGCTTCCCCCTGTACTGAAACTGCACTGCTAATAGCAGCTGCTACCTCGGCAATGCTGGCAAGACCAGCATCCGAGGCCCTGAGCCTAATTAAATGTTCTGCTTTACGAAGCAGAATGGTTCCAAAGCAATATGCACATGCAGCTCCTCCAACTGCGCAGCTGTCTCTTTGTGACTAAAGATGCCCTCACACAAGCAAAGAGTCCCATGTGTACACCAGAGTGGTGTGTATATAGGAGGACATGTGGGCAAACAAAGGCTTACCTGGGCTTTCTTTTCTTTGTCGGCCGGGGTATCAGTCCAAATGGATCTATCTCCCGATTTCTCATCAGCTCTTCTTTTGAATGTCCGTGGACCGAGTCCAAAGCTTTTGAGTTCTGGTGGTAGATCCGTCATCCAAGATTCTCTTTTAGCTTGTTTGGGTCCATCCTTTAAACAGTAGACCAACAAAATTAGAAGCACGCCTAAAGCTGACAAGGCTTAAAAATAAAACAATCAGGAATTAAACTCACATCTTTACCGAGAAGTTTATCTTTCATTCTCTGAGCTCGACATTCAATCTCTCTAGTTGTGTTGGATTCTACTGGTCCTTTGGCAGGCATTGGGCCAATCATGTCTTCCTCCTCTTCGCTGCTATCCGTAGTCTTTATTACAACATGAAATACAAATAAATTCCATCAACCCTGTATTTCTCAAAATAAACATACTTATTTTGTATCTTGTTCGTCTACTTAATACATTCCTTACATCTCTCACTTACCATGTATTTCGCATAAGGCCAATGTAACTCTCTTTACCAGAAACCAAGATGTGGCAAAATGATGAATTACTCTAAGTAGCTCAATTTGCGTATTTGTTTAAAAACCAAATGTATGGGTTTTAGCCAAATCTTCTTCGTTATTATTATTTTAATGAAAAGTGTTGCACAAGTGAAAGGAATAAAGAACATACCAGCAGACAAACCTGTTTACAAGGTATGAGGGAATTTTAGGCAGCTGCTGTGGAAAACACAATATCTGCTTTGAATTGTGGAGAAGACATAGTTTCCTTTCTGCAATCGTAAGGAACAGAAATTTTATCTTTAAACATTTGAAGCCATGCTTCTCCTGACTCCCCAGTCATCCCTGGGCCTACAGCAGGGGTGCCCAAACTTTTTTCAAAGAGGGCGAGATTTGAAGAAGTGAACATGTGTGTGGGCCGACGGAGGTTGTTGAGCTTTTTTTACAATTTTACACCAAAGTTGTGGAGTTTTTTTTAGGGTTCAAGTTGCTGAGCTCTTTTACAGTGGTACCTCGGTTTAAGAACTTACTTTTTTCTGGAGGTCCATTCTTAACCTGAAACTGTTCTTAACCTGAGGTACCACTTTAGCTAATGGGGTCTCCCGCTGCTGCCGTGCCACTGCCGTGCGATTTCTGTTCTCATCCTGAAGCAAAGTTCTTAACCCGAGGTACTACTTCCGGGTTAGTGGAATCTGTAACATCACTAGAGCTTAGTGACCCACTGTGCAGGAGCAAAATCCTTGTCTCAAAGCATTGCAATGTTTTTTCCACAGGACAGGTTAAAGACACACTTCCTTGTTGCTACCCTCCAGGGTCACAGAGCACTACTCAGCAAAAACACCAATCCTTTCGGAACAGGGTGTTTGAATCTTGCTATTTATTTTCTTAAACAGTTTTATATTTCATTATTTCACTGTGTATTACTTTGAAGATGTTGTAGAGTGGTAAATTTAAGTATAGTTTTATACACTGAGGTCCAGCGCCGAGGGCCTTCTGGCGCTTCCCTCACTCCGAGAAGTGAGGTTACAGGGAACCAGGCAGAGGGCCTTCTTGGTGGTGGCGCCCGCCCTGTGGAATGCCCTCCCGTCAGATGTCAAGGAAATAAACAACTATCTGACTTTTAGGAGATATCTGAAGGCAGCCCTGTTTAGGGAAGTGTTTTATGTGTGATGTTTTATTGTGTTTTTAATATTCTGTTGGAAGCTGCCCAGAGTGGCAGGGGAGGCCCAGCCAGACGGGTGAGGTGTAATAAATAAATAAATAAATAAATAAATAGGTAAAGGTAAAGGGACCCCTGACCATTAGGTCCAGTCGTGACCGACTCTGGGGTTGCGGCGCTCATCTCGCTTTATTGGCCGAGGGAGCCGGCGTACAGCTTCCGGGTCATGTGGCCAGCATGACTAAGCCGCTTCTGGAGAACCAGAGCAGCACACGGAAACGCCGTTTACCTTCCCGCCGGAGTGGTACCTATTTATCTACTTGCACTTTGACGTGCTTTTGAACTGCTAGGTTGGCAGGAGCAGGGACCGAGCAACAGGAGCTCACCCTATTGTGGGGATTCGAACCGCCGACCTTCTGATTGGCAAGTCCTAGGCTCTGTGCAAATAAAACCTACCAAACAGAATTGCACACACACTCTTTAAAAGTTATCCAAGTTTACAAACTCCACAGATCTTTCTTGAAGTACAACTACCCATAGCAAAACCCCAAACAGACAAACACGGTTCTTCTCCAGGCTGATATTGCTCTGCCTGTATGTAGCGTTCTGACAACCAAGGTTGTGAGTGTGAAGCAAGAATCTCTTGCCCCCACCATTCCTCTAAGTCATGCTGTGACGTATCTTCCTCTAGGTTTCTTCAATGAAAGAAGGGTGCTTAAGATGTCTACCTATGCCACCACAGCTCCTCATCAGTCAGAAAGTGTGTGGGGTCGCTCCCTCAAAAGACAGGGGAGAAGCTTTAAATAGCTAAGTTGCTCTTGCATCAGAATCCACACTGGGTCTTGCATACCACTGGGAAACTGAACATTCTCACTGCCTACTCATAGACTAGAAGTATTACATTGCAGTGGAAAGGCGAAGATTAGCCAGTTTTAGAGCCACAGTCCTCTGGTTTATTTTGTATTTTGTTTTAACCTTTTGCCTGCTTTCCCCCTAACTTTTATTTCTAATATGGTTTCATAGTTTGACCAAGTGTGTGCACTTGCCAACCTCGGGGATTCCAGAATTTCCATGTGCCTAGACAGTTCTTGGAGTTCTTGCTACTGAAAGTTTAGGTTCTGAGTGGTAAGAGATTGACGTGTTCTTCTGAGATCTGGGAGGGATTTGGGGAGCGTAAGCTGCCTTTGCACTCTGGGTAACACAGGGTGTGTTGGTCTCAGAGTTCCTGATCTTCATCCTTTACTTGGGTGGGAAGGAAAAGCACACACCAGTCATGAGCTGTGCTCAGGGGGGAGCTGTGCTCAGGGGGGAGCAGTGCTCTATTGCTGCAAAGTAATAAGGGAAAGGAATAACATCCATTTTCTTCTTTATAAGGCCATGATATAATATGAATGGAACTAGAGACAACTATCTTTCTTACCATATTCCGTATTTTTTGCTCTATAAGACTCACTTTTTCCCTCCTAAAAAGTGAGGGGAAATGTGTGTGTGTCTTATGGAGCGAATGCAGGCTGCGCAGCTATCCCAGAAGCCAGAACAGCAAGAGGGATTGCTGCTTTCATTGCACAGCGATCCCGCTTGCTGTTTTGGCTTCTGAGATTCAGAATATTTTTTTTCTTGTTTTCCTCCTCCAAAAACTAGGTGCGTCTTGTGGTCTGGTGCGTCTTATAGAGCGAAAAATACGGTATTTTCATCTGCCAGATATTTTCGTTTCCAGGAAATTTTACATTTAAGAGAATGAAGAACCTGTGGCATCTTAAAGCTTGTGAAACTTCTATTTTACCTGCTCCTTTGTGTTTCAAATTTTGTGTATATAACTTTACTCAACAAGCAAGGCATTTGCAAATCAAAGTGTTACAGAGTTAACATATATGTAACCTTGTCAGATGAATAAATGGGGGTTAGGTTTTGAGTGTGTACGTATATGCATGTGTGTGTGTGTGTGTGTGTGTGTGTGTGCGCGCGCATTGTTCCAAACATGCTCCACAAATAAAAAGCAGGATCTGTTGTTTCAGGATTGTTTCTACACACCTGGGTTGCATAATATATGTTTTCTTCAGCAGCTTCTGATGGTTTCTTAAAGCCAGGTGGTAAGGCAGGACCTATAACAGGCCTCGTGAAGAGGAAAAAAATCATTTTACATTTTAATTTAAAGTCATATTCCAAAGCAGAGAAATAATGAAAGTTGCTACAATGTACAAAGTACACTTAATAATGGTCCTAAAAACATTTTCTCTTCTGATTTTGGCGTTATCAACAAGGAGCTTGTGGTGGCAAGTGCTACTCACTCAAGAGTCTTTACAATTCCAAATTCCTCCCATCCATTTGACACAACTATTCTCTGCAATTCTGATAGCAATCTATAAATATCTGAAAGGTTATAATGATGAGAGTAACTTGAGAGTAATTTGGACCCTGTTGTTCCAGAGAGCAGGACTCAAACCAATGGGTTCAAATTGTTAAAGAGGGGGGGATTTCAAGTAAACCATAGGAAAAACTTCCCGATAGAACAAGATATTCAACAATGAAACAAACTACTTTCAAAGGTGGTGGTCCCTTCTTTGCAGAAAGTTTGAAAGAGGACGCTGGACGGCCACCTGTCAGGGAGGGTGCAGCCATGAAATTTCTGCATCACCAAGTTGGATGAGATTATCTTTGAAGACCTTTCCAATGGCAAGTCTGTTTCCTGACAAGCCATTTCCTGGAGTAACCAATCTCAAGTCTGTTTTCAACACTTTAGTTGCTGATTGGGGTGTTGTTGTTGTTTTACATACAGAAATACAGAGGTCATAAAGCGTTCTGCTAACTCACTAAAGTCTGATTCTGAACAGGAAGAGCAAACAGTCTTTCAGGCACTGTGGATTCTTGGGGGGATATTTACCTTTCTGGGGATTCATCTGGTTTTTTAAAGCCAGGAGGAAGAGCGGGTCCAAAGAATCCATCATCGTCATCTTCCTGATAGCGTCTGTGTTTTCTGCAAATATAATGAAAGCACTTAATTTACTAAAATGTGAACAGTAATTACCTACACTTTGAAAAGAAAAGCCTGAAATTATTTCAAGAACTGCATCTCATATCCTGTATGTGTCCTCTGTGTCCATGGTAACAGCACTGGAAAGCTATTAGTTCAGAGCAACTTTGATAATATAAATGGCTCGCCTATATAGTAAGCCATACTCCCAAGTGAGCAGCAGAGTTACATCAGTGTAAAGGTATGTGGTCCAAACCACTGAGCCGCTTGGGCTTGCTGACTGGAAGGTCGGCGGTTTGAATCTGTGCAACAGGGTGAGCTCCTGTTGCTCTGTCACAGCTCCTGCCAACCTAGCAGTTCAAAAGCATGCCAGTGCAAGTAGATAAATAGGTACAGCTATGACGGGAAGGTAAACAGCGTTTCCATGCGCTCTGATTTGTCACAGTGTCCCATTGCGCCAGAAGCAGTTTAGTCATGCTGGCCACATGACCTGGAAGCTGTCTGTGGACAAACGCCGGCTCCCTCAGCTTTAAAGCGCGATGAGCGCCGTACCCCATAGTCACCTTTGACTGGACTTAATCGTCCAGGGGTCCTTTACCTTTTACATCAGTGTGCATGAATTCAACAAACTTTGGCAGTCCAGCATAAATGCAAAGGCAAATTGCCACCCACCACCCTAGCTGAGGGGAGTCTGGAAATGACTGGGAAAGCAACAAGATTTGACTGCTTTCAATGCCTCTCTGAGACTCTCTTTAACCTTCTCTAGAACGGTGGGGGTTCTTACCAGATTAAAAATTTCATTTGCCAATGGTGAGCATATCCATGATGTCCTGCATATCCATATTAATTTTAAAACTTATATGCTTCGATCGGTATATACATTTTTCTGTGCCTTAATAAAACAAAAGTTTTTTCAATTTTAATACTACTGTATTTTTTGCTCTATAGGACGCACTTTTCCCCCTCCAAAAATGAAGGGGAAATGTGTGTGCGTCCTATGGAGCGAATGCAGGCTCCTTGGCTTCAGCGATAGCAACATGAATGCCACAGCTGTGAGGCATTCTCAAGCTTTTTTGCGGAGAAAGTCCTGTTGCTCCACCGTGACCTCCCTGCCAATTTAGATACAGTGACTGAACTGGAGGCCCCTCGACTGACTTCAGGTCTAGTGTTGGACCATTTCGATCGGATACTCCCTACTGATGTGGATAGATTCCTCCAAGTTGGTAGGCCCACCACCTGCCTCCTTGATCCGTGCCCGTCTTGGCTGATTAGGGAGTGTCCAGATGTTGCGCGGACCCCCCCTGGTTGAAATTATCAATTTGTCCCTTGACACGGGGACATTCCCAGGGGAACTGAAGGAAGCAGTGGTGTGTCCACTCTTAAAGAAAACTTCATTAGATCCCTTAGACCTATCCAATTACCGCCCAGTTTCAAATCTTCCATACCTAGGTAAGGTAATTGAGAGAGCGGTTGCTGAACAGCTTGGTAGGTTTCTGGAGGAAACATCGGCATTAGATCCATTTCAGTCCGGTTTCCGTCCTGTTTTTGGGACGGAGACGGCTCTAGTTGCCCTAACAGATGATCTCTGTAGACAGCTGGATTGAGGCGGGTCAGGACTGCTGATCCTTTTAGATTTGTCAGCAGCCTTTGACATGGTCGATCATGATCTTCTGGACCACCGCCTCGCAGACGTGGGGATACAGGGCATAGCCCGTAACTGGTTGTGCTCTTTTATCTCTGGTCGGGGACAGAGGGTGGCACTAGGGAGGGAAATGTCATCGCGCCACTCCTTCGTGTGTGGAGTGCCGCAGGGCGCAATTCTCTCCCCGATGCTTTTTAACATCTTTATGCGCCCCCTTGCCTAGATTATCCGGAGCTTTGGGCTGGGCTGTCACCAATATGCTGATGAAACTCAGCTCTATCTGCTGATGGATGGCCACACCGACTCGGCCCCGAACACACTGACCAGATGCTTGGAAACTGTGGCTGGATGGTTTCGTGGGAGCCGATTGAAACTAAATCCTTTGAAGACAGAGGTCCTATGGCTAGGTCGGGATGGCATGGGGATGAGGGACCAACTCCCTTCTCTTGCGGGGGCCCAATTAGTGCCATTGCCTTCTGTTAAGAGTTTGGGTGTAATCCATGACGCCTCCCTTTCCATGGAGGCGCAAGTTACAGCAACAGCCAAGGCGACATTTTTCCACCTTCGCCACATCAAGCAGTTGGTCCCTTACCTTTCCCGCCCCGACCTAGCCACAGTGATCCATGCGACGGTCATCTCCAGGCTTGACTACTGTAATTCGCTCTACGCAGGGCTGCTCCAGAAACTGTCCCAGAAACTCCAGCGGGTACAGAATGCTGCAGCGAGGCTCCTCACGGGGTCTCTGCCATGGGAGCATATTCACCCAGTGCTTTTCAAGCTGCACTGGCTCCCGGTGGAGTACAGGGTCAGATTTAAGGTGCTGCTTTTGACCTTTAAAGCCCTTCACAGCCTAGGACCCTCGTACCTACAGGACCGCCTCTCCTGGTATGCCCCATGGAGAGCCTCAAGGTCCCTAAATAACAACACCCTAGTGGTCCCAGGCCCTAAGGAAGTTAGATTGGCTTCAACCAGAGCCAGGGCCTTTTCAACTCTGGCTCCGGCCTGGTGGAACGCTCTGCCTCATGAGACCAGCGTCCTGCAGGATCTGATTTCTTTCCGCAGGGCCTGTAAGACAGAGTTGTTCCGCCTGGCCTTTGGCATGGAGCCAATTTGATTCCCTCCCTCCCTCTCTTTTTTCTTTTCCTTCTCCTCCTGCGATGAGGCTACATTTTAATATTTTAATGTTCCATTATTTTAATGTTGTATTTTATTTTTGTTTTTAAGTTGTAATCATTCATCTTGTTTTTATTATTGCTTGTAAGCCGCTCTGAGCCCGGCCTTGGCTTGGGAGGGTGGGGTATAAATAAAAAATTATTATTATTATTATGAAGCCTCTGAAGTGCAGAGGGAGCGCTCCCTCCGCCTCCGCACTCCAGAGGCTTCGCGTTGCTTTCGCTGAAGCCTGGAGAGCGAGAGGGGTTGGTGCGCCTGAAGCCTTTGGAGTGCAGCGCGAGTTCCCGCTGCACTTCGAAGGCTATCCCTGAAGCCTGTGGAGCGCAGTGGGAACTTGTGCTGCGCTTCAAAGGCTTCAGGTTCCTTTTGCTAAAGCCGGGAGAGCTTCAGGTTCCTTTTGCTAAAGCCGGGAGAGCTGCGCAGCGCCCCTTCAGCGAAGCGGGAGGAGAAATGGAAGGGGCTCCGTTTCTCCTGCCGCTTCGCTGAAGGGGCGCTGAGCAGAGGGGGTTATATTTTTTTTATTGTTCCCCCTCTAAAACAAGGGGCGTCCTATGGTCGGGTGCGTCCTATACAGCGAAAAATATGGTAAATAAAATCATTTATGTAACAGACCATCATGGCTGCGAGACCTGCTCTATGCCTTGCAAACCTTTTTCCACCTGGCCTGGGAGGACAGGGCAGGGCCCTGACTGACTCCAGCTACAAAAGCTGAGGCTGCTGAAAAGACCAGACCACCTTGGCTGTCAGTGCAGACCCTGGTCATCAAGCCTGAGCTCCTACAGCCGCTGATCACCATGAACCACCATTGGCAGGATTGGTCCTCAACAGTATCAGATATGTTTATGATTTTTTATTAATAATATTATTATTATATTGATAATTTTAAATAGTTTTAAATTTGCATTTCATACTTGTCTTCCTTTAGTAAATTTTTTTGAAATGTTTAAGATAACTTTTTTCTGTTACTTTGCTGTGTTAAATGTGCATTCTGCAGTTGACCTCCTTTGTAATGTTTTATTTTGAAACCTTTAAGGTGATATTTTAGTTTCCTGTTAATTATGTTGCTTTGAATATATACTTTTGACTTTCTTCAGTAATGTTTTATTCTGAATTGTTTTACTTTTATGATTTATTATAGCCTTAATGCCTTAGATTGTGACCAGCCCCCAAAGATTCTCTTATTTAACTATCATACAATGAAGAAGCTGTAGGAAATCTGTAACTTTTTTTGAGAAGCACAGTTTTAAACAAAACAAGTAAATCCTCCATAGCATTTGCCTGCCAAAGGTTCAGAAGTTGAAAAAAGAAGTCGCAACACACCGTTACCACCTAATACAGAGCTTTCCAAACTGTGTGTTATGACACGTTTGTGTGTCAGCTGCAATGTGTAGGTGTGTTACACAAACGCTCCCCGCGCTCCTCCTGGGACTGGAAAGGGACTGGTTTAATTGCCGGTTTGCTAGTAAAACTGAATTACTATGTTGTGAAATGATGCATGTTTGAAAAGCGTGTCACTAACATGAAAAAGTTTGGAAAGCTCTGATCTAATGCCGTGATTGCATGATGGTTGTACGTCTGTCCAATGATTGCGATATGTTAAATGATTGTGTTAATGTTCACTCGAGCCCCAAAAAGCTGGGAAATTACAGCTCTTTATGGCCATGGTTCAATACAAGGCAATTTCCTATATTCACACTAATGCACTAACCTGGGCGTTGGACTTGAATCTTTGTCATCTTCAGAATCCCATAGTGCATGAGGAGAAGTGCATTTTTTGTCACAACCATGTATTTCGGAACTACTATAGTAGTCTGGTGGCAACGCTGGCCCTACAACTAAACAGTTAACAGTTTTTCATTTACATTTAGACTAAACTATCCAAATTATATATTTTATAGCTAACAATTGTTTTGAAATACATCACTGATACAAAACTGAATGTCTAGACGGAATATAGATAACCACCTCAAATATTGTGGCGATTAAATTTCTTAACACAGTTGAACAGGATAAGCATTTTCAATTAAATAATGGCTCAACAGCAGATCAGGTTGTGCTGCTCATGAGGCAACAGTTAGCTGGAAGTACCGTATTTTTCGTCCCATAGGACGCTCGGTCCCATAGGACGCACCTAGTTTTTTGGGGGGGAAATAAAGGAAAAAATTTCCCCCTTTATTTCCCCCCAAAAACCAGGTCGGGGAACAGCAGGATGGCGGCGCCGCGCCTCCCCGCTGTTCCCCGAGCTTGTGGAGCTGGCCGATGTCTGACCGAAGCGTGGGGCACTCTGCTTCAGCACGCCCCGCGCTCCGTGCAGCAGGCTGCTATCCGCAGCACGGGGAGCCCTGTGGGAACTCCCGCGGGCTCCCCAGGCATGCTGATAGCTTCCTGAAGCCTGGAGAGTGAGAGGGGTCGGTGCGCACCGACCCCTCTCGCTCTCCAAGCTTCAGCGAAAGCCTGTATTCGCCCCACAGGACGCACACAGATTTCCCCTTCATTTTTGGAGGGGGAAAAGTGCGTCTTATAGGGTGAAAAATACGGTATATTTATTCAAAAGTCCTCATTTATTTTTTATTTTTTTAAAAAAAGAGAACTATAGTGCTTATAAGTCAAAATTAAAAATTGGGAGCAACTGCATAAAGCAACCTGTTCACAAAAGACTTGAGGCAACCAGGAAACGACTGAAAATACTTAATTGCTCTGCAGTTGTGAAAGGAAACATACCTGATAAATTATTAGTCCTACAATTAAGAAAAACATAAATAGCATAGCTACACAGTTAAAGGTGTAACTGAAAATAGTAACAGTTGCCAATATCTTTTGTGATTCCTACAACTTTTACACTTCTGACAGTTCAGCAAAAAATAAGATCAAAGGAAATCTGCAGAAAATTAAATTTCCTCATTTAACTATGGAGAAGATGGAAAACCTTCAAAACCCAACAGCATTATTTCACATAGTGAAAAAGTATAAGACTCCTGGTATTAATGGTTTACTTCAGAGTATTATAATAAACAATTAAGCATCAAGTAATAATCTGCTAAGCAATGCAAAAATGCATCTTCCTCAAAACCTGGGCTTACAGATTGAAAATAAGAACAGCTAAAAAAAAAAAAAAACTGGGGGTGGGGCGGAGGGCAACAACCTTTAACAAATCATTAAACATTGATAGAATTATTATAGTAGTATTGCACTTAGTAGTATTGCATTCGTGATTCTTGGTTTTTTTTAACCTGTAAACTGCCTTGAACCCTGTCAGGAAAAAAGGCGGAGTGTTTATATATATTTATATACACACACACACACACACACACACAGACATATACAGTGGTACTTCGGGTTACATACGCTTCAGGTTACAGACTCCGCTAACCCAGAAATAGTGCTTCGGGTTAAGAACTTTGCTTCAGGCTGAGAACAGAAATCGTGCTCTGGCGGTGCAGCAGCAGCAGGAGGCTCCATTAGCTAAAGTGGTGCTTCAGGTTAAGGACAGTTTCAGGTTAAGAATGGACCTCCGGAACGAATTAAGTACGTAACCAGAGGTACCACTCTCTCTCTCTATATATATATATACACACACACACATACGATAATATATATATTCTATATATTTATACGTACATCACACACACACACGCATATATAATATTTAAATATATACTAGAATATATATATTCTTATATATACAAGATACAATAATATACAGTATTCTTATCCAGCTGTTTTGAGACGCCTCGTCCAAGCCAGCCTTCCCCGCTCACTGCGTCTAAAACCTCACAGGAGCCGAAATTCCCTCCTGCCCCGGACCCCTTCCTCACCCGGCCCCAAGTCCCCGCAGGGCTCCGCTCGGTCGGGTTGCGCCGGCAGCGAGGGCCCCGCGGCTCCTCGCGACGCCATGGCAGCACCCGGAAGTGCCTCTTGTTTAGCCGGGCCTCCCTCTCTTGCTCCCTTCCGCCCGGGCTTCTCCGCCCCTCAGGGCCTTCCGCCGACCACTTCCGGCGCTCGCGGACAGAGTGGGCGGGTCTTCCTCCCTCCTCCTCCTCCCGCCGGCTATTGGCCGCGGTCGCGAGGGGACGTAATTTCCGGTGCGCCGCGCAGCTTCCTCCATGCTGCGCGCCGTTGGAGTTGCTGAGGCGATGGATGCGTCCGTGTGGCGGGTGCCGCCGCCGCCGCCACCGCCGCCTTTTCCTGACTGGGCCTCGCAAGGCCACTGGCTTCCTTCCCCTCCTCCTCCTCCTCCGGGCCCGTGGCCTCCTCCTTGGTCCCAGCCGCCAGGTGCGTCGCCCTTCGGCCGGCCTCGCACGTGCGGAACTCGCCGCCTCGGGACGGCCTTGCTCCGCTCGGGGCCTTCTTGCGCCTGGCTTCGGGGGTGGGCCTTGCTAGTCGCGGCGCCCGAGGCCTCAGGGCTTCCCCGCCCGCCTCGTGGAAACTCCGCAGCGTAGCTCTGGATCAGCCAGGATTGCGGAGCGACGGAGCCCGAGTACAGTGGTACCTCGGGTTACATACGCTTCAGGTTACAGACCCCGCTAACCCAGAAATAGTGCTTCAGGTTAAGAACTTTGCTTCAGGATGAGAACAGAAATTGTGCTCCGGCGGCGCGCCGGAAGCAGGAGGCCCCATTAGCTAAAGTGGTGCTTCAGGTTAAGTACGGACCTCCGGAACGAATTAAGTACTTAACCTGAGGTACCACTGTACTGTATTTTGTTGTTGTTTAGTCGTTTAGTCGTGTCCGACTCTTCGTGACCCCATGGACCAGACCACGCCAGGCACTCCTGTCTTCCACTGCCTCTTGCAGTTTGGTCAAACTCATGTTAGTAGCTTCAAGAACACTATCCAACCATCTCGTCCTCTGTCGTCCCCTTCTCCTTGTGCCCTCCATCTTTCCCAACATCAGGGTCTTTTCCAGGGAGTCTTCTCTTCTCATGAGGTGGCCAAAGTATTGGAGCCTCAGCTTGAGGATCTGTCCTTCCAGTGAGCACTCAGGGCTGATTTCCTTCAGAAGGGATAGGTTTGATCTTCTTGCAGTCCATGGGACTCTCAAGAGTCTCCTCCAGCACCATAATTCAAAAGCATCAATTCTTCGGCAATGAGCCTTCTTTATGGTCCAGCTCTCACTTCCATACATCACTGCTGGGAAAACCATAGCTTTAACTATACGGACCTTTGTTGGCAAGGTGATGTCTCTGCTTTTTAAGATGCTGTCTAGGATTGTCATTGCTTTCCTTCCAAGAAGCAGGCGTCTTTTAATTTCGTGACTGTTGTCACCATCTGCAGTGATCATGGAGGCCAAGAAAGTAAAATCTCTCACTGCCTCCATTTCTTCCCCTTCTATTTGCCAGGAGGTGATGGGACCAGGGGCCATGATCTTCGTTTTTTTGATGTTGAGCTTCAAACTATATGTTGTGCTCTCCTCTTTCACCCTAATTAAAAGGTTCTTTAATTTCTCCTCACTTTCTGCCATCAAGCCCTAGTATAGAGCTGCAATGTTCATCGGATTCATTTCGTCCTTTTCAAATAGGAGATGGGTGGGTTGGTGTGTGTCCCTCCCCCAGGGCCAGAATTAGGTTTGATGAGGCCCTAAGCTACTGGAGGTAATGGGGTCCTTTATATGTACAGCTGTGCTTTATCAACAACAAATTGTCGCTGGTTTTTTTGTTGAATTTATGGACCTAATGGATATCTAAAGCCATTTGCACATGTTGCCATGCCACCAGTCCATGCAGCATGTTGTTGTTTAGTCATGTCCGACTCTTCGTGACCCCCTGGACCAGAGCATGCCAGGCACTCCTGTCTTCCACTGCCTCCCGCAGCTTGGTCAAACTCATGCTGGTAGCTTCAAGAACACCATCCAACCATCTCATCCTCTGTCGTCCCCTTCTCCTTGTGCTCTTTCCCAACATCAGGGTCTTTTCCAGGGAGTCTTCTCTTCTCATGAGGTGGCCAAAGTACTGGAGCCTCAGCTTCACGATCTGCCCTTCCAGTGAGCACCCAGGGCTGATTTCCTTCAGAATGGAGAGGTTTGATCTTCTTGCAGTCCATGGGACTCTGTAGGCACCCTATATATAGAAATGAGCAAACCAGTGGTATTTTAGGGAGCAGGCTGGCAAGTGGGGCCCATTACTTACATCATAGGAGCCGACGCAACACAAAACACTGTTGCTGTATGTAGGTTTTATTTTATTTGTTTTTTATCTTATATTTTGGAAATGTACATCCATTTTTTCCCTTTAAATTTTTTTTGGGCCCCCAAGAGAGTGGGGCCCTAAGCTATAGATTGTTTAGCTTATATGTAAAAAGGCACTGCCCTCCCCCCCCCCACTTCTTCCTTCATCACCCCCCGCCCCTAATTTCAGAAGTGAAGAACTGAAAGAATAGAAGGAGTGTGTTTAAGCAAAGAGAGAGAGAGAGAGAAAGGCTGGCAGGAATGGCTGGTGTGGGAAGGGAATCGAGGAGGAGTTGGGGGTGTTGCTTTGCTGATGTTGTTTTTTGACATCTATATTCTCAAGTTTTCTTGGTTCCATTTGTGAGTATTCCATTCTTATGTAATGGGCATTGGAAGGCTGCTTTGGAAAGGTCTGGGACCCTCCCCACCATTATATAGGAGGAACTGCTCCTAGAATTATATGTCTACTGCCCCTCCCTCCCTCTTCTCACAGCCCCTCTTCCAAATAATCTACTTTCCCATCTCCAGTCCAATGCAGAATAAAACCATTTCACTGAAACATTTAAATAAGCATCCACGTATAAAAAGCACAGTAAAGCCAAGCGCATTGGACAGTTAGGAGTTAAAACAGCAATTTAAACAATTCGAAATCAGCAGGGCTGCTTTTCATGTTCTAATCTGATTGTGCAGTTGACAACTATTTTGCGGGGGTTTAGTTCCTGGCCCCCACATGTCAGCGGAGCGCATATAAGTGCATCCTGCTCTGTTATGCACTTTTCATTATATTTTTGGTTACCTGTGCGCACATGCATGATCACATGTCTTTTGAATGCTTATTAATCAGTCATTGCCTTTTTAAATTCTTCATACTTCATGTTCCAGTTAAATGAAATTCACCACATTGTTATACCACAAGGTTTTTGCCAGTGATGACCCCATGTTTCCCTGGGGGTGCCAGATGCTGGTGTGGGAAGTAATTATGGGGCCTGGTTTCAGATCCATGTGATCAGACTTTTCATATATTAGCACTGGAGCATAAAGCGCAAACATGCCAAATTAGCTTGCTAGTTTTATCACTTGGTTGTAGCAGAAGAATAAAGGTAAAGGGACCCCTGACCATTAGGTCCAGTCATGGCCGACTCTGGGGTTGTGGCGCTCATCTTGCTTTATTAGCCGAGGGAGCTGGTGTACAGCTTCCGGGTCATGTGGCCAGCATGACTAAGCCGCTTCTGGCGAACCAGAGCAGCACATGGAAACACCCTTTACCTTCCCGCCGGAGTGGTATCTATTTATCTACGTGCACTTTGACGTGCTTTCGAACTGCTAGGTTGGCAGGAGCAGAGACCGAGCAACAGGAGCTCACCCCGTCGCAGGGATTCGAACCGCCGACCTTCTGATCGGCAAGTCCTAGCTCTGTGGTTTAACCCACAGCGCCACCCGCGTCCCTTGAACAGAAGAATAACATTCAGCAAATGGCCTGGGATAGAAGAGTTCCCTAGGAAGAGGGGTTGTTCAGTCTGAGAACTGTAGCTCTGTGAGGGGCATGGGGAGTCTCCTAACAACTCTCAGCCCCTTTAACAAACTATTGTCACCATGATTCTTTGGGGGAAGCCATGATTGTTTTTAAAGTGGTATGATCCTGCTCTAAATGGGTAATGCAGATGGGACCCTAGTCTGGCAGTTTTAACTATTTAGTTGTGTTTATAAGTAATTTTACTTCATACACAAATTGCAGTGTCCTAATGGTTGATGCAAATAAATATCAGTAACTATTTTGATTTTTAATTAAAGGCAGAAATTTCCATTTTGATAGAGAATGGCAAATGGAACAAGCTGGAATGCCACGTGCTGGATCCTGTCAAGGCAGGAATGGCAGACAGAAGGTATTTAATTGTAAATTAGGGTTAATAAATTCTGATGTCAACCTTTGGACATATTTATTATTTCATATATTTATTATTTATTAAGTTTATATAGCACTTTTCATCCGAAGATCAGAGGGCAGCTTAGAGCATAAAAATACAAAATGAAAACACAAATTACTTAATATAATAACAGAAGCAAACAAGAAAAACTATAAACCCTGCTCCCACAAACACATTTAAAAGGCTATAGATTGCTTAATCAGCCAGAGGCCTGATCATAGAGGATATGTAATGATGGCACAAGGTGAGTCTCCCTGGGAGGAGCATTCCATAAATGGGGAGCTACCCCAGAAAAGGCCTATTCTTGTGTTGCCACCCTCTGGACCTCTTGTGGAGGGGCCACATGAAGAAGGGCTTCAGATGATGATTGTGTGGTGCAGGTCACTTTATACGAGGAGAGGAGGTCTTTGAGTTATGGCTGTCCTGAGCCATATGAAACTTTGTAGGTAAAAACCAACACTTTGAACGAGGCCCAGAAACTTAATAGGCAGCCTGTGTAGTTGGGCCAGGATTGGTTTTAACATGTTTGGACCACCTAGCCCTAGTGAGCAACCTGACCGCTGAATTCTGCACCACCTGAAGTTTCCAAACCGTCTTCAGAGGCAGCCCCTCATTTAACATGTCGTCATATTCTAACCTAGAGGTTACCAGAGCATAGAAAAGAGAAGTTAGATGTATTCAGACATGAGAATAAATCATGGCTTATTAGAGGAACTAGTTGTATCAAACCTTGGGACCTTCCATCCCTTCTCTTCCTTTGGCATAACAATAAGGAGATTGCAATAAAAAATGGAAGTGAAAACTAAATTATAAAACAAATTATAGAAGTATAAAACAGCACAAAGTTACAACCATAAACAACTGTGAAAACAATTAAAAACTTCCATATATAAAAAGCAATTCTAATTCTGTTTTAAAAATCACATTGATAAATAGATAAAATAGTTCCATTATAAATGCAGAACAGAAAATTCAAATGGAAAATGTAAGCTGAGCTTTTTAAAAATTTAAATAATATCAACAAGCTCCACAGTAAACATCCACTGCATGTTTGTGTATGTCCTGCTGCGGACCCTAGTGGTATATGTGGCAAACTTGCTTGCCACATAGAACACAAGTCAGTACTATTCAGTCCACAGCTAACCTGAAATTTGAATCTGGGACATTTAATGCTCCATTCTTTCAGTCACGTCACCGTCATTCTTTTTAGCTATAAAATACTGTGAAACACAATACTTCATCCCAATTGTAAGCATTGTTCTGCAGTGGTTCCAGTCCTACTTGGACGATCATTTCCAGAGGGTAATGTTTGGGTCATGTTGTTCAGCCCCATGGGCCTTTCAATGTGGGGTTCCTTGTGGTTCAGTCTTATCCCCCACAATGCTTAACATCTACATGAAAACATTGAGTGGGGGTCATCCAGAGTTTTGGAGCATGTTGTCAGCAAAATGTTGAAGACACACAGCTCTAGTTCCTCCAATGATAAGCCATGATTTATTGTCATGTCTGAATGCAGTGCCTGTGTCTGTGAGATTAAATGCAGTTTTTAGGTAGGCTCTGCAAATTGACTGGCTAGCAATTGGATCTGGCAGATTTAGCACCTGTATCTGATACAATATTTTGCATAAGTGGAATGGCTCCTGACAATTACTGTGTTGGTCAGGATAAATATAATTGTAAGTGATTACAGTTAATGTTTCCCTGCTCTGTTTGCAGAATAGGAAGCGAAAAGAACCCGTTTATACTCATTATTGTGATACATGTGATCGTGGCTTTAAAAACAAGGAGAAATATGAAGAACATGTCTCTCAGCACAGGCAGGTATGTTTTAATAGTTGGGTAGATTTTTCTCTCTTTTGGTTGGCAATTAATTAATACCATGATTTCTTGAGTTCGTTAGTTACCTAGCTTAGCGCTTCTTCAGTTATGCTGTCATGGGATCATGGAATGCTGACATGGATTGTCTCATGCAGCTAGGATTGTTTCATTCAACTGCATGCAATGTCAAAATTTCCTAGGTGTAAATCATTCAAATTGTATAGGGCTGGGAATCCCCCTGTCTGTAACTGTGGAAAGTGAAGACAATGCTAAACTAGTCAGTGGCCTGGCTCAATGTAAAGCTGCTGTCTGTGTTCCTGAAAGGGTTTAAAGGTAGAAGGAACTTTCAGGTTTCTCTGAAATATACTAAAATTATTCTCATACTCAGTTGCTAGTTATATGGTTGCAAGGTATCATTTGAAAATCTAGAGGGAACACTAGGGTTCAGTTTATCCTAAATTAGTCAGAACTCAGAATAAATGTCTTCCTCTGTGTTGCATAGCCTTAATCAGGTCTAGGGTAAAGCAGCTGTGTCCCTCGCAGGGGCAATAAAGGCTCATGGTGAAATAAGAAGCAATTGGCCAGTGGCATCAACAGCTAAGGAAGCAGATAAGGTAAAGGTAGAGGGGGAAAAATAAAACGGAGAAGAGAACAAAAAGCAGCAGGTTCAGCTGCAACTGCAGCTTGTCATTATTGTTGATCCCTTTGCTAATTAGGCATGCAAACACAACCCAGTTCTAAAAGTGGTTGCTACTTTTCTTTCTTTCAGTGTACAGAAGATGGCTGCACTTTTAGTGCACATGAAAAATTGGTTCAGATTCACTGGAAAAATGTAGGTATTTCCCTAGTTCAGCTTGAAATCTGATTTTAAATGAATTGTAGAATTGTTGAACTGCAAGGAAAAGGAAACTATTCTTTTCCATTTTGAACTATAAAATCAATGCTGCTTTGTTAAATTAGACAGTTGTGGTGAGGAGCAGGCCCTTTATGCCAATTGCAATGATCCTCCCATCTACAATTTTCACTCTGTTTAGCCCTTGGATCAGCTGGTTGGTCTTGTTTGTTCTTAGTAATGCTGTTTTTCAGGGGTTGTGCTGAATTTGGGTTTGAATTTGGGTTTATTTTCGTCACTGTTCGTCCCCTTTTTTCTGTTTAGTCTTTCACTAAAAACATAGTTTTTAAAAGACTATAAACACCCGTAATTCACAATGTTTTCCCCCCCTTCCCCCTCCGCAGATGCATTCGCCTGGTGCCAAACAAATCAAGTTAGATACTCCGGATGAAATTGCTAAATGGAGGGAGGATAGAAGAAAGTGAGTAGATGTTTAATTTGTGTGGCTCCAGATGAGACTGAAAATGATTCCCCTCCAAAAAAAATCTTACAACTTTCTCTTATTCCTCCCTTTCACCTTCTTTGTCATGGCTGCTGCTGAGCACTGCTCTGTTCTTCCATCTTAGTTTAGAACGTATTATTGACTCCATCCATTTGATAGTGAGCTATAACATTTAGTATGTGGAGAAAGCTCTGCAAGGCATAACAGAGCTGTGTTCCTTCCTCTCTTGGCTTGGTTGTGCAGGCACCTTTCGAGGTTAGGAATGGGAGGCCTGTGCCCACTCCTGTATTGCTGTCTACCTTTCCCAAATTTCTTGACTTCCTCAAGGGGTTCTCTTATAACCCATGTGAATCCCTCCACACACATTTGCTATGTTTACAGTAGGACTGACTCAAGCTCTCTATATATTTTATTTCATAGCACAGATCCTGGTATGCCCCATGGAGGACCTTAAGGTCCATATATAGCAACACCCTAGAGGTCCCGGGCCCTAAGGAAGTTAGGTTGGCTTCAACCAGAGCCAGGGCCTTTTCAACACTGGCTCCGGCCTGGTGGAACGCTCTGTCTCATGAGACCAGGGCCCTGCGGGATCTGATTTCTTTCCGCAGGGCCTATAAGACAGAGTTGTTCCCCCTGGCCTTTGGCTTAGAATCAGTTTGATTCCCTCCCCCTCTTTCTTTTTCCTTTCTCCTCCTATGAAGAGATTGCACCCTAATGTTTTAATGTTGTATCTTAATCTTTTAAATTGTATTTTAATCAACTTGTTTTTATTATTGGTTGTTAGCCGCCCTGAGCCCGGTCTTGGCTGGGGAGGGCAGGGTATAAATAAAATTTATTATTATTATTATTATTATTATTATTATTATCCCAAAGTGATGTAGAATAATAAATTAAAAATTGTAGGAGCAAGGCTGGGAGTAAGCTGTTTGTTACCTCTATTTATTTGATCAGAGGATAATTTCCCAAAGGAAATAAAATATTTAAATATTAACTAATTAATTGAGGGAGGAACTGCATGGGCGTGCATGTGGGGGGAAAACAGCTCCCACATGAAAGGGAACGGTTATTGAAATGCCTGGTTGTCACAGAGAGAGACAAATAAAATGACTTGAAGGTGAGGCAGTAGCCAAATGTGATCAGTATTAAAAGTAGTGCTTTTTTTTTAGTGTTCTTGGGAATCTGAATGTATCAAGGGCATCAATGGAGATCCTACCTGGTGAACCCACAGTGAGAGCTATTCCATTTCTGCCACGCAAAAACTTGCTAGTAAAGTGGCTTGCGTGCTCGTTTTTTGTGAAAACTCTTCGGGTATTAAAACAACGCCATCTTTATTGCCAAGTTCCCCACAATTCACACATCATGAATAGTTTTCAGGTTAGGAGTTTTGAGAACTCTATAGGCTCTTAACTAAGAGGCAACCAATCAGTGTAGCTCTGATAACCAGAAAAATGTAGGGAGCACCAACTGAATTGGCTGTTATAACTTCAGGTCGCAAAGGCAGCTAGAAATGTGTGAATGGGTCACTAAGATCCCTTACTAGCATAACTCCTGCATCCAGTCTTGGAGAGCAAAGGGAGCAACCTCTTCCATTACTCATTATTGCAGTCAGATTTCTATGGAGATACACTAGAGTGAAAAATAGTTTGGGGAAAACTCTTGGGTTCAGAAACCCAACAAGCCAGATGATAAGCTATGCAGAAGCAACCTATCCATACTATATCAGTTTAGGGTCAGAAAATTAGTGCGGAAATCAGCACACAGGTGGCACATACCCTGTTGAAAAGGTACTACATAATGATGAAATGCCGCAAAAATGCTAAAGGGAGTATAGGGCAAGGGAAACTTTTTTCCGATTTATGGTGTCCTGGTGTGCATTAATTCTGGCTGGATTTGCATGGAATTATTTCAGAAGCAAGGGATTGTACCAGAATATTGCTGTCTGTTGTGGATCCTAAACAAATTATTCCAGAAGAAAATTAGCTTCAAGGATGCTAGCAATAGTTTGTGACTAAGCACAGGAAAGGAAGGGTGGGCTACTCCATACAGGACTGTGAAATATAGTGTACCATAGGCATATAACTAGGAGGCTAACAACAGAAGATAGTGTCATAAAAATTTGGTATTCCTGTATATCTTTCATATGTTACAGGTCTCTGCAGGCAGAGCAGGTGCTGTGATTCTCCAGCACTTTGACTTTCCCTTTTTAGCCAGCGGGGTATAAATAATAAAATTATTTTTATTATTATTACTTTGAGGCACACTCCTTCGTCTTTCGAGATAGATGGATACTGACAACCAAATTAAGGTGTGCAAGTGAATGGACCAGCAGTTATACTGAGAAATATTTGCTGTATCGCATGTGATGCATGTGGTTTTCTACAACGGGTTGAGACAAGGAAAGCCATTGTATTTATTGTAAAAAGAATTGCAGTAAAATTATATGTAAAACAACAACCGCAGAACAACTTATGATGCAGGTGCTACAAAACCATGCTCTGGCCACAGGCAGGGAGACAACCCTGGCCCTACAACAGTTGAAAACAGCAGCTAGCCAGCCCCAGCTTTCTCCAGGGAGGAGAAAGGGGTGTCTGTGGCAGTAATAGTAATAGCAGTAATAGCATATCTGTTGTGTGCTGGGCTCTTACAGATGTCAGGGCCAGGAGTCGCACTCCCATTCTTCCGCTCCCTAGGTGATGGCCTAGGCTAGGAACACACCAGCCTTTAGCCATGGAAGACAAGTGATTTGCCTGCCAGCCCACAGTGTTGAAAGCACTGGATCTTCCCAGCCCCCAATTCTTGCTAGGAATGTTGCAATTAAGGCTTGCAAAACACTTCAGTGCCATAGATGTATTAATAAGACTTCATATGTACATTGCTCTAGAAATTTTCCTACTTTGGCAAATATTGAAAAGAAGAAAGCAATGGAGGTGGAAAAGGAGCAAAGAGGAGGAATACTGAAAACACTTCAATTTGGGTAAGTGTGTGTGTGTGTGTGTGTGTGTGTGTGTGTATCTATATATAGCTATAGATATATATCTATATGTTGTTGGTACCATCAAAGATGGACTATTTCTCTTTCCTTATCATTTATTAAAGATTAATTCATTTTCTCTAATATGTTCAGAACAGTGTAGATGAGATTTCCAGAAAGTCTGCACCCAGGAATTAGTCCAGTCCCAGCCTGGTACATATCTAATTATATTGAGCACTTTCAATTCAATCTCTGGTCTAGATGTGTGCAGTGACCAAGCTTGCCTAAGTGTGGGATTAGCCATCGCCACCGGCATTTGTGCAATTGCTAAGTTTATACCAGCAGACCTATAAAATTAGGCTTCTACTGATTTTATCACAAGCTTATCTTTCCTTCCCTCCTCGTTCCTTGGCAGTTGTTAGTAGCAGCTCCCACATGATTGTCCCTCCATCCTTCTCCCATGGTTCTTCTGCAAATACAACCTTCACGTTCCAGTCACTTGCTCAGCCCTTCTGACATCCATTTCAATTTTCATTCTACAACCTCTCTGACAGTATGGTAAAGGTAAAGGTGACCCCTGAACATTAGGTCCAGTCATGGCCGACTCTGGGGTTGCTGCGCTCATCTCGCTTTACTGGCCGAGGGAGCCGGCGTACAGCTTCCAGGTCATGTGGCCAGCATGACTAAGCCGCTTCTGGCGAACCAGAGCAGCGCATGGAAACACCGTTTACCTTCCCACTGGAGTGGTACCTATTTATCTACTTGCACTTTGACGTGCTTTTGAATTGCTAGGTTGGCAGAAGCAGGGACCGAGCAACGGGAGCTCACCCCGTCGCGGGGATTCAAACCGCCGACCTTCTGATCGGCAAGTCCTACGCTCTGTGGTTTAACCCACAGCGCCATCCGCGTCCCCAGTATGGTAGCCATCTTCAAATACCTGAAGGGACATCCCATGGAAGATGGAGCAAGCTTGTTTTCTGCTGCTCTAGAGCATGGGTAGGCAAACTAAGGCCCCGGGGCTGGATCCGGCCCAATCGCCTTCTAAATCCGGCCCACGGACGGTCCAGGAATCAACGTGTTTTTACATGAGTAGAATGTGCACTTTTATTTAAAATGCATCTCTGGGTTATTTGTGGGGCATAGAAATTCGTTCATTTTTTCTTTTTCAAGATATAGTCCGGCCCCCCCCCACAAGGTCTGAGGGACAGTGGACTGGCCCACAGCTGAAAAAGGTTGCTGACCCCTGCTCTAGAGAGTGGGAACTGAAGCAATGGATCCAAATTACAAGAAAGAGATCCATGGATGAAGGGTGGTGCACAAATTAAATAAGTAAGAAAAGGAGATTTGCCTAAATTTTAGGAAGAATCTTCTGACAGTAAGAGCTGTTTGACAGTGGAACGGATTTCCTCTGAAGCTGTTGGCCTTTCCTTCCTTGGAGGTTTTTTACACAGGATGGATTGTTGTCTGTGAGGGATTCTTTAGTTGTGATTCCTGCTGTATGAGTTTTGAAATCCTTTCCAACTCTACACTTCTATAACAGCAAGGCACTTGGTCCAGATTGTAAACAAGACTGGGGGAAAGCTATCCTGATTCTCTCAATACCCAACACATTGTTTCCCAAACTTTTGATACCTAGGTAATGCTGAGGTATAAATGAATGATATGGGAATCACCCGTATATAAGAATATATGTGGGGAGCAGCATCTGTGTCATGGCTGAGACAGGAAATGACCTGGAACAAACATTTATGCATTTTTCTCTTCCAGCAAGATGAAAGGAATGTGGAAACCTCCTCAAGCTGTGGCTTCTCGGCAACGAGGAAAAGAAAGAAGGCAGACAAATGGCTGCTGGAACAAATCTAATCATCCCTTGAAGGCTCCCGCTGCAGCTGTGACTGGTCCAAATAACCATGGAACTGAGAAGGAAATTGGAAAAGAGCTTTCTGGAGAAGCAGATGCCTCTATGAGAGATGTAGATCCCTTGAGCATTCTGGCCAGAAACGATCCTGGTGAGGCATTTCCCTGAGTTTTATTTCTTCAGGCAATTAAATGTTCAACAGAAAGCAGTAAGAGAACTGCCCTTAGACAAATGTAGGTGAGAGGGTTGTGGAGAAGTGACTCCACGCCCCCCCCCCCCAAACCTGCCAAGTGAATAACTTGTTTTTGTTGAGGGACTTCGCTAAACAGAAGTCAAGCCCAGTTTCCCTCAGCCAGCATAAGGCCCCTACTGCCCTCCTCAGGGTTGGAATTGGTCAAATTAGTGAGTTGGCCCTGGTGCTACTGATGATCATGGAGAGATAAATAAGGTTTATTTACATACCCCCTTTTTTGCAATAACTGCACTCAGTGGGTTTACCCAATCCACTGGTTCCCCAAAACTGCTCCGAGCAGGATTCTGGAGCAGTTGCCACCACTTGTGAAGTTTTTAGGCTTGATATTAGCCTCTTTCAACTTGCCAGTTCCCTGGCCACTAGCCAGGAGGATCCTGAAGAGGTTTTTAGTAAGTTCTGTTTTATCTGCTCCTCTAAAGCACACAGGAAGAAGAGGGTGCCATGCAGGCCCATAAAGGAGGGTAGACTGGTTCATCTCTGACTCTGGATGCAGAAAAGGCCTAACTTTGGCAGAGACCACTAGAGGTGGCTTCATGGGCCGGATTGGGGCCTCATATTTGCGTCTGGTTGCTCATTGCAAACCACTTTTCTTGTTGGCTTTTCTGTCTCCAGTACTGAGCTTAAAGCTGAAGTATTTGGGGCCATGGCCCATTCTGATAAGTCTTCCTTCAGGTAAATACCATATTTTTCGCCCTATAGGACGCACTTTTCCCCCTCCAAAAATGAAAGGGAAATGTGTGTGCGTCCTATGGGGCGAATGCAGGCTTTCGCTGAAGCCTGGAGAGCGAGAGGAGTCGGTGCGCACCGACCCCTCTCGCTCTCCAGGCTTCAGGAAGCTATCCGCAAGCCTTGGGAGCCTGGCGCGACTTCCCGCCGGGCTCCCAAGGCTTGCGGATAGCAGCCTGTTCTGGGGGCTGGGGTCGGAGGAAGCTCGGGCTTCCCCCGCCCCAGCCCCGCGCCTGGGGGGGAAATATTTTTTCCCCTTTATTCCCCCCCCCAAAAAACCTAGGTGCGCCCTATGGGCCAGTGCGCAAAATACGGTACTCCAAGTTCTCTAGCGGATGCCACTTCCAGAGAGCTTTTCATCTGTTTACACAGACACCAACCACGAGGGTAAAAGGAATCTCTTTTGGTGCTGTGTAATTGTTCAAATATTTTTGTCTCACAATTGAAGAAGAGGAGTATTTTACCATTTAGGTACTCTTTATCAGAATACTCTTTTATCAGAGTGTGATTTATGGCTGGAAAAAACTAGGTATATATGAGGTGCTGACAGCACACATTTTTTCTCATCCCCAGCACTACTGAAAACATCTGCAGCCAAAACTATGCAGAGCATTACAGTCGGTCATCTGCTTGCATTGAATAAATGTCTTTAATTTGCATGTTTAATTTAGAATTGGCTGTATCAAGTTTTTCAGAACCCTTTATTGTTGCAGTGTGGATGGGTACACATCTGTGAATAGGGCAGAAAGTTTCTGTGGTGGATGTGAGGGAGTAGCTATACAGGGCACAGAGGGTCAGTTCGGTGAAGCCTGGAGCTGGCTGTAGGCCCTGCTGACAGATAATGATGCGATTTTTCTGCCTCCTTCCAGATTCAGACAAAGAGGGGTGCACTGAGAAAAATGCAGCTTTGGCGATGACTGTTGTTCCAAAGCAAGTGACCTCAGCTCTGAGCTCACTAGTGGCCAACTATGGCAGCATGTCGGAAAGTGAGAGTGAACAAGAGGGTAAGCTGTTTAATTTAAGATAAGCTGAACTATGTATATACAGTTAGCAGTAAAGGTGCAGTTATGGAATATGTGGCTCGTTAGTGATGCCCTGCTATTTATAGGGCTGGTAGGTGACTAAATGAACGGAGGCTATTGCATTAATGCTCTAAATCAGGGTTTCCCAAACTTGGGTCTCCAGCTGATTTTGGACCACAACTCCCATCATCCCTAGCTAGCAGGACCAGTGGTCGAGGATTATGGGGGTTGTATTCCAAAAGCAGCTGGAGACCCAAGTTTGGGAAACCCTTTTCTAAATCATAATTGTGCTGTGGTTTAAGCGATACAGACATACTATTTGTGCACAGTGCTCTTAACATTCCATATCATTTCTTACGTAATTTCAGTTTGAATCTGTCTTGTGCAGTAATCAGTTGCCTGACCCAATCAATTCTTTCAGCACTACTTATTTTACCGCTTGTTCTTTTTTAAAAATAGAACCAATCAAGACCGCAGCAAAAGTGTTTCATGAAAACAAGACATCTCTCAGAAGTGTCCCTCCACCTCCAAGCATCTCCCAGAGCTTTAAAGACGCAGGCCATAAAGAAACCGCTAATTATGTAGACGCAGCACCGGGGAGGCCGGATTCACATGCAGTACATTCCAGGAGTCTGAACAGACAGAGGAAATCACTTTCTGAATTACCACGCCGTCATCCAACTCTGCTGGAAATGGTAAACTGCCCTTCCAGTATTTTCTGCTTAGTAAATAGAATATTGTGGGTTCATGATTGTAGGCTGGTGCTTGCAAGAGGTTAGGTAGCCTTGTCAGGTACTGCAGGCTTAGACAAGGCAAAATAAAGTGCTGCTTGATCACCTGTTGTGTTTGTTCCAAAACAGTGAAAAAGATATGCATGGAGATCTTCTCTTCTGCTGGCAATGCCAAACAAGCTTCCCAATACCTTCTATCCATCATATCCTAAATCCATCTAAACTTAATATGTGAGAAAAAATTGGCTTGCCATTAAATGAGAAGTGCAGTTAGGCTATCTAAGAGATGGAATAAGACAATTGAATTAATACTGGAGGAAGAAGCAGACAGGTCACTGGGTTAGTCTATTGCGTCAAAAACAAAGAGTCCTGTAACCCTTTAAAGACAAATAACTAAAAAACATCAGTTTGTTAAAATATTTACTGCTTTAAGCATAGATTCATCATTTGTAGGCTCCTTGAATGTGAGGACATGGGTATATTTCTTCCCATTGTGTTCTCTGTCAGTTGCAACCATGTGTCCATAGTGAGTTCCGTACTAATTCTGGCCACACAGTTTATCCCCTTCAGTTAAGCATTAGCTGACCAAAGCCATCTCCACTTGTTACACGAGAGTAAACAAAGGTCTGAGTTGGTAACTGTCATATTCAATAGTAGTTGGTGAATGTTCTTTCATTGTGAAATTATGTTCTTTTAATTTAAGATTTTATTGACTTATACAAAAAAAGGTACAATTAGGGGATGTATATCAAAGAATATTTGTTTTGTCACATTATAGCACTCAATTACTATTAACAGTTGAATGAGATCAATAGAGTATTTTTTTTTTCTAAATCAGTTATGAGGTCCACATTTCATTCATTGTTACAGGCAAAGAACTTTGCAAATTATTTGCAGTAACATCAGGGATAAATTCCTGGTGTAGGAATGTTCTGGGTTATGTGTTATTTCCTCAGTGCTCCAGATTCCAGGTATTATCGTACCTAAAAGGAAATTGTAAATCATAATCGCAGCATCATCTGAATAGCAGTCTCAATAATCCTAGCCATCTCCTAATATACCTTGGTCCAAAATTTTTGAACAAATGGACACTCCCGCCATAAATGGATGTATGTCACCCTGGCACCAAATCTGTGCCAGCAATCAAATGCCAACCCTGAAGTCATGTGAGATAATTGTACTGGTGTGCAGTGTTGCTTGTGTAATATCTTCACATAGGTAAACACCAGTTTGTATGGTTTAGATAGAAGACGTAAGTTTTTCCATTAATTTCATTCGTATCAATGCCTATATCACGCTCCCACAGAGTTTTAAGGCCTGCAAGAACCCAATTATATCATTGTGGTATTATCTGAATACTGGTTTCTGTATTTCAGGAAGGTTCAGCAGTTGGCTTCAATAATAAAAAGTTATATACTAGTTAAGCAGGCTAAACCAAAAAAGAAAACACTGAAGCTGAAAGCATCTCTCTCCTTTTCTGTACACCCTGTGTCCAATGCTTGAGCACCACACCTCTTTTTCTGCAAGGAGGGTTGCCTTCTCAGTGTTTTTTCTGCTCAGTGTTTTTCTTTGGTTTCTTCGCAGTGTTTTTATTGGTTTGTTGCAGGGGGGGGGCGTATTTTGAGCATTGGCAGTTTTTATTCTATGTATTTATTGCGTCTATATTTCACCTTTTCCTCCAAGAAGCTCAAAGGGTGCACATGGTTATCCAATTCCCTGATTTATTCTCACAACAACCTCACAATGGCAAGGTAGATTAGGCTAAGAGATGGTGACTGACCCAAGGGCACCCAGTGAGCTTCATGGCTGGGTGGGGATTAGAATTCTGGTCTCCCCGGTCATAATCCAGCACTAACCACTACATCAGGGTAGGCACCCTAACGCCCGGGGGCTGGATGCGGCCCAAAGGCCTTCTCAGTCCGGCCCGCGGACGGTCCGGGAATCAGTGTGTTTTTACATGAGTAGAATGTGTCCTTTTATTTAAAATGCATCTCTAGGTTATTTGTGGGGCCTGCCTGGTGTTTTTACATAATTAGAACATGTGCTTTTATTTAAAATGCATCTCTGGGTTATTTGTGGGGCATAGGAATTTGTTCTTTTTTTTTTTTTTCTTTTCCAAAATATAGTCCAGCCCACCACATGTTCTGAGGGACAGTGGACCGGCCCACAGCTGAAAAAGGTTGCTGACCCCTGGACTACACCAGACCTCATATTACATGGTGCCCATCACATTTCCTTAGCTTTCATGTGTACCTCTGAGTGGGATGCAGGTGGCGCTGTGGTCTAAACCACTGAGCTTCTTGGGCTTGCTGGTCAGAAGGTTGGAGGTTCAAATCCCCAACGGTGAGCTCCCGTTGCTCTGTCCTAGCAGTTCGAAAGCACACCAGTTCAAGTAGATAAATAGGTAACGCTGTGGCAGGAAGGTAAACAGCGTTTCGGTGCGCTCTGGTTTCAGTCACTGTGTTCCGTTGTTCCAGAAGCAGTTTAGTCTTGCTGGCCACGACTCGGAAAGCTGTCTGTGGACAAATGCCGGCTCCCTTGCTCTGAAAGCGAGATGAGCGCCACAACCCCATAGTTGCCTTTGACTGGATTTAACCATCCAGGAGTCCTTTACCTTTATCTTTGAGCCCAAAAGGTTTGGGGGGCCCTCACATATCCTAAAATAGAAAGATGCCTTCTATGGCTGAGATGGTTCAGTTGGTAGAGCATAAGACTCTTAAGCTCAAGGTCATGGGTTCAAGCGCATTGGGGAAAAATTCCTGCATTGCATTGACTAGATGACCCTTGTGGTCCCATCCAGCTCTGCGGTTATATTATATCCATTTTTATAAGTTTACTTGTGTTGCTTTGGGCTAAGGAAAACCAGCTATAGGGCCTGTTTCAGTGTCTGGCCTGCAGTGGGTGCAGAAGTGAGAATATTTGCCACGTTAGTTATTCCCCAGTTTCAGTTTGGACCTTTCATTGGCTGCAAAGCAAATAAATATTTTAAATAAATACGTGTCCCTCTTCATGGGGGTGACTTCCTTAGGAGGATGCTATCTTACTGGGATGGTTCTTGAGCTCCAAAGTCATTCCATGGTTCTCCTTTCACGGGCATTAGTTTTATAATATTTTCGCAAGCAGGCAAATTATTTCTGTAGTTCATCACAGTTTCATAGTTGAGTCTCAAGTCCCACAATAAATGGGGGGGGGGGGCATCCGATCAGAGTGATTAATCCATAGTTCCAGTTTTTATAAAATGTCTGAGGTATATCTTTCTGCCTGGATTTTAGCAGAGACAAGAAACCAAATATATATTGGAAACCCATTTGCTCCATAATTGTATCGCTGTGTAAGCAGTTCTGTTTGCATAGAATGTTTGCAGGAATATGCCTCATTCTCTCTTTCTCCTTCTAGCTATTAGCAAAGGACATACGGCATGAAAGGAATGTGATTCTGCAGTGCATTCGCTATATTCTCCAAAATGATATCTTTGGACTCTACTCACAGACTGATTCAAGAGCATGCATGGAGACTGGACAGACTTCTCAAGATACGAAAGGCAGGCAAACTCAATCTAACATCTCTCATAGTTTTGACAATAAATTAGCAGAGCAGAATGAATTACTTGTAGGTCAAAGTAAAGAGGCATCTATATCCTGCACAGCACAAACTTACGCTGTTGATGAGGAGATTTGGGAAACCACAGAAATACACTGTAAAGAAAACGAACTTGATAGTTCTGCATAACCAGACCTATTTTGGGATTCTTTCTGAAAGTCAGCAAATTATATAGGAGCTCAAAATATTTTGACAGAACTAAATCAGCCCTTCTAATATAAACCTGCATCGACATCCATCCTGTTACTATTTTGATCTTGTAGATTTTTGCCCCTTGAGGGTTTTATTTTTATGCCTGAGGAGTTTAAATGGACATTAACCGCATTAAATCAATATTCATGTGATTTCTATTATAGACATGACAGCAACATTCATTGTTGTTGCCCTATGGTCTCAGGCACTTTTCTCCCTCCACAAAGTGTAACAGCCATGGAGACAGATTGTGGGAAGGGAAGGCAGGAAGAGGGTTTGGCTTTCCTCCCCTCTGTGCTCTTTCGATGTTAATATTAGACATGCCCCCATCTCATCCTCCCATTTTATACATGAACGTGATACTCATGAAATGTGGCTGCCACTATTGTGCCCAATGTGGCCCCTAGAGTATCTTAATTTCTGAAGTATCAGAAAGATGGAACATTAAAAATTAGCCTTGCAAGTATTTATCCAATCTTAACACTGGTTTTGTTGTCTTGAGCAGCAGGCTGAAGGACACGTTATCTCCCTACCTGCCTCTGACCAGTTTGGATTGTTTTATTTTTATTACGGTTGTCCCCAGCAATGTGGTACAATTTGAAAAAGCTTTATATTTTTAATTATTAGTGGAGCAATATGCATCAAGTTGCTTGGATTAAAAGTATGTTTTTTACAAAAATATGTACTGTATTCCTTCCCACGCTCCCACTTTTGTCCTACAAATGTAATACATTAACACTTAATAAACTGTTGGTGTGGAAATTGACCACTTGGTATTGGAAAAGCAGACACTTTATATTGGATTTTAAATAATACATTGAAATTGTGTGCAATGGCAGTGACTCACTCTCTATTTGTCCTAGTTTGATTTGGAAATTTGGTTTTCCTTTCGGTTAAGGCAGTCCATGATACAGTAGAGCCACTACGAGGCGTTGGGATGGCATAGTGAGAAACGCTGGGTTATTTTTGACATGTGAATTAATGTGGAAGAAAGGTGTACTCTCAAAAAGAAGTGGAAGTAATTCTCCATTGCACTGCAAAATTAGTCTAAAAGTAGCAGGAATAAACTTAGAAATTGTGCACATTTCCACTGCATTTCTTTAAAATCTTTATCCAGATGGTTCATTGTCAGCAGTGCTACAGGAACCAAGAGGATCAAAAATTAAGAAGACTAGCAGGCCAAAGATCTGCTGAAATAAAATGACTAGCCCACAAACATGCATTTCTCATTCACACATACTCGTGGGTGCCAAAAAGATTTTCTGGCCCCAGCACACTGCTTATGAATTTGACCTCCTGACACACAAAGAAAAGATCTGTAGAAAAGTTACATATGTTTTGTGGCATATGCATATTTGTGTCCAGGTGGGAATGGAGGGTGCAAAAATAAATCAGGGACTGCACATGTAATAAAATGTCTGCAGACAATGTGAACCAGTGAAGTTTTTTGCATAATTGAATTTACATACTAGAAAAGGCTTAACCTGTTGAATTTCTACCATATAGCTGTTAAAGAGACAAGAACCCAGTTTTCCCCCAATACCAACACTAAACCAAAGCCTAGGCTACTGTCCTGTGTACCCACTTACCTGGGAGTAAAGCCCTATTAAATACAAAGAAATGTATGAGTAGACATGTATACCATGGTACTAAAAGGTACAATGAATTTTAAACGAGTTGCTTTAGGTCCTGCACAGATTTGCTTAAGCCCCTTGGAAGGTTTTCACAATTTGCGTTTAGCATCCACCCACATTTATTGTGGAATAGTGTTTGAAGAAAATAACTGATCTCAAATGAACCCACCACAAGAAAAATGCATTCTGGTTGCTGGGGGAAAAGGGGAAATTTACAGAGAAGATTAGGTCTGCAACAGGAAATGTGCATTAAAGGAGAAAGGAAAACACCAAGTCTTTAGGACCCCAGGGCTTCCAATGGTCTGGAATCCAAGAACTCACATCTGTCACAGTTACGACTTCATTCACTGGCTGGTGGGAGCAACCAGGCTGGTTCATTTCACAGAAATCACTTGGAAAGTTACCTGTACATTTTGCTTCATAATGTTCTTCCTAGAAGAGCTCAAGACTTTAAAGGATTTTTTAACGAAATCTCAAGTCTGGGACCCTGCCTGGTGATAGAATTCTTCCTATTATGTTTGACATCACGGTTGGAGTCACAGTACTGTACTCTTTGATTTCCAGCTATATACAGGATAATAAGGCTAGGTGCAAAATTGTTCCCACAGCCACCTATTGTGCCAGGGTCAAGCTTGTTTCAGCCAAGCAGAATTCACAATTAAGATGCAATACAAAAATCTGCTTTGGTTAAACCAGGAAGTTTTCTTCTTGCGGCCATGTCAGAAGGGATGGAAAACACAGTAGTCCAAGAACCACTAGGGTTGGCCTATGGAAGTGAGAGCTGGACCATAAAGAAGGCTGATCGCCGAAAAATTGGTGCTTTTGAATTACGGTGTTGGAGGAGACTCTTGAGAGTCCCATGGACTGCAAGAAGATCAAACCTCTCCATTCTGAAGGAAATCAGCCCTGAGTGCTCACTGGAAGGACAGATCCTGAAGCTGAGACTCTAATACTTTGGCCACCTCATGAGAAGAGAAGACTCTCTCGAAAAGACCCTGATGTTGGGAAAGATGGAGGGCACAAGGAGAAGGGGACGACAGAGGATGAGATGGTTGGACAGTGTTCTCGAAGCTACCAGCATGAGTTTGACCAAACTGCGGGAGGCAGTGGAAGACAGAAGTGCCTGGCGTGCTCTGGTCCATGGGGTCACGAAGAGTCGGACATGACTAAACGGCTAAACAACAAGGGTTGGCCTACCCCAAAGTCATGAGTTTCCACACCCAGAGTTTGTTGACAAACCATGTGAGTTTATGTTAGCACATGAGTTTATGTTGTTGCAGAGAAAATGGAGAATCTCTGAAGCTGGAATGGCCAGGCATGCAGTTAATAGGTCTTTTTTCACAGCTGCTGAGTGCAGTCACTGATCCTGCCAGTTTCCCCCTCACCTTTGATGGCATTTGGTGAGCTTTGTATGCTGGGCTGCTACAGGGTGGTCTCTTGGTCTAATTGCACTCGCTAAGCTCTTGTGTTCATGGACACTTAAAAACATAGCAGGAGTAATTATCATCAAAGCAGCAAAAACTAAGATTATGAGCCAAAGCCAACAAATCTTTGATTTCCTCAAACTCAGCCTTTTAAGTAGGGTAAGTGTGTAAAATAAGCAGATTAGCTGCAAATGTTTCTGTACTGAGACACTTTGGCCTCTCTGCAAGATCTCTCCTACATTTGTCTGCTTCGCTGCTTTTCTGTGGAATGAGAGGACAAATTTGTTGGTTCAGGAAAATAGGTATAAAATATAGAAAGAATTGCTGGATGCCAAGATCCAAGTTTGGGGCAAATACTCTTGGGTGAGAAAACCCCGGCAGAGGTTTTAAATCACAAAACATGCAGCAAATTTAAGTGTGGAAATGTAGGGTGTTAGACCTTTAAGGAAAGGCCACCAATTTGGTATGTTAGCAGGTGCCATTTTACAAACACTTCAGCCATCAGGTTCATATGCTCTTCCATACAGCCGTCAGATGTATAACTTGGCTTAATCAGGTAGGTAGCCGTGTTGGTCTGACGCAGTCAAAATAAATATAAAAACTAAAAAAAAAAAAAAAAATTGTGTGCACATGCACACAAAAACTTAAACCCAGAACTTAGGTGCTACTGGAATTTTTTTTTAAAAAAAATTATTTATTTATTTTGGCTTAGTCAGAAAGTGTCAAAAGTTCCCAGATTATTGGTACATGCTACTTTTTCCTGGTTGGGTTTAATGTGGCATAGTATGCAAAAACCAACCGGGGGAATTTTTATTTCAAGCATGGAAATATACAGAAGAACAGAACTTCACTTGCAGAAGGTATAGAAGTAAGGCAGATTTTAAAGGTGCAGGAGATTCTGGGAGTGTTTTCAGGCTGTGTTCCGTCTGGTGAAGCGCTTGGCATATTCGGCCCGAATGAACGTGCAGACTGAATGTGGTGCTTTATATTACTAGGGCACTTCTGCTCGTTTTCTACGCGGAGAGGGTCACCCCCGCCAAGAACTGCGAGTCAGGCCCTCCGCGAAGGGGCGTGGGGCGTTTTCCGTGTCCACGCGCCGCCCGAAAGCCCGCCTTGGTCTTGACACGCGTCTAAACCTCCCCGTTCCGACGGCCAGCCAGACGCAAGGGGCGAAGCAGCAGCAGCAGCAGCAGCCGCTCCGAACCGCCTGGCGAGAAGGGCGCCCCTCCTGAGGGAAAACGCACCGCGGTCGCCAAGGGGGGGGGGGCGGCAGGCGGCCGCCTGAGGAAAAAAACTGCGGAGCGCCAGGCCGACGCCCCCGCCATCTTGTCGGGCCGAGCTGGCGGCCTCCGTCTTGCGGGTCTGCCCTGGCGGCCGCCTCGGCAACCTCCGTCCGCCAGAGCCGTAACTCCCCGGCTCTTCTTCTTCTTCTCCTCCTCCTCCCTCCCGCCCTCCCTCCGTGCCGGCGAGCCCTTTATGTCTGCGCGCTGCCTGCGGTTGCGCCTGCGCCGCCGCCAGCGCCATCTTTCTCCCCCCCCCATATCTCCCCTCCCTTGGACAGAGCCAGAGAGGGAAGCCGGAGGAGGAGGAGGAGGAGGAGGAGGGAGAGCGAGCGAGCGCGCGGCGGCGGCGGCGTCTCGCCCGCGAAGCTTCCCGGCTCCTTCCGCGGAGGGAGAGGCGTCGGAGGAGCGGCTGCTGCTGCTCCTGCTCCTGCCCGGGCTGCGTCAGCTTCCCCGCCTCCCCCTCCGCCTCGCCATCCTGGATGGGGAAGCGCCCGGCGCCCGACGGCCCCGCCGGGACTGCGCGCACGAGCCTCGCCGCCGTTCCGGAGCCGGCTGCTGCTGCTGCTGCTGCTGCGTCGTCGGCGAACCCTGCTCCCTTTCTCCGGGAGGATTGGCGAGGCCGGGAGCCGCGGGGGCTTTCTGATCTGGTCGGGGGCGGCGAAGGGGCCGGGGCCTGAGTGTCACATTGGCAGGCAGCGCCTCTTGTGTGTCTGCCTGCCTGTCTCTCTCTCCCTTTCTGTCTGGGCTCCTCCGCCAGCTGCCAGGTGCGCCTGCTCCGCCTGCGCGCTCCCTTTCCCCTCCTCGCTCTCCGTCCGGGGCTCCTTAAAATAGTGCTCGTTCAATGCACCAGCCTGACTCAGCGGCAGACACCAGCGTCGGGAAGATGGCGCACCCGGCGATGCTTCCTCGGAGGGGCAGCAGCAGCGGCGGCGGAGGAGGAGGAGGCAGCAGCAGCAGCAGCAGCAGCGTCGCGGTGCCGGCCTTGTGTCCAGCAGGCATCGGCGTCGGAGGCGGCGGCGGCGGCTTGGAAGATTACTCGCCGCCCTTGCTCGTTCAGCCGCCGCCGCCTCCCTCCTCCGCAGCGCCGTCGTCTTCTCCCGGGCTGCCTCCTCCGCAGAGCCTGACCCTCCTCTCGACGCCGCAGCCCCTCGGCCAGGCAGGGGCCCAGATGAAGAAGAAAAGCGGCTTCCAGATCACCAGCGTGACCCCCGCCCAGATCTCGGCCAGCCTCAGCTCCAACAACAGCATCGCCGAGGACACGGAGAGCTACGACGACCTGGACGAGTCGCACACCGAGGACTTGTCCTCTTCCGAGATCCTGGACGTCTCCTTGTCCAGAGCCACGGACTTGGGGGAACCGGAGCGGAGCTCCTCGGAAGAGACTCTGAACAACTTCCAGGAGGCCGAGAGCCCCGGCGCTGTCTCCCCCAACCAGCCTCGCCTTCTGCAGCAGCAGCAGCAGCACCCCTCTTTGCCACATCCCTCTCAGCATCAGAGTGTGGCCATCAATGGCAGCATGCACCCTTCTCAGGGACATCATTATCACCACCATCACCATGGACATCACCATGCGCCACACTCCGGGATGGTCGGCCCAGCGGCTCCCGGAGGACCGCCGTTTAGCCCTTCGTTTAGAAAACTGTCTACCGCTGCGAGCTCTGATAGCGTTGTGGCAGCTGCCGTGCCCGTTTCTGCTGCATCATCTGCTGGTATGCCTGTGGCCGCTCTTGTGTCTCATTTCCACGCTGCTGGTACACCTGGGGTCACTTCAGCCGGCGGAGCTACGACCAGCACTTTAAGCAGCGAGACTAGTGGTAGCTCCAGTGGGGTGAGCAGCATGCCTGGTCCCGTTAATGTGAATCTAAGTAACTTCACAAGTACTGGTAGCATAACTAGTGGCAGTGTTAATGTGGCGGTCTCGAGTGGGCTTGGCAATGGCACGAGTACTTCCTCTGGCGCTGGGAATTCCAGTGCAGGAGGAGTTGCTGCAGCAGCAGCAGGAACATATAGTCAACTGCAGCCTGCAGCCAGCACCTCGAGGTTTAGAGTTGTGAAACTGGATTCTAGTTCAGAACCTTTCAAGAAGGGTAGATGGACATGCACAGAGTTCTACGACAAAGAGAACCTCGTGCCAGTTGCAGAAGGAGTAGCTGTAAATAAAGCGTTAGACACTCTCAAACAAAATTCACTTGACGTGACTTCTGAAAGGGAGAGCACCAGTGGGAGCTCAGTTAGTAGCAACGTAAGCACACTGAGTCACTATACTGAAAGTGTGGGAAGTGGGGAGATGGGAGCACCAGCGGTGGCACAGCCGCCACCATTTCAAGCAGCAGGGTCTCAGCAGTTGGATTTTGGCAGCACCGGCCCTCAACCTGCTCCAGCACCCAGCATACCCCAGAGTGTTTCTCAGCCACAGCTTGCACAGCCACAGCTTCATCCTCAAGATGTAAATTATCCTCCTCAAAAGCAAGGGGTCCAGCCTCCTGCATCAGCTGTCCCTCCTCCAGTAAATATAGTAGGTGGCCATCAACAGCCTGCCATGGCACAGCAGCTGCCATACACCCAATCAACGCAGCCTGTGCCACCTGTTCCGGTTGTGCCACAACTGCACCAATTGCCATATGGGCAAGGACAGGCACAGCATCCACCACCACAGCAGCAGCAGCAGGTACCTCTGCAGATGGCCCCAGGGCATGTGAAACCAGTGAATCAGAATTCTGTCACAGGGCCTATGCCAGATTACGTACAACAGCAGCAGATGCTTCAGACTCCAGCTTCTATGCAGCCAGGACCTACAATGGTAGGAACGGCTATGCCTGCGCCTGTTGCTCAGGCACCAAGTATGCAGCCTTCTGTACAAGCACACCTGGCAGTAGCATCCTCTCAGCCTGCTGCACATGCTCAGACAGCAATGCTGACCTCCGGAGCTGGTGCTCAAACAGTGAATGTTGGACAACAAGGAAGTGTACCCCCCATGGTGCAGCAGCCAGCAGTTGCAAATCCAATTGCTCCTTCGGTGGTGGCACAGAGCGCTCCTTCTCCATCTTCCCATGTGGTGCCCCCTGTTCCAGCAGGCGTCGTTCATCCTGGGTTGCAAGGTAGCACATCAAGCCTTCCTCAGCCCTTGGTTATTGTTCCACAGAGTACTTTGTTACCTGTGCAAGCAGCAGAATCCCTCGTTCCAGGAATGGCTGGTCAGCAATTGCCTGCTGTTAGTCCTGTACCTTCTGCCAGTGCTGCTTCTGTCCCAGGCCAGCCTGCTGCAAACGTGTTGCCCACACCTATGAGTTTGCCTCCTTCAAAGAACATAGCACAATCATCATCAGGTGCGCAAAATGGGAACTTGGTCCAAAATGTGTCTACTAGCATCAATTTGCCCGCAGTCCAAAATGTGCCACAACAGGTACCACTGAACTCTGCCCAGTTTTCTGCCCAGTCTCTTGTTCAGTCAATTACAACCCGAAGTGAAGATTCCAAACGCTCTACGGAACCCACCTTGGTTGGCCTGCCCCAAACCACCAGTGGAGAAAGTGGCGCTGGAGCATCATCAGCCATGTCAGATGGAGGCAGCAGCGCTGCCGCCTCTCTTTTCCCCCTGAAGGCACTTCCGCTGACAGTGCAACTTGTTGATGGTGAGGATGAGAGGTAAGATCATGCCAAGTAAAAATGTTGTGATAGCTTGCTGTAAACTGCACAGACCTTATTGACCCGTTCCCAACCAGATACGGGCTTTGTAAAGAGCTTTAGTAACTGATGTTAGCACAAACTGTGTTTGTTCATTCTGGTGCTTTTGTTAGTTGTGCTATGAATCCTTAGCAGTAGTGCCAAAAGGACGAACATGGGAGACTTGAGGCAGGGAAAGTAACTTCAAGCTAGGAAGACTCCCACAATCGTAGTTCATTGTCATTGTCTCTTTGTAGGAGTTAGGGTCTCCTTATTGTCTCTTTATGCTACTTCATCTAGAAAGTGCATTGATTTCAAGAACACAAGGGAAATATAATCATTCGCATAATCAGCAAGATTTGGATCCAAGCTAAGGCTACTGCAATCTCTTAACTGAATAAGCCTGAATGCATTCAAAGAAGCTGTCGAAGCATTTACTTTCCAAACACTTTCACTTACAAGTTTTCTTATTTCTTTGGCTCAGAATCGCTTCCGGTTTCTCCTGTGTATGGAATGAGATATTGCAGATGTTCATCACAGCCCAGACACTTCCAGTGATAAGGGGGGGGGGGAGCAGGGGACAGAAGGGGTTGCGGGATGAATTGAGGGGAAAGTTACTTCATGAATTATGTCCTAATACATGGAGGTATTCTTTTCCATTATGCTCCCTACTTCTGTTTTGTAACTTCAATATATATATTTTAAGGTGGTGCTCATTGCTTTTCCTTTACAGAGAAACCAGTTGCTACATAAGGTTTGAAACGTTTTGAAAGTGATGTTGTGCTTGACATACAAATGGTGTGGTGCTGGTGTCACTCTCTGTTGGAGCAATCTTGCTATTGCATTACACGTTTCATTAATCATTTGACTTCAATAGATGATTCTAGACTTCTTCTTTACAGCCATCATGGTGCTAGTTAAAAACTACCAGTGATGAAAAGCTGTCAGTACAATCAGGTTCATGGTGTTGGCAAAGGGTTTTTCAGGTGGTAGGTCATGAGTCCCCAACCTTTCTGGGCCCAGGGGCACATTTGGAAGTCTAAGAAGCCGTCTTGAGCACCACATAGTAAAAGCTGGTGATGCTCCAAAACAGGCAAAACACACAACCAAAGAAAAGGCAAAGCACCTCCTTCAGACAAACTGAAGCTGACAAAACGTGCAGTTTCAAAAATAAAACATCTAGTGCAAAAGACCCACCAGTTGCTTCACTGTCTCCCAAGTTCGCTAGACAATAGTGCGCTGGGAGGGTGGGTGCGTGGGATCTCTTTTGCTTTTCTAAAGCGTTTCAGAGGGGATCATGCAAGGCCTCCAGCTGCCCCCCAACCTCGTCCTCTCCTTTCCAGTGTTGAATGTATTGGGATCAGAGGAAGGTGGGGGAAAGAGGGTGAAGTGACTGGAGGCCTGCTCTGTGCCCGGTGCGGCCCAGGGGGCATTGAGGGATGCGCCACTCTGAGGAATCCAGGATATGATGTCTCTTGTAAATTCAAATCTTCTGCCCTTTCAGGTGTGTTCTCAAAGTACTCAGTTGGACTAAAACAGGTCCATAGGCTCTGTAGAGCTTTCAGCGCATCTCATCTCTCTGTATGGCATCTGGTTCTGAGCTTGCTGTGTCAGAGATATAAAAATATGGCTGGGTTGATCCATTATTTCTTACAGTTTTATCTAGTCCTCTTTTAAGGAGTTCAGAGCAAACTTGTATGTACACATCCCCACCCCAGTGTTCGAAATTCCCTGGTCGCTAGTCGCTTTCTGCGGCTCAGGCTCGCCCCCTTGTCACCAATTTTAGAATACCTGTTGTGAGGTTTGTGACCGAAATCTCCTCTGCAGGCAGCATCCCTGACTGAAGTGCTGCCTTTCAGCCTGCGCCCCAGGAAGCTTTTTGATAACCTTTCCCATTGTACGATTTGCAAAAGGAAGCAAACAAGCTGTGAAAAAGCTCTCTAATGGGCCAAGGAGATTGGCTGATTTCCACCCCTCCCCTTAGAACAGCTAACTTTGCAGGTAGAAACTCAAAACAGTCTTTCAGTGTTAGACATGTTGTGGTTTGCAAGTTTTACTTGTAGGGCTTCTGATTTCCTGTGCTGGCTGGTTATTTAAGGGTTTCAAATGGTGATCTTGCTTCTCAAAAGTGAATTGGCTCTAGCAGTAAATATGCGCCTCTTTTCTTGCTTTGCCTTTCATTTCTTCTCATAATAATATTTTTTCTGGCTTGCCTGGAAGAATAATGGTTTGCCCCCTTTATTTAGATTCTGCTGCATCATTCCCCCCCTCCCCTAGGAATACAGGTTGAGCATGGAGGTGGGGAGAGAAGACTGGAAATTATGACAAAAAGAGGGTTTTTGCAGCAGGGGGTGCCCTCCCTGTGTACCTGCCCATTCCGAAGTTTGTATCTGATGGTGTATTTGGTATGGAGGGAGGAGTGTAAGTAGAATAACTATTCTTATGTCTTGAAATAGATAAGAAAACCATTCTGGTCTAGTTCTCGGTTCTGGTCTTGCCCATTTGTGACAGCGAGTGAGATTTACCGGAAGCGTGTTTGCTTTTTGAACCCAAGTCTGCAGCGTGAGACAGAACATCTTTCTAGCCTTTCCTGGAGATGAGTTAGCAAAGTCTGCTGATTACACCAAGTTGTTCAGGGTAGTTTTTAACTAAAAGAGGCTGTGAGGTGCTCCAAAAGGATATCTCCAAACTGGATGAATGAGCATTAAAATGATAAATTAGGCTCAGTGTTAAAGTAGCTCAGTGTTTGATTACCACCTATTTTCCTATCTTGGACTATTATTCCCTCCTTGCATCATTTATTCTCCTATCAGCAGTTTGGGCACTGCTTTCTTCTTGGGTGAAGATAAAGGCAAAGTAGGCATTGATAAGTTCCACTTTTCTGTCACTCAACAGCATTTCATCATCTTCTTAATGCAGAGTCCTACTACTTGTTCTTTCTCTTGCTTTGAGCATAGACCCTGTAGGGATATCGCGGAGTGGGGAGTGGGGTCCGAAGAGAGCACACTTCCCCACCAGCAGGCAGCCACATCTGCCTGCACACGTGACCTTGGGGTGCAGGGAAACCCCCCCCCCAGACAAGCCACAGCTGTCTGTACATCGTTCCACCTATGTCTGACCTTTTGCGGTCTCAGCAGTCAGCGGTGTCCTGTCTGTAACCTTTCGTCCCTGAGACCTTTTGTCTCCTTCGTCATACACTGTGCAAGGGGAAAATGACGCTGTGGAAAACAGGTGCCAAAATAGTTTTGTACCACCCCACGATCTTGGGACGGAAGATGTGTAAAGGTCAGCCCAAAATGTATTTGCCTGGCTTGCATATTTGTCTCAATAAAAGGAGGCTCCACAGGAATGGCAGTAGCTCCCTCGCTTCAGACCACCTGTGCGCAGCTCACTTGATGATCAACACCTGTCTTGGGCCTTCACTTCAAGCCCCCCCACCCCTTTTTATTATTTTTAACATCTTTTGCAAGCCTGAGCTCATATTTGAGATTTAGCCTTCCTGACCTTCTCCCTGCAGATGTTGGCCACTCATTTACCCTCTTCTTTCGCGATTTGCCCCTTCCATTTCTTATACAAGCCCCTTTTAAATCTCAGCTCATCCGTAGTAAGCTCCTTATGCAGCTGCACTGGTTTCTTTTGATGCCCCCCGCTTTTCTTTCTTGTTGGAATTGTTTGAAATTGTCCCTTCAGTATCTCGCCTTTTAAAAAACTCCCATCCATCTTGGACTCCCTTCTCTTTTGAGTATTTCTGACCATGGGGTTTCACCCAGTGGTTTCTTACTTATTTTGAAACCAGCTTTCTTGAAGTCCATAGTATGCATTCCAGCTTTCCCTTTCCTCTGTATAATGAATCCCAAGAGGACACGGCCAAAATGTTTTGTGTATATTGCTGAGAATTACGAATTTTCACATGTTTGTTGATTGTTGTTGTATATTTCTAGCTTGGTTTCCCCCCTGGCGCTCAAGGTTGTGAACATTGCCTTCACCTTTCTCCTTTTCTGCTCACAATACCCCTGCGAGGTAGTTCAGCTACCAAAGTTGTGGATAGAATATTTTTTGCTTGTTATTTAGTTGGCAACCTTTTCGCTTGTTTCTTCGATTTGGTATTTTGCTATAAACATCAAGGCTATGAAATGTTGCAGTGAGAGCAAGGAGGCTGCTTCTCCTGTTCGCCTTAAATTGGGGGTGTAAAGAGCTCCCCAAGGATCAGCACTGGGACTTGTGCTTTTTAACTTGTTCACAAATGATCTAGAGTTAGGGGTGAGTAGTGAAGTGGCCAGGTTTGATGGTTATGCTAAATCGTCCAGGGTTGAAGAGCTCTGAAAGGACCTCCCCAAACTGAGTGAATGGGTGGTAAAATGGCAACGGCAATTTAATGAAAACAAGTGAAAAGTGATGCATATTGGGGCTAATGTCACATTATACGCTCATGGGGTCTGAACTGGCAGTGACTGACCAGAAGTGAGGCCTTGCGGTTGTAGTGGATAGCTCAATGAAGATGTTGACCCAGTGTGCAAAAGCTGTGAAAAAGGCAAATTTCATGCTTGGGATTGTTAGTAAAGGAATTGAAAATAAAATGCAAACACAGTGGTGCCTTGGTTTAAGAACAGCTTAGTTTATGAACAACTTGGATTAAGAACGCTGCAAACCTGGAAGTGGTGTTTTGGTTTGTGAACTTTGCCTTGGAAGCAGAACACGTTTCGCTTCCTGCTGAGTGTGTTCTGTTTGTAAATTGAATCCCCCTCTGCTGTGGGAAAGCACGCCTTGGTTTAAGAATGCTTTGGTTTAAGAACGGACTTCTGGAACGGATTAAGTTCGTAAACCAAGGTACCCCTGTACCGTAATGCCATTTTACAAATCTATGGTGCCATTGCCTTTGGAATACTGTATATAGATCTCACCTCAAAAAGGAGTTGGAAAAGGTTCAGAAAACAACATCCTGAATGAACATGGGGATTGAGCAGATGCTCTCTGAGGAAAGGTTGTGGCATTTGGGATTTTTTAGTCCAGGGAAAAGGCAAGTAAGAGGCGACATGATAGAAGTACTTAAATTATGCATGGCATGGAGAAGGTGGCTAGAAAAAATGTTGTTCTTCCTCTCTTGTAACTCTAGAACTCACTGACATTCAGTGAAGGTTCATGTTGGGATATCCAGGATAGATAAAAAGAAAGGATATCTTCACACCGTGCATAGTTAAGCTATGGAGGTAGTGATGAACCACAACTTGGGTGTCTTTTAAAGAGCATTGGGCAAATCATGGAGGATAAGGCTAGTTATGTTCTTCCTCCATAGTTGGAGAACGTTGCTTCTGAAAACCAATTGCTGGTGGCGCAAGTGCTTTCGGTCCTCCATCTGCAAAACACTTGACTTGCCTTAACAGGGTTTACGCAAGGGTTATAACAAGTATGTGTCGCACTCTGAGCATTTTGAAGTGCTTTATCAACTAAGGAGGAGGAGGAGAAATTGCAGCAGTGAGACTCCTCTGTGCCAGGTACTGAAATAAGCTATCTGAATATGCAGCTATATTAAAACTTAAAAAAATGGTCTGTTGGAGTGAAGTGAAGCAGACAGACAAAGGAACCTCATTAAACTACCTATGGAATTTGCTGCCACAACTTTTAGATTTTTTTTTTTTTTTTTACAGCTACTTATACCCTGCCTTTCTGGAAACCATTCCAGTGCATTTTACCATTTAAAAAATCAATAACATATAACAATTTATTTAAATGAAATATAGGAATTCCCAGAGACCAGTTGGTGGTAGATGACCCTGCCGAGAAGGGGACAGTCCTAACTAGCTAGAGCAGGCTGTGTGGTGCTGTTTGCCTTGCTGCTTTTCTCTCCTGGCATCAAGATGTGTCTGCAGTTAGGGTAGCTTGAAAGGGATTTTAAAAAGTCCATTAAATGTAGCTCTATCAACAGCTGTTGGTTATACAGGTATCTCTCATCTTACATGGGGGTTATGTTCCTGATCATCGCACATATAAACAAAATCATGTAAAGCCAGAATGCCCCCTGGAAATGTGTAAAAAGAACCAGAAAACCATTAAAAACCATTTTAAAAATCACTGCGCTTAATGGTGAGAGACAAATGCGGCTCTAAATCTTCTGCTTAGTCTTCTTTCCTCTTCCCCTTGCTGGATGCTGCTGCAGATGATATAAGGAGGGTGTGGGGTTGACTGGTAGCCAGAAAAATTCTTGGCTGTGGTTCAGATCCAGAGGTGGGTTTCCTCGGCACATCTGATGCTGCTGGTTTATTTGTAAGGAACATTACGATTGATAGCTGCTGCTCTTGTCTCTTGAACTCATCAAACATTTCCTTGTACGTTCTCAAGAGTGTCTGTAATCCCATGGATAATTGTGAAGCTACGATCAATGGAGGGGTCAAACTCTGCAATCAAATCATTTGTGTGCTTTAGGACTCCATCTCTTCCACTTCTTCCTGGATGAGGTCAGCAAAGCCATCACCACCCATTTGCCTGGCCATCTGCATAATGTCCTCTACCTCTGTGGGCAATGCTTGGAAATCCCTTGAAATTGGGCATACATTACTCCCACAAGTTCTGCCGGTGTGCATCCACTGTTTTAGCCTTGATTTCATCCACTGCTTGTTTGATGTGGGTGATGCGACGTGCAATGTTAAAAGAATTGCAGTATGCGGTAAGGTCAAGATCCAGATCAGCATCCGTCACTGCGATCATCCAGGAGAAGGTGAGCTTCGTGTAAGCAGCCTTGAAGCAGCAAATCACACCTTGATCCAGTGGGTGGGTGAGCGAGGTCGTATTGAAGGGGAGGAAGACAATCTCCACCTCGCTGTGTGCAAAGTGGAGTCCATTGGGATGCCCAGGAGCAATGACCACAAGAAGCATCAGTTTAAACTGCAGGTGTTTCTCCTCCAGGTAACGTCTCATCTCTGGAATGAAGCCCATAAATGATGAAGTCGCCCAGGATTTTTTGTTGGAATGCCAAAACGCAGGAGCACATTCTTGTTCTTGCCTTTTAGGGCATGGGGTTTTTGAGGGCTGTACCTCAAGCCTGGCTTTATTAAGCGTACAGCCACATTGCCACAGAGTGGCACAGTCACTCGGCCCTTTGCAGCTTTGAAGCCAGGAGCTTGCTTTTCAGCTTTGGCAATATATGTCCGCTCAGGACTTCCAGAAAAGTCTCGTCTGTGTTGAAGACTTGCTTTGGAAGATATGCCATGACACTCAGCAGCCACTTTAGTTGTGCAAGGTGGATTTTTTGCAGCCTCCTTGTCTTCAGATGCAGCCTCCCCTATCTTTTTTTTTTTTTTTTAAAATAATATTTATTACTTTCCAACAATTTAAACATTACATAGAAAAAAAATAAACAATACAATACAATACAAAAACAATACCTAACACTAAACTAACAAAAACAATTTAAACTAAGAAAACAAAACAAAAACAGTTTAAAACACATCAAATAGTTTCAATATCTTATCTTTCATTCACTTATTTCCATGACCTCCTCACACCTCCCTTTTTGTATTCCACTTCTATTAGTTGTTTCAGCAATTCCTTTCCATCTTCCTCTGTTTTCTATCCTATAATTATCTTAACACATTTTAACCTTATTTTTCCCTTTAATTCTCTATTAATCTATTTATACTTAATTCCTTATAACATTTCTACTAAAACCATATAACTTCATTCCAACATTTTTCTAACATTCTGCAGCCTCCCCTATCGTTCAGACATTCTTCAGGTTGAAGCAGAGCTTAAGGCTGTTAAGCTAACCTGGGCTGGCTTTAAATCCCTTGGCAGGCTGGTCCCCATCTGTGGTGGAAAGTTTGAAGTGGTCCTCAAAGCTCAGAGCCTTTTGATGCGAGATGTTGCCATCCACAGGAGCATGTTTCTGGTTCATGTATTTCAGCCACAAGTTCAGTGACTTCTCCATCGTCACCAAAGCCTTGCCATACACCTGACTGATAACCTTTGCAGTCACGAGTGCACTTGCTGCCACAGCCCCACCAATCTCCTCTTCACGCACCTTGATGGCACAGATACTGGGCCTGTTCCAGCCAGATTTGTATGCCACAGTACAGACATACTTGTCATCTCTCAAGTGGTCCAGCACAGCCAACGTCTCTTCCAGCGTGGGAGCCACCCTCTGTTTCTGAGCAGCTGATTATGGCAATGATGATGCCTTACGTTTTAGGGCCATTCAGCAGTCTGAAGCTCTGTCAAGCATCTCCTCAGCACTCCAGGGCTGCTGCCCCTTTTCCCCTTCTCTCCGGCTCCCTTTCCTCCCACATGCACCATTTTCTTATTTCCTCTCCTGTGTGCACCATTTTTGCATTGTTTTAAAATTTTTAGAATTAATTTGGGGTGATGTGTTTACAGTGTAAAATGCAAGTCACCTGTAATGTATAAAAAGTACCCCTAGGCCTGGCATGTCCAAAGTCCATTTGGCGGGCCTAATCTGGCCCACTGGTCGGTTTAATCTGCTCCTGTGGTAGTTTATCCCCCCCCCCCCAAATCTGAACAACTTCAAGAACTTTGGGGTAAAATAGTAAAAAAAGCTCAACAACTTCTTTGTTCGGCCCTCATGCATGTTCACTTCATCAAATCTGGCCCTCTTTGAAAAAAGTTTGGGCACCCCTGCTCTAGGCTAAGAAGTGCTGTTCTTCAGCATATAAGCTGGCAGCCGGGTGTGGGGGAAAGACAGGCTGTAGCCTTCAGAAAACCCGCCTGTCTGCTTCCCAGAGCCACCTGGCTGGCCACGCTGCGAAAAGGGATGCTGCACTGCGTTAGGGCTGCTTTTCTGTTTTTGTGAAATGACGGCTTCCAATGCCAAGTATTGATAAAACAAGAGCCATTGTGATTTTGATGTCGTCAGTGTTATAGTCTGGTGTGGGGATTTCTTTACAGCCCAAGGGCCACTTTTTATCATTGGTAACCTTCCAGGGATTGCAGTGCAGTGGTGGATATATCCAAAGTGGACAGAACAACAGATGTGACTTAAATCTTTACAGAGGAGACTACATACATTCCGGTTATGGAAATATCAAGGGTTTATATATGCCTGGGATAGGCATCCTTTCAAGATGACTGCAAAGCATTTGAGTGGAGCAGTTTGAAGAAGCAGGGCCTATTCACACCAGTAATTTAAATCATGCTACACTCCAGGTGACTGTCTGCAATGAAGATTTACCAGGTTTGGGATTGTGGGGGCTCCTAATTTTGGAGGGATTTTGAAACACGTTCTTAAATACCACATGGAATTTAGTGTGGATTATGGAAAAGGGGCTGATCTGTCGAGAAGGGTCAAAAATATTGTTAAGCTGGAGTTCCCACGAGTGAAACGAGCAGGAGACAAGGGAAAATACAGATACAAATATGAAGAAGAGCTGCGGAAGGGACATGGAAGAGACTTAAGGGCCTCAGATATAAGGTTACCAGGTTAATGCGCTAGATCGATGGGATAACAAGGACTGACAAAACCCGGGACCAGGAGGAAGGGATGCTGGATGAAGATTGGATTGTTTTTATTTCTTTTTCTACTACTAGGATTGTTTTATAAAATTGATGAATGTTAGAAAAATGTTGGAATGAAATTACTTGGCTTTAGTAAAAATGTTTAAAGAATTATGTAAGAATATTATGCTTATGAGAAGTTGGTAAAAATAAGATTTAAGTTTTAAGTTTCAAGGTTTTTTTTAGTAAGATAAGATTAAAATAGTTTAAGGTAATGTAATGACAGAATTTTATGAAATATGGAAAGGATTTGCTGCAACAATTAACAACTAGGATACCAAAAAAGGGAGGAGGAGGAGGTCAAAGAAAGAAGGTAATGACAGTTGAGGATTTGAGAATAATGGATTTGTTTTTAAATGTCTGCGGTGTATTTTTGTTTTTCTTTTTTAAAAAAATTTGTATTGTGGGATGTGGTTTGTGTTTTTCTCTGTTCTTTCTTTGTTATTTTTTTTGTAACTCTAAAAAAATTTTTTTTTCAATAAATATCATTAAAAAAAGAAAAGAAATGTAGATCTGTGCGAATTGTGAGTTGGCCTGTTGGGGACATATTCTGTTAACCAACTGCGACAAAGTATTAAGTGTTGACTACGATCCCTACCTCATTTATGCAATTTTAAGTCCCACCTCAAGGCAAATTTTTAATGCTAAAGTTTCACTTTAGGAAGGAGAATTTTGTTTTCTTCTCGCTATTGTTTATTCATAATTGTCTGAGTTTTAGTGCCTGATTTCTGCTTGATAAGTGTGTAGACAGAGGAATGCTGGGATCACTGCCTCCTTCCCATGGTCTCTTCCTTCCTTCACTCTACCACTGGGTCTTTCTTTTTCGAAAACTTTTTTTTATTAGTTTTCACAATATTATAAACAAACGGACAAACACATAAGACAAACAAACATAAATCATAGACTTATTGAAAATTACAGTTATTAACTTTAAGTGACTTCCTTGCTTCCCCTTGGTTGAATTTCATTGCATGTCCTTTTAACGGTTTTCCAAATCCCAATTCTTATAAAATTTAACTTAGACATTAACATCCTTAAATCTTCACCTTATGGAATTAAGCATATTAATTCATCACTTAAATAAAATCCTAAGCCAATTAAGTATCTGCAAGATGTTTTCAGTTAATTTGACTTAACAAATTTAGCTAGATAATCATTAAATTTAATCCACTCTTCCTGATACTTCTCCTCCTTCTGGTCGCGGACTCTTGCGGTTAGGTCGGCTAGCTCCGAAAAATCCATCATCTTCATCTGCCATTCTTCTATTGCTGGTAATTCTTGGGTTTTCCACTTTTTAGCTAACAAAATACGGGCAGCAGTTGTGGCATACAAAAATAATTTAACATCTTTCTTTCTACCATTGGGTCTTGAGGCCCAGCAGACTCACTCACACTATACAGATCTGCATTTCAGGTAGGTACTAACCATACTTTTCTTGCTATTGTTCCCTAAATTTCTGTTGACATTTTGGTGATCATAATGCTAGAATCTTTACTGTTTCTGCTTCGCCATTTGGAAAATATTCCTTAAAATTAACCACAAAATGGGAATTGGGTTATTATCAGTTTATTTAAATGTGTGGACAAAGTGTGTGGACTATGTAAGCAAACTGGATCTCTTTATTCTTAGAAAGGCATCAATAATAGATTCGTAGCTCAAACAGTCTGTTTGTGTTCATGAGAAAGGAGTTACTGCTACATGTTAAAGTTTACAAGCAGCAAGTATGACTTTCTTTAAAATAAAAACAGATCAGTCTTAAACTTCTTCATACAATAGAGATAAATGACTTCATTTAGTTATGCTTTAGAGAGATGTCATAGTATACATGAGATCTTCATTCATGCAGAGGTTTCTGTCTTGAACTTCGAGCTCCTTTAAAAAAATATTCCAGCACATTAGCTAAATTAACAGTTGACAGAAATTGAAAAATACTCATCTGCCCAGTATGCCATCAGTAGTAGAACACTATGGGCTGTACCCAGTTGTGGTTTTGCACTAATACCCATTTAAACATACATTAACTTCTTCTGTTTCAAATTCCAACAAAAGTTTATATGTGTTCACAGTAACAGGTTCATAATCAGTACACAGTTGAATTTCGAAGTCCGTCTTTACATCCTCTGTACCAAAAGTCTTTTTGTCCAATTTAAACCTCTCTGCTGATTGCATATAAGAAAACCACTTCAGATTATAACCTTCCACTATTTGTTATTCCCTTGTTTTAATTTTATATTCTCCTTGATGCAGTTCTAATAATTCTTGGTATTTTGTCCATTTCTCTTTGCCTCTCATCTCTTTTCTGTAGAAGACTTCTCGTGATGAAATCCATAAAGGTGTCTTTTGGTACAACCCAAGTTTACATATATTTACAGACGCGGGTGGCGCTTTGGGTTAAACCACAGAGCCTAGGACTTGCCGATCAGAAGGTCGGCGGTTCGAATCCTCGTGACAGGGTGAGCTCCCGTTGCTCGGTCCCTGCTCCTGCCAACCTAGCAGTTCGAAAGCACATCAAAGTGCAAGTAGATAAATAGGTACCGCTCCAGCGGGAAGGTAAACGGCGTTTCCGTGCGCTGCTCTGGTTCACCAGAAGCGGCTTAGTCATGCTGGCCACATGACCCGGAAGCTGTACGCCGGCTCCCTCGGCCAATAAAGTGAGATGAGCACCGCAGCCCCAGAGTCGGTCACAACTGGACCTAATGGTCAGGGGTCCCTTTACATTTACCTTTAAGTTTATATTTATTCTGGATTCTTAATATGGCACTTCTAATAAAGTACCTTTTAAAGTCCACGTTAAATTTAACTTTGTCAAACTACAAATATCCAAGCCATCCAAACCTTAGGTCATGTCATTCTATTTCCAGGAGCCTCTTACTTCTCAAGTAAGGGGTGCCCAAACTTTTTTCAAAGAGGGCCCGATCTGATGAAGTGAACATGTGTGAGGCCCAACTTTTTTTTTTAAAGGATTTAAGTTGTTGAGCTTTTTGGGGGGATTTTACCCCAGGAAATAAACTGCCACAGGGACCGGATTAAACCGACTGGCGGGCCAGATTAGGCCCCAAAGCGAACTTTCAACATGCCGAATCCACACTAAACAGCAGGCTGCAAAATAGAATACAGTTTCCCTCACACAAGACCCCCCCCAACCAGATTTGTTGTCGTTTAGTCGTGTCCAACTCTTCGTGACTCCATGGACCAGAGCACGCCAGGCACTCCTGTCTTCCACTGCCTCCCGCAGTTTGGTCAAACTCATGCCGGTAGCTTCAAGAACACTGTCCAACCATCTCGTCCTCTCTCACTTCCATACATCACTACTGGGAAAACCATAGCTTTAACTATACGGACCTTTGTTGGCAAGGTGATGTCTCTGCTTTTTAAGATGCTGTCTAGGTTGGTCATTGCTTTTCTCCCAAGAAGCAGGCGTCTTTTAATTTTGTGGCTGCTGTCACCATCTGCAGTGATCATGGAGCCCAAGAAAGTAGAATCTCTCACTGCCTCCATTTCTTCCCCTTCTACTTGCCAGGAGGTGATGGGACCAGTGGCCATGATCTTCGTTTTTTTGATGTTGAGCTTCAAACTATATGTTGTGCTCTCCTCTTTCACCCTAATTAAAAGGTTCTTTAATTTCTCCTCACTTTCTGCCATCAAGGTTGTGTCATCTGCATATCAGAGGTTGTTGCTATTTCTTCTGGCAATCTTAATTCCGGCTAGGGATTCATCTTTCGCATGATGAATTCTGCATATAAGTTAAATAAGCAGGGAGACAATACTTGCCGTACTCCTTTCCCAATTTTGAACCAATCAGTTGTTCCATATCCAGTTCTAACTGCAGCTTCTTGTCCCACATAGAGATTTCTCAGGAGACAGATGAGGTGATCAGGCACTCCCATTTCTTTAAGAACTTGCCATAGTTTGCTGTGGTCGACACAGTCAAAGGCTTTTGCATAGTCAATGAAGCAGAAGTAGATGTCTTCTACTTCCAGATAGCATGTGGCAAATTGTAGACATTCATTTAATTAGCAGACAGTGAGGTGGGCCCGCTATATTTAATTGGGAGCAGTTAGTGAGGTGGGATCTGTGACAGCTACTGACATGTGGTCCCATTGGACTGCCCCACTTACTATCTGTATTAGCTTCAGCCTGCGGCCTATTTTATAGGGCAGCCCCATAATAGATCACATTTTTCTAGCCTAAGCAGGTGGTCACTAGACCATGGACAATTGAGGCCAGGCTGGTCCAGGAGTGGCTGTGTTGTTGTTGTTGTTTAGTCGTGTCCAACTCTTTGTGACCCCATGGACCAGAGCACGCCAGGCACTCCTGTCTTCCACTGCCTCCCGCAGCTTGGTCAAACTCATGTTGGTAGCTTCGAGAACATTGTCCAACCATCTCGTCCTCTGTCGTCCTCTTCTCCTTGTGCCCTCCATCTTTCCCAACATCAGGGTCTTTTCCAGAGAGTCTTCTCTTCTCATGAGGTGGCCAATGTCTTGGAGCCTCAACTTCAGGATCTGTCCTTCCCGTGAGCACTCAGGGCTGATTTCCTTAAGAATGGATAGGTTTGATCTTCTTGCAGTCCATGGGACTCTCAAGAGTCTCGTCCAGCACCATAATTCAAAAGCATCAATTCTTGGGCGATCAGCCTTCTTTATGGTCCAGCTCTCACTTCCATACATCACTACTGGGAAAACCATAGCTTTAACTATACGGACCTTTGTTGGCAAGTTAATGTCTCTGCTTTTTAAGATGCTGTCTAGGTTTAGGAGTGGCTGTACCTGGGCATTAAATGTTGCTGGTCACAGAAGCCGCTTGAGGATAGTGGCAAGTTAGAATCCAAGAGCCAGGGCTGTTGAGAGGGGGGGTGCACATGTACCAACCCCGAAGCCAGCAGGGCCCCAGACTCTTAGCTTGCTTGCTTTCTTTCTTTCTTTCTTTCTTTCTTTCTTTCTTTCTTTCTTTCTTTCTTGTCTTATCAGACCCCTAAAGAAAGACGACAGGCAAGTCTTAGCTTTTTAAGCAGTTTCTGTGGGCTAAGCCAGCCTTGCTCTTCCTGCCTTTTAGATAATAGGTAGAGTCAGAGCTATGATTGATGGGCGAGTTGTCTGGACACCAGGAATCCCTGGAGTTCTAAAAAGCTGCAGTTTCCCCCTCCTTTGCCTTTCATTTCTGGCCAGTGGCTTCTGTTTCTTTGTAATCTTGATTTCAGATCAGATACTCTCATTTTCTGCAGAGTTCACTACACAGAAAGTGTAGAGGATTGTTAAAGAATCCTCCACCCCATGTGGGGAAAAGCATCTGTGGAAAAAAATAAATCTGTAAGCATTTTGCTATTTTGGGAGGGCAGGCAGAGAACAAAATCTGTCGCTGTACAAAGATGCATCACTTTGCTTAAAGGAAGGAAAATTTGGTGCTTAAAGGAAGGAAAATTGTACCACTTCCTACAGCCGTGACAGGTAGGTTTGCCTGAGAGTTGTTGAGAGGAAGTGAGAAAAAAAGAACGATGACTTAGGTGAGCTTAAAATGTGGAACAGCATATGTTCATAGTTTTTGTGTGTGTGTGTGAAGTTGGCAAACTGGTTTTTGTTTCGCTTGCTGTCAAACATTAGGAGTTGAATGTAGCAAATCAAAGTTTGGAGGGGGAATTCCTGGTTTCCCGGTTTGGTGTGTGTTCTCTCCCCCCCACCCCCCGTGCTATATTATAAATTATGCAGTTACGGATTTTAATATGCATCAAGTTGCCCCAATGTTTTGTTGCTGTTGTTTTCACAATGTGGATCAGGGGGGTGGAAAGAAATGATCACTGAGCGCTTCACAATTGGAGGGTTATTGATATCCAGTCTCTTGGTTTGTTGTCTTTTCTCCTATGGAAATGCAGCGGTGGTATTGGGGAGGGGGGGGCGGACTGGCTAAGTTGATGGTTAATTTTTATTTTATTAAATTTCTATACTGCCTTTCATCCAGGGATCACAGGGCTGTAACACAGGAAATTTAGGAAAGTAAATTATGTAATCCCAGCTCCACCTTTAGTGATGACATGATGGCCTGTGCATCTCAGGAGTTGTCCAGGGAGCTTCAGTTGCACAGCAATTAGGAGTAATTATTTTCAGCAGCAGCCTTCTCTATTGCCTACTACTCTCCTAAAAGATGGAATTGGGACCAGTCTTTGTCATAGTGTTGGAAGTGATGCAGGTAGAAAATTGGGAAGTGCACGTATTTTAAGAGTCTCCAGGTCTTGGTGTAAAAGCTGCTTGCCACACCTTCTGGAGCTTGCCTCTTAAACACATATGCTCCATACATCTATAAAAAAAACCATACTCAAGAACCAATTAATCTTCAACATGTCTTGCTTCTTCCCACCTATGTTCTGTGTTGGTGGTAAAAGGAAGCATACTTGGTTTCAGTGATATATGTTTAGTCAGAATCTCCTTTCTTGCAACTTGAAACCATTAGTTTGAGTCCTACCCTCCAGAGCAGGAGAAAATAAGCTTGTTCCATCTTCCTTGTGACAGCCCTTTGGATATTGGAAGATGGCTATCGTATCTCCTCTCAGGCTCCTCTTTTCCAGGCTAAACATACCCAACTCCTTCAATTATTCCTCATAAGGCTTGGTTTCCAGACCATTGATATTCTTGGTCACCCTCTTCAGCACACATTCCAGCATCTCAATACACTCCTTAAATTGTGGTGCCCAGAACTGGAGACAGATATCCAGGTGTGGTCTGACTAAGGCAGAATTGAGTGGTACTATTACTTCCCTTGATCTGGACACTAGACTTCCATTGATGCAGCCTAGAATAGCATTAGCTTTTTTGCTTCTGCATCACATTGTTGGCTCATGTTAAGATTGTGGTACACTAAGACCCCTAGATGCTTTTCACATGTATAAAGTGAAGCGTCCCCCATCTTACATTTGTGCATCTGGTTCTTCCTGCCTAAGTGCAGAACCTTACATTTGTCCCTGTTAAAATTCATTTTTTTGGCTTAGGCCCAGTTCTCCAATCTGTAAAGATCATTTTGAATCCTGTATTTTTCGCTCTATAAGACGCATCAGACCACAAGACGCACCTAGTTTTTGGAGGAGGAAAACAAGAAAAAAAATATTCTGAATCTCAGAAGCCAGAACAGCAAGAGGGATCACTGCGCAGTGAAAGTAGCAATCCCTCTTGCTGTTTTGGCTTCAGGGATAGCTGCGCAGCCTGCATTCGCTCCATAAGACGGCGCACACATTTCCCCTTACATTTTAGGAGGGAAAAAGTGAGTCTTATAGAGCAAAAAATACGGTAGCTTTATTTGCTGCTTCATCACTCTGTTGACTCATGTTAAGCTTGCGGTCTGCTAAGACCCCTAGATTTTTTGACAAGCCTGATGTCCCCCATCTTATATTTGTTTAGCTGGTTATTCCTGTCTCAGTGATCCACACCTTGGTGTGTCCCCCCCCCCCCCCCGTTATTGGTTTTCTAGCGATGGATTTCCCAGCTCACTTGGTATTCTAATGACTAGGTTGAGTTGAGGTTCCTTGAAGGATGATTCTTGTGGTGTCTTTGCACATTGCAATTATGGTGACAGAAACAATGGATCAAAGTCTCTCAGTATTTACAAAAGAAACAAAAATCCTAATATGCCAATCTCATTTTTGAAACGCTACATGAGGCAGTTGTTCCATTCTGTATATTCTGCAACACATGAGTATTTATGGTTCAGGCAGCATTTGTGTGTTCAGACATGTTTGATACCAGGGTGTACAGCAACGAACCAGAAAAAAGTTAGCAAACAGCAAACGAATGTCCTACTGAAAGGGAATAATTTGTTGTGTTTTGAAGGTGGGTGTACCGGGGGGGGTATTTTATATAAAATAGGTTGATATAAAATAAAATATTTTTCCCATTTGCCTGCATTCTTATTGCACTGAGACTGATTTCCTTGGCTGGTGCCACTTCTTTTTAACCTTGTTTTCAACCACACTGTGCGCTGCTTCGGTTATATAGATCTTAATGTATTCTGTAAATATAGCATGTTTGAGTTTTACATCTACTTGACTTTATCTTTTGTTTCTGGGATACTGTGAGAGCCAAAAACACGACATACACATAAAAATGGATTTATGTTTCTACTGCATTTTTCTTTTGTAGTTGTTTCTTCTAATTTGCTAAACTCTCTTAACTTCTGACTGGAGAAATGAGTGGAGAAATGAAACTTCTACAGAGGCAACAGACAACACTTTCCCCTGACTTTAGAGACTGCCATGAAGGATGCATTCCATAACTTGAATGCAAAGCGGAACACAGCCGTACATCCTTACAGGTGTGTGTGTGTATCAAACTGTGCTTAAGTTTGAGAACAAACACTGGCTTCTTGTTGTTAACAGAAAGCAAACTATAAGAGTGTCGATTATTTAATCTGGAACTTAATGGCAGGCAAGTGTCTGGAAAAAAACCCAGTGGGAATATTGCGATACTTCAACAGTATAGTAGAGATTTGAAAAATTTGAATAGGGAAGTTCATGGATTGTGGTGCACCTTCCCCTTTGCAGATGGCTAATAATAATAATAATAATAATAATTTATTATTTATACCCAGTCCATCTGGCTGGGTTTCCCCAGCCACACTGGGCGGCTTCCAACTAGAGATTAAAAATACTGTATTTTTCTGTCTACAGTGGTGCCTCGCAAGACGAAATTAATTCGTTCCGCAAGTTTTGTCATCTTGCGATTTTTTTTGTCTTGCGAAGCACGGTGTCGGGAAAGTTTTGGAAAAGCTTCAAAAATCCCCAAAGTCTTTAAAAACCTCAAAAAAGGCTACCACACCGCGTTCTATGAGTTGCTCCTCGAAGTCAAGTCGCAACTGTATTAACGGTGTTAAGAAAAAGGAAACAAACTTGCAAGACATTTCCGTCTTGCGAAGCAAGCCCATAGGGAAAATCGTCTTGCGAAGCAGCTCAAAAAACAAAAAACCCTTTCGTCTAGCGAGGTACCACTGTATAAGACGCCCTCATGTATAAGACCCCCTTATTTTTAGCGACTCAGTTTTAAGAAAATGAGTGGAGATGGTCCAAAGTTGTTGAGCTTCTCCCCCCCCCCCCATGCAGCTGTGGGCAGGAAACACTCTGTGTATTTGACAATCCCCGTTTTTTGAAATGATTTTTGAGTCAAAAAAACTCGTCTAATACATGGAAAAATATGGCACATTTAAAACATCAGCCATTAAAAACTTCCCTAAACAGGGCTGCCTTCAGATGTCTTTTAGACTTCGAAGCGCATGGCCAGTATATTCGTACCTCTCAGGTGGGTGCCATTGCCATTATAAAAGAAAGAGGGAGGCGTTCATGGTGAGTTCCGGCAGCTCCTTTTCCCAGAAAAACAGCACCGGTGACATCAAAGCTGGTGAACTTGTTAGTAAAAGAAAAAAGTACTTTGTATGTAACATTGGCACTGCTAGAATTTCGGAGCGTGAGGAGTGCTCTCATTCCATCCGCCCATTCCCTCCCACCAGTGTGCCTTATGGGGTGGGGAATAATCAATGGGAAAACTAATATTTTACATTTTTTCATGTAAGAAGAAATGGTACTGGCGATTGACCCTTTTTGTGGCCATGAAAGGTACCTTGTAACAATTGACTGACTTCTCCAATACATAGAAATAGCTTTTTGGTTGGGGAACTATTTTGAGTGTCCTAATACTCCCACTCCTGTTCATTGTAAGCTCATATAAAACATGAAGAAAGAAAAATCCTAGTTTGCTCCTTCCCCCCCATGTTTTTTTTTCCTTTTTCTTTTTGTTATTTGTATTTTGGGATTTTCAAACTGAGGATTTTGTGTTTTAGTACACATATTCTGAAGAGAAACGTTGCTTTCTGATAAAAACTACAGATTTCTGCCTGCTTATTTTTATTTATTTAAAAAATCAGGTAACTGAAACTGGTAAAATTAGAAACTCAGCAAGTGTAACTGTACTGGAAATTTTAGTTCAAAAGAAACTGCAACATCTAGAATAACCATGATGGATATTTAATAACGAATGTAACCTTTTGTACTGTGATCCAAGTAAATTTGTGAAATGCTTTGGTTGGGAGAAGGCTAGGGGAAGCCGCAATTGTCTCTTCAAATAGGCCGGTGATCTCTGTTCATTACAGGCTTTATTCATCGTACAAGGTAAAGTTATGTTGTGTGTGCTGGTTCAAGGAAAATATATAGGTATAAAAGGAGAATTCCTGGATGCTAAGATGCAAGTTTAAAATATACAGCAAAGCAAAGCATGGAAAATAGGCTGTTAGACCTTTAAAAGATGTCTTTCCAAGTGAGTTCCAAATAGTCCCCTCTTCCCTCTGCATAGGAAAAACCAACATGTTAATAAGTTAAAAATGGTTTACCAACAAACTCTCCAAAGGTAAGGTTCATGTGCTTTTCAATACATCACGGAGAAAAGTTGCATAGATTGTAAAACCTGGCTTAGGAAGTGGTAAAGTTCTGAGATTATTGATATAGGAACACAATAATGGCTTGTGAGAGCCATGTTGCTCCAGTTTAGCTTAGCTCCAGCTTAATCACATGCCGAGTTCATCCTCCGGTAGACTGAAGGGGAACAAAGGCTTGATTACCTAGTCCCTCCCAAGGTGAGCTGAACTTGGCAGGACAGCTTTCTCTATGGTCTTAACCCCTTCTGGCATTAATTAGACTTCAGCATGTTGGTTATATGAAGCTGATTATCCCACAGTAACGTCTGACGTGCATGAACAAATAACTAGCTCTACAAAACTAAAGTTGACAGACTTTCCTGCTCATATCCTAGTATATAACCCTTCCACTTAAGGGACTCTTGATTCTGCTTTTTCCAAAGGATACATGGGAAGTACCGGTAACTGACCTTGTACAGCTAACTTTAATTGCAGATAATAGTGAATTGTGTGCTTGCTGAGTCTTCTAGACAATGAGCACCACATATCTGTTTTCCTTTTGAGTTCTGTGATTGTCCCCCTCCCCCAATTTTACTTCATGATTTTGAATTTTAGATCAGGCATTGGTAGCAGGCATATCGGAACCGGTTGTTTAATTTTGATTAGTGTCGCTGGTGGGAATTTGTTGTTGTTGTTGTTGTTGTTGTTGTTATTGTTGTTGTTATTATTATTATTATTAGGGTTCCAAAACAGGTAACGACAACCCACTCGCCCCCCAAAAGTATGCAGAGCAGGAAAAAACAAAAACAAAATCAGAAGTCAAGGTACAGAGGCAGTTCCTACATAAGTATTCAGCAATTACATCCAGAGGACATTCAAAAGGGGTTATCATGGGTCCCCTGTTTCCCGCACAGTAGCAGTAAATGGCTGATGGGAAATTTTATTTTGTGAGAGGCTGCATATATACAATTTACTTTATATAAATTTACTTTCCACTGTATACTAAGTCTTGAGCAATGCTTCTTCAATTTTTCATTGTGTGTTTTTTCTAAAATAAAGAGATGTGCTCCTGTTTCTGAAAGGCTTTTGATGAATGGTGGTATATGTGTGTACTGGAAGGACGTCTTAAAAGGCTGATCAGTAAACTGACAACAGGAACATGGGGATTGTGAAGGATCTTTTCGGCTAGCCTTCCTTTTATTTCCTGAGCGCCCTAACAGTGTATGATGGAAAGTCTTCTATTCTCACACTTACTACTTAGGCCTCCTTACCCTCTTAATTGCACAGGGACCTCCATGAGTAGTTGCCATTGCGCTGCTTATGTGTCATTTGGAAATAGTACGCAAGGTGTTTCAGCCTCTTGAGTCAGTTTTCCTGCAGGCTGGGTATGGGGCTTTGAGAAATTTGGCCCTGGCGTCACTTGCCTATCGCTTCCTGGGAGCTGGTATGGTCCTGATAACAAGCTGGTATGGCCCTGGTAACAAGAATCTTGTGGCTCCTCAAGGTTTAAGAGCGACTGTTGTAGCAGGATCTTTTCTGGATCAGACATGCATCAGACGAAGGGGCTTTTGGTCTAGAAAACGTCTTGCTGCAACAAATTGGTTAGTCTTTAAGGCACCACCAGGCTCTTTGTTTGTTTCTGTAGCAGATTTATCATGGCAAGCTTTCTAGACTTTGCCAAAGACAAGGTGCGCAGACATAAAATGCTAGTGAACTACTTTTTCTCTGGTTTATATACTCAAAATAATTTGCATATGAAGCAGAGATCCAGAGAAATCAATGTATTTTTTATAATTAACAGACTCTCGAGCCAAAATCAAATAGGGACATTAAGTAAATACCGTATTTTTTGCTCTATAAGACCCACTTTTTCCCTCCTAAAAAGTAAGGGGAAATGTGTGTGTGTGTTAGGGAGCGAATGCAGGCTGCGTAGCTATCCCAGAAGCCAGAACAGTAAGAGGGATCGCTGCTTTCACTGCGCAGTGATCCCTCTTGTTGGTCTGGCTTCTGAGATTCAGAATATTTTTTTTCTTGTTTTCCTCCTCCAAAAACTAGGTGCGTCTTATGGTCTGGTGCGTCTTAGAGAGCGAAAAATACGGTAGTTGATTTATTAGATCTATATCTTGGCCTTCCTGAAAAGATCTCATGGTGACATACGTGGGGTTGTCCCACTTTATTTTTGCAGTAGACCTTGGTTAGGCTGAGAGAAGAGCTTTTCCTAGGTCACACAGTGGGTTTTTTGCCATGTTACAACATGCTGGCTCTCAAGTTTGTGGGAATATTTAATGTGTTTTCTTGATCTGGACTAGGCCTTTAGTCCTTTCTGTTTCTGATTTCTTTCCCCTCGTTCTGTTTTTTTGTAATCTTGTTTTATGTGATCTAAAATGAATGCTAATATTTCAACAGATACAGAGTGACTGAGTCTTAACATTGCTTACTAGTATGCCCGTGAAGAGGCATGGCCAAAGTTAATTATGTCTAGAGCAAAATCTGGGCGGTCTGGCTGAGCCAAGCAGGTAGGTAAACAAAATAATGTAAGCCAACACATACTTGATTACCAGTATTGCAAAAAACACAGAATCGCTCTAGAGGTGATTTTCTAAGGACAGAGTAGCCCCTTTACGTATTGTTGCAGCTATATTTGTTATTTACATTTCCCCCACTCCCAAAACACCCCTCTTCTATAGGAGTGCAATGTTGCTTTGCTAGTTTAGTAGGCCTTTAGCAAGAAGAATCCACGATTATGGATGCCATAATGATATGCCTTTAAAACACAGGCAAACTATTCAGTTGTATGCTTAGCAGTGATTCTAGAACTTGTGGCTCCTCTTTTTACAGGCATTTCAATTTGGCATTTCATGAAAGTATACTACTGTACATATGCATGGAAGTAAAATTCAGCCTCAAGTAAATCAAAGAGTATATCATATTCAGGGAATGTGTGATTAGATCATTAATCCGCTTTGAGACTACAGCTAGAGATCAGAGATTGAAGAATATCAATAGGAGAGGTAATTTTGTGTGAAATAAAATTTCAGTAACATGGAATTGTGGTCATCCTCTGAACAATGACAGTATAAATATTTGAAGCCTTCTTCTCTGCAAGAGATGATCACTGTTTTCAAGAACAACAGTATTTCTGAACTTCCTATCAGTTGCAGAGATTCCCAGTTTTGTGAGCTTTTATCTCCCAGATTTATCCCTGATGTGATGTTTCAGTTTGTAACTTTGCATTACTAGTACATCCATTGGAATAACATGACATTTTCTTGTTTCAAATAGTGTACCCAGTCATGGCTTAGCTTGCTCAGTCTGTTCTGGTGGTAAATAAATACGTCAAGGGAATATTGTGATCTCCAATGTAAAATCTGCTGTTCAGATGTTAAGTTACTGTTAGAGAGCTAGGCTTGTCCAAAACAAATTGTTTTATGAAGTATCATGGTGCCATTTTCTATACAGCCCCTGTTTAGAACAAGAATATGTGCATTCTTGAAGAGGTGCATATTAATTAAGACACTATTCTCTCTTCAGTGGACGTGTACCATCTGGCTAGAATTAATTAATTTTTTGGAGCATTTCTGATTGCATGTAAAGAAATCAGCATTTCACCATCACTTTATTTGAGTTCTCTGTAGAAGATAAACATCTGAAGAAGTTACGGAGAACATGGGATAAAATGAGTCAATAGCGAATCTGCTAAATCCAATTTGAAGAATATTGATAGAATGACTGAGCAGGTTTCCTTAAATGTTTTGCTCTTCCTGGAACTAGGGGGAAAATGCCACCAGAAATAAATAAGTAAAGGCAGAACTGAAGTCCTGGAGGGCTTGGACCTTTGTATGGAAGAACTGCGAGGATGGCAAACAGCTGAAGAATTAAAGAAATCTGTCTCTTCTGTACTCCATTTTTAGTCACCAAAGCGAATGGCATCATAGTTTTTATTATTGTCCAAAATAAGATTAAGTATTGGACAAAGCATGTAATGTTCTAAGCAATGTTTCATGCTTGCCACTGTTTGGGAGTGGAAGATTATTTTATTACTCCAAGCAACATTTTGAAAATACTTTAAGAGCTCTCACTTGTGCAAGGTGACTAGAGGTTATTACTACCAGAGTAATTGGATTACTGCTAATAAATATTTAAAGCCAGATAAAACATGCTTTTTGGTTGGCCTGTAGAGCTGTGTGGTTTTATTTGCAATTTGGCGCACTTAAACTTGGAAGGTGGTGCTTGGCTTTGTATAAGGGGTTGAATAAGAATAAATTTGAAGAACTTAAAATTTACTTGACTAACTTTTCGCAAGGAACTTTCATTATTAGTTCATCTAAAAGACTATATGACATGGGATTGTATCCAGTGCTGCCGTTCGGCTTGTGCAACAGACTTCTACTTGTGCAACAGAAATCCCCCTCTCCTTTCCCCATGCAACCTCAAAATATGGAACAGTTTCTGGGAGCATGCAGAGTGAGGAAGGGCAAGTTCAGTTGTGTGAACTTGTGTGAGCAGTATATCGCTTACACAGTGTGAAATGCAACCCTTAGTTTATAAATGGAGGGGGGGACAAACACACAGATTCTGAGATTTGTTATTTTGTTGTATGTACTGGCTGCAGGAGCCTGTAATACGGTTTACTTATAATATGAAAAATTTGTTTCCATGTGTTAATATTCATGGGGTGGACACAGCTGAATCATAGTTTACATGCAGTATAGTCCAGGTTTAAAGCTCATTGACTCCATTAAAGGATCTTGCTCAGCAGGATTCAATAATGATTTCGCTGGATATTTTATTTTTATTTTTATTTATTCACAGCTTGATTGTAAAAACCTCAAAGTGGTTTACAAAAGATATAACAGTAAAATTAAAAAAAAATTACAACCCAACTTTAAAACATACGAAAGATAAAATACTAAAACAGATTAAAATTACCTTAACTGTTTTAAGGCTTGTCTAAACAGGAATTTTTTAGCAGGCTCTGGATTAGCTTCTACTAGTCATTTCCTTGGCTATTTAAGCCCAGGCCTGATTGGCAGTAGCTTTCCAAGGTCTCATATTGGGCACGCCTTAAGCAGTTGCTGCCTGTGTACCTAAGCGTCAATGTGTGATGCTCAGATAGTGCTAGATTAGGGGAAACTGTAGGATCTGAAAGGTTTTTACGCTCCTCTCATTGCTGTCCTTGAACGTGGTCGTGCAAAGTATTTCTAACTGGTAAATGCTTTTCTGAAAACATAGTTTTGTTTCCTAAAACCTCAAAGGTATTGTTAGCTTGCTTTCACTCATTTCAAATACTTGCATGCTGTTTTGTTGCATTTTGAATTCTGTTTAACAAGCCTCTGTTTCCGTAGCTATTCCAGCCTTATATCAGGCTTTCTAGTTTAGGGCGACTTCTCTGGTGATTCTGTTCCAGGCGTAGTTACTCTGGTCTACGTAGTAATTAAGTTTGAGAATGTTGTTTTTCACTGTTTTTTAAAAACATGAAATCCTAAATAATTCCTTTTTACTTATCACTGAGCATTTTCCTGAGCCCCCTTTGTTTGTTTTTTAAAAGTAAATAAATTGTCTGGTGTCATAAGTAACATAGTCATTCACCTATTCTTGCACTGCTTTTATGGACTGCGGTTCCATTCTGTGTCTTAAAACACAGGCTGGGGAATAAATTGTGTGTGTGTGTTTCTGTGTAAAGCAGAGCTAGGGAAAGTTAATCCGATTTACGCTCATGTTCCTAAATTGCCCTATATATCAGACAGGTAAACTTGCATAGGTTAACTTGCCTGTTGATGTAAATGCCATGTGTTTCTGTGAACCGTTAAATGTTTTTTCTTTATGTTTTTCTGAACAAGCAAGAATGTAATGTGTTTTTAGTTTTTATAACATAACAGAAAATTCTCCGTACAATAAACATCTCCACATCCCACATGAGAGCAAAGTACGGACATCAGCCAAACATATCCCGCCACAATTGGGCATATGTGGCCAGAGGTTGCATGTTGGAATTATTTTCCTGATACGTATGCTATAGAGGCATACCATATTTCTACAAAATCACTTTTGTTTGTTGTCCATTCAATACTGTTGGTCAGTTTTTCCATAAGAGCCAAACTCCAAGTAAGGTAAAGGGTAAAGGGACCCCTGACCATTAGGTCCAGTCATGACCGACTCTGGGGTTGCGGCGCTCATCTTGCTTTATTGGCCGAGGGAGCCGGCGTACAGCTTCTGGGTCATGTGGCCAGCATGACTAAGCTGCTTCTGGCGAACCAGAGCAGCACATGGAAACGCTGTTTACCTTCCCGCCGGAGCAGTACCTATTTATCTACTTGCACTTTGACGTGCTTTTGAACTGCTAGGTTGGCAGGAGCAGGGACCGAGCAACAGGAGCTCACCCTGTCGTGTGGATTTGAACTGCTGACCTTCTGATCGGCAAGTCCTAGGCTCTGTGGTTTAACCCACAGCGCCACCCGCGTCCCTCCAAGTAGACAGCTGCAAATTATCCAAATCCTTCCAATTCTGAACAATCAGTAGATGATCTGCAACCAGTAGAAATGCAATCAGTTCTTGCTGGTCATTCTGTTAATTTATTAAAATAGGTTATACTGTAAAACCAATTGTAGCATACATAAAACAGACTGAAAGACTGCAATCCAGACTCTATAAACCGTAGTGCAAGTCTATCGCATATAGAAACCCTGGCACAGCAGCAATGTTTGAGCATTAATCAGATGACATTTTTGTAGGGTCAAATATTATCTATGTAAGGTTTTGAATGTGTTTTCTCTAACTTGGGCAGATACAATGGCTGTTTAATGCGCATTCTGCCTGATCACTCTCCACTGACCAATCTCCAGCATGGCTGTTTACAAGAGCAGTTCACAACAAGCTGTGGATAACTTTGTGCAAGATCCCTAGTCATTCCTTACATAACACGATCCTAACCATAGCACTTGATTGTTAAAGAGAACAATAACAGCTCAACACAGGCGTACACATCGTTTTCATATACTGCTGTTGCTCCTCCCTGTTTGATCTATCCCTTTTGAATTAATACATTCCAATTACGGCATTCCAGTAATGAGTCTCATCCCACCAGGTTTCAGTAATGCTTATTATATCATAGCTGCCACCCTGTAAGTAGGATTTAATAGGTTGGTATCTGTCCATCTCAGGAGACAATGGAAGAGTGGGCCTTTGGGTGTGAAGTCTAAACTGTTGGGAGAGTTACAGCTTTCTGTGGCTGTAGTGACCAATATGCGAGAGACGTGTTTTATTGCAGCTGGAGCTGGTGTGCCATGGGGTTTCTTCTTTCTGCACGCCTCCCAGCAGTTATTTCTCATTCTGCGGTGGATACAGGGCCTGACTGGTTGTCTCCAGGCACTGTGTTCAACTGCAAGGGATTCCCACGTGGCTGACTCTCGTCTCCTGGCTGTTAACAGCCCACCCCCCGATCACCGATTCCTTCTTCCAAGCCGGTCTCCAACCCCTCTTCTAGTGCCCACTTGTCAGTATCCAACCATCACTCCTCGGTCTTCAGCCAGTCCCTGACAATCAATATTGTCCCCAATATTTGGTGTCCCTGCGTCCTCTGAAATACTGTCTCCCTCCCTTTCAGGATTTAGTTCAAAGCCCTCCTGACCAGGATTGCGAGACTCTTTGCAAACACATTATTGTGTGGTGCAACCCATCTCTTGCCAGAACTCCTTCTTCATGGTCCAAGAAGCCAAACCTTTCCTGACCACACGATCAGTGCAGCCGCTTGTTTACTTCCAGTATTCCCCCACCCCTCTCTTCCTTAGTGATGACTTTAAGAAGGAGTGATGGAAAGTGATGGCTCTTCAGCTTCCTTCCCAGAGTCTCATAGTCTCTTGTTATAAATTGGAGGCTGTGTGTGGCAGTATCATTTGTATGATACTGCCACACCCCGGGACGCGGGTGGGGCTGTGGGTTAAACCACAGAGCCTAGGACTTGCTGATCAGAAGGTTGGCGGTTCGAATCCCCGCAACGGGGTGAGCTCCCGTTGCTCGGTCCCTGCTCCTGCCAACCTAGCAGTTCGAAAGCACGTCAGAGTGCAAGTAGATAAATAGGTACCGTTCCGGCAGGAAGGTAAACGGCGTTTCCGTGCGCTGCTCTGGTTTGCCAGAAGTGGCTTAGTCATGCTGGCCACATGATCCGGAAGCTGTATGCTGGCTCCCTCGGCCAGTAAAGCGAGATGAGCGCCGCAACCCCAGAGTCGGCCACGACTGGACCTAATGGTCAGGGGTCCCTTTACCTTTATACATTGGAGGCTGTGTGTGGCAGTATCATTTGTACCCACATGAAACAGAAGGGGTCTCGTGGTCAGTGAGCTTCATAAGACTTGGCAATTTCTCTGTCACATCATGAATCTTTGCACGTGGAAGACCTCATTGGACATGCTCTTACCTCCACCCACTGCTGTCTCTGTCCCCCTCAGTAGGGAGTCTACTACCACCTCCACATGTTTCTTCCTCCTCAAGGAATTGAACAGGAATCCCATGCTCTGCACCGTCTGTAGCCACCTTGGTGCTCTCTGAGGCCTGCAGCTGCTGTCCTTGCTCTTCTGGCCCAGAATCAGCATTCAAAGGGAGGGCATGGATTGTGCCGCTCCAGTGATACAGCACAACTCCCGACAGTCCTGCTTCCATGCGCCGCATTCTTACACGTGTTTAACGCCTCTTGCATGTGGTGATCTTCCTTCTCCCTAGAGCAGGGGTCAGCAACCTTTTTCAGCTGTGGGCCGGTCCACCATCCCTCATACCATGTGGTGGGCCGGACTATATTTTGAAGGAAAAAAATACGAATGAATTCCTATGCCCCACAAATAACCCAGAGATTCATTTTAAATAAACGCACACATTCTACTCATGTAAAAACACCAGGCAGGCCCCACAAATAACCCAGAGATGCATTTTAAATAAAAGGACACATTCTACTCATGTAAAAACACGCTGGTTCCTGGACCGTCCGCGGGCCGGATTGAGAAGGCGATTGGGCCGCATCTAGCCCCCGGGCCTTAGGTTGCCTACCCCTGCCCTAGAGTCTTCCCCCATCTTTTGCCCTCCCAGGACAGCCTGCTCTGCTCTGCCAGAACGTCTTCCCTGATAGCTCAACTGTGTCAGGCAGTTGTACTTTCTCTTCCAGTGGGGAACCAGCTGACACTTGTGTGCTTCCTCAGGTAGGAAAACAAACAAACATGGGTGTTGCAGCTCTGGCTGTCCATGTCTCTTGCACCTATGTACTCCTGAAACAGTATTCCAGCTCTCCCCTGCTAAACACCCTTGCAAACACCTCTGTTTGCAATCTCCCAGCAATGTAGAACCGGGGGCAGCTACTTCCACCCCTAACCAGATCACCGACTTACTTCCTCTCAGCAGTAGTCCCTCCCCCTCAGAACATGACACACACAAAAGTACACAAGCAACCCTCCAAACAGCTTAGATAAGCAACCAGTTTTACTCCCAAAGGCACAGGCTCAGTTTGTTCCGTCTCGTCGACCAATCCCTCTCAACTGCCCCAGTTTACTGGCCCTGTTTGCCAGCTCCCAGAGACTGAGAGCAGCTACACAGAACTGGTATTTTATTCCTCCTGGTGGTTTTGGAAGTGCAGGAGTCCTCTCATTTAGTAACTGAATCGGCTACAGTTTTGCTCTGTAGTCCTCCAAGCATTGATAGGATCACCTCATTAAACTGCGGGTGACTTGGCAAAATGAATTGGGAGGAAAACTGAAAGCAAAGCTCCCCATCAGAATAAGTTGGCTCATCACTAATTGACAAGTTTAGGCAGTTCTGCTTCGTTCTGATTATTTTGACAACTCCAGCAAATCTCACTGGGCAGGTCGCATGTGCTCGCAATCTGCAGATCCCATTCTTTGCAGTCCTTTCCCACATTTTTGTGGGAACGTAAAAGGGTTGCTCAAGTCGCTACCACTACGTTGCTCTTCCCTTGGACTTATAGAAACATAATGCAGTTGGCACCAATATTTTTTTTCAAGTCAAAGTGAAGAATAGCACGACAGATCCAAGGCACAAAAAGAAGTATTTCATTTAGTGTAGAAAACTGCTTATTGGATGCATGATAGTAGGATAATTGGGGGGGGGGGGGAGTTCTCATTTGTTCCAATGAAGTCCCTGATCTGGATCAGTACCATGTCAGTGAGCAAGTTGTTGAAGCTCCCCCCTGACTTCCTATAAAGGTCTGTGGCGGGTCGGCAAACTAAGGCCCACAGGCCGGATCAGGCCCAATTGCCTTCAAGATCTGGCCCACAGACTGTCCGTGGATTGGGGTGCTGATTCTGTTCGTTCAGGCTGTACCATTTCCCTCCTGTGCCATTCCATTACCCCCCCCCCCCACACTGCGGTGGCGGCGCCTCCTCCCTCCCTCCTGGCTTCTCCCTGCCCTGCCTAGAGGAGGAAGGGAGCTGGGTGAGCGCCATTTGAAGCAGCCCCTCTCCGGAGCCAGTTTGGTGTAGTGGTTAGGAGCGGTAGACTCGTAATCCGGTGAACCGGGTTCGATTCCCCGCTCCTCCACATGCAGCTGCTGGGTGACCACGGGCTAGTCACACTTCTCTGAAGTCTCTCAGCCTCACTCACCTCACAGAGTGTTTGTTGTGGGGGAGGAAGGGAAAGGAGAATGTTAGCTGCTTTGAGACTCCTTCGAGTAGTGATAAAGCGGGATATCAAATCCAAACTCTTCTTCTTCTTCTTCTTTCGCACCACTCATCTTCCCTCCGCCGCCGCTGCCCCTGCCCTGGTGCTCCTGTGGGCCAGAGAGCAGAGCGGATGAGCTCACTCTGCCAACCACGAGAAGCTGCAGCGGCGGCAGTGGTAGCAGCCCTAGGGAAGATAAGCGCAGCGGCTGGGGGTGAGGGGTGAGGAGGAGGACTACTTGCCCCCCCTCGCCTCTTCTTCCAGCTCCCCCCCCCCCCGGTACCGCTTCTCTGGCCCACCACAAGGTCTGAGGGACAGTGGAGTGGCCCACAGCTAAAAAAACTTGCCAACCCCTGGTCTGTGATCTGGGTTGTCGGAATCATTATTGTTGTTGTTGATGTTGCTGCTGCCGCTGTTATTGTTTTGTTTTTGTTACAATTATTTCTTCTATACCACCTTCATCCAAGGATCACAGGGTGGTTTACAATATAAAACCACAAAAATCCTTAACACAGTAGCAAACAAAAGCAGTTAACACACACACACCCCTACAGTTTAAGAGGCCATAAATTGTTTAATTAGCCAAAGAACTGGAAAAAGAGGAATGCTTTTGACTGGCACCGAAATATACATAACCAAGGTGCCAGGCGAATCTCCCTGGGGAGAGAGCATCCCACAAATGGGGAGCCACTGCAGCAAAGGCCCCGCTCTCGTGTTGCTTCTCTCTGGACCTGTGCAGGAGACACGCAAAGAAGGGGCTCAGAGGGTGATCACGGGGTCCAGGCTGGTTCATATGCGGAGAGGTGGTCTTTGAGGTATTGTGGTCCAGAGCCATTTAGGACTTTAGAGGTTGAAACTGGCACTTTGAATTGGGCTTGGAAACATAATTGGCAGCCAGGGCAGTCGGACCAAACCTCAAATTGCCTTGCGCAACCTGGCCGCTGAATTCTGTACCAGCTGAAGCTTCGGAAACATTTTCAGAGGCAGCCCCATGTCTAACGCGTTGCAGTAATCTAACCTAGAGGTTACCAGAGCATGGACGACAGAAGTTAGGCTATCCCTGCTCTTTGGTGTGAACGGTGGCATATCTAGTTTGTCTCCCGAGTATTCCTTTTACTTGGAATTCCTGTAATAGTTTCACTCTTTGGTGGCAGAGAGATTTGTGTACTGTTGCTAAAAGATGAGACTGAGCTCTGTCCCCCTATTTACCTGGGAGTTACCCCTAATGAATTGAGTAAGACTTACTTCTGAGTTGATATGGTTAGGAGTGCACTTACAATGTAGGGAAACGAAACAAAGAAAATGGGAAGGGAGAACTGAGTGCATACTTCATGGAGCGATCAGAGAGAAAGTGCTAATATCAAAGCGGTTCAGAGAGGTCTGTGTTGGTTCAGAGAATAAAGGATGTATGGACACCACAGGATGCATTCTCTGATATCCCTGCGGCCATCTGTTTTCATTTTTTAGCAGGATGTGAAAAAATACTGGTCCTCTTCTCTGGCACAGATTATCCACAGTTTATTTCACTCTGCATTCAGTCTTCCTGAATTCTCCCAAGGATGTTCAGCAAAAAAAATCTATTTATTTGTGTGTTTTTGCTAACGGCAGATTCAATTCGTCCACCAAAATTGTAGGTAGGTTGATCTCTGCTTTGGTGGATTAATTTTATTCTAGCAGAGAGAAACCCAAACGCTAGCCTCATTAATGGTTGACCTAGCAAGATGTTGCTTCCATCTCTGCAGATGGAACAAAAAAATTTGCTTGCATCACTTTTTATATTAATGATGCTCTTGGCAGAAATGGATCATTTGTTGCCATATTGGTTGCAGCTCTTAACAACTGAAGAGGAAGGGAATTCGTATTAGATGACAATAAAATCTTACAGTCAGTTTGAGACGTTTTTTGCTGTAGGCAATGTGGGGTTGAGGGGGAAAGAGAGATGGGGAGAAACTTGAGAAAGAGAAAATTAGGAGGAAAAATGGGGAGGGGAGGGAAACATTAAACTTTCATTCTTTTTGTCAACATCACATGGACAGGTGTCTTATTTTTGCTGGCGGAGCGAGAGATCAGAGGGCACAACTTGTAGGAAGGACTCTACCGTTTAAAAACAGAGACACTGATTGTAATTTTGTTAGTTATGGAAAATCTTTCAATAAAAACATAAGTTTTAAAAAATAAAAGGGCAGAAGCCTGTTAGAAGTGCATCTGCCTCCCCCTGTTCAAAACAAAACACCAACAACAATAAAAATAACCCAGAGGAGGCAAAAACTATTTCAAAAAGATTTTCTAGAAACCACCACATCAGTGGCTTTGACATAGAATGTCAGTAATGTCAGATGATGCATAATTGCAATGCTGTGCTTTTTCTACTACTGTGTAATTACGAATCTTGTATTGTTAACAACCACGCCTTCACTTTTTTTAAAAAAAATATATATTATTGTTTTTTAAACAAGTTATAATAATAAACTTTTAAAAAATTAAAGGTTGTAAAATAATGTTATAAAATTATCATAATTAGCATTAGTTATACATTACTGTCACGTTGGCTCATTAAATGTTTTCAGTCCATATCTCACTGGTTCATTAAATTTCAATTCAGTATATCCTGTCCATAAGAATTTTTTGTGATGATGATGGGATTAAAATGTTTTGGTTTTCATCAGTAAAAGTTAAAAAAAAAAAGGGGGAAGCCAAACTGTGTCAAAGGTATATTTTTTGGAAATGCCTTTATAATTGCCCATTGATGATGTGTGATGCGTTCTGATAGAGATATTGTTGACTCAAGCCTCAATTTGTGTACTGGAAGTTTCCTTCCATTGTTGGGCAATAACTAGCCTAGCTGCTGAGAACAAGAAGGAAACTCTTTAGATTTGAGAGTAGAGTTTGGAGTCAGGTCTAAGGATCTTGTTTTTGTTTTTATTGTGTTTTTATGTTTTTATATTGTGATTTTATCTTGTGAACCACCCTGAGACCCGTGGGTAGCAGACACTACACAAAATTTAATTATCATCATCATCATGGCCATCCAGAAAGTTATATTTTCCTGCTGCCTCATCAAACCTATGCTGCCAGAATTTGTACCTCTCAAACACAGGGCTTTTCCAGGTCTCACCCAAGATTGCTGGTTAAGCACAACTCAGCTGGAAGCTTAAAGCAGCCCGTTTTATACTCCAGTAAGTAAGGTAAAGGTAAAGGGACCCCTGACCATTAGGTCCAGTCGTGGCCGACTCTGGGGTTGCGGCGCTCATCTCGCTTTATTGGCCGAGGGAGCCGGCATACAGCTTCCAGGTCATGTGGCCAGCATGAGTAAGCAGCTTCTGGCGAACCAGAGCAGCGCACGGAAATGCCGTTTGCCTTCCCACTGGAGTGGTACCTATTTATCTTCTTGCACTTTGACGTGCTTTCGAACTGCTAGGTTGGCAGGAGCAGGGACCAAGCAACGGGAGCTCACCCCGTTGCAGGGATTCGAACCGCCAGCCTTCTGATCGGCAAGTCCTAGGCTCTGTGGTGTAACCCACAGCGCCACCCGCATCCCTCCAGTAAGTAGGGTGCTCCTAAGTGCAGTGTTTCAATTGTCGGATTTGAGAGACAATAGAGTGTGCCTCTGAGGGTGAAACAGCTGACTTAGAGACTCTGCTCTGGATTTGTTTAGGGTTGACTCTTTAGCCTTTTCTTCTGCAAGATATTCTGCAAGGATCAGACTTCTCCTTCTCCTCGATGGGCTACCCCATTTGATGAGCCCCAGCAGCCCCTCACTTCCCTCTACAGCAGGCATGGCCAAACTTGGCCCTCCAGCTATTTTGGGACTACAATTCCCATCATTACTGACCACTGGTCCTGTTAGCTAGGGATGATGGGAGTTGTAGTCCCAAAACAGCTGGAGGGCCAAGTTTGGCCATGCCTGCTCTACAGCATGTGCAGAAAACTGCCTTCTTGACCGTTGGACCCACTGTTGGTCTCACCTGCTCAACCCCACTGGAACTTGTCTTCACATGCTAACTGGTTGAGGGTTTGAGACCCCTCAGTTACCTTCACCTGGTTTAGCCAGCCAATTGAAGCAGTTGAAGAAAAGGGGGCAAACTATCCCAGAAGGAGCACGATGTGTCCCCCCAACAGAGGTACTACCTCTCCCCTAACACCTCAAGAGTATTGGCTGTTTTTAGTTTTCAGTACTTTTAGTTTCAGAACTCTTTTTAGCTTTCCTCACAGTATATGGTATTATTGATTGGGTGTTTGTACTCTTAGGTACTCGGAGTAGGGAGTGATTAACCTACTTTCTGGGGTCTTTTTACTCCCCTGTATGCTCCTTAAAAGGTAAAGGACCCCTGACAGTTAAGTCCAGTCGCAGATGACTCTGGGGTTGTGGCCCTCATCTCGCTTTACAGGCCGAGGGAGCCGGTGTTTGTCCGCAGTTTTTCCGGGTCGTGTGGCCAGCATGACTAAGCTGCTTCTGGCGCTACGGAACACCGAAACCAGAGCAGCGCACGGAAACTCCCTTTACCTTCCCACCGGAGTGGTACCTATTTATCTACTTGCACTTTTTGGCGTGCTTTCGAACTGCTAGGTTGGCAGGAGCTGGGACCGAGCAACGGGAGCTCACCCCGTGGCGGGGATTCGAACCGCCAACCTTCTGATGCTCCTTACCCCTGACTAAAAACACCCCTGTACAGTGTCAGGAACAGACCTTGGCTTCTGCTTTCTGTCTTAGCCAGAAAGGAAGTCCAAAAACTGCCTCCAGCAATTGCTATTTTCCTCTGACCTTGAGTTTCTTCTTGCTCAGCTCTTCCGCCCTGGTTCTCCTAATTTTTTTTATGATGATCCCGTTAGTTTTCCATCAATTTAGGAGGGAAGAAAAGGACAGACCTCAACTCGTTCTTCAGGGCCTCCAGGTTCCTCATCTTTCTTTCTCCAACCCATTTATTCTTTCAATTGATAGCAAGCTCAGAGACTGACAGCTGTTTGGCACAACCGACTGAACTAAGTAGGCTGAAGCAGCGTCCAAGGTCTCCAGTCAAACTGAAGGGCAGTGAGGTGGAAGGAAGGTTGTGCCCTGAACATATTCCGATATCGCCTGGTCTACTAAAATCTCAACAGATCTACAGAAATATAGGCTTTCTGAAAATACCTTCAAATGAGACCTATCTACCCTACAACATTCTGCATCAAAGTAGCAATAAGTTTTGCACCAGATCAGTGCGTTTCAGAGCACAATTCAAAGTGTTGGTGCTGACCTTTAAAGCCCTAAACGGCCTCGGTCCTGTATACCTGAAGGAGCGATCTTCACCCCCATCGTTCTGCCCAGACACTGAGGTCCAGCTCCGAGGGCCTTCTGGCGGTTCCCTCACTGCAAGAAGTGAGGTTACAGAGAACCAGACAGAGGGCCTTCTCGGTAGTGGCCCCCACCCTGTGGAACACCCTCCCATCAGATGTGAAGGAAATAAGCAGCTATCCTATCTTTAAAAGACATCTGAAGGCAGCCCTGTTTAGGGAAGTTTTTAATATTTAATGCAGTACTGTTTTTAACATTTGATTGGGAGCCGCCCAGAGTGGCTGGGGAGACTCAGCCAGATGGGCGGGGTATAAATAATAAATTATTATTATTATTATCAGTGCCAAGCTAGAGTCAGAGTGACAGTTGTATTCAGTTTGCTCTGCAATCCGCAGGATGGGCTGCTTAGTCCCCACCGCTCTGTATTGTTTGCAGAATCTAGTTACAAATGAATGAAGCTTTTTTAAAAGCTTCTTTAAAAAAAACAGATAGTCTGTTTTGGATTCAGTCAAGGCCAGTGATTGTTCTGGTCGATCTGAAAGGCCTGACTAGTGGAAGGAGGAGTTTAGTTAGCAAAGCCGAAAGAAATGTAATAATTAGTAGTAGCTCTCTGTCTGGCCCACTAAGCAGATCTCCTTGGCCCCTCATTCCCAGCTGAAGTGCTCTCTTTTTTGTGTTGGTAGGGGACTTGTAGCACTCCTCCAATAAAGCAAAAGTAAATAATAATAATAATAATTTTTATTTATACCCCGCCCTCCCCAGCCAAGGCCGGGCTCAGGGCAGCTAACAAGCAATAATAAAAACAAGTTGAATGAATACAACTTAAAAACAAGATTAAAATACAACAATTAAAATATTGAAACATTAAAATATTAAAATGCAGCCTCATCACAGGAGGAGAAAGGAAAAAGAAAAAAGAAAGAGGGGGAGGGAATCAAATTGGCTCCAAGCCAAAGGCCAGGCGGAACAACTCTGTCTTACAGGCCCTGCGGAAAGAAATCAGATCCTGCAGGGCCCTGGTCTCATGAGGCAGAGCGTTCCACCAGGCCGGGGCCAGTGCTGAAAAGGCCCTGGCTCTGGTTGAAGCTAATCTAACTTCCGACTAAAAAAAAGAAGCTAATCTAACTTCCTTAGGGCCCGGGACCACTAGGGTGTTGCTATTTATGGACCTTGAGGCTCTCCGTGGGGCATACCGGGAGAGGCGGTCCTGTAGGTACGAGGGTCCTAGGCCGTGAAATCTGTTTTCATTGATGAATTACTGAGTATTGAGTCCATAGCTTTGAGGGACCTTGCCTGCTTTTTAAACAGATGCCTCTGATGTGTCTAGTTCCCCCCACCTTTTCGACTGCACACAATCACCTCACTAACTGCACATGTTGTGTCCAACGGCTTGACTAAAAAAAGACTCTGCATGATTGTTCTTGCAAGATGCAGATGTGAGATACAGTGGTGCCCCGCAAGACAAATGCCTCGCAAGACGAAAAACTCGCTAGACGAAAGGGTTTTGCGTTTTTTGAGTCGTTCCGCAAGACAAATTTCCCTATGGGCTTGCTTCGCAAGACGAAACGTCTTGCGAGTTCTTGCGAGTTTGTTTCCTTTTTCTTAAAGCCGCTAAGCCGTTAATAGCCGCTAAGCCGCTAATAGCCGTGCTTCGCAAGACGAAAAAACCGCAAGACGAAGAGACTCGCGGAACGGATTAATTTCGTCTTGCGAGGCACCACTGTATATGAGTTGCATGAGCTGGTTCTGGTGCATTCCACTGTGAGCAAGATGGAGGCATCCTGTCTTCAGGTTTTGCACCTGGAAGAGCAAAAAGCAGGTGTGCGGCTAAGGGATGCCCGCTTCTCCAATATATAGAGCAGCTTGAAGTCATTCTGAAAGTAGCACTAGCCTGGAACCCCATAGCACACAGCAGTGAAATGGCAGCAAGAATATGCTCTGTCTTCTGAAGTTTATTTCTCGGCCTGGTTTAGAAACACTCTACAGTTCCTTGTGCAATTGTCATGCATTGCAGCAGAACCTGCTTAATAGAAATATTGCATACTTTTAAATTAACAAATTAAAAAGTACCGATCCTCAGTATTTTAGACAGGACATCAGTTATTCCACTGTCTGCAGAGTAATGAAATCTCTGAAGATCTGAGGATTAGTCCTCTCAGGAGTCACTTAATTCTAATTAGGGATGCTTCTTTAATGCTATTACTGTCAGCGGGGTCATTTATGAAAAATAAAATGAGAGCTAGGTTGGAGATCACTGAGTGATATATTCTCTGTGTACAAAGGAGGAATACAGGAAGTCTACAATAAGATGGAAAGGAGTGGTTGCCAAAATAGAAAGTGAAAGTTTGCTTTAATTGAAAAGACTGAGAGATACTGAAAAAGTAGGACTCCAGATCAGGTCCCCCCCCCCCCCGGTTGATTCGTGTGTGTAATCTATCAATTAGTGCCTCCTATAGGTCAATTTAAAGTTTGTCACTAGTTTTGAAGTGTATGATCTAAAGGGGAGAAAAATGAGCAATAGTTTCAAAGGAAACCCACAACCTTGGTCTTGACAGTGAGGCTGAGCTTATCTTGCACCTCTTGAAAACCCTCCTGGATGAAGAAGGGATCATACGTGAAAGGAATGTTAATCACATCGCACAACAAAACTCAAGTCACTGAGATGAAGTTTAGAGGTATCATTTAAAATAAAAGGGATGACATGTCTTACCTGGTTAGCAATAAAATATGGCTCACGGTTTGGGGTGCTCAAGCCTCCTTCCACCATGGGGAGGGATGGGAGTTTGGCATTTATTCTGGGTCTTTTGCAGAAAAAAATTGTCGAATTTGTTTTTTCTGCCACTTTCATATCTCGTTCAGTGAGATCCAAATTTGGAGTGATTGGAATAGAAAAAAAGCAGTTTTGGTAGCATCACCATTTTTACCATTGCTAATCCGTCTGGAAAGGGTAAAATGGGTTTTTCTCTTTTTCTTTTCTTTCTTTTTTTTCAAATTTTGAAGAATTGTCTGCCATACAGGGGGACAGAGTCCGTTAAGGTTTTCTTGTTCTATTTATTCCCCAATATATAAGCTTTGTGTGCTAGAGTCTAATGCCTTTTTGAGTTCTGTGAATGCGTTTTGGATTCATCTGCAGGCTTGATAATGTTGCATAGGTGTTAAGCTTTTGAGCTATTGCTGCTTCCGTGTTCAAAGGTTCAGGTGTCCTTACCATTAAATCATCAGCAAATAGTCCAACCTTACAGTTTTGTTTTCCAGTTCCCTTGATGTCCAGCATTGTTCTGAGGACTATAACTAACGGTTCTAAAGCTAGGATGAACAAAAAGGGAGAGAATGGACAGCCTTGCTTTGTCCCCTGTCAAATCCTCTCTGGGGATGAATTTATATTGTTTGTTCTTACTGTGGCCAAAACATCAGAGTATGTTGTTTCAAAATGTGTATGCATCTTGGGGCAAATTGCATTTTAGATAGGACAGCCAGCAAAAAGTCCCCTTCCAGGCAGTCAGAGGCCTTGAGGAAATCCTAAGCTCTTGACTACTATCTGTTTACTCCGTTCAATTTTGTTTAAATGTTTTCTAATTGGTTCAGTGATGTTTCAACCGGACAAAACCAGCTTTGTTCGTTTGTGTGAAAATACCTTAATTTTGTTGACAAGCACTGACGTAAATGGTTTATCATCCTGATTAATCAGAGAGATTGGCTGAAAAATTTCTACCTTCTGGTGATCTTTGGGAACAGCTTACAATCTTAGAGTGGTTGTTACATAGGCAGACCACGTATGATAAAAATGTTTCCTTTATTTTTTTTTATCAAAACCCAGAAATGATAGCATAGGTACACTTTCTTTAAAAAAATATTTGGGGATTGCAAGGTATATAATTTAGAACAAAAGGAGGCAAATTCCGAGAAGTAATTTGTATGTGTCTTGTGGGTTTTTTTGTCTTTACCTTTTAAAAAGTTCCTCCAGGTGGCGCCCTCGTACATTAAAGTTGAAGTCGCCCCCCCAGTATAGCTTCTCCCTCAGCAAATTCATTGAATTTGCATTACACCTTTTGAATAAAGCCAAGTTGCTTCAGTTATTTTTTTAATTGCCATTCATTGTCCCTTTAATAAAAAAAATCTGTATCATTATTGTCTTTCAGTATCTAGTGGATTTTAAAGTTTATTCCTTTTGTCAAAAATGATTGCTATCCCCGGCCTTTGAACCTGGTGCTGTCAATTGATGTTGAAACCAACTAGCACTGAGGACTTTGCTTTCTATAGCTGGTTTGTGCATCTCTTGTAAAAAGGCAATTTGTGGTTTCATTGCACACACACACACACACACACACATTCTGGGTATTTCTTTTTTATCAGATCACTAATCCTTCTTATGTTTAGTGTTACAGCCTTTAGTGAACCCATTTCTAAAACTTAAAGCTTTCTGTTTTGGACTACTAACAGTTAGTGAATTATAATATATAATAAACATTGTAAACACACACCCTTTTCCAACTGATATATTTGGTCTGGTGGTTGTTTTCATATACGTTGGAAGCCACCCAGAGTGGGTGGGGCAGATGGTCAGGGTACAAAGATTATTATTATTAATATTATTATTATTATTAGGCAGACCTCTGTTCCTGCCAACCATAGCAGGGGGAAATCAGTAAGCTACATGCACAGTGTTGAAAATTTCCCTTCTCTGGGTTATTTGCTGTTTCTTCCAAATCCCAATGCAAGGACCTCCAGGGGAGAGAGGAAAATACGAAGTGGGATCAACTTGCAAACTGCAGAACAAGCCTATATGATGTTCTTATCAATTTCCCCAGAGATCTGCAGTACTCCATGGAGAAAATGAACGTTAACCGCAATGACTAGTTAGTTGGTTTATCAAAAGTTAAGTTTAAAAAACAACAATGCCAACAGAAAGCTGCATTGAAAGAACTGTATTAGAATGCGAATGCTATTGCACTAGTTTCATTGAGCTGATACGATACTCTCTGTCCGGAAAAGAGTATAATTGACATTGCTTATTATTATTACCGTTAAGCCTCTTAATGTCGTACGCTCCTTCCCAACCAAAGCCCCTGAAAGAGCTTTACGGCAGTGTCTGCTAATGACCAGACAATAAAAGTTGGTGAGGAAGGGTTTTTCTAATTAATCCTGTCCTTGTGGTTGTCCTTGAGCTAAATGGGAGTTCTGAGAAACAATGGGGAGATTCATCTTTCTCTCTTCCAGTAATGTGGGATTGATAGTTCAGCTGTCTGTCGCCTCCCCGTTCCAGCTTTCTGTGTTTCAGAAAAGAGAATTGAGCAAGTAGATTGTTTTGAAACACAGGGCAGGAGAGCTTTTGTTGGCCCTACTAAAACACGTCGACGAGAGATCAGTCCAAGTGAAAACCCTTTTCTGTGAAATAACGCAAGCAGGAACAATCAGCGTGTGTCTTTAATGCTGAGAAGAGTGATTCATCAGAACTGGAGTTCAGGAAAATTGCTGGATGTAACTGCTGAGGTGGAATGCTGATCAGGAAGATTTTTAATCTCTCTTGATGCTTTATGTAAGAGGGTAACACGTGATCTCAAGCTCTGGGATGGCATTACTTTTCCTTCTTATCTTCTGGCCGTAACCGGCAAATTTTGAATAGAAGCATCTAGCAGGCATTTTAAAAAAAGATTTCCTTTTAAAATAAGGCACTGCCAGATTCAATTTGTATGATAACCGCTAATTCTAAATGCATTCATGCTTACATGTTTATTTTGCTGTCTGGATATACAGCCACTTAGCCAATGGACACAAAATAGAGATTGATGTAACTGTCAGTTCTCCAGGGACAAGTCCTCCACTGAATAGTCATGAAAGTGTTTTTGGACTTGGAGCAGCATCTTAAGAGGTAAAGGTAAAATTATGTTTGTTGAATTATAAGCTCTTGTTATGGTTTTCTAAAAAGCAAGCCCTGTCTGGAAGCCCAATTGCTTTCTCTGTATAAAACAATGCAGTGGTTTCTCGAACTTTTTTTTCCTCGGCCACACTTTCAGAATAAAAATTTGCTTGCACCACGCCGAATATTATTATTGCTAAGAAATAAATTGGAAAACAAAAAGAAACAACTCCTAGCAGTGCTTGGTTTGGAAAGGATATCTATCCATATTCTGTAAATTAAGAAAAATATTTTGATACTATACTCCACTGAAATGTTTAAATGTTTCTTTGATTGTCCTGGAATCTTTGTATCACACCTGCCACCCGCTCCTGCGACACCCTTTGAGAACCACTGAGATAAGGGCTGCTTAGCTCAGAATTGCAATTATTATTATTTTTAACAGAACGATAGATGTCTTGACTTAGCTAAAGAAATTCTGTGTTATTTATAGCTGTGTATTATCATTAAAACCAGTACTTTTAATCTCTTCTGAATTGTGCTGAATCTAATAGACTTCACTTCCAAAGCCCAGTCCTGCTTGCGAATGGGCTTGTGCTGGTCCCTAGCCCCATTTCTGAGTTTTATCTTATCAGTAGGCATAAGGCGATCATTCTTAACTTTTTGCACTGCGAACCCCTTTGATGATGAGAGCTATGGACCCCCTCCGCAGAAGAATGCAGCTAGAAATCATAGAATTGTAGAGTTGGAAGGGAACCCAAAGGTCATGTAGTTGAACCTCCTGAAATGCAGGAATCTCAACTAAAGCATTCATGGCAGATGGCATACATACAATATTTTGTGGACAAATTATTTTATTGCACTGGCATAAGGGGACACAGACTACCCTCAGTTTTAGGCACGGTGCACCTGCAGTTTCTATCTTTGCAGCTTTCAGTGTCCCCCATCTTATATTCGTGCAGCTGGTTCTTCCTGCCTAAGTGCAGAACCTTACATTTGTCCCTGTTAAAATTCCTTTTGTTAGCTTGCGCCCAGTTCTCCAGACTGTTATGGTCATCTTGAATCCTGATTCAGACTTCTGTGACATTAGCTACCGTCCCAAGTCTGCAGATTTGATGAGCATCCCCTCAATTACTTCAAGTCATTTATAAAGACGTTGAGCAACAACAGGCCCAGAGCAGAACCTGTGGCTCCCCACTTGTCACTTTTCCCAGCATGATAAGGAACCATTAGTGAGCACTCTTTGGGTTTGGTCAGTCAACCAGCAACAAAGCCACCTAACAGTTACCTTGGCCAGCTCATATTTACCAGCTTCCTCACAAAAATGTAATGGGAATTTGGCAAAAGCCTTGTTGAAATCAAAATACACTATGTCCATGGCATTCCCCTAATCCACCAAGCTTGTAACTCTGGCATGACTTGTTGAGAAACTCATGCTGGATCTTAGTAATCACAGCATCCTTTTATAAGTGCTCACCAGACTGGCTGTTTAATTATTTGTTCTAGGATCTTTACTGGTATCAAGCTGACCAGTTGGTAGTTACTTGGGTCTTTTCCCTCCCCCTTTTGAAGATGGGGACAATATTTGCCCACCTCCAGTCTGGAGGGACCTCACCTGTTCTCTAAGAATTATAAAAGATTATAGACAGGATCTGAGATTACATCTGTAAACTCCTTTAGTACCCTTGGATGCAGCTCATCAGGCCCTGGAGATAATAATTAATTTAAAGTAGTTAGGTGGTGCTGTGGGTTAAACCACAGAGCCTAGGGCTTGCTGATCGGAAGGTCAGCGGTTTGAATCCCCGCGACGGGGTGAGCTCCCGTTGCTCGGTCCCAGCTCCTGCCAACCTAGCAGTTTGAAAGCACGTCAAAGTGCAAGTAGATAAATAGGTACCGCTCTGGCAGGGAGGTAAACGGCGTTTCCATGCGCTGCTCTGGTTTCACCAGAAGCGGCTTAGTCATGCTGGCCACATGACCCGGAAGCTGTACACTGGCTCCCTCGGCCAGTAAAGCGAGATGAGCGCCACAACCCCAGAGTCGCCCGTGACTGGACCTAATGGTCAGGGGTCCCTTTACCTTTACTAGGAGTTCCCTTGCCACCTCTTTTCTTATCTTGGGCTACAACTCCGTCCTTGCATCAGTTATTCTGTTATCACCAGGTTGAGCACTGCTTTCCTTTTAGGTGAAGACAGAGGTAAAGTTGGTGTTGAGCAGTTCCACCGTCTCTCTTGTCATCCAACAGCATTTCTCTGTCTTCCTGCAGAGGACCTACTACTTCCATATTCTTCCCTTTTGGTTTGAGCATAGCCTGGTGGAAGCCCTTTATTATTTTTAACCTCTCTTGCAAACAGGATCTCATTCTGAGCTGTAGCCCGCAACTGTTGGCTGCTCTTACTTCATGATTTCCCCTTTCTTCCATTTCGTATCCATGCCCTTCTTAAATCTCGGCTCACCTGTCAGTAGGGAGCCACCTACCACCAACAGACGTCTCTTCCTTCTTTGGGGAGTGGCAGGAATCATTCTGTACCCTACCCCTTCCACAGCCACTTGGGTGTATTCTGAGGTCAGCAATGGCTGCCCTTGCTCCTCTGGCCCAGAAGCAGTGTCCAAGGTCAATTTTGCAGTTCCAGTCTCACAACATGACTCCTGACAGTCCTGCTTCGGTGTGTCATATTCCTCCAGAGATTTCTCTCCTGCATTGGGCAATGTTCCTCCTCCCTAGAGGCACCCCACCCCCATGTCACTGTTTCAGGACAGTCCACTCTGCTCTCTCCAGAAATTCCTCATTTTGCCTGATGATTCGAAGTGTCGATAGGTGGGCCTCAAGTTGGTGGACCACCTCTTCCTGCAAGGCAACCAGCTTGCACTTGATGTAGGTGTAATTTCTCACGTTCTCAGGCAGGAAGGCAAGCATGGCACAGGTGTTGACGCAGCTCCCTTGCTGCCCATGTTTCTTGGTCCTGTGTACACCATGGGGCAGCGCTTCCTGCCTTTCACACTAATTGCCCTTACAAACTGTCGGTTTGCATTTCTTCGTGCAGAAAGTATTGATCTGATGTGTAGAGATCTTCCCTATTCCAATTACAGTGGTACCTCGGGTTACAGACACTTCAGGTTACAGACTCCGCTAACCCAGAAATAGTATCTCAGGTTAAGAACTTTGCTTCAGGATGAGAACAGAAATCATGCGGTGGCAGCGGGAGGCACCATTACCTAAAGTGGCACCTCAGGTTAAGAACGGTTTCAGGTTAAGAACGGACCTCCAGAACAAATTAAGTTCTTAACCTGAGGTACCACTGTAATTCAAGAAGGTCCTGGATGCTTCTCTGTGTGAAAGAAACAAGCAGAAGGTTCATGATGTTTGGGTTATTCCTTCAGAGAAGCCGAGTACAGCTGGCTTAAACTGGTTCTCTTATCTCTTTCTGTCAAGGGCATGCTGACTATGAAAGTAAGGCCAGAAGGAGTCTGGGTCTCACTTTCTCTTTCTATCTCTTTTCCTTCTGGAAAACACTAACACTAAACATAATATGCTAAGTGTTAAGGTTTAGACCAGGCTTCCTCAACCTCGGCCCTCCAGATGTTTTTGGCCTACAACTCCCATGGTCCCTAGCTAGCAGGACCAGTGGTCAGGGATGATGGAAATTGTAGTCTCAAAACATCTGGAGGGCCGAGGTTGAGGAAGCCTGGTTTAGACTTACAGTGGATGCTTCGGTTGTGAACGAGATCCGTGCGGAAGGCACGTTCGCAACCTGCAGCGCCGCATCTGCGCATGCACAGGTCACGATTCCACGCTTCTGCACATGTGCGATTTAGTGCTTCTGCGCATGCGCCAAAACCCAGAAGTAACCCGTTCCGGTTCTTCCAGGTTTTGGTGCATCCGTAACCCGAAAACATGCAACCCGAAGCGTCTGTAACCAGAGGTATGACTGTATTATAAATTATAGTAAGTTTAAGTTGAGTCTGCTGCAACTGGATTTCTTATGGACAGTGCCAATCCTGAATATATTGGGTCTGTGACCATTTACCTTCAGTAGCAGTAAAGCTCTGCTGGATGAAATACAATTGCCTCTGGTCTATCTTTCGAGAATCCTGCAGTGTGTTTAAGTTTTTACTCTGCTAACTATACACTGGAATATACTCTGGATCAATACTGAGTAAAATTTCAATTACAAATTGCCCTTACAAACATCCCCTTTTTACAAGTCCTGGTCATGAGCTCCTAGACACAAGCTCCCAGAGACTGCAGATAGAAGCGCTCATCTGTTTAAGAATGTGGTGGTCAGCCAGTTCTAGATGATGTTACTTTCAGAAGAATAATTCACAGTTTAGTAGGGCTCATGGATGTGGCCAAACTAAGCTGGCATGAGGTCACAGTTTAGAAAGGTGTGCAGGTCCAACAGCTTCTGGGCAGAGAGAGCCTGGCTCTCCACACCCTAATAGCATTCAGATTTGAGTTCTGTTTTGTACATGGGGCTACCATTTGAAGACTTGATAAGCGTACTTAGTCCAAAGTGCTGCTTCTAGATTACAAGCAGGGACCAGACACTGGAACATTTCTTACTACTACTGTTGTTGTTTAGTCATTTAGTCGTGTCCGACTCTTTGTGACCCCCTGGACCAGAGCACGCCAGGCCCTCCTGTCTTCCCCTGCCTCCCGCAGTTTGGTCAAACTCATGCTGGTAGCTTCGAGAACACTGTCCAACCATCTTGTCCTCTGTTGTCCCCTTCTCCTTGTGCCCTCCATCTTTCCCAACATCAGGGTCTTTTCCAGGGAGTCTTCTCTTCTCATGAGGTGGCCAAAGTATTGGAGCCTCAGCTTCACGATCTGTCCTTCCAGTGAGCACTCAGGGATGATTTCCTCCAGAATGGAGAGGTTTGATCTTCTTGCAGTCCATGGGACTCTCAAGAGTCTCCTCCGGCACCATAATTCAAAAGCATCAGTTCTTCGGCGATCAGCCTTCTTTATGGTCCAGCTCTCACTTCCATACATCTTACTACTACCACCAATAATAATAATTTTATTATTTATACACCACCCATCTGGCTGGGTTTCCCCAGCCACTCTGGGCAGCTTACAGCAATGCTGCAACACTGGGTTAGCATGAGACTCTTAATATCTGAGTCACGGGTTCAAGCTCCACGTTGTGCAAAAGATGCCTGCATTGTGGAAGGCTGCACCCGAAGACCCTTGTGATCTACAATTCTCCTGGCTGGTGGTCCAATCCCAAACATACCTCATTGTGTTTGTTTGTATCTTTTTAAAGCCCTGTACAGTTTTGGGCGCCTTTTGGATAAATTTGGGAGGTCTATCTTCCTTAGTCCTTTGTACATGATGTAGAGATCCCTTTATTTCTGAGATCCTGCGAGAAGCTGTAGCCAGATTGGGAATCGGGCACCATCTGGTGGTCAATAGTCAACATTTCAAGCTTAAATAAACAAAGAGGAAACTTCCATCTTGGCTCCTCCCCGCACACCTTGAGCCAATTTTTTTTAATCTTTGCCTCACAGAAAGCAGTTGTTTTTCTCGAGACTCCTGGCTTCTCCTCTTCAACTTTCAGGCCTGTGGTTCTCCTTGTTTTCATATTTTGCCTCCTTTTGTCTGTGTTGCATCCGTTTATAACCATTTAGAAAAACGTCTGTCTCTCACGTCTTTTCCCCTCAGCCTTTTCCTATTCTGGGCCTTTGTTCCTCTATGTCCTCCCCCCACCCCCAGTGCATAGTTTAGAGCCCCTTCTTGCCCCTCTCTGCCCTTGCTTTTCCTTTATTCTTCCTCTTTGTTCCGTTTGAACTCCCACCACAAACACTTCCTTAATTATTTGCCTCTCAAATGCTGCATCTTTTCCTGCCTGCTCTGCAGCATTAAATTACGTTTTAACAAACGGAAAGCTCTTATAAAAAGTCTTACTTCCACTCTTAAGCAGCGGCTAACAGCAGCCAAACTTCCAAGCCTTGCAAACCAGGGCTTGGCCCTTTTGCAAGTTCCTCGGCGATAAAAACAATGGTGTCCACCTGCCATTTTGAACTTGGGGAGAGGGGAGTCTCCCTCCCATTAAGCAAAATTCTTAATGATAGGTCTGAGGGCCAGTTCAGGTGTCCCTCTGACTTCTCCCATGCCATGTATTGACCTCTTCACTATAGGGGATGATTTACAAGGAAGGTCCTCAGGTGGCTTAACCCCTGCATTGCTGGACGAGCGCGCTCAGTGAAGGGAGCCTGATGAAGAAAGGAACCAATAAGGCAGCCTTCAGATCAGTATCAAGGCAGCTCTTCTTCCACAGAATTTGTCATACTTTCCCCATCTCCTCCAGGGTATGTAATGCAGGAAGCTCAGACTGGCATCCTCACGTCTCCCAGAGCAATCCAGCAGCTGTCCTACCCAGGTTGAGAGCACTGCTTATTTGGCTCCTGATAACTCGCCCAGATAATAATAATAATAATAATAATAATAATAATAATAATAATAATAAATTTTATTTATATCCCGCCCTCCCCAGCCGAAGCCGGGCTCAGGGCGGCTAACAACAATGAAACAGTACAAAAGTACAGCACAAACAACACTCTAAAATCATTCATTATAAAATTAATTAATTCAATCTATTACGCTGCCTCAAGGAGGTTTTTCTAGTGTAGCAAGAGAGGTGGGTTATGCCCACAGCATCTCTGAAGCTCCTAGGCTCTCTATTGCACCTCTGCAAAATACACCCAGCGCTAGACAAGAACAAGCTCCGTCTCAGACGAAATATCAAATATTTCAAGTATAAAATATCTCCACAAAGGTCCTCAGTCCCAGTCCAGAGGCTCTGCTTCCCCTGAGCTTCAGGATAGGGGAACTCGACCCCAACCCATGAGTTCCACTTGACTCTGACCATCAGCCTACAATGACAGTGACGACGAGTGGAGTGATGAATCAGAAGTCAAGAGTTATATAGAGTGTTTAAAGACTCATTACTTTGCAGAACACAGTAGGAGTAGAGGAGGAGACTGTTCCTGAGCTGCGGGGGGGAGGGGGCCTGGTAGAATTCCCTCCATCCTCTTCCCCGCTGCTCCCAAGGACCAGGAGGGATTGGAAGAGGCAACTTGCATATAGGAGAGGTTGCAGGCTGCTTGTGTACATGTTGTCAGGTATGGGTACTTAAGTTTGGGGAAGGCCTGGCCATGCTATTGCTCCAACCGTCCAGCTCAGAGTGCAAGCCTTGGGAGGGCATGCCAGCTACTTAGTCACCAGAAGCGTGTGTGTTGTGTGTTTGCTGCATCTTAGCTGGCTCTGTCAGTAAAGAATTAAACCACCAGCTGTTTGTCCTCCTTGGGCAGAGTATGTTCAGGACATTCACTGTTGCATCTTCCATAGAGATAGAGTGATTCTTCATACCAGTCCATCTTTCCTACCAAAGGTACTCTCCCAATTCCATTGCCAGCAAGAAGAGCTCATTCTTCCATCTTTCTGACCATCTCCAGTTCACGCCTCCAAAAAGGCATGGCACTCCCTGGACATGTGCCATTAAAGTCTACCTTCATCCCACAAAACCACTTTGTCCGACCACGTCATCTTTTGTCTCCTTCCACCAGCCAAATGCCTCATCTGATTTACTTGTGTCTGGCTATCATTAAACGCCACGCAGCTATCTTGGCCAGCCGCCAGTTGATGGAGATGGTCAGCCCACCACTGTCCCTCCCCTGGGAGTCACCGTTCTAGACCATCCTTCCTCACTTATAGTCAACATCGTATCTTTTCAGTTGTAGCTGGTAATTTCCATGTGAGCATCTTAAATCGTTTTGCATCTTCTGCCTCTGTCTAATTACTTCAGGAGCAGGCAAGTTGCTGAAACTTGGAGGGTATTTTAAAAATTAATTGTAGTTTGCATAGAAAGGACTGCTGTGGAATTTGTTTAATGTGTGAACATGCATGCACACATAAAAATTAAGTCAGGAATGGGAAAAGGGAAGGGACAGTTAATTACATAGCTGTATCACATGCTTTGGTTATTGTATTGTAGTACATTCTGTGGTTGCCTTTTGCTTGCCATGTGTTTCAGAACCCTATTCAATGTCTCAGTTGTGCCCTCTATGGTTTGGGTCCAGAATATCTGAAGGACTGCCTACAAGCACCTGTTGAAATGTTCTGGGGATCCTCCGTTCCACGTATTGTATGTGCTGTAATGTGTGGGACAGGGTCTTCTCACAGGTGGCACCTAAGCCCCTGGTCTTCTGATTGTTAAAACGGTTTTATTTAAACATGCCTTTGATGCTGTCTGATCATAGAACTATAGAGTTTGATGGGACCATGAGGGTCATCTAGTCCAACCCCCTGCAGTGCAGGGGTCTTTTTGATCCTCAGACTTGTTTTATGATTTTCCTGTTTTTTGTAAGTTAGTTGTTTGTCTGTGAACTGCTTGGGGGCAGGGGCCAAGAACACACACACACACACACATTTTTATATATACTTATAACCGCAGCTTTTTCATGGAAGGGATGTAGATCAAACAGATTTATGGCCTGGTTTCAATTGTTTTATCCATGCAATTTTAAAGAGACATTTCAGACATCTCCTTGGTAAGGATTTTAGTGTTATATATTCCTAGCGTTATACAGACAGGGTTCCTTCGGCAGGAAGGGAATCCAGTAAATAAGTATAAAGGTTAGGACTTCTGTTTACTACTATTATGTAGTTTGCTCATAATGACTCACTACTTTGATAACAACAACGCCTAGTGTCGAATATAATGCATTTCAAGCACTGCACATACATTATGGTAATATTTTCAACTCCCTGTCTATTGTCCCCAATTGCAGTTCAAGGGTCCTCTGAGAGCCCTTAGTAAATTTGTGGCTGAAGTGAAAATTGATCAGAGGTGTTTGTGGCTGCTGTGCTAATCCTTCACTGTTGCTGTGCTTAACACATCACACCTCATGTATGTTTTCAGTGAGGCTGCAAGTATCTGTAGTACTTTCCTCACAGCCCTTAGGCTAAGTGGCAAAGCTTCAAGACGCAAGTTCTGAGACGCAAGGATTCAAATTGGGTTCGGTAAGCGATGGAAAGATCCCTTCAGGCTAAAAGGGTTCCCCACTCCGGGGTTATTGTAATTGTGCTCATAAATTGTGAATCTATGACAATCTACAAGGGTCCATGCTTGCGTCACTTGCCAACCGCATCTATCCCTTTGCCAAATCTTCCACCGCACCTGACAGCCCCTCCCTTTACACCTCACCTATCCCCTCACCTATCATTTCACAGCTTGCTCAATCCCCTCCTCTCCCTCTCCTCTCCTCCCACCCACCCACCCCTCCACTGCCTGAAACCAAACTGCTCTCTGAAGCATGTTCTACTCTCCTTTAAATGCTTGCCTGGGCCACCTGCCCCTAAGCTGTGAATCTTATTCCCAATCCATAGAAGGATTGCTGTAGTAGTAACTGCTCTCATCATAGCCTATTTGTTTTGCCATTTGCTCCTTTTTCTTCTTTTCGGCTGAATCTCTTTAAGGCAGAGATGGGGAAATCATGTGCCCTTCAGTTGCTATCATCCCTGACTACTGGCCATGCTGCCTGGGGCTGATCAGACTTAAGAGTCCAATGTCTAGAAGGCTACAAAAGGCCTTTGTACATATATATATATATATATATATATATATATGTATGGATGCAATACATGTGTACTGTGGTGTACGTGGTTTAATCTCCAAAGAGATTAAATACAAAGAGAAAATTTGCAGGAGGAGGAAGGAGACTTAACCTTTGAAGACAAACTTGATGAAAACATTTGGCCTGTTCTTGTGTATGGGAAATCAAGAATATATTGCTAAAATCTTCATGGGCAGAGCAAACGAGAGCTGCAGACACTAAGAACATGGTGATAAGAGAGTTGCACACATCTAAGTATGGTGTGGGTATTCTGAATAGCTTGGCTCATAACAGCTTTACTCTTCTAGCAGTTGCTAGAAGTCTTCAAGCCTGCACACTTCTTTAACTTTTTTTTGCTACAGGTACTTTCTCCAGAAGCTGTTGGACTTCAACTCCCATCATGCGTAGCCAGCACAGAAAGATGGGGGTTGTATTCCAGCAACATCTAGAGAAGGCAAAAGGTTGAGGTGAGGGTTGGCAAAGCAATTGGCTGCTCCTGCGGGGAGTGGATCATATGACTGGAACCCATAGGAGAATAATCCTGGGTGCACACTGGATCCAGTGTTTTGCCTCATTAGAATGATCCAGTGTGTATAGAGATTTGTTGGGGTCTTCGGGAGACACCCCGATAATCAAATTACGCTTTCGGTTTTGCAATTAACGCCGCTGTACGTAAGATAGCATCTCGCCGTTCTGGCCTATGGAAATTTATGCATGTTAGTCATAAAGGGGTGCTCCTACGATCCAGAGATGAAAAGAGGCAAAATAAACAAATTAACAAACAGATACCATAAAAGGAGTAGCAACCACTTTCCATGCAAAGGAGGCCCTGGCAGACTTGGCTAGCGAGACCCTTCAAAGTAATATTAGTCATTTCCCCTCCACCTTCGCCTTTTATGTGTCATTAGGTGGCGCTATGGGAGGGGCTGCAACGCAATAACAGGCCTCTGGAGCAATGCAAGGGAGATTTTTTTTTTAGGAAAATCGCCCCCCAAAGCGGCGTTATAGGCACGGGGAGCGCCTCGTTCCGCGGGACCCCCAAGGCAGGCGGATCTGGAGCGCGCCCTGGGAGGATCGGAGGCTCCTTTCCGCGCGCCCCTCGCCTTTTCTCCCTCTGACGTTTCCGCGCACCGCCTTGGCTCCTGCCCAAACTGGCTTCTGACGGTTCCAGCGAGGCTGTTGTGGCAAGTCGGGCGGGGGGGGGGGGGCGGGCGAGGGCGGGGCCCAAAGCGTCCAGCCCGCCAATGGGCGCCGGCTCCTTTTGCATGGATTATGCAATGAGCCCGGAGCCCCCGCCAGGTTTTCCATCGGCGGAGCAAGGCAGGGAAGCGCTGCTTACACGGAGGAGGAGGAGGACGAGAAGGCGCTTGCTTTTGCGCAGCTGCATCTCCGGCTCCCCTTCGCCCTTTCTCCCACTGCCCAGACCTTGCACCCCCCTTTTCCCCCCCGGGTTGCGGCGCTCCAGAAGCCCGGCCGAGGATTATTATTATTATTATTATTTTTGCCCCCCACCCCTCCCTTTCCCTGCCATTGCATGACTGCCCAATGGTGTAGGACGCAGGTGGCGATGGATCTAGGCGTCTACCAGCTCAGGCACTTCTCCATTTCTTTCTTATCATCGCTGCTGGGCACCGACAGTTCTGCCCTGAGGCTCGACAGTAGGTAAATGCGCGCCGCCAGACCCGGGTCTTGATCTCTTGTTGTGCGCTAGCCGCGATTTGGGGCGGGGGGTGTCGCAGATCGCTTTCCATCACCCCCCCCTCCTCCCCACCCCGGATCGCGGGCGTGTTTTCTTTTATTTTCGCCTCCTTTTGTCCTGCGGGCGAGAGATCTGGCGTGACACCTCCGGCTTTGCACCGCGGCAGTTCACCGCATTATGTAATCCCGAGGCCATCTTCCTGGTTTAGCGGGAGAAGGGGGTGGCGGGGCGGAGAGGCTGGGGGGGGGGGTTGGAAACGTCGATCTGGCCGTGTGCGCGATGCCGCTGCTGCTGCTGCTTTTCGGCCGCCGCTAACGCGCTCCTTTCTCGCTTGTGTCTTGCAGCTCCTCCGGTGCCAGCGTCGTAGCGATCGACAACAAAATCGAGCAAGCCATGGTAGGTGCCCGTCGGAGGAATGCGGCGGCGGGGGCGGGAGAGACGGGGAAGAAGGGGAGGGGAGCAGATCGGGAGGCTGCAGCCGCTTGCTGGCCGCTTTCCTGCATCCGAGGCGGCGGATCGGAGCGCGCACTTAACATCGGGGGGCAGCTGGCCGCGCCTGCAGCCGGGGAGGGCGCCCCGTTTCCTTGCCTCTCCATGGCGCAAGGGCATCGTGCTTAAATGCTGGGGGGTGGAGGGACACGGGCAGGTAGGTGGGCTAGGAAACGCCGTCATTGTTCAGGGATCGAGGCCTTTCTCTCCTCCCCCCCTTTTGGAGAGGGCATCCAAAACCCCAAGCAGGCGGAGGAGAGAATGGGTCTGGCTCTCTGCGCAAAAGCCCCTGCTTTGATGCTTAAATAAATACATCTAGCGCACACTCAGGTACCTTTTCCTTCCGAGACATCCAGCGCCCCCCCCCCCCCCCGCCTTTGGGCTTTGTTGCTGGAGAACTGTTCTCACGGGATCCTCACCTTCTCCCGTCTCCCTTTCCTCCTCCTCCTCCTCCTCTGTTGCTAGGCAAACTGAACTATAACTCGTGGCTATAAATAACCCGGGGCCTGGGATTGGCCCAGGCTCCGAATCGGGGCGGGCTCCTCGGGTGGGCCTGACGTCAGCGAGGGGGGGGCTGGTGGGGAGGGGAATGCGGCAATCAACCCTGCCCTTTAAGAAGCAGCCAGCTGCAGCCGGTGCTCCGAGGAGGCGGGGCTTTGGGGATGCAGGCAGAGAGGGAAGAGAGCAGCGCAGGCAGGCAGGCAGGCAGGCAAGCAAGGACTGCTGCAGAGGTGATGGAGAGCCACTGCAAGAATGCAAGAGCAGCTGCCACTGCAGGACTGGAGAGAGGGGGGTCTGTCTCAAAATCAGAGCCATCAAGGGGGGGGAAAGGCAAATAAGATGGGCAGGCAAGCTCAGGGATGCCAACAGTATTTTTTCTGGGCTCTCTGCCCCCTTGCACGCACAGATTTGCCTAAAAAGCGCAAAGGTTTTGGGTTATGTGTAAATTGATCTCTTGCTTTCGCTGGTGGTAAGGAGGGCCCCAAAATGAATTGTGTGTGGCACATCCAGGTAGCAAGACATCTGACAGACAGGAATGTCAACTGGTGAAGAGTTCCCCGTAATTGTATTTCTATACTAGGGAACTGCTGAACCTGTTGAATTTCTGCTGCTGCACGACTATTATTATTATTGTTTGAATTTATTTGCCCTACACCCAGGGGTCTCAGGGCGGTTCACAGAATAAAATCAAGATATAAAACCACAAAATGCATGATAAAAATAAAAACAACCCAATAGTACCTCCCCAAAAAAAACACATTTTAAAAGGGCATAGGATGTTGCTATTGGCAGAAAAACAGCCTTGCTGCTCTTCATTGCCAATCTTAAAAGAAGCAAAGAACTCAGATCTAATGACCTATAAACCACATTTGTTACTGTGGGTCTTGATCTAAAATACTGCCAATTGATCTACAGTATTGATCTCGGGCTGCTAGTGCAACATTCCATGGCTGGGATATTTCAGGTGGAGGGCAAATCTAAGTGATTTAAACCAAATTCAGATTGAAATCGTTAAAAGCAAGCAGTACATAAATAACCTCAACCATTTGTTAAGATTATGTGTGTCATCATAACTGCAACGCTGAAATACAGCCCACTTCAAGCAGCCACACACTTATTTTTCCATGAGCAAAAAGGATTTGAGCTTTTGATATAAATATACCCAAGAAGCCCCCTATTTTGTCCCATAGGTGGAAAAGCAATCCCCTTCAGCTTCTGTGGCTGTTAAAAAATAAACATAACAACCAACCGCATTTCCTAAAAACAAAATCTAAGAAGCTGACTAAAACACAACAAGAAGATTTCGCTGTACTATACTATACTATACTATACTAGGTTCCCCCACTCATTTAATCCCCACAGCAACCCTATATACCTCACTTGGTACCTCTTAACCATAGTATCTTTTTAAATCATAGTATTCCCCCCCTCCCAAATTCGGATTATATAAAGGCAGTGGGGGTTGGGCGTACAACTTTTTTGCATGAAATAAAATCTGAGTTAGAAAGAGCACGGCCTCCTCCTGTCTTCTGCTTATGTGTGTTTTACATCTCACAAAACAATTGCTTTTCATGGTGCCTGCACATTTTGCTTTGCAAATTTAATTCTGCAAGGGCTAGAGGCCTGCTGTTTGCTATTTTGCTAAAATTCAGAGCCTGAGCCCCTTGCTGAATCTGTGTCTGGTACAGCAGTAATTTTTATTATTATTATTATTATTAACATTTGTATACCGCCCGTTGCCTGAAGATCACAAGGCAGTTCACATCATAGAAATACAAAATGAGAATGCAAAGAATATAATAAAAGCAAAAACAAACCAATAACTTCCCTCCCACCAGCACATTTAAAACACATTACCCCTGTAAAAATAACTGAACAGCTTGCTTCCATTTTTCTCAACAGTAGTGCAATCAGACACAGTCTGAGACATTGATTCTTTTGTATCCCTTGTATCTTGTTATGGAATAACAAGAAATATTAGATGTATCTAATGGTGGCAGCACCATTTCCTGGTCCTTTTCCAAGAATGTGAACTTTTGAATGCAATGTTTTAGATATATTTACCTGCTACAAAGCCTAGGACTTGCCGATCAGAAGGTCGGCGGTTCGAAACCCTGCGACGGGGTGAGCTCCCATTGCTCGGTCCCTGCTCCTGCCCGCCTAGCAGTTTGAAAGCACGTCAAAATGCAAGTAGATAAATAGGTACCACTCCAGCGGGAAGGTAAACGGCGTTTCCGTGCACTGCTCTGGTTCGCCAGAAGCGGCTTAGTCATGCTGGCCACATGACCCGGAAGCTGTACCCCAGCTCCCTCAGCCAATAAAGCGAGATGAGCGCCGCAACCCCAGAGTCATCCGCGACTGGACCTAATGGTCAGGGGTCCCTTTACCTGCTACTTAGATATTTGTAAGATATATTCAGCTGCTCCTTACCTTGCTTGTGCAAACAAACTGCCATGCTAGTGAGCTCCTTTCCTTCACAAGGAAATCGCCTATCCAGGGTTGCACATAGATACCTGAACAAACACAATGGGGGAAATCACGTAGCAAGGATTTCCATTTGTGGAGTGGGGCTCCCCATCACCATGCGTGCCCCACTAAATTTGTTCTGAGGGTTCCTCCAACCTCCAAGAGCAGATTTGGGAAGGTGTGCATTAGGAGGAGAGGAGAAGTCCCGTTACGGAAGTGGCAATCTTTGCATTGATGGGATGTGATAGTTGAATAACCCTATATTGGGAAGTTCATGGTTCCCACTCAGCACTCCTTGAGATAACAGGACCCTAAGCGATAGCAGAACTCAGAGAGCAGGAGGAACGGTGACTTCATTCCTCGTGTGACTGCTGACTCTGTCCTACAGGGGCTCAGTTCTGGTTTATGTTTTTCACTTCTGCTAAAACATAACCATCAGTACGTTTACAGGCTCTGAATTGTTATTTTTTTAACTGAGTCTTCACTAAAAGCTTCCATACATGAGCATTCCATGGAAGATTCAACAAATGGAATGTGGACGAAACTGTTGAGTGGTGTTCTGGCATGCATATGATAATTGCTTGCCATTCCGTTTTGCCTTGATGCGCTTTCCCTTCCTGGAGTCACAGAACTGTTGAGTTGGAAGGGAAACCCATGGGTGATCTAGTCCAACCCTCTGCAATGCAGGGATCACAGCTCAAAAAAAAAAAAGGCCAATTGAAGGGGAGCCCACCACTTTCCAAGGTCGTCCACTCCTCTGTCAGACTGCTTTTACTGCCATAAAGTTATTCCTGATGTTCAGGCATAATAATAATAATAATAATAATAATAATAATTTATTATTTATACCATGCCCATCTGGCTGGGTTTCCCCAGCCACTCTGGGCGGCTTCCAACAGAATATTAAAATACAATAACCTATTAAACATTAAAAGCTTCCCTAAACAGGGCCGTCTTCAGATGTCTTCTAAAAGTTTGGTACTTATTGTTCTCTTTGACATCTGGTGGGGGGGCGTTCCACAGGGCGGGTGCCACTACCGAGAAGGCCCTCTGCCTGGTTCCCTGTAACTTGGCTTCTCGCAGTGAGGGAAACGCCAGAAGGCCCTCGGCACTGGACCTCAGTGTCCGGGCAGAACGCTGGGGGTGGAGATGCTCCTTCAGGTATACAGGACCGAGGCTGCTTTAAAGGTCACCACCAACACTTTGAATTGTGCTCGGAAACATACTGGGAGCCAATGTAGATCCTTTAAGACCGGTGTTATATGGTCCGAGAAGCTGCTCCCAGTCACCAGTCTAGCTGCCGCATTCTGGATTAATTGTAGTTTCCGGGTCACCTTCAAAGGTAGCCCCACATAGAGCGCATTGCAGTAGTCCAAGTGAGAGATAACTAGAGCATGCACCACTTTCTTACCACTGGAATCCTACCCTTCGTAGCAGCAGAAAACAAGCGTGCTCTATCTTCCATGTGGCCGCCCTTCAGATGTTGGAAGATGGCTCTCATATCACCTCTCAGTCTCCTCCAGTCCTGATATTTTCTTTTACCCCCTCCAGGATCTCGTAAAGAGCCATTTGATGTATGCTGTAAGAGAGGAAGTGGAGGTTCTCAAAGAGCAGATCAAAGAGCTGATTGAGAAGAACAACCAACTGGAGCAGGAAAACAACCTCCTGAAGACGCTGGCCAGTCCAGAGCAGCTGGCCCAGTTCCAAGCACAGTTGCAGACGAGTCCTTCGCCTGCGCCCTCCCAGCCGCAAGGGACAACTCCGCAGCCTTCCCAGCCAACATCACAAGGATCAGGACCGTCAGCATAGTCCACAGTGTCTCGTTCAGAAGGTTTCTGGACTCTGCCATGGCAGGACTGCCAGGAATCCAGCGTTGCCTATTCCATCCTTGCATGCTGTTCCCCAGTCATGAAGACTCTTCTGTGCCCCTACATCCATAGCCACAGAATGTTTTCTTTTCCTGTATTTAGCTGTCCATCGGGAATGAGAGAGCCGAGCTTTCTTTTTTTATATATATTTTCCAGTTGAGTGGGGGAGCGTCTCGTAAATGTTCAGGGAATTAGCACAAATGCACTGGGGACGTCAGTGGCTTGCACAGGTGGCTGGTTGGCTGCTAAGACACATGGGGCTGTGTGCCTCAAGTCTTTCCCCTTAAGACTTCCATGTGGCGCTGCAGTGAATGCGAGTGCTGTTAATCGTGGAGATATGAAGAAAAACCGCTGGGGTAATGGGGTGAAGACCCATTCTCCAGCATTCAACGAAGAAGCCAAAGTAAGGACTGATTAAAAAAAGGACTGCGGGAGACGAGTATATTTTGGCTTTCGACGCCTGCAACCTTAGAATGCAGATGATGCACTCATTGTTTTCTGTAGCCAAGGATGGGTGCAAAAAGTTGTATTTCTAGGAGGAGAGCAGGTAGGTGGCACATCATTGTGACATAGGATCATAAAAATGAAGGCTTATTTGCTTCATGTATATTTGTGTATTTAGTGTAATTACTTTGTAAAATAGGAACTGTAACTACTCATTAAGTTGTACAGTGTGAATTTAAAGAATGAACTGAACAAGTTTGGATAGGGTTTTTTAAATTTTATTTTTGATGCTGCGTGAATAAGATTTGCACCTATTCAGCTCTTCAGAAACTGGCTGATGCTGTTTATGTACGTTTTGAACATTTCCTCGGAGCCGAATACCTTGAAATCAAACTCTGTTCACTACAATTCAGTTTCATTCAGAGGGAATCAATTCACAAAAACGAAAACAGTTTCTCACTCAGTCTTTTTTGCATATGATCTGTATAGTACTATGCATATGTTCCTGTGCATGTTCTTGAGAGGGAAAAGGAAAATTGTAAAATGTCAGTATATTTAACTGTTGCACTTCTGAACTTCCAATAAAGCATAAAACATTGATTTAGAAGCTGTGTATCGAGGAGAAAAATTGTTTCCACTTCTGCCTCCAGGTGAAATCCTACAGCCTTTTGGTTTTGATATTTTGAAATATGTACAGTGGGGGTTAATTTATGTCAAGAGTGGTTTTTAATATTTTCCTTTTATAAACCACAAGGGTGTTGGTGGGGGCCAGGATGTTACTAATCCTGCCCTCTACGTCAGGGTGTAAAGGCAGCTCATTCCTACGCAGAATGTGACTGTCTTCTGCTGTGTCTCTTAAGCTGGAAGCTCCTTGGCTGGCTGGTGAATGATCAACAGCCACCCCACTGAGTTAAAGCAACAGGAGCCGTTCCTTAGCAACCAGCTAGCTGCATTGCCTTGTGACTAATGGCATGTTTGTCCATAGTAGCATGGAAAGTGAAGTTGCGGCTGCAGTTTCCTGAACAGATCATTTAGAGACGGACTGGATTTCGACTCACTGAAATAACATTGCTTAACATTGATGTCTTCAAAGGTGTAAATCCTGTAAGGTAGATCAGTTTTGTTCTTGCCCCGTATTTCAGCTGGTGCTAGAGAGTTGCATGCTAAACGTCACCCAGGGAGTAGGTGAGCTGAATTTCAAACTGGAGACTAATACGTAGCTCAAAATCCATGAATATTTGCTCTCGGACACTAGCTCTCAGCCTTAGTTCCTTAGATTATGTGTCTATCATAATCTCATTAGATTATGCATCTAATGAGATCTATGACACAACATCCTCTCTTAGATAACAAGAAAAACAGTAATAGTTATTTTTTTAAACAAATTAAAAAACCAGAACAACCCTCAATAGGGTTATAGGCATCAAATTGTTTCAGCTGTTCAGAACAGAATAAACAAAATACCTGCATAATTGGACTGATGGACTTCATTACTGCAAGATGTGACAATGGATGCGATCTTGTGAACGAAAGCAACAAAATTCATGCAGGATTGGTCTGTCACTGGCTACAATAACCAAATGGAAATTATACATACAGAAGCAACGTCTCTGATGCTGAAACAAAGAGATGAACAAGGCTGCGACTTTTACTTGCTCATGAGCTCTCAGAGACATCTTGATGGGCCACTGTTGGAAAGAGGTTGCAGAACTAGACTAGGTTAGCTCGACTCTTGAATAGCGCAGGGAATAACTGTGTGCGACAGGAACCATATTACTATAAGCTTTAAATAAACCGTATCAAACTGAACTCGCCTTAGCAGATCTTTATAATTAATAGAGGATATATTGTTACTTTTATTTAATTATACAAATGTGGCTGGTTTTATACTCGGTCTAACCTGGATGGTGTTGGTAAAAAAACAAGTACAGATATTTGCTGGCAGCAGTTAGAAGGTGACTCAGTTGAAAAAGATAAAAGCTGGTTCTTCCCACCACTAAATAAATAGGTGGATCGTTTTAAGCCTTTAAATAACAGAACAATTTGATATCCACTATATGCAATGTTTTTTTTGTTTCTGAAGGGAAAGAAGAGGTATACACGAAGGTTGTAAACTCATAAACTGTGTGAACAAAAGAGGGTGAGGTTTTGACTGGCTAAGTGGATTAAAGGTAGATCAGTTTCAAAAATAGTAGCAACAGTCTGGCCAAAGGACCTACAGACAATAAGATTATTTCCTAGCTCATTAGCTGCCGAGAGATTCAAGAGAGAATGCACTGGCCTAAAACATCAATTTATGGCTGCCACTCTCACATTTTTATGCTCTTAAGTGCACAAGCAACAGAACCACAAGTCAAATTTGAAAACATCGTCTGCTAGACTCTGTAGCCCTTATTTCCATGCAAATGCATTTATGTCCAAGGTCTTTGTGATGTTATTCATAATGGTGATTTAAAATACATTGGTTGATTTGGAAATGGAAAATCAGGATATCAAGTCCTTCCTAGTTTCACCAGATATATTTCCACATTCAGCACTAGACAAACCAGATTCAGAGGATTCACATCCATACATGAAAATACATCATCTGGAAGCTGCATAAATGAAGACTTCACATTGCAGTCTTTACATTTTAGTGTATTTTTGGTCTCTGTGGAAGTCGCCCAGAGTGGCTGGGGAAACCCAGCCAGATGGGCGGGGTACAAATAATAAATTATTATAATATTATTATTTACTTTTTTCCATATCAGGCTGCATAATAACCAGAAAAGTGCCTCCCTCTATTTTCAGACTTGAGAGGCCTGATAGGAACTGACACAGAGAGAAGCAAACATCAATAGAACCAATGAAATAGCATTGTTTGTTTTCTCTGTAATTGTTTGTGAGAATGCATGTGCGGGTCAGAAAAACTGAAAATTTTCTCAAAATGTGAAAAACTCGTAAAGGGGGGGGGGGGTAATTAAAGCACCAAATGCAAAAAATTGTGACCAGGAAAAACAAGAATTCCAAAAAAGTTTAAAACACCCCAAATACTGACCCACAAGTCCGGGAGGGGGCGGAATCCAAAAAATGTGGAAAATGGTCTGGAGAATCAAAGATTCCAAAAAATGTCAAAAAGAAAGAAAGAAAATAGCGACCTGCCAATCTGGAAGAACAAGAACTCAAAAAACTCTGGAAAACACAATAAATAATGCCCCCAAAATGAAAAATTACAAAAAGAGAGAGTGAAAAATTGTCAGAAGAATAAAAAATTCTCCGACATAGCACAAAAATTGTGACCTGCCTGTAAGAAAAACCAAAAATTCAGAAAAAATGTGAAAATGAGTCAGGGCAAATTGAAATTCCAAAAACTGTGAAAAGCGCTGAAACAACAACAATCTGGCAAAATAAAACTGACTGGTTGGTGGTCCCAGAGAGCGTCCACCTGAGAATTCAAATGTAAAATTGCTGATCTGCTAACAAAAATATGTAATGTGTTCCTGTGATCGGCCTCTGTATTATATGTACAGTATCTGATAGCTGGAACGTGGCCAAGGTAACACAATTATTTTAGAGAGCGATACAGGGGATCCTGGAAATTAAGCTAGTTAGCTTAACACAGGGGTATAGGTAAAGGGACTCCTGACCATTAGGTCCAGTCGTGACCGACTCTGGGGTTGCGGCGCTCATCTCGCTTTATTGGCCGAGGAAGCCGGCGTACAGCTTCTGGGTCATGTGGCCAGCATGACTAAGCCGCTTCTGGCGAACCAAAGCAGCGCACGGAAACGCCGTTTACCTTCCCGCCGGAGTGGTACCTATTTATCTACTTGCACTTTGATGTGCTTTTGAACTGCTAGGTTGGCAGGAGCTGGGACCGAACAACGGGAGCTCACCCCGTTGCAGGGATTCGAACCACTGACCTTCTGATCGGCAAGTTCTAGGCTCTGCGATTTAATCCACAGCGCCACCCGCGTCCCTAATACAGGGGTCAACCTTTTTATACCTACCACCCGCTAATGCATCTTTCTTGATGGTGAAATTTCCTTACCGCCTACCAGTGCTCGATGGAAGGAGGATTCAGCTTGTGTCGTAGAACCCCCTACTGCCCACCTAGAATCCTGAAACAGTGGGCGATATTGTAATGGATTTAGGGGTTGCTCGTGCGTAAGTTGCCGCCACTGCTGGCGAGGTTACCTGGTTAAACCCTTTCTGACTGAACAGCCTCCAGCATCGTGACTGTCTCAGTCGCTGGCAGAATCCGTCAGTGGGCGTTTCTTGAACCTTTTCCAGCATAAAAGTTGTTTGACGCCAAGTCTCCTCCTACTCTCCCTGCGCGGAAGTCTTCTGCGCAGGGAGGGTGTGGGCAGCGGAGTACCCGTACTCTCTCCGCTGGTCTCCAGTGAAGAGTCTGGGAGCCTCCTCCCCGATTCCCCCACCTGCCCCCCTTCTCCACTGGTGTTACGCTGATTTCCTTCCCCAGCAGATGGGCTGCCTCTCTCCCTACTGGGACCCTCTCCTGCATCCCTCTGGAGCCTTCCCTCCGCCTCTAGCGCCGATGGCAGTTCCCTGACAGATATGGACCAGGTTGACAACCCATGGCTTAATATCTGTTTCAGAAAAATTGGTGGAAAGCTCTGCCAGATAAAATAGCCAAGCATATTGAGCAAGCCTTGCTGACATGGAACGTCCTGTCTCACTAACCTATTTGAGAGTCAACAAGCCTGACGATGGAGGCAGCTTTCATGGTATTCTTGGACTTCCAAAAGGGTTTTGACAAAGTGTAAAGCTTAGTACAGTGGTACCTCTGGTTACGTACTTAATTCGTTCTGGAGGTCTGTTCTTAACCTGAAACTGTTCTTAACCTGAAGCACCACTTTAGCTAATGGGGCCTGCCGCTGCCGCGGCCGCCGCTGCACAATTTCTGTTCTCATCCTGAAGCAAAGTTCTTAACCCGAGGTACTATTTCTGGGTTATCAGAGTCTGTAACTTGAAGCGTCTGTAACCCGAGGTACCACTGTAGTTATGGAATAAGAGGAGAGGTCCTCCTGTGGATGAGGAAGTGGTTATGTAACAAGTAGAACCTAGCATCTCTTTGGCTTTCCTACTTTAAAGGTAAAGGGTAAAGGGAGCCCTGACCATTACGTCCAGTCGTGGACGACTCTGGGGTTGCGGCGCTCATCTCGCTTTATTGGCCAAGGGAGCCGGCGTACAGCTTCCGGGTCATGTGGCCAGCATGACTAAGCCGCTTCTGGCGAACCACAGCAGTGCACGAAAACACTGTTTACCTTCCCGCCGGAGCGGTACCTATTTATCTACTTGCACTTTGATGTGCTTTCGAACTGCTAGGTTGGCAGGAGCAGGGACTGAACAACGGGAGCTCACCCCGTCGTGGGGATGAGGGTCAAAAGAAGAAACCATCAATGTGAATATGACATGAAATTCAGTCAGTCTCGTTTTCTGAGCTGCTGTCAGTTTCTCTTTCTTAATACTTGTCAACATGTTTAACATGGACTTCTAAAAGCCTGGGTTTCTGTACCATTTCATATTGATTTGGTGTAGGAACTGTAATGATCCGAGACTGTACATGGTATTATACAAAAGTATTCCTACTACACAGAAATCATTTGGGGAGAGTGAATATATGAACACAGTGTGCTAAACATGTTATTCATCATCATAAAATATTTGATAATTTAAAATGTTTATTTTTTTTTTTAAAGAAAAGTATAAACAAAACCTTTGGAAGAAAACAGGAAAAAATCTTATCTGTCTTTCTGGGCCTTGGATTGGAGCCACAATTGTTAAAGTGAATCAAACTAATACAGAAACAGCCTTGATCTTTTTATAGCAGTTAGGCAAATGGAGAAAAACAGAGGTGATTGAATTACATTATTTAAAATAATTACAAAAACTAAATCAAATGGAACAAATAAATCAATATATTTTTAACAAAACACTCATTTCTTTTTGTCTCAATATTCATATAAATACAATAAATATAATTATGAACAACTTTCCAATGAATTTATTAAGCAATGTTTAAAACTCTTCTTTCATTTCAGCAGTTAAAAGTTTTATTTCCCAAATGAATCTCATTTCAGAATATTGTAAATCAAACAACAAATGATCAGCTAATAAAATGGAAAAGGTTTCTATTTATCTGGAATAATCACAAAGCAATTAAATCTCGGGGGGTGGGGGTTTCTCTCACCAAAGAGTAAAAGGTAAAGGACCCCTGACAGTTAAGTCCAGTTGCAAACGAGTTTGGGGTTGTGGCGCTCATCTGCAGACCGTTTTTCTGGGTCACGTGGCCAGCATAACTAAGCCGCTTCTGGTGAAAACAGAGTAGGGCATGGAAATGCCATTTACCTTCCCGCTGGAGTGGTACCTATTTATCTACTTGCACTGGTGTGCTTTTGAACTGCTAGGTTGGCAGAAGCTGGGACCGAACAACGGGAGCTCACCCCTCGCGGAGATTCGAACTGCCAACCTTCTGATCGGCAAGCCCTAGGCTCTGGTTTTTACACCACAGCACCATCCAAATCTGGACATTTGCATCCAGGAATTCTCTTTTCTATATACCTATTTTTCCCCTTACCACTTGGGTGGCCACATGTCCAGACTCTCCCGGACATAGCCGGCAATCAGCTGTCAGAAGCAGTGTCTGGGCAGAAATTGCTTAAATGTCTGGGGAAATCTGGACATAGGCAAACCCTGTCGGCTGTGTCGTTTTTCCTTACAAATAGCTCGAAAACTTCAATTTTTTATTGGAGATTTTGCAAAGAAAATAAACCAACAACTTTGGGCTATTCACTTGCCTAAATCCTACTTGCCACCAACATGAATGATGAGGCTGTGAAGGGGCACGGCTCACTTGGCACTTCTTCCTCCTCAAGAGAAAATCCTATCCAGTACAAATAATAATAATAATAATAATAATTATTATTATTATTATTATTTATACCCCGCCCATCTGGCTGAGTCTCCCCAGCCACTCTGGGCGGCTTCCAGTCAAGCGTTAAAAACAATACAGCATTAAATATTAAAAACTTCCCTAAAGAGGGCTGCTTTCAGTTGTCTTTTAAAAGTAAAATAGTTGTTTATTGCCTTGACATCTGCTGGGAGGGCGTTCCACAGGGTAGGCGCCACTACCGAGAAGGCCCTCTGCCTGGTTCCCTGTAACCTCACTTCTCGCAATGAGGGAACCACCAGAAGGCCCTCGGCGCTGGATCTCAGTGTCCGGGCTGAATGATGGGGGTGGAGATGCTCCTTCAGGTATACAGGACCGAGGCCATTTAGGGCTTTAAAGGTCAGCACCAACACTTTGAATTGTGCTCGGAAACATACTGGGAGCCAATGCAGATCTCTCAGGACCGGTGTTATGTGGTCCCAGCAGCCACTCCCAGTCACCAGTCTAGCTGCTACGCTGCTTGCTACCAGCTTGGCTCTTGCATGCAGCTGCCTGGGCTGCTGGGGAACATGGAGGCTGCCGACACACATGGAAGCAAGGAAGGGGCAGCAAAGCTTTTGCACTTTGAAAGACTATGGAGAGAGGAGAGGGCATTGTGCCTGGTGCGCTAGCAACTCAGTCAGGCACTCCAACTGAGAAGTAAGCCACGATGAGAGAAAAGGGACTTCCTGCCTGGGAAATCCATCCGAGGAGGAAAGAAAGTTGCACCTGGAATTCAGCAGCAGCAGCAACAACAATGAAATCGGTTCGAATCCCCGTGACGGTCCCTGCTCCTGCCCACCTAGCAGTTTGAAAGTACATCAAAGTAGATAAATAGGTACCACTCTGGCAGGAAGGTAAACGGCATTTCCGTGTGCTGCTCTGGTTCGCCAGAAGCGGCTTAGTCATGCTGGCCACATGACCCAGAAGCTGTACACTGGCTCCCTCGGCCAGTAAAGCGAGATGAGCGCCGCAACCCCAGAGTCGTTTGCGACTGGACCTAACGGTCAGGGGTTCCTTTACCTTTACCTTTAAGGATGTGGGGTATGGAAGCAGGGAAAACCATGATGTGGCAAACGAATGTTTTATGGCACAACTGAATGCATTTTTTAAAAATTTTAAAAAACACCTTTCCATGTTAATATTGATTAGGCAAAAATCTGGCTTTACCTCCAGTTAAGGGAAACAGGCAGTGGCAAGGTGGATTTTAAGACTGTGAGGATAAGCCCTGAACTTATCAATGTCAAACTGCCATCCCAGGAAGAGGAGGAAGCAGGAGAGTAAGTACCAGAAACCAGAAGGAAGTTGTAGGAGAAAAGGGTTTTCAAAAGGAAGCCCTCGCCAACAGAAGTGGCGATTCACCTGGAATAATTTACAGTCCAGCAGAAACCAAATACCCGTTAGCATAATCCAGTATGCTAGTTCTCCTCAGATGTTTTCTTATGTTTTGTTGGTGAATGCTTCTGGCTGTACTGTGCGGCAGATGTGGTATTCTATGCAAAGGGGAAAAGACTAAGTTTACTTATTAACAGGAAAAAATGGACGTAGGGCCTATCCACACTTACCCTTTTTAAAAAGGATTGGTGTTTTTATTATGTTTTTAGATGTGTTGTAAGCTGCCCAGAGTGGCTGGGCGGGGTATAAATAATATTATTATTATTATTAAATCTATCCCATAAGGAGATACCGTATTTTTTGCTCTATAAGACTCACTTTTTCCTTCCTAAAAAGTAAGGCGAAATTTGTGTGCGTCTTATGGAGCGAATGCAGGCTGCGCAGCTATCCCAGAAACCAGAACAGCAAGAGGGATTGCTGCTTTCACTGCGCAGCGATCCCTCTTGCTGTTCTGGCTTCTGAGATTCAGAATATTTTTTTCTTGTTTTCCTCCTCCAAAAACTAGGTGAGTCTTGTGGTCTGGTGCGTCTTATAGAGCGAAAAATACAGTAGTTCCTTTGTCCTCTCTTGGCTTCCAGCCAAGAGAGCATCTCAGGCTAAGGAGAAGATGCTTCTTCAAGGAATGGAGTCAGAGAGAGAGATGGCTGTCTTGGCCTGTGCTGCTTTGTTACCTGCACAGGTAAGGTCACGCCCACCTCTGGTCACATGTAGAGGAAGTTTGCCCCAGCCCAGGAGGAAACAGGAAGTTCTGACTGGCTGGTCCAGACATCCCCTTTGTATGTCCACTCTAGGAATGTTGTATTTGACTGCTCTATATTTCACACCCCACAATTATTACCCTTCATCCACTGTTTCCTTAAAAGGTCTGTGTCTGAGCGGGTTTTGTTGTTTTTTGTCCCAGAACTTTCCTTGCCAAAAGCTGCTCTTTAGCACTCAAACGGAGGAAACATCAATCTGCAGAGAACCTGAATTGATATTTGCTCAGAATGAGCACTAAAGAGAAGGTTTTCACACGGAAAGCTCCAAGGCTAAAAAACCCCCCAATCCCAGTGCTTGGCCATAGTCCTTTTAATTGCAGAACAGTGGCTAGAAAGAGCAAAAGTGAAGTGTGTATAAGCCATAAACGCCTCCTACTGCCTGGTACAACAAGTCTTCTTCTTGGAGGCTTGATGTAGCTGAATAGTTTTTTCCTTCACCTTTTCTTCTTGTTCTTTTAAAACCCTACAGAAAGAAACATAAACAGTAATTTGTTGAATTGGCTCAAGGGCCATCTGCTTACAACAACACGTAGTTCTATGCATCTATAAAGCCCACTGAGCAAAGCTTGAGTGTGGGGTGCCCCACCACCACCACCTTGTGCTTTCTCTCCAGAAACTGAACCTCTTGACCTATGAATGTGAATATTATGTTCTGTTAACCAACTGGGTTAATAGCCATTGATAGATCTAACCAGTGGCGTAGCATGGATTGCCAGCAATGGATTGCCAGCAATGGGATCCACGTTACCCAGCAGATCACAGCCACAGAGATAGGAAAAGAAGAGTTGCCCAGTTGTCTGGAGAGGTCATTTCCTGGTTTGCATGGAGAAGCTGCTTGAAGTGGAAGTGTGCAGCTGTGTAGAGTGTGATAGGAATTTTGAGGTCTTAGATATATGTTAAATGTTCATAAGCGTACCAGCCAAGCACGTACATAGATCAGCACAGGAAGACCGACCTGGAACCATTTTGATTCCCAAACTGTCCCAAACTGAACAAATGTTTTCTCTGCAAGGTCAAAGGAAAATGGAAAAGCCTCCCCATTGTCTTTTCCTTCACAAATCCTGTCTTAAGGGTATGTCTGTGTTTGAATAGGGTGTGAGCCTGTGACCTGGCCTAGGAACTAAGTATTTATCATTACAAAAGACTGGCCAGGCTCCCCAGGCAATCCAATCAAATAACCTGCCAGACAGGAGATAAACAAGGACAGGAGAAAAACAACATTCATATTTCTGTTTTAGGCCGCCTTTTCTGTGATGTAGGTATGATGTATCTGGGGGGTGGTCTTAGGTTACACCCCTCCCTTCTGTGATGTATGTATGATGTTTCTGGGGGTGGTCTTGATCTACAGGGTGGCAATTTCAAAAGTCCATATAAGGCCTTGCGTGCCATTGTTCTGGGTTCCTCCTCCTTGCCTGCAGGTGAGGGCAGCACCCTGTTGCAACAAATCAATAAAGATCAGGCTTACTAGCTGCTTTGCTTCTCAATATTCTCTGGTTGGCCTCTGTTATTTTCTCCTACCAATAGGGAACCTATGTAAGGACTCTATATGGGCTCTTGGATACCCCATAAGGGAAAAAGGACAGATTTTTGTTTACAACAATAGGCAGCACCAGGTGGTTGAAATTTTTTGCCTCAACTATTTTGCACCCTGGGGCAACCGGCCTTACAACCCCCCCCCCCCCATTACACCTCTGGATCGACCTTCGACGAATTATCCTTTTAAACTAAGCTAAGCTACTTACATGCTAAAAACCCTTTTCAAAGTGACAATGAAACACAGTTAAGATAATGAAATATTGCTCATGAGTGCACTGAAGCGCTACACCAACACTCATAACCATTTGCCATAGATCACCAAAGAATGATTCTGATATACAATTCCAAATAGAAGCTACACCAATGTTCACTTTCCCAACTCATGCTGAATGCTCCTTTTCCCATTTCAAATCTTATTTGTGTACTTGGTATACAATTCTCCTACTGATGGTGGCATAATAGTTTTCTTCACTGAGTTCCTGGTATGAGAAGCAACACCAACACCAGGACCACTCAAACATCATGAACACACTCGTTCACTGGAACCCATTTATAAAACCTGATGGACCCTAGTTTGCAAAGCATCCTCAACACTTTTCCTTACCTGGCCAGGTGTCGGACAGACTTGTTTATGCCGTCACCTGACAGAGCACTGCATTCATAGAAGATTAAATTGTAATCCTATAATAGAAAAGAAAAAAAGCATTGCTCACATCATTTAGCAACAATCACCCTTGGGGACTAAATCTAAATTTATACATATATCTCAAGAATCTCATTCCACTGTAAAAGCATCCGCCGTCCCCTAAAATATATTTGTATTTATGTAACAGCCACTATGACTTCCCTTATTGCTGCATTGTGGCGGTTAGATTTTTAAAAATATAATTTTGCCACTGTAGTCATGTATTGCGTTGAGACAATGACTTTTCATAATGAGATGATACACACCGATAGTTACATAATTTAAGGCCTGGATTTGCTAGAAAAGATTTACATATGGCCCTTTTGAAGGCTATCTAAATACCCCAACATTTCTTTTGGGTTTAGGAACGGGGAGAGCTCCTTCTGACACATTGATCAATAATACATCATTGGTACAGCGGTACCTTGGTTCTCAAACGCCTTGGTTCCCAAACGCCAAAAACCCAGAAGTGTTCCGGTTTTCAAACGTTTTTTGGAAGCTGAACGTCCGATGCGGCTGTCGGCTATTGTTTCCAGGACGTCTGCACCAATCAGAAGCTGCACCTTGGTTTTCAAACATTTCAGAAGTCAAACGGACTTCCAGAACAGATTAAGTTTGGCGCTTTTGTTTTAGCTATTTATTTTCCGTTTTTGTGGCTTTTTCAGTTAATTTGTTTTTGTGACTGTGTGAAACCCAGTTCAGCTACTGATTGATTGTGTGATTGCAGAAATTGATAAAAGCAATAATAAAATAATAAATAATAATAAAACAATAAAAACAATAACTATTATTAGTGCAGATAAGGAAAAAAAATGTAATTTTAATTTTTATCATCTACAACACTGTCTTATTTATTTCATTGTACAGTATTGATTGTTGCTTTCATTTTATGGCTCAATTGTCTCTTTAGATAGTAAAATTGATGTTAAATTGCTGTTTTCGGAGTTGTTTTTAAAAGTCTGGAACAGATTAATCCGTTTTGCATTACTTTCTATGGGAAAGCATGCCTTGGCTTTGGAACGCTTTGGTTTTGGAACGGACTTCCAGAACGGATTAATTTTGAGAACCAAGATACCACTATATAGGCTTCAAACCAGAATCACCCTTGTCCTGAGTGTTATTTTTTATTTTTGACTGCTAAGCTTACTCTGGAGTGTTTGGTGAGGAACATTGTCTAAAGCTCTTTGGACGTCCAAGTACACAATGTCAACCAGATTACCTCTATCTGCTTGTTGACACTCTCAAAGAATTCTGATAAGTTTGTAAGATCTACCGGGTTTTTCCTCTTGCAGAAGTCAAGTTGGTTCTGCTTCAGTTGGGCTCTTTCTTCGACGCGCTTAAAAGTAGTGCACGGCTTAATTTTGGTAGTATCCAGCTTTATATACTATGAGAGAGCTGTGACTTTCAGCTTTAAACCAAGGTGGAGGATGCAACTGCTGGTGCCAGGGATGAGGAGAAGTACCATATTTTTTGCTCTAGAAGACTCACTTTTTCCCTCCTAAAAAGTAAGGGGAAATGTGTGTGCGTCTTATGGAGCGAATGCAGGCTGCGCAGCTATCACAGAAGCCAGAACAGCAAGAGGGATTGCTGCTTTCACTGCACAGCCATCCCTCTTGCTGTTCTGGCTTCTGAGATTCAGAATATTTTTTTTCTTGTTTTCCTCCTCCAAAAACTAGGTGCGTCTTGTGGTCTGGTGCGTCTTATAGAGCGGAAAATACGGTATTTTTCTCCTCTTCCCTAGGGCCACAGGGCAAATTTGCAGCTGCCCATAGATTCCCATCCATCTATAGTGCCTTCTCGTCAAAAGGAAAGCTGTTCTTGTACCCAGGATCACGAAATCGATGTACTCAAAGAAAGGTGCTCCCTCACTAAGAGGATAAGTAAACCAGCTCTAATTGAAACAGGCAAGTGTGTAATTCAGAGGGATTTTTTCTTGAAACTTGATCATCACATTGTGAAAGCAAGCCCTTCTTCAATCGTAATGAGATAGCTTCAAAGGCCTCAGCTTAATGAGATATACAAAATCAAATATTTGACTTCATGCCACAGATGGGTAATATTCATTGACCTTGTTATCACAGAAGTTGTTCCCAAGAGGAACATGGAGTTTTTTTTTGTTAAGTGTACATTACTGGTTGTTTTTAGAACTGTATGTTCTTCATACTGTACCTTGGCTAAATGCTCTCCTAATCCCCTGGGGATTTCCCGTTCTTTTTCATTATCTGTTTTGTTCCCAAGCAAGAGGACAGGAATATTCTCCCCTGCTGCTTCCTATAAGACAATGAACAGCAGTTAAAATACGGGTTCTCTCCTGAAAGCATTGAAAGCTCATAGCCAGCACTGCAAGCAGACACAAAAATAAGTACACCAGACATTCCAGATATACCAGTACATTGTTATAATATTCCGTTATAGATTATAAATGCCAAATTGATTTGTTAATAATATAATATGCCTTTTGCTGTAGTTGTTCTGTTTAGCTTATGTTTTAGTTGCTGTTTTGTTAATGGTGTTTTACAGATTGCTTTATTGATGGTTTGTTAATTATTTTGTATGATGTATGCTGTATTTGTGATGTTCTAATATGCTATTGTGATTTATTGTTTGTAAGCCACTTTGAAAGCTGGACCATAAAGAAGGCTGATTGCCGAAGAATTGATGCTTTTGAATGATGGTGCTGGAGGAGACTCTTGAGAGTCCCATGGACTGCAAGAAGATCAAACCTCTCCATTCTGAAGGAAACCAGCCCTGAGTGCTCACTGGAAGGACAGATCGTGAAGCTGAGGCTCCAATATTTTGGCCACCTCATGAGAAGAGAAGACTCCCTGGAAAAGACCCTGATGTTGGGAAAGATAGAGGGCACAAGGAGAAGGGGACAACAGAGGACGAGATGGTTGGATAGTGTTCTGGAAGCTACCAGCATGAGTTTGACCAAACTGCGGGAGGCAGTGTAAGACAGGAGTGCCTGGTGTGCTCTGGTCCATGGGGTCACGGAGAGTCGGACACGACTAAACGACTAAACAACAATAACAACAAGCCACTTTGAGAGTAATTTGAGTGAAAAGTGGCATAGTAATACAATTAATCAACCACATCCCTATTTTAACTACATACACATTACTGGTTTTGAACAAACCGCTGCGTTTCCAGTGCTTTTTTATGTTGCTGTTCACACCAGAGAGGTGTGTGTGGATGACCCCCATGCTGAACTCCAAATTACTGATGCTGTCATTCACACGCCCAAGAGCTGCCTGAATTGTACGCATCTCAGCTTAACCGTGGCTTCTGTTTTCTAACTGAATGTAAGCTTGTTTGAGGGAAAGCACACCAAACAAGAGCATTTCTCAAGAAGAGACAGGATAACCTTGGATTGTGGCTAATGTCCTGTTTCAAACACAAGCAGTAGAAGTGCATGGGGGCCAGGGTAAAGGTAAAAGGTAAAGGACCCCTGGACCATAGCTGTCAACTGTCCCTTATTTGGCAGGAAAGTCCTTTATCCCAGCGCCGTGTCCCGCTGCTGTCCCTTATTGATGATGCCCCTTAAATATCCCAGGTTTCAAAGGAAGCAGCTCATCTCCCTCCCTCCCTGCCGGCCAGGGAGGAGGGAGGCTCCAACTGTGTTGCTTGGCTGCGTTGCTCACCCAAAAAGGAGTCTAAGAACGACTGGGGGGTGGAGCTTGCATGCCTTGTGCCAATCAAATCGGCCGCGTTGCCTGGGGACTCGCCTTTGCTCAGCACTTCCCAGCGGAGAGGTGACGGTGGTTTTCCTTGCTGCATCCCCTTTGCCAGGTTGCTGCGCTGTGGGAACCACCGCTTGAGGCTTCGTTTGGCTGTTGGCTGGGCTCTCTGCCTTTGGCTCGGAGGGGCTCAGAAGTTGAACATACCTGCACCCGGAAAATCCCTTATTTTGGCTGCTGATCCCTTATTTTTGAGGCTGCTGGTCCCTTATTTTCAAATCTGTAAGTTGACAGCTATGCCCTGGACGGTTAAGTCCAGTCAAAGGCGACTATGGGGTTGTGGCGCTCATCTCGCTTTCAGGCCGAGGGAGCCGACGTTTGTCCGCAGACAGCTTTCCGGGTCATGTGGCCAGCATGACTAAACCACTTCTGGCGCAACAGGACACCGTGACGGAAGCCAGAGCGCACAGAAACGCTGTTTACCTTCCTGTTGCAGCGGTACCTATTTATTTGCTTGCACTGACGTGCTTTCAAGCTGCTAGGACAGAGCAATGGGAGCTCACCCCATTGTGGGGATTCAAACCGCCAACGTTCTGACTGGCAAGCCCAAGAGGCTCAGTGGTTTAGATCACAGCGCCACCCGCATCCCTGGAGCCGGTGTAAGCAGTAATGTGCTCACACTCTCAGTCCTTCTTACCTCAATGCTCACTAACCATTGCTTCACAGCTGTGAACGACTCTTTTGCTGTTATGTCATACATCACAACCACCCCGTCAGCTTTTCGAAAGAACTGCTTGGTGATGCTGCGGTACCTGCAAATCAGTTCTCTTTATGAATCTTCTGTCATTAGCACCAAAAACATACAGCAGATAAAGCCAACAGAACAACAAGCCTAGAAAACAGATGATATGACCATACAGTAGTACCTTGGGTTACATACGTTTCAGGTTACACACTCCACTAACCCAGAATTAGTGCTTCCGGTTAAGAACTTTGCTTCAGGATAAGAACAGAAATCGTGCTCCGGCGGCGTGGCGACACCAGGAGGCCCCATTAGCTAAAGTGGTGCTTCAGGTTAAGAACAGTTTCAGGTTAAGAATGGACCTCCGGAACGAATTAAGTACTTAATCCGAGGTACCACTGTATAGGGTGACCCCAAGGTTGCAGGATATGACCACAATTCACAGCAGGGCATAGCATATATTCAGTTTCTCACCCCTGGCATAAGGGTTATTGGACTGCTACAGGTAGAAACCATCAGCAAGCAGAGAGGCAAGAATTTTAACTCCTTTAACTGAGGCATCCCCAAACTTGGCCCTCCAGCTGTTTTGGGACTACAATTCCCATCATCCCTGACCACTGGTCCTGTTAGCTAGGGATGTACATTTTATTTTATTTTGTTGCTATGGTTAGTGGCTGATGCAAATAAAGATTCTTCCACTGCCCCCACCTTAGCCCTCCAGCAGACCCCCATGCCTGGCTCGAATAAATAAAGGGCAGCCCTGCCAGTCTCGAAGCAGGACGTAAGGGCATTTTCTCACCTTTCTTGCCCAGCAGTGTCCCAGAACTGCAGCAGTACTTGGTGGTTATCCACTGGCACCATTTTTACACTGTAATCCACACCTGTAAAGGAACACAGCTTAGATTATCTCCAGGTGTGTGTGTGGGGGGGGACAGGACCTACAGCCTGCAGTCCAGTCTTGAACCACAAGGGAATCCAATTGGCCTTGCCAGGCTGTTTCCCTCAATCCACACCCACCTTTCCATCAGTTGACGTCACTAAAGGTATAATTCAGGAAACTTTTTCAGCAGGGGGCTGGTCCACTGTCCCTCAGACGTTGTGGGGGGCTGGACTATATTTTTTGGGGGGATGAATGAATTTCTGTGCCCCACAAATAACCCAGAGATGCATTTTAAATAAAAGAACACATTCTACTCATGTAAAAACACGCTGATTCCCGGATCATCCGTGGGCCGGATTTAGAAGGCGATTGGGCTGGATCTGGCCCCCGGGCCTTAGGTTGCCTACCCATGGTATAATTAGAAACAATTCCAAAGAAATGAGACACAGCTTTTAAAAAGCCAGTGTTTAGCGAGGACTGAAAATACAAGGACACGTATAAACAATGGAAATAAGTGCGGGTCACCAAGTGTGGATATGTACGAGCAGCCCAGACAAATGTGATTTGTGTGTTCTTTTTTCCTTTAACTTACTTACCGACTGTAGCAGCAGTGCCTGGGAAAAAATGGTCTTCGCAAAAACGCCTTAAAAAGGAAGTCTTCCCCACACTTGAATTGCCTACGATGACAATCTTGAATAAACCATTTGGAGCAAAGCACCCTTGTTCATCCTTCAAACAAACACAAGTGCAAATTGTTCAGTAAGCTGCACTGCACCTACTGCTAAATCATTTTGCTTTTTGAGGTGAGGAGATATTTAGAAATAAAATATCTATTTATTTAATACATTTATATCCATTCTTCAGTACTATGGGCTGGACCCAGAATAAATAAGGTAAATTTTGGTTCCACTTACATCAATTGATAGCAATAGCTTTTCTAATTGATTTCAGTCACACCCAAGGGGAACTAACATAAGTCTGATAGTATTTCAAAGTTGGCTTATATAATTCAAATAAACAATAATAAAAAACCCAACACGCTGCGCTCATTGCAAGAGACTCATGACATCAAAAGATAAAAACAATACAGTCTTCTTGTAGGCAGCTGAAAGCTTATCTCCTCATCTTGTAAGAAAGCTGGCCAGTGAGATAAATTTTAATCCCTGTGTTAGAGAGTTTTATAATTTGCTCTTTTCAAGCCAGCTACATTACAGAAATCAACTAAATAATAAAAATCCAAAAGCTTAAGAAAAAAATTAGAAAAACCTAAAATAGAACAAAGCCTTAACGGGATGCCGGCTAGAAACCTCGTTTCACTGAACTATTCAGTTTCCTCAGGAGGGAATAGAAAAATCATAAACTTTAAATGACCAAAATTCAAACAAGGGTAGAAACCCAAAAATTCTGACATATTATAATCCAAAAATTCTGACATATTATAATTATAATTAGGTTTTTCTAATTTTTTCCTTAAGCTTTTTGATTTTTATTATTTAGTTGATTTCCACAAGATAATATTTATAGTCGATTAGTTCTCGTGTCAGGGGTTTTCACGGTATTTCATTTGTTTTGTGCAATTTCTCAGTTCTGTGACTGTCTTTTTTCTATTAGCTACATTACAGAAGGCAGAGCGTTGAGGAGTGAATCTGTCTCCTACTGTTCTTCATATCCCAGTAAAGAGCCCTCTAGCTCAACAACTACAATCAGGGGTGCCAGATTTGATGAGGTGAACATGTGTGAGGGCCGACCAAAGTTGTTGACCTAAAAGTTGTTGAGCATTTTTTAAGATTTTAGCCCGAAGTTGTTGACCTTTTTTTTTTATTTTTTTTTTATTAGGATTTTACCCCAAGAGATAGACTGCCACGGGGACCGAATTAGTCCCTTGGAATGGTCTTTGGACATGCCTGAAGCAGCCCCACTCCCCATTTGGGATTGCTCGGTCCATATTTCACTATGTGCACTGGAGGCAAAATGCAAGCACATACAGAAGGTGGAAAAAGCAATGAGGGGATCACCTATCTTGGACCTAGTCCTCACCAACAGGGAGGAACTGATCGACAAAGTGGAAGTACTCAGAAACCTGGGAGGAAGCAATCACGCCCTCCTGGGTGAAATAGAGGCAAGGGAACGGTCTTTTTAAAGGGAGAGGTCCATACCTATGTGTTTGAAGATGCTCCGTTATTATTCTAGGTATTCTAGGACATTCAGATGTCCACAATCTGTTAGAAATTGTGCACTTTGATTTTCAAAAAGATTTTAATAAAGACTCCTGAGTTTAGCAGATATAAGATAAGAGGGCAGGTCAATGATGGACCAGTAAGTGCCTGAAGAACAGTGAGCAGGAATAAACGCACAGTTCTCACGCTGAACCAATGCTTTTTAACTTGTTCTTAAATGAGCGGGAGCTAGGGAAGAGCAGTGAGGTGGCTAAGTTTGCTGGTGACACCAAATTGTTCAGAGTGGTAAGACAAAAGAATAATAATAAAGTGAAGCACATTGGAACAATAAATCAATCTTAAATTCACATGCACATTCATGAGGTCTAAATTAACAGCGACTGACTAGGAGCCATACAGGATAGCTCAATGAAAACATCACGCCAATATGTGGTGGTTGTGAAAAGGGTGAATTCCCTACTTGGGATCATTCAGAAAGGGATTAAAAAAATTTAACCCATTATAATGCCATTAAACAAATCGACACGTGAAAAACTAGGTACAGTTCTGTTGCCACGCTTTGCGGGATACTGAAGGGCAACGGAAATTATCTTGGGGTGGAACAGCTGCCTATGAAGAATGGTAAACATATTCAGGTCTTTTTAATTTAGAAAAAAGGACACGATAGAAGTGTATAAAATCATGCATGGTGCAGAGAAAATGGATGGATGAAACTTTCAGTCTAACAGAACTCAGAGCCATCCAGTGAAGTTGAATATTGGGAGATTTGGGATACACAAAAAGAAGTACCATATTTTTTGCTCTATAAGACTCACTTTTTCCTTCCTAAAAAGTAAGGGGAAATGTGTGCGCGTCTTATGGAGCGAATGCAGGCTGCTCAGCTATCACAGAGGGATTGCTGCTTTCACTGCACAGCGATCCCTCTTGCTGTTCTGGCTTCTGAGATTCAGAATATTTTTTTCCTTGTTTTCCTCCTCCAAAAACTAGGTGTATCTTGTGGTCTGGTGCTTCTTATAGAGCGAAAAATACGGTATTTGTTCACACAGTGCAGAGGTAAACTATGGAATTTGATTCCAGAAAAAGTTATGATGGCCAACCACTAGGATGGCTTTAAAGGAGGATTAGACAAAACTAACCCAAATTGCCACTGCTATGCCTCCAGCTACAATTGTGCAGCAGCTCTGCTGTCTAATACATGTTGTAATACAGTACTCAACATGGTGCCCTCCAGATCTCTTGGACTACAGCTCCCATAATCCACAAGTGTTGGCCGGATTAGCTGGGGCTGAGGGGAATTTCCCAAACAAGGAGAAAGCACCACATTGGTTCTGCCTGCTGTATCCTCAATACACACTCACTATGATCTTTTTGCTGTTGACACAGCTCAAATAGGCTTAATAGTGGGAAAAGTGGGACAGATATAAAACATATGTTCAAAAATACAGTAAAGGTTCGCTATCTATGCTAGCATTTGATTGACGTTGGAGTGAGACTGAGTTGAGAAATAAGACTAAGAGCACATATTGATATAGGGATGTATTAGATAAAATGTAAAGAAATATACAATAATAAGAGTACGTTCATTTGTAAAAAAGGAATATACAACAGGATAGACAGGAAGTCTAGTGTGTTGGTATGCATATGATTTTGGGAGGGAAATTGTTTTTGTTTTTTCTCTTTGTTCTTTTTTGTTTGTTTGTTTCATTTTCTTTCTAGGTATATAAAATTTGTATATCATTTTTGTATACATGTTGGAAATTATATTATAGTAAGTCCTGTAATGTAATACGACAATGTTTACCGATGTAATATAAGAATGTTAACAAATAAATAAAATGCAAATTCAAAAAAACAAAAACAATAAAACAAATAGAAACTCCAGTGGGTGCAGAATGCTGCAGCGAGGCTCCTCACGGGGTCTCTGCCATGGGAGCATATTCACCCAGTGCTTTTTCAGCTGCACTGGCTCCCGGTGGACTACAGGGTCAGATTTAAGGTGCTGCTTTTGACCTTTAAAGCCCTTCACAGCCTAGGACCCTTGTACCTACGGGACCGCCTCTCCCAGTATGCCCCACGGAGAGCCTCAAGGTCCATAAATAGCAACACCCTAGAGGTCCCGGGCCCTAAGGAAGTTAGATTAGCTTCAACCAGAGCCAGGGCCTTTTCAGCACTGGCCCCGGCCTGGTGGAACGCTCTGCCTCATGAGACCAGGGCCCTGCAGGATCTGATTTCTTTCCGCAGGGCCTGTAAGACAGAGTTGTTCCGCCTGGCCTTTGGCTTGGAGTCAGTTTGATTCCCTCCCTCTCTTTCTTTTTTCCTTTCTCCTCCTGTGATGAGGCTGCATTTTAATGTTTCAATGTTTTAATGTTGTATTTTAATCTTGTTTTTAAGTTGTATTCATTCAACTTGTTTTTATTATTGCTTGTTAGCCGCCCTGAGCCCGACCGTGGCTGGGGAGGGCGGGGTATAAATAAAAATTATTATTATTATTATTATTATTATTAATGTAATGCACACAGCGGAGATAGCCATAAATTAGCCAAAATCCACCTTCAAAATAAAAACAATGCGGTTTTGTTTCTTACATTTGCTAGTGTTTCTTTCCCTACTGGTTGCCCCCTGGGAAAGGAAGGTGTCTGTTCAGATGGTGATTCTGTTTGGATCTCATTCATTTCCAGTTCTGGCAAGTTAGTTTCATCTTCTTCAGACCATTTGGTTAGCGTCCTCTCTCCCGGTCTATTTAGAAGCTGGGGCAGGTGATCTTCTTCAATTGATATTAGTCTTTGTAGAGGCCTTCTTTGAGTCAGTCCCTCACCAGCAGCAGAATCAGAATCAAATGAAAGATACCCGTTCAAACCAGTGGAATTTTTTCTCCTTTCAGTGTTAAATGTATCGTCGTCTTCTGAAGACTGGCTAGAAAAAGCATTATGAAACATAACGTATTTTAAACTCTCTATACCACATCTCTGTATCATTTAAACTCTCTGTATCACGTTGGATGTCTGTACAAATTTAATTCGGAACTTTGAATTTGAAATTTGGGTTCATATTTTGAATATGTTTTGAATATGAACCCTATCTGAACAGGACAGCAAAGAAATATAAAAGCAATCTATATTTCTGTATGGAGAAAAACTATATAGACGCAGGAAATAAATAGTTCAATAAAGAACTATTTCTTGCACTCATCTGAATAGTATCTAACTACAGTACATTCTGCACCCTACGTTAAGAATAAATGTGCACAATAGCAAAACTAGGACCTTACCTTTTTGGCAAAACCTTTTTCTCCATATATTTGCCAATGATCGAGCCTGATCTTTCTTTGCACCTTGCGGTTGGAACATTCTTACATTTCTGTAGAAATATTATAGAAACTGCCTCAAAATGAGTTACATAAAATGGCAGACTCAACACTATTTTCAGAGCAGTATACTCCTGTGAAGGGATGTGGGTGGCGCTGTGGGTTAAATCACAGAGCCTAGGACTTACTGATCAGAAGGTCGGCGGTTCAAATCCCTGCGACGGGGTGAGCTCCCGTTGCTCAGTCCCTGCTCCTGCCAGCCTAGCAGTTCGAAAGCATGTCAAAGTGCAAGTAGATAAATAGGTACCGCTCCGGTGGGAAGGTAAACGGTGTTTCCGTGTGCTGCTCTGGTTTCGCCAGAAGCGGCTTAGTTATGCTGGCCACATGACCCGGGAGCTGTCTGCGGACAAACGCCGGCTCCCTCGGCCTATAGAGTGAGATGAGCGCCACAACCCCAGAGTCGGCCACAACTGGACCTAATGGTCAGGGGTCCCTTTACCTTTTTATACTCCTATTAAGGTGTCATTTAAACAGTGCATGAGGAGGGGTGGAACTGTACAAGCATCCTACTGTGCTCCTGTGGGACAGCCATTCATTTCAATGGCATTTGCACATGAGAACTTTCCATAAATTGTGTTCTGGATCTACATCAGCAAGGAAACTTTCCTGTCTCTTGGTCCACCCCTTAGCTAGTTAACAAAAGATGTTCTGTTAGGGCTAGATTTGGGGGCAAATGTTTTTGTATGTACCCTAGAAAGGCCTGGGGATGTCAACCTTTGGAATTTCTGGGCGCCAAGAGGAAATGGAAACGGCATTTCAACCACATGAGCATTAAAGGCACCAAGACGGGACTGGCTGCAGGGAAGGAGGTGAAAACAGAAAACCAGCATTTTTACTTGGTATTATAGGTCAGGACATTAATAGCAGACGAAATTAATGGACTATGCAGAATTGGACAAAATGACAGGAAGGATTCGAAACCTGCGGGACCAGAGATTTACAGAAGATTGGAAGAAGTATATGAATTATTTGAAGAGCAACTGTAATCAACAAATTACGCTAGTAGGACTACAAGACGTTTTGTAAGGAGAAATATACGAAGTGTTACAAAGTAGAAAAAGATAGAGATATTGGTTATGAGTTTGAAATGTAATAGCATACTGAGAGATTAGATTGGATAATTTTCAGACAGGAATGATGGAAGTCAAAAATTTGAATAAGATGTAAAAGTATGTTTAATTACTGTTGAAAATGATATGTTAAAAAAACTAATAAAAAATTATATATATAAAAAAAATAAAAAGAAAATATGCAAGGATCTTTGGAAGAGAGGAGCTTGTGCCCAAATTGTTGCCTCCTGCAGATTGATAATACACCAATGTCCCAAATCATGTGAAAGTACAGTAGTTTTCCGTGCCTAAGACGATGTTTTTTTATTATAAAATAATGTTTAAAATTGGGGGGCATCTTATACTTGGATAGTGCAGAGGGGGGACAGGCGATTGGTTGCAGCCCTGAGCAGGAGATGGTCAGCGGCGATTGGTGGCTGTGGCAAGGGCTGCTGTCGATTGGCTGCTGTGGCAGCAATTTGGCAGGTGATTGGTGGCTTCAACGACACACGCGATTGGCAGCGTCGGTCAGGTGGGTGATAGATTTTCGGCAATCAAAAAAAGCTCAACAACTCTGGGCAATCTCCCCCCATTTAATTTAGAGTCCCCAAAAATAGGGATCGTCTTATACACAGGGGCGTGTTATACACGGAAAAATACGGTATTATATTTGGGTTTTGATTATGTTGTTAGCACTTGTGGTAAAAGTGGGTGCAAATAAGTTGACGATGATGAATGTGCACATTTGTGAATCAGGAACACAGGAAGCTGCCATCTGCAAAGTCCGGCAACTGGTCCATTGGGCTCAGAACAGACAGGCAACAACTTGCCAGGGATTCTTGCAGGAAACTGTCCTAGCCCCACTTGGAAATGTCGTGATTTGAATTTGGGACCTTCTGCATGCACAGAAGGTGCTCTTCCACTTAACTACAGAGGTGTGTCGCCACAATATAGTTAAGAATCTGTCAAGGCTAAGAAAAAACACACACGTTTTATGAGAAGGTAGTCTGGGGCTGCCCACTCACCTGTAAACATTCGTCGTGTTCATCTCTCAGATATTTGTTCCTTTCTCTGCAGTGGTGGGGCACGAAAAGAAAGGAAAACAACATGGAACTTACAACATTTCCTCCAACTCTGCCCACTTATCAGTGGGGGAGTCCAGTTTGTTAAGAAATTGATATGGTATTGTGGTAAGAAAGCTGAGAGGATATTAAACCAAACCTTATTACAGGGGAATCCCACCTTACACGGTGATTCTGTTCTGCAGAATGTACACAAGTCCAGTCCAGTTTGTCCCACCCTGCTCCACCCCCTTTCAACGCTGAGAATGGCATGCATGTCAGCAGTCATACCCATGTTGATTGCATGCGAGTGGGGAGTTGCCTGTATTGAGGTTTTATAATATTTGCTCTGCTTCCCGCTGCTGGCAGGGGTGGATTTGCCGCACCTTATTTTCTTACCTTAAAAAGTCCAGCTGCTTAAGGAGCCCTGACTTCTCCCTCTGTAGCATTTCTGTCACTCTGTAAACCTCACTGAAGGAGACAAATAAAAATCATCACAATAAAACCTAGCAATAACAACCATTCTTAGAGAACTGGGATCTGTGTTCTGGATTTAGTGTTGGGGTTTTTGTAACAATAACTGGCAACCTCAGGGACGCAGGTGGCGCTGTGGTCTAAACCACTGAGCCTTGGGCTTGCAGATCAAAAGTAGGCGGTTCGAATCCCCATGAGGGGTGAGCTCCTGTTGCTCGGTCCCAGCTCCTGCCAATCTAGCAGTCTGAAAGCACGCCAAAAAGTGCAAGTAGATTAATAGGTACCACTCTGGCAGGAAGGTAAACGGCATTTCCGTGCACTGCTTTGGTGTCGGTGTTCCGTTGCGCCAGAAGCAGCTTAGTCATGCTGGCCACATGACGCGGAAAAACTGTCTGCGGAGCAGACAAACGCCAGCTCCCTCGGCCTGTAAAGTGAGATGATCGCTGCAACCCCAGAGTCGTTCGCGACTGGACTTAACTGTCAGGGGTCCCTTTACCTTTAACCAGCAACCTTAATACAGTGGATGCTCGGGTAGCGAATGTGATCCGTGTGGGATGCACGTTCGCAACCTGCAGCGTTCGCAACCTGCAGCAGCGCATCTGCGCACACGCACGTTGCAATTTGGCGCTACTGCGCATGTTCAAAGCGCGATATAGCGCTTCTGTGCATGCGCGACTGCCGAAACCCAGAAGTAACCTGTTCTCGTACTTCCAGGTTTTGGTGGGTCTGTAACCCAAAAAAACACAACCTGAAGCGTCTGTAACCCAAGGTATGACTGTAATTCCTTTTTTTTTTTAAATGCATACTTAACTATATGGGCTTCTTTTAAATAATTTGAGACAAACATCATAGAATTGCAGAGTTGGAAGGGACCCCGGGGGTCATTATTTCTCTCAACATTCTCGTACAGTTCAGAATGAGTCTGTTTCTCTGACTTTCAACTCCAGGTACTAGACACAAATGTCTGCTTTCCCAGATTGGAGAACTGAGCCAAAACTAACAAACTGAATTACGTACATCAGGGACAAATTAGGTTCTACACTTATGTCGGGAATAACCAGCTGTACAAATATAAGATGGGGGACATCTGACTTGCTGGGTGTGAAAAGGGTCTAGGGGTTTGAGTAGATCACAAGCTTAACATGAATCAATAGTGCGATGCAGAACCAAAGAAAGGGTAATGCTATTCTAGGCTACATTAACAGAAGTAGAGTGTCCCAATCAAGGGGAGTAATTGTCCCACTCTATTCTGCCACACCTAGAATCCTGTGTCCAGTTCTGTGTGCCACAATGTAAGGAGGAGATTGACAAGCTGGAATGTGTGCAGAGGTGGGTGACCAAGATGATCCAAGTCCTGGAAACCAAGCCTTATGGGGAACAGTTGAGGGAGTTGGGTTTGTTTAACTGAGAGGAGGCATGGTAGTCATCTTCAAATATCTAAAGGGCTGTCCCATGGAACATGCAGCCCATTGTGTAAATAATGTATATAAAGCAGATATTGTGGGGGAACTTCCATTCCTCCTCACCACTATGAGCTGAATAAAGAGCATGAAATCCACTCTCAACTATTTCAGACACATTCAGCTGTATTCCAGTTCTGGGAATCACTCACATTTCCTTTTCTTCCTGCAGTTTTTTGGCCTCATCCTGGAGCATCTGCAAGTGCTGCTGAGCAATGAGGAGCTCCTGGGATGTTCTCTCCAGTTCTTCCAGCAGCTCTTTGTTTGTAAGTTTCAGCTTGGTATTTTCTACTTTGGTCTCCTGCTTGTCATTGTGCAGCTCTTTAAATTGTCCCTCTAACTGGGTGGGAAAGGCAAAAAACAACAAATGTATTTTAAAAGTCAATCAAGTTCATTTTTTAATTGAATGGATTGGGAACAGCAACCATCGTGCTATTAAATTTGTTTATGTGTGTGTATGCAAATTATTTCTTAAAGAAATGGGAGTGCCTGATCACCTCATCTGTCTCCTGAGAAATCTCTATGTGGGACAAGAAGGTACAGTTAGAACTGGATATGGAACAACTGATTGGTTCAAAATTGGGAAAGGAGTACGACAAGGCTGTATATTGTCTCCCTGCTTATTTAACTTATATGCAGAATTCATCATGCGAAAGGCTGGGCTGGATGAATCCCAAACCGGAATTAAGATTGCCGGAAGAAATATCAACAACCTCAGATATGCAGATGACACAACCTTGATGGCAGAAAGTGAGGCGGAATTAAAGAACCTTTTAATGAGGGTGAAAGAGGAGAACGCAAAATATGGTCTGAAGCTCTACATTAAAAAAAATAAGATCATGGCCACCAGTTCCATCACCTCCTGGCAAATAGAAGGGGAAGAAATGGCAGTGAGAGATTTTACTTTCTTGGGCTCCATGATCACTGCAGATGGTGAAAGCAGTCACGAAATTAAAAGACGCCTGCTTCTTGGGAGAAAAGCAATGACAAACCTAGACAGCATCTTAAAAAGCAGAGACATCACCTTGCCAACAAAGGTCCGTATAGTTAAAGCTATGGTTTTCCCAGTAGTGATATATGGAAGTGAGAGCTGGACCATAAAGAACGGTGATCGCCAAAGAGTTGATGCTTTTGAATTATGGTGCTGGAGGAGACTCTTGAGAGTCCCATGGACTGCAAGAAGATGAAACCTCTCCATTCTGAAGGAAATCAGCCCTGAGTACTCACTGGAAGGATAGATCCTGAAGCTGAGGCTCCAATACTTTGGTCACCTCATGAGAAGAGAAGACTCCCTAGAAAAGACCCTGATGTTGGGAAAGATGGAGGGCACAAGGAGAAGGGGAGAAGGAGAAGGATGAGATGGTTGGACAGTGTTCTCGAAGCTACCAGCATGAGTTTGACCAAACTGCGGGAGGCAGTGGAAGACAGGAGTGCCTGGCGTGCTCTGGTCCAGGGGGTCATGAAGAGTCGGACACAACTAAACGACTAAACAACAACAACAAATGCAAATTATGATGAAAATCCAACATGGTCACACTTGACTTCATAAGAGGAAACTTTGCGCAAATGAAGTGATTGGAAAAGAAAGGAACAGAAAAGCCAAGGGAGTCAAATCTCTCCAGAATGCTAGGGAGCTGTTTAAAAACACAGTATTAAAAGTTCAGCTGAAATGTATAATGCCTGTCAGGAAAGCAACCCAGAGACAAAAAGATGCTAGTGTGCTTAACAACTAAAGTCAAAGAAGCGATTAGAGGCAAGAAAACTTCCTTTGGGAAATGGAAGTATTGTTCATACGAGAACAAAAAGAAACAAAGTTTTACGTTAGATGGCAGCTGCTTTCATTCTGACTTGCCTTTGTCACAATCAGTGCTGTTTCTGTTCGACTGCAGTTCAGTTTCTGCTAAATACTAAGTTATTCATCTTGCTGTCAGCTATTTAACATAGGTCACGCAAGTTATGCTCCTTATTTACATAACTTATGTAACATATATTCATGTCAGGTTAAAGAAAAAATCAAAACACTTAAAAAAGAAACCATTGGATACGTATCAGGAACGCACTTTTTCAAAGATAGCTGCAAACAGATGAAGACAGAACAGCATAAAACAGCCTCTTGATGATTTAGGACGTGAGAGCTGCTTTACCAAGAAAGCAAAAAACAAAATGGTATCCTGCTGTAATAAATACAATTACAATTCTCCCACTCGCATGTCAAGTTTTGCCAAGCAAGCAAACAAAACTTTCTCTGTATCTGCATCTCACTTACTCTTTTCTGTTTCTGAGCCAGTTGTTCCAGTTCCTGCTCTTTTGCTGTAAGCTTATGCTCCAGATCCTGACTTCGGGACTGAAACCTTTCTGTGTCCTGTAAAATTAGAAAAAAATATTGTTAAGAGCACCAGGGTATTAATTAAGAAGTCTAGGCATGTGATCATGTTCCCAGTATTCAATTTGTATATTATAACCACTTTTTGCCCGTTTAATAATGCATTCTTTGTTGAAATTTGAAATGCAAGAAGAACACATTAAATGGTTATAAATTTTTGCAATAACATATTCGTCATCTGTACACAGTTGGTTTCGAAATATCATTTTCTGTTCTATACCAAAGGTCTTTTTATCCAACTTAAATCTCTCTGTTAATTGTAAATGAGAAAAAACAATTGAAGGCCATAAACTGCTATTAACTGTTTCCTTGTTTTAATTTTACAGTCTCTTTGACTCCGCTCTAATAACTCTTGATAAGTTAACCATTTCTCTTTGCCTATTTCCTCTTTTCTAGGAAACGGTTCTTGTGTTGAAATCCATAAGGGTAATCTTGCACATAACCTATATTTATTTCTAGTCCAAATTCTTAATATGGTGTTGTTGTTGTTGTTTAGTCGTTTAGTCGTGTCCGACTCTTCGTGACCCCATGGACCAGAGCACGCCAGGCACTCCTGTCTTCCACTGCCTCCCGCAGTTTGGTCAGACTCACTGTCCAACCATTTCGTCCTCTGTCGTCCCCTTCTCCTTGTGCCCTCCATCTTTCCCAACATCAGGGTCTTTTCCAGGGAGACTTCTCTTCTCATGAGGTGGCCAAAGTATTGGAGCCTCAGCTTCACGATCTGTCGTTCCAGTGAGCACTCAGGGCTGATCTCCTTAAGAATGGATACGTTTGATCTTCTTGCAGTCCATGGGACTCTCAAGAGTCTCCTCCAGCACCATAATTCAAAAGCATCAATTCTTCGACGATCAGCCTTCTTTATGGTCCAGCTCTCACTTCCATACATCACTACTGGGAAAGCCATGGCTTAATATGGTACATCTAACAAAATGATTTTTGAAGTCCACATTAACTTTGACTTTATCATATCACACGCATATTGTACAAGAATATGAGCAAGGGTTGTGTGCATTAAATATCAGCTTACTTCAACTTGCATGGGTTTGTTGTTGTCTGTTCTCCCTACTTGAGATAAATCATTTAAATCAGTGTCTCATATCTCTATGTCTATGCTCCTTGGTTCAAATGAACTTGTGTCTTCACTCTTCTTATTTTTTTAAAACATATTTTTTATTAAAGATTTATTGGTTTACAAAAGTATGTGCAATGTCTCTTTTTTCAAGTTACATTTTCTACAGATCAGTTTCATTTGCTGAGACATTAGTGTTACATTAGGAAGAAAAGGGGGAAAGGTGGAGGGGGCCGTGGTGAGTGGGGGTGCGGTGGCGATGTTTCTATTCTACTTAATGTAGGGTATGTGTGGAGTTTTGTGTCAGCGTCGCTTGTGTGGGTTCTCTTTACTATTTGCTTGTGTTCCTTTGGTGGTGAGAGAGGTTGGGGTTGGACTAGGGTGTGGTTGTTTGTTTGTGACTGGCTGTGGTGAACTTTGTTTGCATGTGTGAGTGGGGTGGGTGGGTGTTTTTGAGTCAGGTCAGCCATATTGATTTGTATACTGTTGGTGGATTCTTGTCGTTGTCTTGTTGGGCTGTGTATTTGATAAAGGGGAGCCATACCGGGGTGAAGGTGTCTTCTTCGATTTGTGCCAGTGTCAGTTTCAGTTTATTGGTTAATTTTTCTAGTAGGGCTGTTTCCCATACTGTTTGGTACCATTGGTCCATGTTGACTCCTGACAGGTTTCTCCAGTGTCTGGCTATGATGCTTCTGGCTGCTGAGAGTAGGTGAGTTATGTGCTCTTTGTGATGTGAGTGGGCATTATAATCTTGGAAGATGTTTAGTAGGGCCAGTTCTGGGGTGACTTCTAATACTTGCTTAGTTATTTTACATACCGTATTTTTCGCCCTATGGGACGCACTTTTTCCCCTCCAAAAATGAAGGGGAAATGTGTGTGCGTCCTATGGGGTGAATGCAGGCTTTCGCTGAAGCCTGGAGAGCGAGGGGGGTCGGTGCGCACCGACCCCTCTCGCTCTCCAGGCTTCAGGAAGCTATCCACTAGCCGTGGGAGACCCAGCTCTCGCACGGCTAGCGGAGACCTTGCCGGCACCCAGAAGCTTGGGGCGCGCTGAACTCCGCACGCCCCAAGCTTCGGGATTAGCGCAGTGCTCTGCTAGCTGTGGGAGAGCCGCGTGAAGCCGCACGGCTCTCCCACGGCTAGCGGAGACCTTGCCGGCACCCAGAAGCTTGGGGCGCGCTGAGCTCCGCACGCCCCAGGCTTTGGGATTAGCGCAGTGCTCCGCTAGCCGTGGGAGAGCCGCGTGAAGCCGCACAGCTCTCCCACGGCTAGCGGAGACCTTGCTGGCACCCGGAAGCTTGGGGCGCGCTGAGCTCCGCATGCCCCAAGCTTCGGGATTAGCGCAGCGCACGGCTCTCCCACGGCTAGCGGAGACCTTGCCGGCACCCAGAAGCTTGGGGCGCGCTGAGCTCCGCACGCCCCAAGCTTCGGGATTAGCGCAGCGCGCGGCTCTCCCACAGCTAGCGGAGACCTTGCCGGCACCCGGAAGCTTGGGGCGCGCTGAGCTCCACATGCCCCAAGCTTCAGGATTAGCGCAGCGCACCTGGGGGGGGGGAATAAAAAAAAAATCCTTTATTTCCCCCCCCCCCCAAAAAAAACCTAGGTGCGTCCTATGGGCCGGTGCGTCCTATGGGGCGAAAAATACGGTATTTCTCATATGGTTGTTGTCCAGAATAGTTGGATTTTGAGGCACTCCCACCACATGTGGAGGTATGTGCCTGTGGAGCTGCATCCTCTCCAGCATTTTGGTGAGGTTCCTGGGCATATTAGCGCTAGTTTCCTTGGTGTTAGGCACCACCTGTAAGTGAGTTTCAGAGTGAGTTCTTTCCTTTTCGTTCATTATTAGAACATTAGAGCAGCTGAGAAGAAATCCATGATAAAATGCTGCAAATAAGGAACTTGCCTTCAAAAGGAATTTTTCTTTCTCATTTTTGATCTGCTGTTCCATTTCCTCATAGAGATGCTGGATTTCCTCATCATAGGCAGCAATCTTCCTAGACAGAAAGAGAAAAGTACATCAGGTGAAATTCTTGCTGTAGTAGTGGCTTTTGGATTCATATATAAGGAGCCAATCCCACATTTTTACTTCTGAGTACCTGTGTGTATGTGTTTCAGTAGGAGGAGAAAGATTTCTCTGAATAAAAGTTGTGTTGTGCTAAATTCTGTCCCTTGTGCAATTATTTCTTCATTCCGTTTTTTCTCTTTATTCAGCTCTTCAGCCAAAACAGGCTTACAAATCATGAAAGTAGGGTAGGTTACCCACCAGCCAGAGTTACCTTGTTTTTCAGAGCTGTGAGAACCTCATTTTCTCCTCTCTTCCTTTTCATTTTATTGTAAAACTATGTGCAAAGCCGAGAGTCAGAGCAGGCGTCACAAATGTGCTGCCTGTAAGACTTTGTTAAGAGTGCTGTAACTTTGGTACCCCATAAATTATTGCAAGTTGTTCATCACCAATTACAATTGGTGGTCTGTGACAAAGAAAAAGAAAAACCTTTTAAGTGCACTTGTTAGTAATGCCCCCGCGACCCTTTCCTCCTAAAAGGTTTAAAGTTGTGAAAACCAAGTGCTTTGGGCTACCAGCGCTCTGTTCTCCCAGAGCCGAAACAGAAGTCTGAGGACAGGAAGATACATGGATGAAGAAGCAAGGTGTTTTAGTAAATATTTCCCGACCAACTTTGACCTCTTAACTCAGACGGAGCAATTTTTGAGAACCATTTCAGTAATTGAGAGGGCGGGCAGGCAGGGAGAGATAGGTTATAGTGATTTCCAGCGGTGGATGGTTGCCAAGAAAATCACCAGCAGTAGCAGCTCTTCCTTCTTTCTCTGTTAAACTTAGTTTTGCAGCGGGAACAGCCCAGCAGGTAAAGTTAAAGGTAAAGGACCCCTGGACGGTTAAGTCCAGTTAAAGGAGACTATGGGGTTGCGGTGCTCATCTTGGTTTCAGGCCGAGGGAGCCAGCGTTTGTCCACAGACAGCTTTCCAGGTCATGTGGCCAGCAGGACTAAACCATTTCTGGCGCAACGGAACATCATGATGGAAACCAGAGCACACAGAAATGCAGTTTATAACTTCCCGCCGGAGAAGTACCTATTAATCTACTTGCACTTTTTGACGTGCTTTCGAACTACTAGGTTGGCAGGAGCTGGGACAGAGCAATGGGAACTCACCCCATCGCGGGGATTCAAACCGCTGACCTTCTGATTGGCAAGCCCAAGAGGCTCAGTGGTTTAGACCACAGCGCCACCTGCACTGTTAAACTTAGTTTTGCAGTGGGAACAGCCAAGCATATCGAAGAGATGGATGGGAGGGAAGTAGCTGCCTCTTGTGGCAGCAACAAAACGGTTTAAGAAAGACAACAGAAGAGGCAGGTGCTTTTGTCACTGTTTTTCCAGGCAAAACACTGGAAACTGTTAGGATTTTCTCTCTCACACCCCCACACATACTTTGGTCCACCTCCATCCCCAAATCTGTGATGACAAAGTGCTACACAGAACCTTAGTGCTGCTGCTGCTGCTGCTGCTGTTGTTTAGTCGCTTAGTCATGTCTGACTCTTCGTGACCCCATGGACCGGAGCACGCCAGGCACTCCTGTCTTCCACTGCCTCCCGCAGTTTGGTCAAACTCATGCTGGTAGCTTCAAGAACACCATCCAACCATCTCATCCTCTGTCGTCCCCTTCTCCTTGTGCCCTCCATCTTTCCCAACATCAGGGTCTTTTCCAGGGAGTCTTCTCTTCTCATGAGGTGGCCAAAGTATTGGAGTCTCAGCTTCAGGATCTGTCTTTCCAGTGAGCACTCAGGGCTGATTTCCTTCAGAATGGAGAGGTTTGATCTTCTTGCAGTCCATGGGACTCTCAAGAGTCTCCTCCAGCACCATAGTGCTTACTTACCTTAGTGCTACTCAAAGCAAACTGCTACCCTGAGCCCTGGCAAGACAAAACCTATGGGTGCTTTTGCACCAGCTATTTACTTCCTATCTGCTCCCCCCCCCCCAAGCATTTAGGCTATCATAAAAAGCACTAACCTATTCAGGACACGCTCCAATTCACTCTTCTCATTATCAGCTTCTTGAAGCTGAGAGAAAACTTTTGTCAGGAACTCTTCAAAACTAGACAGTAAATGTGGCTCATCCTTCCTCAGGTGAGACCATAGTTGCTTTATGTCACTCTCGCTGGAGAAAGAAAGAAAAAGGAATCTGTGTTACTTGCATGGTTGCTGTAGCAGCAAAAGTTTCAGCATTTGCGTATCGCAAAGCAAAAATCACAATCACTATTGTAGTCATGAGGCCTATTATATGCTTGCCGCCACGATGAAATTATAAAATCAGGACAATGTATCCTATCAATATGAAAGTTGGCAGGGATAATTGACCTTGTGAGAGGCATGATAGCTTGATAAAATTATAAAAGAAAGAATGGTCAAGGAATTATTATTAATTATTATTATTATTATTATTATACCCTGCCCATCTGGCTAGGTTCCCCACTCTGAGTGGCTCACAGCACATATCAGAACATACTAAAACACCAGACATTAAAAAACTTCCCGATGCTGGGCTGAGGTGAGTTTTTATGCTCATCCAAAATGTAACAGAAAAAGGAGAAATTGAAGGTAAGATTTTTGTCATATTTTAGCAGAGTCCTGTGGTGCCACCTGGTAGGTTTATCTGCTAGTCTCAGAATGACTAAGTGCAAAAATAGAAGATGGAAAAAGCTCATTTTCTCCTGCTTGGGAGGGTAAGGACCGAAACAAATAGCTTGAAATTATGACCTGCTTTAAAGCAAAGATTGGATGCTGTTCTGTGGAGCTTTCAGCAACCAAAGGAAGGGACTTAAGCTGACCGTCTTTGCTTTGCTCTGTTCTTTATTACTTCATCCTAATAATAAAACCTGTTTCTTAAATAACTGGCCTGGTGTGTTTTGGGTCCATATCTAAAAACCTCTGGCCCTTGGCTGAACAACGCCCCTGTAGCTTAAGTTCATTAGCTGCAGTCCTGCCCTCTGGGGAGGCTGAAGACAATTTGTTGGGCTCTTCTTTGTGACAATAATTCGGGTGTTTGAAAACTGCCTTCATGTCTCCCTCGCAGAGTTACCCACTCTGTGCTAAACATACTGGTTCTTCATGGACCTTATTTTGCATGACTTGGCCATCTTTGCTGTCCTCCTCTGAATCTGTTCCCATTTGCCTGAGGAGTGGCACTACCCATGGCTGCAGTGGGCCTTCCTGCGGCTGCTGTGAGCCGCGCCAGACCTCGCCAGGCCTCCCCGCAATTGCGGTGGGTCTCGTGGCCTCCTCCCGCTGTGTGACGTCACACATGCGCATCACATGCATGACATCACACACATGCGACAGCCCCCCAAAAGTTGGGCGGAACTTGGCACTTATGGTTCACTTCTCTGCGTCCAAGCAGTCCATGAAACGGGGAGGCCAAAGGGGAATAGGAAGGCTCCAAAAAGACTGAACCTGTGAATTTAGCTCTGAATTAGATGCTTAACGTACTGAAACGGAGACCTCTGTGAAACCTCAAGACAAAGCAACGTAGAGTTTAGGGCTGCAGGGCTGCACAGAAGGTAAGCAACAGGACTGAGAGGAACCACAGCTTTCTTGTTTTCTGCTGCACTGAGAGATTTGGTGTCCAAATTGCCAAGTGGAAATCCTAAAGAATGTCGCTCTTTGTGTTGTGTCTTTTTCACAGTTATCCTGCAGGTGCAGATAGGTGATACTGCACATACAACCTGAGATGGTACAGCCCCCAAAGTACAACGCCGTGTGATTCTTGTGATTCTCGGTTGTTTTTTGACAACACTTACTCTTCTAAGATATTGTTAGCGCCAAGCCTCTCCATAAGATTCGAGAACTGATATTCCTCTTCATTGCTTTCCATGCTGTTTTGTTTCCATTCAGACTGATACACATTTTCAGTTTCACATTCTTGTGTGTCGGAAACAGATGCCGTCCGACCCAACAAAAACTGACCTACAAATTAAAAAGAGTTCATTTTTAGAGGGGTTTTTTCCTCTGGTGGCAGATGACAGAAACTACGACACCACGAGACCTGTGTAAAACAAATCAAATAAAGGTTTTATTACAAAAACAACAAAGCTTGTGGGTGTTTTCTCTCTGCAGGCAAAATTCAAACTGCAACTTTTCCTCCTTTTGTAGTCATGACCACCTGTACCTAATCTGCCCAGAGCTCACGCCCAGAACTCACATAAACAGTTCTTAAAGTTACAAATATCTTTACTGTTTCTTTGCAGAATGACTCCCAACATTCATCTGATAAAATGTTTGGCCCTCAGGATAATTCCAAGGAATTGAAAAAATTGATTTACAACAGCCTGGAAAATGAACTACGCAACTCTCAAAACTCGGTTCTACAAGGTAAAGGTAAAGGTAAAGGTAAATGTAAAGGATCCCTAGACGGTTAAGTCCAGTCAAAGGCAACTCTGGGGTTGCAGCGCTTGTCTCGCTTTCAGGCTGAGGGAGCTGCCATTTATCCACAGACAGCTTCCAGGTCATGTGGCCAGCATGACTAAACTGCTTCTGGCACAATGGGACACCGTGACGGAAACCAGAGTGCATGGAAATGCCATTTACCTTCCCGCCGCAGCAGTACCTATTTATCTACTTGCACTGGCATGCTTTCAAACTGCTAGGTTGGCAGGAGCTGGGACAGAGCAACGGGAGCTCACTCCGTCGCAGAGATTCGAACCGCCAACCTATTTATCAGCAAGCCCAAGAGGTTCAGTGGTTTAGACCACAGCGCCACCCGTGTCCCAGGTTCTACAAGAGGAAAGTTGTTGGACTCCCCTCGGTTCCCAGCAGTCTGGTGAAGGATGGATGATGATGGAAGTTGGACTTCAACATCATCTGCAGGGCCAGATTTCCATTGGGTAAAATCAATAGCCGTTGGTGAGTATGGCAGAGCTGTGGAGCCACTCACCTGAAACTAGCATCACTGCAGCAGACCTGGATAGGGCAGGAGTGGAGCAGAGCAGCATTGAGGCTGAGGCGGAACTGGCCAAGTCAATCTGGAACTGGCAAGTGCACAGTCACAATATTGCAACTGCCCTGCCCCACCCTTGTCCCGTCCAGGTAAACTGCAGTGAGACTAGTGCCAGGGAGGGGATAATCTAAACGAATGAATGGGTGTGCTCTGTGAGGCCACCAAATTAGCTGAGTGTGGCTATTTAGATCAGTTAATAGGTCATTCACAGAGGAATTATACCAGAAAGATATGGATGTCTCGTACACCCCAGGTAGTGTGGTTGATGACCTTGAGCCAGACATCCTGGAGAGTGAAGTCAAATGGGCCTTAGAAAGCACTGCAAATAACAAGGCCAGTGGAAGTGATGGTATTCCAGCTGAACTACTTAAAATTTTAAAAGATGATGCTGTTAAGGTGCTACACTCAATATGCCAGCAAGTTTGGAAAACTCAGCAGTGGCCAGAGGATTTGAGAAGATCAGTCTACATCCCAATCCCAAAGAAGGGCAGTGCCAAAGAATGCTCCAACTACCGCACAATTGCACTCATTTCACACGCTAGCAAGGTTATGCTTAAAATTCTACAAGGAAGGCTCAAGCAGTATATGGACCAAGAACTCCCAGAAGTGCAAGCTGGATTTAGAAGAGGCAGAGGAACCAGAGACCAAATTGCAAACATGCGCTGGATTATGGAGAAAGCTAGAGAGTTCCAGAAAGACATCTACTTCTGCTTCATTGACTATGCAAAAGCCTCTGACTGTGTCGACCACAGCAAACTATGGCAAGTTCTTATAGAAATGGGAGTGCCTGATCACCTCATCTGTCTCCTGAGAAATCTCTATGTGGGACAAGAAGCTACAGTTAGAACTGGATATGGAACAACTGAGTGGTTCAAAATTGGGAAAGGAGTACGGCAAGGCTGTATATTGTCTCCCTGCTTATTTAACTTATATGCAGAATTCATCATGCGAAAGGCTGGGCTGGATGAATCCCAAGCCGCAATTAAGATTGCCGGAAGAAATATCAACAACCTCAGATATGCAGATGACACAACCTTGATGGCAGAAAGTGAGGCGGAATTAAAGAACCTTTTAATGAGGGTGAAAGAGGAGAGCGCAAAATATGGTCTGAAGCTCAACATAAAAAAAACGAAGATCATGGCCACTGGGCCCATCACCTCCTGGCAAATAGAAGGGGAAGAAATGGAGGCAGTGAGAGATTTTACTTTCTTGGGCTCCATGATCACTGCAGATGGTGACAGCAGTCACGAAATTAAAAGACGTCTGCTTCTTGGGAGAAAAGCAATGACAAACATAGACAGCATCTTAAAAAGCAGAGACATCACCTTGCCAACAAAGGTCCGTATAGTTAAAGCTGTGGTTTTCCCAGTAGTGATGTATGGAAGTGAGAGCTGGACCATAAAGAAGGCTGATTGCCGAAGAATTGATGCTTTTGAATTATGGTGCTGGAGGAGACTCTTGAGAGTCCCATGGACTGCAAGAAGATCAAACGCATCCATTCTTAAGGAGATCAGCCCTGAGTGCTCACTGGAAGGACAGATCGTGAAGCTGAGGCTCCAATACTTTGGCCACCTCATGAGAAGAGAAGACTCCCTGGAAAAGACCCTGATGTTGGGAAAGATGGAGGGCACAAGGAGAAGAGGACGACAGAGGACGAGATGGTTGGACAGTGTTCTCGAAGCAACAAACATGCATCTGACCAAACTGCGGGAGACAGTGGAAGACAGAAGTGCCTGGCGTGCTCTGGTCCATGGGGTCACGAAGAGTCGGACACGACTAAACGACTAAACAACAACCACAATAGGTCATTGGCCCTGTTATAGCTGAAAGTGTCTCCACCCCCATCATTCAGCCCGGACGCTGAGGGCCAGCTCCAAGTGCCTTCCCTCACTGCAAGAAACAAGGTTACTTAGTGGCGCCTGTCCTGTGGAATGCCCTCCCACCAGATGTCAAGGAAACAAACAACTACCTGACTTTTAGAGGACATCTGTAGGCAGCCCTGCTTAGGGAAGTTTTTAATGTTTGATGTTTTATTGTGTTTTTAATATTCTGCTGGGAGCTGCCCAGAGTGGCTGGGGAAACCCAGCCAGATGGGCGGGGTATAAATAATAAATCATCATCATCATCATTTGAAAGGTCTTTGAAGCACCATTTTCATTTTAGAACTTACCAAATCCTGTGGAAAATTCCTCTGGAGTAAGTGAACCATTGCCATCTGCATCCAGAGTATCAAATACATTCTCCAGCTCTTCCAGACTAAGAGGTAACTCACCATGAAGCCTCTGAAATGACAAATTGTTCCTCGTATAAAAATGAATTTCAGTTAATGTAAATCTTAAAGTCAGACAACAACAAATAATTTAGATTTGCAGAAGATTGCCTGGTCAATTAAATGACACAACGCTCCACAAAGCCGCATTGTACACTTTACCTGCATGTCACAACGAGCAATGAATCCTTTGCCTTCCACATCACAGATCTGAAAGCACTCGTGTGCTTTTGCTAACATATCCAGTTGCGCTCCTGAATTTCCATCCGTTGCTTTGCTGCTTTCTGCATTTTCTTGTGTCCCACGAGGAGCAATGACTCTTTTCTTTCTTTCCATCTTCACCGTTTTGATTGCAGAAGCATTTCAGGAAGCAACCATATAGTTTGGTCTCCAATTTCGGCCCCGCACCTGAATCTGAAAGAAATAAAACATATCTCAACATTGCTCTCCTTCATCTTTTAGCAACCACCTCTCTTTAGGTAGCTGCTGAAGCACAGCAGAAGGAAGGGGGTCTCTTTTATTGAACAAAATGGCCACCACGATCTCTTCCTTTCATAGAGTGAACAACTCAAACTGCAAATAGGCCAATGAACGGAAAAGCGGGGCTGGGGAAGATGGAGCACATCTAGAAATTATATCAAAAATAAAGCCAGCCTGATCAAAAATGGTAAACACAGAATTTTTACCTTTAATACTGTTATGAATTTGTGGGTGCCAGACAGTTATAATCTCTGGATTCAGGAAGTGTTAACGGCTAATTAAGACGGGCTGCCTTCCTGTTTTGAGGTGATCGCCTGGGTGATGGGCCATTAAGAGAACAAGGGATCAAGGGGCTTGGTGTGAGACATCTCCTCTCTAAACCAGAGTTTGGAGTAGAGAGATTAGTAAGATGTGATGTGAATTAAAAGGAAAGCAACAAGCTACAAAGCCAGATAGGCACAGAATGATATTTGATGTCTGTTTGAATGCAAGGCTGTAGCTATAGGAGAAGCACGACCCTTCTGAGGTGTTGATGCTGTGAGCTCCTCCACCGTAGGCTCAGGCTGTATATATGTGTAAATAAACCATATATCCTAAAGACACCGCAGTCTCCGCTGTGCCTCATTCCCAAAAGGAAACAGAGATGCTGGATAAGTGCCTGGAACCCCTGACATATTACACAACTCAGAGTTTGGGGTTGTGTGCAACCAAACCTTCCCCTATTACAGGGTTAGGGAATCTGTGGCCTCCCAGATGTTACTGTACTCCCGTTTCCATCAGCATGGCCAATGGTCAGGGATGATGGGAACTGTAGTTAGAAGCCCTCCCTAATTCTAATTCCTTCGTTCTAATCTATGTCGTTGCAATATTGTCCTCTGAACTCAATGTATTTTCATGTTTAAAGGTAAAGGACCTCTGACAGTTAAGTCCAGTCGCGGACGACTCTGGGGTTGTGGCGCTCATCTCACTTTACTGGTTGAGGGAGCCGGCGTTTGTCAGCAGACATTTTTCTGGGTCATGTGGCCAGGAGGACTTAGCTGCTTCTGGCAAAACCAGAGCAGTGCACGGAAACGCCATTTAGAATAGAATAGAATAGAATTTATTACTTATACCCCGCCTATCCGGCTGGGTTTCCCCAGCCACTCTGGGCGGCTTCCATCAAAGTATTAAAATACAGTGGTCTAAAAATAAAATAAAATAAAAATACAGTGGTCTGTTAAACATTTAAAGCTTCCCTAAAGAGGGCTGCCTTCAGATGTCTTCTAAAAGTCTGGTAGTTGTTTACCTTCCCGCCGGAGCGGTACCTATTTATCTACTTGCACTGCGTGCTTTCGAACTGCTGTGTTGGCAGGAGCTGGGACGGAGCAACGGGAGTTCACCCCGCCGCAGGGATTCGAACCGCCGACCTTCCGATCGGCAAGCCCTAGGCTCAGTGGTTTAGACCACAGCTCCACCCGCTTCCCTTTTTTTCATGTATAGTTCACAGGAAGAGTAGGATGTGCAGGTGATACCTCCAACGCATGGAGGGGAGAACATTAAATGTTCACTGACAATTTTCAGACCGTTTCACCCAGCATGTAAAAATGCAAAAATGCATTGAGTACAATTTTTCATCCGTTACCTGGTAATATATCAGACTTAACTAAACAGAAGCTCCTCCCTTTTTATTACCTTTCCCATGTTAGATCCTGTTTGTATAAAAGTGTAAACACAGGTCACTTGAGTCACAGGACAAGAGAATAAACTCTTAAGAGTCTTATCTCCAAACACGCTGCAGCAGCAAATAATTACTTAGGGTGGTTTCCACTTCTATAAACTCACTAGTGTTTCTTTTATAATTCCTAATAGTTAATATAGTATAATATTGTTATGAGTTGGGGCAGCTGTATGCCTGAGCCCCCTTCTGATTCCTGGATCCAGCACGGATTCAATTCCTGGTATAGAAAGACTTGTTTCCTGGTGAGGTAATGACCCTCTAAATATGGGCCATTAAGCTAACAAAGGAAGTGGCTCTGTGCCAGATATCAAATGGGTGGGCCTTCCTCAACTCACTGGTTGTTAGAACGAGAAAGGCTAGAGTTAAGAGTTGAACTTAATGAGCTAGAACCTGGAAACTGGAAGCTGACAAGACTGCAGGCTGGGAGACAGAACCACGCCTGGTTGCTGCTGGAATCCAAGGCTGTGGCTATTATTATTATTATTTATTAAATTTATATATACCCCCCCTACACCCGGGGGTCTCAGGGCAGTTCATGGAATAAAATCAAGATGTAAAACCACAAAATACATAATAAAAATAAAAGCAACAACCCAGTAGCCCCCCAAAAAACCCACACATTTTAAAAGGGTATAGGATGTCGATCAGGTCAACCAAAGGCCTGGTTAAAAAGGAACGTTTTTGCCTTGTGCCTAAAGGTATACAATGAAGGCACCAGGTGAACTTCTTTGGGGAGAGCAGTGCCATCAAGAGGGATGCCATGGGTATACCATATATCATAAAGACACTACTTTCTCCGCTATTCCTCATTCTGAAGGAAACCAAATCCTGGGTTAAGGTGCCTGGAATGGCTGGAATTTTGCACTGCTCAGAGACTGGGGTGGCAGGCAACATTATACAGCAGTACCTAAGGACATGAGCTTTGAGCTAGCATGCTCATGTGTGGGAAGTGGCTGTGGCTCGCAAGCATGCGCCCTTGCCGGTTCAGAAACTCACATGTGCCTGTAGCATGTCTAAGTTAGGTGGGGGTGGGTGGGTGAGGAAACTGGTGTGACGACAGGAAACATAACGGCCACTTCAAGTGTGAGTTCATTCTAAGTGTTTCCACCCAGCCCCAAACTTTTTGTAACTGAAAGAAAGAACATGGAAGATGGAAGAGAAAATAAGAAGGAACAGAGAAAGACACAGGAAGGAAGGAAGGAAGGAAGGAAGGAAGGAAGGAAGGAAGGAAGGAAAATAACACAGGAAGGAAGGAAGACAGGAAATTTGGGGAAATGAAAAATACAGCGAGGGAGCAAGAAAAATAGAAGTGCTTTGAAAAGAATGGGGGAGTAATGGGGTGTCCTCTGTTATCTGGGGTAATATTATCAACCTTCCTTGACCTATTAGTTGGGTACTGAGACTTCCCTTCCTCCACAAAGCATAACCACATACTCTTCAACGTTCCTCACTCCCCCCTCCAGCTGACCCTCCTCAACACAGCAAATGATTAGTTGAGAGAGATATTTCTACACACGTATTTGATTTTTTTGTTTGTCTCAAGTTGGTGAGAGGATGCCATAACACTAGAATTCATGGACATCCAATTGAGCCGAATATTGGAAGATTCGGGAAAATCCTGAAAAGAAAATCCTTCTTTACCCAGAACGTGGTCAAACTATGGCACTCGATCCCACCAGTGCCTAGGGCTTGCCGATCAGAAGGTTGGCGGTTCGAATCCCCGCAACGGGGTGAGCTCCCGTTGCTCAGTCCCTGCTCCTGGCAACCTAGCAGTTTGAAAACACATCAAAGTGCAAGTAGATAAATAGGTACCACTCTGGCGGGAAGGTAAACTGCATTTCCGTGCACTGCTCTGGTTTGCCAGATGTGGCTTAGTCATGCTGGCCACGTGACCCGGAAGCTGTATGCCGGCTCCCTCAGCCAATAAAGTGAGATGAACGCCGCAACCCCAGAGGCAGCCACAACTGGACTTAATGGTCGGGGTCCCCTTACCTTACAAAACATTTAGACGAATTCATGGAGGTGGAAAGGGCTCTTGATGGCTACTAGCCATGAGAGCTATGCTTTGCCTTCACAGCAACACTTCTAAATACCAGCAGCTGGAAAACTAAGGAGGGGAGGGATGTTCTTGGGTTCAAATCCTGTTTACATGCTTCCCACAGAAATCTGGTTGGACACTGTGGGAACAGGATGCTGGATCAGATGGGCCATTGGCTTTTCACAGAACCATAGAATTGTAGAGCTGGAAGGGACCCCAAGGGTCATCTAGTCCAACCCCCTGCAATGTGGGAATCTCAAAAAACACCCATGGCAGATGGCCATCCAATCTCTGCTTAAAAACCTACAAGGGATGAGAGTCCACAACCTTCCATGGGAATCTGTTCCACTGTTCTTATGTCCTAATAATCTCAGGTTGCTGGTCTATGTTTGAACCTATATCTATCTATTGATTCATTGTCAAACTTTTTATTCCACAGACATTAATGCACAGGGGATTTTGAGAAGGCAGGGGTTCACGTAGAATCATTCCTGCAACTGGAAGCTTTTTATGTAAAATAGCTTTGATGTTTTTGCACTCAAGCAGTGTATAAGTTTTATGAAATAAAATAAATAAAATCAACTCTTGATAGGTGGGGTATAAACAAACAAACAAACAAACAAACAAATGATAATAAAATAATAATAATAATTACAGTAAGGTCCCAAGCAAAGGGAAGATTCTAAGTTCATTTACCTAAGCCCACTTAAATACACCCTGCTAAATATGGGAATGTTTGATATCAATCTAGCACATGGCAGCCCTGTTTAGGGAAGTTTTCAATGATTAATGTTTTACAGTGGTACCTCAGGTTAAGAACTTAATTCGTTCCGGAGGTCTGTTCTTAACCTGAAACTGTTCTTAACCTGAAGCACCACTTTAGCTAATGGGGCCTCTGCGCTGCCGCTGCACGATTTCTGTTCTCATCCTAAAGCAAAGTTCTTAACCCGAGGTAGTATTTCTGTGTTAGCGGAGTCTGTAACCTGAAGCATATTTAGCCTGAAGCGTATGTAACCCGAGGTACCACTGTATTGTGCTTTTCATTCTGTTGGGAGCCACCCATAGTGGCTGGGGAAACCCAGTCAGATGGGTGGGATATAAATAATAAAATTATTTATTATTATTATTATTATTATTATTATTATTATTATTATTATTAGGAAACCACTGCCTTAAAATTTTTATGCTGTCTAGTTGAACTGGTATTGGCAATTTTCAGGGATGAGTTGGAGGTTTGCCCCAGAAATAGTTTTTTTATGTATTGGTTTTAACAACTGCATATACTACATGAGAATAATTATATACCCCCCTTTCTTCTGTTATGGAACCCAAGAAGCTTACATGTAATTCCCAGATAGTCAGCCATCCAGGCACTGACCGGACCCAGACCTGTTTAGCCATAGCAAGGTGATGGTCTCATGCACCTTCACACCATAGCCTGGAATTGCATCCTTTTTAAGATGCTTCAACAACTTGGTTGACCTTACACATGCTTAGCTGTAAACAAGTCCCACTAAATGAGATTCCCGAGCACTGTGTCACAAACTCCTGTAGTTACAAACAATTCAGGGTGCAATCATATATTCACTTACCTGGGAGTAAGCTCCATTGAGTTTTGAATTCAGTGGAACTTACTCTGGAGTAGACACATTAAAAATGGTGATGCAAATGGGCCTACATGCTAGCTGCCCACATCAAAGAGAACAAAAAACCCTTTGCTTAAAGAAAGGGTGCCTATTTGATCAGGTTTAGAATATTCACCGTATTTTTTGCTCTATAAGACGCACCAGACCACAAGACGCACCTAGTTTTTGGAGGAGGAAAACAAGAAAAAAAATATTCTGAATCTCAGAAGCCAGAACAGCAAGAGGGATCAATACGCAGTGAAAGCAGCAATCCCTCTTGATGTTCTGGCTTCTGGGATAGCTGCGCAGCCTGCATTCGCTCCATAAGACGCACACACATTTCCCCTTACTTTTTAGGAGGGAAAAAGTGAGTTTTATAGAGCAAAAAATACGGTATATTGTTATAATGAGAAAAGGAAGAGAAACAAACCCAACGATGCTATTAAAACAGGTTGAGATTGCAACTAAATCTACATAACTTTTAGTTTGTCCTGAATATCCGTTCTCCTCCCCTGACACCCCACCAAGTAAAACTGCTCTCCTTTTCTTAACAGCACCTAGGAGGAAGTGCCATATTACTTGTCTTGTCATCTTCAGTGAGTTACGCTTACATCCTTTGAATTTACTCTAAGCCAGGGGGGCCCCCGCACTGGATCTTCGACACAGGAAAGAGATTATGGCTTTGCTGCATTTCAACACATAAAAGACAGAGGAAGTGGAAACCAATGCTTCAGTAACAGACATGTTCCAGTCGTTGCTGGCAAGCTCATTCCTTCAGATAGCTTTGGCTTCAGCATATGTGTCATTAAACATTACCCTGCTTGCTTTCTGGCCAGCTATTTGTACTTTATTTTAAACCCCCCCGACAACTTACCTCTGCTCACTGCCCTGGAAGAACAAAATACATATCCGCAGATGGCTCTCGTGCAAAGGAACACACTCAGCCGCGTCCGGCTGCAAGTCCTAAGCTTGCTTTCTGAGGCTAGTTGTGTGCACATAGAGGAAGAAGGAAGAGCGAATCAGAGGGGGCAAAGCACTTCCAAAACATTGCTGAGTCAACATGAATTTTATACAAGAAGCTGTGGGCGGGACAGAGCGAGTCTAACCTGTTCTGCCTCTTCTTTTTCCTCCCATCTTGTCAAACCCACATTTACATGCAGTTTTGCCACAAGAGTAGTTTCATTTTATATGCAGTTGATGCTTTGATCCTCGAGTAACAGTGGTTAAGTCATGATAGCTGGTATTGGAATGCACAGTTTAAAAGACACTCAACACACGTTTTAAGGTCTTCTTCTTCTTCGTTAAAGGTAAAGGTAAAGGGACCCCTGACCATTAGGTCCAGTCGTGACCAACTCTGGGGTTGCAGCGCTCATCTCGCTTTATTGGCCAAGGGAGCTGGCGTACAGCTTTCGGGTCATGTGGCCAGCATGAGTAAGCCGCTTCTGGCGAACCAGGGCAGTGCACAGAAACACCGTTTAGCTTCCCGCCAGAGCGGTACCTATTTATCTACTTGCACTTTGATGTGCTTTCGAACTGCTAGGTTGGCAGAAGCAGGGACTGAGCAATAGGAGCTCACCCCGTTGCGGGGATTCGAACCGCCGACCTTCTGATCGGCAAGTCCTAGGCTCTGTGGTTTAGTTGACTCCTAAAAAATGTGGGAATTACACAAACACATATTTGGAAACATGTGGATCATATAGCTATACTCATCAGAGTTCCAGGGCATCTTTTGGACAAACTATGTTTCAAGGTAGCTGTCCCTATAGAAATCTACAGTAAGGGTGTTCTACGCATTACATGAAAACAGAAAACTGCCTTGCACTGAATCAGACCATTGGTCCATTTGGCTCAGTATTGTTGACTACAGTCGGCAAGGTTTCACAAAGAAATCTTTAAAACCCTACCTGGAGGCACCAAGGAAAGATGGAACCTTAGACCTGCATTGCAAAGCAGGTTCTACCACTAAACTGAGGCCTCCAAGGAGAGTTAAATCTCCTTCTCTCCCATCTTGCCACAAACAGTACAGATCCGGCTAAATGGGTGGAGCTGTGAGGGCGAAATGAGATAGCGGAGTCTAGAGGACTTTGATCACTGCAGATGGTGACAGCAGTCACAAAATTAAAAGACACCTGCTTCTTGGGAGAAAAGCAATGACAAACATAGACAGCATCTTAAAAAGCAAAGACATCACCTTGCCAACAAAGGTCCATATAGTTAAAGCCATGGTTTTCCCGGTAGTGATGTATGGAAGTGAGAGCTGGACCATAAAGAAGGCTGATCGCCTAAGAATTGACGCTTTTGAATTATGGTGCCGGAGGAGACTCTTGAGAGTCCCATGGACTGCAAGAAGATGAAACCTATCCATTCTGAAGGAAATCAGCCCTGAGTGCTCACTGGAAGGACAGATCGTGAAGCTGAGGCTCCAATACTTTGGCCACCTCATGAGAAGAGAAGACTCCCTGGAAAAGACCCTGATGTTGGGAAAGATGGAGGGCACAAGGAGAAGGGGACGACAGAGGACGAGATGGTTGGACAGTGCTCTCGAAGCTACCAGCATGAGTTTGACCAAACTGCAGGAGGAAGTGGAAGACAGAAGTGCCTGGCGTGCTCTGGTCCATGGGGTCACGAAGAGTGTATAGCTCTGGACATGTACAGCATTAACTCTGGGGATGCGGGTAGCGCTGTGGGTTAAACCACAGAGCCTAGAACTTGCCGATCAGAAGGTCAGCAGTTCGAATCCCCACGACGGGGTGAGCTCCCGTTGCTCCGTCCCAGCTCCTGCCCACCTAGCAGTTTGAAAGCATGTCAAAGTGCAAGTAGATAAATAGGTACCGCTCTGGCGGGAAGGTAAACGGCGTTTCCGTGCGCTGCTCTGGTTCGCCAGAAGCGGCTTAGTCATGCTGGCCACATGACCTGGAAAAACTGTCTGTGGACAAACGCCGGCTCCCTCGGCCTATAGAGAGAGATGAGCGCGCAACCCCAGAGTCGTCCACAACTGGACCTAATGGTCAGGGGTACCTCTACATATTCAGGACCCTGTCCAGTATTGGCAACACACTGCTACCTGGGTTGTATAAGGATTAGGCCACTGGGTTTTGCTCCCTTTTTCTGACATGTGAGCAGCAATTTGGATTGCACTGAAATATGCAGGCCTTCAGCCTTTTAGAGAAGACCAGCTACATGAGCAGTGCTGGCAGGTTTCAGTGACAGTGCAATTTTGTTGTGCTGAGGTCTAGTTGTCGTTCATTTTTGCAGGTACAGTGGTACCTCAGGTTAAGTACTTAATTCGTTCTGGAGGTCTGTTCTTAACCTGAAACTGTTCTTAACCTGAAGCACCACTTTAGCTAACGGGGCCTTTTGCTGCCGCTGCGCAACCGCCGTGCAATTTCTGTTTTCATCCTGAAGCAAAGTTCTTAACCTGAGGTAAAATTTCTGGGTTAGCGGAGTCTGTAACCTGAAGCGTATGTAACCTGAAGCATATGTAACCCGAGGTACCACTGTACTGCATGTTCTAGTATTTTCTTCTTTGAGCTGGCTACCTTTCGCTGCTTGGCTTATCTGCTAGATCCCTTTCCAGGAAAGGCTTATGTGTTTGGCACACAGACAATTGGCAAATAGCACCCCAGGAAATGACATTGTTGTGCTTGCTGTGAACTAAGAGAAAGGGCTTCATCCCTGCTACATCACAACACAGTCTATCGTGCAACTACTCTTGAAATACTGCATTCAGCTTGCTCCATTTCATGAACAATATCGTAGAGCGAGAAAAGAAAGAGCAAGCCAAATGATCAAGGGCTGGAGCACTCCTCTCCTAGGAATGGCTATGACATTTGAGGGTTTTTGTTTTTTTTGTTTAGAAAAACAGTGAATATGATTGATGAATACAAAATCATGATGGGGTGACTTGGATGAAGGAAGGAATTGAGGGGATGCTCATCAAATTTGCAGATGCCACCAAACTGGGAGGGGTAGCTAATGCCCCAGAAGACAAAATCGAGATTCAAAATGCCCTTCACAGACTGGAGAACTGGACCCAAGCTAACAAAATGAATTTCAATAGGGACAAATGTACCGTATTTTTTGCTCTATAAGATGCACTTTTCCCCTCCGAAAAAGTAAGGGGAAATGTGTGTGTGTCTTATGGAGCGAATGCAGGTGGGAGGATCTGCTCAGCGCTCCCTTTAAAGAGTGCATGGAGCGTGTGTGCGGCTCTTGGGGGCTTTTACCCGCGGAGGGAGAAGGGCTGCCCTCCTCCCTCCTTGGGGAAAAGCCCCACACGCTCCACACGCTCTTTAAAGGGAGTGTGGCTCTTGGGGGAGCCTTCATCCCGCTGCCCTGAAGAGGCTTCGCCCGGCTATCCCAGAAGCCAGAACAGCAATAGGCTATCCCAGAAGCCAGATCCCTCTTGCTGTTCTGGCTTCTGGGATTCAGAATAATTTTTTTCTTGTTTTCCTCCTCCAAAAACTAGGTGCGTCTTATGGTCTGGTGCATCTTATAGAGCGAAAAATACGGTAAGTTTCTGCACTTAGGCAGGAAGAACCAGCTGCACAAATATACGATGGGGGACACCTGCGAAAGGGATTGAGGGGTTTTAGTAGACCATAAACTGAACATGAGTTAGTGCAGCCGCAGCAAAAAAAAGAAAAAAAAGGTAATGCTATTCTAGACTGCATAAAGTGTCCAGATCAGAGGGAGTAAAAGTACAGTGGTACCTCAGGTTACATACGCTCCAGGTTACATACGCTTCAGGTTACAGACTCCGCTAAGCCAGAAATAGTGCTTCAGGTTAAAAACTTTGCTTCAGGATGAGAACAGAAATCGTGCTCTGGCGGCGCGGCAGCAGCAGGAGGCCCCATTAGCTAAAGTGGTGCTTCAGGTTAAGAACAGTTTCAGGTTAAGAACGGACCTCCGGAACGAATTAAGTACTTAACCCGAGGTAACACTGTACCACTCTGAGTGAGACCACACTTGAAATACTGTGTCCAATTCTGGGCACCACAATTTAAGAAGGTTTTGAACAAGCTGGAATGTGTGCAGAGAAGAGGGTGACCAAGATGATCAAGGGTCTGTTAAGAAAGCCTTATGAAGAACGGTTGAAGAAGCTGCGTATGTTTTGCCTGGAAAACAGGAAACTGAGAGGAGATATGATAACCATCTTCAAATATCTCAACGGCTGTCACATGGAAGACGGAACATGCTTGTTTTCTCCTGCTCTGGAGGGTAGGACCGGAACCAATGGCTTCAAATTACAAGAAAGGAGATTCTGAGCAAACATCAGGGAGAATGTTCAGACAGGAAGAGCTGTTCAACAGTGGAATGGTCTTCCTCAGGAGGTTGTGAACTCTCCTTCCTTGGAGATTTTAAAGCAGAGGTTGGGTGTGAGGAGATTTCACCCCTCCCATATCCAAGAATCTCCTGAGGAGTCTGCTGATTCTCCAGAGAGGAGGAGGCGTGTTCTGCTCTCTACTTATTCCGCTCCAGCACTGAGTCAGTCAGTCAGTCAGTCAGTGTCGGAGAGAGAGAGACTGAGTGTTAGAGATCGTGTGTAGAGATAAGGTTGCTGCTAAGAGCAGCTGCAGACACTCAGTGCAGTGCAGCATTCATTTATGCTTAGACCTATTAAGCTCTGTATATAGTTTGTATAGTTGTAGATAGAATAAAAGAAGATATTCTACAGAGCTGCTCTCCGAGTTGTTTATATACTCTGCTAGAGTCTGCTATACTCTGCTGTGCGACGACTGTCTTCTTGTGGGAGTGAATCCGGTGCTCACAACTCTAAGCTGTGAGTCCACAGCACTTGGACCTGTTCCTGTGCAGAAGGTGGTCTCTGGAAGTGCTACCCAGCTCGCCTAGCCCAGGCGGGGCTGAAGTGGATGAGTCCAGTTGGTGGCACTGGCTCAAGGGCGATGCTGACAGGGTGGCCACCTGTCATGGATGCTTTAGCTGAGATTCCTGGATTGCAGGGGGTTGGACTAGATGACCCTTGGGGTCCCTTCCAACTCTACAATTCTATTGATTCTACGCAGGGGTGCCAACTTGTGTGCCAGGTAAGCCCTACCCCACACAATCAATCACATGACACAGTGCATATGTACCATTTGCATGGCAATGCCTATCAACTTGGGGGTGACGGCCTCCTCAAATATTTTATGGGGAGGACCACAAAGCGACCTTGGCCCCTGTGATGAGACATTTTCCTCCCCTTTTCATAATATTATAAGCAGGCAGGTGGCATCAATTGAAGTAAAAAAAAAAGGAGGTACTTTATACAGCACACATATTTTGTCACAGGTGGACTTTGGTGATAAGCTATCTTGATCAGCAGGTTCTCCTTATGTTCTTAATTAATTACCACAAGATGTAGCGACATTCATCAACTTGGGCAGCTTTGAACATAAATTCAAGAAGGGCAAGGTTATCAAGGCCTGAGACATTTGCAAACCACATTATTCAAGGCATTCCATCATTATAAGGCAATAGCAACAGAATAATACTATTCTAAAACAATAAAATCCTCAGTAACATAATTATTATACTTATCCCATATGAAGACACAGAAAGGCAAATAGCATCTTCATTCCTTATTATAGGGGCATGGCAAAAACAACAACAACGACCCCACAAATAGTTCCACCATTAGAAGCCTCAATATTATGCTGCTTAAACAATTATACCTGTTGACCCAAAAACTTGAATCTTGGCTTTCATGGTCTACAAATGTGTCAATTTTCAGCCCAATCCGATAAAAATTGCCAAAGGTACAGCAGGTTAAAACAGATACTTACTCTTTTTATTTCAATTTTTAAATGGGGATTTCTGATTTTGGTGAAAACTAATGAGGTACTTTCCTCATGCTTGTTAAGAAATGCATGTTTTCATTGGTTTAGAGACGTTCTGACGTTCAAATGTCAAGGTTTTGATGCCCCATTAAAGCCCAGGGGAGCAGCAATGTTTGCTGCAAAGGCCACCTGGTGGAAGCTGTGTGTAATTCTATTCCTTTAACTTACCTTATCATAGAATTAATTGTACAGTGGGAAGAGACCTAGTCCACCATTGTTGAAAAAACACCAGTAAAGGAGAACCTACTACCTTCCGTGGGAGTCTGTTTCACTGTTGAACCGCTCTGGTTACCGGAAAGTTCTAATGTTTAGCATGCCAGCTTGAAGGAGGCAGTAGTGAAACCAGTCCTTAAGAAACCCTCCCTGGACTCAGAAATCTAAGTAACTGTGGTCTAAACCACAGAGCCTAGGGCTTGCCGATCAGAAGGTCGGCGGTTCGAATCCCCGCAACGGGACGAGCTCCCATTGCTCTGTCCCAGCTCCTGCCCACCTAGCAGTTTGAAAGCACGTTAAAGTGCAAGTAGATAAATAGGTACCGCTCCGGCGGGAAGGTAAACGGCGTTTCTGTGCGCTGCTCTGGTTCGCCAGAAGCAGCTTAGTCATGCTGGACACATGACTGGGAAGCTGTTTGCGCACAAACGCCGGCTCCCTCGGCCTATAGAGCGAGATGAGCACACTACTTCAGAGTCATCCGCAACTGGACCTAACAGTCAGGGGTACCTTTACCAGCCAGTTGCAAATCGCCCCTTCTTGGGCAAGGTTCTTGAGTCATGGATCAGATCCAGGCACTGGAGGAATCTGATTTTGTAGATCCATTTCAATCACGGTTTAGACCCGTGTTTTGGCACAGAAATGCATCCTTGTTAATTTCCCACAACCTTTCAGCAACTTTCACGTTGGTTATCCTTCTGGAGCTGCTGTACGAGTTGTGGATAAGTGGCACTGCTTTGCAGTGGTTCTGGTCCTCCTTGGAAGGTCATTTCCAGAAGGCGATGCATGGGGAGTGTTCTTTGGCCCCATGGAGCCTTCAATGTGGGATTCCTCAGGGCTCAATTTTATCCCCTATACTATTTAACATCTACATGAAACCGCTGAGTGAGGCTAGCCGGAGTTTTGGAGGATCTGGGGGGGTTTTAGTACACCACAAGCTTAACATGAGCCAACAGTGTGATGCAGCAGCAAAAAAAGCCAACGCTATTCTAGGCTGCCGCTTAGGAACCACAGCATCCTAAGTGCTCACGGACTGACCGTTTAATTATCTGCCCTAGTACCTTTCCTGATATCAACGCCAAGCTGATTGGTTGGCAACAGCTGCATCCTGCAGTGTTTTTGCTGCGCTACCAGCACCAAAGTGATCTCCCCAGGGTGCAAGCCTGGGCAGTGTTTCTGGAGGTCCTGGGCTACCCAGACGACAAGACTCCCCCTCCCCTCAACTCACTGATGTGGTCCAAAGTAAATCAGAGCAATACACTTTGTCACCAGCTTGTATGTCTGCAGGAGTTACAGGAAGGAGGAATACAAAGCACTGTCCAACTGTCTTAGGGACTCCACTCTGGACTTGTGTAGGGTTTGATCTTTAGCCTTTTCTTCTCTGAAAGGTATCCCACAAGGCGGCAGAAGTTTAGGATCAGTTTTCCTTCTCCTAGATGTCTACCTTCCCAGGTTGACGAGACCCATCTGCTCCTCCCTTCCACTAACAGCACATAGAATCATGTAGAAACCACCTTGACCGTTGGATCTACTATTAGTCCCGGGTTCAAGACCCATCGGCTACCCTTACCTGGTTTAGCCAGCCAGCTGAAGGTGTTTCATTTCATTTCACTTTTAATTCGTATACAGTAGTACCTCAGGTTACAGATGCTTCAGGTTACAGACTCCACTAACCCAGCAATAGTACTTTGGGTTAAGAATTTTGCTTCAGGATGAGAATAGAAATTGCGCAGCAGCAGTGGAAAGCCCCATTAGCTAAAGTGGTACCTCAGGTTAAGAACAGTTTTAGGTTAAAAACGGACCTGTAGAATGAATTAAGTTCTTAACCCGAGGTACCACTGTACCATCTTTCTATATTACTGTACACAAGGCGGTTTAGAAGCTGAAGAAACAACAAAGATCTCACACACCACACAATCTGATCAAATACAAAAATGCCATAATAAAAAAAACCTTTAAAATAAACAACTTATATCTTTAAAAAGTAGTATTAAATAATCCATTAGATTATAATAGTACACAATAAAATTAAATATCAGCAAACATTAAACAGAAATTCACTCTTAACAATTACAATAAATAATTTCTGAAACTAGAATCCATAAAAATAACAGCAAGTCAACAGTGCATAAAATAATGCAATACAAATTGAGAAGCAAAGACACACAACTTATAAAATTGTTTTAAAAAAATACCCCTGACCTCTTCTCTCTTCCCAGCTGCTTCTGCTGTTCCTAAAGTCATGGTGTGGGAAAGGCCCCTAGGGCTGGTGGGGGGCGCAAGGCAGGTGGGAAAAGCCATTGCCTGATGAACAGCACAAACTCTCTCTCCCCTCGCAGTGCTTCCTCTAGAAACAGCAGCTTCCTTATCGAGACTCCACAGATTGCCATTTCTTCCAATTTAGTGGTAAACATCACATTTTCCGGGGGGGGGGGGGATACCGTATTTTTCGCTCTATAAGACGCACCAGACCACATGACGCACCTAGTTTTTGGAGGAGGAAAACAACAACAACAAAAAATTCTGAATCTCAGAAGCCGGAACAGCAAGAGGGATTGCTACGCAGTGAAAACAGCAATCCCTCTTGCTGTTCTGGCTTCTGGGATAGCTGCACAGTCTGCATTCGCTCCATAAGATGCACACACATTTCCCCTTACCTTTTAGGAGGGAAAAAGTTAGTCTTATAAAGCAAAAAATACGGTAATCCATAGGGCAAATGCAAAACTGCTCAGACCTGTGCCTAGAAAGTACGAGGCAAGTGGAAAACCTCTTGGGTCCCTGCTTTCTAGGCATGTGGGCAAGCCCCAAGTATAACACAGAGAAGTGTCCCAGATATAATTGAATTCAGTGGGACTTGATGGCTACATCTGGCTACATCTTCCACGATAGTGCATTAAATATGGGGCTGGGGCTGGGGTGGGAGAGCTGAAAATAATGTAACACTCAGGCCCAGAGGAGACAGCTTATCTATAATTTTTTTTCTTTAATGACAGCGTGAATCATGAGACTCTATATACAGTGGGATGCTGTTAAATCGAGTAAGGGGGGAATGCAGGTTGTACGGCCGTTATTTTCAGGGGTGGACTAAATGACTCTTGGGGTCCCTTCCAACTCTTCAATTCTATGATTCTATATTTGGGGGGTTAATCCTGATGTATATTTTGCTTTAGGAGGCTTAGTTTGGTCAGAATCGAGTATACACATCCAGAGTTAATGCTAAATACATTGCTTCTGGTAAATGAGCCATCGTAGCCGCTAGAGGGTTGTGAACATTTGTGCCCTGGGCTTTTTAAACCATGTACTCTCTGAAACCAAAGGGGCGCATGGGTTGCCAGGTGTGAATTTTTCCCCAGCACTCCCACCCCACTATAGAGAAGTTCAGACACAGGGTAGAGCCCTCGTTACATGACCATGTTGTCATGTACCCATTCTCATATTCCTGTGCGAATGTAGGCTTTTGGTTTTACTGAGACTGGAACAAGATGCTACCACAAATATTTGGTCTGACGATTAGCTCTACTCCATACTGCCTACCATCCCCTTGGACTTGTGCCCCCGTTCCACTTTAGTGGCTGTAATAATAATAATAATTAATTATTATTATTATTTATACACCACCCATCTGGCAGGGTTTCCCAGCCCCTCTGGGCAGCTTCCAACAGAATATTAACAACACAATAAAACACCAAATATTAAAAGCTTCCCTAAACAGGGCTGCCTTCAGATGTCTTCTAAAAGTCATATAGTTGTCTATTTCCTTGACGTCTGATGGGAGGGCGTTCCACAGGGCGGGCGCCACCACCGAAAAGGCCCTCTGCCTGGTTCCCTGTAACCTCACTTCTCGCAGCGAGGGAACCGCCAGAAGGCCCTCAGAGCTGGACCTCAGTGTCCGGGCAGAACGATGGGGGTGGAGACGCTCCTTCAGGTATACTGGGCCGAGGCCGTTTAGGGCTTTAAAGGTCAGCACCAACACTTTGAACTGGTGGCTGTAGGAAAGCTGTAGGATTTATAACATGCCAAACTAATTCCCATTTTTTTAAAAAATGTCCATTTGCATATGAGCAGTATATCTCACTTTCAGTCACAACGGCTGATCATCTTATCACCGGGATAAATTTAAATTAGATGTTACAATCCTACTGAAGAACCACCCAGCTCTGCCGGTTACTTGAATTTTATGATACAGCCAGTTTTGACAGGTGACGGATTGTGAAGTAAGCAAGCTGAACCAATTGTTGCCCTGATATTTTCAATTCCTATTTGGCCCAAGTTCCAAGATTAATGGCCATATGTAATGTAGCACGATCAATAACAGTGCTTATGAAGGATTTGAAATTTAAATGATCTGAAATTTGAAGTTAGTCAAGCTTCATACTTCCATTCTGCCAAACACTTATCCACGAAGTAAGTTTTATTTTCTTTAGCAAACAAATTAAATACTGCCACTCAGCTCAGTCAGCTGAACTCTATTAAATATTCTGGATAGATCTGGTTGGCATCAAAGATGACAAAAATCCTTGGGTTCCAGGTACTGTCTACACAGCTGTCATATAAATTCACAAAGCTCCCATCTTTTGAAGGTGGTCTCACGTATTTGGAGTCCCCATTGACATAGTCCCCTGTCAATACACGAGCGAGAAACATCACTTTATGCTTCCAAAACATCTGAAGTTGCAGGTCAACTCCATGAATCTGTAATGTGCTGCCATGCTTCAAGTCATCTTTGCAGAAGCGGCTGGAATATAAAGCATCCCTTGCAAAATACGTCCCTACAGAAAAAGAAAAGTGCTTGAGCATAGTCCAGAAGTACATTCATCCTACTTACTGAAGCCTGAGGGTGGAACCACACATGATCAAAGGCATGGGATTGCTGCCAAAAATGGCAACCGGGTCAAATCCCCACTTCTAGGGATGCGGGTGGCGCTGTAGGTTAAACCACAGAGCCTAGGACTTGCCGATCAGAAGGTCGGCGGTTCGAATCCCCGCGAGGGGGTGAGCTCCCGTTGCTCGGTCCCTGCTCCTGCCAACCTAGCAGTTCGAAAGCATGTCAAAGTGCAAGTAGATAAATAGGTACCACTCCAGCGGGAAGGTAAATGGCGTTTCCGTGCGCTGCTCTGGTTCGCCAGAAGTGACTTAGTCATGCTGGCCACATGACCCGGAAGCTGTACGCTGGCTCCCTCGGCCAATAAATCGAGATGAGTGCCGCAACCCCAGAGTTGGTCATGACTGGACCTAATGGTCAGGGGTCCCTTTACCTTTACCTATCGCCTAAAACAGGGGTCAGCAATTTTTTTCAGCAGGGGGCAGGTCCACTGTCCCTCAGACCTTGTGGGGGGCTGGACTATATTTTGGGGGGGGGGGAAATGATGCAAGAGCACCACGAGCCCCGGTGGCTGCTTACCTGTGTCTTGCGAGCAGCAGGGGCTGGTGGCAGCGGCGGAGGAATGATGAGCAGTGCGCAAAAGGGCTCTGGAGAGGGGCTGCTTAAAATGGCAGCCGCTCGAGCGCTGCTGCTTCTGGCACCAACAAAGCCCAGCCCCCTTCCTCTTCTAGGCAGGACAGGAAAAAGCAAGGAGGAGGGAGGGAGGAGGCGCCGCCACTGTGTAAGGGAGGGAAAGAACGCGCACACTGGCGGGCCACGTGGCGATTCCCAGACTGTCCATGGGCCGGATCCAGAAGGCAATTGGGCCTGATCCGGCCCGCGGCCCTTTGTTTGCCTACCCATGGCCTAAAACATGTATCAATGGAAACACACGATAAAATATAATGATGTCACGCACTTCCTGACCCGCACCATTGGATAGCTGCTGGAGGTGGAAGCAGTATATGCACCACCTGCGCTGCGATGGGTTGCTGGGACTATGTGGAAAGCTTCCAGAGAAGGTTCTTTTTATCATATGTGGTGGGAATGTAAGAAAGTGAAAGGCTTCTGGGAAAGGATATACAATGAATTGAAGAAGATTTTAAAATATACATTTACAAAGAAACCTGAGGCCTTTCTGTTAGGAATACTAGGAAATGAGATAAAGAGAAAGGATTGTAAATTTTTCCAGTATGCAGTGACAGCAGCAAGGGTGCTACTGGCTCAGAAATGGAAACAACAGGAAATACCGACGGTGGAAGATTGGAGAATGAAGTTGTTAGACTATGCTGAGTTGGACAAATTGACTGGGAAAATTAGATACTTAAGAGACCAAAAGTTCATCGAGGACTGGGGGAAATTTGCGGAATATCTGGAAAGTATAAGTGAGGGGCAGATAACGCTAGAGGGGTTTAAAAAAGCACTGTGAAAAACGGAGAAGTATTGTTTAAAGAGAAAGGAAATGAAGGGTATAAACAATGACAATATAAACTAGGAAATGCGTAATTAAAATAATGACTATGGATGATTTACGGAAAAGCTGAAGGAAGTCCAGAAAAGAAGCATTTTGTGAAAACTGGATGTGAAATTACTATGTATGTTTTGTTTTGTTGTAAATTAATAAAAAATTTTATATATAAAAAAAGAAAGCTTCCAGAGAAATGCAGATCATGGAGCGCCAATTCCAGTCCTTGCTTACTTTTCCTTGGAACATCACTCACTCGAGGACTAGTGGGTGTGCTTGGGAACTTATTGGTGATTTGCCGCGGATCTAATTTCTGGGATTAGCTCTAATTTATGGCTCTCAATTCTGACCCTTAGCAAGACTTTTTTTCAGATTAATTAAGAGATGCTCACAAGGGCAGCATGGAACTACTTTGTAGTAAAACATTTAACTAGGAGAAAGCTGCAAGAACATAATGTGTATGCAAACCCATAAAAGATATCTCATGCCTTGCCTTTTCCATATACAGCGGCATGCATGCCATTGATTCTCCAGTCAAAGTTATGAATGCAGATGGCTTCCACGAATTCACTGCTGGTGCCATGAAACAACATATGTTCATTAATGAAGGAGACACCTCTTTTCTTCTTTAGCTGAGCCTTTTTCCTGTCAAAAGGACAAAATAACAAACAATTTGTAATGGAAATACGCTACTAGAATAAAAATGTGGGCAAAGCAAAAGCCAAGGTCGGAAAGCCATTGCCATCTCACAGTTGAAGAGGTAGTAAATTCCTTTAAAAAATAGACTGCAGACTGCAGGTAGGAGACTGCACTTGTGAACACAGGGAGAGGCCTAGGCCAGATCACTGACAAACTAGTCTTCCACTTGCAGAAATGTTTTGTGGCTTTTTTTTTAGTTGCACACAAGGTAACATTTCAAAAATAATATTCTCCATACACCAGCTGTATGAACTAATACAGTCCTTTCTACCACACAATCGCACACATTAGAAATTTGACATTTTATAAATCAGAGCCCTAAATAAATTCAAAAAAACAACACTGGGATATCACTATAATTCATCATGCAAAAACCAATAACGGATCTACTGCTAGCAAATATTGTTGGTGCTAACCTATAAAATAGTTTCGGCGCAACCATTGGAGACCAATGAATTCCCTCTTGTGGGGTTCTTGGCTGAGAAATCATTACTCAAAACAAATAGCAGATCTTTGCTTAATGCATTTCTGTAAGTATCTGCATACAGCTAGGAAACTAATTATAAAAAAGGTGATTAAAAAGGCCCCAAAATGGCAATTTCTAAAACATTTTACAGGGATGTAAGCAGACACTTGCCCAGCTGCCTGTGGTAAGACATGTTTATAGATAACCAGGCAGGGATGTTGTTGTTTTCCTCTGGCAGGTAGGCTACTTAAGTTATGCCGGTCTAATTGAAAGGATGAGTAAATCATACTGGTTTCGACAAGGTTTCTGCTGCCAGAGCACTTTATGAATTAGCACATTAATGACATGGATATATTTTGGCATGGAAATACAAAACAGATCAAGGGAAAATCATGATGAGTCAATGTTATGTAAAAAGATCATGCCAAGAACATTTCAAGTGGCATTTCTGTGATGAAGAAAATGTGCAGACTGGTCCAGTTTTTTTAAATACTGCCTTCAACTCCTGCAACCTTCAACAACAATATTTGGGGACTTTGAATTGAAATGTGACATTTGAGCAGGCCAATTCAAGTCAGTTAAACCTAAATAATTGAATTTGTTTGTTATTATGCGATGGATTTTTGTGTTTTTATACTGTAAACTGCCCTCTGATCCTCAGATGAAGAGCGGTAAAGAATTTTTAAAACAACAACCACCAAAACTTGTAGAGTCAACTGTCAGGACCACAATAACAATGTTATCTTTTAATTAAAACATTACCAGGGTGAGCTAGTAGGAGATATGAGTTGATACTGGTCATTTATGTAGTTTGGGGCTCAGTGCACAATGTATTAATAGAGAAAAGAATGAAATACATGCACTGCAAGGCAGATAAAGACAGGTCTGATTAAGAATGAACGAAAGGAAACATGAATTTTAAGCTTGAAATTAAGTCAATGTAAATACTGAAATGATCTGTCTTTAAAAGAGATGCTATTTAGCACAAAAACCACTTTTAAAATAGTCTCACCTGCAAAAGAATTCCCACAGGTCTAGATTCTGAATTCTCTGAATTCTTCTAATTCGATTACTATCCATTGTTTTCCCAAACTGGCTAGCAACCTCCTTATATTCATTTGTCAGCTTATGCAAAGTAATTAGCTGAAGGAGAGAGAAACACGGAACTTTACCCAGATGCATTAAGTCCTTTGCTTCTAATGATTTCAAAATAACCTACTAAGGTCTTACCTGGTATGGCTCTTCTGAATTTACATTCTCCCAGTGTGAAGGCATGGGGATAGACTGATTTTCACAGATGAAACTTTAAGCACAAAAGGAGTAGTCAGTACGCTGTCACATCCCGCACTCAAGACAGAAATAGTACACAAAATGCAAAATGTACATTTACAAAAATGTAAAGGATTGGAAAGAGTTTTAGTTTCCTCTTTGGATTTTGTTTTTGAACAATAAGGGCAGAATAAAAAGAAAAATACCGTATTTTTTGCACCATAACACTCACTTTTTTCCTCCTAAAAAGTAAGGGGAAATGTCTGTGCGTGTTATGGAGGGAATGCCTACGGGTGGCATGCCTACGGATTTTCCTCCTCTAAAAACTACGTGCGTGTTATGGTCGGGTGCGTGTTATAGAGCGAAAAATACGGTAATCAGTCAATCAGGTGCTTTAATGATTTGCTGAATTAGAACCTTAAGTTTAAGGTTTTAGATGTGCCTATTTAGTTATGTTTTCTCCAATTTTCCTACAAGGGGCAGAGGTTACTTAACTTATTCCCACTTCTTTGTCCTAGGGAGAACCCAGAACACTAAGTAAATGTAAGAGGTCACCTGAAGAGGAAATGATCTTAGATTATTTTTAAAAATCAGTTCTGGAAAGGTTAGGAACACAGGAAGCTGCCTTAAACCTAGTGATACCACTGGCCCATCTAGTTCAGTGCTGATGATGCTGACTGCTAGTGGTTCTCCAGGATTTCAGACTGGGGTCTCTTGCCTGCAGGCGTCAGGCTTTGGTCGTGGCACCTTTTGCATGCAAAGCAGAGATCTATGGCCAGAAACCAGAGACTGAAGGAATGGGTTTCCCAAAAGACTTGCAGCTCTTTCCCTTGAAGTAATTAAGTCTGATTCACCTACCCATTCCTTTTTCCTTATTGAATATCTTACTCGTTTAAATGATCAAGAAGTTAATCAAAACAGGAAGAGAGATGAAAACAAGGAAATAATGTACTTTGCACAGCTTCTATTCAATGAGGCTTGAACAAAATAACTTTTGCTCGGCGGACTGCAAGAGAGCTCATTCAAAACTGAAAGTTTTCAGGGATGCAAAGTTAAAAAGAAAAAAAGAGAAATGAAGTAAATTGCTTCTTCTCTTGTTAATAGCAAATATAGGGCTGGTGTATAAATTGCATCAGATATTGCAAAATGGCTACGATAATTTGTTTCCACAGTGTCTGAGGTGCACCAAGTGATGAACTGTGAATATAGTTTCATCTGTCTTCTGCATTTTAATATACTCAAAGTCGGGGGAAGACTATCAGCATTAACCTAAAACAGGCTTCCTCAACCTCGGCCCTCCAGATGTTGAGACTACAATTCCCATCATCTCTGACCACTGGTCCTGCTAGCTAGGGCTCATGGGAGTTGTAGGCCAAAAATGTCTGGAGGGCCGAGGTTGAGGAAGCCTGACCTAACAGGACACTAAAACATTTAAAGAAAAAAGTAACTATGTCACAAGGAAAATGTGAGTGACTGTTACCTGAAAGCAGTGATAGAAAATGGAGCTCTTTTTATGGGACGTTCTTTTCCAGTTGTTTGGTTAGTTTGTTTCATCCCTGTGTAAAAAACCAGAGTTAGCCAAAATCTAAATCAGCCTACCACACGCTGGTGCCCTCCAGATCAGGAGTAATAAGAGTTTTAGTCCCAGTTTTTGGAGAGCACCAGGTTGGGAAAAGCTGGTCTAGAAAATGGACAGACAGAATTTTGCCGAGCACTTTTTTCAGTGTTCTTTCATGGGAATTTTAGTTAACAGCACATAAAAGTGCACTAATGATCAGTTCACAAGCCAATCAAAATCTATTGTAGATAAATCGATTTGATCTGTTCAAATGTAGCTGTTGCCCTTTCTTACAAGCTTAAGGAAACGCACACTGGGGGCGGGGGGACGACTTTCCCTTTTGCTAGTATCCTGCTCTCCCTCCTGATTCGCACTACATTTATACAGAGTTACTGAATTCTATCCTATCTTGTCTTCAAGGCCTCTAGGCAGGACACATAGGGCAGCTCACAGAATAAGCCATACCAAATGCTAAGGTACTGTGAACTTAATAAGGGTGTAAGAATAAGTTAAAACTTGTGTTTTCAAATGTCGTAAGCCACTGATAATGTGATAAAAATCAATCAAGTAAGTCTCCCAGGCAGTAACCCATACAAATGTGCTTCTCTTCAACATAGTCACTGCATCATATGCCTTACTACAAGTAAAAGTTCTCTGTTAATTATTCACCCACGCAATCAGAAAACTTCCCAATTACAACATAGGGTATTTCCCCTGGCTTATAAATGTCTTATACCTTCTCAGTAAATAGATATACATACCTGAAAAGTCCAGCACATAGTCGAATTTTGCAGTTGTAAAAGAAATGGAACCTTGTGGATTAATTTTGAACATTCCTTCAATGTCTTCACTGCTAAGTGAACACTGGCTAGTAGAATCAGTCTTCAAAACAAATGAAAAGCACACTTTTAAAGGTTATAAAAAAGTGACCCAATAATTATTAGCACATAAACAACATTTTAGAGTGAATTTTAGAAGAATTTAGGAGAATAGATGCAGAGGTGCCTCAGTAGTTTTAATACTTTCAGCTACAAGATTATGTAAATGTCGGAAGTACAGAAGAACTGCCAAAGTTCTCATTTAAATTTTAGAACATTCTTTGTTTGAGATTTTGCATTCATGGCATCTTACACCTAATAAACCCAGCATAATTCTGCAAAAGCTGTAGGCTGGGGTCTCCTTCAACCTTTATTATTAATCAGAACAATGTCCTTGTTTTGAACTGCAATACTACACACAACTGGATGTGAGTAAGCACCACTGAAGTCAAAGGAATTGATTTATCCACTATCACAAAATCACTTATTGCAAATAACTGGATTTCTGCAAAATTTCCTACAACAAAAGAATTGATAAAGAAAGCATGGCAATAAGCAAAGCTATCTAAATTAAGTGAAGACAAGAGTAAACAATATAATGTAAAAGGTTGCTAAGAAGAAGAAGAAGAGGAGTTTGGATTTGATATCCTGCTTTATAACTACCCGAAGGAGTCTCAAAGCGGCTAACATTCTCCTGTCCCTTACTCCCCCACAACAAACACTCTGTGAGGTGAGTGGGGCTGAGAGACTTCAAAGAAGTGTGACTAGCCCAAGGTCACCCAGCAGCTGCATGTGGAGGAGCAGAGACGTGAAGAACTGGCAATCAGTTATCTGATTTTTGTAAACCAAAATATGGTATTGAAACTAACACCTAAAACTGTTTTCCAATTGTGCATATATTTGTATTTGTTTAAAAGTTGATCCCTCTGATACTTCCAGCAGAGCACGTTGTTGTTCATTCATGTATTTTAATATAAAATTTATAAAATATACTACGACTTGCAAGAGATTCTTAGCCTCACTTTTCCATCTGTGAAATGAAAACCACAACCTACTTTGCAGAGTGCAAGGACAGGAAAACAGAATGTTGAATAGGGTGGGCTATCTACAGAAATGACTACCTCAAACATATGCCACTTGCCACATTCAGCCAAGTAAAACCAACCCCACTGGGTATCCGACGTGTCCATTTCTTCGAGGTGGTCTGCCATATCATGAGAGAGCTCATCTGCTCCCTGAGACATCTCTTGAAACGGTCCAGACATTTCCTGAAAGAATCAGAGCAGTCGCACGAGTGAAATTCTGGTTTCGCTGGTTTGCAATTCTTGAGGGGGGGGGGGGAGAGAAACATTTCCAAAGTTTAAAACCGATGCAGAGTTCTTACAGATCCTCATACAGGACTGGAATCACATGGGAAAAGCCCTTTAAGGACACTCCGGCTGGTGTCCTGTCAACCTCTGCCTCCTACTCCCAACACCTTGTTCTGCTGCCTCTCCTGCAAACATCCACGGGGGCGCATCCTGGGAGGAACAAGTGGTCCCCAAGTCAACCAGGAAGCATGGGAGCCGGCTCTTGGGGGGGGGGCCTGGTCCCTTTGCTTCCCCCCACCCCAAATAAAATATTGGTGTTTTTTTTTTAATAGGATATTTATTAAGATTTTCAAGAAGTTACAAAATAGAAAAAAAAATTAAAAAGAATACCAAAGAAAAAAGATACAAAAAGAATAAAATAAAAACAGTTAAAAAACAATTCAGTCATCACATATTTTTCATTTACTTATTTCCCGGACCTCCTCACGCCTTCCTTCTCTGTATTCCAGTTCAAATTATTATTTCAGCAAATCCCTCCCCCCTTTCGAATCCTTTCCCTAATTCATAATATTCTGTCATCACATTACCTTAATCTATTTTCATCTTATCATATATATATATATATATATATATGCCAAATAAAATATTTGAAGGGGGCCGGATTCCCTTCCAAAAGTTGTCTGGTGATCCATCAGGCTTACCTGCCCCCTCAATACTTCAAGTTGCCCCCCCCCCCTCGGAAGCCGCCTCTTCGGCGCTAAACCCCGAGCCCCCAGGGGAGGGCTGCGTTGGGCGGAAGCGCAGCCAGCCTCCCCAGCGCTATCCGGCCTTTTCAGCGGCGGCGGCGGTGCCCCAGAGCATGTGCAGAGTGCGGGTTTCTCCCTGGCGCCCAGGGAGGCGCCTGGAGGAAAGAGGCCGCGGCGGGCGGACGGGCGGGCGGGGAGAACGGGATCCCCACCGGCTTCTCCTCACGCCGAGCCGGCAGCTCCGCGACCGCCGCGGGGATAAACGGGGCCGTCTGTTTACATGTAACGCAGAAGAGCCACCTGGCGGCCGCCCCTCCTTCGCCCCCTCAGGCGGAGCTTCCCTTCTTCAGGCAGGGGGCGGGGAGGGGGCGTGGCTTGCCCAGCCTGACGGACGGGCGCGCGCCCCGCCCCCGGCTTCCCCGCCGCTTCCGCCCTCTCGTGCCCGCCCCTTCACAGAATCATAGAGTTGGAAGAGACCACAAGGGCCATCGAGTCCAACCCCCTGCCAAGCAGGAAACACCATCAGAGCACTCCTGACATATGGTTGTCAAGCCTCTGCTTAAAGACCTCCAAAGAAGGAGACTCCACCACACTCCTTGGCAGCAAATTCCACTGTCGAACAGCTCTTACTGTCAGGAAGTTCTTCCTAATGTTTAGGTGGAATCTTCTTTCTTGTAGTTTGGATCCATTGCTCCGTGTCCGCTTCTCCGGAGCAGCAGAAAACAACCTTTCTCCCTCCTCTATGTGACATCCTTTGATATATTTGAACATGGCTATCATATCACCCCTCAACCTCCTCTTCTCCAGGCTAAACATGCCCAGCTCCCTTAGCCGTTCCTCATAAGGCATCGTTTCCAGGCCTTTGACCATTTTGGTTGCCCTCCTCTGGACACGTTCCAGTTTGTCAGTGTCCTTCTTGAACTGTGGTGCCCAGAACTGGACACAGTACTCCAGGTGAGGTCTGACCAGAGCAGAATACAGTGGCACTATTACTTCTGAGCACTCCTGACAGAGGACAGAGAGGAAACCAAATCTAACAGCTGGCAGTGAAACATTATGGATTCTACCTTCTATTTTCTGCCACAAGAGACACAGAGAAGACTGGAAGATTGTTATGACATGATCATGAATGGCAAATGCTAGTAGCTCATCTCCTGCCAAAAGATAGCACCTACTCCCACAACTTATCTTGTGAATGATCAAAGTGATGTGACAGCTGAAATCCTGTAAATGTTTCATCAAAACACGTCACAAATATTTTTCGAAAGGGGAAAGTGCAGATTTGTTCAGCCTCAAAAAACAAAAACATCCACCGTCAACTGATACAGACCCGACTGTGTGGTCCTCCACACCAATTCTCTGGTTTCTCCCTAGCTATAATTCAACTTGGATATCAACCCTTTCAATACAAGCCTTGACATATAACCGTTGCTCCAAAGGAAGCCGCTTCTCACCTGTCAGAGTCATAGCTGTCAATTTACAGATTTGAAAAGCCTTGAAGCCTCGAAAAGAAGGGATCAGCAGCCAAAATAAGGGATTTTGGCTTAGTTTATGCACTGATGGAGCCAGGCTGCTTTGGCTGCCACTGACTGTGTTTTGCAGGGGGTTGGACTAGATGAGCCTAAGGGTCTACAGCTCCCACCAAAGACAAAACTGATGAACGGCGTCCAGATGGCAAAGCTTACAGGCAGAATTAGAAACCAGGAAGAGGACCTCTTTAATAAAGAATGGGGAAAGTTTATCATTTAGTGGAAAAGCTATTGTCAAGAGTTACATACATTGGTAGGATTAACAGAAAACTTGTAGTAAAAATGTGAACTGTGGAAGGACAAATGATTTATAAAAATAGAGTTATGAAAGGGATGCAGAGGGGGAAATCACTACATTAAGATGCTGCACTGGTTGGAGGGGATGCTAAGCAGCACGTCGGGGCTGCCGTCGTCCTGGTGCGAGGAGTTCCATTGGCCCTTCCCCGCCTGAGGGGGGGGGGAGGGAGACTCTCACCCATGCCGCCCGCCAGCCCGGCATGAGGCGGTTGCGGCGCCACGGCGGCCGCTGAAGTGCCGCCCTTCTGCGTCCCTCCCCCTCCCTCAGGCCGCCTCCTCAGCCGCCACTGCCGCCTCCGGCTTCCCCTGGCAGCGTGGCGGAAGTCTCGCAAGAGAGGGGCTGCCTGCCTGCCCACCGCCACCTGTCTCCTCACGACATGCCCCTGAAGGGGAAAAGGGAGAGACGGAGACGCAGCAGCTCGTGCGCGCGCTCTCTCTCATGGCAGAGGACCCCAAGCCGCTGCTTCCCTCCTGAGCCGAGCGAGCATGAAACCCGGGAAATTTAAGGGACATCATCAATAAGGGGCAGCAGCGGGACATGGCGCTGGGATAAGGGAGTTTCCTGCCAAATAAGGGACAGTTGACAGCTATGGTCAGAGCCTGCAAAGCCACAACACCGAGCAGTGGTAGAGTGACTCGCCTGCGAGGAAATGTGAGCTCGCTTTCGCGATTTTCTGGGCGCTCCGGAGCCACCGCCTGTTGCTTTTCCTGCTGTGCCTTCGAAGGGCACTGTCGCCTGCGTACTGCCACCGCTGCCTCCGCTCCACACGCTGGGCCTGTTGTGTGCTGCTGCTGCCTAAGGCCCAGGCGGCAGGACCATTTCCCGCGCCAGTCACGGTGGTGAAGATGCCACGTGGCGCTTTTATGCGTTTCTCTCTCCCCCCCCCCCCCGCAGCATCTGGCCAGTCATTTGCCGCGCAAAGCGGGCCGTGCGGAGGCTGCCGCCAGCGGAGGAGAAGGGCAGACCTGGTGCCAGGAGGAGAGCGGGAAAGGCTGCGATCCCGAGAATGCTGCCGGCACAGGGGAGCAGAAAGCACTTTCTTGGGTCGCCACTCCGCTGCACCATGTTCAACAGGTCTGTGAATGAAACCCGAGTTTACGTATAAGCTAAACAGGCTATAGCTTAGGGGGCCCCCAAAAAAATTCAAAGCAGAGATCTATGTACATTTCTAAAATATAAGAAAAAAACAAATAAAATAAAACCTACATACAGAAGCAGTGTTTTGTGTTGCGTAGGCTCCTATGATGTAAGTCATATGCCTAGCCTGCTCCCTAAAATATCACTTGCTTGCTCATTTCTATATATAGGGTGCCTACATTCTGCATGGACTGGATATCTAGATACCTATTAGGTCCATAAATGACCATATAGCATATATTCAAAACAGGTCTGTGAATGAAACAGGCAGTGCCGAGTTTACGTATAAGCTAAACAGGCTATAGCTTAGGGGCCCCCCAAAAAAATTCAAAGCAGAGATCTATGTACATTTCTAAAATATAAGAAAAAAACAAATAAAATAAAACCTACATACAGAAGCAGTGTTTTGTGTTGCGTAGGCTCCTATGATGTAAGTCATATGCCTAGCCTGCTCCCTAAAATATCACTGGTTTGCTCATTTCTATATATAGGGTGCCTACATTCATATATTCAACACAAGAAACAGCGGCAATTTGTTGTTGACAAAGGACAGCTGGACATATAAAGGGCCCCATTACCTTCAGTAGCCTAGGGCCTCAGCAAACCAAAATCCAGCCCTGATTACTACTAACGACATGAGATTTCAGATTTCCAGGAAGACACAAGATCTACCCACTCTGGAAGAATGGCAGATGAAGGTGATTGACTACATGGAACTGGCGGAAATGACTGGCAGAATCCGAGACCAGAGAGAAGAGACGGTGAAAGAAGACTGGAAGAAATTTAAAGACTATTTACAGAAATATTGTAAAATTAAGGAATCTTAGAAGGATGTTGGATAGAAACTAAGGGTTTTTTAGCTGTAATGCTTTAAGAGATATGAAAAAAGGTTTGCAACTGGGTAATTTCAATGGTAAGGATTTGCTGAATCAACAAATTGAACTGGAATACAAAAAAGGGAGGTATGAGGAGGTCCGGGGAAATAAGTATAAGGAAGATAGGTTATGGAAATTTAATGTCCTTTTAATTGTTTTATTTGGTATGTTTACTTTTATTTTTTACTTCTTTGGTTATATTTAAAAAAAAAAACTTTATTCTTGTTTTCTGTATTTTGTATTTTTTTTTGAAACTTTAATAAATATCATTTAAAAAAAAAAAGAGAGATTTCAGATTTCCAAACCCAGGTGTACATTTTACTATAGACGTCCTACTGGTTTAAACTTATGTTGCGGACGCCAAATAACAAAAACAATAATCTTTTTGATTTCGTTTTAAATAGGATTCTTATTAAACCTCAATCCGGCCCTCATCCAACCTCAATCCGGCCCTGCCAAAGGGAGCTCCCGCCCGCTTCCCTTTCACCCGGACGAGGCACGTGGGAAACCAAAGCGGGGATTTTGTTCACCGATTAAGGGCTAGCCTTGAGCAAGCGCGAGCCTTTATTCTGCCAAAATCAGAACTTTTTACTTCGTTTAAGGTGACCTGAGGTATTTACCCCGCGCCCCTCCCCCCCCCGCTCAGATCCGGAACCATTAACTCTCCCCCGCCCCTTGGCTGGAGCGGCTGGCGCGCGGCGTGACGTCATCTCCGCGCGCGGCGGCGGCGGCGGCGGAGGAAGCCGGCCGGCAGTTGGGTTGGGGGAGGGGCGGGTCCGGAGCTCGCCTGCCGGGCGGGCGAATGGCCAGGATGAGGCCGGCCGCGTTCGGCTTAACCGTCGTCCGGCAGTGAGTACGGCGCCCCTCACGCGGCCGCCTCTTGTCCTTGGCTCGGGCGGGGGGCGGGGGGAGGGAGGGAGGGGGCGTCTCGGGAACCTGAGGGAGGGCCGGATTTGCATATATGCTAAACATGCTAATTACGGGGGGGGGGAACTGGATGTACCTTTCCAAAATATAAGACAAAGAACCAATAAACCCTACATACAGCAACAGCGTTTTGTGTTGTGTAGGCTCTCATTCTGCATGTGCAAATGGCTTTAGATACCCATGAGGTCCATAAATTAATATTTTAATCTTGTTTTTAAGTTGTATTCATTCAACTTGTCGATAATATCAATAAATACATTTGTTGGCATCCATCTGTCTTCAGAGACAATGGATTGTGCTAGCTGCACCAAAGTGACCTCCCCAGGGAAATAATTCATATGCTGCTTTGAGATCTGTTAAAGAGAGGCAGAATAAATCTAAAAATAGCTTGCAGTATGTTCCTCAGCCGAGGAATGATCCTGGCTTCCTCCCAGGTTCCCTGTTGAAATGTGCATGCAGCAAATTAAGTATTGACTTGGTTATCAGCCTTGCCCTTATTCCCTTGCTTCAGGTGGGTTGTCTGCTATTATATGAACGTTCATGCATTATAAATTCACTTGTTTTATTTTTTTTTAAAAAAGTGCATGCATGTACGTGTGTTTGTGTGTTGACTGGTGTCTGGGGTTGGCAATAGATGGTTTGCACAGTCCGCTTCACCCACAATCTGCTGAACCATATTTTTTTCAATTTGACCAGTAAGGAAAATAAACACCTGAATTTTATTGTGAGGCCACTTCCAACATGGCTCTACCCCTTCCCTTTCTCTCTACCCTCCTCTGTGTTATGTAAGTTGTCTCCATAAATAAGAATTCTTTTTTTGAAAATATTTTGTCTCTTTCAGTGGGGAAACAAGATACAACAAAGAGAAGATTCTGCAAGGTGTGTGTCTCCTCTGTTGCAGCAAGAGTAATAAGTCATGCTTCATAACAAGTCACAATTGCCTTTAGCTTCAGTTCTGCGCTCTCATTAAATGCTGAAATATTTTGGCAAATATCTTTGGCTTTGTCTTGTAGTCAAATGATTATTTATGTTGAGTGTATTAAAATAATACCTCAAGCCTCTGCCCAGCAGCTCCTTGGGCTGAAAAGCTATTAAAGAACTCAAGCAGCATGCAGTACCTTGCCAGGTCGGGTGGTTGGCTGGATCCAGACAATTCTGACTCCTAAGCCTTTTCAGCTTGGAGAAACATAGAGGCACCCTTTGGTACATACACTTTCTTAAACAGCTGATAAACGCCCATAGAAGCTTGCTTCGGTGCACACAGAGCCCTAATTAGATTGGGCATGGTTTTTTGAAAAAGCAGGGCAGAAACATTTTTCCGTTCAGTATCCTGAGAACAGACTAAGTCCATCACCGAGTGGTCTCAGATATCATTTCTCTGTGTGTCGCCCTGCATTTTTTCAAACATCAGGTGAAGATTTGCAAGATGAATAATAATAATAATAATTTATTATTTATACCCCACCCATCTGGCTGGGTTTCCCCAGCCACTCTGGGCAGCTTCCAACTGAATATTAAAAACAACACAGCATCAGACATTAAAAACTTCTCTAAACAGGGCCGCCTTCAGTTGTCTTTTAAAAGTAAAATACAGTAGTTGTTTATTGCCTTGACATCTGATGGGAGGGCGTTCCACAGGGCAGGCGCCACTACCAAGAAGGCCCTCTGCCTGGTTCCCTGTAACCTCACTTCTCACAGCGAGGGAACCGCCAGAAGGCCCTTGGCGCTGGACCTCAGTGTCCGGGCTGAACGATGGGGGTGGAGACTCTCCTTCAGGTATACAGGACCAAGGCCGTTTAGGGCTTTACAGGTCAGCACCAACACTTTGAATTGTGCTCAGAAACATACTGGGAGCCAATGAAGATCTTTCATTTGTAGTAAATGTTGGAGTTGCAGCGTTATTCTGTGGGCAGCTAAAGGGTTAATTCTGTTAATGTTAAAGTCAACTGAAGGGGTAGAAGTGTTGCTTAAAACCTAAGTGGCATGGTGTTTGCTGAGATAGCACATGCTCTGATTGGCTGTGCAGTTCTGAGGGAGTTTTCTTCTGTATGTTTGGTTGAATGTCTCCCTGCTGTGCAAGAAACCAGAAATTAATAACGTGCCTTCCTGGGAGAATTGCAGTTCTACCTGGGCAATAAAAGTGTGAGACAGATGTGTTCATTCTGTGCAGAGCTACCGTATTTTTCGCCCTATAGGACGCACTTTTCCCCCTCCAAAAATGAAGGGGAAATGTCTGTGCGTCCTCTGGGGCGAATGCAGGCTTTCGCTGAAGCCTGGAGAGCTAGAGGAGCCGGTGTGCACCAACCCCTCTCGCTCTCCAGGCTTCAGGAAGCTATCCGCAAGCCTTGGGAGCCCGGCGGGAGTTCCCGCCAGGCTTCCAAGGCTCACGGATAGCAGCCTGCAGCCCAAAACCCGGGGAGCGCAGCGGGGCGCACCCCGGGCTTCGGGCAGCTCTCCGCAAGCCTTGGGAGCCCGGCGCGACTTCCCGCCGGGCTCCCTAGGCTTGTGGATAGCAGCCTGTTCTGGGGTTGGGGGAAGCTCGGGCTTCCCCCGCCCCAGCCCGGCAAGCTCCGGAAGCGATGGCGAGGTTGAGCGCAACCTCACCATCGCTCCAAGACCCGTTCTGGGGTCGGGGGAAGCTCAGGCTTCCCCCGCCCGCAAGCTCCGGGAGCGATGGCGAGGTTGCGCAACCTTGCCTTCGCTCCCGGACCCCCAGCCCCGAGGCTAAAAACGAAGCCAGGACAGCTAGCGGGATCCATCCCGCTCGCTATCATGGCTTCTTTGCTCTTTGGGGCTCGGGGGGGAAATAAATTTTTTTCCTTTATTCTCCCCCCCCAAAAATAAGTGCGCCCTATGGGCCGGTGCACCCTATAGGGCAAAAAATGTGGTATTTTTAAGGAAGTGAACGCTTTCAAATTAGCAGAGTAGGCAAAAATTAATAAGAAATTTTTCCTCTGTGGAATTCAGAAATTCCGCAGGAGAGGGGGAAGAGGCAGACATTTATGGAATTTTCAGAAGCATGCATGAATTCTACCATGCCATTCATGTATATGGTACTTTTGAGAGGAATATAACAAAAGCAAAAGCTAGGTCTCTGCTCCGACAAGATTTCCTCTGAGTTTGGAACATGTGGATTGGGATTGGGAAAAGACAAGGGCTATGGAATGAATCTAGTACAGTTTTGATTTTTCTCTGTCTACAAACTAAGGGGTCAAGCCAAAGATTTCATGGGTGGGGTTTTTGCATATTAAAGGATTCTCAGTAATTTCAGTGGAGGGACCTGATACACGCACAAATTGTCTGTATATAAGTTGATGATTGGTAAAACTTGCTTTCCTTAATAATTTGGCCTATTTTTATTTTGACTCCTATAGGCCAAGGTATAGATGAGCCCCTCTCAGAGACTGGCTTCAGACAAGCCAATGCAGCTGGCCTGTATCTCAGTAATATAAAATTTACTCATGTCTTCACAAGTGATCTGCTTCGGGCAAAGCAGGTAAGCTTGTACAGGATGCATTTGGGATTATGCAAGATCAGACGTTCTGTAATTTCAGTTTAAATTTTTTTTGGGAGGCATCTACCGTATATACTTGAGTATAAGCCGACCCAAATATAAGCCGAATTTAGCACAAAAAACTGGGAAAACTTATTGACTTGAGTATAAGCTGGGCTGCTTTTGGGCTGCTTGTCCCTCCGCCGCCGACAGCGGCAAAAGCGGAGGAGGAGGAGCCCGCAAGAGCAGGCATAGGAGGCGCGGTTGCAAGAGGTGGGCGGCGGTGGCAGGACCAGCGGCGAGAAAGGGCTCCTTTCGGGCCACACATCCCTCCACCGCCGGCCTCACTCGAGTATAAGCCGAGGGGGGCTTTTTCAGCATAAAAAATGTGCTGAAGATGTCGGCTTACACTCGAATATATACGGTAATTCTGTGTGAATATGAGAGATTTTATTGTCCAAGTGCCTCTCAAGTTTATCACAGCAGGCGTCCAGGTACCCTTATCTTCTCCTTCAGTCCAGATGCTACTCACTGACTTGCCACTCAAAAAAGATGCAGTGGTGATGGTAGGCACAATATTATGTTCTCACCTGTGTCTGATCAGATTCACAGTGATCCCAGTGGTCAGTCCTATTGGTTTCCCATGGTCTCCACAACATTGATGAGGGCACATGAGAGCAGTTTTATAGTTGGCTCTGCAAAGCAAGAAAAGACTCTGCAGGAGTGTTGGTGCATAAGCATCTACTCTTCGGTTTTCATTTCTTTCTTCAGCCGAGTTCCTTTTACAGAAAAGCTGTCCTGCATCTTTTACTTCTTTATAGCATCAGCAGTATTCCAGCTATCTCTTAGTGAAATTCCCATTACAGGAATAAACACCATTTGGTTCTGTTTCTCAGAGTCTTTATTATTTACAGAAACTTTACTCTGGTCATTAAGAAAGAAAACAAATAAAGCAGCATAATCTTTTTCTTTTTCTAGCCATCCGGCCAGAGACCTAATGCTGACTCATTCGCACTGACCCAGACTTAGTTAATCGCATGCCCTGCTAAGGACACCTGTTGCTGAGGAAATTTCCAATTGCCTAGCAACTTGTTCAAGACCATTTACAAGTTTCTTCTAGAGTATTCCAACAAGGAGCCCCAGCCATGCCACATGTTTCTGGGCAGTCTAAGGGGGCGCTGCCGCTGACAGTCTCCGTCTCCCTAGAGAATTAACAGTCTATGACAATGGGCTTGCCAACAACCTCCCTAATCATATATTGATTCCCACTAGCCCACTCCATGGCAAAAAAAACCCAGGTTCAATCATATGTGCTGTGACTCTGATGTATTGAGACATCCCTGGTTCTCTTGGAGGGAGGGCACTGAAGTCCCATGCTGGCACACTAGAGGAGGTCTCAGCATGAATGTTGAAGTTCCCCAGCACCACAGAAGAGGGAGCCTCCGTCCAACACCATATCAGAGACAGTCGTCACTAGCTTGGTCAGGGTGGCTGTTGGGTTGCATCATGGCCAGTACGCCAGCAGCAACCCTATTCTCTCTCAAGTCATCAAATAATGAATGATTCTTATTCTAGATGAGCCTGCCATTCCGTAACCACCGCCACCTGATCAGTAAGGGGAGGTTGGCGTACATCCCGAAATTCTGCCAGAGGTAGTTTCAGGTGCTTATGAACCCAGTCTCCCTACTCCCCCACCCCAACATGTTTATGCAGAAACTTCTGCTGTAGCTTACTTCAGTGTTCAGGGCTGTATGGGAACTCTGACATTTTTGCCTGCTTGTTACTTGCAATTTCTACAGTGCCACCACCACTGTTTTTAAGTATCTGGTTGTGATGCTTCCACTGCTTGCGCAGTCCGTCCAAGATCTGCTGAAAGCATTGCAGCCACCAGTGGCAAACAGAAAGGATCATATCTCTCAGTTGGGCATCAGAGACTCTTAATCTCAAGGTCATGGGGTTTGAGCTCCACTTTAGGCAAAAGATTCCTGCATTTCAGGAGGTTGGATTAGATGACTCTTGCGGTCCCTTCCAACTCTATGATTCTGTGATATCTGTCTTGCCTGGTTTGAACTTCAAGTTTTAAGCCCTTTATCTTTCATAGTATTTGTGTGTTTTTTAAGCATGACTTGCCTGCTTAATGTTTCAGACAACAGACGCAATTCTAAAGAAGAGTAAGTTCTCCAAAGATGTTGCTGTAAAATATGATGCAAGACTCAGAGAGCGGGTAAGAACAGAAATTATTATTTCTACTGTTACATTTCTTTCAGCATTTGTGATTCTGTAATGTACGTCTGTCCATGTCAGAATTCATGTGTGCAAAGTGGCTTTAGATAGGATGAGAATATGTATGGCAGTGTACCAATTCTTGGGCGAAGATAATTTGGAGGTAGTTTTAATAGCCTTTGAATTGTTTTTGCAACTAAAAAAACTATGATAAACTCAAAAATTATGCCATGAAATGTATTTTATTTCTATTTATTATTTGTGTTTACTTCTGTTTGCCCTAAAGGCCCACCCAAAAAAACAACCTAAGGCAGGACCTCCCCCCTCCCCACAATTAGGCAATCCACATCCACCAAATTTATCTCAATTAAGTGCCAGAAGTAATAATGTCAAAATGAAGGAACCCGTATGCAGTCAGTAATTAGGTAGCCTGCCAACACTCCACAGCATGGAGACCACTAAAATCAAACTAAGGACCTTCATGCCCTGAGAAAAGCAAAGGAAGGATGGAAAGAATAAGAAGCATTCAAGAGCAAAAGCCCCCTTAAAAGCAGAAGAGAAGGAAGCTGAGTCGCCAAGCGATATGAATTAAGTCTGCTTTTGTCTTCTCTGTTATGCAACATAGGCCTGATTCATATTTCCCCTGCTGGGCAGCTCTGTTGGCAGTTCCTACATTGCTTACCACTTCTCTGTTTTTAAGGGGAGTTAGCGGGGCATGCAGAAGATGACAGCAGGGGATAGAACCGTTTCCTCAGCATGCGCCTTTGTGTAGTGATTCCCTAAGTGCTGGTCTCTGCAGGACAGAACCTGGTGTGTGTGTGTGTGTATTTAAGGAAGCCTTGCATATCTTTATGATAGGGATGCGGATGGCACTGTGGGTTAAACCACAGAGCCTAGGCTTGCCAATCAGAAGGTTGGCGGTTCAAATCCCCGCGACGGGGTGAGCTCCCGTTGCTCGGTCCCTGCTCCTGCCAACCTAGCAGTTCGAAAGCACATCAAAGTGCAAGTAGATAAATAGGTACCGCTCTGGCGGGAAGGTAAATGGCGTTTCCGTGCGCTGCTCTGGTTTGCCAGAAGCGGCTTAGTCATGCTGGCCACATGACTGGAAGCTGTATGCCAGCTCCCTCGGCCAATAATATGAGATGAGCGCCGCAACCCCAGAGTCGGTCACGACTGGACCTAATGGTCAGGGATCCCTTTACCTTTACCTTTTATATCTTTATGGGCATGGGAAGAACCTGGTAGAAACTGGCATTTACTAGATTTTCAGGCATATTGGATGCTTGGCAGAAGAGTTTTCCTAGCCAGAAGACTTTTATTGTAAATCACCTTGGCAGGGCTCTGCTCTCTCCCCATGGGATGCCTTCTAGCATCCTCAACACTTGATTTCCATCACCATCACCTAATACAGCCCTATTACTATTTTTTACAGAAATATGGAGCGGCAGAAGGGAGGCCTCTGAGTGATCTCAGGACAATGGCAAAAGCTGCAGGGGAGCAGTGTCCGTCTTTTACACCTCCTGGAGGAGAAACACTTGAAGAAGTAAGCAGTACTTTTCGTAGTGATTTGTTGTCCAGTATACCTGGCTGTCATGCAAAAACTTTTCTATACAGTATCAGTAGCCTATATCTTCATACTGCAAGTCTAGCCTTTATCTCACCAGAACTATTATTTAGTGGAATTTGCCTAATGCCGCAGAGTGGTAGCATCTCTGAAGGGTCTCTAGTTGCCATTCAGAGAAGCTGGTCTGGTTTAGAAATGTACTTAGCCTCAAAGAATGTGGCATAAATATAACATATACCAAAATGCTTAGGAAGATGAGCTCTATCATATACAGAAAGTCACCCCACAAAGTCCCTTTTATGGTTTGTGTGCATGTTTTTCACTCTTTTGTATGCAAGTCGATACAGTCGTACCTTGGAAGTTGAACAGAATTCGTTTCGGAAGTCCGTTTGACTTCCATAAACGTTCGGAAACCAAAGCGCAGCTTCTGATTGGCTGCAGGAAGTAACCACAGAGCAATACAACATGTGCCACAACTAGAAAGCAACTTAAGATTGCGTGTGGCTGGCAGTGTGTTGCAGTGCAACCAGCCACCCTGAAAGAAACGTTTGTTTGTTTTTTAAGTTAACTTTTAAAAAGAAGGAAGGAGGGACAGGTGATACAGGGCCTGGCACGAAAGAAGCAAACAGTGCCCCTTAATAGGGTAAAGCGTTTTTGAAATAATTTGCAATCACTTTACTCTGTCCTTCCCCCTTGCTTTAGGTAAAAGCACGTGGCAAGGATTTTTTTGAACACCTTTGCTGTCTTGTTGCCCAAGAAGCACGTCCTGAAAATAAAGCTGAGACAGAAGGAAGTAGCACAGAAATGGCAGGTGGAAGTTCTGCCAGCTCATTGACCAACCACCATAGCAGACTGGAATTTAATTCCGACCGAGGTGCTGAAATACTGGATGCCAACATACTGGTTGTGAGTCACGGGGCATTCATGAGAAGCTGGGTGGGCTATTTCATTTCAGACCTGGCGTGCACTTTGCCAAGCGCTTTGTCAAAGACTGAGCTGTCTTCTGTGAGTCCCAATACTGGAATTAGTCGGTTCAATATAACACTAGAGATGAGAGAGGACAGTAAACCTAAAATCCACTGCGTCTTTCTTAATAGAGATGATCATTTAGGTGAGAAGATGATGGCCAGGAACATGGAGCTCTGAAACATTAAAATCACAAAGTTTATGTATGCAGTCTGTAAAAGCATATTTTCTTTGAAAGTATTTTAGTGGACTAGCCTGTTGGAAGGCAAAGGTCTTCTTACTCAGGAGGAAAAAAATGGAGCTGATTCAGTTTGGAAAGTTTGTAGCAACTGCTTATTGGTAGCATGCCATACAGCCCAGTATTGCATAAATGGAAAGCAGCACTTGTTTACTCATATACACGGCTGAAATTACCTTAACGTTTTAGCAAGTGCTGCAGTATTAACTGAAAACGTTCTATTTGTGCACAGAGAACTCTATACGGTTACCCCATGTATTTACCGGAGGATTATTTATCAGTGGTTGCTCTTCTGCAAAGCAAGATTTCACCCTCTGGAGCCATTTTGACCCCATTCTAAACCTGGCTGCTTGTTTCGATATGCATGAAGGAGCATGAGCAAACATGGAGCGGGGGCCTCGTATTTCCTCCCACCGCCCTGCGCTTATTTCTGCTGCATGAAGACTTAAAATGGCTAAATCTGGATACGTGTGGTTCACAGCAACTTGTTCACTGTAGTACTCAGGTGTGTAGCCCAGTTCTACAGAGAGCCATTCTGATGCCCTTGAGCATGCATTTTTCCTCTGCTGTGTGATCATTTAATCTGTATAAATTAATAAGTGAATGATTGGATTTCATTTTATTTTGTACTAACTCACTTTAAGATGTTCACGCCCTGGCCTTTTGTCTAAAAGGCTCTCAGAATGGCAAAAATCAGTATTGAGACAGTCCCTGTCTTCAGGCTCAGAATCTAAAAAGACATGATACGCGAGGAAAAAGTAAGGGGAGGGAAGAGGGATAAGAAAGCTCCAGCACAAGTTCCTCTTGTCTGGAAGAACAACAACTCCTGCCCAGTGTTGGCAGAAGAACAGCAACTCCTGCCCAGTGTCAGAGACGTTCTGGTTGCCTTGCCTTTGATAAAGAGCCGCTCCCCCACCCCAAATTGCTTTCTTCCAGGAGCAGATCCAGGAACAGAGTTGGTGACAATGCGTAGTGTCCTCATGTGTTTTTGGAATCTGATGGTTATGTAATGTGATCTTGACATGTTGCCTGTCACAACTAACATTAGATGAAGTTGCAGGCTGCAGAGATTAGGTGGGTGTATTATATACCAAGGATTAACTGGAGACCTCTAGCATCAGTTGCCAGCCCAAGAGCAAAAAGAGCATTAGTGCACTTTTTGAAAACAGACCAGTGCCACACCCAATCCACTGCAAGCGCTTCAATCCACCCCCCCAATTTAGTGTCCCAGGACCAGTCATGGTTCATTCTGGGTGCTTCCAACCAGTCACTTCTGCCTCCGAAGTTCTGTTCTGAGACAGAGAAGCTGGGAGAAGTTTAGGCAATGCTAACTCAGATCCAAGGTGGTAAACAGTGGAAGGAGTAGGTGAGCAGAAAGCAGGTTTGTTGCTTGCTTTGGGTTAAAGCAGGGGCAGGGAGCCATGAGACCTTTTGGTGGCTGGGCTGGGTGAAAAGGACATCTCTCAGCACAGCACAGAGAAGCTCAAGTGTGCTCTGCCACTGTGCCCCCTATGCCACTTCCTGTCTACCCCACCAGCCCCAATCAACACCAGCCACCAGGGCCTACACACAGTGGAGAGCACCCACATCCTCTTTCCTCTGCAAGCAGTTGTCCTGGATAGTTCACACCAGTGGACCCAGCAAATTTCCCCCAATGTTGCATCTTAGTGTAGAGCACCTGACACATAATGTTATATCCTTTAGGCTCCTTTTCTCTATTTCTGCTTTCTCAGATGATAGTAAAGGTATTTACATGACTACCTCCTATCAGTGGGGGGTGGGGGTGGCGGGAGAAGTTTAGTGAAGCACTTCATTGCTCTTCCAGTGGCCCAGATACAAACAGCTCATTTATTAAGCGAAATAAGGTTTGAAATAAGAGTTGCCATCTCCTTTCCCTAAGCAGGTTTCTCCATCCTTTATGGGTTTGCCAACTTCTGCTGGCTACCACTGCTTTTCTAGCTGTAGCAACGAATGCCTTTTTGAAAAAAGATGGAAGAAGTTATGAATTAGGGTTGCAACTAACCACAGCGCATTATACGATACCAAAACATATCAGTGTTGTCTAAATGATTCGCCTGTTAAGTGCTCAGTTGACATGGGAAGCATTTAACACAACATGTTCAACCCAAAGATTTTTGTTAATTAAATCAAAATAGTGCTGTCCCATTAATTGACAGCAGTCAGTAATGCCTCATTGAGAGGGCATCGTTCCAACTGCATGGCACGCCCCCCACCTCGAAGAGCAAATGAAAATCTGAATTAGATTTATCTGACTTAAAATTGGCATGTCTCAGATATCCCCTTCCTAGTAAAGGAGCATGCATTTTGCCCTATACTGGGAGATAAAAATCACGCTTCTCATTTTAAGGGAGATGTAGAAATGTCCTCTTTCAGTCTTTTTTGATATAACCAGTGTGTTTCAGGAGATGTGTGTGTTAAATTTCAGTTTGCCGTGAGGGCTGCACATCCTGGTTTACACAGCAAGTCCGCTTTTAGGGAGAGGTCCGAAAAGTGTTCCGCTTTTGGACTACATGTGTACCAAATTTCAGTCCTCCCGCTCACGTGGAAATACCATAATTTCAGTATCTCCATTTGCATGGGTGAGACCCACAGAAACAGTAATCAAGTCTAAGGAATTTTACATGCACACACACATTGCTCGTCAACCCCCCCCCTGCCACCCCCCCATATCAACTCCCTAGAGATTACCCTTCCCACCCCATGCAACTAGGAAGCTCATTATTCACCCAACCATTCGCCTTCTGAAGCCAATTCTTCTCTTCTACGATCCTACTTTGCACCTTCCCTGCTCCTTTTGTGCAGCCCCCCTGCCCACAAACAATGCCCACACGTTGTAGCTAAGCGCCTTTTTCACCTTCCACCCAAATACGAAGCCTGCACCCCTCCCTTCAGCCCCACTCCCCCCTTTTTTGTAACCCCCTTTGCACTGCCTTTTCCCTTGCATTTCTCAACTCTTTTACACACATCCACTCTTCTAGTGTGCAGCCCCCTTTTCACACACCATTGGCACCTGCACTCCCTTTCCCCTCCCTCCTCCTTGCTCTCCCTTGCACACAGACCACCTCCAGTTCTGTGCCTCCCCCTCTCCTCTGTTCTGCAGTCCCCTTGGCGCATGCACTCCAAGCTGATGTGTGTTACTGTATCTTTAAGTTGAATAGACTCTTAAGGCTGTCAGCTCCATCAGAGAATGTTAAGTTCAACTGATGAATATTGTACATGTGTGGATGTTTGCTTGTTAATAAAGTATCTGTTCTACATTGAATCTGGAACTTCCTGTTGTAGGCGACACACGGTACCAAGAGTGAAATCCATGATTGTGGGAAGGTATTATGGAATATTTGAGGGCTGTGCATCCTTTATCTCTCTCACATGATGCCGCTGAGCCATGGAGGAGGGAGAAGTTTAAACAACAACAACAACAATCTTTATTACGGTCCAGAGACCCAACAAATTGTTACAAAGCAATACACAATTCATACAGCCTACCTCCAGGTTAAACAAGCATTTTGTTCAGAATATAGGGATCACTGGTTCTTGCAACCACTGATAAAAACTTTGCCACTGCTATTGTTCTAGCATTTGTCCGGTCTTCCAATAGGAACCTGACATAGTGAGCCTCTGCTTTTCCCGGGAAAGGTACCAGCAATGTCAGTTCAGCCCTGGCTTGCTCGTATTTTGCACAGTGCAACAAAATATGTTTTATGGAATCGATGTCTTGAGCACACGAGCAAAGTCTGTCCTGGTAGGGAACTCCTCTCAACCTGCCATCCAACACTGCAGAAGGAAAGACGTTTAGTCTGGCTTTGGTGAAAAGCCTTCGATAGTTTGGTACTGTCAGGTTTTTAATGTAAGATGTTAACTTAAAGACATGCCCATATTGTACCCCTACTGCCAGCGGACTACAGACTGCGTGTGATTGAGATCGCAAGTCACTGTGTGTATTATTCCATAATCTTTGCTTTAACATCTTTTGGGCGCCTTCATAACCCAGGTAATACAGTTGGGGGGGGGGTGACAGACCAATAGAGGTGGCTTTTTTAGCCATGGTTTTCTGCCATTTGCTGATAAATTCCTCATTGGTCAGCTCCCCCCCCCTTCAGTGTTTCTCATTTTTCACTGTTCACCCAACAACAGACGTTTGAGTAAAGTGGAGTAGAGAGATCAACCAGTTTTAAAAAGGAGAAATAGCTGAGATGGGCACAACACAGAAAGTTAATACAACAGAACCCAGCTCCCTTCTCAGGGTCCTCAAACCTTGCTTTAAACTGCCATCACCCTTTGCTCACTCTACTCAGACCTCTGCCACTGTTTAAGATTATCACTTTTTCCCTCCCAGTTTTCTCGGTTCCCACTTATTCAAACCTCTGCTGTTATTTAAAACCGCTATCCCCCCCACATCACTGTCTCTCCCTTCTCATTCCCATGCCATGCTCACAAGTTGCATTCTCTTTTACTCCCTTATGTCACCCTGACTTCGTGCAAATCCGGGATTGTGATGCAGTGCCACAAATCCTCCAATGGGGGCTGCCTGATGACAGCATTACATTTTTTATGTATATAGGATGGAAAATCATTAGGACTAGTTATAGGCTGCTGTTGTAGGATCAATACTAACTAGAGATGGGAAGGCCTGGGGGAAAACTGGGGGGGGGGGGACCCGTCCCGTCCCCGTTTTCCCCCCAAAGCCATTTTCCCCCGGAAAATTTGAAAAAAAGTGTGTAAAATATTCCAACTATATCAAACTTTTTTTTTCCAGAAAAAAAAGGCTTTGGGAAAAACTGGGGAAAAGCTTGGGTTTTCCCAATTTTTCTGGGTTTTTTCCCCAGGCCTTCTCATCTCTAGTACTAACCTCCCATCTCTTGCGGGGCTGCAATTAGTGCCAGCACCGTCTGTTAAGAGTTTGGGTGTAATCTTCGATACCTCCCTCTCTATGGAGGCGCAGATTACAGCTATAACAAAGGCAGCATTTTTTCATCTCCGCCAAGCTAAGCAGTTGGCCCCTTATCTCTCTCGCCCTGACCTAGCCACTGTGATCCACGCGACGGTCACCTCCAGACTGGATTATTGTAACTCGCTCTACGTGGGGCTGCCCTTGAGACTGACCCAGAAACTCCAGCGGGTGCAAAATGCCGCGGCGAGACTCCTTACGAGGTCTTCGCTGCGAGATCACATTCACCCGGTGCTATACCAGCTGCACTGGCTCCCGGTGGAGTACAGGATCAGGTTTAAGGTGCAGGTTTTAACCTTTAAAGCCCTATATGGCCTAGGACCCTCGTACCTACGGAACCGCCTCTCCTGGTATGTTCCACAGAGGAACTTACGGTCTTCAAACAAAAACATCTTGGAGGTCCCAGGCCACAGAGAGGTTAGGCTGGCCTCAACCAGAGCCAGGGCTTTTTCGGCTGTGGCCCCGATCTGGTGGAACGCTCTGTCACAAGAAACTAGGGCCCTGCAGGACTTGACATCTTTCTGCAGGGCCTGCAAGACAGAGCTGTTCCACCAGGCCTTTGGTCAGGGCACAGCCTGACTCCCTCCTTTGGCAATCTTCACAGAACTCTAGCCCAATGGTTGCCATCAATTTGATTTGAATTAATTTTATAAGGAAATGATTTTAGAATGTTGTGTTATTTTATTGTTGTTAGCTGCCCTGAGCCTGGCTTCGGCTGGGGAGGGCGGGATATAAATAAAATTTATTATTTATTATTATTATTATTAACCTGAGAGAAATTTCAGACATGGTAGGGAGTTGGGCTTTGCCTGCACTTTTTGCCATATAGAAGGTTGTAGCTGATCTACAGTTTGACTCTGAAACTTGGAAGTAACCCCTCACAAGAGAAAAATGTCTGGAATACAGTTAGGGTGTGTTAAAGTAACAGACTGGGTGGAAGGGTTGCTGTCCATCCCTGCTATGCTTTGTCTCCCCACCTCTACTTTATAAAGGTTAGGCAGGACTCAGGCAGGATCAGTACTATAACATGCAGGCACATGCAAGGGTCAAACCCAGATCTCTGTGTCTCAGAAATTTGGCTTCTTCAGGGGTGATTCATTGCTCCTGTGACTCCAAGCGTAGAAAGAACAGAATTGCCCGTCACCATTAACAGCTGGTTGGAAGGTATCAAGGCCAGTGCGGTACATGATGCAAAGATGTAAAGGGTATTTTCCTTTTTTGCTAGGCTTACAAAGCTAAGAAGCTGTCCCAGAAACTCCAGCGGGTGCAGAATGCTGCAGCGAGGCTCCTAACGGGGTCTCTGCCATGGGAGCATATTCACCCAGTGCTTTTCCAGCTGCACTGGCTCCCAGTGGAGTACAGGGTCAGATTTAAGGTGCTGCTTTTGACCTTTAAAGCCCTTCACAGCCTAGGACCCTCGTACCTATGGGACTGTCTCTCCCGGTATGCCCTACGGTCCATAAATAGCAAGGGTCCTGGGCCCTAAGGAAGTTAGATTGGCTTCAACCAGAGGCAGGGCCTTTTCAACACTGGCCCCGGCCTGGTGGAACTCTCTGCCTCATGAGACCAGGGCCCTGCAGGATCTGATTTCTTTCTGCAGGGCCTGTAAGACAGAGTTGTTCCGCCTGGCCTTTGGCTTGGAGCCAATTTGATTCCCTCCCCCTCCTTTCCTTCTCCTCCTGCGATGAGGCTACATTTTATTATTTTAATGTTTCAATATTTTAATGTTGTATTTTAATTTTGTTTTTAAGTTGTAATCATTCAACTTGTTTTTATTATTGCCTGTAAGCCGCTCTGAGCCCGGCCTTGGCTGGGGAGGGCGGGGTATAAATAAAAATTATTATTATTATTATTATTATTATTATTATTATTATTATTATTAAAGCCGTGTTCATATTATATATTTAATAGTAATAATAATAATTATTATTATAATAATAATAATATATATCCCACCCTTCCCAGCTGAAGCCAGGCTCAGAGCGGCTAACAACAATAAAAGTAACGCAGTTTACATAAAATCAAAATCAGTTAATTGAAATGCATTCAAAAATCAATTCATTCTAAAATCAATTCAAAATCAAATTGATGGCAGCCATTGGGCTAGAGTTCTGAGAGGATTACCAAAGGGGGTCAGGCCGTGCCTTGGCCAAAGGCCTGGTGGAACAGCTCTGTCTTGCAGGCCCTGCGGAAAGATGTCAAGTCCCGCAGGGCCCATGTCTCTTGTGACAGAGCGTTCCACCAGATCGGGGCCACAACCGAAAAAGCCCTGGCTCTGGTTGAGGCCAGCCTAACCTCCCTGTGGCCTGGGATCTCCAAGATGTTTTTATTTGAAGACCGTAAGGTCCTCCGTGGGACATACCAGGAGAGGCTGTCCCGTAGGTACGAGAGTCCTAGGCCATATAGGGCTTTAAAGGTTAAAACCAGCACTTTAAACCTGATCCTGTACTCCACCGGGAGCCAGTGCACCACTAAGATACCACTTTACGTACCCATGATGTACTTTCAATGCTTTAAACGTGTGGTGTGACCTTGACCCCAGGAGCTTTCAGTTACTTAATTCTCGTGGTCCATTTGGATGTCCTGGCTCACAGCTTAGGAATCATTATGTTGGATAGGCTTCGAAAGGGCCATTTTGAAACCACAGGAGGAACAAAAACAAACAAGGCATGATTTATTTCTCAGAAGGTTTATTTGTATTTTCATTACAAATTGGAAATGGTGGGTATACATAATCATTATAAATATTAATAAATACTCTTAGATGCGGTAAAGAATTCAAATAAATAAATAAATAAATAGAACAACATAAAATGCATTAAACCACATTTTCCCTATTAGCTAGGGAACATCCAGGGGCTCTTTTTTCAACAATTCCCTTGTTGTTTGGGATTAGGGATATCCAACTATGGAGAAAGCCATTTTACATTTTCCAGTGATGTAAGAGTCCTGTAGTTTTAATAGTGTGGGAAATAATAGTTCATAACAGGGAAAGCATACATTGAAACCTCTTCTGTATACCATCTTAATAGTGCTAGGCAGGGAGCCAGTCCCGCGGCTTGGTTAATTGACAGTATAATATCAATGTTTCCTTAGAACTGAGCATTGGGGCCACAATCACACATACTTCTGTGGGAGTAAATTTCAATGACTACGGTGGGACCTACTTCTGAGTAAATATGACCACGATTGTCTGGCACCCTTATCCTAAGAACAGGTCAGCAAAATTGTCTCGTTATTAATAAGGTCTAGTATCTTGATGAGTTCAGAGTTCAGTGCAAACAAAAAGCCATTCTGAAAAGCACTATAGGTTAGTATAGTGTGCTAAGGAAAAGTGTGAAATCTCTCCAGCGTATTGTAGGTTTATTTTCCTACTTGCACTTTCAAGAGATTTGAAGAAAGGAGGAAAACCAGCTTGAAGTCTTGAAGCACCCCATGGGAGCTCCTGGGGCAGCTTTTGCAGAGATGAACAAAATGTGTACATCAAATGTGGAGGATCTGGGTTTGTTTCACTTACATAAAGGGTGGCATCCAATTAAGTCATACTCAAGAGTCTGCCCACAGAAATCTGTGGACTTAACTAAAGTCTACAGATTTCAGTGTTTCTGCTTCGAGTATGACAGTTAGCTATAAGTCAAAGAGCAAGGGATATGTTAACAGATTTTAAAAGCATTCAAACATGTAAATTTTTAACTTGCAGTCTGAAGTGATACTGTCTCCACTAAGAGCTCTGGCATATAATTCTGCTGATCAGGTAGCTTGGCTTGTTTCTTAGAGCTCAACAGGATTATGTAAGTTGAAGGAAATATGTTCCATTGTGGTAGTATTAATAACTTGCCATCTCTTCACGCTACACCAAAAATTCAGAGCTTGAAAGGCTACAAAAACATTAGGGCTGAAACGTATTTGCTTTGTATCTCTGCCCCCCCCCACCCTCCCATACACATGCCAAGTATTATTAAAACCCCAGACAGACGTTTTTTCTATTTCCCTCATCCATGGCTTATATGGCTTATATATTCACCCACAGCTTCAGTCAAGAAAAATTTGGTCCTTGCAAACAGAACCAGGCAGTCCATTTGCTACGTTTCCTGGTTCTGATTCAGCTGTAGCTGAAGTTGTTCCAAGTTTTGCTCTGTTTCAGACCATAATGGTTTAGTAGCCAATCTGTCACGCTTACACTGCTTTATTTCATGTGAGAATATTCAAATAATCCCTTACATTATGGCAATGATTTGCGCAGGAGAGAAGCATATTCATATTTGTTATACTGTATTCTGCTCTTAATCAAGGGACGCGGGTGGCGCTGTGGGTTAAACCACAGAGCCTAGGATTTGCCGATCTGAAGGTCGGCAGTTCGAATCCCCGTGACAGGGTGAGCTCCTGTTGCTCGGTCCCAGCTCCTGCCAACCTAGCAGTTCAAAAGCACGTTAAAGTGCAAGTAGATAAATAGGTACCACTCCGGTGGGAAGGTAAACGGCGTTTCTGTGCGCTGCTCTGGTTCGCCAGAAGCGGCTTAGTCATGCTGGCCACATGACCCGGAAGCTGTACGCCGGCTCCCTCGGCCAATAAAGCGAGATGAGTGCTGCAACCCCAGAGTCGGTCACGACTGGACCTAATGGTTACCTATTCTGCTCTTAATAAGGGATGGTTAAACACAGTGGACAATTGGTAGTAAAAGTTGCAGCATAGAGAAGGAGAGAAGGGAGGAAAACAGTGATGTATTTGACACAGGATCAGACCATTGGTCCATCTTACCCCATGCTATATCTACAGTGGTGCCCCGCAAGACGAATGCCTCGCAAGACGAAAAACTCACTAGACGAAAGGGTTTTCCGTTTTGCGTTGCTTCGCTAGACGAATTTTCCTATGGGCTTGCTTCGCAAGACGAAACGTCTTGCGCTTTTTTTTAAAGCCGCTTGAAGAGGCGCAGTTGTGACGGACCGTGCTTCGCAAGACGAAAAACATCGCAAGACGAAAAGACTCGCGGAACGAATTCTTTTCGTCTTGCGAGGCACCACTGTATCTACCTGTCAGGCAACAACTCTTGGGGATACTGGACATTACAAAATTATCCCTTCTGTGAGTTATGGCTGCTTCCAAGACAAGTTCTCAACATGAAGCTGCCTTATATTGTCAGACCATTGGTTATTCTGATTCAGTACTGTTTAGCCTCGGGTTGCCATATTTCAAAATGTAAAAACCAGGGCACCCCAAAAGTTGCTGAGTTTTCTTTTTTTATATATAGACAAAAACGCCTAAACATTCCAGAATTTAAAAAAATATATATAAATTATTTCTTAAACCCTTATTCTAAACTGATACTGTGAACTGTATCAGAGTCCTAAAGCATTTTTTCAAATACTTTAAAATAATTGTTCAGATTATGTCCTCGTCAGGACAGAAAACAGGTTACTGTTACAGATTGGTTCAGGTTTTGATATCAGTCCTAGGGCTTGAAAACCACCTGCTGAACGTTGCACCGTTGGGGTCTCCATTTTCGGCATGTGAATCATCTACATCATGATATGTGGATGATTGCGCCTTTGGGTTGTCAGAGAGGTTTCCGGCTGATATGATACTGCCACAGGGATCGGCACTCGCATTTCTCGTATGTCTGCTAGGTTTTGGTGTGTTGAATTGGACTAAAGGAATTTCGTTCCTTCTGGCCAAGAATTGGGAGTACGGTGGTGGATTCATACCGGGGAATAAAGGTTGCTTAGCTTTTCCTAGGCTGACGAGATAGTCATACTTGGGAGACTGGTAGACATCATAGCCATTTTCCAGGGTCCAATGTCTGAAAGTGCAGTCCTCATAACTGAAGAAGTGCTGAAGGAAGAAACAAAAACCACAATCAGAACAGTATTAACATTCGAGTGGAAAATGCTCATCAAAATTCTCTGCCTCAGATGTTGAATGGTGTCCGGGTTCTTACCACATATTTGGTATGTCTAAATGTCTTTACGATATTTGATTTCAACATTTTTTATTTTAGTATTTTTAATTGCATGTGCAATGGAATTAGCATTGGCAGTATTTTATAGATAACAGTGTTACTGTTTGACAGATTACAGCTTGTGAGATGTTTGGTACCTTCCAAACCATTCACATCTAAAACATTTGAACTCATGAGTTATTAGTCTTTCCCATTGCATTGTCAATGGTTCTTTGTTTTTACTTATTTTCTCTCTCTCTCTACCTTTACCAAAAATAACACAAAATAAAAAATAAATCCAGATTCTGCACAGAAAAATACCACATTCAAAACAAATAATGCTGGGGGGAGGGGATCAGAAATCCACAGAAGCAGAAAAGTGATGAAATCCTTTTTTTAAAGTGTGATAACTAAGCTTTATCAAATGGTTATATGTCCCGTGATAAGCTACCATTTAATAAATGGACATCTGGACTTTTTTGCAGTGAATAAAGATATAAAGCAGGGGTGAGAACCTCCATCTCATGAGCCAAATGTGGCTTGGCAGGGGTACCACTTTGGCCCATAGAACTATTCCTTGCAAACAGTGCCCAGCTGCCCTGGCATCTTCTTGCTGGTGTAGTGGGAGTGGGCCTTGTTCCAGGAGCACAGAGTGGTTTGCATTTAAACCACTGCTAAAATGGAAAGGAAAAGCTCCTTTTTAGCAGCAGTTTCAATAAAACATCAACCAGTGGACTAGACCACCCACTGGACAATTATCTGATGTCATTATGTCATAAGGTGATGGGCAGATGGGTTGTCTTAGGTAAAGGTAAAGGGACCCCTGACCATTAGGTCCAGTCGTGACCGACTCTGGGGTTGCGGCGCTCATCTCGCTTTATTGGCCGAGGGAGCCGGCGTACAGCTTCCGGGTCATGTGGCCAGCATGACTAAGCCGTTGGTCTGCAGGGGAAGAGATAAATAAAGATGCGCCCCCTCTTGCCTGCCCCAAAGCTTCTCCATCCCTGATATAAAGCAGCATACTTTGATCTGAAATACTTGTTGAGGAACATGCAGATTGGCAGTTGTTTGAGTGACTGCCAAGATTGTGTGCATATTTGTGGGTGGAAAGAGAGTTCACATCTTCCAAGTTTGGCGGGTGGCGCTGTGGGTTAAACCACAGAGCCTAGGGCTTGCTGATCAGAAGGTTGGTGGTTTGAATCCCCGCGACGGGGTGAGCTCCCGTTGCTCGGTCCCTGCTCCTGCCAACCTAGCAGTTCGAAAGCACGTTAAAGTGCAAGTAGATAAATAGGTACCACTCCAGCGGGAAGGCAAACGGCATTTCCGTGCACTGCTCTGGTTCGCCAGAAGCGGCTTGGTCATGCTGGCCACATGACCCAGAAGCTGTACACCGGCTTCCTCGGCCAATAAAGCGAGATGAGTGTCGCAACCCCAGAGTCGGTCACGACTGGACCTAATGGTCAGGGGTCCCTTTACCTTTACCTATTCTTAGGTTAACAGCCTCACAGGTATGTAAAGCCCTGGGTTTCACAATATCAAACTGAAGAGGGCAAATTGTGCAGCCCTCTGTGTTGTCTGTAGCACAGGTGTGGCATGCCGGTGGTGTTGTGCAGGCAGAAAGAAATGTGGGACATCCTTCATAAATCATTGTGTCTCGTAAGAACTGCAGGGGCCTGAAGGAAAACGATATCCCAGGCATAAGCGAAAGGGTAAAAGACAATGGTTTCCTTAGAAGTGCAGCAGAAGTGGCTTATTGCATTTCCAAGTTAAAGAATCACACTTTGGCTGTTGTGGCATGTGGCACCACTTGAAAGATGCCAGAAAAATTCATATGAGAACTCACCGATCCAAAGATATTGCCATTAATATCCATACAGAGGAAGCGCCCAGTTTTTACGCCATTTATCACCACATAGCCTGCACCTTCAGATTTGATCATCAGGGCACCTGAAATTTAAATGGTTAAACATTAGGAGATAATTTAATGCCGTAAACCAAAGATGACCATCTGGTGGCCACAGGGCAAGATCCAGTCCCAAAGTATTAAGAGTTATCTGACTAACCCTTCCATTTTTTAGTTGAGGTATGGCAAAAAAGCTTGCCCACAATTTTAATCGGAAGAGGAAAGTTCTAAGAAATGATAGTGTATTCTGTCATGCTATCACTTCATTTCGAATTTGGTTTACAATATGTATGCTAATATTTATATGTAATGCTATACTTCTGTACATGCTGAAATGTGCCGTATGAGGAGCTGGCCAATTGGCAAACCAACTCTTGTGTTACAAAGATGACTGCAAACGTGAGATTAAGGCTGGCAGCATTAACCCTGCCATGCGAGAATCCCTTGCAGATGACCGCAGTGCCTGGAGACGGGCAGTCAGGTCATGCATCCACAGCAGTGACCAGAGGAGAAATGACCACTGGGAAGAGTGCAGAGAGAATAAGCGCCATGGTGCATCTGCAACAGCACAGTCAGGAATCTTCCTCTGCCCCGGCTGCAACAAAACATGTCTCGCCTACATCCCATCTCTACAGCCACAGCAGGCACCGTAACCCGCCAACAGTTTGACCTCATTCCCAAAGGCACACTCCTTCATTGTCTCCTGAGACAGATGGATGCCAACCAGTCAACTTGGTTATGGAGTGGGAGCACTCAGTATGTACCCCCTAACCAGCAACCAGCTCTAGACTGTCTGAAGAACAGAACAGCCCCCAAGGCTATAGGACTGCAATGTGGAGCTTCTGTAAAGGTAAAGGGTAAAGGGACCCCTGACCATTAGGTCCAGTCGTGGCCGACTCTGGGGTTGCGGCGCTCATCTCGCTTTATTGGCCGAGGGAGCCGGCGTACAGCTTCCGGGTCATGTGGCCAGCATGACTAAGCCGCTTCTGGCGAACCAGAGCAGCGCACGGAAACGCCGTTTACCTTCCCGCTGGAGCGGTACCTATTTATCTACTTGCACATTGACGTGCTTTCGAATTGCTAGGTTGGCAGGAGCAGGGACCGAACCACTGGAGGTCACCCCATCGCGGGGATTCAACTGCCGACCTTCTGATCAGCAAGTCCTAGGCTCTGTGGTTTAACCCACAGTGCCACCCGCGTCCCAGTGGAGCTTCTGTACCTCCACCCTAATTAGTCCTGGCAGGCCTCTGAATTTGGCCCATAAGGACATTTTGAGCAAACCAAACCTATTGTCAGTCTAGATCTCTTAAGTGCTAAGATCGGAGAGGAGGGTCTCACCTAACTGTCAAAAAAAACCTTAGCAATTCACACCAATGACATCTCAACAAAACATTCCCCATAATAGGGTCAATGGTATATGTTATGAACTGCCCTGTGATCTTCAGATGAAAGGTGGTATACAAATTGAATGTATGTATATATGAATGAATGAATGAATAAAATGGCCCACAAAAGGCAGCCTCTCCCAGTGGAGAAGAAATAAATAAAACACTCAGCCTGCTTTTAAGGGTCTGTTTGGCATTTATGTTGCTTTTAGTACAGTGGTGCCTTGGCTGTCCAACTTTATCTATTTTGGGAGTCAGTCTGACTCCCAGAACTGTTGGAAAGCCAGGGCGCGGCTTCTGATTGGCTGCAGGAGCTTCCTGCAGCGTTGGATGTTCGGCTTCCAAAAAACGTTTGAAAACCGGAACACTTCCGAGTTTGTGACATTCGGGAGCCGATTTGTTCGGGACCCAAGCCGTTCAACACGCAAAGTACCACCGTATTGCATTCTTGGGTTGTGTATCTTCTTGCAATATTTATAAGAAAGTGTGTTCTAGAAATACTTTGACTAAAGTAAATAAATAAGGAAGAACATGGAAGGTTCAGATCAGATAGCTGATAGCCATACTCAGGTTGAACATCCACTCATTTCATGCAGGTCCCCTGCAGTATGAGAAATGCCCCAGCAGCCCCCCCTCCAGTCACAGATCTCTGTTGCCTTGTCTAGTTATGCCCTTAAATACTCTTTGTCTTGGAATAAACAGGCAGTGTTGTCTGCATTGGCTACATGTTTTGCAAGCTTTCTTCTTTTATAAGCCTCCCATATAATCTTTTTTGAAATGGGTATGATCCAGCCAACTTCCTTTGGTGTCATTCCCTGCAGGGAGCAATGAGGGCGCCAGCGCCACCTCCTGCTCTTCTGGAGACGATGGTTCTCCCCTGACGACAAAGTCTAAGGAAGTTTTGGTGCTGACCTTTAAAGCCCTAAACGGCCTCGGTCCTGTATACCTGAAGGAGTGTCTCCACCCCCATCGTTCTGCCCGGACGCTGAGGTCCAGCGCCAAGGGCATTCTGGCGGTTCCCTCGCTGCGAGAAGCCAAGTTACAGGGAACCAGGCAGAGGGCCTTCTTGGTAGTGGCACCCGCCCTGTGGAACGTCCTCCCATCAGATGTCAAAGAGATAAACAACTACCTGACATTCAGAAGACATCTTAAGGCAGCCCTGTTCAGGGAAGTTTTTAATGTATGACATATTAGTGTATTTTTGGTTTTTGTGGAAGCCGCCCAGAGTGGCTGGGGAAACCCAGCCAGATGGGCAGGGTACAAATAATAAATTTATTATTATTATTATTATTATTATTATTATTATTATTATTATTATTAGTGTGTTAGCTGCCTGTTGAGAAGGGAGTGCTGAGGAGAGCAGACAAGACGGGAGCTTAGATGAGCTCAGGGCCGTCTTAAGCATATCTGGCACCGTGGTGCAAAGCTCCCTCTGCCCCCCCATTTCCCAGAATTTTTTAGGGAGGATGGCGCTGTTGGCGGGGCTGGAGGAGGCGGGCAGCGGCTGGAGGGTGGCTCTGGCGGAGAAGAGGCGAGGGCTGGACGCGGCACCTCCCAGCTCAGCTGGCCACTTCGTGCAGTGGTGGCCATGACAGATGGAGGCTCCGGGCGTGGCGCTGCTTCGGCACTGCATGGCGGAGGCAGGCGACGGTTGTGAGCGGATGCTGGGAGGTGCCGCGTTCAGCCCTGGTGCCCTCCAGAACTTGGCACCCCAGCGCTCTGCGCCACTAGCCTCTATGGGTAAGTTGCCCCTGGATGAGCTGTTCCTGGTTACACACTTGGATAGCTTGAATAAATTGGATAACTAGATTCATGTTGCCACTGGTGTACCAGCTTGGTTGTAACTACAGTGGTATTTCGGGCTACATACGCTTCAGATTACATACGCTTCAGGTTACACACTCCGCGAACCCAGAAATAGTGCTTCAGGTTAAGAACTTTGCTGCAGGATAAGAGCAGAAATCGGGCTCTGGCGGCGCAGTGGCAGCAGGAGGCCCCATTAGCTAAAGTGGTGCTTCAGGTTAAGAACAGTTTCAGGCTAAGAACAGACCTCCGGAATGAATTACCGAAGTACTTAACCCGAGGTACCACTGTATTGTATTTTGATGATTGGGAAGCTATACGTGTTGCAAGTACAGGACAAACATTATCATTTCTGGTCCTGTCTGATGCTCTGGAGATAGCTCAGTCGGTAGAGCAGGAGACTCTTAATCTCAGGGTTGTGGGTTTGAGCCCCACGTTGCGCAAGAAGATTCATGCATTGCAGGGGGTTGAACTAGATGACCCTCATGGCCCCTCCCAACTCTACAATTCTATGATTCTAAGCCTCCCATATAGCATATAAGTGCATATAGCATATAAGTGCGGTTGGTGAATGGATGGCGGCTAACAGATTGAGGTTGAATCCTGACAAGACAGAAGTACTGTTTTTGGGGGACAGGGGGTGGGCAGGTGTAGAGGACTCCCTGTTCCTGAATGGGGTAACTGTGTCCCTGAAGGACCAGGTGCGCAGCCTGGGAGTTATTTTGGACTCACAGCTGCCCATGGAGGCGCAGGTCAATTCTGTGTCCAGGGCGGCTGCCTACCAGCTCCATCTGGTACACAGGCTGAGACCCGATCTGCCCACAGACTGCCTCGCCAGAGTGGTGCATGCTCTGGTTATCTCTCGCTTGGGCTACTGCAATGCGCTCTATGTGGGGCTACCTTTGAAGGTGACCTGGAAACTACAACTAATCCAGAATGCAGCAGCTAGACTGGTGACTGGGAGCGGCTGCCAAGACCACATAACATCGGTCTTGAAAGACCTACATCGGCTCCCAGTACGTTTCCGAGCACAATTCAAAGTGTTGGTGCTGACCTTTAAAGCCCTAAATGGCCTCCGTCCTGTATACCTGAAGGAGCGTCTCCACCCCCATCGTTCTGCCCGGACACTGAGATCCAGCGCCGAGGGCCTTCTGGCGGTTCCCTCATTGCGAGAAGTGAGGTTACAGGGAACCAGACAGAGGGCCTTCTCGGTAGTGGCGCCCGCCCTGTGGAACACCCTCCCTTCAGATGTGAAGGAAATAAGCAGCTATCCTATCTTTAAAAGACATCTGAAGGCAGCCCTCTTCACGGAAGTTTTTAATATTTAATGCTGTACTGTTTTTAACACTTGATTGGGAGCTGCCCAGAGTGGCTGGGGAAACTCAGCCAGATGGGCGGGGTATAAATAATAAATTATTATTATTATTATTATTATTATTATTATTATTATTATTCACTTATCCAAAGATAAGTATGAACGTACATATCGAGCGAAGGAATGCTAAGGCAAAAAGTGATTGGCTGATTAAAAACTTTTCACCTACTCTGGCAAGTTCATTGATCTTGAGGCATCACACCACATCTCCCTTTTTGCTAGACCCCGTGGAAAAGCAAAGAATCAATCATTTATTTGTATGCCGCCTTTCCAAAGTTCAAACCACGCTCAAGACGGCTTACAACACACGCAAAATTACGTAACTATAAATGTAACAGAAGTAAAAGGTAAAGGTAAAGGGACCCCTGACCATTAGGTCCAGTCGTGGCCGACTCTGGGGTTGCGGCGCTCATCTCGCTTTATTGGCCAAGGGAGCCGGCATACAGCTTCCGGTTCATGTGGCCAGCATGACTAAGCCACTTCTGGTGAACCAGAGCAGCGCACGGAAATGCTGTTTACCTTCCCGCTGGAGCGGTACCTATTTATCTACTTGCACTTTGATGTGCTTTCGAACTGCTAGGTTCGCAGGAGCAGGGACCGGTCAACGGGAGCTCACCCCGTCGCGGGGATTTGAACTGCCAATCTTCTGATCGGCAAGTCCTAGGCTCTGTGGTTTAACCCACAGCGCCACCCGCATCCATTGTAACAGAAGTAGTCATGAACAAAACATCGAGTACACAACCGAATTGAATTTTTTTCACATAAATCATAAGATCCAAAATAAAGATATAAAAAATTAACATCAACAACTCCCACCCCCAACAAAAACCCCTAAACAATACCTCTGCCCCAGTCTGTGTATGTGTGTATGCATGCTTCCTTGCAAGATTTGGTTGCCCCTGCCTGCTTGAAATGGTAAAAACCATTCTTCAAGAAGCCCTCCCTAGATTTGGAAAATCTAAGTAACTACTGGCCAGTTGCCAATATCCCCTTCTTGGGCAAGGTTTCTGAGCAGGTGGTTGTGGACCTGATCCAGATGTCTTGCAGGAAACTGGTCTTCTAGATCGATATCAGTTGGGGTTTAGGTCTGGCTTTGGCACAGAAACTGCTTTGGTCACCTTGTATGAGAACCTTTGTCTGGAGAGACATGGGAAACGTGTCCTTGTTAATTCTCCTCAGCCTCTCAGCGGCTTTTGATACCATCAACTATGGTATCTTTCTGGACCGATTGTTTGAGCTTATTACACCAATCCTGGCCCGATTGCACTGGCTACCGATTAGTTTCCGGGCCCAATTCAAAGTGCTGGTTTTGAGCTATAAAGCCACAAATAGCTCAGAACCGAAATATCCAAGCCTCTCGTGATATGAACCGGCCCAGACCCTGCACTCATCCTTTGGGGCCTTTCTTTGTGCGTCTCCTTCTTTCAAAACCAGGCCTAAACCCCAGTTGAAATGGATCTAGAAAACCAATTTCCTCCAAGGCTCCTGGTCCGGAGACATCACGAGAACAGCCCTTTTCTATAGTGGGTCCCCGCTTGTGGAATGAATATTTCCACTTACAAAATACAGGTTCTAATTTCCCCTAAAATTTGGAAAATGCAGACGTGTCCAGGAAACGCTCCCTGTCCTGTATGCAAAGCTGTGCTTCAATTTCTCTGCAGTGAAAGGAATGAATAAATCCATTTCTGTATATATTTGAAATTTAAGGCACGATGCAGTTGATGTTTATTTTTTTGACTGAATTGTGCTTTTAATTAGAGCTCAGTTTCTGGTTTTTCTTAATGGAAACAAACCATGGGCACGTTCTCTTTCTAATAAGTCTGCCACTTTTACAGATATTGAAATATTAAATCTCCATATTAAACATTAGGACTAGAGAGCAGCCCTGGGCTTCATGTTTCTCCACCTAAAATGGGATTAATAGTGGACTGGGTAATGCAGCTGTTATACTAATACTTCTAGGAAGCCACTAACTGCAAATGAAGGCAGCCCATTTTCCCTTGTTTATTCCCAGCATTCTTCCTCTGGAGGGGCAGGATGGAGGGAATGTCGTTTTAGGTCACATTTTTATCGCAAGCCTCCGCAGTTCGCACCTTACCAAACTATATGCAAACTCAAAGAAATCTGCCCTTCACAATCCACACTTCTCCAAACTTTGCCACACAGTTCTCCAAGCAAATAACGTGCACGGAAATGCTTATGTTGCCATCGATTTATTTCATAAAGTTTATACGCCTTTCGATTGTAAAAGAAACAAAGAACAAAACCCCAAAGCAGTTCACAAAAGGTTAGGTGCTTAGTTTCCGTAAGAATGCATAGATGAAATGAAAACAACATACAGAAATGAATCGTAAATTGCTTGGGGAAAAGTGTGGATGAGGAGAAATGCGGATTAAAATGCTGGCAAATTTTCACGAGGACTTTAAAAAAAAAAAAGGCAAGCGACGTAGTAATGCAGTGAACTGAATTTATTATTGGAAAAATGAGAAACTGAGAGAAACAGCTCCCAGCTCCCCTCAACCTTTCAGTGGTACTTACTGTAAACGGTTTGGTGAGGACTTCCATTCACATGGCCATTGGAGTTGATTTGCAGGTGGAAGCTGTTTCTTGCTGTGGACGTGTACAGGTGCAAGAGTCTGTCTGTGTTTCCCCAGTTCTGGTTGAGTAGCGGCGAGGCGTTGGGAAAAGCAGTAGCTGCCTTGCAGCCACAGGCGGCCAGCAGGATGAACCTCAGGAAGCTGCAGCGAGTGACCGGGCACATGGCTCTTCTTTCTGAGTGGCTGAAACCTGAAACTCGATCCGTTAATCTGTTCCTCCCTTCGCCTGTGTCTCCCTCTCCTTTGGAGTGAATCCTCACATAGGCTCCCTACAATTTTTGCAGCAGCTTTATAAAGGGCAGCGGAGTGACATGGGATCCCTTTTGTTTTGTAATAGCAATATTTTGGGAGTGTCCTGAGACCTCAACAAATCCAGGCGGGGGCAAAAAAGGAATGCATGTAGGTTTCTTAGGGGAGGTTACGCCGCTTCCAAAGTAAGCTTTTGGGCACTAATGACATGTTCAAATGTTATCTGGAAAAAGCCTCTGACATCACAACGCTTCCCACTGGTGGGATCAACCCATTCCTTTGTAAGGGAAGGATATTTTCATTCCTCCCCACCTTTCCGTGCAGCTGATTCTGTAAATATGTGGTGTCAGACACAAAATCTGAATATCTTGTTGGACCCTTTTTGACTCCCCGCTATGGCCCAAGGCAGGACGCAGGTAGCGCTGTGGGTTAAACCACAGAGCCTAGGACTTGCCGATCAGAAGGTTGGCGGTTCAAATCCCCATGACGGGGTGAGCTCCTGTTGCTTGGTCCCTGCTCCTGCCAACCTAGCAGTTCGAAAGCACATCAAAGTGCAAGTAGATAAATAGGTACCGCTCCGGCGGGAAGGTAAATGGCGTTTCCGTGAGTTGTTCTGGTTCACCAGAAGCGGCTTAGTCATGCTGGCCACATGACCTGGAAGCTGTACGCTGGCTCCCTCGGCCAGTAAAGCGAGATGAGCGCTGCAACCCCAGAATCAGCCACGACTGGACCTAATGGTCAGGAGTCCCTTTACCTTTATGGCCCAAGGCACTTCCAGCAAACCATCATTTGAACCATTTATGAGCTAGGAAGCTGATGTCCTCAAAGGGGCTAGACATATGGGTATTGGCCTCTCTATATCCTCTAAATCAGAGATGAGTGAGCTACCCATCCCACCTCCCCACTGCTGGTGGATTCACTGTGGTCCCCTCAGTCTCCCCCTTGCTCTGGAGCAGAAGCAGGCACCAGATAATCATGCTTCTCAGCAATTCCCAGAGCCAATCAGTTGGGCAGCTGAGAAGGGGGTATTACACAGTGTGATTGCTGAGATCCTACTGCTTTCCTACCTGTGAGATGTGTGTGTATCCAAGCATGTGAACTTCTCACTCACCATCCACTACCAAGTAGGGCCCTTGGTGCCAACAAGATTTCCCACTCCTGCCCCTGTGGGTGTCTAGACTCTGATGAGATGGAAATGAGGCGAAGAATCCGGATGAGCAATTGGAACGTGTACATTGGAGTTTTCAACACCCTAAGACCTTGCTTCGTCTGCAACTTGTCCTCTTCAGCTGTTCTGGACACAAGAGGACAAAAGTGTGGCGAGATGCTCTCATCAGCCCTGCCTGAAATGTCCCCATGCGCACTAGGCCTGCCATCCGACTTCTGATCATCTGTTGGCCCTCACCTGAAGAGGACTTTAGATGGATTAAGAGAAAATCCTCTTGCCCATTCTTTGGTCCTCTGTTGCAGGGATAAGGAATCTTATTCCGGGTTGGCGCCATCGCCGAATGGCGGACTCCCTCCGAGCTCCGGAGGGAGTCTGCTCGGCAGGGGCTGGGTCCTACCGCACCGGCGATGCGGGGACCCTTAAAAACCACGGCCACAAGGGCCGTGGACATGGAGACTCGGCTGGCACCGTCAGCGCCCTCCCGACTCGTGAAGGAGCCTTTTTAAAGGCTACGGATCGGGTGCCGGGGAGAAGCGTGGTGCTTTGAGTCCTCTGCTATCCCTGCCGAGCGCAGCCGCATGCCATCCGGCGGAGAGCGCTGACTTCTTCCATTGAAAATTCGGACTTTTTAACAACAACCCGTGAGTAATTTGGAAACTGGGTTTAAAAGGAGGAAAAAAAGAATTTCTTTTCGAATTGGACACGAGCGGGGGGGGATCCAAAAAGGAAGTCAGTCCCCCCCCCTATTGTAAACCTTCCAAGACAAGGACGGGGAAACCAAGGTCCAAAAAGATTTGTATTGCTGATGAAAACTAAGAATTCCACGATGGGGAATTATAAGAACTGTGCTGGAGGACGAATTGAGGGAGAAGAAACGTAACCCCCCCCCCCTGGGAACCGGGGTGATTGAAGAGAGAGCCTGGCGAAAAGAGTCGGAGATTTTGACAGCTGTCAAAGTAGCTGTCAAAGTCGGAAAGCAGAGAGGATTTTATTATGAGAACTTTGCTGGCTAAATTTGTTACAATTTGCTACAACTTGTTAAAATTTGGATACAAAATGGCGAAAACATGGATAACAATCGGACTTTTGGACTAGAGAAAACAAAGTTACAACAATCCCCCTAGAGGAGTTTCGGGACATTACAAAGATGGTTGTAAGTGGAAAAATACCATTGGAATTTTACAGGACTGGTTATCTTCTGGGAAAGCTGCAAAACGGAAATAATATTTTGTCTACAGGGTGTTCAGCTAAAGGAGACAATAGAATTTTCTATTGAAGAAAGGAAGGGACTGAACGCAAGTTTTTTGTTCCTGAATAACAATAATCCCTGCAGACTTACTAAGCTTCTGAATTAGAACGTTTCAGCAGCAGAACAAGAGGAAACTGGACTACAATTTGGAAAGAACAATGGGGGGAGCTTTATTTAAAGATCTGAAGTTAAGTGTTTTAAAAAATAATTATGAAAGGAAAAAAAAAAAAAAAAAAGCCAGCAAGGAGTTGGGGGAAACAGGCGATTTATGGATTGTAAGAATTCCAGGCGGATAACATGGTTTGGTGGTCAGGGGGAAATTAAACCGGGGACAGAGGGGGAGAACTAAAATCCAAAGGCTTGTCAACTTCTTTTTTTTTGAACTGGCTTTGTTTCATCTATTATACCTTTTATTTCTTATTTTCTGATATTTCTATTATGTGGGGTGTCTTTATTATTAAAAAAAAAAGGGAAATTGTGGAATAAAAATGGGGTGGGCCCTGGGAAAGAAATTTTTGGTTTTTTATTAAGGGTATTGATGAGGAATGTAGAAATTTTGAATTTGAATAATGGTCTAAACAAATTAAGTTTTTAATTAGAACCGAGAGCTTGTGGAGCCAACAACATGAAAAAGGAATATGGTAGGGGTGGGGGAAGGGGGGAGTCCCAGAAAGTGGATATATGAAGATAAGGTTCTGAATGTATTTTAATTCTTACTTTCTGTATTTTTGAAAATTTTAATAAATATTATTTAAAAAAATAAAAAAATTAAAAAAAAAAAAAGGAATCTTCTGTCCAGCTGAGGACTGCATCTCTGCACAGGCAAACTTCTGGGAACTGCCTGCAGGTGACCAAGGTTAGAGGCAAAAGCAGGCAGGGCAAGAAGCAAAAAGGAGTGTGGCAAAGGATGCTGTTTTTACCTTGGTACACTTGGCTGCTTTCCACTCGCACACCTCTCCGTTCTCCATCAAGGCAAGTAAGAGACAGTATCACAGTTGAAGGACACATTCCATCTAGCCCAAAGCACTCAAGGAGGCCATTAAAAACTACCGTATTTTTCGCTCTATAAGACGCACCAGACCACAGGACGCACCTAGTTTTTGGAGGAGGAAAACAAGAAAAAAAATATTCTGAATCTCGGAAGCCAGAACAGCAAGAGGGATCGCTGCGCAGTGAAAGCAGCAATCCCTCTTGCTGTTCTGGCTTCTGGGATAGCTGCGCAGCCTGCATTCGCTCCATAAGACGCACACACATTTCCCCTTACTTTTTAGGAGGGAAAAAGAGAGTCTTATAGAGCAAAAAATACGGTAAATGTCAATAGTGAGCCAGGAAGACAATAGTGAAGGTGTGGAAAGTTAAAGGTGCACGGAGACTTTGCTGCCTGATATGCTACTGCACACATCAAAACTACACTTCTTGTAAAGACACAAGAACAGTGCCAGTTAGATCCAGACTTGTGGAGATTACACTTCTGTTCCATTCAGATTTCCTTTTTATTTTTTTTAAGAATATCACAGGGAAAATAGGGGTGCAATTTGATGACGTAAGCTGAGTGCTGCCCAGTTGGCACCTGTAACCTTGAAATTATAGCTTTCTCTGTGTGTGGTTAGGGACGCGGGTGGCGCTGTGGGTTAAGCCACAGAGCCTAGGACTTGCCTATCAGAAGGTCGGCGGTTTGAATTCCCGTGACGGGGTGAGCTCCCGTTGCTCGGTCCCTGCTCCTGCCAACCTAGCAGTTTGAAAGCACGTCAAAGTGCAAGTAGATAAATAGATACCGCTCTGGCGGGAAGGTAATCGGCGTTTCCGTGCGCTGCTCTGGTTCGCCAGAAGTGGCTCAGTCATGCTGGCCACATGACCCGGAAGCTGTACGCCGGCTCCCTCGGCCAATAAAGCGAGATGAGCGCCACAACCCCAGAGTCGGTCACGACTGGACCTAATGGTCAGGGGTCCCTTTACCTTTACTGTGTGTGGTTGTTTTAAAAGTTCTTAGACACCCTCAATTGTTTTTAAATGCGTTTTGGTTTGTTTTTTAATTGTATTGTTTTATTACTGTGTTGCTTTCTGCCGTGGTCTCCATTGGGAGGAAAGGGCAGGATGGGAATTTAAACAAATAAAAGCACTTTTAGATGTTTTGGGGTTGAGGCGACTGGGAACATTCCCTCAGACTCCTGTTTGTTTGCTGAATTTTGTAACTGTAATAACTAGATAGGTTTCAGCTGCATGGGCTCTAGCAAAGCTACAGGAAGCTGCCTATCACATGTCACTATTACTAAACATTTACACCTGAATGTTTGGAAAGCAAAGGATCCTCAGGTAAGCAAACATACACAGCAGCAATGCTCAGTTTTGTACATGAGAAACACATAAGTTTAGAGAAAGTAACAGGCTCTGGAAATCTTCAACAGCAGAGAAGGTAAGAAATCATGCCTTATGATCCTCTCATTTTCTCTCATTTTCTGGCATTTTTCACTTCAAAAGTGTTACTTTCTCCCATCTAGTTCCCTCTACATCTTTTTCAATGATATAGATTTTCTTTGGTTAATGATTGTTTGAAGAACTGTTGCACCTTTTATTTCCATATTATGGGAAATTTATTTACATGATGTTGTAGCTAGAAATATTACTTTCCTCTTTTCTTGAGTGGGATTTATTTACTTTACTTTCTGAGATGTCATTTTCATTTTTCTGGCTATGTCTGTATATTCTTAAATTTTTAGATGGTGAACTTGACCAGTTTTAATTTACCAGTTTGATGAAATTTAATATAATTATTAACTGAAAACAACAGAGCTCACAATCCCTTCCCCCACAAAACCCCTCCTGGTCGGCTCTACCTTGCTTTCTTTCATTTCAGCAACCTAATTCAGATTTTCAGATTCTCATGTTGTTTTTGTTAAACCATTGTGAATCAGAAACTCTTACTGATGTGCTGCAAATTGTATGAGTTCTGCCATTGCTTCCCATTATACACTCTGCCCACCCATGAAATAGAAAAATGGAATGTTGTAAATTGTTAATATTGTAACAGAAAACATGGCAGACCGTGGGAGAAGGTCATTTCCCCCCAAACATGATTTTCCAGGCAGAATTGGCGTGTTTGGCGTAAAGTTATGATACATTCTCTGGGTATCTGATGGCTGAAGAGTTTTGCACTGCAAACCAGTGAAGTTTAACACACCAAACACACACCAGTGATAGATCCTGATTCTACAGGGCTGCAGAACACCAGTAAAGGTAAAACGGTAAAGGACCCCTGGGCGGTTAAATCCAGTCAAAGGTGACTATGGGGTTGCGGCCCTCATCTCACTTTCAGGCCGAGGGAGCCAGCATTTGTCCACAGACAGCTTTCCGGGTCATGTGGCCAGCAGGAGAAACCGCTTCTGGCGCAATGGGACACCGTGACAGAGTGCACGGAAACACCGTTTACCTTCCCGCCGCAGCGGTACCTATTTATCTACTTGCACTGGTGTGCTTTCGAACTGCTTGGTTGGCAGGAGCTGGGACAGAGCAACGGCAACTCATGCCGTCATGGGGATTCAAACCGCCGACCTTCTGATTGGCAAGCCCAAGAGGCTCAGTGGCTTAGACCACAGCGCCACCCGCACCAGTGATCAAGGTTGTAACAGGAGCTAAAGGGGTGAGGATATTGCACTCTCCAAATGAGCCACATGCTCTCTCACTAAAAATAAAACATTAAAAGCAGAGATTGGATCCAGGAAGAGCCCTACCATGTAGCTTGCTTCTGGAAAGGCAGGGAGTGTACACCAGAATTCCTGGTAGTATTGGCAGAAAGAAAGCTCACTTTAGGGTTGCCCGGCCACAAACTGTAATGCCAGGAGTTGGACCAGGTCTGATTCCAACCTGGGGATGGATGAGTCCACCTTAACGGAAAAAGCTGGTTTTATTCTGTAAAGCTATGCATGTAGCAAAGTTTTCAAATCGCTAAAGCAAGAAATCACTTTCTCACAGAATTGGTGGGAAAGTGTTAACAAGCCCAGACAACACACACTCTGATTTTAAAAGGGGGAAAGTTTGATAGCAAGTAAGACCTTCAAAGTCACCATATGGCAGCGGAGTCTTTAAACAAATTTACTTTAGCCTTGTAACTTAAGCAAACACAGCTTAGCAAAGTTAGGACAGGCAGCACTGACCCGAGGAACATTTCCCCAAATGCATGCCATGAAACATGGGTAGGCAAACTAAGGCCTGCGGGCCGGATCCGGCCCAATCGCCTTCTAAATCCGACCCGCAGATGGTCCAGGAATCAGCGTGTTTTTACATGAGTAGAATGTGTCCTTTTATGTAAAATGCATCTCTGGGTTATTTGTGGGGCATAGGAATTCGTTCATATATATTTTTTCAAAATATAGTCCGGCCCCCCACAAGTTCTGAGGAACAGTGGACCGGCCCCCTGGTGAAAAAGTGTGCTGACCCCTGCCGTGAAAGATCCCTGTTTGGATGGGGGAGAAAATACTTGGCTTCTGTGCCAGGAGGAATCTTTTTTTTTTTTTAAAGCAATTTATTGGATTTTACAATAAAAGTAAACATAATAAACAATATAACATTTGTCTTAACATAGTTTCACATTTTCTTTGGACTTCCTCACATCTCCCGCTCCCACTTTCATCGTTGTAACATTTTGTCAGCAATTTATCATCTTATTTAAATTCTTATATCCCTTCTATATTTCATAATCTTATAATTCTCGAAAGGAGCTAAATTTTCACAGTCTTACTTATTTTCTTAAAAACTTCTAAATTTAGTGGTGCTCAGTTATTTTAGTCTAGCATCTTATTTAGCATTCACTCAAATTACAATGCTTTTGTAAATAGTTCTTAAATTTCTTCCAATCCTCCTCAATCCTCTCTTCTCCCAGGTCACGAATTCTGCCGGTCATTTCAGCCAGTTCCATGTAGTCTATCAGTTGCATCTGCCATTCTTCCAGTGTGGGTAGATCTTGAGTTTTCCAGTGTTTTGCAAGAAGTATCCTTGCTGCTGTTGTTGCATACATAAAAAATGTCTGGTCCTTCTTTGCCACCCCTTGGCCGACAATACCCAAAAGGAAAGCCTCTGGTTTCTTAGTGAAGGTATATTTAAATACCTTTTTCAATTCATTATAAATCATTTCCCAGAACGCCTTCACTTTAGGGCAAGTCCACCAGAGGTGGAAGAACGTTCCCTCACACTCTTTACATTTCCAACACTTATTATCAGACAGGTGGTAAATTTTGGCAAGTTTGACTGGGGTCATATACCATCTATAAATCATTTTCATTACATTTTCTTTCAGAGCGTTACATGCAGTAAATTTCAATCCATTACTCCACAACCTCTCCCAGTCCTCAAACATGATATTATGCCCAATGTCCTGTGCCCACCTTATCATAGCCGATTTAACCGTTTCATCTTGTGTATTCCATTTCAACAGCAAGTTATACATCCTTGAAAGTACCTTAATCTTTGGTTCTAACAATTCTGTTTCTAATTTCGATTTCTCCACCTGGAACCCTAATTTCTTATCATTTTTAAAAACTTCTTTAATCTGAGCGTAATGTAACCAATCTCGCACTTTGTCTTTCATTTTCTCCAAACTCTGCAATTTCCAATTGTCTCCATCCTTTTCTAGTATTTCCCAATATTTTGGCCATTTAGCCTCCATATTGGGTCTTTTTCGGGCCTGTGCCAAGAGGAATCTTGGGGGACTGGTTAGGAGTTGTAATGAGAAATGCTATGCCTGGACAAATTCCAGTTCTCTAATTCATAATTAGAACTTTGCTTCTTACACTGATATACAGAAACATTTCAGATTTCGCCTGTTGTTTAGTTGTAACAATGTACAGTAGGGGGTGACCCTCTCTTACTGCCCTGAAATCTCCTTAATCTTAATCTAAAGTCTGTAAACTTGATCCTCATAGCATGGAGAAGTTGGACTCAGCCATCAATCTCTCTGATTTTTGTGTATCCTCTGGCTATCTTTTTTCTCTTGCTGTAATTCAGTGCTTTTAAAAGCTGTGCGCTGGGCAAAAATTCAGTTGTTACATTGCTTCTCCATGCCATAGCGAAGGCTGGACCTGTGGAATTTCTGCCTCTGTTGAAGAACCGCTCCCTGAAGGGGAAAAGTTGGAAAACCTTCCCAGTAGGCTTGCGTAAGTTTGCAGCCTGGTTTTGTACCCGGTGTTCTCACCTTTAAGGGCAAAGAGAGGTGCTGTCATTTACACAGGTGTCCTTTTGGAACTGAACCATGGGTGTTGGAACGCAACAGACTTGTACACAGGTGTATGTGCTTATCTGGGAGCATAAACTGGCACAGTGGGGCGGATGTAAACAATTGGTACGACGCAAAACATCCATACAGATTTGGATTTATTTACACTGGCATAAAAACACAAGAACTCCCTTGACCCGAGTACATTACTTCTCAGGCATTTATTTCCGAGGACTCGCTGGCTTCAATGGAGGTCTCTCATAAAAGCACAAATTGCATATATATATATATATATATATATATATATATATATATATATATAAAATCCAGGATGAAGCAGAATACGTATATTGCCCTCTCTCAATTGATCTTTTTACAATCCACACAGGAGAATCCTGCCTCCGTATATAATCTCTAAAAGAATAAGGTGACTAACAGTACAATGCTATGCATGTTTTCTCAACAGTGAATCCCAATGGTGCTTACAAACCATGTAAGAGGCAGGATCACAGCCTAAATTACGTGTTGGGAATAAAATTATATTTATTAGTATTAGAAACAAGTTATTTCTTTTTATGGAAAATACATGGGCGAGACAGAGGAAAAGCAACACAATTCAGCTGAATCTGATGTGCTAGCAAGGATCAGTGGTGCCCTGGGGTGGTCTTTCCTTAACAACCACATAGCCTTTGCGCTTCTAAGACTATGGGAAGTCTTACATGGAGCTGAAGGAGACATTGGAAGAGTGATACTGTCTTCCACTTTCCCTTGCAGCTGTATATGCTTTTCAAAGCACAGATCCAATTCTTCTAGAATTTGCCCAGATCCCTTGGAAAAGTGAAGTGTGTAGGGATTCACTTAATGTCTGAGGTCTTACGGGAGCAGGAGAAGGGACACATGGCAGCCGTGCCCATGGCATTCTCTCAAAGATCCAAATGTGCCCATGGGCCTAAAAGGGTTTCTAACTCCTGTTTTAGGCAGTGTAGGAACCTTACCTGCCTTACAGCAGGTCAAACTGCTCACCCAGTTAACCCTGTGTTGTCTGCTTAAGCAGCAGCAACAGCTCTTCAGCATGTCTGGCCAAGGTCTTTGACATCTTCTGCGCCTTCATACTTTTTAAATGGAGAAACGAGGGATTGATGCTGTAACTTTCTACATAGAGAGTTTGTGCTATTGACCCTAGTCTTCTTTGGCGATCACATGTAGCCTAGTAAGATTGTCTTCCATGAACACAGTCTTAACAGTGAGTCCATAAGTGACTGTGGAGGCCAATTCTGGATCCAGATGTCCTTCCACAGTGGGGATATAGGTTTCTGGGCAGGAGTTGATCATGGTGAAGGTTTGCCAAAGAAGATGATGAAGAAGAAGTGGTATTGTCCTTAGTAATGCATAAGCTACTATCTACTGTCTTCAGTCACCGATGCAGTAACAACTAATTGGACAACAGAGTCTCATCAGTCAGGAATACTGTTCTTTAAAATGGGAAGGAACTGATGAAACAGGGACTTTTTAATAGAATAAAATTAAGGTTACTGAACATAAATTTACATAAGTATTCTAAGGATAAGCAGGACAGTTTTATACTTGGGATGTCTGCATTAGGACGATCAAATCCTGGCTTAAAAAGCCAAGATACGCATGAGGTTTGTGCACCAACCCACAGCCCCTGTGACTCTCACATCATGCCTCATTTCCTTCCTCAAGGAAAACCAGGAAGCCCCAGTTCACCATAGCTTCCTGTTTCTTTCAAACCAGTTAACAGCATTCCAAAGCTAGGATTCAAAAGCCAACTTTAAATGATCCCTTCATATTTCTGCTCCTTTGGAAGCCATTAACAATAATTTTCTGGTTTGGACATAATGGGCTTCCTTCTTTGTTTCTCTGCTCACATAGGGAAGAGCAAAGGGACTCCATGCAAGCACACAGAGCTCCTGCACATCCTCGATTATTAACAAAGCTAAGAAATTGGTTTATATAATTTCCAAGATGAATAAACGCTCAGAAAGATTTTGAAGGGTGAGCATTTTTAACAGAAAACAAAAGTCACCACTGTTCCTTTTTAGCATCCTTATAATCACGGGATCTAGGAAGTACATGAGTGTGTGAGTGGAAATACGAAGGTGGGCTGTTTATTCTATAGCAGTTATATTCCAGGAATAATTACAGACCAAGTCAACAACATGTACTGTGGATTACGCGTGCATTTCTCACCGCAGATCTTAGTCCAAAAGTTGTTAAATCGCACATCCTGCAGTGGCTGTATTTGGGACAGCCTGTCTTTGTCATGCAACCCACACACAGAAAACATCCTGGCTCAGCTTAACTACATGAAACAAATCAAGTCAACACTGAGGCTTAAATCCACAATATATGCAATGCCAAATGCATAATCTGCGGTCTTTTTGCATGTTTTCCTCCATCTATGGAATTGTTACCTTAGAAAAATTCCTGGAATGCTATTTGCGGCTTTGAAAAATAAGAAGAGGGGATACTCTAGTAAGACAGAAAGTCCAACATATCGTTGGGGAAGACTGCTTAGCTGAATCGGTGTGTGTGTGTGTGTGTGTGTGTGTGTGTGTGTGTATGTGTGTATGTGTGTATGTGTGTGTGTGTGTGTGTAAGACAACACAATGCATTTTGTGATCTACATTACCAATACTTAATGCAGAGGTTTTCATCCTTGTTGAGTCCATGGCTCCCTTGACCTACTACATACTTTCTGCAAGTCCCTTGTGGTGCTCAGGAGCCTAGTTATGTCACCTCTTCCTGCAGAGCTGGCAGCCCATTGCCCCTTATTGAACGCCCTCCCTTGGGGAATATTCCCTCAGCCTCCTCCATTCTCCATGGGTGTCTTCCAGGCAGCAGCCTCCCACCATCCCTGGTCTCGGATGGAGATGGTGTTGCAAGTCATATGCCTATGACCTGACCTTTTGGATGCCATCCAATTAGCTGCCATGACAATAGGACATGCAGCCAGTGTTTGAATCCAAATCCAGTTGTGCTAGCCAAGGAATGAAGAAACAAAAGGGAGTACTCTCAGGGTGGAGACCTGCTCCATCCTGCCATGAACCACAGAACCATACAAGACATTGGAAATGATGCCTTCTTTTGTCCAATCATATTTGGAATTTGCTTTGAAGCATTTGTTAGAGGCTATATAAACCCCAGGCTCCACAGCAAAAATACGCAGACCCTGCTAGTGTCCCTATTTTCCAAGGACAGTCCCAGATTTTCAGAAACTGTTCTGGTTTCTGGTTAGATCCTGCAATATGTCTCACTTTTCCTTAGGTAAAGGTAAAGGGACCCCTGACCATTAGGTCCAGTCGTGGCCAACTCTGGGGTTGCGGCGCTCATCTCGCTTTATTGGCCGAGGGAGCCAGCGTACAGCTTCCGGGTCATGTGGCCAGCATGACTGAGCCGCTTCTGGCGAACCAGAGCAGTGCACGGAAATGCCGTTTACCTTCCCGCCAGAGCGGTACCTATTTATCTACTTGTACTTTGACGTGCTTTTGAACTGCTAGGTTGGCAGGAGCAGGGACCGAGCAACGGGAGCTCACCCCGTCGCGGGGATTCGAACCGCCGACCTTCTGATCAAGTCCTAGACTCCGTGGTTTAACCCACAGCGCCACCTGCGTCCCTCACTTTTCCTTAGGACATCCCTATTTACGTCAGAAAAATGTTGGTGGGTATGGAATAGTTTTATTGCACCATTTCACTTGCTGCCTGAAATCACTCCTGCTGGATCCCATCACACCAGATAGAGGTAAAAAGGTAAAGGTAAAGGACCCCAGGACGGTTAAGTCCAGTCAAAGGCGACTGAGGTTGCGGTGCTCATCTCACTTTCAGGCCGAGGGAGCCGGCATTTGTCCACAGACAGCTTTCTGGGTCATGTGGCCAGCATGAATAAGCCCCTTCTGGTGCAACGGAACACCAAAACCAGAACAGTGCATGGAAACGCAGTTTACCTTCCTGCCACAGCGGTACCTATTTATCTACTTTCACTGGTGTGCTTTCAAACTGCTAGGTAGGCAGGAGCAGGGACAGAACAATGGGAACTCACCCTGTTGTGCAGATTCGAACCACCAACTTTCTGATCAGCAAGCCCAAGAGGTTCAGTGGTTTAGACCAAAGCGCCACCCGCATCATAGCTGTCAACTTACAGATTTGAAAATAAGGGACCAGCAGCCTCGAAAATAAGGGATCAGCAGCCAAAATAAGGGATCAACAATTACTTTGATAAAATACATATTTTGTTGCGTGCAAATGGCTTTAGATACCTATTAGGTCCATAAATTACCATATAGCATATATTCAACACAAAAAAACAGCAACAATTTGTTGTTGACAAAGGACAGCTGGACATAGAAAGAGCCCTATTACCTTCAGTAGTTTATTTAAGGGACATCATCAATAAGGGACAGCAGCGGGACATGGCGCTGGGATAAGGGACTGTCCCGCCAAATAAGGGACGCTTGACAGCTATGACCCGCATCCCTTACACCAGATAGAACCCATGGACTGACTCAGTCCTCCTCACCTGCTTTTCCTTCATGGCTTCCTGTTCCTCTGGACCACCCCACTTCCTGCAGCTGCTGCAAAGGTCCCTTCCAGAGCTCTGCTCCCTAACCCCGCTTCTCTGGATCCCTGCTTGCTGAAGCAGATATCCTGGCCGCAGCTGCCAAGAAGTCCTTCTAAGAGCTCCCTCTTGCGGACTGTTTTCTTGCCTGACTTGGGACTTTCAATGTGTCCTAGCTCTCATTTTTCCATTTTTATTGCCCAGAGTGCTGAAAATCTTGCTCTTTGTTCTCTATCTTGTCTGGTGCTTTGCCTACAAATTGTTGCCTCCACACCTACAGGTTCCACACACCCATCTAAGTCTTCTGATTCTCCTTTGGGCTTCTTTTCCAGATAAATAAAACAATCCATTCTGGTGTGTGTGTGTGTGTGTGTGTGTTAGCTTACTCATGGTTAAAATTAATTATCGAATTCCCTCTTTGAAAATAAGTAAATATCTATGTATTGTTGCTGAGCTCTTCCCCATTGAAAAATGTGTATTTTTATTCTCTCTGTGCGATAAAAAACCCCCCAATTTAAGACATGTGCAAATATATAGGTAAAGGTAAAGGGACCCCTGACCATTAGGTTCAGTTGTGGCCAACTCTGGGGTTGCGACACTCATCTCGCTTTATTGGCCGAGGGAGCTGGCGTATAGCTTCCGGGTCATGTGGCCAGCATGACTAAGCCGCTTCTGGCGAACCAGAGCAGCGCACGGAAACGTCGTTTACCTTCCTGCCGGAGCGGTACCTATTTATCTACTTGCACTTTGACGTCCTTTCGAACTGCTAGGTTGGCAGAAGCAGGGACCGAGCAATGGGAGCTCACCCCGTCGCGGGGATTCAAACCACCAACCTTCTGATCGGCAAGTTCTAGGCTCTGTGGTTTAACCCACAGCGCCCCCCGTGTCCCTTGTGCAAATATATACTACTGCGTAAATCTATCAATATGCACTACCACCACTGCTTAAAAATCCAGTTTCACAAGATTCCTAGCACCTATGTATGGGAAACACAGGAGTATTTACAAAGAAGGCTTGCTAACATCATGCCACCACTATCTCCAGCAGCCCTAGAGGTAGGTTATCCCCCCCCCCCCCAAAAAAGCCAATTTAACTCCTTTCCATGTATCTATTTTAACAAAACTTTCCCTTTATGGTCTTCAAATGTAGACAGCCATGCCTGTTAAACCATTGTTCAAGGAGAGCAGATTGAGTAACGGAGCTGCCATTTTGTATTTGAGTATGTGACGATATGGATGTATGTATTGACCAGACAAGACAGTTTCCCCAAACCAAAAAAATAAAGTCAACACTGACATTTGTCTTACTCAATACAGCACCTCTGGAGTAAGAAAGAAACAAACTTTATAGGAAGCTGGACTCCGAATGCTACAAGGAACATAAAATGTAATTTATTTAACAACACATTAAAATGACACTTGTGCACAGCACATACATATGAGAAATAAAAGCATATACTTGACAGACGTGTGGTTGAACACAAATGCTTTGTTTCCTACAAATGTACAGTTTCCATTGTTAAGTTCATGTTGAGGTATATTTGGCAGTTCCGCTTTATTCTGTAGCAGTAAAAACTCATCTGGGGCACTGTATCCAGATCTGAGCACCACGTTTTAAGAAGGTGAGATTGGAATGGGATCGGAGAAGGCAATCAAAGATGGTTGGTGGTGTGGAAAACAAGTCCTGTGAAGAAAGATGGAAGGAGCTTGGGATGTCCGGAGAAGAGAAGGCTGAGGAGGACTCTTGCAGAGGGCAAAGGCATGACTGTGCTGAGCTGGCTTAAGTTAGAGGATAGTTTTGGTTGAGCCTTAGAGGAAACTTCTTAACAGTAAGAGCCATCCAAAAAAAGAAGGATTTTTCGCTTCCTAGAAGTCTTCAAGACAGCCACCTGTTGGAGATATTCCAGCTCTGGATTTCCTGCACTAAGCAGGAAGTTGGCCTACACCACCCCCTCAATGATTTTATGAAGAGTATACAGTGGTACCTCAGGTTACATACGCTTCAGGTTACAGACTCCGCTAACCCAGAAATAGTGCTTCAGGTTAAGAACTTTGCTTCAGGATAAGAACAGAAATCGGGCTCCGGCAGCGCGGCAGCAGCAGGAGGCCCCATTAGCTAAAGTGGTGCTTCAGGTTAAGAACAGTTTCAGGTTAAGTACGGACCTCCGGAACGAATTTAGTACTTAACCCGAGGTACCACTGTACCTATCTGGTGTGTGATAGGTAGCTATCCTGTTTTGCTTGTTCACAGACTATTTTCTGTCCATAACTAGACACTGTTTCCTCATTTGTGTACAGTGGTACCTTGGGTTAAGTACTTAATTCATTCCGGAGGTCTGTTCTTAACCTGAAACTGTTCTTAACCTGAAGCACCACTTTAGCCAATGGGGCCTCCTGCTGCTGCCGCACCGCCGGAGCACGATTTCTGTTCTCATCCTGAAGCAAAGTTCTTAACCTGAAGCACTATTTCTGGGTTAGCAGAGTCTGTAACCTGAAGCGTATTTAACCTGAAGCGTATGTAACCTGAGGTACCACTGTATTTAAATCCTAGATTTATTATTTTGTGTTTCACACTGAAGGATATTATCCCATTTGGCCCTTGTGTGGTGCATAATATGCTGGTTTTCACATTTCAAACAAGAGAAGTGCGAGACGACATTGTATTTCTCACCCTTTGCCTTCTCAAAAATGTCTGAATTTCTTCTACATTCACCAGAAGCAATAAGTTTACCAACTGACTATGCAATAAATGCAAGATACATCCGAGCCTTTCAAGTCTACCTCACTGAGAAGGACATAGTTGGTGAGAGATACAGGATCTTTCAGTGTTTAAGAGGCCAAAAAGCTTCACGCTCAGAGACATTTGAGATGAGCACAGAACAATTCAGAAATCCTAGTTAAATATCTGACACAGAAACAACTACCTACAGAGCACCCTTTGTAAATAGATTGTTCGTATAATGATAATGTGGGTTGACGTACACATCTAAGCAGATCTAGGGGACAAATTTTCAGATGGTGTTAATGATAAAAACTGGATGTATTTACAATTTTGTCATCAGCTTCCTTTCCAAGCTACATGATCAGTATTCAGAGACTCAAAAGCAGTAAGAGCTGCTGTTCCCTGCAGGACTCACATTAATTAAAATAGTATGTGTGCTCCTTGCAACAATTCTTCCATCATATCACCTTGAAGTCTCAGAAAGTATTTTCCTGGCCGCAACTTGATAATTCAAGTCACTTTATCCCAGTGTTGACAGCTTTACAGGGATAGGAGGTTAAAACAGGGGTGTCTTTTTTCAAAGAGGGTCAGATTTGATGAAGTGAACATGCGTGTTGACCTTTTTTTAGGATTGAGGTTGTTGAGCTCTTTTTGGATTTCCCCCCAAAGTTGCTGAGTAGCAACAGGGAGTCAGTAGTGGGGATGGTGAGGCAAAAGACCCTGGGCCCAAGCACACATGCATATTGTATAAAGGTGCAAAGCCCTTCTTTCGCACCCTGTGAAACATAAGTGCACAGAGGTTTTTTTAAAAACTGGGCAATGGTGTACCACCCGCGCGTGACTCCTTCCCCCTTCTCCCTTTTGACAGATCAGGGGAGGCTCGGGAGTCACAGGTGGGCGGCCGTTGCCCAGGGACCAGTCTAGTAGCGTAGTTGGCTCTGGCTGGCTTCAGGAGCTGCTCGCTGCTGTGGCGCAGGAAAAATGGCGGGCGCCACGGCAGCGAGCAGCTCCTGAAACCAGCCAGAGCCAACTGCACTAACAGGCTGCTGAGGCTGCCGCTGCCACGTTTCCCAGGACAGATTTGCAAATCTGGGGACATTCCAGGGACAGAATTTGTCCAGGCACAGATTTGCAAATCCAGGGACTGTCCCAGGGAACTGGGGACGTCAGGTAACCCTAGATTAACCCAACCTGCGGGCCAGACTTTGGACATGCCTGGGTTAAAATAAATACAGTCAGACCTTGGAAGTCAAACAGAATCCATTCTGGAAGTTCAACTTCCAAAACGTTCAAAAACCAAAGCGCGGCTTCTGAAGGTCCTGCAGCCAATCAGAAGCCATGGAAGCCCCGACCGACGTTCGGCTTCCAAAAATAGTTCACAAACCGGAACAATCACTTCCAGGTTTGTGACGTTCAGGAGCCAAAACGTTCAAGAACTAAGCTGTTCGAAAGCCAAGATACGACTGTAAATGTCTGAATTCCTTTCAGGATATACAAATGCAACAAAGGTTTTTTTTAAAAAAAATAAGAAAATCTATGTATACTTGGCAAGCTTGCAGCTTCTGCATGGACACCTTGAAGACTGATAGAAGGCTACACATATAAGCTACTACTAAAGTGAGACAGCGCTAATCCATCCTATGCTTCAGCTGCTTCCATGTAGCTCAGGTCGCCTCTTTTGTACACGTGATTCATAGAGCTAAGCATTCACCTTGCTCACTTTGCTGGATGTGAAACCTATGGTGAGATTGCAAAAAAGTGCAGGTGTTCTGGCTTAAGATATTTGGGATAACTGGGTAAGTAACTAAGCAAGTGATTTCCCCAGAACTGACATTGGCACTCCTTTCCATTTTCTGAGCAGGGCTGGGGAATCCCAGATGTTACAACCCCCCGGTGGCAAAACTGTACCAACGCCATAAATGGGGGAATAACTGGATACCTTTTGCTGAAATACTGGTATAATGGGCTATGGCAATTGGCCCTTGGCAAGAAATTGGCACAAGAATGCAGGGAAACTTCCAGTAGTAGTGGGGGACCAACTCTGTCAACTCAGTGGTGATCTGGCACCTGTTTCTCTGCTTTGTTAATAAAGGCGGATTTTGACAGGAGACCACCCTCAGCTTCCTTCTCATTTTGATATTTCTTGATAGTCTGTAACTTCTGGTGTTTCTATAGTGAGTCTTTTATCAGTTTCTCTTTCTGAATTTTATAGAGTGACTCTCTTCTTGTTGCTTCTTCATTATGGTTTTTAAAAATGACAATTAAAAACAGTTTAAAAAGAAAAGACTAGTTTTGCTCTTGGTTTCAGATGAGACGGAACAAACATCTCCCTTGGGCATATGATTCAGTTCCTCGTGTTCTGATAGCAGATTATAGCTTCACATTCCGTATACCTGAGAGTAAGACCCCTTGAATTCAGTAGGACTTACATCCGAGTGGACACGGTTAGGATTGGACTGTAAATGATGTTTCAAATTTAGGAATGCCCCCCTCTACTCAGGTATCTCAAGGATTCTGGTCATAGATATTTATAGTGTCTATTGACTTAGGGTATCTTAAAATACTTTTTAAAAGGATGTGGTATGACTGGCATACTGGAGAAAGGTTATATAAACAGATGAGTAAAGTTGAGTGGCCTCTACAGGTCTTCAAAGTAAAACGTATTTCACTCAATGACTTAAAATAAGATGACTGCCTCTGGGATTTTTAACAAGCTAGAAAATGCCCCAGAATCTTCTGCAACGTGCACTGATTTCACAGCAGAAAAGGCAGTGGCTAATAATGTATGCTAAGTAGGAAGTCTGAAAAACACTTGTCTGTGTATATTAGTTTTATACATGTTATCAATTATACACTGCAGGCTAATATTCTGATGCTTAAAGGAATGAACAGTGCAAGTGGCACGATATATCATTTATCTGCTTCTCTCAGTATGTGTTCCAACAAATATCCAAAAGTTGGCAAATTTTGTCAATAATGTGTCACAGCACGGTATCATAGCACAAACAATGTTCTAGCAGTGCAATCATATGTATACCTAATTAGAAATAAGCTTTACTGGCTTCTGTGGGACTTACTCACTGGTAAGCATGTATGGCATAACTAGAGTATGTCAGCCTGCCTCCCAAAATTGTCCTCCGGACCAAGGACTAGATCTAAGGGAGCCAGGTGGCACCTGTGGGTCCATTGCTGCCCTTGACGACCTCCTCTGGTGCCCGTGAAGCCTCTGAGAGTCCCCACTCCCTGCTCAATGTCCCCTTTGTTAAGAAGTGATGAGAGTAGCTTACCACCACTTGAGAAGGAGGAAGCTGGAAGACTTAGGTTCTTCCCAACTTTGTGTTTCAGCTCTATGGGCTGGATTCAACTAAGCAGGTGGGAGCCAGTGCCCCACAAGTCCAAACAGGATCACCCTCTTCCTCCCTTGCTCCCCCCCCAGCTAGCTCCAGGGGTCTAGAGACACCCCCCCCCAGAACAACAGATGGACGGAGGAGAGGGGAGACTGTACCAACGAGCAAGTGGAAATGTTTGTGCTGATGGCACGATTGAAGGCTTCCCCAGCAGAGTGTGACGCGGCAGCTAAAAAAGGCAATGCAATTCTGGGCTGCATCAATAGGAGTATAGCATCTAGATCAAGGGAAGTAATAGTGCCCCTGTATTCTGCTCTGGTCAGACCTCACCTGGAGTACTGTGTCCAGTTCTGGGCACCACAGTTCAAGAAGGACACTGACAAACTGGAACGTGTCCAGAGGAGGGCAACCAAAATGGTCAAAGGCCTGGAAACGATGCCTTATGAGGAACGGCTAAGGGAGCTGGGCATGTTTAGCCTGGAGAAGAGGAGGTTAAGGGGTGATATGATAGCCATGTTCAAATATATCAAAGGATGTCACATAGAGGAGGGAGAAAGGTTGTTTTCTGCTGCTCCAGAGAAGCGGACACGGAGCAATGGATCCAAACTACAAGAAAGAAGATTCCACCTAAACATTAGGAAGAACTTCCTGACAGTAAGAGCTGTTCGACAGTGGAATTTGCTGCCAAGGAGTGTGGTGGAGTCTCCTTCTTTGGAGGTCTTGAAGCAGAGGCTTGACAACCATATGTCAGGAGTGCTCTGATGGTGTTTCCTGCTTGGCAGGGGGTTGGACTCGATGGCCCTTGTGGTCTATTCCAACTCTATGATTCTATGAGAGTGCTTTTCAAGACTCCGATTGGGACCACAGAAGCTGGATTTAACCTGGAGTGACCAAGAGGGAAGGGAGGACCAGGAGGGGTCTGGGAGACTGGGGCAGGGGGAAGAGTCAGGAGGAAAAAGGGCATGTATTACTGCATGTGCACTCATGCACACATATCCGATCTCGTAGAATAAATCCTCTTGATACCGCTCAATATTTTCACATGTTCGCCCACCATCAAATCACATCTCTCCTCTGTCTCCGTGGACAGATTGTAAACCCCCCCCCCCCGGACAGGTTCAATGTTTTTTGGCACTGCCATGGTGCAAAAGCATAGATCCAAGGCACAGATCCAAATGGATCCACATTGCAAGTGATTCTTGAAATCCACCATTAAGCCATAGAACAGGGCGTGTCCAACTCAGTTATTACAGAGAGCCATAGGAGCCAACTGCTAGGGGCTGTGGGGGCTTCGGCCCCCACAATAAAATATTTGAGCACAAAGCTGATGGGCGTTTCCATTCAAATGGTGTGTGTGCATTGTGTCATGTGATCCATTGTGCAGGGTGGGGCTTACCCACAATATTTCATTCAAGTTGGCAGCCCTGCAGAAAACTAAGTTATTTAATGTTATGTTTATAGAATCATAAAACTGTAGAGTTTGAGGGGACTCCAACCATCATCCAGTCTGTAATCCTGCCTACAGCTATCCCTGGGGCTCGAACCACCAACCTTCTGGTTAACAGCCAGGCACACTCACCCATTGCACCACAGAAGGGCCATTATGGTAGACCCACACCAGGATTTCAGAATGCTTACGCTAAGCACAGATTAAAAACTTGACACTGGAAACAGTGAGTGCAAAGAAAACTGAGTGTGAACACAGCCTTGATGTATATACAATAGATGGACCCGGCAAGGGGAATTTTACAAGGAAGAACACCAGCTTGCATGCAGCTGAACTCTATAATAAACAGGGATGCCATATGTCCAGGATTTCAAAGGCGGAATTGACGTCCGGGAGAAATTTCTGAAAGGCGGTGCTTTGCCCTGGATCTTAGGCATGTCAATATCTTGTCTGAAAAAAGCTCAACAGCATTTGGGTTTTCCTAAAATAAGCTCAACAACTTTTGGGGTGTCCTGGTTTTTTACTTTTTGAAATATGGCAACCCTAACAATAAACCAGTTCTTCTGCAAAGTTCAGCCTAAATCAAGTTCTTATTTCTAAGAGTCCCAGGTCTCTGAACACCACATTGATCCTCACCACTGCCTTGTGTGAACTGCCTGTGCCCTACAGCAAACCTCTAGAGTTGCAAACATAGCAAGTCTTCCCTTTAAGAAATCCCTCATAAAGGTCCAATAAACTCCAGGGCTCCTGCTAACACAATTTGGAAACCTAAAATAATGAGCTTGATCTATGAGAAGATTGTATGCAAATGATTGAAGTGGGAAGTAACTGAAAAACGATTCATCACACTACTAAAAATCTCAGATATATGTTTGTTTTCTGTTGAAGTTACACTGAAAGAGCAGTAGTTGTGGCAAGTATCCCACCTCAGCTAGACCCCAGTTCTCCAGCTACACCACTGATTTGCTTTTTTTTTGCTTCATGTAAATGCAAAAATTTCACCACTGACATAATTAGACAATGTAGTAACTTTTGGATAAATAATTCCTATCTCGAAAGGAGTTGTTTTAAAATCAGTGTAGAAAAATTAGTGTAATGGATCCTGTACAAAAGATTTGACCTATATATGCATATATATATATAGTAACAAATGAGGGAATATATATTCTTTACCTGGGAGATGATTCTCATGTGCAAATTGAAATAGGGCAGTTTAAATGCATTTTACTCTGGTCTTCATAATCTGGGTAAAAAGTGTGTGACAGTCTGAACAAGCGAGACCCTGCTTCCTCTTTTGGCTCTCCCATGTTTGCTGAGTGCTATGTAAAAGCTTTTGTACACGGCTGATTCATAGGCATTGTAGTTGTTGGGAAGAAGAGTTTCTTTGAATTTACATTCGTCTTGAAAAGTTGCCTGAATAGAGAGAAGAAAGAAACACAGTGTGATTGCAACATCTGCTCACATTCGTCATTACGTGTTGCCTTTACAGTTCCCTTCATTTCTGGAATAGCACCTTTAATCTGTTTTGCTTCATATTGTTTCAAGGTGTATACATTAAATACAGGTAGATAGATGAATCAATGGGAATGTATACATCAATTAAATAAATGGGTGTGTGTGTGTGTGAGAGAGAGAAAGGTAAACGGCCGGTTCCTGTGGTCCATGCCTTTATTGCTACTCTCCTGAAAATACGCCTTCCAAACAGAGAAGGTAGAAATAGGAAAAATGATATTCTGGTGCCCAAAACTGGACACAGGAGTGCAGGTGTGTTCTTGCCAAGGCAGAATAGAATGGTACAATTACCGTACTTCCCTTGATTTGAACGCTATACTTCTGTTGATGCAGAAGTATCAACAAGGAGCAAGACAGTCTGAGCATAATACACCAATCCTGGTCCAACTGCACTGGCTACCGATTAGTTTCTGGGCCCAATTCAAAGTGCTGGTTTTGACCTATAAAGCCTTAAACGGCTCAGGACCGTAATACCTCAAGGACCGCCTCTTTCCATATGAACCTACCCGGACCATGAGATCATCTTCTGAGGCTCTTCTTTGTGTGCCTCCTCCTCAAGAGCTCAGGAGGGTGGCAACACGAGAACAGGGCCTTCTCTGCAGTGGCTCCCCGTCTGTGGAATGCTCTCCCCAGGAAAGTTCACCTGGCACCTTCACTATACATCTTTAGGCGCCAGGCAAAAACATTCCTCTTCAAGCAGGCCTTTGCCTGACCTGACATCCTATATCCTTTTTAAAAAGCTGGCTCTTTTCGGGGGGGGGGGGCGAGATCTGGTTTTTGTTTTGATTTTATGTACCGTATTTTTCGCTCCATTGGACGCACCGGACCATAGGACGCACCGGACCATAGGAGGGGGAGAACAGGGGAAAATTTTTTTTCTTGTTCTCCCCCTCTAAAACAAGGTGCGTTCAAGGTACATTCACCAGAGCTTGTGGGGCTGACGGTGGGGGGAAGCGCTGCTTTCTCCCACCGCCAGCCTCAAAGATCCCTGAAGCCTTTGGAGCGCAGCGCCCCGCTGCCCTGCAGAGGTTTGCGCGCAGCCGTCCCCAAGCTAGAGCAGCGAGACGGAGCCCTCCGCAGTGCTCCGTCTTCCTGTTCTGGCTTTGGGCTTAGCGGCGCAGCCTGCATTCGCTCTATAGGACGCACACACATTTCCCCTTAATTTTTGGAGGGGGAAATGTGTGTCCTATAGAACGAAAAATACGGTAAGTGATTTTTAATGTGAACCGCCCTGAGACCTTCGTGTATAGGGCAGTTTAGAAATAAAATAATGAAAATAATGAAAATACTGGCAAGCTAGGTGTTCCCCATCTTATATTGGCACAGCTGGTTATTCCTAAGTGCAGAGCCTTACATTTGTCCCTATTGACATTCATTTTGTTAGCTTGGGTCCAGTTCTCCAATCTGCTAAGGTCATTTTTTGAACCCTGATTCTGAGGCATTAGCTACCTCTTCTAGTTTGCTGTCATCTGCAAATTTGCTGAGCATCCCCTCAATTCCTCCATCCAGGTTATTTATAAAGACATTGAACAACAATGGGTCCAAGACACCCCACTTGTCACTTTTGTTTGTTTAAATCAGAAGAAAGGAAGCCGAAACAACCAGTGTCAGGGTTGCTGGGACCAGGGATGCCCATGCTAGCTCAGGTGCCAACACTGGGCCTCTTTGCCACTGCCTCCATCCAGAGGCACACCTAGGGTCCTTTGCACCCTTGGCAAGATCTGTTTCTGTTTCCATTTCTGCCATGGTGCAAGCAGGATGGGAAGCTTCTGTTGGGAAACTGTGTACATGCAGCTACTCACACAGAGTCAATTAAGGTTTGGCAGACAGCCAGAAGGCAATCTGAAGGAGTAAGTCTGCCTGGTGATAACAGAGGCATGGAGACAGCTCCCTGATTGGTCAAGCTCTCTCAGGGGAGTGATAATTAATGGCCTACTAACTGGAATGAGAGCTAGTAGGAGTTGTAGGTGTTGGAGTTGAGAGTCGTATCAGAGAGAGCTAGCATAAGATCCGTGTTCTGTTCCTGTAAATAGTCCACTGTATATAATAAACACCTAACTACAAGTTCCTGGTCCCTGTTTCGTCTATCCTGTCTGCAGCCAAGTCGCTAATTGCTGCTGTGGATTCTGCGTGTACTCTGCTAGGTCTGGCTAAGGTCCTGCAACTAGTCAGAAAGTTGCGAAACACCAAATAAATTTTGCCAATAGCTTCTCCTGCCATGGCAGCCACAGCCAGTGGCAGAAAAAGCCTCTTGGGCACCTGCGGCAGCATGCCCAAGGGTGGGGCGAACCACCCATAGGGCGGGGCGCGGCACCCATAGGGACGGGGTGCGTGGTGCCCATAGGGAGGGACAGGGCGCGTGGCACCCATAGGGAGGGGCCGCGGGGTGCCCATAGTCACAGCGCCCTTAGAGAGGGATGGGACAGGACGCTTGGTGCCCTTAGAGAGGGGGCATGCTGTGTGGCCTCAGCCACCCTACAGCTGGGGGGGGGGAGGCAGTGGGCGGACAGTGTGGACCCTGCGGGCACCGAGATGTGTGCCTCATGCATGCCGCAGGCCCGCCATTTTGTCACCTCCTGTCAGGGTGACACCAGGGCTGGACTGCGCCCCCCGCACCCCCCTTCCTATGACCCTGGCCACAACGCATCACCACACGCATATGTGTGGTACACTCCACAATCTGGTTGAGATTCCTGCATTGTTGGGGGTTGGACTGGATGACCTCTGGTGTACCCTGGGCCGGCACCCCTAAGCAGGGGCCAGTTTTGCCACTCCCTAGGTACACCTCTGCCCCCAAGAGCTGCCATTCTCTGGTTGAACGTTTGGCGTTAGGACCCTGAATTTGAGCCTTAGCTGTAACACTGCCTGCGTGTTGTATGATGGTGTGGAAAATATTTTATGCAGGCTTAAGTAGGTTAAGCCATGCTGGTGGTAACGAAAGCTACTGGGAGGGCCTTTTATCGGAAATGTAATAGCCTGTAGCGAAATGTTAAGAAAAACATGGTCAGAAGTCCCAATAACTTTTTGAGCACAGAAGACCATGGTAGTATACCATAGAACAGACATGTTCAACCGGTTGACCACGATCAACTGGTAGATTGCCAGGGTGCCCCTTGTTGATTGCGGGATTATAAAAAAAATTATTGCCTGGGTTCTCCTGATGGATCGCTCCAACAACTCTTGCCTATATCCTTCCTGAAAAAAGCTCAACAACTCTGGGGAATGCTCTCCCCAAAAAACTCTTGGCAATGACAATGGGTAGATCACTGCCAATTTTATTATACTGGAAGTAGATTGCAGCCTCTAGAGGGTTGGACCTGCTGTAGAATACTGTATTTTTCGCTCTATAAGACGCACCAGATCACAAGACGCACCTAGTTTTTGGAGGAGGAAAACAAGAAAAACAATATTCTGAATCTCAGAAGCCTTCTGGGATAGCTGCGCAGCCTGCATTCGCTCCATAAGATTCACACACATTTCCCCTTACTTTTAGGAGGGAAAAAGTGAGTCTTATAGAGCAAAAAATATGGTAGATCAGAAAACGGTGGCTTCGTGTATTCCGTTGCCCATGTAAATTAACTGTTCCCATGAGTGCAAAAGACAGACCAATGGTTGGCTCAGGGATAGGCAACCTAAGGCCCATGGGCCACAAGTGTCCCACGGGGGTCATTTAACCGGCTCACAAGCCACCCCCGAACTGAGCCACCCGGTTGGAGAGTCCCCACCCGCTGCGCTAAACCAGCGCAGCATGGGGACTCACTTCCGCGGTGCTGGAAATCACGTCTGCGCATGCTCAGATGCCGAATATCGTGTCTGCACAGACGCAGATGCTGGAAATCGTGTCTGCGCAGACACCGGAAATCGTGGCTGCATGTGCTCACACATGCGCACGATCCAGCCCACGGAAGGATCTCCACTGGGGTTAACCAGTCCAGGCGAGGTAAACCTTGCTGACCCTTGTTGGCTAATACAGCTATCAAGGTAACTTGCCTGTGTGAATCAGTGATCATAGCTGTAACGTCACAGATAAAATTCGGTATCTCCTGATGGCTGGGTGAGCCCCATAGATTAAAAACACACCAGCACCAGTTTCCTTTGAGCAGCAAGTTCCCACTATGCATCACAAATATGTTTTGAAACTCCCCATGGTTTTGAAAGTGGGTTGGTGACATTGGTGGCCGCTGTTTGAGAAACAGCTCACACATGCAGCTCTGATTCATCAGTTGTACAGTAAAAGCCATCAACATACAGAGATGGGAAAACTGCCTACAAGGCAACACGAGAATCCTACAAAAGTTACAGAGACTATATCTTGCACAATAAATACAGTTACCGTATTTTTCGCTCTATAAGATGCACCAGACCACAAGACGCACCTAGTTTTTGGAGGAGGAAAACAAGAAAAAAAATATTCTGAATCTCAGAAGCCAGAACAGCAAGAGGGATTGCTACGCAGTGAAAGCAGCAATCCCTCTTGCTGTTCTGGCTTCTGGGACAGCTGCGCAGCCTGCATTCGCTCCATAAGACGCACACACATTTCCCCTTACTTTTTAGGAGGGAAAAAGTGAGTCTTATAGAGCAAAAAATACGGTAATTTGGACCAACTAATCTCATACATTTTGGAATGCCAGTGAATGCAGATCTTGACAGGAACTGATACTTTTTCAAAGGTGAAAATATTCAAGATTTCTCAGCAAAACGCATAGCAACGTATTAGCATTTCCTTGACTGAAAACCAGATTGTAAGACTACTCACCGTGCCGTATAATTTCCCTTTGCTGTTCATTGCAATAAAGAGTGCACTTTTGACACCAAACAGACTAACCACACCTCTCTCTACTGTTGATATTTCCAAGAGACCTAGAGAAGCAGACAGATGCAATGGTGATTGAAAGCCGCGTTTTTATAGCTGCTGAAGGAACATGTTTAAATATAGAAACCCCTATTTTAAAAAGTTATACAAAATTTAATAGAAAACAATAACTTTTGTGCAACAGATTTTTCATCTAACTGATCTTAAGAAACTAAAACCAAATTTTAAAAAATCACAAATAGGCTGGTCCACAAATAAATGCATTTTAGTCGATCTGCCTTTTATAAGTGAATAATCAGTTAGACGAGGAATTAAATCATTTGTGTCTGCAATCCTCTGCACCTGAGAAAGCAAGTCCTACTGAAAGGAATGGAGCTTCCTTCTGAGTAGACATATATAGGATTGCACTGTGAATTTAGAACCCGACAGTTAAGCACCTTCATTTCTCATTGATTTCAAGGGGGAGGCTTAAAAGCTTAATTCTTAATCAAAGGAACACACATATGTTTAAGTGTGGCTGGACTGTGCACTAAATCACCATCCTATTTTAATTCTAGTTCTTTTCTGTGCGTCTATACGAGAGTGTGCCACACACCAGAGGGCAATTCCACTTAGAAGAGACCCCAAAACAAAATATTCAAGACTGAATAGTTCTAACAGAATGCTAACCGCCTCCTATTCATGAATTGCAGGGGTTGGACTAGATGACCCTTGGGGTACCTTCCAACTCTACAATTCTATGATTCTATTATTGGGAGAGGAGGCTGAAAATTTGGGAAGAGAGGGAATGGAACAGAATGGCTGGGAAGGAGAAGAAGAGAGTGAGAGAGAGAGAGAGAGAAAGCGCAATCTCATTGTCTGTCTGGCTAGGTAATTTCCAGGTTCTCACTGAGAAACTATTCTTAAATGTTCCCAGGGATGGAAGTGAGAGTTGCCCATAGAAATCAATGGAGTAATTCAATATTTTAACATAACTGAAGCTGGGCAGCAGTGTAACCCCTTCTGCCCCCAAAAAACCAGCCCATTTGGTGTGTGATAGGTAGCTATCCTATTTTGCTTGTTCACAGACTATTTTCTGTCCATAACTGTTTCCTCAATTGTGTATTGCCTTTTGAGCAACATTTTTAAAAATGGCAGCGTGTACATAAATGTACACGTTCTTGTACACTCTGCCCCTTCTTCCAGGTCTCTAGATGTAAAAGTGCCCCATGTGTGTGCATCTTATCTCTAGTACACAAGTACACACAGGCATTCAGACCACCAGCACACTAGTTTTCCTTCCTTTCCCCCTCCCAAGCCATCTATCCAGACAGTAAATGCAGCTCAATGTGTTTGAGTGGCAGATATCCTGCTACTGCAATCAGATCCATTGTGAGATAAAAGATTATTTTTTGCATTCTTAATTTGTTAAAAGAAAGAAGGAAATGATTGTTCTCAATCTAGTAGCACATCTGATACAGGACATATTGTTCCAGAACATTTACATACTCTATCCAGCAGGAGGAACGAAATGGAAGGCTTAAGTAGTGATTTCTTGGTGTGATAATAGGTGCTTTAATGAACAAATATCCCTCTCTTTATCTGTGGTGATGCTGTCATAATGTAATTGCTAGTTCAGAGCCAGCAAGCCCCGCCTTCCCTGCATTTTTGGCAAGCTCAGAACTTGCAGCAATGCATTTAAAACAAACCATAAATATAATTCCCACTCAGCTCTTCGAATTCCAACCCTCTGAACTGCGATCTCCACAATGTAGATCTCACAAAATGAATGATGAAGTCATTTTCTATACTTCGCAACCAATTGCTGGCATTATTTTCAAAGCAGTCTTTTAATTTTCTGGATTAAAATCAACAACCTATATTCTTGCCATGAAAGCCGTCTTTTAAGATTTATCAGTATTCCCAACTTTTTCCAAACATCCTGTACATACAGGCTGCAGGTTCATCTACCTGCAAAAAAGGGGGCAGGGGGGAAACAGGAAGAGCATCTTAAAAAAAGAGAGAGAGAGAGAGAGAGAGAGAGAGAGAGAAAGAAAGAAAGAAAGAAAGAAAGAAAGACCTCTTTGCTTTTTCAAGGCTGTAAAGTCAAACCAACTAAAAATAAGTTGGTATCTAATTTTGTCCAAGTATTCAGGACATGTTTCAGCCTGGAGGTTTTGGGTGCTGATTGATCCTGAAACATTTAAAAAGGCCACAGAAGTACTTAAGACTAATAATAATAATAAGCAGTAGCTTTCAGGTTCTAGGTAGGGTGTTAGAAATCAAGTCAAAAAGTGATATCAATTCCACCATTTTGCATTGTGATGCAGTTTGCAACTCACTGTATTGGTTTTCAGCATGAATACCACTTATCTGTCCATCTGGAAATATCTGGAGATGAAACCCAATGCCCACGTTGCAGTAAAGCCTCCGATGTCTCTTGATTCCTAGCAAATAGTCAGTCTCCCAGTTGACTTCAGATTTCTCCCCTGACATTCCAGCAAGGGACCTGGATAAGATAGACTCCCATCCTCTGTCCAACAGGGTGCCATTTGTTCTGACGACAACTGGGTAGGAAAAGAGAATCTCAGCCAGAAAGCCCAGGAGAACAAAAGCTGGGAACGTCAAGTGAATGCTGGCTTCGTAGGACATAGTGATGAGAAGCCTTTGTGCAATAGCCATCCGTTCACCTCCTGGGCACGTGGTCAGAATTAATGGCCCTAAAAATACCACCCTTCTTGTTTTTCTCCCTTCAGCATGGTGGCAGTGGCTTATTTTTGGAAAGCAGAGGAAGATTTTGGACATGAAACTAAAGCCCAAGAGCAGTTGGGTCAGGGAGAGAACGGGAAGCCTGGTGGGGACCATGTTTTGAATGCTTCCTGCTCTCCAGTCGGCAGCGTTCTATATTTGATTGATCTATCGTTATGTTAAAAGGGAGACCCCACCCTGCAGTATCGATCTGGCATCAGTGTTCTGCCTAAGGGTTACATCCGTGTAATCAGTGGAAGCTCCTCTGTTGAGCAAAGTGGGGTGTAGCCCTACAAAGATTCTAGTCCCCCCAAACCTCCGCAGCCATGGTCCAGTCTCCTGCCGCTCAGGCATTACAGTGTATTAAAGCATTTCCCGGACTGAGAGGCTTCCTCAATATTTCTGCCCATCTTCTCTGCTTAGCTGATGAAAATAATCAACCTTGAGATTTAGGCTGACAGTGACTCGCCCAAGGCAGCCCAGGGAGCTTCACAGATGAGCTGAGATTTAGGCTTTCAGCACCGTTTCCCATCTGTAGACGCAGGAGAGCTATTGGGATGATAATAATAATAATTGGAAATTCCAATGGGTTTCCAGACAGCACTGGGGGATTTCCCGGCTGATATGACTGATGCTCCTGTCAAAGCCCCAGCCATTGCCCCGAGTGCCTTCTCCCACTTTGTGGAGTCCCCTTGGCTCCCTGGTATAATCCAGAGTTTAGGGCAAGGAAACAAGCTGGGAGACGGCTCAAACCCAAGTGGAGAAACCTCCAGCAATTGAACACTCCTGAGGGTTTCACTAGTGGCAGTGGAGACAGTAAAGAAGGCATACTTTGCTGCCTCCATTGCATCCTCAATATGTGGGTGGCGCTGTGGGTTAAACCACAGAGCCTAGGACTTGCTGATCAGAAGGTCGGCGGTTCGAATCCCCGCGACGGAGTGAGCTCCCGTTGCTCAGTCCCTGCTCATGCCGACCTAGCAGTTTGAAAGCATGTCAAAGTGCAAGTAGATAAATAAGTACCACTCCGGCGGGAAGGTAAATGGCGTTTCCGTGTGCTGCTCTGGTTCGCCAGAAGCGGCTTAGTCATGCTGGCCACATGACCCGGAAGCTGTACGCCGGCTCCCTCAGCCAATAAAGCGAGATGAGCACCGCAACCCCAGAGTTGGCCACGACTGGACCTAATGGTCAAGGGTCCCTTTACCTTTACCTAGAGCTTTCCAGAGAGTGAGGGGCTTCTTACAGTCTGGCCTGGAGGTGGTGGGACTGACGGTATCTTGCTGTTGTTGTTTTTTGCAAAGCATTTTGAGGATAAAATCACTTACATCACCAGGACTTGACTCCATTGTTACAGCAGGTGAATCTCCAGAGGCAACACGAGAATGGGCCTTTTCTGTGGTGGCTCCCCTGTTAGTGGAACGCTCTCCCCTGGGAGGCTCACTTGAAGCCTTTGTTACATATCTTTTGGATCCAGGCAAAAACATTATTATTATTTATTAAATTTGCATACCACCCTTCATCAGAAGATCTCAGGGTGGTTCATAGCATAAAAATACAAGATAAAACATAAAACATTCCTCTTCTCCCAGGTTTTGACAAATCTATGGACTTTTAATAAGCATTTTTCATTAATTTTTGGTAAATCGCTTGTCCAGCATAACGAGACCGCCATGCGGCATTTGAAAATCACTGTTCCTAAGCTGATTTCTCAACAGAACAGGCTAGATTTCAAGATGGTATCCAAGATGGTTTGAACCAATGCTTTTGTTTCTATGGCAGTATAGGAGGAGCTTGAGAGTAGAAAATCAGCAACTCAGTTGGGGGTTTCGGGAGTGTATAAAAACAACAACACACATAACAAATGGGTCCCACAATATCCATTCATTTAATCAATTTTGAAGCCCCCATATAATATCAGTAAACCATATTAGTGCTTTGAGGTTGTCTTGCCCTATAAAATATTTGAATTACAGTACATATTAAATTTGGAAACAGAACAATGTTTTGATTTTTCTTTATAAATTAAATGTTAAGCTTGCTGAAATTTATATCTATCATCTATCTATATCTATCTATCATCTATCTATATCTATCATCTATCTATCATCTATCTATCTATCTATCTATCTATCTATCTCTATAATCTATCTATCTATCTATCTATCTATCTATCTATCTATCTATCATCTATCTATCTATCTATCATCTATCTATCTATCATCTATCTATCTATCTATCTATCTATCTATCTATCTATCTATCTATCTCTATCTATCTATCATCTATCTATCTATCTATCTATCTATCTATCTATCTCTATCTATCTATCTATCTATCTATCTATCTATCTATCTATCATCTATATCTATCTATCTATCTATCTATCTATCATCTATCTATCTATCATCTATCTATCTCTAACTACCGTATTTTTTGCTCTACAAGACTCACTTTTTCCCTCCTAAAAGGTAAGGGGAAATGTGTGTGCGTCTTATGGAGCGAATGCAGGCTGTGCAGCTATCCCAGAAGCCAGAACAGCAAGAGGGATCGCTGCTTTCACTGCACAGCGATCCCTCTTGCTGTTCTGGCTTCTGAGATTCAGAATATTTTTTTCTTGTTTTCCTCCTCCAAAAACTAGGTGCGTCTTGTGGTCTGGTGCGTCTTATAGAGCGAAAAATACGGTAACTATTTAACTAACTATCATCTATCTATCTATCTATCTATCTATCTATCTATCTATCTATCTCTATCTATCATCTGTCAAATTGAGTCCCAATGTTTTTTGTCTGGTTTGCATGACTTATAGGCTAATATGAGATATATCAGATTAAAATGCAATGCAATGACTATAGGGCTGCCATATGTCCAGAATTTTTCCAGACATACCCAAGATTCGGCTGTATGGCAACCCATATTGGAAGTTTGCCATTTTTGGCAATTTCTGGGGGGAAAGCTCAATTTCTGTGGAGAAACCTTGGGGAAAAAAGTATTAACAACAACTTTGTCTAAAAAAGCTTTCTGAAATATGACAACCCTAACTTATGAAGATGTTTAATATGCCACAAAAGCTTTTAAGAAAGAACTAATCAATGCACAGGACAGAACAATTAAAGGGAATAATCCACATTTACACAGGTAGCACCAAAGAAGCATTCTGCATGGTAATTGTACTTTCTTGAACAGCTGGTTTTGCAACCTCACACCATTACATCAAGAGGAAAGGATGAAATATTATAAGGATGGGGAGTGAGACCTTTTTTCCGGTACAGCTCATAGGATTAGGTAACTGCACTCTGCCGTATAGCAGTCTTGATACGATGCAGGAAGGTGTCAGCTTGGTTGCAGAAGGCAGGGGTTCTGATTTCTTCCCAAATATCGAGTGCCTGGTCACCTGTTGTTCTGATACTCCGCCCCAGCTCAAAACAATCTGCAGTCAGTTCCTTGCTAGTTATGCAGAACACAAATTTTAACAGTTCCAAAGCTACAGGATGCAAGTAAATATTCCAGGTTACTAGATACTGTTCTGTATCAGTTTGTATTTTGATCATGTTACTATTTGCATTGTGTTAACTTTGTATGATCTTGGCCCAGTACGGTGATTTGTGAAAAGGTTAGTTTTCAGTTTTCAAAGAGCAAAGGCGGGAGGATGGGCAGAAATCTCTGCTTGAGAGGGATTGAGTTTCAGTTAGCGAGGAGGAAGACCTAAGGATGAGTGTTAGTCATTGTAAATTGATTCTGAGCAAGTAGTTTAGTGGATACTAGAAGTTGTTTTGACTGTTCTTGTTTTGATTGCCACCCCGCATCCCTCCTGAGGAGATGGACACCCATTTCTGAGGTCTCCACCTGCCAATCAAACTCCATCCTCAATCAAATCCCCCAAAGACAGCCCCTCACAGCTGATTCAGATATCCATACAGACAAGAGTATTTGCCTTACTTGTTTGTGCTTTGTTGGTTGATGGCAGCCATTTTCAGGCAGAAACCATGGAGCGAGATCAGACAAATCAAAGAGCAGGAGAGGGACGATTTTATTTTTTAAATTGGTAGGCAAACAAGCAAACTGATGCAGAGCTCTCCGTCGTGTTTGATTATTGCAGCATTGAACAGGATGCTGGCTACAAAGTCTGAGGACTGGAACATGTACGTGGGTGGCGCTGTGGGTTAAACCACTTAGCCTAGGACTTGCTGATCAGAAGGTCGGCGGTTCGAATCCCCGCAACAGGGTGAACTCCCGTTGTTTGGTCCCTGCTCCTGCCAACCTAGCAGTTCGAAAGCACGTCAAAGTGCAAGTAGATAAATAGGTACCGCTCCGGCATTAAGGTAAACGGCATTTCCGTGTGCTGCTCTGGTTTGCCAGAAGCGGCTTAGTCATGCTGGCCACATGACCTGGAAGCTGTACGCCAGCTCCCTCGGCCAATAAAGCAAGATGAGCGCCGCAACAGAAGTGGTGCACTAAGGAAAGAAATGTCTCTGTCTGTGCCCATTAACATAGCTGTTAACTGTGCACTGTGCAATTCTAGAGTCTGTCTTTTCATGAGCTTCCTGAAGCTGCATAACATCAATAGTCTAATTGGCACCATGTTCCTTTCACCTTAGAATCCTTCAGCAACGACAACATTGAGGGTCTCATATATCAATTGAGAAACAAAGCAAGCAAGGACTAATTCTCAGGCATACAGGGAAGCTTCCCCAATTACCGTATTTTTCACTCTATAAGACACACCAGACCACAAGACGCACCTAGTTTTTGGAGGAGGAAAACAAGAAAAAAAATATTCTGAATCTCAGAAGCCAGAACAGCAAGAGGGATGGCTGTGCAGTGAAAGCAGCAATCCCTCTTGCTGTTCTGGCTTCTGTGATAGCTGCGCAGCCTGCATTTGCTCCATAAGACGCACACACATTTCCCCTTACTTTTTAGGAGGGAAAAAGTGAGTCTTATAGAGCAAAAAATACTGTATTTGTCAGGAAGGACAACCTGTATACAATAAGGTTACCAGACATCCCCGTTTCCCGGGGGTGGTCCCCAGATTTGCAAAATCCATACAAAATCCATTGAAGTTGAAAAGTGTCCCTGGATTCATTGAAAAAAATCTGGTAACCTCAGCATACAACAGTGTGGAGGTATGCATGAATTTCTAACAAATATGAGCCTTAATTGACTTTCATTGGTATCTGCCCTCCCCCTCAAAGCTAACTTGAATATTGATCCTGTGTTTTTCAGTTGAACAAATAAATCAGCGAGCTCCCCCAATGTGTTAATTTTGGGTAAGCTGCAACAAGTTATCACCATTGCCTGCAAACCAAACGTGAGGAGTCCATGTCATGTTCCACCTTGACAATTGATGTTCCTGTCAGCAGGTGAAGTGGTGATTGCTGTCTTATTTTCTATTAGTGAAATAAGCTTCCTGCATTCACATCTTTCTCAGTATGGATCGCAAGAGAGATGTGGCTCCCAGCCTTGTGAGCCGTTAACTACAGAATGTCCTTATCAGTCTTTGATAGCTGCACAAGTCTCTGTGGGTTAAAGCTATATCCTATTAAAGTATACAGTGGTACCTCGGATTACAAATGCTTCGGGTTACAAACTCCGCTAACCCGGAAGTAGTACCTCGGGTTACGAACTTTGCCCCAGGATGAGAATGGAAATCGCGGGGCGGCGGTTAAGAACGGACCTCCGGAACGAATTAAGTTCGTAACCCGAGGTACCACTGTATTCTGTATGCAAACCATTTTGCAAGGTGCACAAATGTAAGCAGCAGTTGAATGTTATGCTGAGTACATGTGCTGGAAATCCTTTTATACTGAGCACAGGCAAATTTGGCATTAAAATAAGGAGATCCCTTGGAAATCCTTCTTCTTTGTCTTCCTCAGCAGCTGCCTCAGATTTACACACCTAGAATTCCCTCTGAAGTGGATCCAATTGAGCATGTGGACTCCTAACCCTTGCTATTATTCCTTCTTGTTTGGATTGGGTTTTTTCTGAGCTCCTACACAGCCAAAGAAATGGGAATAATTTGTTAAAAGCTAGTACGCCCAAGTTGAGAAATCAGATTTAAATTAGTCTAGAAAAGTGCTGCAAAGGAAAAATGGGTTGCCTGGTGTCATTGTGATGTCAGGTGATTAACAGGTGGGGAGCGCCCCCCTGCCAAATTGGCTGCTAAGGGTGGGGGACGTCAGGGTCTGGTGTGCCTGCTTGGAAGGGTTTCTGACCCCTGCCAAAGAGCGAAGGCATCTGTTTGTGACAGCTCTTAACATATGCAAGATCAAGATCAGATTTCGAAAGTATTTTGAAATAATAGTACTGACAGTGGTTAAATATAAAATGTAAGTAACTTGTTCTATTAAAAAGACCGTCTTATTTTTATCAACTGATGTTACAAAAGTATGTCCTCTAGCTGGCGAAAGCCTTTGTAGCTGTAGAGACTTCCAACTTGTGCCATATAAAAAAGTCTAATTATAAACAAACAGATCATTATCTTAAGCAGTAACAGCGAAGTGTTTCAACAGATTAGATTTGTAGTTGCTCAACCGTCCATCTTTTAGAGATCGATTCATAAAAATGAATGGTACAATTGTGCACAAACCATCAGCCTAGGGCTTAATAGGGCCCTTTCCTTCCATCCCTGTGGACCCTGTGGCTGAAACATTGTGGGCCAGGGTCTTGCAAGGAAATGATCCCTAGAATGGACTTATATGGTGAGCAATGAATGGAGAGACTGCAAACCATGTGACTAAATAGAGGAGGAGAGGCAGGAAGGCTTCACAAAATTATATTCCAAACTCTTTCCTTTTACTTACCTGGGTGGGACAGCTCATACCCTTCAAAAACAAAACAAACAGAAGCTAGAGAAATCATGAACAAAAATATGTACTAAGTTTTAGAACCATAGTTGATTATTATGATAAGTTATTTAACCCTTTACAGCTGAAATCCTGCACTCAAATACCCAGGAAAACGTTGCGTTAAACTCAGTGGGACTTATTTCTGTGTATACGTGTATGCTATTGCGCTGTTAATTGATTCTAAATGATTCAATCTGGGAGAAAAGCAGAATAAAATTTTTAATAGATAAATGTGATGTGATACAAACGGAGTTTCTGCAGTCACAAGGTGAAATTTGGTGCCAGATGATCGCTTGACAAAATGGTCCCAAGAGGAACAATGTGAATATGCTTGTACCAAGTGCAGGAAATTGCCAAAAATGGGGGGAGCTTCTTTGACACATGAAAATGATCCGAAAATGAGATAATTTTGGCCCAACCCTCCTTTTTAAAGGAACTGAACATTCCTCCTATTTAGAAGTCAACGAATTCCACAAATTATTCAATATTCCAGAGTTTTTAAGCTTGATCTTGGCTTGATGATCCCGTGAGGCCCTTGCAAATAGGATGCAAACCTTGGGCTAAAGATAAATGAGATCCATTCATAGCCACCGCTCTAATGATGATATGCAGCTATTCAAAGCATCTCCTGTGCAGAATGCCTATTTGACGTGAGATTAGAGAATAGCTCCTGCCTGATTCACACTAGACGGAAGGCATGGAGCGAGGTCAAGGCAAGCATGCGAGGGTACACTGAAAATTCCTCCGAAACAGACAAGCAGCAGCCATGTGTTCACAGCTGGAATGTGCATGGAACTCTCTTCTGCAGCGTCTCTGTACTGACCTTTAGCTTCAGACTCACAGCAGCTGTAAAATGGTTGCCCAGAAACGAAACTGACACCCCCAGATGCATCTCTCAGCTGCCTTCCTTCAGCCCATCCTTTCCCCTTACATAGCGATGAAAAGAACCCAGATTGTAAAACAATTACAGAATAATAACTGTGGAACTCAGGCCATTCCAATTAAGTTGACTTACAGCAGGTTCACGAGGCAAAAACAATGGCCTTACAATGCATTATGACAGCATTCACTGTCCACTAGCTTAAGGTAAAGGGACCCCTGACCATTAGGTCCAGTTGTGGCCGACTCTGGGGTTGTGGCGCTCATCTCGCTTTATTGGCTGAGGGAGCCGGCGTACAGCTTCCGGGTCATGTGGACAGCAGGACTAAGCCGCTTCTGGCGAACCAGAGCAGCACACGGAAATGTCATTTGCCTTCCCGCCAGAGCGGTACCCATTTATCTATTTGCACTTTGACGTGCTTTCGAACTGCTACGTTGGCAGGAGCAGGGACCGAGCAACGGGAGCTCACTCCGTCGTGGGGATTCGAACCGCCGACCTCCTGATCGGCAAGTCCTAGGCTCTGTGGTTTAACCCACAGCGCCACCCGCGTCCGTGTCCACTAGCTTAGGTGGCTTAAAAAGAGAGAAAGGACTAATCTGTCTATGATCACATTGGTCACAATTGCTAAAATCCTATGTTTATAGAGGCAGAATCTATTTGAATGGATGGTGTATTGTAATGACACAGGAAAGCCAAATATGAGCAAATATGGAACAGGGCTCTCCTATTTGCTTGCTGCTGCAATCCCTTTCACACGCAGCCCCAAACAAAAAATGCTGTTATCGGGTAAGAGAAGGGGTACAGCAGTCTGCAGGGAACAGGGATGATTAGCAAAAAATGGGCAATGCTTAAGCAACTAATGCAAGGTCACCTGGAGATCCAGGCTGGACTACTGAACTAAATGGACACAGCAAATACTATTATGATTTTGTATGGGGAAATTTTCTCAAGAGTCCTTCCCTATCGTCCCTTTCTAATTGGAAACAGCTGCTTGGGTTCTTGTCCTTCCTTGTCTGCTGACCACATATTAATTATTTCTTTAAAAAACAGAGGCAGAGTCACTCTTTTAGAAAATAGTATCTGAAGAAGTGTGCATGCACAGAAAAGCTTATACCCAGAACAAACTTACATTGGTCTCTAAGGTGCTGCTGGACAATTTTTTTAATTTTCTTTAAAAAAGTGTGCTTATTCACATCAAAGGAGCAGTTTGTTAACATAACCGGTATTACTCTATAACAGGGGTCAGCAAACTTTTTCAGCAAGGGGCCGGTCCACTGTCCCTCAGACCTTGTGGGGGACTGGACTATATTTTGAAAAAAAAATATGAATGAATTCCTATGCCCCACAAATAACCCAGAGATGCATTTTAAATAAAAGCACACATTCTACTCATGTAAAAACACTCTGATTCCCAGACCGTCTGCGGGCCAGATTTAGGCGGCGATTGGGCTGGATCTGGCCCCTGGGCCTACCCATGCTCTATAAGCATCAGGTTCATATACCCTTTTAATTTTGATTCCCTTTCTCCTCTCCAGGGTCTCCAAACTCCCACCGATCTTCCAACTTGCTTGGAATTTTTGCTTCCTGCCTTGAGAAGGCAGGTCCTCCTTTGGGTTAAACGAAGGATCCTTACTTAAATAGATTACATTTTAAATTATGGAGAGGCCTAACCTTTATGACATAATTCGCCTAAAACTGCATGGATGGGTCTGTGTCTATCGGTTTGGAAGCAAAACAAAGCCACTCAACCAATGAATCTGGGATGCAGAATTTCGGTGTCATGTGAGTGAGATGAATAAGAACCCATCAATCAAAGACACTGGGAGAGGTTTTACCCCAGCAATATATCTGTCAAAATTAAAAGACGGTCGTTCACCCTTGCTAGATTCAACATGCTGCCATCTACCTTAACGCAGGGCAGATAAAACTGTATGTGGAGCAAATCTGCCCCTGCGGCCTGATAGAGGTGGAAACCGTCTCTCATGTCTTGCTACGATGTCGTTCTTATGAGGATATAGGCTCAGTCTTGATCACCCCTGTTATACAGAAAATTCCAAGTGGGTCTGAACCTCAGTGCTTAAAATCCCCGATAGAGGATAAGGACCCGGAGATCACACTAAGGGTGGTCAAATTTTGCGCAGCTGCCATAAAACTCAGGGAACACGCTGTGCTATTACAAAGACTAAGGCCTCAGATGCAAACTCTAGATAATATTTTAGAGACTAAGACCTAAACCACATTTCTAATGGCTGTCATATTCATATTGTTTATTGTTATATTCAATTGTTAATTCAAACTTAATTCTATTGTGTTTTACGTTCGCTTAGTACGGTATGTGAAGCTGGGTCTGGGACCGTAATAAATTTCATTTCATTTCATTTCAAGCCACTCACAAATAAAGTTTCTAGATTCTGCACAATGATCCATTTATTTGATGTGAAGTCTGAAGACAAGGACAAGGTGGCGTTTGTCCCACAGCATGTGCTATTGATGCTTGTCATGGTTTATTTGAGCCACGCTCTTCGAGTGCTTCAGGTTATTTAGTATTATAGGTTAAGATGAAAGAAAAGACAGTTTTATCTTCCAGAGCAGTTCTGTGCACAGGCTCTCAAGAGGAATGGTGTGATGGGAGAGCAGAGGAGCTGATATGCCATATCTTATCCCAACACCAAAACACTGTACCTCAGAAAGGAAAAGTCAATTCTAGGAATGGGTGACAATTACAAGAATGATCAGTAAAAGACTGAAACTATGTGACCTAGGACTCAGAACTGTACCACACCACACAAATCTTGTGGCATGAATCTAGGATAGTGAGAAATGATCATTATTTTTCATTTGCTAACTCAAGGAAGGTGATTCTCCTCTCATTTTGTTTAAATGTATCATACTACTAAAGGGCTTAACCTATCATATTTCATGCTTTACTACGTATTACTGAACAAGTATAATAACGCAGGAATAGAAAAGTATCTCGCTCCATTAAGCCAGCACTCCGCTTGGAAGGAAGTTGCAGTGGACTCGCCAAACTTGCTTCTTAACAAGGTCAGATGCTACAATATACACATGGCTGCAAATGAAAACAGCAGTGTTATGTCTAAATCCCTTCCCCTTGGTAACCCATATTGTGGCTTCCTAAAATTGTGCATTTCCCTGGCTCCTAGCAGCCAATGAGGTGGAATGTGAGCAGGTCAAATGCACAAAGCCATGGTATCTGGCCTCAGGTAAGTTGCACGAAACATATTTTTTTTTTGGGGGGGGGGGTGGAATGACGACCACTGTTCCCAGCAGCGGCCACCAGCCTCCACAAGCTTATGACTGCAACCTGTGCGCTGAAGCAAGTTGTAGCCATTTCTGCACATATAAATAAATGCAAAGAATGTCAAATGCCAACAATGTAAATGAGATCAACGTTACACCGCATACAAAGTATCAACACATTTGTCAAGAGATCCATTTTTTAAAAATTATTTATATCTCTTTGACAATATTTATGTACAGGAAAATACATTACGGCTTGACCCAGAGCTCCACTGTTGTATTTCACACATCAATTAGGCTTCTACCACATTCCCTACTGCCCCTCTCTCCCCACTGCTTCTGAAGCTTGGAGGACCCAAAACATCCCATAATATGGTGAGAAGGCATGCAGACAAAAGTGAGGGGCGGGAAAACAACAAACCAACGCACTTCGCCTCGTGCAAGCTTTAAAGTATGTCTTGAATCCCAGCTTTTTCAAGGAATTTGCACCATAATCACATTCAGGTGGTTATCATTAAGGAGGGGACGATTAATGTATTAAAATAGATCCAGTGTTATATATTTCCTTTTCCAAGTATTTGACGGCCCTCAGTGTTTGGATGTCAGAGTGAGCGTAGATGAGACACGGAAAATCTGTGGCAACATATTACTCAGCTGATAAAACATTTCTTCAGAAATACTCTGTAATAAAAAGGAAGAGAGCCAAAGAATAAATATGTTTCTTGTTCTCTCTAGCTCAAACACAATTTAAGCCTCTGAGCTTTCCTTGCAACTTTTACATTTTTATTTATTTAATTTATATCCAGCTCTTCCTCCCGAAAGAGCTTCATAAGGGCACCCTACACATCAGGTGGGAGACGGAATTTCCAACTATTCAGATTCATCCCAGCAATCAATAAAACACGCCTCTCATTTCACAAAATAAACTCTGTTTATTTTATACAAACAGCTATTTTACAAAATGTGTGAATCTACGCCACATATTTGCAAAGTTCTGCTTATCAGCTACAAATAGCCACTTAATTATATTTTTATCCCACCCTCCCTCCAAGCAGCTCAGGGCAACATATATGATGACCGTCCCCATTTTATCTGTACAATGAACCTGTAAGCTGGGATATAAACTAGGGAGTTCCAAAGCTGAACTGAGATTCGAATCCAGGGCAGGCATTCCATCTGATAAACCACACTATTTATTTTTTTAAAATACTAACAAAACCATGGGATTGGGAGGTGCCTTTTGGCATAAAGTTGATAGATTTTAATTTTAATTTTTTAAAAATAACAACACCACTCAGGGCAATCTATGAACCATTTCTGTTCTAGAACCTATCAAAATTTCTGTTCTAGAACATAACAAAATTTAAAGTGTGTGTGTGTGTGTGTGTGTCTTCATTAACTTACCTGCGGTACCAGGAATTGAACCGTCCGAGAAATCCCTCCATCCCATGAAGCCATTTCCATCATGAATCCTGGAAGGAATTCAAAAACACAGTGACCCTGTAAGTCATGGCTCCAACCAGGACTGTATATAATAGGACCTGGCTTCTGTGATTAAGCCACCTGACTGATCAAAGCCAGTTAGGCGCTCCCGGTTTTCTACAACAGCTTCACATCACAACATGAAAGGAACTGGCTTGAGTCAAGCGTACAAGCTTTTGCCCAAGTTCCACCTAAAGGAGTGCAGACTTTCAGTGGTTCTGCTAGTACAATTCAATGTGGAATAGAACTGGAAAGGAACATCCTTGGAAGAGGAATTCCTATTTCCCCACCTACATTGTCCACAACCCCAAAAGCAAGGACAGCTTCCTGCAACATGTTGCTTTTCATACAAGGCTTGGCTGGGACTGGAAGCAGGCTGCATCTCTTAGTGCAGAGAAACAAGTCAACATGGTCTTACCTAATGTATTATTATTACCGTATTTTTCGCCCTATAGGACGCACTTTTCCCCCTCCAAAAATGAAGGGGAAATGTGTGTGCGTCCTATGGGGCGAATGCAGACTTTCGCTGAAGCCTGGAGAGCGAGAGGGGTCGGTGCACTGACCCCTCTCGCTCTCCAGGCTTCAGGAAGCTCTGCGCAACCCTCGGGAGACCGGCTCCCGATGGCTGCGCAGAGGTGCCTGCAGTCCCGGGCTCAGCGCTCTTCTCCCCATCGCCAGCCCCACAAGCTCGGGGGACAGTGGGGAGGCGGAGCGCGCCTTCCCGCTGTTCCCCGACCTGGTTCTTCCAGCCCCGCACCTGGGGGGGAAATAAATTTTTTTTCTTTATTTCCCCCCCCAAAAAACTAGGTGCATCCTATGGGCCGGTGCGTCCTATGGGGCGCAAAATACGGTACCGTATTTTTCGCTCTATAGGACGCACCGGACCATAGGATGCACCAGACCATAGGAGGAGGAGAACAGGGGAAAAAAATTCTCCCCCTCTCTGCTCAGTGCCCTTTCAGCAAAGCGGCAGGAGAAACGGAGCCCCTTCCATTTCTCCTCCCACTTTGCTGAAGGGGTGCTGCGCAGAGAGGGAAAACTGTGCAGCACCTCTCCATCGAAGCGAAGCCTGGAGAGCAAGAGGGATCGGTGTGCACCGACCCCTCTCGCTCTCCAGGCTTCAGACGGCCATCCGCAAGCCTTTGGAGGCAGCGGGACCTCCTGCCGTGCTCCAAAGGCTTGCGGATAGCTGCCTGAAGCCCCCGGAGCACAGCCTTTGAAGCCTCCGCAGAGCAGCGGGGTGCCTTCACCCCACTGCCCTGTGGAGGCTTTGCGCAGTGCTCCGTCTCCCTGTTCTGGCTTTGGGCTTAGCCGCGCAGCCTGCATTCGCTCTATAGGACGCACACACATTTCCCCTTAATTTTTGGAGGGGAAAAAGTGCGTCCTATAGAGCGAAAAATACGGTAGATCATACAGAGCAGTTTCTTCTATGTTTATGGTGTCTATCTGGTATTCTCAATGGGAAGGCCCAAAGAGTTTATTCTGGTCTTGAAAAGCTCAATAAGACAAAGAGCTCTTGGCATAGTGGATTTTATGATGGATACTCCGTTCAGAAGAAAATAATAATATTGATATGCAGTGTGGTTCAGGCTGCAATTCCACACACATCTGCATAGTAGTTAAGTCTAGTTTTCAAACAGTTCAGAAACCACTACTTTAGTTGAACATACGAAGTTGTCTCATGCTGATTTAGTCTAGTCTAGTGCTATCAAAGGTCTCAGGTCTTTCCGCACTGTACTATTTGAGCTTTGTAACCAGAGATACCAGGGATTGAACCTGGAACTTTTTGCTTGCAATGCATGTGCTTACTGAGTTAAGGATGTTCCCATTACTCTTGAAATTGGCATTTCCAAAAAATGTAGACTATGACTGTGCACTACTAACCTTTAACGCACTTAAATACAAGCTCTGCCCTTTTCAGACACCAGGATATAGTCATTTCCTTAAAATAAAAAACAAAAATTAAAATTGATTAATTATCAATTAAATAGCAGGGGGTTTATATACAGATCAAGACACTCAGCAAATGACTCAAATTAATAAGCCATTGCAACAAGTTAACTGTCACCATTTCTTCATTCATCCAACTTTAACATCTCAAATTCATGGAATATACGGTTGCTATGCTCACTCAATCCCCGCCCCAAACCACTGCCTGTTGCTTGCCCTCCCCCAATATCTTTATTAATACAAGTCTCATTTCATTTAACAGTGAGACAATGGGCAATGGGACCAAGTCTCTAGAAGGTCTGTGGGTTCTCACTTTCTAGAGCTCTTCAAGAAGAGGCTGGACATTGGGGATGATGTAGTTCTATCAAGTGGGAGTTGCACTACATGGCCTAAAAGATCCTCTCCGGCTCTGATTCTATCATGCCACAGTCAAACTATACTGTGATTAAATCTGCTCCCCTGACATGCACTATGTCATCATACTGCGAAAGCACATTAAGGGTCCCAATCATTTCATAAGTCTGCTAATAAATAAGCTCTGTAAATTCATTCTTGGGTTCTCAAAATACACCAATTTATATCAGCTAATGACTGCGTTTATCTTGCTGCTTTATCAGTTACCATCTGTGCTTTTTACTGGTTTTTGTTTTACGTTGCATTTTCGACATTATTCACTTATCCACCTTGAGGACCTAGTATAGAAAGTCAAAGCTTACATTTGATAAAATAAATAACTGTTAAACTCAGGTTAAATTTCAGACTCATTGTTTGGAAGCAGCCAAATCTGTCCCACCATGTCCTACAAGGATAGCAAGACTAAAATACCTAGATTCAGTGAACATGTATAAAATACAGACTGAAGGTAAAACCACAAAACATCTTGTAAACTGGAAACATTTAGAATCAATTTTCTCATGATGCAAATCCTTAACGTCTGTTTACTTAGCCCTCGGGGTTATGTAATATATGAATCAGAAAGAGTAGCAAGGGATAACGGAATACAGATATAGGGATTTTTCAGGCTTAGCGGAAGAAATACTAGATCTCCATTGTAATTTCATCTGCCCACATGCTCTCTTGCTCACATGCAACGTGGGTGTTTGCCGGTGGTTTTGATCTGCGTCTTGGCGAAGATAAAAACCAGACTCTAAAAAGGAAGGTCCTGTTATTCTGAAGGGAAATTAGCAGCACATTTGGCAGTCAGTGAGGTTACGAGATGATGCCATAAAAGGCTTTCTGGAAGAAACAGGATGTGACACTTGGATGATGACTGCTTTGGATGACAACGTGTGTACTTGTCATTTTGGGTATGCACAGAATAAAAATAAGCCGGGGCACAGAGAACAGCACAGAATTTAAATCTATAAAATTAATCTTCTCAGAACAGCACTGTTTGTTTATCTTATTTAACAAAATTTATACACCGCTGGATTGCAAGAAAAGCTCTAAGTAGTTTACAAGAAATCTGAGCATTGTAAATAAAAATCAGGCAAAAACAAGTCTAAACATTCAAAAAAACAATTAAAATTAACAATAGACTAAAGAGAGATTAAAACAAGGTAACGTCAATGGACAGGCTGTTAATGGACAGGCTTGTCTAAACAATAATGTTTTAACAACTGGCAAAAAGTACAACAAAGGCACCTGCCTGAAGTCAAGGGGGAAGGAGATCCAAAGTACAGGTGCTGCCACAATGAAAGAATGATTTGTGAGTTGAGGACCCTAACCCGCGTAGTGGAGAAGTAATGGACATGGACACAAGTATTTTAGGTTAACGGGCTGAAAAAGGCCACAACTTTCATTGGTTACAGCATGTGAGCGTTATTGGCTTAGGCACTGGATCAAACTACCTATATTCGACCCCACCTGCGCAGTGGGGGGGTCATTTGAAGGTTAACAACCAGTGGGAGGAGCTTGTCGATGCAAATACAACTGGATGTTACCGGGGGTCATGCCGTGGCTCTAGCCACCAGCAAGGGAATCGGACATGATCCACGACCGCCGGATTCCTTTAACGGAATACCCAAAATGGGGCGGGGTAGGTGATGGCCACCCCCCACCCCCCAACACATATTCCAGTGCATAACCACCAAAATCGGAAAAGTTGTGACGAATTGCTATGAGGTAGGCAATTCAGTAGTGATGTATGGAAGTGAGAGCTGGACCATAAAGAAGGCTGATCGCCGAAGAATGGATGCTTTTGAATTATGCTGCTGGAGGAGACTCTTGAGAGTCCCATGAACTGCAAGAAGATCAAACCTATCCATTCTTAAGAAAATCAGCCCTGAGTGCTCACTAGAAGGACAGATCGTGAAGCTGAGGCTCCAATACTTTGGCCACCTCATGAGAAGAGAAGACTCCCTGGAAAAGACCCTGATGTTGGGAAAGATGGAGGGCACAAGGAGAAGGGGACGACAGAGGACAAGATGGTTGGATAGTGTTCTCGAAGCTACCATCATGAGTTTGACCAAACTGTGGGAGGCAGTAGAAGACAGGAGTGCCTGGCGTGCTCTGGTCCATGGGGTCACAAAGAGTCGAACACGACTAAACGACTAAACAACAACAGGCGAAAAAGCAAGAGGCTGGTGCCAATTTAGCCAAATGGACAAAAACTCCTACCAGGCCCCCTGGGCAACCAACCAAGGTCCATAGCAAGGTCAAGAGCACAAACCTAGCCTAAAGGGTGGGCGGGCGGGTGATCCGACGTCTTCCAGGAAGCAGAATGAGGCGCGGAGGCCGCCGCGGCCGCTTGAATACGGCTAAACCCCGCCCCCAGGCCAACCCTATTGGCTGGCCCACTGCAGGGCGGGGCAGCAGCCGGGGAGATGATGCAGGGAGCCAAACTACAAGAAAGAAGATTCCACCTAAACATTAGGAAGAACTTCCTGACAGTAAGAGCTGTTTGACAGTGGAATTTGCTGCCAAGGAGTGTGGTGGAGTCTCCTTCTTTGGAGGTCTTTAAGCAGAGGCTTGACAACCATATGTCAGGAGTGCTCTGATGGTGTTTCCTGCTTGGCAGGGGGTTGGACTCGATGGCCCTTGTGGTCTCTTCCAACTCTATGATTCTATGATTCTATGAAACACGCCCCCCTGCTGACGCAGGAACGGTTCCCCCTCACAACACCTCCCCTCTGGGAAGAGGAGAGCTTTCTTACAAGTGAGGAATGAGCATTATGTGGCACTTGCAGCCACTGCACAGAGGGAGTTACAAGCTCCATCGGCCATGGGGCCAGGGCCAATGGAACTCATTCCTCTGCGCCTCGTTTCCCCCTCAGTTGAAGGGCCAGTGTGTGATGGTGGCTACACCTGACAGCAGTGGTTTCACCCACGATATACCGCCAGGTGAAAGCGCCACCATGTTCTGGCCCTCAAACCACTCCTGGGTGATGTATCAATACCTAGTCAAGGTACCTTATCTTGCTTGTGGCCTACTGGGGGGTCCTGAGTTGCTGAAAAGTGCTGGAGGCTGCTGCCCTGTGCAGGCAAGGGGAGTTACAGACATGCTCACCCAAGAAAGACATGGGCCTGATCAGGTGCACTGAACCATGTGGAACGGCTCTATGGGTCATGGGCAGGCTGTGATCCAAGTCCACTTCCCTGAATACAGTCCGTTGAGCAGGGAAAGGAAGAGGAAGGAGAAAGAGGGGAAGCCCTTTCTTCTTCATTTTTTAGCTAAACAAGCTGAAAAAAATATTTAGGAAAGGAAAGGTTGAAAAGGGTGGGAGGAAGCTGCCGCTCCAAATGGAGGGAGGTTGGAAGATCTGGAGGGCAGTTGGGTGGAGAGGGGCTTCAGAGGAGTGGAAAAAAATGTAGAAGAAGCGAGAACTAAGAGCAGGGGTTGGCAACCTAAGGCCCATGGGCCACAAACAGCCCATGGGGGTCATTTAACCAGCCCATGGACCCCCGCCTCCCACTCAGGCACTCGGGGACCCCCGCTACTGGCTTGGTCGCCTCCCGTGTTCCACGCTAAACCGGTGCAGAGCACAGCAGGAACCGCCTTCCGTGATGCTGACCGGCTTCCCATTGGCTGCAGGAAGCTCCTGCAGCCAATGGGAAACTGTGCACGTCTCCTCCGCACTGGAAGGAGTTCCGGAAATAGCATTTGCGCATGTGCGCACACCCACACTCCGGCCTACCGCGGCTTCTGTGGGACCGTGAACTGGCCCAAGCCACAAAAACTTTGTTGACCCCTGACCAAGAGCGATGAGAATGCCTCAGGTGGGAGCAAAAGCTGATTAGGAGACACTCACTTCCCGCCTGTCCACTAGGTGGAGCTGGAGCCCAACCCAGTGACCCTATCATGCAGGAGGAATGATAGGGTCCTCTCTAGCAATGCAATTATAACCTCCTCCTTAATGGCACCCATTCTATGGACTCCCATTGATTCCCAGGCCTGGAACTGCTGATATTATCCAAGAGTCTAAAAGCAGGGTGATCCAATATCAGGGTGACTGGAGACATCTCTGGGTGAAAACCATATTCCCCTCCTTCCACACCAAAAGAGTTGTTCTTAAGGAGGGGTCACAAATTTTCCCCGTTTCTCTGGAGGGCCCCCATCATTCTGATATGCATTTTCACATATCACACACATGGGCATATGTCAGTAGGCTAAGAGAGAAATCCCATTTTCGAGTACAGTATTACTTCTTGTTACGTCAGTCTCCGGTTGTGTTTTTTTCAGGATACAAACGCGGCAAACCTGGAAGTGGGGCAAGCCCCACGTGCGCATGCGCAGAAGCGCTTTATTGCGCCGTGCACGTAAGCGGCGCTCTAGTTGCACATTTTTTGGGGTGCGAACGGCACCCCAGAACGGATTGAGTCCGTAACTAGAGGTACCACTGTATTCTTGTGAATACTGGTGACATTTTTTCTTAGGATCATGATGCAACATACTGCCAGATAAAAGCCAATGAACACTTGGGAATTGTGTGTTTGTTGAATAGCAGAAGTTGCCATCTATTAATAATCACGCCAATCACAATACTGGAATGAGCACACAGCACAAAATCCTATTAATAAACCGGAGAGGGCAGGTATTACCAAGCCCTAATAAGTCAATCAGAATCGATTCTAGATTCTGACTGTGCCCAGAGCTATTTCCTCGCAGGATGTGCCTACCGAGCGACAGAACACACCACATTTTGCAGAGCCCCATGAATGTGTGTACTACCTTTCCCGCCTCGACCTGGCCACAGTGATCCATGCGAGGGTCACCTCCAGGCTTGACTACTGTAATTCGCTCTACGCGGGGCTGCCCTTGAAGCTGTCCCAGAAACTCCAGCGGGTGCAGAATGCTGCAGCGAGGCTCCTCACGGGGTCTCTGCCATGGGAGCATATTCACCCAGTGCTTTTCCAGCTGCACTGGCTCCCGGTGGAGTACAGGGTCAGATTTAAGGTGCTGCTTTTGACCTTTAAAGCCCTAAACGGCCTAGGACCCTCGTACCTACGGGACTGCCTCTCCCGGTATGCCCCACGGAGGACCTTAAGGTCCATAAATGGCAACACCCTAAAGGTCCCGGGCCCTAAGGAAGTTAGATTGGCTTCAACCAGAGCCAGGGCCTTTTCAACACTGGCTCCGGCCTGGTGGAACGCTCTGTCTCATGAGACCAGGGCCCTGCAGGATCTGATTTCTTTCCGCAAGGCCTGTAAGACAGAGTTGTTCCGCCTGGCCTTTGGCTTGGAGCCAATTTGATTCCCTCCCCCTCTTTCTTTTTTCCTTTCTCCTCCTGTGATGAGGCTGCATTTTAATATTTTAATGTTTCAATATTTTAATTGTTGTACTTTCATCTCGTTTTTAAGTTGTATTCATTCAACTTGTTTTTATTATTGCTTGTTAGCCGCCCTGAGCCCGGCCTTGGCTGGGGAGGGCGGGGTATAAATAAATATTATTATTATTATTATTATTTCTAGCTAGGCTAGCTACCCTAAGCAAGCAGGGAGAGGGAGGCAGAATACCAGTGAACAAAATGTGACTATTTTACTTATGTTCCTACCCCATTTGGGATGGGAGAAAAAATAATTGTGGGAGAGAGTGCTTGCTCCTCCTCCCATTTTTAACATAGGTTTTCAAACGGTGTCGAGAACTTCTTAAAATGATGGTGTTAAGCAGCAACAAGGAGACCTGAATTATGTGTTTGTGGTGATGGGGTGGGGTGGAATGTAGCTTTGAAGCTGAGCTCCAAAGCCTTTTTAAAAGCTCCTTGAAGTTTTCCAGAAGCCAGCTTGCTTTTATAGCTGTATCTTTGGAGGAAATAATTTTTTTTTCTTTGGATACTGCAAAAAAACCCACACACCTCACAATGGTTTTAAAACTGAAACTCTTCTCCTGTATACTTTTTTTAAAAGCAATATAGTATGGTCTGAGAATACTGCTGTACTGTGGAATCTTGTTAAATATAGAGGCTTTTCAGTAGAAAGGGAGATGCACTCCGTATATGCCCATGACCTTTATTTCTGAAGATCACAGTTCCCAATTAGGTTTTTCACATTATATCTTATAAACTGCTTTTCTACTCCAGGAACCTTCAGACTCCTAGGTCTTTATTCACTGTGGGTCGATGCCCACCACTTTAGGAAACTAGCAGGTCTAGACTAGCAGGGTCAGCCACAATACAGTCATACCTTGGGTTAAATTTGCTTCAAGTTGAGCGCGTTTGAGTTGCGCTCCGCAGCAACCCGGAAGTAACGGAGTGCGTAACTTCTGGGTTTCGCCCCTTGCGCATGCGCAGACGCTCAAAATTACATCACGCGCATGCACAGAAGCAGCGAAAAGCGATGCGCGTGCGCGCAGACATGCCATCGCTAGATACGTTTACCTCTAGATGCGAATGGGGCTCCGGAATGAATCCCATTCGTATCTAGAGGTACCACTGTATCGTTAAACAGGAAAAAGCAGTTACTAGTGATAAGTTGCTTACCTCAGACATATCGTGTACCAGCAGAAGAGGAATACTAACTGTGGTGATGTCATGTGTGCAACACACTTTGAGGATATTTCGTAGGCCCATTATTGCAGGATCCCGGGCAGTAATATTACCTGACCTCACATTATCATCCACACAGAGGTGAAAAGTAACATGAATCTCAGAGAGATTTGAATGACGGGTGATGTAAAATTCTCCTAAGGGAAAAATGTTATAATAGGTTTAGTGATAAATTTAAAACCAAACCTATGAAAGGAGTAAAATGTCGGAAAGTATTTTAGCATCAGATCCCAATTCTGGATATCAGATGTGTTCTATTAGGTAAGAATTAAATATAGGTAATGTTGTTTTTTGGCAAGCTTACATGGCAAAGTGTAAAAACGTACCCCATGCTATTTAACATTTACATGTGTGGACAAATAGAACATAGTCAAAACAAGGTAGTGCAACAGGTAGTGCAAATAGTCAAAACAAGGTAGTGCAACAGTGGACTTACAAATTCATTTGAGATTGTAACTTCTTGACTGTGAAACACAATTTTACTCCTTTGGCAGTTTCTATTGAGAAAGGTATTATAAGTTGGACCACTCTCAATTTATATTGGCTTGGGCATATAGCAGCCTTGAAAACAATGATTCTGCCAAAGTTTATGTTCTTATTCTAAATTCTTCCCAGGTATATATCTGATTCTGCTTTTAAAAAGTGGCAGAATATTTTTGAATCCTTTAGTGAACAGCGTAAGAGATTTGGAATGTCATTAGTCTTTATTCTGACTCCTGTCAATTAGGTCAACTATTACAAGTACTGACATGTAATGCTAAAAATTCCTGTGTGTTTCAATGGAAACAACACGCTTCATCCCTGCCTCTTTGCCTTGCCATCTCTGCTTCACTTTAAAAACTCTTTCCTGAGTCTGACACGACACAGATGAGATGGGTCAAAAGCTCAGTCCTTTTACATCTACTTTTTAAAAAACCACCTAAATTTTAAAACCCCAGAGAACTACTCTCAGTTCTCTGGTTTGGAAGGAAAAGGGCACCACACAGTAGAAAGATTTATTTGACGAATCAAACAAATTTTAGCTAAAATGCTGGATTCCTTACTATAAGGTATAAAAGTTTCCTGGTTTCAGAAAGCCCAAGTCTTCTCTGTCAGTTATGGTCCTCCTCAATCTCTGACAATGTTTGAAAGTCTATGAGAGACACTACCTTAGAGAAATAAGGGGGCGATTGTGCAAATTTATAAAATGTTGTTGTATTTCCAATACCCAGACTGCTCTGAATCTTGTCAGCTACGGGAGGACGTGAATATTAAAATTACTGAAGCTGAATGGAAAGCGACTTGATCTCGACCTCATTTACACTCTATCTCTGCTAAAGTACAGGAGACTAGCCTGATGGCACAGGACTCCAATTCACCTGAATTATATCCATTGGAGTTGCTCTGCATATTGTTGGTGGGTTTGTCAGGTTAAGGAAGTGCTTTTTCACCTGTGGAGGACTATGCCAAAGTGGCAGATTTTTGGAAGATAGTATTTACCCAAATCATACAGCAACCTATTAAACCAGATCCTTTGTTAGCTTTTCTTCCCTTTGTGCTTCAAGATGACACAAATCATTCTTTAATTCACAGAGACCTGAATTAGGTTACTGGTTGCAGCCCATCTCAAAATTGCCTAGCACTGGGAAACTCTGGGGTGCCTTTCAGTTAAAGCATATTTGGCAACTAGCTTTGAACGATAAATTGACACAGGAATTTAAAAAAGACTGCAATATGAATTCTAGCAAGGAACGCATCTTTCTGAACAAACTACATAACTAAACGTACCAGGCAAAATATTTGATAGGTTTTGTTCTATGTTCTTAGATTTATCTTCATTGCCATTGTTTCTGTTTCCTGAATCTGTAGATTATAAAAAAAAAAAAATAGTACATCACATGTAACTGAATGTGTCTTGGTTATATATTATGTCACACAAGGAAAGATCAAATTATTTTCTACACAAACAAGGAAGAAGCGACTGGAACATTTATAACTCAAGCAGCAGTGACCAATTGAAACTTGAGAATTAAAACAAAAATTCTGTGTGCAGAAATGTATTCTTAAATAACACTTTTGAAACGTTTATATAATGGTATGGGGTTACTCGTGCGTAAGTTGCCGCCTCTCCTGGCTATGTTGCCTTGTTAAAGCTTTCTGTCTGGACAGCCCTTCAATTCGTGGCTGCCTCAGTCGCTAGCAGAATCCGTCAGTGGGCGTTTCTTAAACCTTTTCCAACATAAAAGTTGTTTGACACCCAGTCTCCTTCTACTTTCTCTGCGCGGAAGTCTTCTGCGCAGGGAGGGCGTGGGTAGCGGAGGACCAGTGCTCTCCCCGCTGGTGTCCGGTGAAGAGTCTGGGAGCCCTCTCGCCGATTCCCCCATCTGCCCCTCCTTATTCCTGGTGTTGCACTGAATTGCTTCCCCATCTGCTGAGCTGCCTCTCTCCCTGCTGGGCCCTTCTCCAGCATCATTGGAGAGCCTTCCCTCCACCTCTAGCTCCGATGTCAGTTCCCTGACAGTTTATTTTCCTCATTTTTACTGGAAAGGACACTAGAAATCGCTTTCAGTTTATATTTGAAGGAAAGCAACTACAAGTAGTACTGACCATGCAGTCTCTTGGATTTACTGCTGCGTTGTGCCCTGGCATAAAGTACAACTTGCTGAACAACTTCAAGTTGCTCCTGAATCCCAGGGAAGTGGAAGTCTGTGCACTCCTGGCAAACCGTTGCAAAATCTGGAGTAAAGGAAAGAAAGATCGCAGATCTCAGTGGTGAAGAACTGGTTTATGAGCCAGAAGTTCACATGATTGAATACTTTTCTGTGTAAAAACGTTCCCTTCACACAGAAGACTAGGTGTTGGGGAAAGGTTCTAGTATGCAGGAGGGCTTCGATTTAAATTAAAAACCAACGATTTAAAACCAGCAAGGAAAAAAGGGTGCAAACCTGACTACTGAATAGTGTTAATTTACAGCTAAACAGAATGTTCTTTATCCCATTTTTCATTCTTACAAGTGGGCCTTACAACTATTTGTCTGTGTGATGCACTTCATTATATCAAATGAGAGGTGGCTGTCAAATGATCAATTATATGTTAGTTCGGGCAAAAAAAGGAAGTAGTTATGTAACTCTTGACCTGAACTCAACAGGAAGAAATCCAATTCAATGAGGATGACTTACCTCTTTTGATCCCACTGTATGAACTGATGCGATTATCCACTAACAAGACCAGGCCACAAAGAGAAGTTGAATAAAGTGACAGTGCCGTTTGAAGCCTGTGGAGTTTGACTCCACTGCGGTGATGGCGCTTGTGCTTGCAGAAGTCCAGCATATCTGCCCTCAGCAGTCTCAAGTTATGCATCGTTTTCAATTGGGCTCCTAGGCAGGAGGAAAAAATAAGATGTGCGTGCGAGAGACAGGGAGTGGGAGAAGGACCAAAAGGAGCTCGAATCACCTCAGGAAAAGTGAATTATATAAGCATGTCCAGCTAATCTGACTTTACTGCTAAAGCTAATCTAAAACACACTGTAAAACCAGTTATCTGATCCCACATATAGAGGGAGCAATAGCAAAGATCAGAGCTATACTGTATGTCTCAGTTTAAAGATGTTTAACTACTGTTAGCTTTTAATATCTAACCACACACATTTTCTCCCCAAAAGTGAACATATATGTCAGATGCTGGTGTGGTTGCTCAAGAGCAAACAGGCAAGACTCCAACCTGTCTTTTCCAGGCTTTATTATTAATACAAACTATTTACAGTGCAGAGCATCGCAAGTCCATGTCCGCTTAGTCGCTAGCAGAATCTGGGCGTGGCCGGTCCTTGTACCTCCCCCAGTATAACAGTCATGTGACCCCCATCCTTCTCCTCCCCTCTCTGCACCCAAACCTCCTGCGCAGAGAGGGCGCTAGCAAAGGGGGACTTCCCTCCTCTCCGGTTTGCTCAGGCTCGGTGTTGGGGCTCCCCCTAGCATCTTCTGGTCCCTGCACCCCCTCCCCACTGGAGGCAGGGCTTTCCTCCTCGCCAGAGGAGGAACTGCTTCGCAAAAACTAAGAATTTGTCAAGAATGTATAACTTGCTGCTGAAATGGAACACTCAGGATGAAACGGTAAAATCGGCTATGATTAAATGGGCACAAGACGTTGGACACAACATTATGTTCGCTGACTGGGAACAGTTATGGACCACAGGTATGAAATTTACGGCATGTAATGCCCTAAGAGAGAATATTATGAAAATTATATACAGGTGGTACATAACTCCAGTCAAGCTTGCAAAAATCTATCATTTGCCCGATAATAAATGTTGGAAATGTAAAGAAACTGAAGGTACATTTTTTCACCTTTGGTGGACATGCCCAAAGATTAAGGCTTTCTGGGAAATGATATATAATGAATTAAAAAAGGTATTCAAATATACCTTCCCCAAGAAACCAGAGGCCTTTCTCCTGGGCATAGTCGGCCAAATGGTGATAAAAAAGGATAGAACTTTCTTTATGTATGCAACAACAGCAGCAAGAATACTCATTGCAAAGTATTGGAAGACACAAGAGCTTCCCACACTGGAGGAATGGCAGATGAAACTGATGGAACTGCTTCGCAAGATCTTCGGAGGCTCCCTGTAACACAACTGCCCTTCCACTTCTCGCCTCTGAGCTGATGGCAATTCCCTGACAATATATATTCTCTTAGTAGCTTGTGAAAGAACAGACATGTGTAGTGAAATAAGCCCAGTGGACTCACCCCAGTTCAGAATAGAAATTTACTTAACCATAGTGCAGCAATGTCCTTGTGAAGGCCAAGTACACCAGTTCAGAGAGAGATCAGCAGCAAGTCTGCTAATATTGAAGCAATATCAAGCAACTCAATAAATAGCCGAGGTGGGTGGAATACAAACATATCTAGAAAACAATAATCTGACTTCAGGGGAAATCAAACAGTTTTACTATCTGTCTATTTGAAATAAACCCATTTTGGGTCCATTTGCATTTAGAAAATCATTTGGGCTATCAGAGAAGACACATTAGTCATCACTGATGCGATTTCCAAAATGAATTACTTTTGCTGGTGCACAAAACTTGCTTTACACTAAGTAAACTTAGTGATGGAATATCTGCACTTGGCACAACCTTTTTCATAAGTTGTAATCAATACCAGCCAAGCTTTCCAATGAATTTTTACTCACTGATGTGGTTACCAAGATAGGTTTAGATCACAACTTAAGACATGTTTCAAATTTTGGTAATTTGTGGCCTGTATGTGTGTTAAGCCATTGAATATGGATATGTGGACAAACATGTTCAATCTGGAAATGAATGAAAACGTGGCTGTGAGAAAAAGCTCTGGACGTTCAATCCTTCACTTACCCAGATGAATAGTGAAACTTTCTTCCAGCTGTCTCTGGTCTTCAAAAAGCCTCCCATTGCCTTCTGCAGATTCTCTCCACTGATTGGGTTGGACATTTATTTCATCACTGAAATAAAAAAGAAAATAAAAGAAAATGAAGCCAGACAAAGCTTTCTGTCCCCCACTGCCGCCATATTTATTAATTTGACAGGAATAGGCATTTTACCCTAACCGTGTGAACTGCAACAGCTTCAAGGGCAGAGCTACAGAGAGCCCATGTGGTGTAGTAGTTAGAGTATTGGACTAGGATCTGGGAGTAAAGGTAAAGGGACCCCTGACCATTAGGTCCACTCGTGGCCGACTCTGGGGTTGCGGCGCTCATCTTGCTTTATTGGCTGAGGGAGCCGGCGTACAGCTTCCGGGTCATGTGGCCAGCATGACTAAGCCGCTTCTGGCGAACCAGAGGAGCGCACGGAAACACCGTTTACCTTCCCGCCGGAGCGGTACCTATTTATCTACTTGCACTTTGGCGTGCTTTCGAACTGCTAGGTTGGCAGGAGCAGGGACCGAGCAACGGGAGCTCACCCCGTCGCGGGGATTCGAACCGCCGACCTTCTGATCGGCAAGTCCTAGGCTCTGTGGTTTAACCCACAGCGCCACCCGCATCCAGGATCTGGGAGACCAATGTTTAAATCCCCACAAAACTGTAATTGCTTGCTGGATGATCCTGAACCAAACGCTGCTCTTCAGCCTAAACTACCTCACAGGGTTGTTGCAATGACAAAATGGGTAGGGGAAGAGCTGTGCTCACCCCTTTGAGCACTTTGTTAAAACAAACAGGCAACCAGCTGCCACCTTCATATTTAGGTCCCAGGTGCTGATCTTGCAACACAAGCAGACCCCTTTGTTGTGACAGAGTAACATCCTATCGGAGGCTCTCCCACCTCCTGTGTGCTTTTAGTTCACATTAGGTTGTAGATTTTCTACACTAAAATAAAATAACAGTTCCATAAATTAATCCAGGACTAGATTCAACATTTGCCAGAAGAAGCGACGGACCCCAACATCCCTAATCTGCTCCTTCTAATTAGTAACTAACAGATATAATCCCTAATCAGCAAGTTAAGAAGAAAACTAAGAAAGAAGGGTACCCGAGAGTGGTGCCGGGGTTTTTCAGATCCTCATGAAGCTTTACCACCCATTCCTGATACTCCTGTTTCTGGATAGCTGTAGTTTGCTTCAGTTCATTGTTCCACTTGTTCTCCAAAGCCTAAAAGGAGACGTTGAGTCAGCCAATTGATTAACAACAAATGAGCTGCCCAATTTATTTAAATCAGGTACTTCATTTACCTGCTGGGATTCAAAGTGTTGTGCTGCCAGCATGTTTACGTCTTGATCCGATAGTGACTTCCCTAGTTCTTGCATCACCTTATCCATTTCAGCACCTTGCCTACAATAAAAATCTAGTCAGGAATATTTTGTTCGTTTGTAAAAAATAGATATGCATCACAATTTGGCCCTGACAAGAGACGCCCCCCCCCCCGGCACCATAAACATATGTCAATAGAAGAAAAGCTGAGAATAAATATCTTAAAAACAGCATCTTGAAGAAGAGCATAAAAGACAACAGCACTAAAAACCATTAAAGGCTTGGTGGAATGAAAACCACCAAAGAGGGGGGAAGTCAAATTTCCCTGGGGGGAGAGTTCGCGACAGGGTTTCTGCCACCAAAAAATGGTTTGTCTCCTCTCACTGCCATTATGTAAGCTGCCCTCCAGATGTTTGGAACTGCAACAGCCAGGTGGAGGATGAAACTAATGGACTATGCAGAATTGGATAAACTAACAGGAAGGATTCGAAATCGGCGGGACCAGAAATTCACAGAAGACTGGAGTAAATTTACAGATTATTTGAAAAGTATTTGTGATGATCAGACTATGTTTGTAGGTTTGCAAGAAGTTTTGTGAGGAGTATTATTGGAATTATTGCAAAAATGGATAAGGGGGAGGATGGTTAGTTAAAACAATTAAAGGCAATATGAAATTAAGAAATGCGTAAGAAGTGGTCAAAACGGTGGATCATCAGAGGTAATGATGGAAGTCCAAAAAAGATTATATAAGTGAGGAAGTTCTGTGGTGTGTATTATAATTTATATGTTAAAATTAATAAAAACTATTATAAAAAAGGAACTGCAGCAGCCAGCATGGCCAGATGATGGGGCAGGGCAGTTTACATGCTGCAATATCCATTTAGCATAGGCTTTCTTCCTTTCTTTGAAAAGGTAGGGAGGTTTACAGAGCCCAGGAAGCAAATCTGACAAGTTTAAAAGCTCTCTCTTCCCAGCAGGGAAAACCGGGCACAGAAAGAGCTTTTAAGCTGTCTACCTTGCGTGAATTTTATTTGCCCAGCCACCAAGTGTGTGAAGCTGATATCGCACAAGTTAAATGTGTGAAATGTCCCCATGAAGTGTTTCCAGAAAATTCCATACTACACAGCTAGTGGCCAGGATCCAAAGAACTATGACCCTAAAACTAGTTCTATCAACTTCATAAGGAGGCTTATTAAGACCCTTCCATGACCATTACTTTTAAGTTTGTAAAGGACTGCAGATTTGTTTTTAATCAACAGTGTCACACACACTCAACTCTGGCAAAGGGAAACTTCAAAAACTGTCTTCAGCGGGAACAATACATTAAAAAATGAGGTGCATTAAAAAAAGAAAATCAACTGTCTGTGCTTCGGTTCCTGACAGTACCTAAATCTCTGGTAGTTCTTTAGAAAAACAACACACACCAGATTAATTTCTTCTCTCTTTATAATAATTTTAGGTCTAACAGAAAATGCCAAGTTTAAAGAATTACCTTTCTCGTAATTTTTTCAGTTCCACATCTCTTTCACTTATCAGTTCAGAGATGCTAACAAAATAATTGTGTTCCAGATTTAACAGCGTTTCAGAAGCAGGAGAATGGATAAGATCATGATAGACATCTGCAAAATCTTCATCCCAGCTTGGGTCTTCAGGTCTTGCATATTCCAATGTTGCCTGGAAAATTATAAAATGATGATAATGTGCCCTGCACATGAAAACTCAAAATAAAAAATAAAAAAAAAAATGTTATACTGATTGGTTGCCCGTGGGACATTTTTGTTTTGATAAAATTTGTGGGTTTTCCCTTGAAGATTTTGCCTCCATGGTTCAGAATCCACGTGCTGACAACTGCAGCCATATCTAGCAAACTGGTGATCTCTCCCACATTCATTCTTGTATAGCAACTGTCAATAACTCAAATAAAGTGTTTTTTTTTTATGCTCCAAAAAGATGCTAAGCACAAAAAAGGCACTTCAGTAATTTTGCCAACTGGCCCAAAAAGGTTGGTGATCCCTGATTTGGGCCATAGTTTCCCAAGAGGTGTCACATAGTTTTAAGATGCTGATTTCAGGTAATCCGTCAAAAAGGGGCTTTGATTCAGATTCTTTGATTTATGATTTATGATTCTTAATTTGGAAGTTGATGCCAATAGTCCCTGGAGAAACAAGATTTATGAAAGGAAATCTGTGAGAACTTGCATTTGATCAGGGGACACCGTGGCAGAATCAACTCTATGTAAACTTTTCATAAATTCCTATTAGCTGATATTTGACTCCACTGATTGAACCAGATTGATCCAGGGGCTAACGACAGCTGCTGGGTATGTGCCTCAACAACAGCGGATGTGTATCACATTTATTGGGAATGCCCTAAGATACAGGATTTCTGAAAATTAATGTGAGATACAAGACAGCTTGAAATATACTCAGAGTCGCAAAGTGATTTCATGCTCTTTATTCAACTCATAGTGGTGAGGAGGAATGAATGGAAGTCCCCTCACAGTATCTGCTTTATATACATTATTTACACAATGGGCTGCACATGATTGGCTAATTCCGGAATTCTACTGTAAGCCAATCAGGTTGTGGATTCACTTCTATCTGGAGCAGGATTGGGTGGTTCCTGCCAACCAATCATACTGCTGCATTGTTCTAGGACCAATCAGACTGCTGCATTTTGGATCCTATTGTTCTAGGACCAGTCAGACTGCTGCAGTTTGGATCCTATTCAACTCAGTACATAACACAGCTACAATTCACTATTTGATTCAGTATCCTACTATTTGGCTATGTAAGATTTATATAAGGTTATGAAGATATGAAAATGATTGATGAGCATATGCCAGTTAGAAGCACTGCCAACCAGAATCTGAGAACACACACCAATCACAACAGGGAGGTTTTCATTCCATTGTTCTGCATTGTTTCAACTTTTCAACTCCTCTTGAAAAAGTTTCTATTCCATCAGGCTTATTTAGGCAATTAAGAATACATCTTTCTAGAACAGGTAGCTGATTTCTCATTTTAACTATTTTATATGTTACTTTTATTGCATGGGTTTTATGAACAATTGTTGTAAACCACTCTTGATTTTTTTTAGGAATAACAGTATATCAATATTTTTACAAATGAATATAAATAATAACACAGAGGTACAAAAAATTATTCGGTATCATTCTTCCTTTTAAACCCCATTTGTTTTGAATAATTATTGCTGTTCTGTGTTTATAAGAATCTTTAGAAAAGGCAGTAAGATAACTTTAAAATGTTCTTTATCTGCATTAAAGATTGTGAACAGTATGTTAAATAATATCAATGGCTCATACTGTCAGTGTTTAACAGTACTTTCCTAGTACAAGTGATTTTATTGATCAATGCAAACCTAAGGCAATACAGTAGATTACAGATGTACAGTATTTTTTGCTCTATGGGACGCACCGGACCATAGGAGGGGGAGAACAGGAAAAAAATTTTTTTTTTCTTGTTCTCCCCCTCTAAAACAACGCGTTCTGTGCGTTCAAGGTGCGTTCACCCGAAGCCTCCGGAGCCCAGCGGGTTCCTTTCGACCTGCTCTTTGGGGCTGGCGGGGGGGGGGAGCGCTGCTTTCCCCAATCACCAGCCTCCAAACCAGGTCGGGGAACAGCGGGAAGGTGGCACTCCGCCTCCCCGCTGTCCCTCGAGCTTGTGGGGCTGGTGGTGGGGAGAAGCGCTGCTTTCCCTCACCGCCAGCCTCCAAACCACGTTGGGTTTGGAGGCTGCTATCCGCAAGCCTTGGGAGCCCGGCGGGCACTCCCGCCACGGTCTGAAGGCTTGCGGATAGCTTCCTGAAGCCTGGAGAGCGAGAGGGGTCGGTGCGCACCGATCCCTCTCGCTCTCCAGGCTTCAGTGAAAGCCTGCATTCGCTCCATAGGATGCACACACATTTCCCCTTCATTTTTGGAGGGGAAAAAGTGCGTCCTATAGAGCGAAAAATATGGTAATCAAATTATATTTGTTAGTGCACCACATACCTTTAAACAGACAGGAGTAGGGCACTTCAGCTTCTGAACTATAACTCCCATCATTCCCAGAAAGAAAAACTCAGTACCACCTATCTTTTTTATCTGTTAATAACTTAAATCCATTCATGTGTTACCAACTACAGTAGAACCTCTACTTACGACTGCCTCTACTTGGGCCCGATCCAAGTCGCGACCGCGGCAAACCCGGAAGTAGATACTGGGTTCGCTGCGATTCGTGCACCCGCAGAAGTGGCTGCCGCCGTCTGCACATGCGCAGAAGTGCGTTGCCACCAAATGCGCCTGAACACAACGGCACTTCTACCAGTGACCTGGATCGACTTACGGACGGACCTCCGGAACTGATTATGTCCATAAGTAGAGGTTCCACTGTACTTAAAAGATTCTGTGCAAGCACACACAGTTCTTAAGTATCTAATATATAATACATTAATAACATTTTTGCCAGTGTTTGTTACAAAAGGAAAAAAGCAAACAAGCTAAAAAGCAATTCATGTACAGTGGTACCTCAGGTTAAGTACTTAATTCGTTCCGGAGGTCCGTACTTAACCTGAAACTGTTCTTAACCTGAAGCACCACTTTAGCTAATGGGGCCTCCCGCTGCTGCTGCACCGCCGGAGCCCGATTTCTGTTCTCATCCTGAAGCAAAGTTCTTAACCTGAAGCACTATTTCTGGGTTAGCAGAGTCTGTAACCTGAAGCATATGTAACCTGAGGTACCACTGTAATAGCAGAAAAAAGGAAGGCATAAGCCAAAGATGAAAACTCAATCAGCCTTCTAGCAATAATTAGTTGGTAATGCCTTGCGAAGTAGTTTATGTTCAAATTAACCATCATTTCTTAGAGCCAGAGAAGGGAGGAAGGCAAATAACTGAACAATGGAAAAGCAAACTCATTCTCTGAGCATGTATCCTGATGGAGCCAAATCAACAGTAGCTGGTTTATGTATTTCTAATCAGAGAGTGAAATATCCAGTAAAGAATGAGTATGCTACAAAAATAAGTTCCAGCATCATCTTCTGAAGCATATATAATGCTATGGAGACTTCTTACCTCAGTATAAGTTTTAGCCCAAGCATTTGCTAGTTGGTGTAAATCTACTTTGCCAGACTTTACAGCTTCCAGGGCTGCTTCTGCTTCTTCATCATGATCTTTTATGGATTCCTCCTCAATGAATCTATTCAGGGATTCTTTTAAATCTGAAATAATGGCAGGTTTTTTTGGGGTCATCCATCAACTGAAATGCTTATCTTATTAATTTACAGTCATTATGAAGGGTAAATTCACAATTTTTTAATGGTTACTAAGAGGACATTCATAGGAAAGGTTGTAAGTTCCACACATTTGGTGTTCAAATCCCTCATATACGATTTAATATTTTTATGCATTACAGTTTGGTGGTCTGCTTCACAGGTGGAGGGATCATTACCACAGCAGAAAGAAGGGAGGAGGAAGAGTTCAGAGAAGGGAGGGAAGGAAGGAAGCCCCCCCCCCCCGACTGTTTAAAGAGGAGGGGAGGAAAGCTGAGATCAAAATTAAAGCTAGTAAGGCAGAGTTAAAGAAAAACCCAAGCACAAGGGAGTAGAACTCCAACAAATGTCAGTCCCATGTCTCTGTCTTGGGCTAAACACAGTGCAATTCATCACATGAATGTATCCCATGCCATCCAGATACTATGTCTATACAGCACACAGTTTATTAGCCACTGTGGCAAACAATGCCCCCTTTAAAGCGATTATTCCATTATTTTAAGTGATCACAGTATCTTGTGGGTCATTTTATCCAAATGATGTGACTGAATACGCAACAGGAGTTTCGCCCCCACCCTTGGATCTGCAGGGCAAAATAAGCAGCTATGAGTTATAGCCTCAACTTCCCTACATCCAAAAACAGAGTTTTGCATGTGCAATGGGCCACCCATGTATGTCCCTCCGACGTCTGCAGATGGCATTATGTGAAATCCAAGTTCTTTAGAGGCCCTATGCAGCTGTGAGAAAGTCTATGTTTGATGGTATAGAAGAAATCCTTACCATTTTCTATGAAGCAAGGCAAGTTGTAAGGACGCATCAGATGCCTATGCAAATGGGTAGCACTTTCTTGCACTGGGAATTTCAGAGGAACTGTAAGCACAAAACGTTGGTTTCCAGCCCTGAATTCATACAGAAACCCTCTCTCCTTACTACAGATTGTTCCTTGGTCACCCTTCATTTCAAAGGCTTCCTGCATTGAAGCAAAAGGAGAATGCTATTACTGTTATATCTTTACACAAACACACAGGAAGGGCAGAGGAGCCAGTAAGTGAATTTTTAAAAAGTAAAACAAAAAAGGAGATTGAAGACATTCACATTTGTTAAAAAATAAGGTATTTTCTTATTTTATTCACCCTGCATAAATTAATATTGCAATAAATAAGATTTGCCAGATGTTCCCTGGACTAAAACAGGACACAGTCACAGAATAGCACACTGTTGTTTATTTTTAAAGTGGTGTGTTTTTTGTTTGTTTGTTTGTTTCTTTTAAAGATCTGATAAGGCAATTGCAACCTCCAGTTAAAAAATGAAGTTTACAAACAAAGTACAGACAGATACCATTTTAGGCACATCTAATATGTGTGTGACCGTGCACACGTGCATTGCACTGAACCCAGAAGTTACCCAAAAAGTCACAAAAAGGGATGGACTGAGGTCTTTGCAACTTCCTTCACACACTCCTTCAAAGAATCAAGGAAGGCAAACATCATAATAGAATTAAAACTTCTACAAAATAGTTTAAAACAACCTTCCGAAAAAGATTTTAGTATCTTAGAGGAGAGAACAACTAGCTACTATTTTGAATAGAAACATTTCTGTTAGGGGTGAGAAAACGTGACAACATTTTGTTGTAAGCCCCATTTCTGATACAGTGGTGCCTCGCAAGACGAAATTAATCCGTTCTGTGAGTCTCTTCGTCTTGCGGTTTTTTCGTCTTGCGAAGCACGGCTATTAGCGGCTTAGCGGCTATGCGGCTTTAAGAAAAAGGAAACAAACTCGCAAGAACTCGCAAGACGTTTCGTCTTGCGAAGCAAGCCCATAGGGAAATTCGTCTTGCGGAACGACTCAAAAAACCGAAAACTCTTTCGTCTTGCGCGTTTTTCGTCTTGCGAGGCATTCGTCTTGTGAGGTACCACTGTACATATAAAACCACTTCAACACACATAGTTTTATGTGTTTCTTTAAGCCTTTCAAATAGCTTCTGAAGTTAAATACATTTTAGGAAATATGTATAAGCTCAAGAGGTTGCTTGGGCAGGCCTGTTTGGACAGGGTGTTTTACAACAGGGCTGCTGCATCTTAAGACCCCAATTTTTGGTGACCTCATCTTTTAAACATATGGAACCTGAAGTACGGTTGATGGCTACAGCCTACTGGGGGGAGCAGGGTGCATGTAGAAGAAAGTGCATTGGCATCCACAGGCTACAGTGTTTAGAAGATGGGCTGGCTTCAGTTTTATGTAGCTTACAATATATATATTATTATTATTATTATTAATTGAATTTATATGCCGCCCTATACCTGGGGGTCTCAGGGCGGTTCACAGAATAAAATCAAGATATAAAATGACAAAATACATAAGAAAAACAAAAAAGCCACCCAACAGCCACTTCACAATTAAACACATTACTATTATTATTATTAATAATAATAATAATAATAATAATTTTTATTTATACCCCGCCCTCCCCAGCCAAGGCCGGGCTCAGGGCGGCTAACAAGCAATAATAAAAACAAGTTAAAAACAACTTAAAAACAAGATTAAAATACAACATTAAAATATTGAAACATTAAAATATTAAAATGCAGCCTCATCACAGGAGGAGAAAGGAAAAAGAAAAAAGAAAGAGGGGGAGGGAATCAAATTGGCTCCAAGCCAAAGGCCAGGCGGAACAACTCTGTCTTACAGGCCTTGCGGAAAGAAATCAGATCCTGCAGGACCCTGGTCTCATGAGACAGAGCGTTCCACCAGGCCGGAGCCAGTGTTGAAAAGGCCCTGGCTCTGGTTGAAGCCAATCTAACTTCCTTAGGGCCCGGGACCACTAGGGTGTTGCTATTTATGTAACTTGAGGCTCTCCATGGGGCATACCGGGAGAGGCGGTCCCGTAGGTACGAGGGTCCTAGGCCGTGAAGGGTTGTAACTCTCCCCCCCATACACAATATTTTACATTTCAGAAACCAACTGACAATTGAATTAAGTTTGCTTATGGTCTATCCTGGCCAGAATCATTCACAAGAAAAGTAGCAGCTGCTTAGTGGGCCACTAGGAACCTGCCAGCAAGAGATCCACCAGCAGGAACCCCCCACTCTCCCAATTCCACACAGGACATTGTGTATCTTGGTCTCTCTCCCAAGAGAATCAATTCTTCTGAATGATCATTTGCTGGAGACCCCTGGTGGGGGAGAGAGAGAAGGCTCTTCCCAAGGGTCCCCCATCTGGTTGGCGCTTGTGAGAAGAGGGTGGTGGGCTAGAGGGGCCTCCCTTTGGCCTGATCCTGCAGGGGTACTTCTCATGGGTTTATGGTGGGGAAAACAGGAGGGCATCCCCAATAAAATATCTGAGGGCGTTGCCATTCAAGTAGGGTCGGATTTAGGTTTGATGAGCCCCTAAGCTACTGGAGGTAATGGGGCCCTTTATATGTCCAGCTGTGTCATCAACAAATTGTGGCTCTTTTTTGTGTTGAATATATACAGTATATGGTAATTTATGGACCTAATAGGTATTTAAAGCCATTTGCACAAAAACAAAATATGTATTTTATCAAAGTAATTGTTGAACTGAAATATATTTAAGAAGTATATTCATAGTGTAGTGTGGTTTAGTGCAGTCTAAACCACAGAGCCTAGGGCTTGCCGATCAGAAGGTTGGCGGTTCGAATCCCTGCGACGGGGTGAGCTCCCGCTGTTCGGTCCCAGCTTCTGCCCACCTAGCAGTTCGAAAACACATCAGTGCAAGTAGATAAATAGGTACCACTCCGGCGGGAAGGTAAACGGCATTTCCGTGCACTGCTCTGGTTTGCCATGCTGGCCACATGATTTGGAAACTGTCTGAAGACAAATGCCGGCTCACTCACTATAGAGCAAGATGAGCGCCGCAACCCCAGAGTAATCCACAACTGGACCTAACAGTCAGGGGTCCCTTTGCCTTTTATAGTAATAGTGAAACAATTATTAAGCTCTAACTTAACATGATTTTTTTATTCATAACAAACTTAATAATGCAAACACATTGGCATTTGGCAATATCAAAAGTTCCTATAGAAATGAGCAAAGCAGTCATATTTTAGGGAGTAGGCTAGCAGGGGGGGCCCATTGCTTACATCATAGGAGCCTACACAACACAAAACACTGTTGCTGTGTTTTTTCTCCTTTATATTTTTTGGGGCCCCCCAAGAGAGTGGGGCCCTAAGCTATAGCTTGTTTAGCTTATATGTAAATTCGGCACTGGGGGTGCCCCATCTTGCGATCAATTGTGCAGGGCGGGGCCCCCAAATATTTTATTCAAGTCCGTCTCCCCCGCCCCCGCCCCGCCTGCAGGGGGAATCAGAAGTGGTTCTTGGTTTCCTCCTTCACGACACGCGTTTAAAACACCCGTTAAGGGTAAAGGTAAAGGGACCCCTGACCATTAGGTCCAGTCGTGACCGACTCTGGGGTTGTGGCGCTCATATCACTTTATTGGCCGAGAGAGCTGGCGTACAGCTTCCGGGTCATGTGGCCAGCATGACTAAGCCACTTCTGGCGAACCAGAGCAGTGAACGGAAACGCCCCGTACCTTCCCGCCAGAACGGTACCTATTTATCTACTTGCACTTTGATGTGCTTTCGAACTGCTAGATTGGCAGGAGCAGGGACCGAGCAACGGGAGCTCACCCCGTCGCGGGGATTCGAACAGCCAACCTTCTGATCGGCAAGTCCTAGGCTCTGTGGTTTAACCCACAGCGCCACCTGCGTCCCTATAAGACCTGTTACATTACAGCAAACAAAAACTGCAGGCATTCCTCGGGTTCTTTTTTCTTTCGGAAAAGCGAAGTTTCGTCTAAGCAAAGCGTCTCCCTCCCTCCCACAACTGCTGCTAGAATTTTAATAGCCAAGAAATGGAAAACACAAGAACTACCAACTGTGGAAGAACGGCAGATGAAGATGATGGACTTTATGGAGCTTGGCTGACCTCACTGGAAGAATCTGCGACCAGAAAGAAGAGGAATATCAAGAAGACTGGAAGAAATTTAAAGACTATTTGAATCAATATTGTAATATTAAAAATTACGTGAAAGTACCAATTAGGCCTAGGATTAAATTAAGATTTAATTAAATAAATGAGACCTAAAATGTTAAGAAAAGTTAGTAAGTTTGATTATAAATAGATTATTGTTTTTGAATAATGATGTTGGAAAACTGCTACCTCCAGTTACAAGGAAATTTTATTGTATTTTATTGTTCTTTTTTTTCCTTTTTATTCTATGCTTTGTTATGGTTATGGTCAAATTTTTCTTTGTATCTTGTACTGTTTTGTTTTTCGGGTTTTTTTTTGTAATTTTAAATTTGGAATAAATATCATTAAAAAAAAAAGGAAATTCATATGGGAAGGACTAGAGGAAGTCAAGCAATATGTTTATGAGGTTGGAAGTTTAACTGATTAATCAATTTGTATTGTTCATATTTTTTTCTAGCTATTTGTTGTATTTGTTTTATATCTCCCTTGTTCTTTTTTTAATTTTTGCTTCATCTGTTTTACAGTATGTGTTATATGTGTAAGCAACTTAATAAACATTATTTGGGAGGGAAATGAGTCTCCCTCCCTCCCCCCTCCCTCCCCAACCCGGCCTTCGCCTGAGGCGACACGGAAGCAGCCCGGGAGTCCGCGTCTGCCTTGGAGAACACAAGGAAAAACCCCACAAACTCACCCGCTCCTCAACCCGCTCGCTGCCCTCCTTCGGCGGAATGCCCCTTTCCCACGAGACGCGAGTCCCCGCGTCGGCCAGGACACGCCCCGCCCACTTTCCCCTCCCCTCAACCTTCTCCTCACGGGAGAGAGCGCGAGGGTGGGGCGGGCTGCCTCCCGTCACTTCCGGCCTCCTGTCGCCGTCACTTCCGGCCTCCTGTCGCCGTCACTTCCGGCCTCTTCTCCGCGCGCGGATTCCGAACGGGCGGCCGGCCGAGGGCCGAAGCGGAGCCCCGGGATGGCGCGGCCGTCGCGGAGGTGAGCCGGGGCAGGAGCCTCCCGCTTGGGGGCGTTATGCGGGGAGGGGGCTGGCGGAGGCCCCTGGGCTGCTGCTGTCGTTCGTTTGTGTATAATTTTTCGAAATTATTTTTTAAATTAAATTATTAATTTTTATTTTTATTTTACAATTTAAAGTACTTATTTCTCCATCCTTAAGATATCCCGTGACTTCCCTTCTTCTCTTTCCGTGGTTCATTTTACATATCACAAACCCCTGCATATTTTGCAGAAACAACACCATTCAGTATTCCATTATCCCATTCATCATAACTTATTTACACTGTTGAATTTATCTCTTTTTTTAACCCCCTTTTGCTTTTGAGTGCTTTATTGGTTGAAAACTTTATAACAGGAGTGTACAATAGATATTATAGGCAAAATGAGAAATTTAAAAAATAAACGGTTGTTCATTCTTTAACTCATTCTTGCTTTGTTTAAAGTACTCATTTCTCCATCCTTAAGATATCCCGTGACTTCGCTTCTTCTCTTTCCGTGGTTCATTTTACATATCACAAACCCCTCATATTTTATAGAAACAATACCATTCAGTATTCCATTATCACATTCATCATAACTTAATTACACTGTTGAATTTATCTCTCCCCCCCCCCTTTGCTGTTGAGTGCTTTATTGGTTGAAAACTTTATAACAGGAGTGTACAATAGATATTATAGGCAAAATGAGAAATTTAAAAAATAAACGGTTGTTCATTCTTTAACTCATTCTTGCTTCATACATCCATTTGTGATTAAATTTGTCAAGCCCTCCGATCTTCCGCTTGCGTTCCTTAAATACCCGCTTAAACTTTACTTTCTCCATATTATTTGACTTACTATAAATTTTATTTTATACAATTATCCTATTTGCACACTGAAACTCAGTCAAAACCTGCCAACGGATTGATCTTTTGACAGTGTTCTTTTACAGAGACTCTCTATATATCCCACTCTCTGAACATTTTTTAATTTGTAACGTCTCTTAGCCTTGCTGATAATCTCGCCAGTTCGGCGTACTCTTTTATTTATTTTGCCAGTCTGACTTAGATGGGATATCCTCTTCCTTCCAACCTTTTGCAACTAGAATTCTGCTGTTGTTTGTTTGTTTGTGTATAATTTTTTATTAAATTTTCTGTTTTACAATTTAAAGAACTCATTTTTACATCCTTAAGATATCAGTGACTTCCCTTCTTCTCTTTCCATGGTTCATTTTACATATCACAAACCCCTGCATATTTTACAAAAACAATACCATTCAGTATTCCATTATTACATCCATCACAACTTATTTACACTGTTGAATTTATCTCAATGCTGCCGGTGTTTTCAGCTGTACACAGTTATTCCCCATATATTCAACAAACGTTTTCCAGTCTTCTCTAAATTCTCTTGTTCTCTTATTCTATATGTTAAGCCTGCAAAATTCTGCACTCTTCTTTGGTTGGGACCTCGCTTGTTTTCCATTTTTGGGCTAATCAAACACACAGTAGTGGCATACATAAATAGTCTTTTTTGACACCCGGGAATGTTGTTTGTTCCTTGAATTTGTATACCACCCTTCCCCTGAAGATCACAAAAAACCCAAGGGAGAACACAAAATTCATAACAAAGAAACAAAAAGTCAATATCCTCCCTCCCACAGACACGCTTAAAAGGCTGTTGGTTGTTTTTTTACAGCCATGCCATGGACCGATTGAATGCTTTTGCCTGGCGCCTGAAGATATGTAAAGGGAAACATGCATTTTTATCCATATTTTTCTTTTAGCCGTCTAGGATTCAGAGAGAGAAACTACAGCAATGTAAATCTATTAATAGCAATCTAAAATGTATTAGTTTATTTTACATTTTTATTCATAGATTGCACTTCGTTGTATAGCTGGCTGCCCCTGAATTTATTTCAGTAAGACTAATTCTAATGCTCTTGTTGAAAAAAAATCAGTGAGAAAAATTCAGAGACAGCCAGCTATACAGAAGCTACTACAGCAAAATAATTAGTAAAAAAATAAAGTGAATAATTGTTTCATATACGTATATATGTGTGTGTAATGTATATATAATTGGGCATTGTGTGGCTGCTACAGTATCCTAAGAAGAGTCAAGTGTACGGTTTCTAAATTAATTTTACTTTTACATGTTTCCCAGAATCATCATTTCATAAAGCAGTAGCAATTAAATATGAATATTTTGACTCAAGGGACGCGGGTGGCGCTGTGGGTAAAACCTCAGTGCCTAGGACTTGCTGATTGCATGGTCGGCGGTTCGAATCCCCGCGGCGGGGTGAGCTCCCGTCTTTCGGTCCCAGCTCCTGCCCACCTAGCAGTTCGAAAGCACCCTTAAGTGCAAGTAGATAAATAGGTACCGCTTTATAGCAGGAAGGTAAACGGCGTTTCCGTGCACTGCGCTGGTGCTGGTTCGCCAGAGCAGCTTCGTCACGCTGGCCACGTGACCCGGAAGTGTCTCCGGACAGCGCTGGCTCCCGGCCTCTTAAGTGAGATGAGCGCACAACCCCAGAGTCGGACACGACTGGCCCATACGGGCAGGGGTACCTTTACTTTACTTTATTTTGATTCAAATACAACAACTGCTTACATATGCATAATGGTTCCATGGGCAGACAAAAAAATGACCCCTCTTATGCATTTCCATGTTTTATTCTTCTAGGAATAAGAAAGCAGTTGATTATTCTCAGTTTGGCAGTGTGGATGAAGATGATGACGGTAAGTCATTCGCTGTTCCTTCATGCCAAAAGGGGCAGATTCAGTGGGAAAGTAACATGGAAGCTTGCTGAAACTGTTTTATATGAGTGTAACTAGAAGAAAAATTCATTGTGTTTAAGCTTTGCTTGCACTGGTTCTACAAAGGTTTATCGCAGCTTTTCCCGAACCTGTTGTACATTTAAATATGAGCACATACTACAAGCCAGTGCTATTGTTTTAAGTCTGGCAGGGTACACTCTATACATCTGCTCCCAATTAATATCATAGCTGCAGTATTTTGTACTTCCAAACAATCTTCTGAACGGTTTTCAAGGGTAGCCCATGTACACTGCCATACAATATTCAAATTTGGATGACCCATTCACCAGCACTACCTGTCTTTTACTTGGATTGAGTTTCAGTTTATTAGCCTTCATCAAGTCCATTAATAATCTTGGACTCTGGTTTAGGACTTCTGACAGCTTAACATGAATCTGATAAAAAGAGAAATAAAAGTTGAATATCATTGGTATATTGATGACACTGCACTTCAAATTCTGGGCGATATCTGGTTTGCAGCATCGTGATATATCACCAGCTAACCATCTCAATATAGTGATATATCACAATGACCAAAATAACATCTGAAAAAGCAGCTGGGCTGTGGAGGAAGGAAGGAACAACCAAGAGGAAGGGAAGAAGGCTGCCCGCTTCCTCGGGCGAAGGAGCTCCTGGCCTCTCCCTCCACAGCCCAGCCTTGAAGGTGCTCCACCTTCTTAACTGCCTGTTTGTGTGTTTGCCTCTTCACCCTAGCAAGTGACATGGGCTGCTGCTTTCCTTCCAGTCAGTTGTTCCTCCTGTTACTGAACCTGTCTGAAACTGTCTTTACAATCTGGACTTCATACTTGTTTCAGGCAAAGTATTGAAATATTGCCCAGCTCTACTGTCTGGATATCCTTACCCAGTGCCACATAGTAGTTAGTTTGCATTTTAGTTTACAACATATTAGTTTTTATTTACAGAAGATAGTTTTGTACATACCATGTCCTGGGTAATGAAAGCTGGACAAGCTTGAAAGACTGGCTGGGTACATGAGAGAGATCACCAAAAATAAATGGAAAAAGGAGAAAACTGCTCGATGTCTCCTTCCCAGTAAATCTGATTTTAATACCCTCTAGCTTTCATTGAGGGGACGCGGGTGGCGCTGTGCGTTAAACCACAGAGCCTAGGACTTGCCAATCAAAAGGTCGATGGTTCAAATCCCCGCGACGGGGTGAGCTCCCGTTGCTCGGTCCCTGCTCCTGCCAACCTAGCAGTTCGAAAGCACGTCAAAGTGCAAGTAGATAAATAGGTACCACTCTGGCGGGAAGGTGAACGGCGTTTCCGTGTGCTGGTCTGGTTCGCCAGAAGCGGCTTAGTCATGCTGGCCACATGACCCAGAAGCTGTATGCTGGCTCCCTCGGCCAATAAAGCGAGATGAGCGCGCAACCCCAGAGTCATCCGCGACTGGACCTAATGGACCTTTTTACTGTCTGGATATCCTTACCCAGTGTCACATAGCAGTTAGATTGCATTTTAGTTTACAACATACTAGTTTTCGGTTTTTAGTTACCAAAGATACATACCATGTCCTGGGTAATGAAAGCTGGACGGGCTTGAAAGACTGGCTGGGTACATGAGATAGATCACCAAAAATAAATAGAAAAAGGAGAAAGCTGGTCGATGTCTCCTTCCCAGTAATCTGATTTTAAAACCCTCCAGCTTTCATTGAAGAATTCTTCCTAACAAAGTTCTGAACACACACAGCAAGGCTGCTTCATATGAAATAAGCATAACCTATTGCCTGGCTCCCTGTCTTTGGGGTGCTGAAGAGATGGCATTCTTAACTGGATGCAGCAAACCTCCTCGTTCCCTCATCTCAGCTGACATGCTGCAAGGAGAAATGGGACAGTGGCAAAGGAAGGAGGCAAAGACACCCCATTTCAGCGTCCTTTGCTCACAGCTTGCAGTGGGTGCCACTCGGGAGGAGGCAATGTTAAGCAGAGAGATGAAGTCCCCATTTCCTTTCCCTTGTACTGTTCTGCTATTACTGTGTCAATATCTCCCTGTACAGTGGTACCTTGGTTCTCAAACTTAATCCGTTCTGGAAGTCCGTTCCAAAACCAAAGTGTTCCAAAACCAAGGCACACTTTCCCATAGAAAGTAATGCAAAATGGATTAATCCGTTCCAGAGTTTTAAAACAACCCCTAAAACAGCAATTTAACATGGATTTTACTGTCTAACGAGACCATTGATCTATAAAATGAAAGGAATAAACGATGTACTGCAGTCACACAATCAATCAATCAATCAGTAGCTGAACTGGGTTCCACACAGTCACAAAAACGCAAAATAAATAGCAAAGGCAGACAGACCTCAGTGTAACACACAAAACGGAAGTGTGGCATTCAAAACAGAGCATGTTCAGCTTCCAAAAAAAGTTCGCAAACCGGAACACTTCCAGGTTTGCAGTGTTTGAGTTCCAAGTTGTTTGAGTGCCAAGGCGTTTGAGAACCAAGGAACCACTGTATTTTGTTTTAAATCATCCTGGATTACTGCAGAAGTTCTAAAGCTCTAGAATATTTTACAATACATGCTTTAAACATATTGTTAAAATGGGGGATTTTTAAACAACTGGAAGAACTTGCACTGTTACAGTGCGTCTAATGTGCTTCTGCTAAACAGATGAAGATTTTGCAAATATAACTGCACCTTCAAGCAAAAAAATAAAGAGGACATGCTCTGAGTTGACAAAGAAAAAAATTGAGCAAAAGCCCCCCAAACAGGAGATTCAGTTCCAAAAGAGTTCACCGAACAAAAGGTAAGAGAAATCCATTCATTTTAAATTTACTTATGTGTTTGCGATACAACACTGGTTTTTTCCTAGCTGTGGTTAAGAAACAGGTAGCTGGCTTTGGGGATATAAGTTCATTCCCTTGGAGTGGAGCGAATTCCACTTGCCTACCTAAGATCAGTTCATTGGAACTGATCTTAACCATTATGGAGGTTATAAAATCTAAAACCAGGATTTAAAGTTGGTTTCCGAGCATGAAATAGTTTCTTTGTTCCTTTTTTAATTTGTGTTGGCACTGAGGTTAATAAACTTACATATTGATAATGTGTTTTCCATAACTGTTTTTCAAATTGCTTCAGACTTGCCTTGGATCACAGACTTTACCAGAGAGATTTGGAAGTTGCCTTAGCGTTATCAATGGAAGAACGACCAGGAAGGAACCATAAAGTACAAGATTCACAGAAACAAGGTGATTCTTGAAGACTCTATAGAAACATTTCTGTCTTGTGCTTTTTGCTGCTCTTAAAGTAGTGTTGACATTTTGGGCTGCAGTCCCACATGTATTTAGGACCAGAAATAAAAGACATTTATAATTCTTTTTTAACCAATAAGCTATTTGAGAAATATTGATGTTGATGAAAATCACAAAATGTAGAAGTTCTGAAATTCAGCCACAAAAACTAGAGTGAAATGCCTTCAAAGTTCAGTTAATTATTTTGATAACTTTAAAAAGGAGAGACTGTATCTGGGAATAAGGTGAAGGTTCAAAAGTGTTCATTTCTGATTGCACTGTACAGCCACAGTCTGCTTACACAGGAGTAAAGTTCCCACAGTGTGACTTCTTTTTTAATAATGTCGTAGAAAGATAGTTAATTTTCCTAGCCTGTTACTGCTAAACTTTATGCCATTACTTTGTACCTGACTGTTTCCCATTTCTGGTTTCAGCTGAAGAATCTGAGGGTGATTCCAGCTTCGGTGAAGATGATGATGTTGAATTCGTTGTGAAGAAGAAAGCTACAGGAAACAGAAAAGAAGGAAGGGAGCGAAATGCTGAAAGCAAAAAGAAGGAAAAGAAGAATTCCAAATCAGAGAGGGACTCGATAGGTAAGATTTGATTCTTTCCTGGGTGCCATTTTGGTGCTAAGCTTTCTTGCATCTGGTTTTCAGAGGTGTGTATGGTATGCATAAAATAGCACTTATTTTAAAGCTAAGTGAAACTTGCGCTCCAGGCCTTTTCACAGGAGTGTTTTATGAAATCAACTTCCCAGCCCATGTTTCCATACTGAAGTGCAATCCTGAGAAAGTTAAGAGGTGTGCAAGTGCACAATTTAAACACCTTATTTTCAGTGTGCTCCCGTTGCTCAGTCCCAGCTCCTGCCAACCTAGCAGTTCGAAAGCACGCCAAAAGCTGCAAGTAGATAAATAGGTACCACTCCGGCGGGAAGGTAAACAGCGTTTCCGTGCGCAGCTCTGGTTTCGGTGTTCCGTTCCGCCAGAAGCGGCTTAGTCATGCTGGCCACATGACCCGGAAAAACTGTCTGCGGACAAACGTCGGCTCCCTTGGCCAGTAAAGCAAGATGAGCGCCGCAACCCCAGAGTCGTTCGCGATTGGACTTAACTGTCAGGGGTCCTTTACCTTTTTTTAGCAACTTATAAGGACATACTTTTTGTTAACTGCTCCATCGAAGTATATGTCAGAGGAATGTGCTTGTTTTTCCCCAGTAGCTGTCAAGTTAATTTGCTATTTAGAAGTGACTTCCATATTTCTTAAATATAGCCTCTGTTCTGTATCATCCATCCATTAAAAACGATTTTCCAAAGTTATTTTTTCTTATTTTTTTTAACCATGGGACTACTTCCAGCCAAATCTGAACCAGCTTTGCAGAATTTGTCAAGTTCTCTAGAACAGATTGGACAGCCTTTGACAGCATCTAGCACTTCTTTGGCCAAGAAGCCTAACTGCACGTCACCAGGTATATTCAATGCATACACTGTTTATATGGTTGCTTAGGATACCTATATCTATGCAAAATCATTGTCTGAAAACCAGGATAAAAATATAATCATTAACTCCACCTATTTTCCATGTTCAGGTAAGGCCCCTTAGGAACCATGGATAATGAAAACCTTTTTCCTCAGTAGCCTCTGGCTCTATTTTTGCCAGAAGACAGACTGCTGGTTTTGGACAATTTGCTGCATTAAAAGGAATGTGGTGTGGGTAACACAACAACAACAACAATTTATTATTTATACCCTGCCCATTTGGCTGGATTTCCCCAGCCATTCTGGGAGGCTCCCAACAGTATATTAAAAACACAATAAAACATCAAACATTAAAAACTTCCCTAAACAAGGTTGCCTTCAGATGTCTTCTAAAAGTCAGATAGTTGCTTATGATGGGAGGGCGTTCCACAGGGCGGGCGCCACTACTGAGAAGGCCCTCTGTCTGGTTCCCTGTAACCTCAATTCTTGCAGTGAGGGAACCGCTAGAAGGACCTTGGAGCTGGACCTCAGTGAACAATGCAGGTGGAGACGCTCCTTTAGGTATACTGGACCGAGGCCATTTAGGGTTTTAAAGGTCAGCACCAACACCTTGAATTGTGCTCGAAAACGTACCGGGAGCTAACGCAGGTCTTTCAGGAGTGGTGTTATATGGTCTTGGCGGCCACTCCCAGTCACCAGTCTAGCTGCTGCATTCTGAATGAATTGTAGTTTCCAGGTCACCTTCAAAGGTAGCCCCACATAGGGCACATTGCAGTAGTCCAAGCGGGAGATAACCAGAGCATGCACCACTCTGGCAAGACAGTCTGCGGGCAGGTAGGGTCTTAGCCTGCATACCAGATGGAGCTGGTAGACAGCTGCCCTGGACACAGAATTGACCTGCGCCCCCACATGAGTCCAAATTGACTCCCAGGCTGCGCGCCTGGTCCTTCAGGGGCACAGTTACCCCATTCAAGACCAGGGAGTCCTCCATACCTGCCCGCCCCGTCCTCAAAAACATTGAGTCTTTGCTTTGAATTGTCATCCTAAAGTTTCTTGGAAGGAAAATGGAACTGAGACTTTGGGTAATTGACCCAGAAGAGCGGGTTTATTAAAAGGCATTAAGAGACACAAACTGCATAGTTAAGTTACCCACAAGGGGAGGGAGAAAGAGCAGTCATGAGCTGAAGTTGCACAGCTGCATTGTGGCACATGCTCTCTCCAAAGCAAGAAAGGGAAGAAAGGAAGAAAGTGACCTGCAAGATCAGGCAGGAGGCACAAGTCAAAACAAGAGTTTACTTGCTCTAGAGCAGGCACGTCCAACAGGTAGATCGTGATGTCTGGTAGATCACTGGCAGATCACTGGCTCCCCACAAAGATGCTCAGGTAGTTTGGCTCTCCTAAAAAAAACTCAACATTTTTGCCCTGCACCCCAAATTGGCCTTCCTCCTTCCTAAAAAAAGCTCAAAGCTCATCAACTTTGACCTGAACCTCCCAAAAGGGGGTAGATCACTGCCAGTCTTTAACTGTGAGCAGATCGCAGTCTCTTGGGAGTTGGCCACCCGTGCTCTAGAGTTTGCTGAGACACATGGAGGAAGGAAGGGGAAGATGGATGCTTGTGGCTGGGCAGTAGGTGCCAATGGCAGGGAGAATTTGCCTTCCCTTGCCATGCTAGAGCTTTCATTTGGCAGGCTCATGGGATGCAGCGGTGCAAGAATGGGCACCAGGCTGGGGCTTCTACTGGACTGCTTTTGGAAAACATGCACACACAAAAACCCCAGAAAAAATATCAAGCCTTTCCAGATATTAGTAGAAGTTTCACTGAGCAGAACTGCAGGGGTTGAGGTTCAGCATGAGCATTCTACTGGAAGCTTCAAGAGAGAACAATATGGGTTCCAGGATGACCATTCTCCAAAAAAGCACACTTAAGTCAAGGATGAAAACAGTTATATAGTATTAGAAGACAAAAGCCAGGGTGTCTGCTGAAAGAGGTTTTCTGTGGAAATGAAAAGGGAGATGCCAAGGCTATTTTTCAAAAAGAGGCATGATAGATGCTGGATGGATGTATTTAGTGCTAAGTGGGAGGTTGTAAAAGGACACAGGACTCATTCCAATGGTACCTCTACTTACATTCACCTCCGGTTACATATCCTTCGGGATACGTACGCGGCAAACCCAGAAGTATTTTTCTGGGTTTTGCCACGTACGCATGCGCAGAAGCGGTCTACTGCCGCATGCGCAGAAGCAGTCCCTCTGGTTGTGGAAACCTCGGGATCCGACCGGAGCTCCAGAACGGATCCCTTCCGCAACCAGAGGTACCACTGTATTGCCAATGTTTTGCCTTGGGATGGAGAGGAGGTTGGCTTTAGGATGCTGAAGAGTTCCATATCCCAGAATAAATGAGGTCAAGGATACCTTCCCCCCTCCCCATTTCACCTTGACAGCTACTAATAGACAAGGTGGAATCTCAGAGACAAAATGGAAACATTGGCACAAACGAGATGATCTGACAACAACAGAAATACCCCTCTGTGTACTAGAAATTCTGCGTTGTGTAGTATTTAATGCTACTTGCTTCAGTTTGTCCACTATTTCTTTCACTGGAGTTTCTTGCATCTTGCAGATTACTTGAACCATGGGTTACCCCACATATTTCCCCGTCTCCCACTGTTTTGAGACTCAGACTTTTTAAGTGAGGTTGCCACTTAATAGGAGACTGGATATATTTGAGGAGGACTCGTTGTCATGCAAAGAGTCCTTTAAAGTTTACCGCCCTCTTGCATTTGTATAGTTAAGGGCTGGATTTACCGTATTTTTTGCTCTATAAGACTCACTTTTTCCCTCCTAAAAAGTAAGGGGAAATGTGTGTGCGTCTTATGGAGCGAATGCAGGCTGCTTTCAATGCGCAGTGATCCCTCTTGCTGTTCTGGCTTCTGAGATTCAGAATATTTTTTTTTCTTGTTTTCCTCCTCCAAAAACTAGGTGCGTCTTGTGGTCTGGTGTGTCTTATAGAGCGAAAAATACAGTAATTAAGAAGATGCACTAGTGGGAGCTTGCTCAACAATTCCTCCATCTCTTCCTTCACCCCCAAAATTGGCTCTGATGAGGTCTGGAAAAACCCCCAAGCAGTACTCAGGGAGGAGAGGGGAAATGATTCTGTTGTGCAAGCTGAAAAGCTTGGAATGACGGAACAATTTGCAAAACATGCTGTGGAATTCCTCTCTAAATATTTCTTCTGAAGCCTCTAAAGAGATAAAATGAGCTTGAGGAAGAGTATGTGCCAGAGATGAGCTTGCGTCTTACACAAAATTGCATGTACAACACTAAGAGTTCACTGTTATGCAGACAGTGAAACATGAATACAATATTCTAGTCTACTTATTTTTCTCAATGTACCTCTCCAACAATCTTTTCAGCTACATCTGGAAGCAGTGCCATGCAGCTGGGAAGAACCCACGGGAAATCGCCCACACAAGGTCTCAGGCTTGGCCTCTCTAGGTTGGCAAGAGTGAAATCACTGCACCCGAGTTTTGCCAGTACCTGAGTACCTGCGCTGGCTTCAGAGGGTTGCAAATTGAAATTAAATCCTTTGGGTGTGGTGTAGAATTTTTTAAAATTGCAGATTTTGTTTCAGGCAATATATATTTATCATTCTGAATGAGATAAAGTTGATGCATTTTAGAAAAGATTTCATTCTCAAAAAGTGTAAAGTGTGAGGTATTGACAACACTTAAACTCCAGTGTTGTTGACACACACACACACACACACTGAAATCTTCAGATCATTGGCTGGCTTAATACTTCATAGAAGTCAATTGTGATCCAGGCTAGTTTCCAGTTTTTACATGCTGCATTTTGAACCATCATGAAGACCAGTTCACTTGTAACTTGGGATATTTTGCTAAAAGCAATATTGAAGTTTCTATCATCCTTTTGATAGAAAACATATTTTCAGAAATTTATGCTGTTATTTTCTGATGTTTGATGTGTGGGTTTTATTGGTAAATGTATATTATGTATCTCTGTCCCTTTTAAGTGAAATAAAATATCTGTATAAAGAGCAAAGAGCTGTTTGTGTTGGCCATTTTAAGTCTTCCTTGTTGACACCTTGAGCAAAATACACGAAACAAAATGCACGAAACAACTGGTTCAGTTTCAGTTTGAGCTGGAGAAAAGTCCTAATGGCTAAGGATCACAACATCAAGCACTTAACGGAAGCCAGTTCCCCCAGCTCCTTCCAGCTGATCTTTGATCACAGTTGCCGTGCGTGCTGGATCACTGCAATCGTTCATTCCCACATTGTATGCCATTTGTTGTCAATCCCTGCCTTGGCCTGTGAAGGAAGCTTGGCTGAAACAGCCTCACCTCTGTCATAACATAAAGTTCTCTGTGGCATGCAATCAAAAAAGTAAAAACAAACAATTGAAACACAGAGTGAAACACAAAACCATTAAGGAGCCGGGGAGCCATATAAAATTTGAGACAGAACATTAGGTGACCTAAGTTATTTAAAGGTCTAGGCAAACTCCCTGGTCCTGAATGGGGTAACTGCCCCTGAAGGACCAGGTGTGCAGTCTGGGAGTCATTTTGGACTCACAGCTGTCCATGGAGGCACAGGTTAATTCTGTGTCCAGGGCAGCTTTCTACCAGCTCCACCTGGTATGCAGGCTGAGACCCTACCTGCCTGCGGACTGTCTTGCCAGAGTGGTGCATGCTCTAGTTATCTCCCGCTTGGACTACTGCAATGCGCTCTACGTGGGGCTACCTTTGAAGGTGACCCGGAAACTGCAATTAATCCAGAATGCGGCAGCTAGACTGGTGACAGAGTGGCCACCGGGACCACATAACACCGGTCCTGAGAGATCTGCATTGGCTCCCAGTACCCCAGTCCTGTATACCTGAAGGAGCGTCTCCACCCCCATCATTCAGCCCAGACATTGAGATCCATCTCCAAGGGCCTTCTGGTGGTTCCCTCACTGTGAGAAGTGAGGTTACAGGGAACCAGACAGAGGGCCTTCTCAGTAGTGGCGCCTGCCCTGTGGAACGCCCTCCCTTCAGATGTGAAGGAAATAAGCAGCTATCTTCTCTTTAAAAGACATCAGAAGGCAGCCCTGTTTAGGGAAGTTTTTAATATTTGATGCTGTATTGTTTTTAACACTTGATTGGAGGCCGCCCAGAGTGGCTGGGGAGACTCAGCCAGATGGGCAGGGTATAAATAATAAATTATTATTATTATTAATGAACGAAAAGATCTTCACTTGGCACCCGGAGACACCCAGATGATGCCAGGCAAGCAGCCCCGGGAAGGCTGCTCAGGTGTGCTACTACTGAAAAGGCCCTCTTCCTGCCCACTGCTTCCGTATGTCTAATGTTGACAGGCAGTTTCGTGAAGCTCGATCACCGTATCTTCAGGAATTCCAACCTTACATGCGTGACACTGTTACATCACAGACACTGTAAAATTCTACTGGTCTGTCATGTACCCTCTATATCCCACTGTTCTCTCTGGAGGCTATAAATACTGGGGGGTGGGGGGAAAAGAAAAATTGGCAAAACCGAAAGGTTACATTAGGATGCCGCTACTTTGATTTGTGTACGTGCTGAGTTCACTTGGTAGCTGGCATTCTGGTGCCTCGTTGACGTTTGCCATTCTTGGGATGAGCTCTTGAGCGTAGTGGGAATGCCACAGAAAAAGAAGCTATCACTCATTGAGCAAAACAAGCAAAGAGTTGCTGAGTACAAGTTGGAGACAGGCGACTATCAAGACAGAACTGGCGCCCCGAGAACCGTTGCTTGCCCTACTCCATGCAACCTGAGTCTCTCTGGGGCTCCCAGTGTGGAAACTGGTGATTCGTTGGAAATCTCATGGAAGACTTTTCTCTCTGTGTTAAGGTCAATGGAGGAATGTTCGGAAAACAAGATGAATGCCTTAGTTCCTCAGCTCATAACATCTCAGCCAGTTCTGTCGAGGTAGGAAAATTCATTCATTGCTTCTAGGTTACTGGCTGGGGCAGGGAAACGATGGCATACTTTCTCCTGCACCATCCATTTTGTACGGCTTTCACAAACTTTCATTCCAGAACAGGAATTTTAAAATGGGCAAAACTCTATAGATTCATTCGTTAACATCCTATTATGAGCAACGGTAACACAAACACAGTACAGTGGTGCCTCAGGTTAAGTACTTAATTCGTTCCGGAGGTCTGTACTTAACCTGAAACTGTTCTTCACCTGAAGCACCACTTTAGCTAATGGGGCCTCCTGCTGCCACCGCGCCGCCGGAGCCCGATTTCTGTTCTCATCCTGAAGCAAAGTTCTTAACCTGAAGCACTATTTCTGGGTTTGCTGAGTCTGTAACCTGAAGTGTATGTAACCTGAGGTACCACTGTAATAGACTCCCCCCAACATGTTAGTAGAACTGAGAATATTTCAAACTGGCCAGGGTAAGGCAGAGGCATGCAAAATCACTTCAGGTGGGCTTCCCAGACTGGTACGACTGAGACCAGAAGTCCTTCACATTCACAATCGTCTTTTCCCTGCTGAGTTACCTTTCATCAGCAGTTTAACTCATTCCTCCCATGTGATTCCTGTGACAATTGGCGCCAGACTTAAGAGCAGCATGGGTGGCAATTCTCAGAAGGCTTATGAGAGGGAAAGTATAAAGCTTTCCGCTCCCAGTGATGTCCCTTGTGCTGCTCAGCTGACTGGGGAACAGCTGAAAGGGCTGAAAAGGAAACTGGACTTCAAGGAGGGGGCCAGAATGAACCATTTTCCTTGGACCCCACTCCCTCTTTCTGATCTTTTGTGCAATGTAAGGTTAGGCAGTGGGCCAGAAGCAACCTAGGTGTTGCAGAGTGCACACTTCTGAAGTAGAGATAGAGGTGACGGAATCGCATTATTTCTTGGAGAACGTACAAAATGCAGCTATGTCCATTCTCCAAGGCCTATATTGGCTGAGGATGTCCGCAATCCCTTCTTTGTGGAATAGATTATGTGCACATTCTCCACAAGACTCGCTAAATGCTCACCACGGCCAGTTGTTACGAAAAGTACCCCTAACATATACTAAAGAAGCGTGCATGCACACGAAAGCTCATACCAATAACAAACTTAGCTGGTTTCTAAGGTGCTACTGGAGGGAATTTTTTAATTTTGTTTTGACTATGGCAGACCAACACGGCTACCTACCTGTAAACATATACTTACAGAGTTGCACTGGGGGTTGCTTCACACACCATGCAAGGGAAAGCAAGATTAGCCACTGAGTGCAGAACTCCATAAAATGTAAAGGGACCCCTGACTGTTAGTTCCAGTCGCGGATGACTCTGGGGTTGCAGCACTTATCTCGCTTTATTGTCCTAGGGAGCCGGCGTACAGCTTCCGGGTCATGTGGCCAGCATGATTAAGCTGCTTCTGGTGAACCAGAGCAGTGCACGGAAACGCCGTTTACCTTCCCACTGGAGTGGTACCTATTTATCTATTTGCACGTTGACGTGCTTTTGAACTGCTAGGTTGGCAGGAGCAGGGGCCAAGCAACGGGAGCTCACCCCGTCGCGGGGATTTGAACCGCTGACCTTCTGATCATGATAGTCCTAGGCTCTGTGGTTTAGACTATTGCACCACCTGCATCCCACGCAGAACTCAATGCTTGGTGCCAAATAAGGGATTCTCAGGTTGCAGTTGCACCCTGGCACATTTGTGGCCAACATGCAAATGTGGCATGGAAGTGCAGGGAGTCTGCGAGTTCTGTTGGGGAGAAATGACAGTGAGTTGCTTAAAAATCCTATTTCTGTTCCTTTTCCCTTGCAGTCCTTTGAGTGATTGTAGAAGAAAAGCAGCAGCTGGAGGAATGTTGAAAACCACCATTTTGCCCTTGCAAATCCCCTCTCCCTACTGCTTTGCACATTAGCAGCAAGCAGAGGGTTGGATTATTGCCACTGAAAGCATTGTACCACCCCCAGTCAGCTAGTACTGGGTACATGATTGTACATGAACTGGCAAAGTTGTTTACATTTTTACTTGTTACTTGCATCAGGATGGAGGTCTTGAAATTTAGTTGCTCCTAACCTCCTCTTAGGGACGCGGGTGGCGCTGTGGGTTAAACCACAGAGCCCAGGACTTGCCGATCAGAAGGTCAGTGGTTCGAATCCCCCCGACGGAGTGAGCTCCCGTTGCTCGGTCCCTGCTCCTGCCAACCTAGCAGTTTGAAAGCATGTCAAAGTGCAAGTAGATAAATAGGTACCGCTCCAGCGGGAAGGTAAACGGCGTTTCCGTGCGCTGCTCTGGTTCGCCAGAAGCGGCTTTGTCATGCTGGCCACATGACCTGGAAGCTGTACGCCGGCTCCCTCGGCCAATAAAGCGAGATGAGTGCCGCAACCCCAGAGTCATCCATGACTGGACCTAACGGTCAGGGGTCCCTTTACCTTTACCTTTTACCTCCTCTTGACTTCTGCTGACTTCCTATTCCTGTTTCCTATGGAAACATTTATGTGGGTAAGGCCTGCATTCCCAAGAACGAACGCTTAGGATGAAAGGAAAGGACCACAGGTGCCTCGACAATGGCATGGCAGTGTTAATCCCTCCTTGGTGCCCATGGGTATTTTATTTGTCTCTGAGATACCAAGAAGGATGAGTCCCAACAGCAGCTGGAGGAAGGCGTTGTTTGCTTCCTGCTCTTGAGTCTCAACCGTGGCAACAAGCAAGGAAAGAGTAGCACTGAGCCGCCCCTTTAAACATATTTGGATCTGCATTGGGGTGTTGTGGTTGTGATGGAGGGTAGGGTTCACCTGAGAAGGAGAATGTGAGCTTCTAAAATATGAGGGAAACTGAATTAAAGTGTGTAGGAAGCTGATTTAAAGGCGTACTGCCGTTGTTGAGGAAGGAACTAGGCCATTTGAATCATAGAAAGCTTCACGTTTTCCTGGTTTTCTTGGTGAGCTCTGAACTATTGCTGGTCGTGCATTGATAGCAAAGTTTGATTTTTAAATATTAACAGTGATAATAGGAAGGGCACTTCCAGTTGTGTTATGTACGGAAGTTCTCACCCTGGGCCAGCAGGGGGATACTGTAGATAGTTTTCACTCAGGTCCACATATGCAAATAAGGGATCGAAAATGACGTTCAGTGATTGGATAGTTACAGAAAATGGTTACTGTTGCGTTCTAGTGGAGCTCTATATAGGCAGGCTGGCTGAACCCTTCGGTTCAGTTCTGTTCTGGCCTGTGAATAAACAAGAGGTGTTTGAAAAATCGCTGTGTCGTCTGATATGTTCACTCACAACTTAACAAGCTGCTTACTAAAAAGAACAAAGCATCAGTGAAAATGTGCAAGTTCAACTAATCATTTTCTCTCCCCCCCCCATCCTTATTTCCTGACATACCCCAGATTATATAACCTATGTTCCTGCACAATATTCTTTCCTTTTAGTTAAACTTTTATTGTCCTAGCTGGCTACATGGCTACTGATTCTTATCTTATTTTACTTTTAATATATATTATCCTTTCTACATTAAAAAAAAAAAACTCTTCTAAGCATGGTACAGTACAAATTATTTCTCCAAACTATTTCAGCTTATATTTCTAAATCTAGAATAACGTTGTTCCTACAATGTTTGCATGATTAATTTTCTCCATGTTTACTCTTTAGGAAGAAGATTGTCACCAAGGCTGAAAAAATAAGAAAAGGCAGATCAAGTGCGCTCCCTGTTATACTGAAGCCTGGAGAAAAAACAAATGCCTACCAAAAGGTAAGCAAAACTAATGTTGTAGCAGTTGTATACCTTTTATTTCCCCCATTTAAATGTAAAGGGACCCCTGACCATTAGGTCCAGTCGTGACCGACTCTGGGGTTGCGGCGCTCATCTTGCTTTATTGGCCGAGGGAGCCGGCGTACAGCTTCCAGGTCATGTGGCCAGCATGACAAAGCCGCTTCTGGCGAACCAGAGCAGCGCACGGAAACGCCGTTTACCTTCCCGCCAGAGCGGTAACTATTTATCTACTTGCACTTTGACGTGCTTTCGAACTGCTAGGTGGGCAGGAGCAGGGACCGAGCAATGGGAGCTCACCCCATCGCAGGGATTCAAACCACCGACCTTCTGATCAGCAAGTCCTAGGCTCTGTGGTTTAACCCACAGCGCCACCCGCGTCCCGTTTCCCCATTTAGCACAATATATATAACACAGGATTATGGATCCTCAGCCTCAGCAAACTTTTTCAGCAGGGGACCGGTCCACTGTCCCTCAGACCTTGTGGGGGGCCCGGACTATATTTTTTGGGGAAATGAATGAATTCCTATGCCCCACAAATAACCCAGAGATGCATTTTAAATAAAAGCACACATTCTACTCATGTAAAAACATGGTGATTCCCAGACTGTCCGTAGGCTGGATTTAGAAGGTGATTGGGCTGCATCCTGCCCACGGGCCTTAGGTTGCCTACCCCTTTTCCAAAATTGCCTGTTCCTTTTTCAAAATATGTTTCTAGTCCAGCTGTCAACTTTCCCCGTTTTTGTGGGAAATTCCCTTATTTCAGCGCCGCTTCCCGCTGCTATCCTGGAATGTTAGATATCCTGTAGACTGTCCCCGGGACAGGTGAGGCTGCTGATCCCTTATTTTCAAATCCGAAAGTTGACAGCTATGCCTCATGAGCTGCAAGGTGCCTGGAAATGTACTAAGGGGAATTCCAGGTGACAGGGCATCCCAGTACCCGGACTCACAGAATAAAGAATGCATCTCATTAGACTTACCATCACATGGCTACGAGGCAAGGACTCCCTGCCTTTCCAAGACTAGTACAGTGGTACCTCAGGTTAAGAACTTAATTCGTTCCGGAGGCCCGTTCTTAACCTGAAACTGTTCTTAACCTGAGGTACCACTTTAGCTAATGGGGCCTCCCACTGCTGCTGCGCAATTTCTATTCTCATCCTGAAGCAAAGTTCTTAACCCGAAGTAATATTTCTGGGTTAGCGGAGTCTGTAACCTGAAGCGTATGTAACCTGAAGTGTATGTAACCCGAGGTACCACTGTACTATGGTAACGCAGCTCTTTCCTTAGGACCTAAAGTGTGCGGAAAGAGTTAATCACCACTTCTCAGGTTCAGGCTATAAGAAGAAATGTCAATTAAACATTAGAAATAACTTCCTAGCCATGTGAGTGGTTTGACAGTAGAACAGGCTGCCTCAGAAAGACTCTCCTCCATTGCAAGCTTTTAAACAGAGGCTGCATGGCCACCTATCAGTGGGTTTCTTACACTGGCGGGGAGCTAGACTATAGGACCTTTGAGGTCCCTTCCAGTCGTATGATTCTACACGTTGCTCTCAGGCTGTTTGGAGCTAGAATAGGGTCTACTTGTGCTAATTAGCGAAATAAATTACGTTGCACCAGTGCTTTTGCCTGATAATCTGTTACTTTTCCACTGGAGAACATTCACATATACAGGAAATCTCTGGTTTTGTTATACATTCCTTCTCCCTGTTCTTTCTTACAGGAAAGGGAACGGAGTGCTGTTGTTCACAGCTCAAAGCAAGATGGAGAAAAAATTAGAATTGGATCAGGCCAGCCCGATCCCTGCGGTAAGCAAAGCTTAGGTTGTAAGCCTCTTCTATTTTGAAATGAAAGTTGTCCTCTGTAGGAGCTTTCGTCAAACAGCTTAGGTAAACATCAGGAAAATCGCAAAGGTTCCTGTGAATCTGCTCACTGCATGCTTGACAGAACTCGACAAACATAGCATATAGGATTCAGCTGGATCTCTGGGAAGTAGACCAATGCATGTGAAAGTGAGGCCAGAATTTGCATCCTGTTGAAGAGCTGGTTGGTGTACTCTTCATATGTCTATGAGGCATCTGTTAAGTTGTGGGTGAACATATCAGACGTCACAGCGATTCTTCAAACAGCTCTTGTTTATTCACAGGCCAGAACAGAACTGAACTGAAGGGTTCAGTCAGCCTGCTTATACAGTGGTGCCCCGCAAGATGAATGCCTCGCAAGACGAAAAACTCGCTAGACGAAAGGGTTTTGCGTTTTTTGAGCTGCTTCGCAAGACTAATTTCCCTATGGGCTTGCTTCGCAAGACGAAAACGTCTTGCAAGTTTGTTTCCTTTTGCTTAACACCGTTAATACAGTTGCGACTTGACTTCGAGGAGCAACTCATACAACGCGGTGTGGTAGCCTTTTTTGAGGTTTTGGAAGACTTTGGTGATTTTTGAAGCTTTTCCAAAACTTTCCCGACACCGTGCTTCGCAAGACGAAAAATTCGCTAGACGAAAAAACTCGCGGAACGAATTAATTTCATCTTGCGAGGCACCACTGTATAGAGCTCCACTAGAACTCAACAGTAACCATTTTCTGTAACTATCCAATCACTGAACGTCACTTTTGATCCCTTATTTGCATATATGGACCTGAACTATCTACAGTATCCCCCTGAAACTTGAAGTTTTAAGTAAAACTTACCAGATGGACCTCACACCTGAGATGACAAACTATCTCATAAGGAAATAATAATAATAATAATAATAATAATAATAATAATAATAATAATAATAATTTATTTCTACCCCGCCCATCTGGCTGGGTTTCCCTAGCCACTCTGGGCGGCTTCCAACAGAACATTAAAAGCAGAATAAAACTTAAAACACTAAAAACTTCCCTAAACAGGGCTACCTTCAGATGTCTTCTAAATGGAAGATAAAGTCATTTCCCTTCCCAGGGAAATGGAGTTGTGGGCTGGACACGAGCCCGCCCTGTGCACGGGGGTGTGGCTAGCCCCCGCGTCATAGGGAGTCCTCTCCGCATCATGCCCCAGACCGACCAATCCGGGCGGCCAGGGGGCGTGCTCTATTTAGCAGCCCGTGGGTGGGAACTCGCCCCTTTTTTCCTGCTCGTGCAGTTTGGCTCGGGTGGCGGTTAGGCATTGGAGTATTAGATTGGAGGTGAGGGGAGGTCAAGGCCATCAGCTACCCCTCCTATTTCAAGGGTATTCCGTTATAGGAATCCGGGGGCGCAATCCTGTCTGAAGTCTAGGCGGGGGCTAGGGCCATGACATGACCCCTAGCAGTGACCCTGGGGGAGTTTCTAGTTGATGTGCATCAGCAGGGCTCCCCCTACTGGTGGTTAACTCTTCCAAGACTCCTGCAGGCGGGCAGGAGTCTGATATAGTCGGTTCCAGTGCCTAAGCCAATACCACTCACATTCTGTAACCAATATAGTTGCGACGTTTTTTAGCCTGTTAACCTAAAATACTGGTATTCCAACAAAGGGGGGGGGGTTCGGGGTCTTGCCACGCAACTGCAGCTTTTATCTAGCAGTGCAATACAGTGAGTTCAGTATGACTGACTGCCAGGTAAGTGTACTTAGATTGTGTTAATAAGATTTAGAATTGCAGCCTTAAGTTGTTTTCATGGGTGCCTGTCTCACCTGTAGTTGCCCCCCCACCATAAACCATAATGCATAGATTCCCATCTTTATTTATTTTTTTTTTTCAAACCCAACCTAAGTTCCTAGTGTTATGTACTGAAGTTCTCACCCTTGGCCAGCAGGGGGATACTGTAGATGGTTTTCACTCAGGTCCACATATGCAAATAAGGGATCGAAAGTGATGTTCAGTGATTGGATAGTTACAGAAAGTGTTACAGTTGCGTTGTAGTGGCGCTCTATATAAGCAGGCTGGCTGAACCCTTCAGTTCAGTTCCGTTCTGGCCTGTGAATAAACAAGAGCTGTTGAAGAATCGCTGTGTCGTCTGATATGTTCACCCACAACTTAACACGTAGTATGGGATGTGGGTGGCGCTGTGGTCTAAACCAGAGAGCCTAGGGCTTGCCTTTACCTAAGTTCCTAGTGTGGGATAACCTGCCATCTAGGTGCCTTGCAGCTGAGCTCCTGAGTCACTCGCTCCCTGGATCCCGAACCCCACCCCCCCAAACTCACAACAATACACATCTGGCCCCTGGGTCACTATCTGGAGAATAAAATCTCTCAAGATTGCAAAGTTTGACTCTTCCTGTTTTAGGGAAGGCTTTGGCAGTTACAATGTTCTGCAAACCTGTGGATACTTGCCTAGGAGTAAGTTTCATTGAACACAGAGAGTTTTATCTTTAAGTGACAGGCCCAGTAAAACTTAGATACGCCTCCTGTGTAGAAAGACTCCTAACCTATATTTTTCTAAATAGGGAAGACTCCTAAGGGAGACATATGCCACACAGGAAGCAAAACAAAGATAGATCAAGCATCAAGTGAAGCAGCTTATGCCCAATTACCTTTGGTAAGCAGTCAATTGATAATTATTTATAATGATCCATTGCATACATGAACAATTCATTTGCTAAACTGTATGTTGCACGTTTTCATAGCTACAAATAATGCAAATATCAAGGCAAGTTGAAGTACATGTGTGTGTGTGTGAGTGAATATTGATTTTTAATGATTGATTTCTCTGTGTTTTTATAGTGGTTCTAGTTTTTTATCCGTAAGCCTCCTTGGGTCCCATCGGGTGAAAATGTGTGGTATTAATAATCATAACAATATCTTCCCTTTCAAACGCATCACACCCAGTGAATGGATTAGTAGTGTGCTCAGTTGTATGAACAGAAAGGTGGGGGTGACGTGTGAGGGTGTGTGTATAAATAGATTGGGGGTTCAGGGGTCTGTATCACTGCCACCTATCTATTCATAGAACTAAGCCATGGGTAGGCACACTACGGCCCGGAGGCCGGATACGGCCCAATCGCCTTCTCAATCCGGCCCGCGGACGGTCCAGGAATCAGCGTGTTTTTACATGAGTAGAATGTGTCCTTTTATCTAAAATGCATCTCTGGGTTATTTGTGGGGCCTGCCTGGTGTTTTTACATGAGTAGAATGTGTGCTTTTATTTAAAATGCATCTCTGGGTTATTTGTGGGGCATAGGAATTCATTCATTCCCCCCCCCCCAAAAAATATAGTCCGGCTCCCCACAAGGTCTGAGGGACAGTGAACTTGCTGAAAGGTTTGCGGGCCCCTGAGTGGTCAAACAGCTAAGAATGATGGGGGGGGGGGGATGACTGGAGAAAGAGATAAGTATGATCTGCAGTTATGCTCCCTTCCCTCGGCCAATGAAGAGCTCTCTTCCTGTACTCCTGTATAGGTAGCTCCTGTTTTAGGACTGTCCGAATGATGTGTGATTGTGCACACGCCCCCATCATGCCAAAGGGGTGGGGTGGGGCGGGTTTACATGCCCTTCTGCTGACGTGAACAGGGGTCCAGAACAGGACCCGCCCCCGTTCCCCGCAAAACAAGGGTCACCTGTATTCATTTCCCTCCTTAGAGCTGAGCAGCAGGGGAAAACAGGCTCAGCCACATCTTCTCTCCCGCTCCCCACGATTCTGCCGCTTGGCAGGAGGGAAGACTACAATTAATAAGACGTGTGTGAGGCAGGGAAGATGACTACCAAACCCGTTCACCTGCCCTGTCTCCTTCCTTCCCTCCCTCTTTTTCGCTCACGTACTCTCTCTCCCACTGTTGAAATGGGCACATTTCCACAAGGCTTGTTTATGACTTGTTGTTGTTGTTTAGTTGTTTAGTCGTTTAGTCATGTCCGACTCTTCGTGACCCCATGGACCAGAGCACGCCAGCCACTCCTGTCTTCCACTGCCTTCCGCAGTTTGGTCAAACTCATGCTGGTTGCTTCGAGAACACTGTCCAACCATCTTGTCCTCTGTTGTCCCCTTCTCCTTGTGCCCTCCATCTTTCCCAACATCAGGGTCTTTTCCAGGGAGTCTTTTCTTCTCATGAGGTGGCCAAAGTATTGGAGCCTCAGCTTCATGATCTGTCCTTCCAGTGAGCACTCAGGGCTGATTTCCTTAAGAATGGAGAGGTTTGATCTTCTTGCAGTCTATGGGACTCTCAAGAGTCTCCTCCAGCACCATAATTCAAAAGCATTTACCGGGAAAAGTTCAAAGTTACCTTTTCAGGGTTTAGAATGTGCACCATGGGAAGTTGCTCATAATTTCTTGGCTTGCTGTTACAGACTCTACCTGATCCCAAAGCCGTGATCCAAAGACAACGGGAGGTACCTCATTTAATTCCCCAAGAAAACACATCCCTGACACACAAATTCAAGAAAGGAAACTTAGGGCTGACAAATCATAAAGACCGGCATCCGCAGGTGAGATACATAGGGTTTAATTTATTTTTAGCAGTTCACTCTGCAGTGAAGAGGGAACCTGGCTTGATTGGTCCTGCAGCAGAGCTGCTGGTGTTTTCCTCAGAAGCATGGGATTGCATCTTGAGGAAGTTGATCTCACTCCAGGGGTGGGTGGGAATGTGTGTATGAAGAGACCCTAATTCACTGTGTTTTAAGTCAGATTGCTTCTTCACAGATTTGCAGTTGCTTGTGTCTCAATATTTTTGGTATTGTCCACATGGCATCCTCCTCATTCGACTGGCAGCCCCCACTTTTCCCACAGTAAACTCGACCCAAGGAAATTTTGTTAAGCAAAGTTAATTCAACATAAAATTGGGTAGGTGGGTTCTGGTGGTGTTTGCTGTTTGTCACCATGCTCCCAACAGCTTTCAAGGTCAGCAGTCGGCTAGAGAAGATCGGGCTGCAATGGTAAAGGCAGCCCTTGCTTCAAAATAGTTAAGCCTCACTTCAATGGAATGTACTTAGGAATAAACAGCTGTAAGAATGGGAAAGAGGGAACTTCAGAAAACACCCAACTGGATTGCCTCCACCCAATTGGTTCTCTGCTCTCTCCTTTGTGAGTGAATCAGTGCCACTCATATCTTGACGCCTGGCTATTCTTTGCTCTCTGACACACACATGCACATTTTATTTTCAACTTGCTGTTTCAAAATGACCATTTTTTAAACTTTACTTTGTACATATTTTTTAGACTCTTTAGAGAGAAAAAAACAAGGAGACTTCCGGGGTGGCGCCACCGGCAATGGCGGACTCCCTCTGAACTGGAGGGACTAGCTCCGCGGGAAACGGGTCTTCTCCGCTACGGCGAAGCGGGGACCCTTTCAAAAATCACAGGCGGATGAAGCCTGTGACCATGAGACTCGGCGGGCACCTTTAGCGCCCCCCCAACTCCCTAAGGAACCCACTAACAGGCTCCGAAGTGAAGAGGGGGAAGTGGCGCGGTGCTGTGAGTCAACTGCTATTTCCGTGGAGCGAAGCCGCATAGCCGTTGCCGGAGAGCGCTGCCTTTTTCCTGGGACAATTTGGACTTTAAAATAAGCACCCATGAGTACTTAGACTTTGAACAATTGGACATCAAATAAGGACTAGCGAGCAGAAAAGAATTGGATCTTAAAAACCTATTTTAATTTGGTACGGAACGGGAAGGTCTAAACAGGAAGTCAGCCTTCCGTTCTTTTGTAAACAGAATAAAGCAAAGACAACGTAAACTAGAGCTAAGAAAATCGCCTTTAAAGGATTGGATTTCATCATTTAAAATTGTGGAACCCCCCTTCGACAGCAGGAGAAGGGGGGGGATCTTTTTTGGAGTGTTTAAAGTGAGTTTAAGGTAAAGTAACTTTCCTCCGTCCTGATCCTGGAGCGGGGTGTCAGGACTGACGTTTGAAGTTCATTGACCAGAGACAAGTGTTTTTGACAGATAGCTAAAAGAAGAGAAACATAGTGATTCCACTGTTCCCCGTCGCATTTTAAAGGAATAAATATTGACAAAGTATCTCAAAAAGGGAAACTTTGTTGCAAGAACAAATAGAAGTTTTCCCCCTAGAGGGAGACTGTGAAACTGTAACCAATTCCAGGGAGCTGGCAGCTGTTACAGATTACAATCGTGGGAACAGGCATCTGACCTTGCAGGACAATGTATTCAGAAGCTTTGTTGTGTGCGTTCTATAAAACAAATGCCCTACTGGAACAGTTACATGAGAAGGTGAGTTGGATGGCGACTTCGACTAGAAATTTTGAACAGGCAGTGGGAAATTTTGAACAGACAGTGGGAAAATATGTGGAGCCCACTCAGGAATTAAATCAGGAGTGTGTCTTGACAGAACAGGCCCAACAGGAATATGAGTTTTCGGATTTGACAAATGAACTTGGAAAAAGCCAGATTTGGAAAGAAAAAGTTTGGTTTGGCTTGGAAATGGGGGGCTGGATTGACCCCCCTATGCTGGGATGTTTGGACTTTTCAAATATGGCAATGGGCCGTGAGATGTTTGGGATTGTGGGGGCTCTTAATTTTGGAGGGTCTTTGAAACATGCTTTTAAATACCATATGGAATTTAGTGTTGAATATGGAAAAGGGGCTGATCTGTCGAGAAGGGCTAAAAACATTGTCAAGCTGGAGTTACCATGAGCAGGAGACAAGGGAAAATACAGTTACAAATATGAAGAAGAGCTGCGGAAGGGACATGGAAGAGACTTGAGGGCCTCGGATATAAGGTCACCAGGTTAATGGGCTAGATCGACGGGACAATAAGGACTGACAAAACCCGGAACCAGGAGGAAGGGACGTTGGATGAAGATTGGATCTGTTTGTATCTCTTTTCTCTACCATTAGAACTGTTTTATAAAATTGATGAACGTCAGAAAAATGTTGGAATTAAATTACTTGGCTTTAGCAAAGATGTTTAAAGAATTATGAAAGGATATTATGGTTATGAGAAGTTGGTAAGGATAAGATTTAAGTTTTAAGCTTTAAGCTTTATTTTATTATAGAAAGATAAGATTAAAACAGTTTAGGGTAATGTAATGACAGAATATTATGAAATATGGAAAGGATTTGCTGGGATAATTAATAACTAGGATACAAAGAAAGGGAGGAGGAGGAGGTCTAAGAAATAAGGCAATGACAGTTGAGGATTTGAAAATAATGAATTTGTTTTTAAATGTTTTTAATTGTTTGTGATGTATTTTTGTATTTTTCTTTTTTTTCTGTCACTTTTTCTTACTTTTGAATTTGTATTCATATGGTTGGAAGGGGTTTGTTTGTTTTTCTTTTTCTACTTTGCTAACTATTTTTATTTTGTACTTTCTTTTGCTTCTATTTTATTTTGTAACACTTTGAAAATTTCAATAAATATCTTATAAAAAAAAATAGAGAGAAAAAACAAGGAGCATATGCACAGATAAATAAATATCTGGGCATGCCAACAAGGGGCCTCAAGCTTCCAGAGCCAGTGTGGTGTAGTGGTTAAGAGCGATGGACTTGTAATCTGGCGAACTGGGTTCGATTCCCCGCTCCTCCACATGCAGCTGCTGGGTGACCTTGGGCCAGTCACACTTCTCTGAAGTCTCTCAGCCTCACTCACCTCACAGAGTGTTTGTTGTGGGGGAGGAAGGGAAAGGAGAATGTTAGCCGCTTTGAGACTCCTTCGGGTAGTGATAAAGAGGGATATCAAATCCAAACTCTTCTTCCAGAATTCATTGAGGATGGGGAAGCACTAATTGAGGGAAAGAAAAAACATACAGCACAAAAGCTTCACATTAAGTACCATCCACTAGTGTGGATCGGAAACAATTAGATGAATTTTGGAGGCATAAAATGGAAAGTCCTTATGTGGGAACCATGGCTGACAAAAGTGCAGAAACAGCAACCCATGTTCATATTCACATCCAACTTGTGGACGTGTCCTTGACTATGCAGCCATAATAAACGTTAACCTTTCCTTGAGTGCAAAAGTGCTCCATACCTGAACCAACCTTCCCCTTTGGGTTCCCACAACATCTCTGCCATTATGAAGAACATGGCTAGAACTGTAATTAGTCTTAGACAGTAGAGATGGAAGCAGAATTCACTTTCAGTTTATATAGCGGAATTGGGATTTGTTTTATTTTCTGTCTCTTGAAAATCAAAGCATTTGCACAAATTCTATATTCCAGTCTAGACTGCATGATTAAAGGGGCATGGTGCCCCAACGCAGTGGAGTTCCATTATGCTCTGACTGACATAGAATTTCTGCCTGCTTCCACAGAACAGTCATCTCAACATATCCTCAAACCACTTTTCTTATTCCTTTTCTATGAGCCATTTTCAAAAGCTGGATGTAGAAGTTTGATTTCAGAGGTAGCTTTCCCTTCCATTGTAGGAGGCCAACTAGCCTGGGAGAAAGGCCATTTGCTTGGGATCAGGAGAACAATCTTATGAAATAAAACGGGATGTGGAAGGGCTTTTTCCCTTAATCCCCAAAGGACTTCATGCCTTCTTTGCCAGATACAAGCTCCAAAAGGGCTCACGTCCAACATCTACCTCCAGCCACCCCATGCCGCAGTTGACCCTCCCAACCGAGACCAGCAGAGTGACTAAAAGAACGTGAGGGCTGGAAGCTGCCAATGGACAAGTGCTTCCCTCATATCAGCTCAAACAAATACTACACCTGAAGACAAAATGAAGGGAATATGAGTTAAATCCCCTAACAGAAGGCTGTTCTAGGAGTGGAAGCAGGAGTTGCCCAAAAACCGCTCACCCTGTAGGCACAGAACAGGCGGTCAGAACTTAGCAATCTTGTGGTGAAATGCTTCTGGGAGATGATATATAATGAGATGAAAACAATGTTGAAATATACATTCATAAAGAAACCAGAAGCATTTTTACTGGGCATTGTGGGGAGTGATATAAATAGAAAGGAACGTAAGCACTTTTTATATGCAACAACACCAGCAAGAATATTACTGGCCCAAAAATGGAAGCAAGAAGAATTACCGATGATTGAAGAATGGAGGATGAAGTTAATGGACTATGCAGAACTAGATAAACTAACAGGAAGGATTTGAAACCAGCGGGACCAGAAATTCACAGAAGACTGGAGTAAATTTACGGACTATTTGAAAAGTATTTGTGAAGATGAGACGACTTTTGTAGATTTGCAAGAAGTTTTGTGAGGAGTATTATTGGAAGTATTGCAAAAATGGAGAAGGGGAAGGATGATCTGTTAAGAGATGTAAAGGCAATATAAAGTTAAGAAATGCATAAGAAGTGGTTAAAACGGTGGATCATCAGAGGTGCTGATGGAAGTCTAACAAGATTGTATAAGTGATAAGTTTTGTGGTACATTTTATAATTTATATGTTAAAATCAATAAAAATTAAAAAAAAGAGAACTCAGCAATCTTGTAGCCTTTCTAAATCAGGTTCCAAAAACAGACACCATCATGGGACAACCAGCAGTAAACCAAAGAAATTCCAGGCCTCTGTAACATGCTGTGAGCACAGAGCTTGCATCGTCCAACTGAACTGTCCCGTGTACCTTTTAACTTGCCCAGAAAACAGAGGAACCCTGAAAACCCACAAAATCCTCCTCATAAGGCAGGGATCCTGATGAACATGCTCAGAAAAAAAGGGAAAATCTGGGGAAGATCCAATACCTTTGTAACTTTTTCTCAGTTCCAGCTGTGCTTGAATCCCAGAAAGGAAGAGGAGCGTTCAGGGGAGTAGGAGGTCATGGAAGAACTACTCTGGGGCAGACCTTCCCAGGCTTCTTGCTGGGTAGTGGAAAATTTCTGGCTGGATTAATCTGGCTGGCAAAGTAAGAAGCTACACAGTCAGCATCCAGCTGGCAAAGACAGCATCTACTTTATTCAGCAGCACCTCCTTCCACAACACCTCGGTTTCTGATATGCTTCCACAAGCTGCTATGCAAAGGATGGCATAAACTTTCAAAAAGCTACTCACGTCTTCTGCAGTAAGTTCCACCATCTACCTAAGGACATATCTTCCAGCTGTTCCCAAAGTCAACACACCAGTGGTGACTGTCACATCGAAGGTGTTTCTTAATGATACGCTGCCTAGGAACTGGTCAACATTACCGCAGTGTAGAAGCTGTTTTTTGCAGAGTGGACACCATTGCCCTTCGGAAAGCTATCACAGCAGCCGCAATCAAACTGGGAGCAACCACACTTTCTTGTTGCAGAAGTTCACAAATCACTTTATTTAAGCATAGCAGCACAAGCAACTACAGTGGTACCTCGGGTTAAGTACTTAATTCGTTCTGGAGGTCCGTATTTAACCTGAAACTGTTCTTAACCTGAAGACCACTTTTGCTAATGGGGCCTCCTGCTGCCGCCGTGCCGCCGGAGCACGATTTCTGTTCTCATCCTGAAGCAAAGTTCTTAACCTGAGGCACTATTTCTGGGTTAGCGGAGTCTGTAACCTGAAACGTATGTAACCTGAAGCCTATGTAACCTGAAGCGTATGTAACCTGAGGTACCACTGTAATAGAAAATACCTGCAGAGCAGAAGAACACATTCAGCAAATTATACCTCTCCTTTGTAAATTATGTGTCATTCCTGAGACAGACGGATGGTCACTTCTTGCTATCCCAGGACCCACTTACAATCTCTGTCTTAAAGCTCCCTTGGTTTCACACCAGATCTCTTCAGTACTTCCCCCTAGACTTTCAAGACCAGACTGCCCTGTTAATCCCTTTTCTGTGTAGGTGCCTTTTCGTAAAGCGCATGTTAAATGTTTTTAAAATGTGTGGTTAAAATATGAAGCCTAAATAATAAGATGAAACCAGGCAGAGGGCCTTCTCAGTAGTGGGGCCCACCCTGTGGAAATGCCCTCCCATCAGACGTCAAGGAAATGTCAATGTAAGTTTTTAACGTTTGCTGTTTTATTGTGTTTTTAATATTTGGAGTGGCTGGGGAGACCCTGTCAGATGGGCAGCATATAAATAATAAAATTATTGTTATTAATCTAAATTGTCTCTGCAAATTGATATTCCACATAGGACCTCAAAACTTCAAACTTTACATTAGAAATTTTGGGATGGCTGCTTTTGTCTGAGGTGTAAATTTCTATTTTTAATTGCATGATGCTGTGTGGTGAATACTCAGGCTTGTCTGACAAATCTGAATTTTTGCCACAGTTCCCGAAGTCTCCTACTTCCCCAGGTCCTTCCTAAGCAATCTGAGACTTTGTCGCCTTGTCTGTCTTCTTCATATCTCTTCTGGTCCTGGGAGACTGTGTGTGTGTGTGTGTGTGTGTGTGTAGCTGTTCACAGCAGGAGGGGGAGACAACCTGGCTTCCTCACCAGCCTGCAATATCTCTGCCTTTTAGCCCCCCTCTACTTTTTTTGTTGGGAAAGATGGAGGGCACAAGGAGAAGGGGACGACAGAGAATGAGATGGTTGGATGGTGTTCTTGAAGCTACCAGCATGAGTTTGATCAAACTGCGGGAGGCAGTGGAGGACAGAAGTGCCTGGCGTGCTCTGGTCCATGGGGTCACGAAGAGTCGGACACGACTAAACGACTAAACAACAACAACAACTTTTGCCTCTGATTCTGGACTGCTCTCTGTGACGTTGGAAAATGTTAATCACTTCTCCTACCTGGGCAGTTATCTTTCCACAAGGGCCGACACTGATGTTGAAAGCCAGCAATTCCTGAGCTCTGAAAGTTCTCCCGGTTCAAGTGCAGAGTGTTTGAGGACTGGGACATTCTCAGGGAAACCAAAATGCTTGTTTACAAAGCTATTGTACTACCAACCTTACGGTATGTTTGTGAAACATGGACCACTTATAAACGTCATCTTCAACTCAAAAGTTTCCATCAACGGTGTCTCAAAAAAATTTTTCACATCACTTGGGAAGATAGGCGAACTAATGCCAGTGTACTGGAAGAAGCAAAGATCACCAGTGTCGAAGCAATGATTCTTCAACATCAACTTCGTTGGACTGGTCATGTTGTGCGGATGCCTGATTATTGTCTTCCAAAGCAACTACTCTATTCCGAACTTAAAAATGGAAAGCGTAATGCTGGTGGTCATCACAAGAGGTTTAAAGACTGTCTCAAGGTAAATCTTAAAAAATGTAGGATAAACACCAACAATTGGGAAACCCTGGCCTGCGAGCGCTCATATTGGAGAACAGCCTTTACCAAAGGTGTCATGGGCTTTGAAGACACTCAAACTCAGGATGCAAGGGAGAAACATTCTAAGAGGAAGGTATGCTTGGCAAATCCACACCGTGATCAACTCCTGCCCGGAAACCAATGTCCCCACTGTGGAACATGTGGATCCAGAATTGGCCTTCACAGTCACTTACGGACTCATTGTTAAAACCGTGTTTATGGAAGACAATCTTACAGTGGTACCTCTAGATACGAACGGGATCCATTCCGGAGCCCTGTTCGCATCCAGAGGTAAACGTAACTAGCGATGGCACGTCTGCGCACGCGCGTGTCACTTTTTGCTGCTTCTGCGCATGCGCGTGACGTCATTTTGAGCGTCTGCGAATGCGCAAGCGGCGAAACCTGGAAGTAACGCGCTCCGTTACTTCTGGGTTGCCGAGGAGCGCAACTCGAATGCGCGCAACTCGAAGCGTATTTAACCCGAGGTATGACTGTACTTGGCTGTGAGTGATCATCAAAGAAGAAGAAGACTCTCCCAGCTCACTAAACCCTGTTATCTCTTCAGCTTCTGCAACCACCTCCTCCCTCTTCTCCTTCTGATTTTCCATCACCATCCCACCACCAACCCCCTGACTCTGAACCTTCTTCCATTGGGGGTTCCCCAGCCAGTTCCTTCTACCACTCTGCATCCAGCCAGTTCGTGACGGTGCCCCTGCAAAACAGTTCAACTTTAAAATAACTGAATAAATAGCTGTAGAAATTTATTGAAATATTCAGGATGTTGGGCTATTTGTGACAAAATTGAAACCAAACTTGTTTTTATGTTCTGATAATGTTTCTCTTCATCTTTGTCTCACGTGGGATGATCCTTGCCCTTTGACACTTTCTAAATTTTCTTTTGTCTTTTGCTTTCTCATCCTCAATTTTCCCCAGTTCTGCAGCAGTATAATTGGCATATGTGAATTTTTTTATGTTCCTGAAGTCATAGACATTTTTAAAATAGCAAAATGAGAAAGTTACATAGAAACTTTCAATGAGGTCTGCTTTATATATATATATATAAATCAAGCCGCAAAAGTTATAAAAAGGCACATATATGTTTCTGTTCTAATCCTATAATTTTTCTGTAGAGGCCGAATCGCCTGTGGTGCTTGTTATTTGTGAAAGAGAATAATATTTATTTTAATAACAAGAGAAGAAATTATACATATTGGTTCTCAGGAAACATTTTTGTAGAAATGAATGTCACTGACATCTTACTGATGGCTGTCGCAAATAAAGATTCATTCATTATTCTCACTGACAAACGTGCTCCTGTTAACATCTCCAGGATTTCCTTGACACACCTGCATACAGAATATGCGAATATTCACAATTTCCTTCATGTTTACTGAGCTCATGTTGTGAGAGAAACATTAAAATATCAATCTACTAAAGATTGATGTTTTGTTTTGGGTTTTTTAAAATAGAACACTTGACTAATATTATTCATAGATTCCATCTTGCTGTGACATTTTTGGATTAGAAAAAGAGTGGTGTTGGATTTCACTTTTCAGAGTGAACATTTTAATGGAGACAGGCCTAAATCATGGAGCTCTGTCATTATGGGGTGTGAAAGACGTGCCCCAAACTTTTGTGATCTCAGTGTCTTCAACGTCTGTTGTTTACCAATGAGGAGGAACCGCAGAGTGCAGCCGAAGGTAACCCTTATTGAAAGTTTGTTTTGCTTCTTTCCTGCAAACTGTGTGTGTCTATGTTGGTTCATAATACGGCTGTTGCAGTGTGATATGGGCATTCTGCCATACAGTATGGGAACAGAAGTATATTTTAACTTGTATATTCTGTGTTAAGTAGAAGCTGCTATGATTTAGCTAAATTACTATTACTTTTTCAATTTTTAATTTTCAAAATTTTCACAAAAGAAAAACAAAAAAACATAAAAAAGGGAAAGATAAGTCAATCTTACAGCATTCTTAGACTAAGATGAATGTTACAATATACATAGTAAAATTGTTTAGAAATCTAAGATATTATAAATATATACTTATAATAACATTGAAAAGAAAAACAACCGGAAAAGTGTTAAAACTAAAAATTCCTATCGATCAATAAGCAATATTCAACCAATTCAAACCAATACTAGGGTATTTTGTACACAAAATCCTTCATGTTGGATTGAATCCCTTATCAATTTATTGTTTTGTTGACTTCCGCCTAACTCTTTGCGGTTTCAATTCAACTTACTCCTATTTTTAATCTGTATTTAATTGTTTGTCCTCACCTTGGGGTGAAAAAGTAATATTTTTCTATCTGTGAAATTTATTCTAGACACAGCCAAGTGTTATTATTGGAACCGTGTTTTGTCAAATAGTTACTAAAACATTCCCATTATTTTTCAACCTTATCTACCGATTTGTTTCTTATTAACTCCGTCATTTTAGCAAGTTCCAAGTACTCACATAATTGTAATTGCCATTCCTCTCTTGTTGGTGTTGATTCGTTCTTCCAATATTTCGCTATTACGATTCTGGCTGCTGTAACTGCATAAAGAAACAGTCTTTTGGTTTCGTTTAGAATGTTTATTGTTAAAATGCCGAATAAAAACATTTCTGGGTTTTTGTTTTTTTCTGAAATGTATGTTTTAGCATTTTTTAAAACTCTTCATAAATCATGTCCTAAATTACTATTACTATGCTTTCTGAAGAAAAGAAAAAGGTGCATTCTTTTTTTAAAAAAGAGGGAGGAAATGCTTGATGAGTTTATTAAAGCAGGACAAGTGATCCAAGTAAACATATAGGTCTATTTATCCTGAAGTCTAAAAGGCAACTTTCATCTGTCTCCAGGCAATGATAATATAGCACACTTTCAAACAGCTTTACATTACAACCGGTTGGTTTTACTTGTTCTGCGTTTGTGTCTTTTAATGGACTGAACAGAGTGAAAGATTATGACTTATGGGGGTGGCGAGTGTGTGTATGTGAATTTAGCAGTGCTTAGTTTATTTTTGGGTTGCTATTTTGGTAAAATCTGTTAATATTGTTTTATTGATTCTAAATGCCGTATTAATTTGTTCATCCTATAATATGACTTTTGTTGCATTTGTGCTGTTTAGCTATTTTTTTTTTTAGTTGTTTCGTTAATGGTATTTTGTAGATTGCAATTGTTTCACTGATGATTTGTTAATTGCCTGGTGAGATTTATGCCGTGTTTGTGATGTTCTGTTCTGTTATTGCTATGTATGGTTTGTAAACCGCTTTGCGATTCATTTGAAAGAAAAGCAATATGGCAATATAATAAAGCAAAGCCAAGCAAACTTGCCAACTCTGAAATAAACTGAGTGGGAGACTTTGTTTAATTTTTTAAAAAAATTATTTGGTTTTTCAGTTTAAAATTTTGCAGTCAATTATCAACAACCAAAATAAAAACAAGATTCCAAAGAATTTCCTGAACTTCCCTCCTCCCCTTTGTGGGTCCTTTTGTTAACCATTTCCTCCTGCATCTTTTATAATAATCCAAATCTTTTACATCTCCATATATTTAAAATTCAACATTAAACTACAAGTATTATTCCAATCCTACTAACAATTTTAACTGTTTGCAATGGTTTTTAAGATAAATTATAAATTCCCCCCATTCCTTATTAAAATTTTGGTATTCCTGGTTTCTGATTCTTCTGGTCATTTTTGCCATTTTGGCATAATCCATCAACTTAATCTGCCATTCTTCTCTGGTCGGGACTTGGTCTTTTTTCCATCTCTGGGCCATTAACATCTGAGAAACTGTGGGACTTTGTTTAAAAAATTAGCCTCTGTTCCTTGTCATTTCCCCTTTCCTGAAAAAATCTATTTTTTCCCCATGTCCTGAATATATTACAAATAGGATTCCACATATATGGAGTTCAGGTTGCTGCTGGAAATTACTTCCTGGTGAACACTCAGTCTATTTTCCTAACTTCTGTGGGAAGGGTCTGGATTCTATTGCAGGGGTTGGCAAGGTTTACCTCGCCTGGGCCGCTTCACTCCAGCGGAGATCCCTCCTTGGGCCGGATCACACGCACGTGCGAGTGTGCGTGCCTGCATCTGTGCAGACACAATTTCCGGCGTCTGCGCATGTGCAGATGCTATTTCCAGTGCAGTGTGCGGGGACTCGCAGAGAGGGTGGCTCGGTTCGGGGGTGTCTCAGGGGCCATTTAAATGACCCCTGTGGGCTGCTTGTGGCCCATGGGCCTTAGGTTGCTGACCCCTGTTTAGAACCAGGCAGGAGAAACATACTCCACTCCTCTAAATCCTCTGGCTTGTCCAGGAGCCAGGACTTTCCTATACTAAAGGACACAAAGGGGAGCAGTTAGTTCACTTCTTGCAGCAGGCAAAACTCGTTAATCAATTTGCTGTGTAAATCTGTTTGCTCATGATTTCATATACCCTGCAAAAGTTATTTTTTAATGTTTTAAATACTTTATGAAACCAAATCCAAACTATTTCTTTTTGTGCTAACTTTATTTATCCCATTAGAAATTAAATAGCAGCATAAGCGTGCTCCCTCACCTGGAGTGCCAAGTTAAGAGCAATTTGGTTTCAAGTGCCGTGAAGCCGCAGCAGCAAGATGCCATCCTTCCGCAAATAACCGCCAAGAACTTGCAGAATGTCAATGCGTTGCATCAGGTAAGCCGAACAGAGCTTAGTACTACGTTTTTACGTTTCATTGTTGTGGTTAGAAAAGTTGCGGAATATCGTGTATGTAGATGCGTGCATCTCATGGTGTCAGAATTTTTTTTTATAAACGTTGATGTTTACCAGGCATTCTTAAGATTTTCAAAACTGCAGGAGGAAATTCTGAGTTATTTAGTAAATGGAGATCATGTTGATTGTAGAAGGAGCCCTACCTAACCTGGTAGAAAAGCTCAGGCCTTATATACAGTAACCCTCGCCTCCAAATCCGGGATGTGGTACCCTCTTGCAGAAGACAAGAGCACAGACACACACAGAGGGCCCCAAGAGAATGTGGTGGTTGAGACAAACATGGGGTGTGTTCTGTAGAGCATGTCCTCTCTAGAAGAGGGCACGTGTTGCGGTGAGACCTGGAGACCAACCGCCTGGTTGTGGGTGAGTATATTGGACAGCCACAACACCTGATTGGTAGGTCCCTCGTTGCTAGGTTTAATCTGGCCAATGGGGAGCTGTCTAAACGGACCGAGGGACCTATATAAACCCATGCACGTGACCCAGAGCTTCCTCTTTCGGCTCGTGCATCAGAACACCTGCCCACCTCTCCCTACTTTTAGGGCATTTTGCGCTTGACCTTGCTATGCCGTCGTGTGTCGTCTGTCATTGGGACAGGGGCATGGCAGGAATTTCCCCCACTTGGCTGATTGGCTGGTGCCATTTGGGTTTCGCCAACTGCGTAGCAAATCGTCACAACTTGTAAGGTTGCGGATAGGCTCTGGTTCAGGTGATAGGGATGGGAGAACGCTCTCGCCATCCCTATGTGAAGGGTATTCCGTTAAAGGAATCCGGGGACTCAACTTGGTTTGGTCAACCCCCGAGAAGGGGTTGTGCCCATGCCTGAGTCCAGGGGAGCATCTGGGGAGTGGACATAGTCCATTCCCAGGCTTTCCACCCACCTCAGGTGTTCGCCTTTGGCTGAGAGCTCTGGGTCAGTGCTACCTGCAAAGCTGCAGGGAGCTAGTCGAACCAGAGCCTATGCAACCACTCATTTCTGTAATCAATAAAGTTGTGGCCTAAATTCTGGCAAAAACCAAATCTAAAATTTGAGTCAAATGTGTGTTTATCTCTGGGTCTGAACACGCAACCAGGTTTCTGCATGGAACATTGAGCCCTTTGGCCCACCCTTTTCACTGATAAACTATGTTTTCCCCTCTTGGCTAGCTACACCTGGTGGTTATCATCCTCTTGGGCCCGCCTGCCTGCCACTCCCATCCCTTATACATCCCAGCAGTAGCAAATCCCACTTAGAATCCATGGAGCCTGAATGAGCAGAGAATGGCAGAGCCACTGAGCACTCGTAGCAATTTAGTCAAGGTCTGTACAGTGGTACCTTGCTTCTCAAACATAATCCGTTTCGGAAGTCCGTTCCAAAACCAAAGCGTTCCAAAACCGAGGCGTGCTTTCCCATGGAAAGTAAAGCAAAATGGATTAATCCGTTCCAGACTTTTAAAAACAACCCCTAAAACAGTGATTTAACATGAATTTTACTATCTAATGTGACCACTGTTCCATAAAATGAAAGGAATAAACAATGTACTACAGTCACACAATCAATCAATCAGTAGCTGAACTGGGTTCCATGCAGTTGCAAAAACAAAACAAAAAGTGTGGCACTCAAAACAGAGCATGTTCAGCTTCCGAAAATAGTTCGCAAACCGGAACACTTACTTCCGGGTTTGCAGTGTTTGGGTTCCCAGTTGTGTTTGAGTACCAAGGCGTTTGAGAACCAAGGTACCACTGTATCTGATCCTGAGGCTAGCAGAAGTGAGATTGAACTGGGGCGTGAGGAAGGGATCTAGCATAGGAATGTGGAGCCCTGGCCCTCCAGGTGGGAGGGATGGGACACACATGCCACCATTATAGTCGGTATCAGGGGGTCCCTCTGCCTCCCTTCACTAAGCTTTGAGCTGGATGGAACTGGAGTTCTCTGGATGAGTAGTGACCTCCTAGCCATAATCACGATTAGCCGTGAGCCTCATAATACGTAGGATTGGTTTGGCATGTATAAGTCTGCTCCTGCTTTGGTCACCCTCCCAGCAGAGCTGCACCGTAGTGGTGCAGACGCACCAGAATGGAGTAGTGCTGGCATATTTGGGACATGGGTGGCGCTGTGGTATAAACCACGGAGCCTCTTGGGCTTGCTGATCAGAAGGTCGGCGGTTCGAATCCGTGTGATGGAGTGAGCTCCTGTTGCTCTGTCCCAGCTCCTGCCAACCTAGCAGTATGAAAGCACGCCAGTGCAATTAGATACATAGGTACCACTGCGGCGGGAAGGTAAATGGCACTTCCATGCGCTCTGGTTTCCGTCACGGTGTCCCATTGTGCCAGAAGCAGTTTAGTCATGCTGGCCATATGACCTGGAAAGCTGTCTGTGGACAAACGCCGGCTCCCTCGGCCTGAAGGCGAGATGAGTGCCACAACCCCAGAGTCGCCTTTGACTGGACTTAACTGTCTAGGGATCCTTTACCTTTACCTAGTGCCGGCATATACCTAGAGATGCTTTGCTGTCTCAATATATGAAGGTGTAGTTGGTTTCCACCATATCCTACAGTCTACTAGCCAGCACTTTTAGAGCACAGGTTTGTGCTCTGACAGCCCATACATAATAAGAGTGATCAAGTGGAACAATACTTTACAGTCGTTCCTGCAGGGCTGAGGTCTGGTGGCTGATGGTACATAGTAGATACTGGCTTGCTCTTGTGTCATAAAAAAAGTTCCTTTTCCTTTCTCTGGAACAATTGTTAAAATTTAAATAATTGGTGTTATTTTTAAGTTTTAAAATGTTTTCTTTAATTGGGTAAACTTTCAAGGTGCTTGAAAAAAATATTTTTAAGACTTTAAGCATGTGGCAAGGAGTGGGGGCAGCAGGAAGAGAAAGAGGAAATCGGTTTAGAGGCATGTTTGTGTGTGTCGTTTTAAAACTGAAGGTGTGGAAAATCTGACACGCCCCCAGCAGAGAAATACCAGTTCCTGTCCATACATATGTGCCTATATTCCTAAGGATGCAGAAGGCTCTTTATTGCCTTTGTTACAACTGTCTAAAGATGGCCTCTGTTGTTTTAATCAGACGAGAATTACTCATTTGAAATTATTTTACTGTAGAGATGGACTGAGAAAAAGGGGCTGAGATGTATGGACTTAAGGCAAGTGTTTTACAAAGCACCATATTACTCTTTAGCAGGAAAACAGAGCCCCAGGCCAATCATTTTCTTCAGCTCCTCGTGAAAACAGTGCTATAGTTCTGTCCAGCAAGACAGAAACAGAAAAAAGCCACAATCTAAAGCTGCCTCTGACTTCAGCAGGTACAAATTTTGAATGCTAATTTTTTTTTAACAGAAACAAATTGATGAGGACAAAATTGTGACAAATGCTTGAATGAGACTTGGAGTGGGTAAATTGTTGTCGTTTAGTCGTGTCCGACTCTTCATGACCCCATGGACCAGAGCACGCCAGGCACTTCTGTCTTCCACTGCCTCCCGCAGTTTGGTCAAACTCATGCTGGTAGCTTCGAGAACACTATCCAGCCATCTTGTCCTCTGTCGTCCCCTTCTCCTTGTGCCCTCCATCTTTCCCAACATTAAGGTCTTCTCCACAGAGTTTTCTCTTCTCATGAGGTGGCCAAAGTATTGGAGCCTCAGCTTCAGGATCTGTCCTTCCAGTGAGCACTCAGGGCTGATTTCCTTCAGAATGGAAAGGTTTGATCTTCTTGCAGTGCATGGGACTCCCAAGAGTCTCTTCCAGCACCATAATTCAAAAGCATCAATTCTTTGGCCATCAGCCTTCTTTATGGTCCAGCTCTCACTTCCATACATCACTACTGGGAAAACCATAGCTTTAACTATACGGACTTTTGTTGGCAACGTGATGTCTCTGCTTTTTAAGATGCTGTCTAGGCTTGTCATTGCTTTTCTCCCAAGAAGCAGGTGTCTTTTAATTTTGTGGCTGCTGTCACCATCTGCAGTGATCATGGAGCCCAAGAAAGTAAAATCTCTCACTGCCTCCATTTCTTCCCCTTTTATTTGCCAGGAGGTGATGGGACCAGTGGCCATGATCTTCATTTTTTTGATGTTGAGCTTCAAACCATATTTTTCGCTCTCCTCTTTCACCCTCAATAAAAGGTTCTTTAATTCCTCCTCATTTTCTGCCATCAAGGTTGTGTCATCTGCATATCTGAGGTTGTTGATATTTCTTCCGTCAGTCTTAATTGCGGCTAGGGATTCATCCAGCCCAGCCTTTCGCATGATGAATTCTGCATATAAGTTAAATAAGCAGGGAGACAGTATACAGCCTTGTCGTACTCCTTTCCCAGTTTTGAACCAATTAGTTATTCCATATCCAGTTCTAACTGTAGCTTCTTGTCCCACATAGAGATTTCTCAGGAGACAGTTGAGGTGATCAGGCACTCCCATCTCTTTAAGAACTTGCCATAGTTTGCTGTGGTCGACACAGTCAGAGGCTTTTGCATGGTCAATAAAGCAGAAGTAGATGTTTTTCTGGAACTCTCTAGCTTTCTCCATAATCCAGCGCATGTTTGCAATTTGGTCTCTGGTTCCTCTGCCCCTTCAAAATCCAGCTTGCACTTCTGGGAGTTCTTGGTCCATATACTGCTTGAGCCTTCCTTGTAGAATTTTAAGCATAACCTTGCTTGAATGAGACTTGGAGTGGGTAAATACAGTATATAAACTATAAAATGGGGTAGTGGTGGGGAAACCCTGGTTCAAACCACATCCCAACTGTGAACTTACTTGCAGATCTCAGGCCAGCCTTTCAGTTTTCCCACTCCAATTTGCACTACAGGGATAATAATAATACCGGGTGGCGATGGGGGTTAAACCACAGAGCCTAGGACTTGCTGATCAGAAGGTCGGCGGTTCGAATTCCCGCAATGGGGGTGAGCTCCCGTTGCTCGGTCTCTGCTCCTGCCAACCTAGCAGTTCGAAAGCATGTCAAAGTGCAAGTAGATAAATAGGTACCGCTCCGGCGGGAAAGTAAATGGCGTTTCCGTGCGCTGCTCTGGTTCGCCAGAAGCGGCTTAGTCATGCTGGCCACGTGACCCGGAAGCTGGCTCCCTCGGCCAGTTAAGCGAGATGAGCGCTGCAACCCAAGAGTCGTCCGTGACTGGACCTAACGGTCAGGGGTCCCTTTACCTTTACTGATCTCACTGATGCAGGGACACTAATACTAAACTAGCCTCCTCTAACCCGGTGCTCTCCATAATGTTTTTATTCTGCACCTCCCAGCAGCCATAGCCAGCATTTTTGGGGAACTGCTTTAAACAGCATATTCTGAGAGATGGGGAGAACGAGGAAACGAGTTATTTATTACCTGCATGATGGTTAAGTTATGTGAATGCAGAGAAGAGAAGTCCAGGCCAGGAAGTTGGTTCATCAATATTTTGTACAATTTGTTTGCTTTAGTATTTAACTCGTGAGCTGCTTTGGGTTCCTTGGCAGAATATATAGGTGCAATAAATAAATGAACACAATATCCAATATTCAGTGTTTGATTTTTGTCTCCAAATCAGAAGCCTTGAAACATTTTAAAAACCAGCTAACAACGTATGAACAGCGGGAGATTAAGGAATATAGAGAGCTGTGGTTTCTTGGACTGGGAGCTAAAAAGATTGAAGCCTATCCTGATGCAGAGAACAACAGTTCCTACGATGATGATCATGGCTCCTACAAAAAGGTAAGAGGCTGAAAGTGCAGTATTGCTTTGGCATCCGTGACTGTGGAAACAACGCAGAACTATTGGTGTTCATCTTGTGTAAGAGCTGTCCAATGAGAGGAAGTGAAGAGTAATTTTCTCATTGCATTTAATAAATCCTGGCTCAGAAATATGAATATTGGGGACTCATAATGCTCACCTCAAATATGAGATGAGCATTTACAGCCTATATTCTTCTTCAGCTTGGATTTTGATCTAAAATGAGAAGGAAGATTTTAATCTGAGCCACAGTCTTTATTGTAATCCCTGCGTTCCTGCTACCCACGTGTCACTGGGTGATGAATGCATGGAACATGTACTTGTGTTTTGTTCATGGAGTCATTGAATCACAGAACTGTAGAGTTTGAAGGGACCCCGAGAGTCATCTAGTCCAACCCTCTGCAATGCAGGAATCTCAGCTAAAGTATCCATGACAGATGGCCATCCAACCTCTACTTAAAAACTTTCAAGGAAGGAGAGTCCATCACCTCCCAAGGGGGTCTGTTCCACTGTCAAACAGCTCTTACCGTCAGAAAATTCTTTCTGATGTTTTGTCGGAATTTACTTTGTTTAACTTGAAGCCATTGGCTCGAGTCCTACCCACCAGAGCAAGAGAAAACAAGCTTGCTCCATCTTCCATGTGACAGCTCTTGAGATATTTGAAGATGGCTATCACATTTCCTCTCGACCGCCTCTTATCCAGGCTAAACATACCCAGTTCCCTCAACCACTCCTCATACAGCTTGGGTTCCAGACCCTTGATCATCCTGGTCGCCCTCCTCTGCACATGTTCCAGCTTGTCAACATCCTTCTGAAATTGTGGTGCCAAAAACTTGACACAGAATTCCAGGTGTGGCAGAAGAGAGAGGTACTATTTTCCCCCTTGATCTGCACACTAGACATCTGTTGATGCAGACTAGAATAGCATTCTAGAGCCAGTGTGGTGTAGTGGTTAAGAGCGGTGGACTCGTAATCTGGTGAACCGGGTTCGCGTCTCTGCTCCTCCACATGCAGCTGCTGGGTGACCTTGGGCCAGTCACACTTCTTTGAAGTCTCTCAGCCCCACTCACCTCACAGAGTGTTTGTTGTGGGGGAGGAAGGGAAAGGAGAATGTTAGCTGCTTTGAGACTCCTGAAGGGGAGTGAAAGGCGGGATATCAAATCCAAACTCTTCTTCTTCTTCTTCTGCATTGCACTGTTGATCCATGTTCAGCTTGTGATCTGCTAGGACCCTAGGTCCTTTTAGCACCAGAGATACAAGGGCACGTACTACTTTTGCTTTCCACTTTTTGTCACCTTGTATAGGTTCTAAGTGATCATATCGCATACAGATATGAAATACTGGCTGTTATTGGGAAAGGATCATTTGGGCATGTTGTGAAGTGTTTGGACCACAAGACAGGTGAAAAAGTAGCAGTGAAGATAATAAGGAACAAAAAGAGGTACGGTATGTCAAAAGTTTTATAAACTTTATCAAGATACCACAATGTTAGATGTTAGTTGAATAGAAATAATTTTTTTTTATTTAATTGTGATTTGTTTTATTATTTTAGCAGAAGATGGGAGTGGTTTTAATCAGTGTTTAGCCAGAAAACCCGTAAAAAATTTTCAGCTAACAAAAAATTGAAGAAATTATTGTTACAGCTTTCTGACTAAACAACAAAATTCATATTCAGGTTTTCAAAATTGTAAGTTGTTTCGAGGGCTGGTTTTGGTGTGAAGATCTTGGGGAGGTTTCTAACTGCTTGACATGGTTAGAAGCCCACTCTAGACTTCACACTAAACACATGATGAGGAACACGCATAGTGCACATGGGACAAGCCCTCCTGTGATCAGACAAGTATAGAAAGTCACATTCATCTTTGTATTTTGTGTAGTGTGCCTGTGCTAAGAGTAATTTGCCTTAAGTGCTATTTTCAACAACACACGGGAATGATCTAGGTTCTGGCATCAGCCTGTGTAAAAAAATGAAAACCAAAACCCTTCTGTCGCACTTAGATTTCATAATCAAGCCTTGGTAGAAGTTAGCATCCTCAATGCTCTACGGCAAAAGGATGAAGACAATGCTCACAATGTCGTCCACATGAAAGAATATTTTTACTTCCGTAATCATTTCTGCATTTCCTTTGAACTCTTAGGGTAAGACAACTTTTCCTTATCTATAATAACAATTACGTAAACTGTTGTGTATATTTATGCCCAAATTGGAGATGGGGGCATGAGAGGGGAAGCAATTACTAAGTATTCACACTTCCATCCCACAAGCATAGACATCTCTTTAAGCAGTATAATGGAGATCTGATCATTGCTCTGTATCAAGTTGCATATTGCGGATCCACTTATAATTTTCGAACGTATGAAACTGCCTTGTATGGAGCCTGAACATTCAAGCATCGTTCATTGTGCCAATCCTGAGGGAGTAGTCCATTAGATGCCCCTTGATCTATGGGTTCCATGGGGAATAGGCCCAAATGTGAGTCCTAGTTATTAGCAAGATTCATAATAGTGCAGTACCTTTGGCTTTAATTGAGGATTCCTACACACTTTCCTGGGACGTGGGTGGCGATGGGGGTTAAACCACAGAGCCTAGGACTTGCTGATCAGAAGGTCGGCGGTTCGAATCCCCGTGACGGGGTGAGCTCCCGTTGCTCGGTCCCTGCTCCTGCCAACCTAGCAGTTCGAAAGCACGTCAAAGTGCAAGTAGATAAATAGGTACCGCTCTGGCGGGAAGGTAAACGGCGTTTCCATGCGCTGCTCTGGTTTGCCAGAAGCGGCTTAGTTATGCTGGCCACATGACCCAGAAGCTGTACGCCGGCTCCCTTGGCCAATAAAGCGAGATGAGCGCTGCAACCCCAGAGTCGGCCACGACTGGACCTAATGGTCAGGGGTCCCTTTACCTTTACCTTTACACACTTTCCTCAGGCAATACATTTTGGGGGGTTCTTTTGAGAGACAGCCACTGTAGATGCCCAGATTTCAGCCAGGTCTCAGTGTCTTTGGTAGGCTGGGGCTAGGGCCTTACTAAGTTCTGAGCAGGCCTGGCCTGAGGCATATCCCGTCACTGAAACAGGTTCTCACCATCTTTGGCATTTCCAGTCGCTCCTGGTAAATCATGCAAAATTTATTTCCAGAGTCTAAAAAACAATCTAATTTCCCCCCTTTCCCTCTTCTTTTTGTGTAGACTGGAATGCATGTATTATGAGCACTTAAAATATTTAGAAACTCCAACTTTTATAACTTTAAAATGAATACACACATGCGCACACACACAAGAGAATGATTTGAAGTTGATACTGGAGGTTTTTAAGCAGAGGTCCGATGGCCATCTGACATAGGTGCTTTTGTCAAGATTCCTGCATTTCACTAGATACTCTTGGGGTCCCTCCCAGCTCCACAATTCTACGGTTCTATTCTTTTAAATAACCATAATGAAAGATGGTGGTTTTCTGTCATCTGAGAACCCAAGCAGTTCTGGTACGGTTTGCTGTGGTATGCTAGAACTAATTTCCTACCGGGAAGATTTTTATGGTGTTCCAGTGTTGTACCCCTTGGAAGTGATCTTTTTTGATGAAACTTTCAAAGTATTTACAGCCACGGGCTCCTTTGGAAGGAGGATCCGGGTGAAAATTTAATAAATAAATTATATAAAAATCAGAAGTCATTAAGGGGACCTATCCAGGCATTTGAGCAGCTTTGATGCATGGTAACTGCCTGTGATGGGATGATGAGCTGCTTGTGCGTAAAATCGTATCCCCTCAGAGTTTGTTCAAGTCCACAAACCTCTGTCTGTGACGGAGCCCCTCAGACATGGCTCCTCTAGTCACTAGCAGATTCCGACAGTGGTTGCTTTCGGAATCGCTTCCAACATAAAAGCTCCTTAACGGAAACACGTCTTCTGGACTCTCTGCGTGACAGTTTCCGGCGAGGAGTGGGTGTCCCTACAGGAGGTCCTGAAACCTCCCCACTGTTTTCGCTGGAAGTGTCTCTGAGCCATCCCTCCAGCTCACTTTCCCTCAGCTCACCTCCTCTCCCCCTACTGGTTCCCTCTTCAGCTGCTGAGTCTCTCCCAACCTGTGTGAGCCCTTTCACCTCCCTTCCTTCCGATGGCAGTTCCCTGACATCCACCTCCCCTCCAGGGCCCCCTTCACCCCCTCCCGCCCCCTCCTCTACGGGCGGTGAGGAGGCAAAACCCCGGAATGAACTTCCTTCATCTTCCGATGTCTCGAACACTTCTCTCCACCTGTTGCGGTTCCTGGTCTCGAAGTACTCCTCCTCCTCAGAGTCCATCTCCTCTTCCCCTTCCGAGTCCGGGAATCCTTCCAACTCCTCCTCCTCATCGGTGGTCCCAAAGTATTCCCTCCGGAACCTCTCCACAGGCTGAGGTTTCCTTGGGAACCTTTGATGGAACGTTTCTATCAATACCTCGTCATTGATATCTTCTGCCATTACCCAAGTGTTTTCTGACTCCGGTTCTCCTTCCCACGCTACCAAATACTCCACCTGATCCCCCTTCCACCTGGCGTCGAGGATTTCTGCCACATGGCTGCTGCATTCTCTTTCTTCTATGACCGGTCCCCGAGTGGCCATCCCTTCTCGTCCCCCCTCATACGGTGACAGTAACGACCTGTGAAATAGTGGGTGCAGTTTCATGTGGTTGGGTAACCGGAGCCTGAAAGCCACTGGGTTGACCTGTTGAATGACCTCAAAGGGACCCAATCTCCTGGGTCTTAATTTCTTACAACCTCCTTTGAACGGCAACCCTTGGGTTGACAGCCACACCCTATCTCCCACCCTTATGGTTTCACCTTCCCTTCGGTTCTTGTCTGCCTGCCTCTTGTATTCTTCCTTCGCCCTTTCTAAGTTGAGTTGGAGCTGACGATGGATTGCTTCCATTTCTTCTACAAAATGCTCGGCTGCCGGGACGCTCCATCTCTCCCCTTCTCCCCCTGGGAAAGCCCTGGGATGACACCCATAATTAGCCAAGAAGGGGCTCATCCCTGTGGACACATTCTCGGCATTGTTGTAGGCAAATTCCGCCAGCGCCAACTTTACTACCCAGTCATTCTCTCTGTCATTGACATAACACCTCAGGTATTGCTGGAGGACACCGTTTGCTCTTTCCGCCTGCCCGTTGGTTTCAGGGTGCCGGGCAGTCGAAAAGTTGACCTCCACCTGCAGTAAGCTCATGAGCTTCCTCCAGAACCTGGAAGTAAATTGTTTTCCTCGGTCTGAGACCACCCTCAATGGCACCCCGTGCAACCTAAAAATGTGTTCTACAAATAACTTCGCTGTCTCTTCCGCCGTGACTGCATGCGAGCAGGCTACAAAGTGGCACATCTTTGTTAGTAGGTCTACCACCACCATGATGACTGTTTTCCCCTTGGACTTCGGCAGATCAGTCATAAAATCTATCGACACTGCCTCCCAAGGTCGTTCTGGGGTTGGTAAGGGTTCTAATAGCCCCGCCGGCGCCCGCCTCTCCCCTTTGGCTCGCTGGCATTGCTCGCACCCTCTTACATACTCCCGTACATCTTCCCTCACCTTAGGCCACCAAAATTCCCTGGTGACCAACCACATGGTTTTGTGTTGTCCAAAATGCCCCGCCGTGGGGCTGTCGTGCAACTGCTTGAGTACCCTCCCCCTTAAGTCTCCTTCAGGGATATACAGTGCCCCTTTGTAATACAAAGCTCCATTTCTTTCCTCGAAACCCCCTGGTTCCTCTCCCTCACCCCTAAGACCTCTGAGCTTATTCTGGGCGTATTCATCATTCTCTGTTTCCTCTACCAGTTCTCTTTGTCCCACCAATGCCGCCCCACACACCCAGCGGTCCTCTGGAATGACATGTCTCTCTTCGGGTGCTCCCTCCCCCTCCAAATATTCAGGTTTGCGTGAGAGAGCGTCCGCCCTAATGTTCTCTGGGCCTGGCACGTAACAAATCTCAAAGTTAAATTTGGAGAACTCCTGGGCCCATCTCACTTGCCGTTGGTTGAGCACTCGTGCCGTCCTCCAATACTCTAGGTTCTTGTGGTCAGTGCACACTTGCACCTTATGTTGTGCGCCAATTAGCAGGTGCCTCCATCTCCGGAACGCCTCATGAATGGCGAGTAGTTCTCGGTCATACACCATGTAGTTCCTCTCGGATTTGTTCAGCTTTCGCGAAAAAAAGGCACACGGTCTCCACTCTGACTCCTCCTTCCCTGGCTGCAGAAGCACCGCCCCAATCGCTCTGTCTGATGCGTCAGTTTCCACTCTCATCGGTTTTTGTAAATCCACATGCAGGAGTTGTTCTTCCGAGGCGAAGGCCCTTTTTAGTTCCTCAAATGCTCGCTCCGCCTCCTCAGTCCAAACGAACTTCTTCTTACTGCTGAGACAGTCCGTAATGGGCGCCGTCAGGTGGGCAAAGTTTCGGATGAACTTACGATAGAAGTTCCCAAATCCTAGGAACCTCTGCACATCCTTCCTTGTTTTGGGTTTTTTCCATTCCAGCACCGCCTGGACCTTGCCGGGATCCATGGCCAATCCCTTGTCTGACAGGCGATACCCCAGGAATTCCACCTCCTTGGTATGAAACTGACACTTCTCCAGTTTCACCCACAGCTGGTTGGCTTGCAGCCTGCTCAACACTTCTCTGACATCTCTCACATGCTGCTCCTCATTCTCAGAATACACCAACACGTCGTCTAAGAAGGCCACACAATTCTTGTAAAGCAAAGGCCCCAGGACGTGGTTCATAAACGATTGAAAGCACGCGGAGCCTGCTTGTAGGCCGAAGGGCATAATGAGATATTCAAATGCCCCTAAAGGGGTGAACATGGTGGTTTTCCATTCATCCCCCTTCCTTATTCGTATCAGGTTGTACGCCCCCCTTAGGTCCAGCTTTGTGAAAATCTTTCCCTTCCGCACCCTTGTCAAAATGTCGTCAATCCTGGGCATAGGGAAGGCCACTGGTTCTGACACTGCGTTCAAGGCCCTGAAGTCACACACCAGCCTCGGCTTGTCCGTGTTTTTTTTATCCACAAAAAACACTGGGCTGCCCCCCACCGCCCTGGACTCTCTGATGAACCCTCTCTTCAGGTTCTTGTCAATGAACTCCCTTAGCTCCTGCATCTCTCTGTCTGACATGGCGTACAGCTTGCCTACAGGGAGCTGTGCCCCAGGGAGTAAATTGATTTGACAGTCAAAGGGTCTATGCGGGGGTAGTTGGTCAGCTTCCCTTTCGCTGAAGACGTCGCGGAGATCTGCGTATTGTCGTGGTACCTTCACGTTCTCCGTTACTTCAGTCCCTGCTAGGGTGGCTTGGGCCCCTGCCAAACCCTTTCCCTCTTTGCAGTGTTCTAAGCAATGTGCTGAACCAAAAGAAACCACTCTCTGATGCCAGCCCACCAGCGGATCATGTAACGCTAGCCAGCTCATCCCCAATATAATGGGAGCTCCTCCCAAGGTGGCCACATTAAACGCTATCAGTTCGGTGTGCCTTGCCACCTTCATTATCATTGGGACGGTCTGCAAGCTGACTTCTCCTCCCAACAGCTCCCTGCCATCGATCGTGGTCACCTGCAGGGGGTTGCTTAAAGGGATCGTCTGTATCTGGTGTTCAGCTGCAAACTCTTTGCTCATGAAATTGCAGGAGCTGCCTGAGTCCAACAGCGCCTTTATCTTTAGAGGGTGTCCGTTTGGCAGCTCTAGCGCCACTTCTATCACTAGGGCGGGTTTAGGAGGTTCTGGCGTGGGCACTTTCACTGCTCTTTGGCCTGGCTGCTGTGCCCCGACGGTGGCAGCCAGGCGTTGGCTTTTACTTGCTCCGGTATTTCTTCCTCTCTTCCCTCCACAGCTCCCACCATCCCTTGCCATTCCTTCCTCTGGGGGCAGACTCTGGCAAAGTGACCTGGCTGTTGGCAGAGATAGCATTTCCGGGCGCCTTTTCCCTCCTTCTTTCCCCCCTCACTGGGCTTTGAAACTGCGCGCGCGCGCACTGTTCCGATTTCCATCGGCTCTGCCGGCGGGAAAGTTGGCTCTGGAATGTCTGGAATGCGGAACTCCTTCCAACGTTCCCCCTTCCCTTCCCGCCTCTCCAATGCTCTCGCCTCCTGGCGCGCTCCTATGGTCAGCGCAGATTTGGTCAGCTGGTCCATAGAATCCGCCCTGGGGCCCCGGGAAAGTTCGTCTTTCACAGCCGAAGAAAGCCCTTCTTCAAATAGCATTTGAATGGGTTCCGCCGATAAGTCCCACCCCAATCTGTGAACCAGCATGGTGAACTCAGTCCAGTACTCACGGACAGATCGGCTCCCCTGTTTGCAAGCCATTAACTGTCTGCGCACCACTCCCTGCTCAATATCGCTGGAAAACATCAGATCCATGGCGCGAAAGAACTTCATCGTGTCCTTTAGGACGTCACTATTCGCTGCCATCAGGGGTCTAACCCAGTCTCTCGCCCCCTTTTCAAGATGCCCAATCACGAAAGCCACTCGTGATTCCTCGTCAGGGAATTCATCAAACTGCAGATTGAGGGCATATTGCATCTCTGTCCGAAAGGCATGATAGTCTTTGGGCTCCCCCCCAAACTTCTGCACCAATCCTGGTACCTTTCTGGCGAGCTGGGTGGCTTTCCCCTTTTTGTCTGCATCCTGAGCCCTCCTCTCCTCAAGCCTCGCCGTCTGCAGCGCTAGCTGGACCTCCAACGCCCGGTACCTTTCTTCCAGGCTTGGACCCGCTCCAGCTCCTGCTTCTCCGGTTCCGGCTGGGTTGCTCATGATGCCTTCTCCTGCACAAGCTGCTTTCAAAGACTGTCGGAATGCTGTGATGGGATGATGAGCTGCTTGTGCGTAAAATCGTATCCCCTCAGAGTTTGTTCACGTCCACAAACCTCTGTCTGTGACGGAGCCCCTCAGACATGGCTCCTCTAGTCACTAGCAGATTCCGACAGTGGTTGCTTTCGGAATCGCTTCCAACATAAAAGCTCCTTAACGGAAACACGTCTTCTGGACTCTCTGCGTGACAGTTTCCGGCGAGGAGTGGGTGTCCCTACAGGAGGTCCTGAAACCTCCCCACTGTTTTCGCTGGAAGTGTCTCTGAGCCATCCCTCCAGCTCACTTTCCCTCAGCTCACCTCCTCTCCCCCTACTGGTTCCCTCTTCAGCTGCTGAGTCTCTCCCAACCTGTGTGAGCCCTTTCACCTCCCTTCCTTCCGATGGCAGTTCCCTGACACTGCCCAATGGAGGAAATGGAGGCAGTGAGAGATTTTATTTTCTTGGGCTCCATGATCACTGCAGATGGTGACAGCAGTCACAAAATTAAAAGACGCCTGCTCCTTGGGAGAAAGGCGATGGCAAATCTAGACAACATCTTAAAAAGTAGAGACATCACCTTGCCAACAAAGGTCCGTATAGTTAAAGCCATGGTTTTCCCAGTAGTGATGTATGGAAGTGAGAGCTGGACCATAAAGAAGGCTGATCGCCGAAGAATTGATGTTTTGAATTCTGGTGCTGGAGGAGACTCTTGAGAGTCCCATGGACTGCAAGAAGATCAAACACATCCATTCTTAAGGAAATCAGCCCTGAGTGCTCACTGGAAGGACAGATCGTGAAGCTGAGGCTCCAATACTTTGGCCACCTCATGAGAAGAGAAGACTCCCTGGAAAAGACCCTGATGTTGGGAAAGATGGAGGTCACAAGGAGAAGGGGACGACGGAGGACGAGATGGTTGGACAGTGTTCTCGAAGCTGCTAACATGAATTTGACCAAACTGCATGTAGTGGTTCTAGGGGCTGCTCGTGCGTAAGCCGGTGCAAATACCTGGCTGGGTTGCCTGAGTGAACCTTTTCTGTCCGGACAGGCACTCACCCGTGGCTGTCTCAATCGCTGGCAGAATCCGTTAGTGGGCGTTTCTTAAACTTCTTCCAGCAAAGAAGCTCTTTGACGCCTAGTCTCCTCCTACTCTCTCTGCGCGAAAGCCTTCTGCGCAAGGAGGGCGTAGGCAGCGGAGGACCCCTACTCTCCCCGCTGGTCCCCGGCAAGGAGTCATGGGCCCGCCTCGCCGCTTCCCCCATCTGCCCCCCTTCTCCACTGGTGCTACGCTGATTCTCTTCCCCAGAAGATGGGCTGCTTCTCCCGATCCCTGGACGCTCTCTGGAATCCCTCTGGATTTTGCTCTCTCCCTCCGGCACTGATGGCAGTTCCCTGACACTGCAGGAGGCAGTGGAAGACAGGAGTGCCTGGCGTGCTCTGGTCCATGGGGTCACGAAGAGTCGGACACGACTGAACGACTAAACAACAACAACAACAACAACAACAACAACAACTGCCCAAATCAGTTTTCACTCCAATCATCATTAGCTGCATTAGATCACAGTGCTCAGCAGCTGCCATTAGAGATGCTGAAACTTTTATGAGGTAACTGCGTAGATAGCCATACTTTTTTCTCTGAAGGATGTAAATATTCTGACATGGTCTTGGACTTTAAGTGTGTTCAGATTTTATCCTTTCAGTCAGAAGTAGAATAAAGAAATATATATTTTCTGCCATTTAAAATTGTTCACAGTATAATGTATAAATGCTTTTTTTTCTCTCACCCCACAGTATAAATTTGTATGAACTAATCAAGAAAAATAATTTCCAAGGTTTTACACTGGGTTTGATTCGTAGATTCACCCTGTGTATATTAAGATGCTTACAGTTGTTGTACACAGAAAAGATTATTCACTGTGATCTAAAGCCTGTAAGTACAACCATTTTTATATATCATTGCAGATTTTGTGTAATGAAGCACAGTCCAAGTCTTTAAAGGTAAAGGGACTCCTGACAGTTACCGTAAGTCCAGTCACGAATGACTCTGGCATTGCGGCACTCATCTCGCTTTACAGGTCGAGGGAGCCGGCGTTTTTCCGGGTCATGAGGCGAACCAGAGCAGCGCACAAAAATGCCGTTTACCTTCCCGCCTCAGCGATACCTATTTATCTACTTGCACTGGTGTGCTTTCAAACTGCTAGGTTGGCAGGAGCTGGTGACTGAGCAATGAGAGCTCACCCCGTCGCGGGGATTTGAACCACTGACCTTCTGATCGGCAAGTCCAAGCAGCACGGTGGTTTAAACCACAGCACCACCCACGTCCCTCTAGTCCAAGTCTTTAGACAAGACTAAAGATTATTGTTTCCAAAAATGCATAACATTATTTTTCTCTCCCTCACTTAAAATCTCCTGGGCCCCTTGTCAGTGGCTAATTTTTTAACTCTCATGCACATTATGGATTGTTATTTACACCAAGGAGTAGAAAAATATGTAAACATCCCCCCCCCCTTAAACTGTGTTGTTTCATATTCTGTATATTCTACTGTGTATTCTACAGTATTCCCCCCCCCGTGTTTGTGTGTATGTGTGTGTGTGTGTGTGTGTATTTCTGTGTAATGAGTTCATTTCAATGAATGGGGTCAGTTAGGTCCTAACAAGATGGGACATTATGTGTGTATTTGCATTTAACATGCACTTTAAAAAAATATATGCAAATAGTAGGTGCTGGGGGTGATTACTGCTGCAAGTAGCAAAGGGGAGTTTAACCCTTATCTTCTTGCTTTCTATCCTGGCAAAAATAAATGCTCCTCCGAAGCTGCTATTTGCATTGGAAGGAAAACTCCCATTGTCACTATTTAATGTTATGTCTAGCTTGACTAGATTTCATTGGGTGGATGCGGGTCTACCCAAGGGACGCGGGTGGCGCTGTGGGTTAAACCACAGAGCCCAGGACTTGCCGATCAGAAGGTTGGTTCGAATCCCCGCAACGGGGCGAGCTCCCATTGCTCGGTCCCAGCTCCTGCCAACCTAGCAGTTTGAAAGCACGTCAAAGTGCAAGTAGATAAATAGGTACCGCTCCGGCGGGAAGGTAAACGGCGTTTCCGTGTGCTGCTCTGGTTTGCCAGAAGCGGCTTAGTCATGCTGGCCACATGACCCGGAAGCTGTACCCCGGCTCCCTCGGCCTGTAAAGCGAGATGAGCGCCACAACCCCAGAGTCGGCCACAGCTGGACCTAATGTTCAGGGGTCCCTTTACCTTTTACCTAGCTTGACTAGACCTCTTTGAAAGTAAAAGGAAGTAATGAAATACTGAGGTATAGATGACTCTCATATGGTTAAGCATTCAACATCACAATAGCTGTTTTATGTTGATGGAGCAGTGATGTTTGGAAAGCTTTAACCATTCAGTGAATTTTCCAAATCACTGAGTGTCATATGACCAAATATATAGACCAAAGCATTAGCTTATGTTAGAGATATGATATTTATTTCAGTTTCCTCTAGTACAGACTCCTAATGAAGGTCTATTTTCTATGAGACACTGTCTATATTAAAACCACTTTCCCTTGTACAGTGGTACCTCGGGTTACATAAGCTTCAGGTTACATACGCTTCAGGTTACACACTCCACTAAGCCAGAAATAGTGCTTCAGGTTAAGAACTTTGCTTAAGGATAAGAACAGAAATCGTGCTCCAGCGACGCGGCAGCAGCGGGAGGCCCCATTAGCTAAAGTGGTGCTTCAGGTTAAGAACAGTTTCAGGTTAAGTAGGGACCTCCGGAACGAATTAGGTACTTAACCCGAGGTACCACTGTAATTGGTCTGCTGCCACCCTTAGCCTGGCTTAAATGTGCCATTCGGTGTATTAAAAAATGTATATTTGTTCATGCAGGTTTCTATATGCTCAATGTTAGAGAACTGAGATCTGAAGTTGGTGGAAATGACCCCCATCAAGGAAGGCTTTTCTAATTCCTTCCCAGATTGGCCCAGCAGGTTTATGTGGCCCCTCTACAGTTATGCAGCAGTTGATTCCCTTTCTGGGGCTAATTTTCATGGTTCCTATGGAACATGATAAAGTCTCAGGGAGGCATGTTCTCAGTGTGGTTGACTAACCTGCCCTTTTCTGACCTGGTCCCTGCCCTTCTGAGCTAAGCATTCAAAGGTGCCAGGGCAGGGGTCAGCAAACTTTTTCAGCAGGGGGTCGGTCCATTGTCCCTCAGACCTTGTGGGGGGCCGGACTATATTTTTTTTGGGGGGGGGGAATGAACAAATTCCTATGCCCCACAAATAACCCAGAGATTCATTTTAAATAAAAGGACACATTCTACTCATGTAAAGACATACTGATTGCCAGACTGTCCGCGGGCTGGATTTAGAAGGCGATTGGGCCGGATCCAGCCCCCGGGCCTTAGTTTGCCTACCCATGTGCTAGTGAATGGTCAGTACTTCTTCAGAATGTAGCCATGTGAGCAAAATGGCAACCTATAATTTATAAGCATTGTTTGAGTTCTTGCTGATAGATCAGCAAATGAATGACCTTTGCCTTCCTGTATGAACACTCCATCCACAAAATAAGTCACACCTAAAAGAGGAGGTCAAAGATGCTGGGATTTCTCACCAGACACCACCATATACAGTGGTACCTCGGGTTAAGAACTTAATTCGTTCTGGAGGTCCGTTCTTAACCCGAAACTGTTCTTAACCTCAGCTTTCAGAGCATAGTGATCAGACCATGGCACCTTCATCGAAGGAGACATGATCACATCTATACCGACGCCAAAGATCAAATCCAGCGTGTGGCCTGCTTGATGTGTGGGGCCCGAAACAAACTGGGAGAGCCCTAGTGTCGCCATGGAAGACACCAGGTCCAGAGCCTGTGAGGAGGGAGTGGCATCAGCATGGATGTTGAAGTCCCCCAATACCAATAGGTTAGGGAACTCCAAGGCCCAGCCGGCCACCGCCTCCAGCAGGGTGGCTGCTGGTGCGCTAGGTGGCCGGTACACCAGCCAGACAGCCAAGCTCACCTCGGAGCCCCACACTAGGCCAACACATTCAATGCCAGGGATCGATGGCGATGGTAGAGCCCTGAAAGAACAATCTTCCCGGATTAATAATGCCACCCCTCCCCCCCGGCCCACAGTCCGCGACTGGTGGAGGACGGAGAAACCCGGGGGCGCCATCTCTCGTAAGGTAACTGTTGCCCCTTTGCGCACCCAGGTCTCCGTCACACAAGCCAGGTCAACCCCCTGCGAGGTGAAGAAATCTCGCAGGGTGGCGGTTTTGTTTCCTATAGACCTGGCATTGCGCAACACCAGTGACGGAGGTGAGTAATCCTTGCTCACCCTACCTTTGTCCCTCAAGACAGAGCTGTTCCACCAGGCCTTTGATCAGGGCGCAGCCTGACCCCCTCCTCTGGCAATCTGCACAGAATGTTGCTTAATGGTTGCCATTAATTTGATTTTAATTAATTTTATAATGAATGTTTTTAGAATGTTGGATTATTTTGATTGTTGTTAGCCGCCCTGAGCCCAGCTTCGGCTGGGGAGGGCGGGATATAAATAAAAATTTATTATTATTATTATTATTATTATTATTATTATTATTATTAACCTGAAGCACCACTTTAACTAATGGGGCTCCCACTGCTGCCGCGTGATTTCCGTTCTCATCCTGAAGCAAAGTTCTTAACCTGAGGTACTATTTCTGGGTTAGCGGAGTCTGTAACATGAAACGTGTGTAACCTGAAGCGTCTGTAACCCGAGGTACCACTATATTTGCAGTCTGGTTGTTTTCCCCCTGTAAAAATGTTTTTGCCGTTAGTCTGCTAACCTGATAGATGTGTGTTGATATTTTCTCTCCCCCTTCTTCGCTTTCCCCCATTTTAGGAGAACATATTAATAAACCAACCCCAACCTGGGCAGGTTTCATTTAAAGTTATCGACTTTGGATCAAGCTGCTATGAACACCAAAGAGGTTTGCAGAAAAGTCAAGTAGATGTAATTTTCTTTATTAGATTTCTTAATTTTTGATTGATTTACTTATGTACTTCAAACTCCACATCTTCAGTATAAATTTATAATCCTGGGGCAGCTTACAAGGGAGTAAGAAACAAAGGCACAATGAATTTTTAAAATAGTTTTTCGAAGTAAAAAGGGAAATCAACACTGGCCTCTGTCCCTCTTTCTTTCCCTCCCTCCTCTGATGCCCTTTCACATCTCTGCCCCCCATTGGCTTGCATGGCTGTTTGTTGCAGCAGCCCTGGCTACAAGTGCCTCAGCTGAATGGTGCCTGTGGGGCTGCCCGGGGGGTGGAGAGTGCCGGGAGTGGGGGTGGCCTTGGAGGAGAAGAAGAAGAAGAAGAAGAAGAAGAAGAAGAAGAAGAGTTTGGATTTGATATCCCGCTTTATCACTACTCGAAGGAGTCTCAAAGCGGCTAACATTCCCCTTTCCCTTCCTCCCCCACAACAAACACTCTGTGAGTGGGGCTGAGAGACTTCAGAGAAGTGTGACTAGCCCAAGGTCACCCAGCAGCTGCATGTGGAATCGGAGATGCGAACCTGGTTCCCCAGATTACGAATCTACCGCTCTTAACCACTACACCACACTGGCTCTCGAGTAAGCAAGCAAGCCAGTGGGAGAGGGTGCCCAGCCAGCCAGTCCTACAGTCCTTGCAGTTGGGAATGGACAAATTAGTGGGATACCTGGCAAGCAGGTGTTCCGCTAGCCTTTCTTGTGCTTACTGTGTGCCAGGCCTGCCTGGGAGCTGAGTTGCGTGTCGAGACCCCGAGACCACCCTCTCGTTGATGAATAAGACACAAGGACACAGATATTAGGTTAATGTTATTGGGCAAATTTAGGCCACAGCTTTATTGGTTACAGAATGTGAGTGGTATTGGCTTAGGCATTGGAATTGACCCGACTATATCTGACTCCTGCCCGTCACGCAGGGAGTCCAGTAAGGGTCAATCACCAGTAGGGGGAGCCCCGTCGATGCAAACCAACTTGAGCTCCCCCTGGGTTCCCGGCGGGGTCGTGGCATGGCCCTAGCCCAGCCCCGGACTTTGGACAAGATCCACACCCCCGGGTTCCTTTAACAGAATACCCTTCAGCTTGGAGGGGCAGGTGATGGCCACACCTCGCCTCCCCCAGAGCCAGTGTGGTGTAGTGGTTAAGAGTGGTGGACTCGTAATCTGGTGAACCGGGTTCACTTCCCCGCTCCTCCACATGGAGCTGCTGGGTGACCTTGGGCTAGTCACACTTCTCTGAAGTCTCTCAGCCTCACTCACCTCACAGAGTGTTTGTTGCGCGGGAGGAAGGGAAAGGAGATTGTTAGCCGCTTTGAGACTCCTTCGGGTAGTGATAAAGTGGGATACCAAATCCAAACTCTTCTTCAAACCAACGCCTAACTGCCACACGAGCCCTAGGCCTGCCACCAAATACTCTCGCACCTGCAACCAATCCTTCACGCGCTCTCCAATCCGGCTCACGCCTGAGTTCAAATGGCTGGCAGACAAATGACATGGCTGGGAACCTCCGGGGGATGCGGGACTTTGTCCCCTGCCCCCGGAGGGGAGTGGGTGGTCATGTGGTCCACCGCAACTCCTCCCCACTGGGAAGCGGAGTGGATTTCCCGGTGCTGAAGGGGAGTTTTTCCACCATGAAGGCCAGGCAGCGCCCACGGCTGCCTCCTCAGGTGAGTAAGATGCTGGCCTCATGTTCACTTTGGCCAGTCTCTGTTGGGCCCCTGAGGCTGGGGGCATCCTCTTTCCAAACTCCTGGGGGGGCATCGTGAGGAGGTACCTCTCTTTGGGGTGGATGGGGCAGCTCAGAGACCAGGGTCGGTGGCTGCTGCTGCCCAGAGGACTCCCAGAGAAAGGGGAGAAGAGGCTGAGGGAACACTCCTCAAGGGAGGGTGTTCAAAAAGGAGTGAGAAGCTGCCAGCTCTGCAGGCAAGGGGCTCCTGAGCCCCACAAGGGTGCCGCAGAAAGAATGTAGTGGGTCAAGTGAGCCATGGACCCAAAAAGGTTGAAAACCTGTGAGCTAGAATATCAACTTTTGCTATATTGAGAGTTCAACACACTGTCTTCTAGAAACGTGTATATAAATGAATAGACTGCAGAAAGAATGTAGTTGGTCAAGGGAGCCTTGGACTCAAAGTGGTTGGAAACCTCTGGTCTTGACCTCTGGTCAAGACCAAAATAATGGGACTTAAGATAAGGAGCTCAGGAACTTGCATCGAGGCGAGGATCGGTGGCAATGGAAGAGGAGATATGTCCAATGTTTTCCCCCTGCCTTTTTATTCCAGTGTATACGTATGTCCAGAGTCGATTTTATCGTTCCCCAGAAGTGATTCTTGGTCACCCCTATGCAACCCCTATTGACATGTGGAGTCTAGGGTGCATTATGGCTGAACTCTACACAGGGTACCCACTTTTTCCTGGGGAGAATGAAGTGGAGCAGCTTGCATGCATTATGGAGGTAACTTCTGATTTTAATATTAGCAGGTGTGCAGAAACAACCCAGACTCTAAAGAACAAGTTTAGCTATACACAGGAACTTATGCATGCTCACAAAGGGGATTTCTTTCTTTCTTGCAACATCGCAAGTAGTTTTTGAAACTCCTCTAAGATTTGTCACATAAAGTTCCACTTTATTCCTTACTAGTTCGGCTTCATCTGGAAAACTGTGCACTTTTAGAAGGATATGTAGATGTTGGGAGTGTTCAGAGCAGGACAACAAATATGGAAGGTTGGGCTGATTTCTCCTGGACAAGACAAGGCTGAGGTGATAGCATTCTTCAGATATCTGAAAGGGTTTTACATGGAAAACAGCAAGGACTTGTCGCCTGCTACTCCAAAAGGCAAGATTAGGTCTAGTGGACTTAAGGTACAGGAGGGTAGATCTCAGCTGACTATCGGGAGAAACTTCTTAAAGGTAACAGCATTTGGCAATGGGAACAATTATCTTGAGATGTGCTGCAGTCTCCCTAAATGGAGGTCTTCGGCTGTTGGACAGCCATCTGTGAGAGATGCTCTTGGGGTTTCCCACAAAAAGCCAGGGGGTGGGACACAACCAGAGACACAACCCCATGGAAGTGTGGTCACGGTTCATACCCTCTCCAACAATCCCCCCCCCCATACTCTCAACCTGCCTTCCATGCTCCAAGTCATGAATGTCCTTCCCGGCATACACATCCTTTACATGTAATGTTACTTCTCCTCCTTTCTGTTTGATCCATGCCTTTTGAACAGGTTCTCACCCTCATCTCACCAGGTTTCAGTCATGCTTGTTCACATGAAACGAAGGCATCTCTTTCATTACCTGTGAATTTTATCTATTAAAGTCTGAGGAATTCAATGTGTCAAACAAAAATTATGTCTACCACAAACATTTTAGACACAAATTAGCTAGCGTATGTCTCCGAAGATGCACACACACAGTTGTTTTCTGTACAAAATACGTCCTTATGAAATAAAATGTTGCATTTCAGAAATGACTTGCATACAAGTGGCATTACACTGGCATTAGAGTGCCTGTGAAATGTTTAATATCCCTACAGGAACTCATAGAACCCAGAACACAAAGACCAAAATATCACCTAGTGACGGGGAATTGAAATGCAGGATAATAACACAGACCTGTTGGGTGTTTCAAGGATTACAAGCAGATTATGTGTGTGAAGTGATTTAAACACTCTAACTCCCAAGTATTAAAAGCCCCTTTATGGCATGCAACAGGCCCATAGAGTTGACCCAGAAAAAGGAGGGCAGCACTCTTTGTGAAGAACATGAAATTCAAAATGTACCATTTAACAGATACTCTCTCATTTGATTATAAAAGTCAGTTTCTAAATTGATTTAGATGTACAGAGATTTTATTAGTTCCAGCCCAGTTTTTTAAGATAGTTTTGAACTTTATTTCTGTCTCCTGATACGTTAGTTCTCCCTCCCAGTTTTGTGCCAGGCATAACTTTCATTTTTAGCCGTTGATAACAGTGTTGAGGAGAATCAGATCCAGTACAGATAGAAACCACCAGTTAGGTTGGAACCACTGATGAGTTCCTCAGAAGACTTATTTTTACTGTTTGTGGTAGTTTCCCCCTCTTTTCAACTGACTCTGCGGTAGAATAAAAAAGAGCTCAGCCATTATATCAACATGTCCTTCATGTTAAAGGTGTAAGACCATTAATTTGTTATATACTTAACAGAGGTGCCCTTCAGGCTGACTTTTTGTGTGTGTTAAAGATACTAGGTCTTCCACCAGCTGATTTCATTCAGACTGCATCAAGAAGACGAACGTTCTTTGGTAAGTCCCTTGCTGTTATTGACTTACTCGCATAATGCCCATCACTATGGTGGACAGGGCATTTGTGGAAGAAAGACCTTCATATTGTATGGTGCTTTGCGCAAGAGGGATCACAATGCATATTTATTTGCTCTAGATACACACCTCAGCCTCTGAGTGGTGGAGATTTCAAGGGTGCTAGCACACGCCTTCGGTTTCGTTTCCTTGGAATTAAGAGCAGCGCAGACTAGGGATTGGTCTTGCAGCTTGTCTACATTCATTTAGTGCTCGTTCTTATCACACCATCTGAGTTTGGGCTGATGCTTAGCCTGCTTTTGCAGTTTGGGCTCGGACTATGGTGGGCATGTTGATTCTGTTGACAAGCTTTGGTCTGTCAAGCCGAAAAATATCAAGCTATAGCTTGAAAATGTTGCAGCTGATGTCAACTCTAGTGCAAATCATCTGCCCACACAGCAAGCAGAAATGGCATAGAGAAGAAGAATGGTGTTTGTTTTTAAAACTTTCTATATTATATGTTCCATAATATTATATGCAGATGCTTTAATTAAGCCAGTTTCTAAATGAATGCTCCTTCCACAAATTAAATAGTATTTATTTGCTGTCTCCCCATTTGAGAGCCTGCATTCACACATACACAAACCCTGCTCCAGCCCCCAGCGGCGTAGCGTGGGTTATCAGCACCCGGGGCAAGGCAAGTAATTTGCGCCCCCTAACCCGGGGCAAGGCAAATAATTTGCGCCCCCTAACCCGGGGCAAGGCAAGTACAGTAATTTACTCTCCCAAGCAGCAGCAGCAGCGAGGCTTCTCTTTCCCCCGCGCTCTCCTGGAGCTGCCTCTTTTCTTTCCTTTTTTCCCTTTCTCCAAGGCTTTTCGCTTTCTCTCCTTAATTGATTCCTCCTCCACACCGCAGCGTTTCCTAGCTGCTTCCCCCCCCCTTCCCCTCTCTCTCCTCCTCGCTCTGCTTGCCTTGCCCTGCACCGGCAGCAGCAGGCGCAGCCAGACCCCCGCCAGCCAGCCCGCCCGCCCGCCCACCCGGCTTCCTCTCCTTTTTTTGCCCGCGGCAGAAGGCTTCGCTCTCCCCCTTCCGCGACCTCCTCACCAAGCCGAGCGAGCGCGGGCTCCCTAACCCGTGGATTTTAGTAGGGGCAGAGAGCTGCTAGTGCGAGCGCGCCCCCCGCCCATGTTGCGCCCGGTGCGGCCGGCCCCCCTGGCACCCCCCACGCTACGCCACTGCCAGCCCCCCTTCATTTCAACCAGCAATCTCACCCCTGGATCCTTTTTTTGCCTGCATGACACAAACATCTAAACAGTATTCATTTATAGTTCAACTCAGCATTTTCTTCTTGGATGAGACTACCTAAAATACCTTCCTCATTTCCCTCACGGATGGATACTTAATCTTTTAACTGTTGCTGTATTTGCCCGAGTTATCCAGGTATTTTATCTTACAACAAAATAAAATTAGTATTTTGGTACGAATTTAGTGGGGTTTCCCAAACAAGGTGCACCCATTTCCAATAAAAGCCATGTCCTAGTATTGGAACACAAATTTCCCACAGAAAACCAGTTGCTCCCTTACTATTCTAGTGCATTTCCAGGTTGAATTCAAAGTACCTCTGAAGTCTTACTGCACCCAGGAGCCCAGGGAATCAGAAGAACTGCCTGCTCCCATATAAGCGTGCCTGGCCTCTAAGATCTCCCCAGGCTCTACTCCAGCTGCCCCCTTCAAGCGTTATGAAAGCCAGTGTGGTGTAGTGGTTAAGAGCGGTAGACTTGTAATCTGGTGAACTGGGTTCGCTTCCCCGCTCCTCCACATGCAGCTGCTGGGTGACCTTGGGCTAGTCACACTTCTCTGAAGTCTCTCAGTCCCACTCAGCTCACAGAGTGTTTGTTGTGGGTGAGGAAAGGAAAGGAGATTGTGAGCCGCTTTGAGACTCCTTCGGGTAGTGATAAAGCGGGATATCAAATCCAAACTCCTCCTCCTCCTCCTCTTCTTCTTCTTCTTCTTCTTCTTCTTCTTCTTCTTCTTCTACATGGGCTGGGGATCAAGCATTTCTGTGTTGGCCTTGTGGATTGTGGAATAGGCCTCCCAGAAATATAATTTATTTTATCTTTAGGCACCAAGTTACTCTCTCGTGCTTTTGGAAAGCAATAATAAAGTATCTATTGCTAGTTTACTGTTGCACTGAATTTCCTTTGTTGTAATACGTTTAGACCTATGGTTGGGGTTTTTAATTTTTTTGTGTGGATTTGAATGTAATTGTTTTATTCTGAATTGTAAACCACCTTGAAGAGATGGAAAGGTGAGATGTGTTTTAAGTATTTATTCATTCGTTTGAAGCTTTTGTTGCAGTTTTGGCTGCAATACATAAATATTAAAGCACTAAATCGTTAATCTCTGAGAGATTTTTCTTCGAGTGAAAATTACTGGTTTTGTGAACAACATTGGCACTCTTCTGGATCAGAGATGCAAACTGTTAGTCTATGCTGCCAAAATCTTCCCAGGTCTCTGATGGTTCTTCTAATCTTTTAATCAAGGTGGGTTTTAAGTTTACCCACAGAGCAAAAAGCTTCATGTAAGCTCTGCACTGTAAGGTATTTTTCTGTACATGTGAATTAAGCAAAGTTACACCTGGGGTCATTTGCTACATTGCTAGGAATTCCTGGCTCCTAACGGCACCACATTTGTTATGGAGTCTGACCAGAAAAATAAGGAATCGGTTTTTATGGCAAAATGCACTTCCAATTGAATAGGGTGCATCCCAACATTACAGCGCTGGACATCCCTGTTCTAAATAAATATTATCTGGGCAGACTTAAATCTTCTGTGGACTTACCTTTCCAGCATCAAAATTTTAAATATTATGCAAATGTGTATACAGTTTTAAAATGTTGCTTTTCTGTTTTAAAGATTCCAGCGGTACTCCAAAGAACCTTACAAATAGTAGGGGGAGAATAAGAAACCCGAACACAAGGGAACTGAGCGCTGTATTGAAAACGTATGATGGTGCATTTCTGGATTTTCTGAAAAAGTGCCTTGTGTAAGATAGCTTTCATTTGTTTTGCCCATTGCATATATAGACTCTTAAATCCTGCTTTTCTGTCCTTAAGCGTTGGTTAAATGTCTGTTGCTCAGTTATGGTAGCAAGGTTTATTTTGATTTGCTAATTCCCCATATTGCCAGAGTATGTAATGAAAATGTTTTGCAGAAAGAAGCAGGATATTTCACATGGGACTCCAGGAGTTCTTTGGAAGTTTGTCAGAGGTTTCTCAGTTAGTATATCAGTCCTGGTGAACAAACTTTCCTGAAAGGCGGCTTGGCTACCACTGCATTATCTCCCCAAAGAATGTGCCACTTTAAAGAACATATTGGATGTGTTCCAGGTGGCTGGTTCACACCATGCTCTAATGAAGAGTTATCTTATTTATGTTTCCCATAAACTTGCTTGGGCCCCATGGCAGACATGCAGGGAAGAGGTTCGTTGATAGACAAGATTTAAAACCACTAAGTTAGGGTGATACTAGATGGGATCACAGTCAGCATGTGAGCTGAGTTGGCAGAATTAAAGACATGATTTTAGAAGGCCACAGTCACTTGGTGGCTTGGGAGTTATTGGTGGCTGGCTGCAAAGGTGGCTAAAGTTAGATCTATTGCCCTTGAAGCTCTGCCTCCCAGGACCCACCTGACTCCTTTCAATGCCTGTTTAAAACTTACCTATGCATTCTGGCATTCTCAAACTGATCTCCCTCATCTATCTTTCTTTTTCATTTTGCCTCCTTTCAGGCTCTAAGGAGAACAGGTCCTCTGCCTTTTTTTGGGTGCAGTGCCTATATATTAGACACTCAGATTTTTGCAGAGTGTATTATGTGATGTGCAGTGATGAAACTGCTGTGAAAATGCGGGTGGCGCTGTGGTCTAAACCACAGAGCCTAGGGCTTACTGATCAGAAGGTTGGTGATTCGAATCCCCTCGACGGGGTGAGCTCCCGTTGCTCGGTCCCAGCTCCTGCCAACCTAGCAGTTCGAAAGCAAGTCAAAGTGCAAGTAGATAAATAGGTACTGCTCCGGCGGGAAGGTAAACGGCATTTCCATGCACTGCTCTGGTTCGCCAGAAGCGGCTTAGTCATGCTGGCCACATGACCTGGAAGCTGTACGCCAGCTCCCTCGGCCAATAAAGCGAGATGAGCATAGCAACCTCAGAGTTGTTCCCGACTGGACCTAATGGTCAGGGCTACCTTTACCTTTTAAGGTCATACCATATGAGTGTGGAGTTTTCGTGTGCTGTCACGTGTAGGATAATGTGAGTAATAAACCCCATATGCACATAGGTTTGTATGTGTATAATACATGGGTATCATGCTCCATACTGATGTTCTCCATATGTTTTATGACAAGATGGAAACCTTCCCTGCGCATGACTCCGGAAGATGCAATGCACCACTCCTGGATGCAGGACCCATGGTTACATAAAGCGAAACAAAAGCCCAAGCCTACGACGAAGTCAGGCGACGCAGAGAAAAAGAAGGAAAATGCCCGTATGAGTGCTCAGCCAGAAAAAGGTGGACTCATAGTCCTTGGTTCTTTCTCCCCCCCCCCCCCCAATGAATTGTCTTTAAATAGGTATTTCAGAGGGAGACAAACCAAAACCAAAACACCAGGAAGCACCTAGGTTCAGCAGCATCTTGAGGTCTGCTTCTCTCTATGTTATGGAAACCAGAAAGGCCACGTTATGGGATACTAGTAGCTGAACCCAGCTTCCAAAGAATTCCAGCTCCAAATAAAGAAGCAGCAGCAAGTTTCCATCTTTTATGGTCGAAAAGATATGTTTGAAATAGTCAGTGCCAGAGGAGATTTTCAGTGATTGTACGGTGGGGCCTCCTTGCCCTTCCCCATGATGGGCAGAAGCAGGGAAAAAATGAAAAATAAAACTCTTTTCATGTAATTTATTGCAAAATTGCATGGCGCTTTGAAATACAGATTATACAAAAGAATAGAAACAATGCACGTTTACTGAATTTGCATAACCTATACATTTCACAGAATCTATTTGGTTACCTTGCTGCGCATTTTGTTGCTTTCTACCCAACTCAGTTTTCTGCTCCCCTAAAGTGTGGCGAGCACGATAAAAAGTATAATGTGACCGTGCTTCTCTGTTCAGGTACCCCCAGGGAGTAGTTGCACCTGTGTGGGCGATTTCGGAAAGCAGAGGGCCGTGCAATTGCCACATCACAAGTGCTCTCAAGCTCTGGTGTCTATGGCTGCGCCTCGCCAATGGAAAGGACCCCACATAGCCCCCCTGTTAGGATATAGTTTCCGTTCCACCTTAAAAGTCAGGCGTGACTGTTGTGCGTCACATGCCTGTTTACTTCCTGCTCACTGGGAGTTTCTGTTTTGTATATAGCTTTTGTTCCGGCTGTTTTCCTGGACACGGATGCAAGCAGTCATGTTTTTCCTTTGTTCTGACCTACGTTGAATAAAGCAGTAAATATGCTCTTCTGTCTGAATCTTCCATTGCGGAGACTGCTGGAAAGGGCGTGCGTGAGTCTTGGAATGTCTCTAAGGCTCGTGTCGCTAATTGACTGATGCTGTTTTCATGGGAGACTGGTGATTGCCCGGAGACGACGAATGGGGCCTGCCTGATGGCCTCTGTCTCCCTGGCAGTATCCCAACACCCCCCACACCCCGGTTCCTAAATTCTCTCAGCCTATGGCAATTGTTCCCTGGATGTCAAAGCAGCCTCTGTCAGCCCAGAAACTGATGTGGGGTGAGGAAGAGTGGAATAAATTTAATGATTATCTAGTTAAATTTGTCAAGTTAAATTAACTGAAAATAGCTTGCAGATACTTAATTGGCTGAGGATTTTATGTTAAGTGATGAATTAATATGTTTAATTCCATAAGGTGAAGATTTAAGGATGTTAATGTTTAAGTTGAATTTCATAAGAATTGGGATTTGGAAAACCGTTAAAAGGATGTGCAATGAAATTCAACCAAGGGGGAGCGAGGAAGTCACTTAACAAAGTTAATAAGTGTAATTTTCAATAAGGCTATGATTTATGTTTGTTTGTCTTGTGTGTTTGTTTGTTTATAATATTGTGAAAACTAATAAAAAAATTTTTGGGGGAAAAAGAAACTTATGTGGGGTGGCAGGGGGAAAGAACTGAAAATATACCGTATTTTTTGCTCTATAAGACTCACTTTTTCCCTCCTAAAAAGTAAGGTGAAATGTGTGTGCGTCTTATGGAGCGAATGCAGGCTGCGCAGCTATCACAGAAGCCAGAACAGCAAGAGGGATTGCTGCTTTCACTGCGCAGCGATCCCTCTTGCTGTTCTGGCTTCTGAGATTCAGAATATATTTTTTTTCTTGTTTTCCTTCTCCAAAAACTAGGTGCGTCTTGTGGTCTGGTGTGTCTTATAGAGCGAAAAATACGGTAAACATCATTTTCTCTTGGGTGTGTCCTCCAGTTCCAAGACCAAGTCAAGATATGTACACACAAACACACACGCTGTTTGCTTTGGGGTTGGAGGAAGTCTGTCTTCTGCTACTGCATTTGCTAAGAAAACACAGGCCATCAGTGGCGTAGCGTGGGGGGTGCAGGGGGGGCCGGCCGCACCGGGCGCAACATCTGGGGGGGCACGCTCGCACTCGCAGCTCTCTGCCCCTACCTGGCTCACTCACTCTCTCTCACTGCAGTGCTGGCTGTGCGAATCCGATCCGAGCCGCTGGGTCGCCGCCCACCGTGGAGGGGGTGGGTGCCAGGCGTGCGGTGCGGAGAGAGAGCGAGGGACTATCTGGGGGAGGGACAGTGCAGCGGCCGCCCAGCGCAGCGCTGAGCGTGGGAGAGAACCACACCAGACCAGACCAGGCAGCAGCAAGAAGAAGCTGGCAGCGGCGGCAGGTTAGGGGTTAGGGGGCGCAAATTACTTGCCTTGCCCCGGGTTAGGGGGCGCAAATTGCTTGCCTTGCCCCGGGTGCTGACAACCCACGCTACAGGCCATTTGATGTCTGTTTCCTGAGCCCAGTTCCCCCTCACCACCAGCTGTTTCAGGGATAGAGGTTGGTTGCCTATGTTTGCCGTGGAAAGAGAGGGAGAAAGGAGGGACTGAGAACAGAGGAAGCTTTATTTCCCCAGGGATTGATTATGAAGGTGGAGAGAGACCATCAGTGATGGACAGCTACATGTTTGTAGTGTGGAGAGACAAAACGGGGAGGTCCCACCCTCTCTGCTCCAGGTGGTGGTAGATTCCAGAGACATCTCGCAGAACTATCTCGAGATCTCATTGGAAGCTGCTGCTGCTGCCGCCGCCATTTCTCCTTGCTTCTCTGGCGGTTGGCAGCAGGGGTGAGCAAAGGTGTTCATGGGATTCTGCCGCCCAAGATGGCGGCTTCTGTCAGCCTCATGGGTGGGCCGGCCCTGGTGGTGTACTCAACCTTCCTGTTCTTTCAGCCCACTGCACTTATACCTGTTTAGGGAAGCTTTTAATGTTTGATGAATTATTGTATTTTAACGTTTTGCTGGAAGCCGCCCAGAGTGGCTGGGGAAACCCAGCCAGATGGGTGGAGTATAAATAATAAATTATTATAAATTATTATATTACTACCTGCACCACTCACAGAAACCTCAAGCAGGTACAGAGGCTAGCAGAGGCTGCCTCCCTGAGGCATAGCCCTCTCCACAAATCTCAGAGCCACACACTCTTCCCTGTACAACATGCATTTTACTCTTCTGTCCAAATTCAGGACAGAATGTTTGCAGCTCTGCAAACATTTCGGTCAACCTGCTGTTCTCTGCCCATCACAATCCCAAAGCATCACTTTGAGAAAGAGGCCCCTGTTATTTGTGTCTTAGGAGGAAAAAAAGGCATGTGTTTGCTGGAGGTTTCTTCTCTATCTCTTGTTGCCAGGGCTAAGCAGCAGCTTCAGTATTGGCCCAGTAGGACTGCCTTTGAGTACAGTCTGAGCATGCTCAGTGCTGGTTTCCCTAAGGCCACACCTCAAAGCACGTTCATTGCAGCTAGCCAGGAGAAGACTGTTGTTGTCAGTTTCGATAGCTGGTTTTTATAATTAATATTTGTCAAGAGAGAGCAATGGCAGGCAGTTGTATGTTTGTTTCTAGGTTTTTGCTTAATTGTTTGCATTTATTTTTGTGAATGGGGAGGAGGATTGAGAGGAGAAATGTGGCTTCTGTGTGTGTTGCAACTTTCAACACTTAGATTCACAGAACTGTCAAGTTAGAAGGGACCAAGAGGGTCATCTAGTCCAGTTTGCTGTAATGCAGAAATATTTCACCCAACGTGGGGCTTGAACCCTGAGCAAATTACATGCTGCTTGATATATAACCGATATATAACCTCTATATAAAATAAGTGGTTTGCAAGAAATATTAAAATTACGAATACAGTTAAAAACAATTCTAAACTATGCCAGAATCCACAAGGCTGGATACAAAAGTGTTTTAATCAGGTGCCAAAACCTTACTTGAACACTCCTCTTTGTATTTATTGTATTTTATTGTATTTAAGTCCTAAAGCAATTCTAGATTTGCTGCTCTCTAAAGTAATACATTTTCCCTTAAATTTTGTGTCTCCCCTTTTCTGCAGATGAAACCACACGGCACCAATCTGCTGGAGAAATAAAATCTGATCCCGCTGAAAAGTTATCCGTTTCGATTCAGAAATTATCTCCCATCATAACCTCCCAAGATGCAAACGAAGAGGAAAAGGAGGATTCCAACAAGCCAGAAACTCCAGAAAAAGAACTGGAAACCCTGGTGGACAAAACTGTTAAAAGAGAACAGAGAGACCATAGGACTGAGAAGGTCATGCACAAAAATACAAGCATCTTGCCACCCATCAAGTACAAGCAATGACTAGTCCTCTTTGCATATCATTTGTGGTCTGCTTTTAGGTAACTTTTTTGCTGTAAAATGTTCAAGAACAGAAATTTAACATAACTGTCTGTATACGGTCTGTGCACATTTCTTGGTGTGGAGGAAGATTGTATGAGTGGAAATGGGTACTATCTTACAGTTCAAATAGAATATATTTTGCTCTCTTGAGGGACAGAAATTAATTTTGATCAGAACAAGGGTGTGGCTGATCATTTTACTTGTGAGTACTGCAAGGTGAAGACATAGGACCTCTGTCTAACCTCCAAGACATTTCTTGCACAGCTCGTGGGCTGTTATTTCAGTCAGGGTTTTGGTTTTTTTAAGTGTCGTATCGTATTTTATTTATTAAATTTGTATACCGCCATATATCCATAGATCTCAGGGTGGTTAACGACACCAGAAGCGACAGGTGTTAAAAAACCCCCACAACTTAAAACATTTCCCAGAAAAGAGAAAGAAAGAAAAAATCAGAAAGAGCAGCAAGATAGGGGTACCAGAGCTCTGCGTTGTGACCCCAATTCAATAGATAGGAGCCCTATAATTTGCACAAGAGTGATAAAGGGGCATTGTGTGAGGCCCCTGTGCACACACACACACACACACACATTTTAAATGCCTGTTATATATGGGATAGGGATGCGGGTGGTGCTGTGGGTAAAACCTCAGTGCCTAGGACTTGCCGATCGTATAGTCGGTGGTTCGAATCCCCGCGGCGGGGTGAGCTCCCGTCGTTCGGTCCCAGCTCCTGCCCACCTAGCAGTTCGAAAGCACCCCCAAGTGCAAGTAGATAAATAGGTACCGCTTTATAGCGGGAAGGTAAACGGCGTTTTCGTGCGCTGCGCTGGTGCTGGCTCGCCAGAGCAGCTTCGTCACGCTGGCCACGTGACCCGGAAGTGTCTCCGGACAGCGCTGGCCCCTGGCCTCTTAAGTGAGATGGGCGCACAACCCTAGAGTCGGACACGACTGGCCCGTACAGGCAGGGGTACCTTTACCTTTATATATGGGATGCAGGTGGCGCTGTGGGTTAAACTACAGAGCCTAGGACATGCCAATCAGAAGGTTGGCGGTTCGAATCCCTGTGACGGGGTGAGCTCCCGTTGTTCGGTCCCTGCTCCTGCCAACCTAGCGGTTCGAAAGCACGTCAAAGTGCAAGTAGATAGATAGGTACCACTCTGGCGGGAAGGTAAACGGCGTTTCCATGCGCTGCTCTGGTTCGCCAGAAGCGGTTTAGTCATGCTGGCCACATGACCCGGAAGCTGTACGCCGGCTCCCTTGGCCAATAAAGCGAGATGAGCGCCGCAACCCCAGAGTCGGTCACGACTGGACCTAATGGTCAGGTGTCCCTTTACCTTTACCTTATATGTGCTACCATTCCAGTTTCCAAGATAATCTCTCACAAAACAACTTTTTCTAACTGTGTTGTTGAAATCCAAATTCACCCTCTGTATCCAGCGACTGACACCACAAGGCCACTGGAAGCAAAACGGACAGCTTGTGCTCAGGTGAGAAGCAAATGGAAGGAGGGGTTTGGTGTTAGAAGCCACCCACAGAAACGTCACCACACATGACAGGTTTCCGTCATGGTCCTCCATGCACCAGAAGCGGCTTAGTCATGCTGGCCACATGACCCAGAAAGCTGCCTGTGGACAAACGTTGGCTCCCGTGGCCTGAAAAGTGAGATGAGCGCTGCACCTTTGACAGGACTTAGCTGTCCAGGGGTCCTTTACCTTTTATGTTTCTGGTGAGTTTCCTGGAATATCTGGATCAGCCTTTCACCAGAAAGCCTCAATTCTGGGGTTGTTGTTGTTTTTGCTCCCAGATCATTAACATTAAGCAAAACCAAATTCGTTTTAGCCATGACTTGGTTGGAATCTCATAATAGCACAAGGTTCCACAACGCAGATGATGTCACAAAATGATTAAGGTAGCCATAAAATCTTGATTGCTGCGATAATATTGAAATTACTGCTTTCTAGTGGAAGCATTGGAGGGAGCCATGTGGTTTTGCACTCTGTAAAAAAAGTATTTTGAGCTCAGAGGAGGAAATGATCCTTTCAACGGGAGTGGCATCTGAGCTCAGATCACCCACATAATTTTGTAAGCATTCATAAAGGATGGCTTGCAGTGTCAACTTGAAGTCTGAGGGTATGGCTGATTCCTCCGTCAAACAACTTTTGTACTCCTGTGAAACTATAAATCAGGAAGACTTCAGGAGCTCTGTGGCCTTGCTAATAAGCCTCTTTGCTCTAGAGAAACTATAAGAGACGGAATAGAATTCAAAAAGCATTGGTGGCCAAGAAGGCAGTATTTAAAACATTTGCAACAGAATAACTGCCGCAAGAAAAACAATTCAGATCCAGCCTGCTGGATCAAGCTGCCCAGCTAAGTCCAGCATCCTGCTGCCACACTGGTCAACCGGATGCCTGTGGGAAGCCAGGGATCAGGACATGAAACCAAGAGCTTCTCTTCCCTCCAGTGGCTTCCAGTGACTGGCATTCAGAACTATTTCTGCCTCCAGCTGTGGAGGTAGAGCAGGCTTCCTCAAACTTGGCCCTCCAGATGTTTTTGGCCTACAATAATAATAATATAATAATAATTTATTATTTATACCCCGCCCATCTGGCTGAGTTTCCCCAGCCACTCTGGGCGGCTTCCAATCAAGTGTTAAAAACAGTACAGCATTAAATATTAAAAACTTCCCTGAATAGGGCTTTTTGTACTTTTTGTTCAGATGTCTTTTAAAGATAGGATAGCTCAGGGGTCTGCAACCTTTAAGATAAAAAGAGCCACTTGGACCCGTTTCCGAAGAAAAAAAAACTGGGAGCCGCAAAACTCGTCATTATAAAAATAACTTTTTTGTCACTTTTTTATTATTTCTTTGTTTGACCCCTCAGAATTACTCCTCCTCATAGAAATAAACGTTAAATTAACAAGTTACCTTTTTTGTGTGTGTGTGTTCTTCACTCCCCTTCAAAACAGTGACCAGCGTACATGCCCCCTTTCAATGCAGTGACCAGCGTACATGCCCCTTACAATGTAGCGGGCGGGCGGGAAGGTGACGTCGTGACGGTGCATGACTAACGCACGCACCGCCCCCATGCGACGTCACAGCCAGTACAGCACCCGCCACAGTGGGGAGTGTCGGGGCGCACAATGCGCCTCCTCCCCTCGTTAGTATCCGCCCCGGAGCCGCGGCAAAGGTGTAAAAGAGCCACATGCGGCTCCGGAGCCGCGGGTTGCAGACCCCTGGGATAGCTGCTTATTTCCTTCACATCTGAAGGGAGGGTGTTCCACAGGGCGGGCGCCACTACTGAGAAGGCCCTCTGTCTGGTTCCCTGTAACCTCACTTCTCGCAATGAGGGAACCGCCAGAAGGCCCTTGGCGCTGGACCTCAGTGTCTGGGCAGAACGATGGAGGTGGAGACGCTCCTTCAGGTATACTGGACCGAGGCCATTTAGGGCTTTAAAGGTCAGCACCAACACTTTGAATTGTGCTCAGAAACGTACTGGGAACCAATGCAGATCTCTCAGGACCGGTGTTATGTGGTCCCGGTGGCCACTCTGTCACCAGTCTAGCTGCCGCATTCTGGATTAACTGCAGTTTCCAGGACACCTTCAAAGGTAGCCCCACGTAGAGCGCATTGCAGTAGTCCAAGCGGGAGATAACCAGAGCATGCACCACTGGCAAGACAGTCCGTGGGCAGGTAGGGTCTCAGCCTGCGTACCAGGTGGAGTTGGTAGACAGCCGCCCTGGACACAGAATTAACCTGCGCCTCCATGGACAGCTGTGAGTCCAAAATGACTCCCAGGCTGCACACCTGGTCCTTCAGGGGCACAGTTACCCCATTCAGGACCAGGGAATCCCCCACACCTGCACGCCCCCTGTACAACTCCCATGGTGTCTAGCTAGCAGGACCAGTGGTCAGGGATGATGGGAATTGTAGTCTCAAAACATCTGGAGGGCCGAGTGTGAGGAAGCCTGAGGTAGAGCATAGCCTCCAAAAGCCCTCTCCTCCATGAATTTGTCTAATCTTCTTTTAAAGCCATCCAAGTTGGTGGCCATCACTGGAGGAGTTCCAAGTTCCAAAGTTTCCCTCAAAGGCCCCATTTTAGTTGAAATGCCTAGGAATGAAGACTGCCCCGCCGCTTAAGTATTTCCTTTTATTCATTTGACTGCTCAGCAGGGGAAGATTTAGTAAAACTCATAACATCATATCTGACAAATGAGTGCTGTGGAAATTAATGCTGTGACGGAAGAGAAGCCTGCGCTCGGAGGGCACAGGGAGAGGCCGTCGTGTTCACAGGTTTTGAAGCAGCCAGTCCAGAACTGGCAGCCGCACAAAGTTGCCCAAGGCCTCCCCCAGCTGCCTTTCCTTCTCATACTTCAGAACTGCGTGCATCACTTCTCCTACGCTGTAGCCCCTGTCCACGGCCACTGTGGAGAGTTGCTGAAGCTGTTGGGAGGAAAAGACAGCGATGAGTGCGATTTATTTGGGGAGCGTGGGTGGGGCGCTGGTATTGGTTCACATTCACCCACCAGAACTTTCACATTCCCACCCTCCTGCACCATCTGCCCAATAGCCAATTTCCAAAATCATATTCTACTCAAGATGGAAGCCCAGTTTATACAATGAGGCCCAGCTTCCGCTATACTGCAGCACAGGGGTAAGTCAACGTAGGGTCTTCCAGCTTTTCCAAGCTAAACTTCTGTTCTCCCTAACCGTTACTCATGCTAGCTGGGCCTGATGGGAGTTGTAGTCCACAACATCTGGAAACAGAACATTGCCTAGTCAGTCAATTCTTTAATGCAGTCCAAAGACCCACAAATAGATTCCAGTACATAAAAATACAAAATACATACGTACTACTTGAACGTTGGATAAAACTAAGCTTGTCCCAGACCTTTAACTAATACAAAGTGCTTTCTGATTCTTATCGCCTCAGAAAGAAACTTGGCAACTGCCAAAGATATGCTTGGAATCCTATCCTCTAATAGGTGCCTAACATAAAATTGTGTGGGTTTGCAATTAAAGGAAGAATCTTTTGTTGTCTGACCTGCTTGTATAGTCTGCAGGCCAGTGGAATATGCTGTATAGATTCTTCTACCTGATTTGTACAGGGGCATAATCTAGCAGAGTAAGGAATACCCGCAAATCTGCCTTGAAGCAATTCGGAAGGAAAGATATTCAGTCTGTCCGTGGTAAAAAGTCCGCCGTAGTTGATCACTGTCAAGTTCTTTAGATATTCAGGTGTGTAAAGTGTCCCAACATACTGTAAACTCACAGCTCTTGGTGAGCAGGATAAGTGTGAACGGGCCTGCAGATCACCGTACGCAATGGCCCACAGTTTTGTTTTAGTGATTTCAAGGCTATGTCAAAGCCCAAGTGTTCAAGAAGAAATGGGGACAGCCCAATTGTGGAAGCTTTTCGGGCGTTGAGCTTGGACCAGCACCTTACGAACTTGTCCTGAGCTACGTACATGTTGGAGTAGTCCTGTGCCCAGTTTGAAAACGTTGACCTTAAACTGGTATTTTAAGGCTGCCCATCAGGCCCTGGTCAGTAGAGGGCATTCCCCAGATTCCATGAAAATTGACTGAGTTAGGCATATATCTGGAGATCTGGAGGAGAGGCCTCAAGAATTTAGCCTGGAGATTATTCAACTCAAATGTTATTCCTCCACCCCAGATATTAGAGGCATATAGTAATTGGGCAGCAGGACGTGGGTGGCACTGTGGGTTAAACCACAGAGCCTAGGACTTGCTGATCAAAAGGTTGGTGGTTCGAATCCCCGCAACGGGGTGAGCTCCCATTGCTCGGTCCCTGCTCCTGCCAACCTAGCAGTTCAAAAGCACATCAAAGTGCAAGTAGATAAATAGGTACCGCTCCGGTGGGAAGGTAAACAGCGTTTCTGTGCGCTGCTCTGGTTCACCAGAAGCAGCTTAGTCATGCTGGCCACATGACCCGGAAGCTGTACGCCGGCTCCCTCAGCCAATAAAGCGAGATGAGCGCGGCAACCCCAGAGTCGGTCACGACTGGACCTAATGGTCAGGGGTCCCTTTACCTTTACCTTACTTTGGTGGCAGGTGGAATATTTAGTAAAGAGTGGCCAACTGACTAACTTGTACTTTCTGGAGGGCCACAGATCTATGGGTGGTCCATGTCGTTGTGTGATGGAATGTCAGCCCCAGGTATTGGAAGCTTGCCTGTCTAGTAACCATTTGCATTGGGGAAATGTCTTCTCAAAACCCAAGATTTTGGTTTCCCCAAAGTTAATTTTTAGATCATTCTGTACGCAATAAGACATGAACCTCCTTAGTTTCTCCTGGTCTGGAACGTTACAGAATAGTGGCGTCATCAGCATACAGTAGTAATGGAGTCCTCCTGACCCCTAGTTTGGGCATGTGGCCAAGTGGGTCACCCTCTAGGTCATTTATAAATATGTTAAGCAAGGAGGGTGCAAAGATACAGCACTGTCTGATTCCTCTAGACATAGATATTTCACCTGAAAGCTGTCCCTGGGTATCACATCTGACTAATAGCTTGCTATTAGTATAAAGGGCCTTGTTGAGGCAGAAAAGTCTACTGTCAACCAGAACCGTATCCTACTTTCCCCATAACTTGGTTCTGGTGATGGAATCAAAGGCTGATTTTTAGGTCCATAAAAGCTACATAGTTTGCTTGTAGAGATCTCGAATATTTTTCGGCAAGGTGGAATAGAACTATACAGCGATTGGAAGTTGAACAGTTCTCTCTAAATGCAGCTTGTGCCTCAGTAAAGATGCTAGTAGCATTCAGAAAGGCAGGCAATCTAGTGCAGAGGTGGCAGACATAATTTTTCCCTTTATTGATAACAAACTAATGGGTCTATAGTTCTCTGGGTCACCGGGTTGGCCTTTCTTGAAGATTGGCACCACTATTGCTTTGTTTCTCGCAAAACCCAGATAACCACTGCCAGTGTCTTTATGTAGATATTAAAGAGTACAGGGGATTCCATAGGACAAAGGCCATGGGGCTAAATAGTATTACCATCTTCTTGGACCGTTCACAGACCTAGAACTGGAACCACCAGAAAACTGTGTTCTGTGGTTCTGTATCAACTAAATGTCTAAATGTGACTAATGGTACCAAATACCATTTGAACAAGATTAAACTCATCCAATGGCAACATTATAATCAGGGCTTTTTCAGCCATAACTAACCAGAACTCAGTTCCTGCATCTCTCAGGTAGATGCCATTGCTATTCCAAAAAAATGAGGGAAGTGTTCACGGTGAGTTCTGGCACCTCTTTTTCTAGAAAAATAGCACCGATTATAATGGTGCAGTTGGAGCAGTTGCTCCAGGGCTCAAGCCTGCAAGGGGCCCCAGACTCTGAGCTTTCACTTTTTAAAAAAAAAGTCTCTAGCATTCTTGGAAAGAAAGTTAGGAAGCAAAACATTCAGGCAACTTTCTAAGTGGTCTGTATGAGAAGAGGCCCGTCTGGCTGCTCCACCTTTCAGTGTTTTTCACCAATGAATGAAGTCAAAACTGTGACTGATGATTAGTGAGTTATTTGGAATCTTTGGGGTTCTAAAGAGCTGCTGTTTTCTCCTTCCATTTGCGCAATTTTCTTTTCTGCATGAGCAGAAGGAGAGGTTGCAGCAGGAGGAAAAGAGATGAAAGAAGGGGATGGGCAAGAGGGAGAGTAATCGAAATTGGAAGGTGACTCCCCAATACCCCTGCCCTAACCCTGAAAGGTTATCTGTGATATATCAGGGAAATACAGAGGCAACAAAACTTCTTGCAATAACATGCACAACTTAATACCATCCCACGCAAATGCCCCCACTAGTTTCTTCCCATTTACCTTATTCAGGGTCTCTTCATCATCATCCATGAAGTACAACACGGGGACGTTCAACTGAGAGGCTGCTACCCACTGAAGGATGGCTTGAAGCTGCTTGTTTTGAATGTTCTCCGGAGCATTCTGGTTGGTTACAACCACTTTGCGGCCAGACACCGTGTCTTCCCCTGACCCTATTCGGCTTTCTGCAGAATCTGTGCCCTTTGCATACAGAGGCCCGCAAGCGTCTTCCCCATCTCCCATATCCCCCAGACCTGACTCGGGATTGCTGTATTTGGCTATCATGAGACACAGTTTGGTCACTGTATCCACCAGGTTGTCAATGAAGGGCCCGCTGCCTCCTTCCTTCCTGTTGACGTCAAACTGATCCAGAATCATTTTGGTCAGTCCGGAAATGGCCTCCTCGTAGGAGTGGTCTACTTCGGAAGTGCCTGAAGGCCCAGGTCCCTCGGGGCATTTGTAAGTGCTCTTGTAGGCCTCGTCGGCCATCAAAGTTCCAGCGTTTCCTCCTAATTTGTTGACCGTCTCGTTGATGAGCTTTTGCATGAGCATGACTACCACACCTGACATGTCATTTTCGGCATTTGTCTCCGACTGCTCGTCGTCACTTTGCTTCAACGAGTCAAACTGTTTTGATAAAGGCAGTGTGCAGGCGTTGCCGCCTTTTTCTTGAGACAAGAACCCGAACCCGGTGCCACCTGCCTTGCCGCTCCTGCCACATTCGGCCTCTTTCAATGCATTCTCCTGCTGGACTAGATGGTACTGTATCAGCAGCAATGCTGTCACAATCAGGTCTCTTGCCCAAGAATCTGTTGAGAGGTTAGCAAGATCTTGATTTTCTGGATTCCACCCAGCCTTTGATGACTGGGGATTTGAACAGTCGTCATGTTGTTTCTGGTGCCACATGGTGAGGCCTTCCTTTATGATGTGGTTGCCCACGGTTTCTGCGCAGGTCATTTCTTTCTCTTTGCAAGATTCTGTTTTGGTGGCAGAAAACCTCATGTTTTGAGACTTTCCATCATGTCCGGAGCCGGTCTTGACACTGGCAAAGGCCATGCTCTGAGACTTTCCCCTATCGCTCACGTGCTTCTGCACAATCAAAGCGTTGTGTAACCGATTCAGCATGGCTTGGACAATTTCGGAGGCCTTCTGACTTCCCTGCGTGAAGAGGCTTCGCTTCACGGCGGAAACAAAGTCAGAGTCGGTCATGAGCGTTCCGGTGACATCGTGTAAGTTCTTCATGCAGGAGTCTATGAAATCAGATACAACCTCTTTGGAGTGCTTCAGCAGAACCTTCTTCAACACGGCACAAGCGATGTTTGAGTCGTTCACCTTCACCTTCATGGTCTTCATAACCGAGACCATCATATCGGAAACCACGTTGTTGGCGTAAACCAATATGCCTTTGCTCAGGGAGTTGCTGTACTCGTCTGGACCAAAGCGCTTCTTGCGGTTGCAGCCTTTGATCCCGTCCCTGTAAGGGTCACTCTTATTGGGTATTTCTGCATTTTCTTCTTTGTAATAAAAGGCGGTCTTCTTCTTAGAAGCTGGGGTGTCTTCATATTCACCTTCACACATCTTGGGTGGTACATTGTGCTTGATGTCCTCCGTACCAACACCGATAGACCTGTGGCCGTGGTCCCCAGCAGGGCCATAAAGCGACTTATGTATGCATGTGTTGTTGCCATCTGACCGGTCGTTCATCTCTTTCCGGGCCATAGCTATGGCAAGGTTGGAAAGCCTATTGCAATAAAAAGATACGTCATCCGGATCAGGGTTTGTGTTTGGTGAAGTAGAGCCATCGCTTTCTTCATCTTTGGATTCCTTCTGACAAGAAGCCTTCATGGACAAGTGGAAGGTGGGCGAAGCCCTGTTGGAGCTGACGTTCACACTGAATTCCTCATCGCAGACACTGAAACCGCCCGGGGAACGCACATTGCGTTGCGGCATGTTTTGCCTCGTCGTGGACGGGTCCCTCGATTTTGCACCCCCTGCGTTGTTACTGGCATTCAACACATTCTGGACTCCGATGGCACAGTTTTCCAGATCTTTTCGGAGCCAGCTTAAGACTTTGAGCGGGTCAGAGGCAGTTTGCTGAAAAAGCTTGGCTGAGTCGGTCTAAACAGCAAACAAAAGACAATTTCACAATGGTTTAGTTCCCGTGGTTATTGTACAGTGGTACCTCGGGTTACATATGCTTCAGGTTACAGACTCCGCTAGCCCAGAAATAGTACCTCGGGTTAAGAACTTTGCTTCAGGACGAGAACAGAAATCGTGCTCCAGCGGCGCGGCAGCAGCGGGAGGCCTCATTAGCTAAAGTGGTGCTTCAGGTTAAGAACAGTTTCAGGTTAAGAACGGACCTCTGGAATGAATTAAGTACTTAACCCGAGGTACCACTGTAGTCAGTAAGTACAACTTCCTTGCTCTTTTGATTCTGGGAAACACTGAAAAGTCACAAGTGCCATTCTAATGGATATTGATTGCCTGGTCCAGGAAAAGTGTGCTGTCCGGCATTTTGTCACCCCCCTCAGTGGTGACACCTGGGGTGGTCTGCATCCATTGCACCCCCTTCCTCCGTCCCTGCTCGCATGTGGAGGAGTGAGGGAAGGCAAGGGAGACAACGGGGTAGGGCTTCCTGTGGGGTTTCCGCCCCTTGTCAGTCAAAAAAATAGCTATATATGATTTCCGTGTATACGTGCTGCCTCTGGAAGGTAACCCCAATGTGTGATGCAACTAAGCTATAATAGAAGTCTCTGTCTGTTTCTTGGGACTTACTCCCAGATAAGTAGATACGGGATGGGAACCTAGGCCTTGGCTTAGAGCTAGTACTGGGAGAAGCCGTGTAGTACTGGGAGAAGCCTTTAACACCCCTGTGGCAGACAGAAATTGAACAGGCCTCTTCTGGCATGGAAGCAGAACTATGGGGAAAAGCTTCACCAGTTCAGATTCTGTCTGGTAGACATTACAGTGGTACCTCTAGATGCGAACGGGATCCGTTCCTGAGCCCCGTTCGCATCTAGAAGCAAACGTAAATTGTGTCTGTGCATCTGCGCGTGCGCGGGTCATGTTTCGGTACTTCTGCGCATGCGCGTGAAGTCATTTTGAGCGTCTGCGCATGCGCAAGTGGTGAAACCCGGAAGTAATGCGCCCCATTACTTCCGGGTTGCCGCGGAGCACAACTCAAACGCGCTCATCCCAAAGCACATTCAACCCGAGGTATGGCTGTACGTTTGTGGCTGCTGGTTTATTTTGGGGCCTTCCATTCCACCTGCAAAGGAAAACACATTTTATACAAATCTGTGTGCTCTTTGTCACTGGGTCAGAGAACCCAATTCACATATAGTATACTGGACCCAGGAAATACTGTCGGCACCTGAGCTCAAACGTAAAGGATCAAACACATCTTCAGTCCTATCACATTAAGAAGCAACAACATTAGTCTCCAGAAAGCAATTATGCCGAAATAAGTATCTATTTCTTACTGTCCAGTTCTGGTCCTCCTCATCACTTGCAGTATAACGATCAACTTTACACAATCCACTCTGGCTCTGCAACCAGTCGATACTCTCTGTCATCTGCAATAAAGAGGAATTACAACTAGAGTTAAATTTCCAGGGGGCCATATTCAGCTTAATTCAGATTTGTTTATTTGTATAGAATCATAGAATCATAGAGTTGGAAGAGACCACAAGGGCCATCGAGTCCAACCCCCTGCCAAGCAGGAAACACCATCAGAGCACTCCTGACATATGGTTGCCAAGCCTCTGCTTAAAGACCTCCAAAGAAGGAGACTCCACCACACTCCTTGGCAGCAAATTCCACTGTCAAACAGCTCTTACTGTCAGGAAGTTCTTCCTAATGTTTAGGTGGAATCTTCTTTCTTGTAGTTTGGAACCATTGCTCCGTGTCCGCTTCTCTGGAGCAGCAGAAAACAACCTTTCTCCCTCCTCTATGTGACATCCTTTTATATATTTGAACATGGCTATCATATCACCCCTTAACCTCCTCTTCTCCAGGCTAAACATGCCCAGCTCCCTTAGCCGTTCCTCATAAGGCATCGTTTCCAGGCCTTTGACCATTTTGGTTGCCCTCCTCTGGACACGTTCCAGTTTGTCAGTGTCCTTCTTGAACTGTGGTGCCCAGAACTGGACACAGTACTCCAGGTGAGGTCTGACCAGAGCAGAATACAGTGGCACTATTACTTCCCTTGATCTAGATGCTATACTCCTATTGATGCAGCCCAGAATTGCATTGGCTTTTTTAGCTGCCGCGTCACACTGTTGGCTCATGTCAAGTTTGTGGTCAACCAAGACTCCTAGATCCTTTTCACATGTACTGCTCTCAAGCCAGGTGTCACCCATCTTGTATTTGTGCCTCTCATTTTTTTTGCCCAAGTGTAATACTTTACATTTCTCCCTGTTAAAATTCATCTTGTTTGTTTTTGCCCAGTTCTCTAATCTGTCAAGGTCGTTTTGAAGTGTGATCCTGTCCTCTGGGGTGTTAGCCACGCCTCCCAGTTTGGTGTCATCTGCAAATTTGATCAGGATGCCCTTGAGTCCATCATCCAAGTCGTTGATAAAGATGTTGAATAAGTCACCAGACCTTTTACAAATCAGAATCTAGTCACCAGACCTTTTACAAATCAGAAGGGAATTATGTATTTGTAAAAAATCAACACAAGTTAATGTCAATAAAAACAAACACAGACTCAAATAAAACTCTGTAAAAGCAGAAGCAAAATTCTGGATTTCAAAACCACAACATTCAATCCCTTTAAAATTATGTAAACCCTAAATAAAACAAAGCGTTAACTTAAAATTCTGAGGCTCCCTGGCAAGACACAACATTCTCCCTTAAAAAAAATAAAAATCCCTATCATCTATTACTGGAGGTAGGAAACACAGAGTTTTCAAAGTTACATATCTACAAAAGTCCACAAAGTAGATTCATTACAGTCTCGTGGACAAAACGTTCAATATACCACCCTAAAATATGTCCCATTTATTGTTCTCTCGGAATATGATATAAGGGCAGAGTCTCATGTTGTTTACCAGAAGGGAGAGAGGGAGGGGAGGTATAGAGTTGGAAGGGACCACAAGGGTCATCTAGTCCAACCTTCTGCCGAACATGGGGCTCGAACCCTGAGTTTAAGAGTCTAATGCTCTACCCACTGAGCTACAGTGCTGTATTGGCTCTGCTGGCGCATTCGCACAATGCCTCATCCCTCATTTTAAGCAACAGCAAGACCCCTGGCCAGAAGCTAGAACGGCAGCTTTGCTCCACCAGACAAGCTGCTTCTACACAAGGGACATTAACATGCACAAGATCTTAAACCACAAGAACAGGTATGTACAGTGCTTTTTTTCTGGGGGGGGGGGGGACGGACGCAGGGGTATGTATACCCCTAAACATTTTGTGACTCTTTTGTGGATTTACTATATTTATTTCCCCCGATTTGAACTATAAAATGGTGATTTTCTTGAGTCTAAATTAGAGTACCCCTGCACATTTTTTTAAAGAAAAAAAGTACTGGGTATGCACAATTTTTGTACCTTCTAAAATAGCTCAAGATATCACATTTAACTAGGCTTTGGTAAATGCCGTCCTAGCTTCTGCAAACCCTTTAAATAACAAGGAAATGTAAGGGAGAAATTGTGCTATTTTAGGGACAATACACGTGCTCTAGCTAGCTACTCTGACTGGGCGGTAACCAAGTATTTTCACTAGTGCAAAGAATGTACACTTACACAACAAAACTTCCCTCTCTTCTTCCTGTGTCCCCCAATCTGCTATGGAGGGTTGGGGAGGGGAGCAGGGGTATAGCTAGCCCGGGGGGGGGGGGAACGCCAGAACAGATTTAGCGAGTACAAGAGAGGATTGGAAGGTTCACTGCACTTTGCAGAATTGTGTCATTGAATACCGCCCTGTGTAGCTTAGTGTTATGTACTGAGTTGAATAGGATCCAAACTGAAGCAGTCTGATTGGTCCTAGAACAATAGGATCCAAATTGCAGCAGTCTGATTGGTCCTAGAACAATAGGATTCAGAATGCAGCAGTCTGATTGGTCCTAGAACAATGCAGCAGTATGATTGGTTGGCAGGAACCACCCAATCATGCTCCAGATAGAAGTGAATCCACAACCTGATTGGCTTACAGTAGAATTCCGGAATTAGCCAATCATGTGCAGCCCATTGTGTAAATAATGTATATAAAGCAGATACTTTGAGGGGACTTTCATTCATTCCTCCTCACCACTATGAGCTGAATAAAGAGCATGAAATCACTTTGCGACTCTGAGTATATTTCACTTAGCTTCTGGAGGATAATAAAAAGTGTTAAACAAACAGTATTACAATCACTATCTGAAGCAGATTCTTTTAAAGATCTATATTTACATTCCACTTTTCCAGTCCGAAGAAAGCCTAAAGGAGACAGCAAAACCAAAGCAGAACAATATCAAAAATAGCAATGCAAATAATTCAAGGAAACTACAAAACTCATTATTAACTTATCAAAGCACTCTAACAATGAATCACAATACCCCAGTAACTTTAGAAAAATTAGCTACCGAAAACCCCAGCAGAAAATGAACTAATTAGGAATAGCTGCAGAAAAATACAACAAAGTTATCAACCATCTTCACGAATGCCAATATTATTTTTCAGTCTCTTATACTTTGGTAACATTTCTGTCCTTTTTCTTCCTTTTCTAAAAACCCACCATTCTTTTTCATATGATTTGTAGGCCCAAGGGACGTCTCTGGAAAGCTGCTGACACTCTCAACTTCCAGGAATGGCTTCCATAAGTTGCCATATATATATATACATAAAAGAATCTATGAGAGAGGAACAAAATAAATTGCTGTTGACAGCTCTCCACTAAGTTGTAGGGCATTAACATCAAATCCAGTACAGCAAATATCCTTGAGCGTAATCCATTGGAGAATTATCCTTTTCCAAACCCGTTGAAATGAAATTACCGTATTTTTTGCTCTATAGGACGCACTTTTTCCCCTTCAAAAATGAAGGGGAAATGTGTGTGCGTCCTATGGAGCGAAGACGCCATAGCCCCGCGACCCTCTCCCGGCTGGAGAGGTGACGCGCGGCTATGGCAGGAGCCTCTATAGACGCGCATCACCTCTCCAGCCGGGAGAGCGCGCGCGGGGCTAAAGAAGCCATAGCCCCGCGACCCTCTCCCGGCTGGAGAGGTGACGCGCGGCTATGGCAGGAGCCTCTCCGCTGCGCCTTTCCGCTGCTCCCTGACATGCTCTTTGGGGCTGGTGGTGGGCTTCCCCCCGCCAGCCCCAAAGAGCAGGTCGAAAGGAACCTGAAGCCTGGAGAGCGAGAGGGGTCAGTGCATACCGACCCCTCTCACTCTCCAGGCTTCCAAGGTAGCCACCTGAACACACCTTAAACGGCACCTTGTTTTAGAGCGGGAAAACAAGAGGGGGAAAGTTCTCCCCCTCTCTGCACAGCGCCTCCTGCCGCTTCGCTGAAGGGGCGCTGGGTAGAGAGGGGGAGATTTTTTTTTTCTTGTTCTCCCCCCTCTAAAACAAAGTGCGTCCTATTGTCCGGTGCGTCCTATGGTGCGAAAAATACGGTAAGTACCAGGGTGCTCTTCTGCAACTCCCATTTACTCTAATGGAATTGTCCTTTGCAATTCTGAGTGCCACTAATTGAGCAAAATGAGAATGTGATGCAGCAGAGATTTTCTAGAATTACATCACTCTGTATTTCCTCTGCATCTCAGCCATCTCACTTGACGAAGAATTTTTCTGACATAAAATACAGATATTTTGATGAACAGAGTTATTAATAAAGTTGATCTGTGTATTATCCTTGAGACTTACACAGCAAAATTTCTCTCTCCTCTTCCTGTGCCCCCCAATCTGCTATGCAGAATTCATATTCATGCCTGAAAGCTAATGTTTATTTATTGTTAACTTGTTAAAGAAATTTACAGAACACATGGAGTACTGTGATCAGTTTTGGGTGCCACCATTTTAAGAAGGATATTGACAAGTTGGAAGGTGTGCAGAGGAGGGTGACCAAGATGATCAAGGATGTGGAAACCAAACCTTATGAGGAATGGTTGAAGGAGCTGCTCAATATTCAAGATCCACCTTTTGAAGAATGGTTGAAGGAGCTGGGTATGTTTAGCCTGGGAAAGAGGAAATGGCTTTCCTTTGTGCCTTTGGTGTGACCGCCTAGCATATTGCCCTATTAAACTGTTTATAATAACAGCTGCTCAATATTTAAGATCCGTGAGCTAGGTTGACACAAAGGCGCACCTGAGAAATTTCCCCATGTGACCTCAGAAATGGGGCAAAGAGCGAGAGCAACAGGAACTTTCCCTTTACTCTCTTAATGTTGAACCTGGAAGAAATGCAAATATTCTATTTTTCATTCACTTCTCATTAATCAGGTGGGCCCCATTAGAAGGGAAATTGCCTGATCGTTAACGCCTACTACACAACAGACGAAACAGCAGCGAGGCCATTTGGATCGATCTTTGGAGTGGATGAACAGAAAAGTACAACCCAGCAGGTAAGAATTCATGAGTTCATTATTTTTCTCTGGGTGCCCCCTGGTCAAATAAGAGCTCTCTTCAGTAGGGTCACCAAGTGGAAAAGAGAACATGTCTTCAGAAGTCATGGAGAAAAAGGAATTTCAGCAGATATCGCTTATCACCACCCCGTTCCACACCTTTAAATTCCCCATAATGTGCTCCCTGCAGAACCAAGGGTCCTTGCCTACCTCTATCACATCAACGCGAGCATCCAAAAGAATTCCCACCCACCCAAAAAGCAGAAATTTTGCCCAAAACTTCCAGGATATTCTTTGAGAGCTCCCCACGCTCTGGTCTCCTCTCTTACCCTCCACTTGCCAGAATGCAGACTGACATCACAAAGCACCAGGAGAAACTGGCTTTTCCATGGCAACAGTCAACACTGCAAGGAGGGGGCCAGGCTAGCCCAAGACTGGCATGAGACCTGAAATTAAAGGCTCCTTTAATCATTCCTTTGTGGAAAAGAGAAGCCCTCTGCGCCTAAAATATGTGGGAATGTTCAGGGTGGCAAGAGAGGATATCTTGTTTATTACTATCCTTCCTAACTTGCGCTAGCAAGTTCCTTTACTTAGCAGAGTTACATTCCCCTTTCTTACATGCACAGCAGATAGCTGGTTGCAGGCTCGTGTGAGCCTCTCACTATTATACAATTCAATCTATCTCAGATTGAATTGTACGCTCTTGGTAAATTCCCTTGAATCCCTCTTAAAAAGAATAAAGACGCCCCAATCTTATTTAAAGATGGTAAAATTAGTTTACTCACATCAGTTCACAGTTGTATTCCTGAAGGCAGACCTACAGTGGTGCCTCGCAAGACGAAATTAATCCGTTCTGCGAGTCTCTTCGTCTTGCGGTTTTTTCGTCTTGCGAAGCACGGCTATTAGCGGCTTAGCGGCTATTAGCGGCTTAGCGGCTATTAGCGGCTTAGCGGCTTTAAGAAAAAGGAAACAAACTCGCAAGAACTGGCAAGATGTTTCGTCTTGCGAAGCAAGCCCATAGGGAAATTCGTCTTGCGGAACGACTCAAAAAACGCAAAACCCTTTCGTCTAGCGAGTTTTTCGTCTTGCGAGGCATTCGTCTTTCGGGGCACCACTGTAGTTACAAATATGTACATGTGGATCTACCCCGTATGGGAGAATAATCCCAGTGCTTCTACTAGCTGAGAGCTAGCAGAGCAGTCCTAGCTAAAAGCTGGTCAAACGAAGAAGGAAGTCAAAAAGAGGGAAGGGTGCTGCGTGACTCATCCTTTTGTTACCTGGAAAGGTTAGGTCACGCCCACCTTCTATCACATGCAAAAGGGAGGATGCTCCAGCCAGGAGGAACAGGAAGTTTTCCACTGGCTGGACCAAACATCCCCTCACATGTCTTTTCTAGCATTACAAGTTTTTTTTAGGGAGAATCTCTACCAAATATTTTATTGACTTGTACAGTGGTACCTCTAGATACGAACAGGATCCGTTCTGGAGCCCCGTTCGCATCTAGAGGTAAATGTAACTAGCAATGGCACGTCTGTGCACGCGCGTGTCACTTTTCGCTGCTTCTGCACATGCGTGTGACATCATTTTGAGCGTCTGCGCATGCGCAAGCGGCGAAACCCGGAAGTAACGCGTTCCGTTACTTCCAGGTTGCTGAGGAGCGCAACTCGAACGCGCTCAACTCGAAGCATATTTAACCCGAGGTATGACTGTAATGTATTGATATATATGTAATTTCTTGCATAAGTTGTTTTCTTTTCCAAGAAAACAACCGTTTCTGTCAAAACGTAGAGTTTCTGATATCTTTTAAGTTTATTTGAAGACCCAACCGTCTGCCAAAATCCGAAACCAAAGATATATATTACTTTGTTGATTGTTCATGATTTGTTAATAATAAAAGAATAAGCAAATACTCAAATACAGTGTTGTGTGCGATTTATTTGGATATTCTCTACTTCTGGGTCATTTCTTATAGTTCAGCAGTAGGTTCTAGATAAAAAGCAAATAAAAGTGGAGATAAGGCTTTGTTTAATACCATTGCAATTTGAAAAAAATATTACAATCCCTGTCATTGATATGAAGATGAGCCAAATTGTTGCTTTAAAGTTGATTAATGATTCCTATATTTTTGGGGGGCCAAATTTCTGAAATTTTAATAAGCTTTTAAGAAAATCTCAATTAACTTTATTAAAAGCTTTGGTTGCTTGAACAGAAAGGGCCACTGTAGGAGTGCTGCAGTGATTAATTATATTTAATACTCCTGTTATAGAGTCAGCTATCTGCCTTGATTTAATTATTCAAATTAATAACCTTAGGCGCTATATGACTTAGTCTACCTGTCACACTTTAAAAACCTATTTCCACATCTTGATTAATTACAATCCATTACAACTGGGATATTTACCTGATTTCAAAAGTAATATTATTCTAGATTTCCACCAGGCATCTTCCAGTAATTATTAAAAAAAGTAGTTCTAAATTTGGAATCAAAATATTAATATAGGGGTTTTTATTTATTTATAAAATTCACCTATCATTTTCACCTGGCGATGGAGGCTGCTTAATTGTTTATTTTATTTCATCTTCTGCTATGCTCACGTCTTAAGGCCTTCCCTTTGATTTTGGGTAATTTTAGGTTTAGTCATTTTTTGTAGAAAGTAAATAATTTAGAAAGTCCTTTACACTGATGGAGAGAGAGTATTTGATTGCCCCCCCCCTCTGAAACTGGATTCAAATTAAAATGTTAGGAAACACCTTATAGTCCTGTATTCTGTATTTTTTATTTTCAGAAATACTACTGGGGAAACCCAACCCATAAATAATAAATTATTATTATTATTATTCATGTGCATCAGTTACCTTAATGATAAAAATGCATAATAATAATAATATAAAAATAAAACAAAATAGAACAAGATGCTGGCCCTCCTTTGATACCTGTGCCTCATATAAAATAATTAACCCCAATTCCGTCGTTTTTTGTTATTAAAAAAACAAAAAACCGAAAACAGATTCGCCCGCCCGCCCTGTCGAGAACCCGCAGATCAATTCCTGCGCGCTCCGTCGTCCCCGCCCGACGCGCTTTCGGAGAGGCCGTTTCCCTCCGATCGCTCCTCGATTGGCCTCGCGCGGCACCCGTCGCGGGGCGGGGCGAGGCGACGGGGGCAAGATGGCGGCTTCCGCTCGGGTCTCCCGGCTCCCCTGCAGGGCCCTCCTGACTCCTCCGAGGGCGGGTAAGAGGCGGCGGCGACGGGGGAGGCGAATGGGGTGGGGGTGACCCTCCCTTCTCTCCCTCTTCGTAGCCGGGGGGGAGGGGGGAGAACGCGGGGTCTCCTCTCCGCCAAGGGGCCGCCCTTCGGGAAGGTCACGGCGGCGCTTCCCCCGCTCCAGGGACCGGTGAGCCTGCGAGGTCCCCCTGGGCGACGCGCCTCCGCTTTCCGCCTGCCCTTCGGAACTCCCTGCCACTGGAGTCTGAGGCAGGCGCCTTCCCTCTGCTGGGCGAGAGGCAGCAGGATTTTACAGAAATACTGTAAAATTAATGAATGTTAGAATTGAAGTTAAGCGGTTTCTAGCTGTAATGGTATAAAAGAATATGGAAAAATAGGTTTTTAATACGTAAAAATTTAATGTTATAATATGTTAAGATTAAAGATTAGGATTAAAAAGGAGGGAAAGGAATTGCTGGACTAACAAATTGAATTGGAATACAAAAGAGGGAGGTATGAGGAGGTCCGGGAAATAAGTAAATGTAAGAGAAGTGATGAAAAGATGGAATTGTTTTTAACTGTTTTTTTCTTTTTTTGTATTTTGTATTTTTCCTTTTTATTGTTAATTTTCCTATTAATGTAATCTTTTTCTTTTGAAATTTTAATAAATATCATTTTAAAAAAAAAAGAGAGAGGCAGCGGAACGCTTCTAAGGAAAGGCTCTGTGGCAAAATCCCGAAAGCCTTCTTTTTATTTACAGCGGTACCTCAGGTTACAGACGCTTCAGGTTACAGACTCCGCTAACCCAGAAATAGTACCTCGGGTTAAGAACTTTGCTTCAGGATGAGAACAGAAATCGGGCTCTGGCGGCGCGGCAGCAGCAGGAGGCCCCATTAGCTAAAGTGGTGCTTCAGGTTAAGAACAGTTTCAGGTTAAGAACAAATCTCTGGAACGAATTAAGTACTTAACCCGAGGTACCACTGTACATGTACACATACCTCCACCCCAACTTTCCCTTGTTTATCGGCTTTATTCATCCGAATAAAACCTCCCAGACTCCCCCAACGGTGTCTGGTAGGGCAGTTGGACAGTCTCAGAGGCAGGGCCGGGTTCTGGTTTGATGAGGCCCTAAGCTACTGAAGGTAAGGTAAAGGTAAAGGGGACCCCTGACCATTAGGTCCAGTCGTGACCGACTCTGGGGTTGCGGCGCTCATCTCGCTTTATTGGCCGAGGGAGCTGGCGTACAGCTTCCAGGTCATGTGGCCAGCATGACGAAGCCGCTTCTGGCGAACCAGAGCAGCGCACGGAAATGCCGTTTACCTTCCCACTGGAGCGGTACCTATTTATCTACTTGCACTTCATGCTTTTGAACTGCTAGGTTGGCAGGAGCAGAGACCGAGCAATGGGAGCTCACCCCGTTGCGGGGATTCGAACCGCCGACCTTCTGATCGGCAAGCCCTAGGCTCTGTGGTTTAACCCACAGTGCCACCCGCATGTTTCTGAGGAGGGGGCGGGCAGGTGTGGAGGACTCCCTGGTCCTGAATGGGGAAACTGTGCCCCTGAAGGACCAGGTGTGCAGCCTGGGAGTCATTTTGGACTCACAGCTGCCCATGGAGGCGCAGGTCAATTCTGTGTCCAGGGCAGCTGTTTATCAGCTTCATCTGGTATGCAGGCTGAGACCCTACCTGCCCGCAGACTGTCTCGCCAGAGTGGTGCATGCTCTAGTTATCTCTCGTTTGGACTACTGCAATGCGCTCTATGTGGGGCTACCTTTGAAGGTGACCCAGAAACTACAACTAATCCAGAATGCAGCAGCTAAACTGGTGACTGGGAGCGGCCGCCGAGACCATATAACACCGGTCTTGAAAGACCTACATTGGCTCCCAGTACGTTTCCGAGCACAATTCAAAGTGTTGGTACTGACCTTTAAAGCCCTAAACGGCCTCGGTCCAGTATACCTGAAGGAGAGTCTCCACCTCCATCGTTCTGCCCGGACACTGAGGTCCAGCGCCGAGGGCCTTCTGGCAGTTCCATCGCTGGAAGAAGCCAAGTTGCAGAGAACCAAGCGGAGGGCCTTCTCAGTAGTGGCACCTGCCCTGTGGAACGCCCTCCCATCAGATGTCAAAGAGAAAAATAACTACCAAACTTTTAGAAGACATCTGAAGGCCGCCCTGTTTAGGGAAGCTTTTAATGTTTAATAGGTTATTGTATTTTAGTGTTTTGTTGGAAGCCGCCCAGAGTGGCTGGGGAAACCCAGCCAGATGGGCGGGGTATAAATAATAAATTACTATTATTATTATTATTCACGTATCGCTTCCATTTTCTTGTATTTTAGGCTATGGTGCTTCTCCAGCTGCATTTCCTGTTGTCCAGCAAGACCGTCAAGTTCATCACTTGGTGATTCCTCATGGAAGGAGTGGGCGCTCCTCTGTCAGTGGCATTGCGGCTACTGTCTTTGGGGCTACAGGCTTCCTGGGACGATATGTCGTCAATCGCCTGGGTAATTTTCTCCGAAACTAAATTTGAGATGCCTGGATATTTAACAGGAAAATGAATCTGATATAGTGTCTCTTGCAAGATGTAAACCAATGTGTAAGTTCACAAAGCTTAGGGGTTTGGGCTGGATGACCCTTTGGGTCCCTTCCAACTCTGCAGGTCTACAATTCCTCCTACTGTTGCTTCACCCTGGGACCTGGGACTCAACATCTTGTACTGCTTACACATATTTGAAATGTGAAGGTCTTGACCCATTGTAGCTCATTGCATGCCTTGCTGTTCACTAAATGTCCCAATAGTTACTGTGTGCCTAAATACCGAACATATTTTTTCTTTCTGTTACCTATTTCAAGTACGATGAAAAATGAATGACCTTCGGGCAAGATGCTGGTGGCAGATAGGGATGGGAAACAGGCTAAATCCCCAAGGAGCCATGATGGTTCAAGTTGGTAGTTTTCAACCCTTTTATCACCTGTACTAAGTGAGGATTTTCTTCTCTGTGTCCACCTCTTAAAGGTTCCACCCACCTTACAAAGGTTGAATTCCACCTTCAATCTCTGCCAAGCTGTGGCAAGATTCCAGGGGGGTCACTCACCCAGGATCTGTGGGGTTTTTTTTGACAATCAAGATATGTTGGAGGCTGTCCTAAGAAATACGATTTATTCACATATTTACACATTCAGTCTAGAGGGAGTACAGATCTTCCAGCACGGTATTGTTCTCCACAGCAGTGCAGCTCTGGAGTCCAAGGCATCTTTTCCAGCCTGCCCAAGATGGGTCTCTGTCTCTGTTCCCCCATCTTCTTCCCTGCACACCTTGCTAAATACACTTCTCTTGTTACCTTTCTCTCACACACACCCATCTGTCCCTGCAGGCCCAAGAGTCCTCTAAAATAGGCCATCAAACCTTTTGTCATGTTAATGCCTCTGCATTAATAATAATCAAATAATCAAAATCCTACCATTTATTAATTTACACCCACCCCAAAACCAATAAAACCATGTTGGTTTTGCAACTGACATCTTTTAAGTGTGTTCAAGAACTTGAGTTACTCCCAGCAGGGGAGTAACAGACTTTTAAAAACATTTTAAGTAGGTCAATCAATCAAGTAGACCCAGCTGCTCCTTTCCCCTGTTCCCTTTTGAAATTTCCCCCAGTTTCCAGAGTAGCTTGCTGTGTTGTGGGAAGCTGGGAAACCAAAATTAAAATGTCTGTAGGGCATGGGTAGGCAAACTAATGGGCCGGATCTGGCCCAATTGCATTCCAAATCCGGCCCACGGACGGTCCGGGAATCAGCATGTTTTTACATGAGTAGAATGTGTCCTTTTATTTAAAATGCATCTCTGGGTTATTTGTGAAGCACAGGAATTCGTTCATATTTTTTTTCAAAATATAGTCTGGCCCCCCACAAGGTCTGAGGGACATTGGACCGGCCCCCTGCTGTAGGTTATGTAGTGTTAGGATTGTGGCTTCCATGAAGCCCCTTTGAAAACATCATTAAAGAATTAAAGTTATTGTATTGATTACAGCAGGTAGAGTTATATAGCCAAGCATTGATGTTTTCCAAGTGCTTAAATAGAACATCCTCAATTAATATCATGCCCTAGTTCTCCTTTTAAAACCCCTTTCTAATTTTAGGGCGTATCGGCTCCCAAGTCATCGTCCCATATCGCTGTGAGCCTTATGACGTCATGTACCTTCGACCCATGGGTGACCTGGGACAGCTCCTGTTCATGGTATGCTCTTTGTAATAATCCAGTCTGGTTCATGATTGGCTAGCATCACTTGCTAAATAGTTGAAAGTTTGGTACGGGCCATAAATAACATCTTCCTGAAAGGTTTTTTGTACTTTTATTTCATTTCTCTCTTGATTTGTGCTGTGGCTATCAGGAATGGGATCCGCGTGACAAAGATTCTACCCGAAGAGCTCTTGAGCACAGCAATGTAGTCATCAATCTTGTTGGCAAAGAGTGGGAAACGAGGTAACTTTCTTCTTTGGCTCTCTTGGATAGATTGAGGTCACATAGACTGAAGATAGTTACAGTCATACCTCATGTTACGTCTGCTTCATGTTATGTTCTTTCAGGTTATGTCCTGTGGCGACCCGGAAGTACCGGAAAGGGTTACCTCCGGGTTTCGCCGCTTGCGCATGCGCAGAAGCGCAAAATGACGCCACGCGCATGCGCAGAAGTGGCGAATCGCAACCCGTGCGTGCGCAGACGCGCCGCTGCGGGTTGTGCTCTTTTCATGTTGTGAACGGGCCTCCGGAACGGATCCCGTTCGCAATCAGAGGTACCACTGTATCATAATTTTTTCTTCTAGAAAGAGAAAACTAAAACTGCATGAGGTTTTAGGGTCCAATCTGATTTTTTTCCAAAGAAAAGACCTGTTTCTTATGCCTTACATGTTCTTTGTGGATGCAACCTAGCGAGATGAAGACCCAGGGGGGAAGCACGAGGAAAGTTTATTCCCCTGGCGCAGAAGTTTTTGAATGGAAAACTGTAACACACTTATGAAGTCTAAAATGAGTGATGTACTTCTTGAGGCAAAACTTAAAAGACTTTAGCTGCCCCTTTCCTCTCTCAGACACAGAAATTGACAGCATTAGGCAATTACAATTATTGTTCCAGTTACAGATAGGTAGCCGTGTTGGTCTGCCATAGTCAAAATAAAAAAAATCCTTCCAGTAGCACCTTTAAGACCAACTAAGTTAGTTCTTGGTATGAGCTTTCGTGTGCAAGCACACTTCTTCAGATACACACAGGGGGGTGGAACCTTTAAGAGGTGGATGCAGTGTATCTGAAGAAGTGTGCTTGCACACGAAAGCTCATACCAAGAACTAACTTAGTTGGTCTTAAAGGTGCTACTGGAAGGATTTTTTTTATTTTGACAATTATTGTTGTTAGCCGCCCTGTGCCCGGCTTTGGCTGGGGAGGGCGGGATATAAATAAAATTTATTATTATTATTATTATTACAACCCCATATACCGTAAGCATGTACAGTTCTCATACCTTCTTGTCTGCTCAGATTCCTTCATCTTTTGCGCATGAAAGAAACTGCTGTACAGTGGTACCTCGGGTTAAGTACTTAATTCGTTCCAGAGGTCCGTTCTTAACCTGAAACTATTCTTAACCTGAAGCACTACTTTAGCTAATGGGGCCTCCTGCTGCCGCCGAGCCGCCAGAGCCCGATTTCTGTTCTTAGCCAGAAGCAAAGTTCTTAACTTGAAGCACTATTTCTGGGTTAGCGGAGTGTGTAACTTCAAGCGTATGTAACCTGAAGCGTATGTAACCCGAGGTACCACTGTATCTGTGGAAATCTGTAAACCAGATCTAGGAATCAGCCAAAAGTCCAAAAGGACAGAGGGGAGGGGACCAGAAGTAGAGGCAGAGGGCCTTCTTGGTGGTGGCACCCGCCTTGTGGAATGCCCTCCCATCAGATGTCAAGGAAATAAACAACTGTGACTTTTAGAAGATATCTGAAGGGTGTTTTTAGGGAAGTTTTTAATGTTTGAAGTTTTATTCTGTTTAATATTCTGTTGGAAGCCACCCAGCGTGGCTGGGGAAACCCAGCTGGACGGGTGGAATATAAATAATAAATTATTATAATATTATTATTACAAATAAACCTGTGTATCCCATGGCCTACCAGACCTGTGCCAGCATGGTGGAAAGTGAAGGAGGGGTGGGTGGTTTTCTATTTGCTGTTGCTTTTTAGGACTCAATTCTTTAGTACTCTCTCAACTTCAGAGCTGGCGTATGTTTCTGCCATGTTGAGGGACTGGGTTCTGTCTGTTCAAAGCATCTCATGCCCATTACCTCTGTGCTGTTTGCAACAGCCCTGGAAGGCCTTTTCAGTATATCTTGTCTTCATTTTTCAACGGCTCACAATTTTTGGCTGCCCTTGGTAAGAAAGGGTAACAGCTGATTTTCTGGTTTGGCCCTGTGCTGCTGAGTTGCAGCCAGATAATAATAGTAGTAGTAGTAGTAGTAGTAGTAGTAGTAGTAATAATAATAATAATAATAATTTTATTTATATCCCGCCCTCCCGAGCCGAAGCCGGGCTCAGGGCGGCTAACAACAATAAAATAGTACAACATTCTAAAATCATTTCATTATAAAATTAATTCAAATCAAATTGATGGCAACCATTAGGCTAAAATTCTGTGAAGAATGCCAAAGGAGGGGGGTCAGACTGTGCCTTGGCCAAAGGCCTCGTGGAACAGCTCTGTCTTGCAGGCCCTGCGGAAAGATGTCAAGTCCTGCAGTGCCCTAGTCTCTTGTGACAGAGCGTTCCACCAGATCAGAGCCACAGCCGAAAAAGCCCTGGCTCTAGTTGAGGCCAGCCTAACCTCTCTGTGGCCTGGGACCTTCAGGATGTTTTTGTTTGAAAACCGTAAGTTCCTCTGTGGAACATACCAGGAGAGGTGGTCCCGTAGGTACGAGGGTCCTAGGCCGTATAGGGCTTTAAAGGTTAAAACCAGCACCTTAAACCTGATCCTGTACCCCACCGGGAGCCAGTGCAGCTGGTATAGCACCAGGTGAATGTGATCTCGCAGCGAGGATAACCCCCAGGTAATCCCCCAATTGTGCAGATAAAGACCAGCTACTGACTTTGAGAAGAAAGCTGAGGTTTGTCGTGGTCACAAGATGGCAGTGGCACACTTGCCATAATGAGCAAAGCAAACAAAAACAGAGCTGCACAAATCACACATGGTTGTTGCTGAAAGAGGCTGAGTTACCTTAGGCTACCCGGTAAGTTGTGGGGTTTTGTACTCCTTTAGGATTGCACTCTCAGACATACTGCTTCACCATCAATAAATAAATATTTTTTTATTTATACCCGGCCCTTCCCGGTTCAAAAACTGGGCTCAGGGCGGCTAACAACAAATTTAAAACACTTAATTGTAAAAGCAGTATAAAATACAGTATAAAAACATGAATAACAATAAAATTCAAATTTCAGAAATCAGTTTAGGGGAAATCCATCTAATAAGCATTAGATAATCACCAGGGCTAGCTGGCTGAATTAGTCCTACTTGGGCCAGCGAGGAGGCCAAGGGAGAATTAGCTGTGGGGTCTCAGAACGGGTAATCTTCATAAAAGGGGAGGGGGAGGGAAGAGAAGGGAAATAAAAGATCAGGCTGAATTCAAATTAAAGGCCAGGCGGAATAGCTCTGTCTTACAGGCCCAACGGAAGGAGGTTAAATCCTGCAGGGCCCTGGTCTCATGGGACAGAGCATTCCACCAGGTCGGAGCCATCACTGAAAAGGCCCTGGCCCTGGTGGAGGATAGTCTGACTTCCTTAGGGCCCGGGACCTCTAAACTATGGTTATTCATGGACCTTAAGGTCCTCTGCAGGGCATACCAGGAGAGGCAGTCCCGTAAATACGAGGGATATCAAGACTGTGATATGACCTGCTAAATTTTGGAAGGAGCTTGGTTTTTATTCTGTTCTTTATGCTTTATTCCAGAAACTTTAAGTATGAAGACGTCTTTGTTAATATTCCCAGGGAAATTGCTCAGCTCTCAAAGGAAGCTGGGATAGAAACTTTGGTTCACATTTCTCATCTGAATGCAGACATGAAAAGTCCTTCAAAATACCTTAGAAATAAAGTAAGTTTTTCATTAGTTTGTGTTTGTTTTTAGATGTTGGTGTTTTGCAATTCCATATTCTGTGCAAAAAACCCCATAATGGTCCCAACAGGAAGCCAAAATTTGATTGGAATTAGGTATATTTAAATTCTGCTGGTCCCTCAATACAGTAGTTGCTGTTTCAGATTTGACAAGGAAGAGAGTGACAAAAAGACTTGAGGGGAGACTTCTTAACCTCTGGGGTGAGAAACTCTTCAAGAATTATTGCTGAGATTTTCTGGTTGCTCAGATATGACGCTATACTCCACATAAGTAGTCATTACATAGATTTAGGGTACTCAGTGAATTTCCTAATCCAAAAACTCTTCTAGAGCAAAATGAGGCTTGCGTAGTGTTTGAACAGTTTTAAAACTCTTGTTTAAATTTGTAGGGAAAGTTAACTATTGATTTGAGTGTCTTTTGTCCTTTCTTATGTGTGGCTAACACTAATCTGTTCACTTTCTGCTATGATTAATTACAGTGTCATCTGTAGTTATGTGTGTGTGTCTGTGTGTGTGTGATTGTGTGATTGTGTATGTCTGCACCTTTCATACAAATTTCCTAGATGACATAAGGCTGCTTTTGAAAAATATTTCAAAAAAATATTTTTTTTGAAACACTGAGTGACTCCGATTACTTAAATTTGTGTACACTTACTGGTTGCAAGTGTACACAAATTTAAGTAATCGGAGTCACTCAGTGTTTCTTACTGGTTGCAAGGGACGCGGGTGGACTTGCCGATCAGAAGGTCGGCGGTTCGAATCCCCGCAATGGGGTGAGCTCCCGTTGTTTGGTCCCTGCTCCTGCCAACCTAGCAGTTTGAAAGTACGTCAAAAGTGCAAGTAGATAAATAGGTACCACTCAGGTGGGTACGCCATTTACCTTCCCGCTGGAGCGGTATCTATTTATCTACTTGCACTTTGATGTGCTTTCGAACTGCTAGGTTAGCAGGAGCAGGGACCGAGTAACGGGAGCTCACCCTGTCGTGGGGATTCGAACCGCCGACCTTCTGATCGGCAAGTCCTAGGCTCAGTGGTTTAGACCACAGCACCACCCGCATCCCCAAACAGAAGTGTAGATAAGCCCTTTGATGGATTTTGTGTCTTTACATTCATTGTAGTTACCCTGCTGTCTGCATGGACTTCATTCTGCTTGCTCTTAATTCTTGTGTTTCCTAGGTTACATATTTCATGGTGCTAAATATGTGTTCTGTCCGATAGACTGGAACATTTTATTATTATTAATAATATTTTACTAAGAGAATTTCATTTATAAAAAGAGCGAGAGGAAGAAAGAATGAAAGAAAAGAAAGTGTGTGAGAATGAAAAAAGAAAAGAAAAAATACTGTTACATTGCCATATGTTAATATATAGATTTGTATATTCTTGTAAACCTAGGCTGGATTTTTTTTAAAAATTAAATTATGCCAAAGAGCCCAAGTGTATGCAATGTGAAACCCAAGGGTATCTCTAAATTTTATTATAGTTTCGTAGTACTGTGCGTCTTGAACTTGCATGGGAAATTAATCACTTTCTAATGACCTGATGGCAGGCTGTTGGAGAGAAGGTTGTGAGGGAAGAATTTCCAGATGCCATCATTATGAAGCCTTCTGAAATGTACGGGAGAGAGGATAGGTTTTTCAACCATTATGCAAGTAAGTACACTCCTTGCAGCATAAAATTTGTTTCCTTGAGAGAAAGTAATATCAGAGAGCAAGGGATGGAATATCTCTCCACACTGCATTTGTACTTAATTAGAATTGTAGAATAATTGTGAAAATCTGTATTAAGATCTTACTCAAATCTATTCAGCAATCATCCTTGAGCTTTTGCTTCAGATCTTAGCAACTTGTTATGGTGCCAGGAAAGAATGTGTTTGGATTTTAGCCTACTGTACCTTTTATTCCATGGGAAATGTGTTGTATTCATGGGCCAACAGATGAGCTTTCCTGTAAATAGCAGAATCCTAATTGTCTTGCATGTGCTTTGCACGTCTAAGTGAACTACCGTATTTTTCACTTTATAGGACGCACCCGACCATAGGACCCACCTTGTTTTAGAGGGGAGAACGAGGAAAAAAAATTCTCCCCCTCTCTGCTCAGCGCCCCTTCAGCGAAGCGGCAGGAGAAACGGAGCCCCTTCCATTTCTCCTCCTGCTTCACTGAAGGGGTGCTGCTCAGCTCTCCCTATCCCTCTCTGCTGAAGCTGGGAGAGTCTTGCAAAAGGAAAAGGGACCTCCCGCTGTGCTCCGGGGGCTTCAGGCGGCTATCCCTGGAGCCTGGAGAGCGAGAGGGGTCGGTGCGCACAGACCCCTCTCGCTCTCCAGGCTTCAGCGAAAGCAACGCGTAGCCTCCAGAGCGCGGAGGGAGCGCTCCCTCTGCGCTTCGGAGGCTTCACGTTGCTATCGCTGAAGCCAAGGTGCCTGCATTCGCTCCATAGGACGCACAAACATTTCCCCTTAATTTTTGGAGAGGAAAAAGTGCGTCCTATAGAGCAAAAAATACGGTAATCTCGCTCCAGCCCACCAGAAAATCCTATCTGTTTCTGAGACTTAAGTTTAGCATTGTGAGTGTAAAGTATGCCAAGCCGGTACAGAATATGTTTGCTTGGTTTATTTTTAATTTTTTAAAATGAAATCATATTCCTGAGTTCCTCTCTATTAGATCTCTCCTCCCCGCCCCACCCGCACTTATCCCCATCTTTGTCATATTTACAGAGAGATGCAGGACCATGTATTCAAATTGTTTGCATTATTTACTCTAGAAATGGAATTTAGATTTCCTTGAGCCCAGGTGAAATGGAATTTCAGACAGTCAGAATTTGGCAAAAGATTCCAAATTCATCTTCTAGAACAGTGCTTCCCAGTCTTGGGACTCCAGCTGTTTTTCAGACTACAGTTCCCATCATCCCTGACAACTGCTCATGCTAGCTAGGGATGATGGGACTTGTAGTCCAAAAACAGCTGGAAACCAAGTTTGGGAAACTCTGTTAAAGTGTTGAACATGCTGACCTCTGAAATTGAAGGTGTTTTTAGAAAATGTGTCTTTTAACCCTTTTGTATTTTATATTGTACTAGACAAATATATGCCAATCGTTTTCATTACAAATATTAACAACAGTTGCAGATTATTACAGTGAGTGAAGCATGTAGTTGTAGTAAGTAAATAAACTGAACATATGCTTCCTATTGATAGTTTCCTTATAAGTATGCAGTTTTGGAGCAACATGACCATAATTTTGTGATGGCTTTATTATGTTTCTTTACCTAGCAGTTCTTACCACCTAGCAGTTTGAAAGCACGTCAAAGTGCATGTAGATAAATAGGTACCACTCCGGCGGGAAGGTAAATGGCGTTTCCGTGCGCTGCTCTGGTTCGCCAGAAGCGGCTTAGTCATGCTGGCCACATGACCCGGAAGCTGTCTGTGGACAAATGCTGGCTCCCTCGGCCTATAGAGTGAGATGAGCACGCAACCCCAGAGTCATCCATGACTGGACCTAACTGTCAGGGGTACCTTTACCTTTTCTTTATGGGGGCTTTCAGTGAGGCTGCAATCCTGAATTTGCTTACCTAGGAGCAAATCCCACTGAAATCAATAGGACTTGCTTCTGACTAGATATGTATAGGATTCCAGTGTTAGTCTTCTTCCAGGAGTTTGGCAGTGGAGTGTGGTGAAAGAGATAGAAATGCAAAGTTGGGAGATGCAGATAGGCTCATGGGATTGGCTTGTTAATTAAGTTACAGTGCTTTCCTCCTAGATAATTTCCATAGCGTTGATGACACTGTTTGATATGAAAAATCATTACTGTATTTACTGTATTTTAATATTTTGTTGGAAGCCGCCCAGAGTGGCTGGGGAAGCCCAGCCAGATGGGCGGGGTATAAATAAATTATTATTATTATTATTATTATTATTATATTTATTTACTCCTTTTTAAGTGATCAGTGCTATCTCAGCGACCCTTATAACAGATTATACCCATCATAGAGATGGGAAATGGAGCTAGGAATGAATGACTTGTCTGAGGCCACTTCCATGTTCATGGCAGAGACAAGATTTGAACCTCGGACTTCCAGCTTCATAGATCAGTCTCTCCTGCCACCCCACTGCATTAGCATAACATTTTCAAACAATAATGTTCAATTGCCAGATTTAGTAGCTGTATCCAAAGAGTGAGCTTCAGCTTGCTGAAAGTTTTGAGCATCCTCAGTTAAAGCGTTTACATTTTCTTGGGGCAGATGCAGGAGATTCGTGCAGGCAATTCTCCTGTCACCTTCAGGTGCATTTGAGATCTTTACTTTCCAGTACTGTTGTTATTGCCCTTTGACCTCTTAACAGCCTCACTTCTATCCTCCAGTAATTTATCTCTCTTAATTCAGACATGCGCTGGTTCTGGGGCGTGCCTATGATTGCTATGGGCAAGAAAACTGTGAAGCAGCCTATCTATGTAGGTATTGTTGGAAAATACATTTTATGATACATATTTCATACCTCTTTTCCTTTTGTATATATTTCATTACCTTTTTGACCTTGCTTAAAAAAAGGTAACTTTAAAATATATGCTAATATTTCTTAAATATTATCCCATAGGTTGTTGATGTAGCAAAGGCTATAATTAGTGCTATTAAGGACCCCGATTCAAAAGGAAAAACTTATGCATTGACTGGGTAGGTTGTTGGTTACTATTATTATTTTTACTCAGACCACCTTAAATCACTACAAACATTTCCTGGCCCCCTGTTGTTGTTTTTTAAAAACTCTTGCAGTGGATTTAGATCAGGCTTCCTCAACCTCGGCCCTCCAGATGTTTTGAGACTACAATTCCCATCATCCCTGACCACTGGTCCTGCTAGCTAGACACCATGGGAGTTGTAGGCCAAAAACATCTGGAGGGTCGAGTTTGAGGAAGCCTGATTTCGATGGTATGTGTTCACTACAGATACCTTCTTTTATGTGTAAGTTGTGTAAGCATTTGGGGAGAATGCTCTTTTCCCTGTTCACATGCCTGAACCCCTAATTTTATTATACCCTTAAAGTCTGCATAATTTTACAAGAATATTGTGTTAGTCAGTTGTGAGAAGTTCAAGAACCAAGGTACCACTGTATGTGTAAAATAAACCATATTTCTTAAAGACGCAGCATCTTCGCTGCGTCTTGATTCCCTATGGAAACATGACCACCTAGAACAGTGTTTCCCAACCTTTGGTCTCCAGCTGTTTAGGGACTACAATTCCCATCATCCCTGACCACTGGGTCTTGCTAGCTAGGGATGATGGGAGTTGTAGTCCAAAAACAGCTGGAGGCCAAAGGTTGGGAAACACTGACCTAGAACCCACCTTGCTACCACTTGGCAGAGATTGGGGGTGGCTTGCAACCTTTGTGACAATACTTTTGGCTATATTTTTACATAATTAAGGTTTGGCTGTAGGTTTGGGCGGAGGGGATGGTGAAAGCTGCTCATTACCAGTGACCACTGTGGCTAAAACAAAGGCTGTCACACGTCTTTCCTGGTGGTACCAGCACCCCATTTTAGACCAAGGCCTCTTTCTCAAATTTACAACTTAATGTCTGTTTCTTTGCAGCCCTAACAGATACCTCCTTTACGACCTCGTAGAGTATGCTTATTCAGTACTCCACAGAAATTTCTTTCCGTATCCTATGCCCCGTCCTCTCTATCAGTAAGTCTTAATATGTTTAATAAGTTGTTACCTCTGAGGCTCCAACTACCTGTGTTGGTTGTTTGGTTTTTTCCCTTGTGTGCTCACACAGATCTGTTCATCTCTGCCATTGAAAGCAGGTGTGCAGGCTGAATTCTTCATCAGGGGACTAGCCCTGGATTTTAGAGGGAACGTGTCAGGGAACTGCAATCAGTGCTGGAGGGAGAGAGCAAAATCCAGAGGGATTCCGGAGAGCGTCCCGGGATTGGGAGAGGCAGCCCATCTTCTGGGGAAGAGAATCAGCGTAGCACCAGTGGAGAAGGGGGGCAGATGGGGGAAGCGGCGAGGCGGTCCCATGACTCCTTGCCGGGGACCAGCGGGGAGAGTAGAGGTCCTCCGCTGCCTATGCCCTCCTTGCGCAGAAGGCTTCCACGCAGAGAGAGTAGGAGGAGACTAGGCATCAAAGAGCTTCTTTGCTGGAAGAAGTTTAAGAAACGCCCACTGACGGATTCTGCCAGCGATTGAGACAGCCACAGGTGAGTGGCTGTCCGGACAGAAAAGGTTCACTCAGGCAACCCAGCCAGGTGTTTGCACCGGCTTACGCACGAGCAACCCCTAGAACCATTACAGAACGCAAGAGATGTTACCTCTGTTTCTCTCCACAAGCCCAAAGTAGTTTGGGGATGGAGAATGTTTTTGGGAGGTAGATGACTGGCAGAGAAGAAAAACTTAAGACATCCCTCTTCTCTATTTACTATCTCTGTCTGTTTGATTGCAATTGCTGTATGCTTGCTTTTGGGAGTGAGGAGAACTGGACGTCATTAGGTGTCATGTGTAGCTTGAGCCTTAATCAGTCTGGGCTCAGGTTTTGCAGCCTGAATGTTGAGTTAGGGAGGTGGCATTAAAAATATGTGCCAGGAGAATCTGCCTGCCTTCCATCACTCAAGGTGAAGAGAGCCCTAAGCAAGAGCATGTACAGTAGCCACTCTATTTTTGGACCTCTGAACTGGCAACAAGAATGCTCTCAGGAAAGCTTTTAACTGGCTAATAATAATAATAATAATAATAATAATAAATTATTTATACCCCGCCCTTCTGGCTGGGTTTCCCCAGCTACTCTGGGAGGCTCTCAACAGAATATTAAAAATACAATAAAACAATAAACATTAAAAACTTCCCTAAACAGGGCTGCCTTCAGATGTCTTCTAAAAGTCAGATAGTTGTTTATTTCCTTGACATCTGATGGGAGGGTGTTCCATAGGGCGGGCGCCACTACCGAGAAGGCCCTCTGCCTGGTTCCCTGTAACCTCACTTCTCGCACTGAGGAAACCGTAATGCGTTTTGAGAAGAAATAGTCCCCCTCCCCATCATTTTAAAAAGGGGCTTTCTCCAGAGGCCCCTACAGGGCATTTGGCGTCCTAGGGAAGGTGCCTTGAACCCTGGCCATGGCTTCCCTCCTTCATTCTTTGGCCTGATCTTTCTGGGTATGAGGCCCTCACCTAGGTTATGCAGTAGCCACAAGATACTTGATGACTTAGCAGGTCCAGGAAGTCCTTTCCATCAATGGAAATTGGGAGCCTTGTGGCAGGTCTCATCCAGTAAAGAGCAGACATGGATTCAAGGACTACTCTAATAATAAGCTCAGGAAGGGCAGCAGACCCAAATCATATCCTTCATAATCCTTCATCCCCCATCTGCCATCCCACCTGGTGAAGTCGTCTGGAATTGGCCCTGTCTGTATGTACTCCAAAGGTTGGTACCATCTCAAACATGATGGATGCCCTCCGTGAGACTTGCAGAACAGAAATTACTATTACAACATTTTCAGGTTTAATTTCATTTTCAGGGACACGGGTGGCGCTGTGGGTTAAACCACAGAGCCTAGGACTTGCCGATCAGAAGGTCGGCGGTTCAAATCCCCGCGACGGGGTAAGCTCCTGTTGCTCTGTCCCAGCTCCTGCCAACCTAGCAGTTCAAAAGCACGTCAGAATGCAAGTAGATAAATAGGTACCACTCCAGCGGGAAGGTAAATGGCGTTTCTGTGTGCTGCTCTGGTTTGCCAGAAGTGGCTTAGTCATGCTGGCCACATGACCTGGAAGCTGTACACTGGCTGCCTCGGCCAGTAAAGCGAGATGAGCGCCACAATCCCAGAGTCGGTCACGACTGGACCTAATGGTCAGGGGTCCCTTTACCTTTAAGGGAATTGTCAAATTCTGCTCATAAGTCGCTCCAGTCCCGTCCTCTCCCAGCCTCACTTGATGTGCCAGCTCAGTTCTCTCAGCACTTTCCCAACTTCAGCACGTGTGTCTTGTGGCTTCAGTTAACTTTTCCTTTCAGCAGTTACTTTGGTTGATAGAATTAATAAATACAAAGTAGTCTGTTTTGTCTGGTGGAGCAATTCGAAGCGAGTGAAACTTCACTAGCTGATTTGAGAGAAGAACAGTTAGATCCTTGCTTATGTTCAGCCATGGTATTAATTATTGTGGCACTTTGAATTACAGCTTATTTGCAAGATTTTTTGAGATAAGTCCTTTTGAGCCATGGATAACAAGGGACAAAGTGGATCGGGTAAGATTGCCTTCATTTTCATCTCATTTATTGCTTATCACCTGCGAATCCTAAGGTGGCTAAGAACGGAACAAAATGCAATTAATACAAAATATCAGAATGATAATCAATATAAGAACTCTCTCTCTCTATATAGGAATACAGAACAAGTTTATCTCTGTGTGTTCTTTCTCAGTGTTATTTTTAGGGTTGAATGCATTCTTAACATTACATACATATGGAGTTTTTATTTTATTAATGGGATGGAATCAATGTTTAGCTTTTGAGTTGCAACATATCAGTTATCAGTGGTCAGCAAACTTTTTCAGCAGGGGGCCGGTCCATTGTTCCTCAGACCATGTGGGGGGGGCAGACTATATTTTTTTGGGGGGGGGCAATATGAACGAATTCCTATGCCCCACAAATAACCCAGAGATGCATTTTAAATAAAAGGACACATTCTACTCATGTAAAAACATGCTTAGAAGGCGATTGGGCTGGATCCGGCCCCTAGTTTGCCTACCCATGAATTAAATCTGCCTTACTTGAAGCAAACTTCTTATTTGTAGAGAGCGGGGAAGCAGAGGTACTCTTCTTCCAGACTAGCCCCCCTAAACGTGATGTCCTCCAGATGTTTCTGTTTACAACTCCAGCCATAATGAAAAACAGTCAGGAATGCTTGGTCTCCAAAACATCTGGAGATCTTTAGGTTGGGAAAGACGGCTTCAGACTGTTGAGTCCATTCAAGACTGCCAAGAGGTAGCTGCAGGGGCTACAGATGTACCAGATCCAAAGCTAGCAGGAGCCTTGACTCTGAGCTTTCACTTCAAAAAAGTATTTAACGTTCTAGAGAAAATGTTATAAAGCAAATGTGTAAAGACCGTTCTAAGCAATTACCGTGGGATGAATCTGCCTGGCTGCTCCCACCTTTTGGTGTTCTAGCCAGTGAGCAATGTCAGAGCTGTGATTGACAAGAGAATTGTTTGGACGCCAGACAAGAGGAATCCCTGGGGTCCTAAAGAGCTGCTGTTTTCCCCTCCCCTTTAGTGCAGTTTTCTTTCCTGCTTCTTTCTTGTTTTCTAGTCTTTGGAACCTATGTAGTTCTAAAGGCTTCATCTCTCGTTACCCTTCCTTTTTTCTTAATAAGCAGGATGCATCTTTCTGGTAGTGGGTCCATCGGAGATCAGGTATTCCCTAGAAGTTATTGTTTGCAGTCCCACAATAAGAGTGGGTGGGTGTTGCATATGACAAATGCAAAATGTGGAAACATTGCAAAGAGCCTTAGGTATGTCTTCTGCTTTGTAGGAGCTTAAGTCCAGACACAAAAGTTGTCACAATTGTGACTCTAGTCTAATCACAGATAGGAAAATAGAATCCAAACTGTCCTTTGGTAATACACTCAATAAATATTCTTTCCTCTCACCAGGTATAAGAGATAGATGTTAAAATAGGGAAAATCTAATTGTATATTTTGTAGCTGAAGTTAACTTTTTATTTCAGACTGTTTCATGTGAAACTCTTAATGAACTCTTTGGAATCCAAAGAACCACCCAAAAAATAAGATACCGGCCACCCAAACAATATTGCATACTTGATTTGTAAAGATGCAGCTGTGTGAGAGATGGATTTATAAGATGGCTCACCGTTCACTCATTTCTTCTTTGTTTGTTTGTTTGAAGTTCCATACCACAGACATGAAGTTCCCTGATCTTCCTGGCTTGGAGGACTTGGGTATTGTCCCAACTCCCATAGAACAGAAAGCAATTGAAGTCCTGCGTCGCCACCGCACATTCCGCTGGCTGGAAGCTGAGCTTGAGGAAGCAAAAATAGCCAAGCCTGTTACCGACATGTAATCTACTTTGAGAGTTTTTCAGACTGGTTACACTGCACTCATTTCTGAAGAAATCTGTACATACAAAGCTAAAACCCTATATAAATCATGTAACCTTTACGATACTGGTGTCAATTGTTTTATTCAGGAGTTCGATATGCCAAGAAAATTCTGTATTGTCCCTTTGTAGATTTTCGTAATGAGGGTGCTAGATCCCAGCTCAAGAGTATGTATCTATTGGATCTGTGTCCCTTGCTTTCAGAAATGTTAAAAACATTGAGCTAATCACTCCAGATCAGTAGAGGATCAATACTTTAGAAATAATGCTGCCTTTGATTTCTCTTCCACATACCTAACCATGAGTGGTGGTGGTTTTTACTCAATTCTATCAATGTGTAGGACAAAGGCGTTGTTCCTCCTGAATACAGTGGAATTCTGCAATTCCAGATTTCAGTATCAGAATTAGCAAGGCTGGGTTGCAAGGGCGGTTGCTTGTCTACACTTCTGGTCCCAGACCAGTGCCAGCGATGCTGAACAGTTTCAGTTTTTGATTGTTTATTAAATTTGCCCTTGCATCCGTAGATCTCAAGATGGTTCACGACATAAAATACAATATAAAAACGCAAAATGCATAATAAAACAAGAATAAAAAACAAAAACCAGTAACCCCCCCTCCCCCGTCCCACAAACACATTTAAAAGGAGTATAAGATGTTAATCAGCCAATGGCCTGGTTGAAGAGGAATGCCCTGGGGAGAGGATTCTGCAAGCAGGGTGTCACTGCAGAATAGGCCTATTCTTGCGTTGCCACCCTCCGGACCTCTCAGGTAGAGGCACACAAAGAAGGGCCTCAGAGGATGATCTCTCTCTCTTTTTTAAATAATTTTTATTCATTTTTAAACATATTAATTGTCATACATACAACAAAATTTCACATCTTATACAATCTTTTGGACTTCCGTCAACACCTCTGATGACCCCCCATTTATATCATTTCTTCTGCATTTCTGAAATTCATATTGCCTTTAATTCTCTTAACTAATGTCTCCCTTTTTATCCAGTTATGCAATAGTTCAAATTATTCACCTCACAAAACTTCTTGCAAACCTACGAATGTAATCTGGTCATCACAATTAATTTTCAAATAATCCGTAAATTTACATCAATCTTCTGTGAATCTCTGGTCCTGCTGGTTTCGAATTCTTCCTGTTAGTTTGTCTAATTCTGCATAGTCCATCAATTTCATCCTCCAATCTTCTATCGTCGGTAGTTCTTCTTGCTTCCATTTTTGTGCCAGTAATATTCTTGCTGCCGTCATTGCATATAAAAACAGCTTACAGTCCTTTCTGTTTATATCACTCCCAACAATGCCTAGTAGAAATGCTTCTGGTTTCTTTATAAATGTATATTTCAACAGTTTTTCCATCTCATTATATATCATTTCCCAGAGGTTTTTCACCTTTTTACATTCCCACCACATAGGATAAGTCAGAGGATGATCCCAGGGTCTGGGTAGGTTCATGGATGAGGGAGGTCTTGCTCTGGCATTCAGCAACAGCAGCCACAGACCTGAAGGCTGGCAGATAGGACAACTGCAGTTCCCCAGGTTGGAGGAGGGGCTGGCATATGGCACAGTCAGTAACTACCTGTGCTGTGTGCCCCATTACCCAGCCTGTTCCAACTCCCAACTCCATAACTCCTACCTTGAACTACTGTGATTGTGGGTCCCCCTTGCTCTCCCCTGCTCCTCTCTTCCCAGGCACATCCTATGCCCTTTTATTTAAAACAAAGGCAAATGAAAACCAAAATTTAAAAACACTTTTAAACAGCTGGGGCACTAAAACCAATAATAGAGGCCCCAACAGCTGAAGTGAGTGTATCCCACCCACTTCAAGGGAACATGGAGGTTATCACTGTTTTAGCGTCACAGTTTCTCAAGGTAGGTCAGGCTTAGACATGAGACTGACTTGGCGCTCCTGCTGAGCTGGGCAAAGATTTGAATCATAGCCTCCAAGATCCAAGTCAAACACTATTTATACTTAACTTGCATTGGCTCTCCTACATAGAAATTGAAGGCAACCTTATTTCTTTAGCAACAGATGCCCTGCTATACTATCTGACCAGTTATTTGGATGAAGGAATTGATGGACGTTCAACACATTTGTGGATGACACCACATGGGCGTCCTCAGAAGACGGAATCGGGATTCAATATGAGCTTAACAGGTTGTGAAACTGGGTCAGAACTAACAAAATGAATTTCAATTGGGACAACTGTAAGTTCCTGCTCTTGGGCAGGAATAATCAGATGTACAAATATAAGGGACACCTGGCCTGACAGCAGTATGTGTGAAAAGGATCTAGCGGTCTTAGTAAACCACAAGCTTAACCCGAGTCCTAAGTGTGATGCAGCAGCAAAGAAAGTGAATTCCGTTGTAGGCTGCATTGACATAAACATAGTGTCTAGATCAAGGGAAGTAGCAGCAGTACTGCGTTCCGCTTTGGTCTGACTGCCTGGAGTCCTGTGTCCAGTTCTTGTCTCTGCCGTTTAAGAGGGATAATGACAAGCTAGAACATGTGCAGAGGAGAGTGAGCAAGATGGAAAAGGGTGTGGAAATCGAGCTTATGAGGAACAGTGGTTTAGCCTGGATAAGAGAAGACACTTCATTGCAGTCCATATTGGTACGTCTGGTCTAAAACTGACTTGTGTTTTCTGCTCTTAACTCCAGTGAAGAGCATATGAAGAAAGAACAATGCCACCCTGAATCAGAGAATCACAGTCAAAACTTGTTTTCCTTCAGTTTTTACCCCCAAAATAAAAATCAGACTGAGTAGGAATCCTTCCGAAATTATCTTCAAATAAATCTTCCATGGATTTGGGGAGTTCTGAGTTTCCTGGGTTTGTTTCTGATGTTTTCACCATGTTAGAAATCTGCCATTATTCTGGTTTTATCTGCTAACACATACCCAGCTCCCCCAGAGCAGGTGCTCCACAAACCAGAACTATGACCCAGGTTCTTGGGACCCCAACTGAGAAACGACCTCAGTTAGAAGGCCTCAGTCTTCTATTTTGGGGGTACAATAGCGACTGAAGGAGTGTCATATCCATAAGAAAGTTAAATAAAACCTTGAAGGGGACTAAGGACAGGGCCTGTTTGAATCCCTTTTAATGTGTAGTAACCTCTAGCTTGGGACGTGGGTGGCGCTGTGGGTTAAACCACAGAGTCTAGGACTTGCCGATCAGAAGGTCGGCGGTTCAAATCCCCGCAACGGGGTGAGCTCCCGTTGCTCGGTCCCAGCTCCTGCCAACCTAGCAATTCAAAAGCACATCAAAGTGCAAGTAGATAAATAGGTACCACTCTGGTGGGAAGGTAAATGGCGTTTCCGTGCGCTGCTCTGGTTCGCCAGAAGCGGCTTAGTCATGCTGGCCATATGACCCGGAAGCTGTACGCCGGCTCCCTCGGCCAATAAAGCGAGATGAGCGCCGCAACCCCAGAGTCGGCCACGACTGGACCTAATCATCAGGGGTCCCTTTACCTTTACCTTTAACCTCTAGCTATTTTGCCTGGTTTTCAGTTACCTCATTTCTTGAAGCATCTAGTATGGATCAAGGAGAATGAGGCCTTCAGTGTGCCTTTCCCCCATGGATCTAACACACCAATGGCAAGAGTACATGTAAAAGTGCCAAAAAGAAGATGCAGATATATGTAGAATCACATACAGAATCTCCAGTCATTAACTTCTGGGATATATATACAGTATAATCCACTGGGAGCAGTCAAGTACAACATTCCTTGTTTTCCTAGAGTGGTCATGCAGGGGGTGTTGGTCCAGCCCTTCGAATTTCCTGTTCCTCCTCGCCTGAAGCATCCTTCCTTGCATGTGACTGGTAGGTGGGCGTGACCTTTCCTTTTTTTTTAAAAAAAATAATATTTATTAAAAGTTTAAGAATTACAGAAAAAAGTAAAAAAGAAGAGAAACAGTAAACAATACAAATCAATACATTACAGTACATATAAAAAAAACCAAAAGACACAATACATCAAAACAAAAACAATTAAAAACACATCCAATATTTCCATATGTTTATCTTTCATTAACTTGTTTCATCGACCTCCTCACACCTCCCTTTTTGTGTTCTAGTTATTAATTCAGCAAATCCTTTCCATCTTTCACTGTTTTCTGTCATTTAATTATCATAATTTATTTTAACCTTATCTTACCATTAAAACCCTAAAACTTATTTATACTTAACTCCTTATAACATTTCTACTAAAGCCGTATAATTTCATTCCAACATTTTTCTAACACTCATTAATTTTGCAATATTTCTCTAAATAAATTTTTAAAAACTTTTTTCCAATCTTCTTCCACCGTCTCTTCTCCCTGGTCTCGGATTCTGTCAGTCCTTTCTATCAATTCCATATGGTCCATCAACCTGGTGATCTTCTGTCCGAGGCTCTTAACTCTTTTCCATGTCCCTTCAGCAGAGCTTCTTCATATTTATACATGCACTTTACTTTATCTTCTGCTGATCTTGTTCTTAATTTCCTTCCTTTGACATTGAGGCGTAGATCTCGGGGGAACTCCAACCTAACAATGTCTTTATTCCTTCTCGACAGGTCAGCCCATTCTCCATAGTCAGAACTAAAGTCCAAAAGATATTTCAGAGCGTGTTTCAGAGTCCCTCCAAAGCTAAAGGCCCCCACAACTCCAATCTCCCCTGACCCAAATCCAGATCCCAAAAGCCAGAACATCCCTGCATAAGGGGATCTATCCAACTTTCCTTCTCCAATCCAAGCGGGGCTCCATCCCACCAAATCTGGCTTTCTCTAGATTCAATCGTAAAAGGCAACAGCTTATGTTCATCAAATTGCCTCTGTAAGGCCGGGGCTCTCTCCACTTGAATTACTTGAGGTTCAACAACAACTTTCTCCTTCGTCTTCTCCACAGCTTGCCATGTCAAAACAGATTCCTGAATCAATTCCTGAGTAGTTTCTGTATAGGTATTCACTTTTTGTCCCAAATCAGTCATTTTTTGTCCCAAATTGTCAATTTTAATAATCATCACATCCGTCTTCTCATGAAGCTGTTCCAATAAAGCACTTGTCTTGCAAAATGCAATCACTAAGGCTTCTTCTGTCAACATTCTTGTCCAAGGTCAATCTCTGATTCTCACAGTCTTTAATCTCTGCAGCTGGAAAATTCCCCAGCTCCACTCCTGCAACAGTTTCAAAAGCTCCCTCTAGGGGAAACAATTTCTATTTGTATCCGTCCTTTTAAGCGCAGATCCAGCAACAAAGTTAGTTTCGATTTTCAGTTACTTTTTTGCTCCTTTTTAAGTGCAAAAGGAAACAATGGAAACAATATATTTCTCTTATTTAACTATCTGTCAACATACGTTTTATTCACAGTCAATGAACTTTCCCAAAACGTTGATCTTACTGGCAGCCCGTTCCCAGGTTCAAAACGGTGGTAATTTATCTTTCTTCACTCTCTCTCCTGCAGGCTTAGGCGATCTAAAATTTCCCCCCCTCTTCTCCTGCTTCCAAGGGGGGTTTAGTAATTTTAACCGATGGAGATTTAATCCTTTACAAAAGGCTTTCCAGACTTTAGCTTACAACGTCTTTGCTTCAATCTATTTACAAAAGAGGAAGGCGGACTTCCTGTTTGAAACCTTCCCATTTCGTTGCCAAATTAAGATGTTTAGAGATCCAATTTTCCGTTCTACTCACGGGTAGTTGTTTAGAGTCCAATTGTCCGCACGAAAAAGTCAGCACTCTCCGGCAACAGCAATGCGGCTTCACTCCGTGAAAGAAGCAGTCGATTTGAAGCACCGCGCCACTCACCCCATGTCGCTCCGAATCCCCGAAACCGGGTTTCCCCGCGAGTAGGGGAGGTGCCAAGGGTGCCCGCCGAATCCCACGCTCACAGGCTTCTCCCGCCTGTGGTTTTTAGTGGGTCTCCGCCTCGCCGTGGCGGTCCAGACCCTGATTTCCACGGAGCGGATTCCTCCCGATCAGAGGAAGTCCGCCATTGCCGGAGGCGCTAACCCGGAAGTCCGGTGGGCGTGACCTTTCCAGACCTGATAAAAGGCCAAGTCCCCCAGGTTATCTCCCATATGGGGTAAACCTGTTTAAGCCCAAAGCTCTGCTTGATCGTGAGTGAAAACTACTTTTTGTTACTTATGAATAAGACTGTTGTGTCTTTATTCTTTTAGGAGGGATCCAAAGGGGTCTTACCAGGAATATTAGAATATATCTCAATCTGGGCAAGCCAGATTGAATTGTCTCAAGAAACTCACACGAGTTTGCAACCAGCTCTCTGCTGCGTAAGAAGGGGAATGCACTCTGTTAAGTGAAGAAACTTGCTAGCACATGTTAGGAAGGATATTAATAATATATCCTCTCCTGCCACCCTCAACATTCCCACAATATAGACAAGAAGATGGAAGAATGGTTCCTCCACAACGGCATTGGCCATTCACTGGTTAAACGTTGCAAAGAGAAAAATATACAGTACACTTATTTTGGAACCCTTATTTACAAAGCATCTTTATTAGCCTGCAGAACTGTATAATAACCATTCTCAATATTTCAAAGCAAACCTGGGATATGCAGTTTGCATTAAAAATGCAACAGCCCCCAGCCATTTGACATGCGCTCCTTCCATAAAAGATTAAGGGGTTTTTCTTATATAAAAAAAATTGCAGTTCCATTATGGCACAAGAATCCCTCTCTCAAAGCTCTGGGAAGGAATTACAAGAGAAATGGGATGAATTATGTAGAGCTGTATCCCAGTCATCTGACAATATCATCTGTCTCCCCGTTAAGGCACAGGAGCAGGTTTATCATGGCACAAAAGTGAGACTTGTCTCAGAATCTTCACTGTTGTTACTGACCTCAACCTTGGACTAAAATAAAAATTAAATTGTAAACCAATCTGTAGCTATTTCCTCCTCTTGTCTTTGAAAGTTCGCTGAAAGCATTGGCATTCCTTACTTTACATCCAGTTGTCATGAGTGTCTATGAAATGAGAGATGGTTCTCAGAGGACTTCTGCGGCTTGCCCTTTGCGCAAATGTCATTGGACTCCAGGTTTGATCTATAAAGATGGATTTCCATGCATGGACTTCTCCACACTGCTCTTCACTGAGGGCTCTGTAGGTGACAGATACCTTTCAGGTGCTAAGCACGTGAAAGACTTGGGGCACAGTCCCCTGGAACAAATTTCCATTTGTTACTTTACATTTAGGTGAACTTTTGTAGGGGGGCTGGGGAAGACTCTGGCTCTTGCCATCAGGGCTTACTCTGAGCTATGGAGTGTCAACAGGACCCACAGCAATGTACATGGGTTGGGACCTCCACAAACTGAGATAAGAGAGTGCTGCAATCTCATTGGCATTGTGCTTTACAGTGCGCCCAGTTGCCCTGTAAACAAAGGCTTTTTAAAAAGTCCTCAGCTGCTATTTCATTGCATTCACACAGTCAGGATAATGTATTATTTAACTCTATTATATTTCCCCCAGCTACTTGCTCTCACTGAAAGCTTCTCTGACACTATTGCTACTGACTCTGTTGAAAGCCCCTCTTCCCACAAACCACACCCCAAAGGCTGCCGCAGCAGCGTTGGCCTTCTTGCCAAATTCTGCCACTTTTAGACTCCACCCCCTGCCAAACTCAGGGGCCAGGGAACTTGGACTCATAAAATTGTATGGATAGAAGGAGTCATTCTAGTCCAATCCCCTACAATGCAGGAATCCACCATACAGGCCAAACCTGGCCTGTCAGGTGTCCAATATGGTCTGCAAGGCCTTTCCCCTCAAACCATACCCATCTCACCTCTGACATCATATGTGACATCAGTTCTGGGGTGTTATGTACTGAGTTGAATAGGATCCAAAAGGCAGCAGTCTGATTGGTCCTAGAACAATAGGATTCAGAATGCAGCAGTCTGATTGGTCCTAGAACAACGCAGAAGTATGATTGGTCCGCAGGAGCCACCCAATCCAGCTCCAGGTGGAAGTGAATCCGCAACCTGATCGGCCTACAGGAGAATCCAAGAATTAGCCAATCACGTGTGGCCCATTGTGTAAATAATGTATATAAAGCAGATATTTTGGGGAAGCTTTCATTCCTTACCACTATGAGCTGAATAAAGAGCATGAAATCCACACTCAACTCCGAGTATATTTCACGGGGCAAGTACTGCTGTGGCTTCAAGGGAACAACTGGGAACTGAAAATGAGCTCCTGATTATTCCTTTGCTGGGGCCCATCAGCTGATAGTTGGGGAGGGTGGGACTTGCTCTGGGAGGGGGAAGCACACTGTTCCTTGAACCTCTGGTTTTCAAAGGCTTAAAGAGCAGCATGGAACCTCTGGAAACTGGAGATTCAAAGAGCAGCATGGAGTATGTTTCGCCTGGAGAAGAGGAGACTCTTCAGTCCTGATTCTATGGCACTATGATGTCACAATATGTGATTGACAGTTGGGCATGCCCACCCACTTGTCAAATTCGGCCCTCCGCCAACTAGAAAAGTTTGTCCACCACTTGGGATTGTAAGGTAATTAAAAAAAATTGGGAAATGATATATAACAAATTGAAGAAAATGTTCCATTTGTTAAAAAACCTGAAGCATTTTTATTAGGGATTGTAGGGAAAGATCTGCCAAAAAAGCTGAGAAACGTCTTCATGTATGCGACAACGGCCGTGAGAGTTTTAATAGCACAAGGATGGAAGACTGAAGAAACCCCAACTAAAGAATCATGGCAAGAAAAATTGATGGACTATGCAGAACTGGCAAAACTGACATACAAGCTACGGGACAAGGATAACTGTGACTTTAAAGATGAATGGGAACCCTTTACAAAGTATTTGAAGACGCAACAAAGCGAACTGGACTCCTTAGCTGGTTTTGAATAAAAATTCACAAACGTTTTATTGATAATTATTACTTAAATAGTTTGAGGATCTATACAACTGTGTAACATGCAGAAAACAGCATTTTTAGAGAAATCAAAGACTGGAACTGAGGGATGTCGGGGGTGGGTGGGTTCTGTGGGGGGAGGGAGGGGGAGGGAGGAAAAATGGGGGAAAATAAGGATGATATGTTTCTGGATAATATGTTTTCTTTTAATTTTGAATAAAAAAGTAATAAAAAAAGAGTTTGTCCACCACTGATGCATAACATGTATCTATGTTTCTGCCCTAGCTTGCTCGCCAGGCTCTCTTTCAAACTTCATTTAAGACATAGAGTCATAGATAGAATTGAAGAGTTGGAAGTGACACTAAGGATTATCTAGTCCAACCCTCTGCAATGCAGCAATCTTAATTAAAGCATCCATGACAGATGGCTATCCAGCCTCTGTTTTAAAAACCTCCAATGGAGCAGAGTTCACAACCTCCTGAGCGGTCTGTTCCACTGTTGAACTGCTCTTATTGTCAAAAAGTTCTTCCTGATGTTTCGTCAGAATCTCCTTTCTTGTGACCTGAAACCATTGGTTTGCGTCCTGCCCTCTGGAGCAGGAGAAAACAAGCTTGCCCCATCTTCCATATGACAGCCCTTGAGATAATTGAAGATGTCCTCCCAGTCTCCTCAAACCCAGGCTAAACCTACCCAGCTCCTTCAATTGTTCCTCATAAGGCTTGGTTTCCAAACCCTTGGCTATCTTGATTGCCCTCGAGGGCACAAGGAGAAGGGGACAACAGAGGACGAGATGGTTGGACAGTGTTCTCAAAGCTACCAGCATGAGTTTGACCAAACTGCGGGAGGCAGTGGAAGACAGGAGGGCCTGGTGTGCTCTGGTCCAGGGGGTCACGAAGAGTCGGACACGACTAAACGACTAAACAACAACAACAACAACAACAACAACAACGCATGTTCCAGCTTGTCAATATCCTTCTTAAACTGTGGCACCCAGAACTGGCCACAGTATATGGTCTGACCAAGGCAGAATACAATGTTGCTATTACTTCCCTTGATCCGAACACTATACAGTCATATCTCCGGTTGCGAACGTGATCCGTGTGGGAGGCACTTTCGCAACCCGCAGACTTCATAGCCTGAAGCTACGAACTGAAGTCTGCACACATACATGACGCAATTCGGTGCTTCTGCGCATGCGCGTGATGTCATTTTGTGCTTCTGCGCATGCGCTGAAACCCATTCTGGTACTTCTGGGTTCGGCGCAGTCTGCAACCCAAAAACTTGCAACCCGCAGCGTTCGTAACCCGAGGTATGACTGTACTTCTGTTGATGCAACCTAGCCTAGCATTAGCTTTTTTTGCTGCTGCATCACCCTGTTGACTCATATTAAGCTTGTGGTCCACCAAGACCCATAGATCCTTTTCACATGTACTGCTAGCAAGCCAGGTGACCCCCATCTTATATTTGTGCATCTGGTTTTTATTGCCTAAGTGCAGAACCTTTCTTTTGTCCCAATAGTAATTTATTTTGTTAGTTTGCTAAGGTCAACTTGAATCCCGATTCTGTCTTCTACGGCATTAGCTACTATGTTGAGAATCCCTTCACTCAGCTGCCTCCAGCCCCTCTCCATAATTTCCTCTTTCAGTCTTCAGCTTTGGACGGACTCCCCCCACACTCTTGATCTTGGCTTCATCAAGAGCTCAGCCATCTCTGACCTCTAATGCAGAATTTTCTGTCTGGTAAATGCCTCATCTCCTTCCACAAGGAACATCATTCATGTACAGAACATTTCCGCTTCGTGCTCATTCTGTGACCTGCATCCCATTGATCTAGTGGCATTCTCTGAATCATTACCCCCTCTGCTATCACCTTCTGCCTTTAATTCACATTCAACCCCTTGACATATTTGTCCTCCTATTCCAATGACATACCGGGTATTCAGCCCTCTTATCTCTAGCTATGGCTCAGTCTCTTTACAGAAGACTGAGTATCTCTACTCATGCCCTCTGGAGGAGAAAAAGGCTATGTACACATTACTCGTTTAAAATGCTTCAAGGTCATTCCCCCCTGCTGAATATCAACTCCGTTTTTTACATTGGTGTACACACCAGAGAGGGAGCAGGGGAATTTTCACCCAATGCACATTAATTACCTGATTTGTTTCCCCACACAGAACTCCCTTCAACGAAGGGGTCATCTGCAAAACAGCACAACAGTGGCTTACCTGCGCAAATTGGATGGAAGCTGGTTTGAAGGCAAATGCTCCAAACAACAGCATTTCTCAAGAAACTACAGGGTATATATGAATCGTGGCTAATGTCATGTGTAGTTTGCTTTGCACATCAACAATGGGAACACACCAGAGACAGAGCAAGTGGTAATGTGTGTACAAAGCCCAAAAGAGTTGACTGATTTTGTCCAGTATAAAATCATCTCTATGGCTGGCATGTTTTTGGCTAAAGAAACACATTGTTTCTTCCTGAACCCCACCAATCTTCAGTGTGATGTCCTGCTAAGCCCTGCCCCCTCTCTCCTCTCATCTCTGCTCAAGACTCCTCATTCTTTAGTTAAAGGGACCCCTGATCATTAGGTCCAGTCGTGATCGACTCTGGGGTTGTGGCGCTCATCTCGCTTTATTGGCAGAGGGAGCCGGCGTACAGCTTCCAGGCCATGTGGCCAGCATGACCAAGCCACTTCTGGCGAACCAGAGCAGCACACGGAAACGCCGTTTACCTTCCCACTGAAGTGGTACCTATTTATCTACTTGCACTTTGACATGCTTTTGAACTGATAGGTTGGCAGGAGCAGGGACTGAGCAACGGGAGCTCACCCTGTCGCGGGGATTCAAACCGCTAACCTTCTGATCGGCAAGTCCTAGGCTGTGTGGTTTAACCCACAGCGCCACCCACGTCCCCCTCATTCTTTAGTTAGCTTCAATTTAATACTTGCCCTCCTGTCTCTGCTTCTCTCGCTCTCCCTTTATCTCCTTCCCCACCTACTTTCAGATCACTGGGTCCAGCCCTTACATCTGCCCCTCACAGAAGAGGAGATGGGTAACCTGTGGTCTTCCAGATGTTGGACATCAGCCCCAGGCAGCAGAGCCAACAGTCGGGGATGATGGTTGTAGGACAACATCTGAAGGTTCTCCCTGCCTGACCTAGAGTGAAAAGGCAGGTGGACAAAGAAACAAAAGCAGTCCCTGCTTCTTCTTGAGCCACCTCCAAGGTGCCCTCATTTGCCCTGTTCCTGCAAGCCGTAAAGCAGCAAGGAAGAGGGCTAGCAAAGGAGAGAAGTTGCCAGGTGCCACTTCCATCACTCAGGTGGGCAAACACCTCCTCTTTGCAAACCTCCTCCCACAGACATGAGCAGAGGAGACGTGAGGAGGAAGTGTAAGCCTCAGAAATGAAGGGCATGAGCATGCACAGAGTGCACCTGCTGCCTCACCAGTGAGGAGCCTCTGTTTGCATTTAGTAAGGTCATTCCGCAACTGGTAGCCTTTGTACAAACAGCTCGTCTTACAATCGCCTCGCCAAGTACAAACTTAGTTGGTCTCTAAGGTGCTACTGGAAGGAATTTTCAAAATTTTGTTTTGACTACGGCAGACCAACACGGCTACCTACCTGTAACTACAAATTCACGTGTATGCCTGTGCACGCGTGCGTGCGTGACAAATTCCAGAAGGGTCATCCCGTCAGGCTGCGATAGATGGTAATGGATTGCTTTCAAGTCACTTCAGCAGCAGATGAAACAAAAAATCGGCCCCTACCGCCCCGCCCCGTCTTGTATTTTGCCAGACCAAAGGTAGCGACGCTGCCCAGCTCTCACCTGCGTTGCCTGGTCCAGAGGGAGAGAGCGGGGAGATCGGGTGATCCTGGTCCGGGGTTCGAATAGATGGCCTTCTGGTGCCTCCGCGGAAGGAAGCGGGCTGCGCAAAGGCGCGCGGAGTGCCGCCGGTCCGACGGAGGAGAGCGGCGGGGAGGAGCAGCGGGAGGAGGAGCCGAAGAAGCGCCGGCGGGGAGCGAGGAGCGAGCCAGCGCCAGACGCGCCCGGAGCCCGCCAGCAGCAACAGGAGGAGCGGAGCGGCGAAGGGGCGAGGCATCCTTGGGAGGCGCGCGAAGGTAGGAGGCGGGCGGCCCGACGGGGCGGCCGGGCGGGCGGAGAGCGAGCCCGGCGGGCGCAGCGAGGGCGCTCGGTCGGGCTGCGATGGCGGGGCCGGAGGACGCGCCCTGGGGAGTCCCCGGCCGCGCGGAGGCGGCGCCGCCCTCCTCCCCGGAGGCGCCGGGCGTCGGGGGCGAGCGGCTGGTGCTGAACGTGTCCGGGCTGCGCTTCGAGACGCTGCCGCGCACGCTGGCCGCCTTCCCGGACACGCTGCTGGGCGACCCCCGGCGCCGCGCGCGCTTCTTCGACCCGCTGCGCAACGAGTACTTCTTCGACCGCAGCCGGAGCAGCTTCGACGCCGTGTTGCACTACTACCAGTCGGGCGGCAGGCTGCGCCGGCCCGCGCACGTGCCCTTGGACCTCTTCGTGGAGGAGCTGCGCTTCTACCAGCTGGGCGAGGAGGCCATCGGCGCCTTCCGCGAGGACGAGGGCTTCATCGCCGAGGACGAGAAGCCGCTGCCCTCGAAGCCCTTCCAGCGCCAGCTGTGGCTCCTCTTCGAGTACCCGGAGAGCTCGGGGCCCGCGCGGGGCATCGCCATCGTCTCCGTGCTGGTCATCCTCATCTCCATCGTCATCTTCTGCCTGGAGACCTTGCCCGAGTTCCGCCTGGAGAGCAAGGGCGGCAGCTACGGAGAGGAGCCCCCCGTGGACCTGCTGCCGGAGGACGACTTGCTTTCCTTGCAGCCCGACGGAGGGACCCCCTCGCCCGTGCGCCCGCCGTCGAGCGCTCGCCCCTTCTTCACCGACCCCTTCTTCCTCATCGAAACGCTCTGCATCATCTGGTTCTCCTTCGAGCTGCTGGTGCGCTTCTTCGCCTGCCCCAGCAAGCCCGAGTTCTCCAGGAACATCATGAACATCATTGACATTGTGGCCATCATCCCCTACTTCATCACGCTGGGGACGGAGCTGGCTCAGGAGCAGCAGAAGAAGGAGCAGCCGCAGGGCAGCAGCAACGGAGGCCAGCAGCAAGCCATGTCCTTGGCCATCCTGAGGGTCATCCGCCTGGTCAGGGTCTTCCGCATCTTCAAGCTCTCCAGGCACTCCAAGGGGCTGCAGATCTTGGGGAAGACCCTGCAAGCCAGCATGAGGGAGCTGGGCCTTCTCATCTTCTTCCTTTTCATCGGCGTGATTCTCTTCTCCAGTGCCGTGTATTTTGCTGAGACCGATGACCCCGAATCTTTGTTCACTAGCATCCCAGATGCTTTCTGGTGGGCAGTAGTGTCAATGACCACGGTGGGCTATGGAGACATGTACCCAATGACCATTGGGGGCAAGATTGTGGGGTCGTTGTGCGCCATTGCCGGCGTGCTGACCATCGCCCTCCCTGTGCCTGTCATTGTCTCCAACTTCAACTACTTCTACCACCGAGAAACTGACCAGGAGGAGCAGTCCCGCTATACTCACGTCACTTGCGGACAGCAGCAGTCTCCTTCTTCGGAGCCCAAGAAAGGTGACAGCACCCAGACACTCAGTAAATCAGACTTCCTGGAGGCAGAAGATTTAGAATCTGCAAAATACTCCAACTTTATTCCAGCCAGCAACCACGCCTGTAAAGAGAACAAGTTGTTGACAGAGGTGTGATCATTTCCATCGCCCTCAGTTGAACCTGCTGGCTTCAAGCTGTGTAGACGAAAACTGCAGCTGATCATCTTCGCATTGGAGAAAGAGAGAAGAATGACAACACTTGTTTGTCTGAATGGAAATGATTTGTGCTCCTTGGAATAAAAACTGCTGTGATTTGGACACCGACTCCCTCATTTATGTTGCTTCATTGACTTCTGTAATAAGTTGCTTAATTTCCTTCCCCAATCACGGGGCGTTACCTGTTGTGTATCCGTTATTTATTTATTTTTCTGGGGGTGGAGAAGATTTTCTTCCAGCGGTTGCCTGCGGATGGATCTTATTATCTTATCTACTCACAGAAGCAAAAGCAATATGCCACATCAAGTTTGCAATTAGGCTAGGAATTGCTACGCCCTCAAGTTCCACTGCCAGCCTTACATTTCTTACAGCCACATCAGCCCTAAGCACTGGCTAATGCCTTTGAGTAACGAAAGCTGTCGTCCAGCATTGCAGCATGCAGTTTCACAAATTTTCCTTTGTATTCATGTTGTGTCCTGTTGTGCTTGTTTGTGAATACACACAGCTCTGAGAAGCTAATATATTTGCGATGAAAGTCTATGATCAACCATGCTTGGTCCAAAAATAGGAGGAGCTCGTGATATTTTTGCTGATTTCCCTGGAGGTTAATTTTGCAAGCTGCCCTCTCTTGCCTTCCCTTAGGCTGGAGTAGCTGGAATTTTGCTTCCAGGGGCTGCCAACACCATTCAGTCTGCTGGGACAGGCCTGTGAGAAAGAGGGGATGAAAAGGAGCACCGTGGGTCTTGAGTTTAAAACTTTAACAGGTGCACACTGAAAAATATTAGTGCTGCATCTGTTAAAACTTTAAAACCCATTTCATTCCCCCCCCAAAAACATGGTTATAGACTAGATGATTCTTTTCTTGTAGAAAAGAAAAAAGTAAAGTAATTGGAATGAAATGTACATGGAATTCTCTCTGTTAGTGGTTGTATGCAGTATGCTGGAGCAGGAGGAAAAACAGATAAAAAGAAGGCTGGCAGTGGGTTTTCTACACACCATTCAGATGTTCTGACATGTACAAATGAATGCAGTGTGTTTGTGTGAAAGTGATTGCCGTAGCAAGCTCTGCCCCGGACTTAAGCACATTCATTTTAAAGTCTGAAAATGTTCCTGTGTACACAACTGTTCCCAAAGGGAGCTTTCTCTAATTGCCTGGGAATCCTGCTTTTGTGTTGTATTCATTGGGAAAGGGCCTTATAATGAATGCAAGTAGGCCTGTTGATGTGATGCCCCTCCTTTCGTTCACTGTGCCAAAGTGCTAATAGCCTGTCGGCAAACTGAGTGCTGGCATGCATTATCAGTCTTGCCCTTTCTGACATGCTTCCAGTAGACTGTCTACCTTTAAAAAAACCCCACCATTTTTTTTAAAGCATCACATGTATCTTTTTGAAAACGCATGTGCCATACATGTATTCCTGAGAGAGCCAAGGGTTTCAGTGCTTCAGTGGAGCATACATTCATGCACCGAGTGCGCATTCGGGGGGGAAGTCCAGGTGGTTTGCTGGCAAACGACCCCAACAAAAACGAGCATATGAGTGAAAGAGGTGAGGGGAAAACACCATAAATAATGCATTGTGTAGTATTCCATTAAGATAAGTAATATGCAAAACAGTTTACATAATTTAACAACGCGAGAGAGGTTTTGCAGCTCATCCCTGAGAGAGGCACTGGAAAAGGTTATTTTGAAAATCTTAGAATTATAGAGTTGGAAGAGATCCCAAGGGTCATATAGTCCAGCCCCCTTTAATGCAGGAATCTCAGCTAAAGCATCCATCACAGGCGGCTATCCAACCTCTGCTTAAAAACCTCCAAGGAAGGAGAGTCCACCATCTCCCAAGGGAGTCCGTTCCACTGCCAACCAGCTCTTGCTGTCAGAAAGTTTTTCCAGATGTTTAGATGGAATCTCCTTTCTTGTAATTTGAAGCCATTGGTTCGAGTCCTACCCTCCAGAGCAGGAGAAAACAAGCTTCCTCCATCTTCCCTGTAGCTATCTGAAGACGACTATCGCATCTCCTGTGTCTGTTTTTGAGGAAGCTACCCAGAACTGACTGAATGCTGAAAAATTCACGGGTTTGGAAGAAGAATCTACCTCGAGAGATTGAGATAAAGCAGAAAAAACTGAGTAGATTCCTGCCAGTGTTGCTTGAGGTCTAAGGTGGTTTAGCAGAGGACAAAATTGAACCCTATACCATCCTATTCTTATTTATAAAAATATGTATATTACCACTATATCATAAAAAATACCAAAGTGGTTTATAACAGTATCTATCTATAATAAACACGAATGCAAATTTAAAATCAGAGACAAATGTAAAGTTCTATTCTTTAGGAAAAAATAATCAGATGCACGCATATAAGGCGGGGGACACCCGGCTTGCCATTCGTACATGTAAAAAGCATTGAGGGGTCTTAGTAGGCAAAAAACTTCACGAGTCAACAGTGTGATGCAGCAGCAAAAAGCTAAAGCTAGGCTAGGCTGCAAATCAAGGGAAGCGATAGTTCTACTCTATTCTGGCTTAGCAGATGAGCAATAAGCTCATCTGGAACTTCCGAACCAGGCCCACAGTGAACACATTGCAGTAATCCTTCTTCTGTTTAGGTTTAGGTCTATTTATTAATTGTATTGACAATGAGATAAGAATATAGATTTAAAGTATGGATTGTGAACCAAACTATTTTTATTATTATCAAGACAGGAGACCCTCTTTTTCTGTGTCTCTTTCTGTGAGTATGTGTGAGTGAGTTGCAGCCCCTCTGAGGCTGCAGTTCTGTTCAAGAGATGAAAATGTCACAGCTCTAGTTACCTCCGGGAGAACTTCCTGTTCTGTAAGTGAATATTTTAAAAAAATATATTTTGAAATATTTTTAGGAAAATCAGTTTTGAGAGGGGAGCGATGGGTGTAGTGGGGGTGCCGTCTAGGAGTGGTTTTTGGGGGGCAAAGGCCCTTCAAAATTTCAAAGGAGGGGGCCGAGGCCCTCAAAAACTCAGTGGTGGTTGTGTGTTCACGCGGTGTGACATGCTCACCTCACTCACTTTGCGCTGCATGCATGTCATGAGCATGTTGTGTGGCGTGTGCACATGACCTCAGCATGTCCTGTGACATGTGAACACTATATGGCCCCGGCCCCCTTAATCATGGGGCCAAGCCAGTGAACTTGGAGTGTAGAAGTATCTGAGGTGGGAGTGTTTAACCCTCTCTCCACCACCTGCCACCACACTATTTTGTTATGGATCATGATTTGTTGTTGTTTAGTTGTTTAGTCGTGTCCGACTCTTCGTGACCCCCTGGACCAGAGCACGTCAGGCACTTCTGTCCTTCACTGCCTCCCGCAGTTTGGTCAAACTCATGCTGGTAGCTTTGAGAACACTATCCAACCATCTCGTCCTCTGTCGTCCCCTTCTCCTTGTGCCTTCCATCTTTCACAACATCAGGGTCTTTTCCAGGGAGTCTTCTCTTCTCATGAGGTGGCCAAAGTACTGGAGCCTCAGCTTCAGGATCTGTCCTTCCAGTGAGCACTCAGGGCTGATTTCCTTAAGAATGGATGGGTTTGATCTTCTTGCAGTCCATGGGACTCTCAAGAGTCTCCTTCAGCACTAGAATTCAAAAGCATCAATTCTTTGGCGATCAGCCTTCTTTATGGTCCAGCTCTCACTTCCATACATCACTACTGGATGGATCATGATACTAGTCCACATTTCCATGGGCACGTTGTTTTTGGATCTTGTTGTCCTTGCAGTGGCACAGCACGCAGATGATGGAAAACAAGGAACTCTGCCAGAAAAAAATCCCAGGAATTTTGGAAGAAGTCTTCTAGGTGATTTTTATAAGAGTGTCAGGGTTATTAAGGGGAAACAGAGGCCTAACAAAATGTAATCTTGCTTTCATTGAAGCCAGATAGGAACGTGATGGATCTACTTTGCAACCTTGTGTGTTTGTACCTTTGGATCAAACTAGACATTCTGCTTCAAATAGGAACTGTCTGCCTGGCTCTTTCTTTTTAATTTCTGGAAATTGTACCCCCTCCCGCACCCCAACATCAACAACCAATGGCTGAGAAATATTCCTTAGGAATATTCCAGGTATCTTAATTTTTTGCTTTGATGGGAAATACTTGAATAAATTGACTGTTTGCTTGGGGAGCTAAGACAAAACATGCCACCAGTATTTTATCTAATATATCCATTAAGAAGTAAACCTCTTCCCACTTTCCAGTCTTCTGCCCCAAGAATGCAAAAGCACTGGGATATTCCCCAGAGACCCCGCCTTTTAAAATCAACATAATTTTTTCTATTAAAGTATTTTTTTAAAAAAACCAACAAATCAGAATTAACATAGCATGTTGTATTTAGACGTTTTCTGTTTCACGCTGACTTAAAATAGCTTCCACTCCATTTTACCCGATACCTCCAGTCATTAAAAATAACCTGGCTCTGGTGCAGGCGTTTGTGCCAATGTGACTTTCAGGCGATACAGGTCTGAGGATTGCTGTGAGCAGCCTCTGTTGATGACCAGCTTGCCAGTAACACAGCACATCTCCCACTGCCCTGGGTGTTAGGAAAACATGGCCTAAGAATTCTTAGTTCCCATGGAGCTGGTGGGATCTGAAGTCCTTTCCAAAATACCCTGACCCAAAGTGTCTTTTTAGCTGCCTGCCAGACAGAGTACAGCCTTGCGAAATGTCTGTGGAAAGAAAACATCTTCAGGGACCTGTTTCCATAACAACCTCCCAGACTTATTTTCCATACCTTGCTAACTCTGGCTTCCAAGCAAGGAAAGGGCTGGCTAAACATTCCAGCTTCCAGAACCAAATTACTTTTAACTACTCCAAAGAGGTTGTGATAGATAAAAATAATTTCTGCCCTGTTTCTTCCTTTTATGTGCACCAACAAACTAATCTTGAGCACAGTTACCTGGGAGCGAGGCCTTTTGAGTTCAATAGGCTGTATCTCTGCATGGGCATTCAGGACTGCAGCAGAAAGTTATCCTGTTTTTGAAATCAAATCCAGACCAGTGCAATGGGAGCTTGCGCAAAGAAACTTTCAGCTGGTGTATGTTCTAGAAAACCGTTTGAGGCTGATCCAGACTTCCTTTTGCGCCGCAGTTCTCAGACACAGATCCGTGCTTTAAAGCTATATGTCTGAGTGGTGGTTTTTTTTGGTCCCTGTGCTTTCCCCATGAAAACTTGCATTTTACCACTGAATCGGAGCACACAGCAATTCATAGAAAACCTGACTGCTGTTTGCTCTGATTCAGCTGCAAAAGATGGATTTTCCCAGAGAAAGCGCAGGGACAGGGAAAAGGAAAGAACACTCAGGCACAGAGCTTTAAAAACCTGGACTTGTGCCTAAAAGCGCAAAGGGAAGCCTGGACCAGCCTGTAGTTTTATTGCAATTTGAGATTAAGTTGCTTTAGAACATTTAAAGGCACAATTTGAAATACAGAACGGAATTCAAATTGGGGTTGAATAAATTTATCTTGCATCACAAAGGTTTGGCTGGTGGTCATGTGAACAGCAGCATGTGTTGCTGTGATTCAAGAGGCCATAAAATGTGAAAAGGTACAAGGTTGCACGCAACAGACATTTTACATTGAAAGAATGTACATGTTATTTCATTTATTTCAGCAGGGGAATAATTTTGTCAGAGATTTCCAGGTGCTGTATCTGTGGGGTCTTCTAAATGTAGACAGTGTAGCAGCAGCCCACCATTGCTGTTCTGTCTTAAGCAAGAAGTGTAATAGTTACTCTGGTTCCAGACTTCTAACTTTCTGTGGCCAGGTGATGAGTCCTCCTTGTGCCAGCTCTGGGTAGAGGGAAGACAACTCTGTGTGCAGGAAGGGTTAAAATCTTCCCCCCCCTCTCTCTCTCTCTGTTTTTGTCTCTGTCTCTGCTGTATTCCTGATCATAATCTCCCCCGCCTTCAATTTAGGGAAGCAAAAGCAGGGGAACGGTATAAAGCAGGCATAGACAAACTCGGCCCTCCAGATATTTTGGGACTACAATTCCCATCATCCCTGACCACCGGTCCTGTTAGCTAGGGATGATGGGAGTTGTAGTCCCAAAACATTTGGCGGGCCGAGTTTGCCTACGCCTAGTACAAAGGCAATGTTCTTTGAAAGAGAAGAGTTACAGTTGATTCCTAGAGCGGATTGTTTTGTGCAGACACCCTGTAAATAGTCAACATATAAAGTGTAGCTATTCCACAACAATAATAATGCCTGATGTGAGAGCAACCTGTATCTAGTGTTCATATACACTCTATACGCTTGAACTGGTTAGGAACATAGGAAAGTTCCTTATACCCAGTCAAAATAATCGGGGGAATAAAAAGTTTATGCATTTTAGAATGACACGAGGAATTGGTCTATAGTCCACTGTTCTCCTGGAATCTTCCTTGCATATAGCAGTTATCGCAAGTCAGTCTCCCAAAGATCTCCATGTGTCTGAGGTGGTGTAAAATCGGTGTCTTTGTTGGATCAATAAAACAATACCAAGTAGCCACAAATTTGTCTTTTTCTAGTCCTCTCTTTATGACTCTTCATTTGTGGGTTACTTTTTCAGTTTGCGTTATATTCCAGGTTTCTAAGGAGTTCAAGGATGATGTTTTCCAATCCTTGGCCAGTGTCAGTTTGAACAGTACAGGTCATTAAACATCCCTTTTTGTGCTGAACTATGATTTTGTGATACCCTGGTGTCTGATTTCCCCCTCTTTCTCAATCAGGTCCACATTTCTCCTACAACAGCCCAACTCTTAACTATATTGAAAATGCAAGTCCATTTATTTCCATGGCATTTACAGGGATCGGTCAAACTCTGATTCAAAAGCAAAGGCGTGGCAGGTTTGGGACACGTGAGTACAGAGAGTTCTGGGGGGCTCAAAAAGGGGTTGGGATTGAAATCTCACTCAAACCAGAACTTTCAGAGTGGAAATGCTTGCAATTGTATTTGAAGTGAGCGCAATGAGGTGCTGATCCCTGTCTTTCCAAGCAAGGAAGTGTGAAACTCAGCAACAGCAGGATCAATTGCTAGATTTCAGCTACCATGATTTTTAAAGGTACCTCTGCCCGTACGGGCCAGTCGTGTCCGACTCTAGGGTTGTGCGCTCATCTCACTTAAGAGGCCGGGGGCCAGCGCTATCCGCAGACGCTTCCGGGTCATGTGGCCAGCGTGACGAAGCTGCTCTGGCGAGCCAGCGCAGTGCACGGAAACGCCGTTACCTTCCCGCTATAAAGCGGTACCTATTTATCTACTTGCACTTAGGGGTGCTTTCGAACTGCTAGGTGGGCAGGAGCTGGGACCGAAAGGCGGGAGCTCACCCCGCCACGGGGATTCGAACCGCCGACCATACGATCGGCAAGTCCTAGCCACTGAGGTTTTACCCACAGTGCCACCTGCGTCCCCCAACCATGGTTTTAACATACCGTATTTTTCGCTCCATAAGACGCACTTTTTTCCTCCTAAAAAGTAAAGGGAAATGTGTGTGCATCTTATGGAGTGAATGGCGCTGCGCAGCTCTCCCTCTCTGCGCAGCGCCCCTTCAGCGAAGTTGAAGGAGAAACGGAAGGGGCTCCGTTTCTCCTCCTGCTTCGCTGGAGAGGCGCTGCGCAGAGAGGGCCACCTTAACCTCACTCGGTTGTTGTGAGGTGGTTGTGTGATAGCCCTTGTTTAGCCCCCTGAGCAACTTGACAAACAGTCAGGAGAACATTATTCTTGTTTTCCCTCTTCAGTCAGTCTTGGATTCCATCACTGCCCAAACCATGTGCCTCTGTCTCTCCAAACGGCCAGATGATCCAATTTTTTTTCTGGGGCTTTCTGTGAGAGAATGAAATCCAAGCACTAATGTCTGTTAAAATGCTTCTACTGTTCACTTGCAAAATCCAGCTTTTGAAAAGAGGCTCTACAGAAATAAAAGATTCAGAATATTTTTTCCTCTTGTTTTCCTCCTCTAAAAACTAGGTGCGTCTTATGGTCGGGTGTGTCTTGTAGAGCGAAAAATACGGTATATTTTCAGCATCACTGCCCCAAACACCTCCTATTAGGGCTGATTTTTCAGCACTTCTGGGGAAAAGTGTTTGCCCTCGTTTTCAATTGACTTCAGTAGTACGATATTTTATTTAATGGTGTGCAGTGACCAGGGCCCGATTTAGGTTTGATGAGCTCCTAAGCTACTGAAGGTAATGGGGGCCTTTATATGTCCAGCTGTCCTTTGTCAACTACAAATTGTCACTGTTTTTTTGTGTTGAATATATGCTATATGGTAATTTATGGACCTAATAGGCATCTAAAGCCATTTGCACATAACAAAATAATGTATTTTATCAAAGTACATCCAGTTTTTTTCCTTTAAATTTTATTGGGGCCCCCAAGAGAGCGGGGCCCTAAACTGTAGCTTGTTTAGCTTATACGTAAATCCGGCACTGACAATGACATTACAGCATCAAATATAGCATTATGAGATCACACAGTTTATTAGGTAAAAGTGAAAAAGGTAAAGGACCCCTGGACGGTTAAGTCCAGTCAAAGGTGACAATGGGGTTGCGGCGCTCATCTCGCTTTCAGGCCGAGGGAGCCGGCGTTTGTCCACAGACAGCTTTCCGGGTCATGTGGCCAGCATGACTAAACCGCTTCTGGCACAACAGGACACCGTGACCGAAGCCAGAGTGCACAGAAATGCCGTTTACCTTCCTGCCACAGTGGTACCTATTTATCTACTTGCACTGGTGTGCTTTTGAACTGCTAGGTTGGCAAGAGCTAGGGCAGAGCAACAGGAGCTCACCCCATTGTGCAGATTACCTTGTTTATTACATTGTCCCTGACTAGATTAGATCGTCTATGTAGCTAATTTAGGCCAGAGGAGGAAGTAGCAAACAAGGGAAACCATCGCACTAAACTGGATTTTAAAAATGATGAATACAGTGGTACCTCGGCTTACATATGCTTCAGGTTACATACGCTTCAGGTTACAGACTCCGCTAACTCAGAAATATTACCTTGGGTTAAGAACTTTGCTTCAGGATGAGAACAGAAATCACGTGGCGGCGGCGGCAGGAGGCCCCATTAGCTAAAGTGGTGCTTCAGGTTAAGAACAGTTTCAGGTTAAGAACGGACCTCCAGAACGAATTAAGTTCTTAACCCGAGGTACCACTGTATTTGCAAAATCTGATGCCAATATTTTTAGTTTCTACTCAATCCACTATATATTACAGAATATGGCTTGCCTGTCCATTTGTTCTCTATGCATTCGGACACCTCTTGAGATATTGCCAAACCCAGCACGAGGGTTTCTGAGAAGAGGGTAGTAATCCTAATCAATATTGAAACCCTGGCTGCCGTTTAAAATCAAGATGGCAAACTGAAACATGAATTAGGGCTGACTTCCTTCCTTTCTTCGGCATAGGTTTTGCTGCCTCCCAAGATATTGTCTCTAAACGTGGCATGGAGGATTCTGAGAGGGTGTTTCAGTGGGTGCTGGGAGCCGAGGTCAGGGGCCACGTTCTGTGCTGGCCCTGGAGATGTTCTCAGCCCCATTCTCAGGGCTGGTGGCTCCTGCGCACTGGCTAGCTATGCTGCCGTCTTCCACCCCTGCTGGTCCTTAGGTGTCGGTGGGGAGTCAGGTTCCTCCAGGGACTAGTCCCCTTGTGTTGGAGGGCTGTGTGATCTCTTCGTCCCTGTGCTCCTAGTATTCCATGTTGTCTTCCTGCTCTCCTGTTGGCCCTTTGGCCCCTAGCCTCTCTGGTCCTTTTTCTTGTTCCACAAGGGTGCTGAGGGGTCCTGATCCAATCCCCAAGGACCCCAAGTAGCCACTGCTTCCCTCCTCTGGGTCGTCCTTGTCTTGCCAGCCCTGGCATCCCTGTCACTGCACAACAGGTGAGGCAGCAGATCTAGTATCTGATTGGACACTGGGTGCCATTTCGAATCAAGATGGGGAACAAAAAAAAAAAAAAAAACAAAAAAAAACACACCAAAAAAACCCACTTTGGCCTGACTTCACCAGACCCTCCATGTGTCTCTACAGTGGTACCTCTGGTTACGTACTTAATTTGTTCCGGAGGTCCGTTCTTAACCGGAAACTGTTCTTAACCTGAGGTGCCACTTTAGCTAATGGGGCCTTGTGCCGCTGCCGCGCGATTTCTGTTCTCATCCTGAAGCAAAGTTCTTAACCCGAGGTACTATTTCTGGGTTAGCGGAGTCTGTAACCTGAAGCGTCTGTAACCCAAGGTACCACTGTATTTTCCAGGGACATCCCTGATTTAGATGAGCCATCCCATTTTCTGATTTGATTCCAGAATGTCCTACTTTTCCTTAGTATGTCCCTATTTTCATTGGAGAAATGTTGGAGGGTATGGAGTTATCCGACACCTGAGACATCTGAAGGCAATACTGTATAGGGAAGTTTTTTTTAATGTTTAATGTTTTATTATGTTTTTATATATGTTGGAAGCCGCCCAGAGTGGCTGGGGCAACCCAGTAAGATGTGAGGGGTATAAATAGCAAAATTATCATTATGGAACGGGACACCCCTATATTCATCAGAGAAATGTTGGAGGATATGCTTCAGCCATTTTTTGTTGGCATAGATTTAACTGCCACAAGATACCATCACTAAACTTGGAATGAGGGTTCCTGGGTTGGGGGTCTTGGTCAATGTTTCGGTGCCAGGCGCCATTTTGAATCAAGATGGTGTAATGGTCACACCTACTCACAAATTACACTACAGTGATACCTCGGGTTAAGTACTTAATTCGTTCTGGAGGTCTGTACTTAACCTGAAACTGTTCTTAACCTGAAGCACCACTTTAGCTAATGGGGCCTCCTGCTGCCACCTCGCTGCTGGAGCACGATTTCTGTTCTCACCCTGAAGCAAAGTTCTTAACCTGAAGCACTATTTCTGGGTTAGCGGAGTCTGTAACCTGAAGCGTATGTAACCTGAAGCGTATGTAACCCGAGGTACCAGTGTATTTAAAAATACATTTTATATTTCTAAAAATTCTGGACGGTACTAGTAAATAAACAAAATGCCAAATATTCAGTGAAAAATTCTAGTTATTTATGTATACAGTGGTACCTCAGTTTACGAACAGCCCTGTTTACGAACTATTCGGTTTATGAACTTCACAAAACCGAAATTAGTGCTCCGGTTTGTGAACCTTATCTCGGTCTACAAACGGAAGCTGAATGGTGGAAGGGCACTGGCAGCAGGAGGCCTCATTAGGAAAAGCATGCCTTGGTTTTAGAACGGCTTTGGTTTAAGAACAGACTTCAGGAACAGATCGTAAACTGAGGTACCACTTACTGAAATTGTCATGGGTGATTTTCGTTTTTGTACCACTAGGAGGAGCCGTAACAGAAGGTTTTAAAATGTTTTGCTCAGCTTATTTTTCTGCCTAGAGGGAAAGGGTTAGTAGCATAAATAATAAATCTGGTAAATGCTTGCTGCTTTTATAATGCTAGCCTAATCAATACCGTCTACTCAAGGATATCATAGAAATGCACAGGACTGGCACACGCTATCAAATGTCCTTACAAAGCCACAAACACAAACATGAAATATATAACAAAACCAAATCGAGCAATTTACTCTTTAGAATATAATGATGATTATGAATTGACCAGGTACCGAATGCAGCATAAAGTAACGCAGTCCGCTAAATTTATTGCCAGATTTGCTATGGCAAAAAATGCTTTATAATTTTCACCATGTTAATTTTCTCAAGAAATTGGGGCAGATCACCTGATTTACAGGCGGGCAACTGTGGATACAAGTTCAGTGTTTCTTAACTGAGGTACAAAGGAATCCAAGGTCTTCTTGCAGTCCATGGGACTCTCAAGAGTCTCCTCCAGTGGTTGGGGCTACCAGGAGACAAATAAAATTATTGAGGAGCTTGTTGTGGTCTTGTAGGCCACCAGTAGATCACCTCTGCTTTTACCTAATAGTGAAATTCTGTATAGAAGACCTTGGATTACAATAAACTTATTACCAAACTTAAAACCACAGAGAGACCTAGTCTGAATAGAGACATTGGATTCTTATCTCCTTATACATGATAAAGCTATTTTTGGCCATCTCATTCCTTGCTTTTTCCTGTAAGAGCAACTGCAGTCCTTAATAGTCGTCAACTGGTTTACCACACCTATCAGCTGATCACCCATTCCCACCACCCTTCTGAGTAATACCCCTCCCCACCCTCTCACTGGTGACTTCTGTTTCAGTGTATCTGAAGAAGTGTGCATGCACACGAAAGCTCATATGAATGACAAACTTAGTTGGTCTGTAATGTGCTACTGGAAGGAATTTTTTTATTAGGTTTGAGTGAGAGAGAGAGGAAGAAGAGGCAGAAGGCACTGCAGACATAGGACAGGCAGCTGAAGAGGAGGTGGGCGCTGAGGTTGCAACAGATTCATAGGACCCTGTCAGTCCTACTGTATTCAGCCCTCCCTTGTCTCCAAGGGTGTTATGTACTGAGTTGAATAGGATCCAAACTGTAGCAGTCTGATTGGTCCTAGAACAATAGGATCCAAAAGGCAGCAGTCTGATTGGTCCTAGAACAATAGGATTCAGAATGCAGCAGTCTGATTGGTCCTAGAACAATGCAGCAGTATGATTGGTTGGCAGGAACCACCCAATCCTGCTCCAGATAGAAGTGAATCCACAACCTGATTGGCTTACAGTAGAATTCCAGAATTAGCCAATCATGTGCAGCCCATTGTGTAAATAATGTATATAAAGCAGATACTGTGAGGGGACATTCATTCATTCCTCCTCACCACTATGAGCTGAATAAAGAGCATGAAATCACTTTGCGACTCTGAGTATATTTCACTGGCGACGAAGGTGGGATCCCGCTGAGCTGACTGCCACACACAGCACCGCAGCACCGCCAACTGCCGCACCGCTGCCTCGCACCGTGTATCCAGGCTTCAGCTCCGGGGCACAAGGAACTCAGAATGGCAGCCAACAGCAGCTTCTCGCCATTCAACCCAGCATCTGGAGACTGGGAAGCGTACGCCTCCCGTTTCACCTTCCTCCTAGAAGCCAAAGGGGTCACCGACGAAGAAGACGCCAAGAAGAGGGCGATATTCTTCAGCGTCTGCGGAGAGGAGACGTTTGAAATCGCCCGGGCTCTCCTTGCGCCTGAAGACGTCGCTACTGTTCCATACAAAACAATAATGGAACAGCTGAAGGGGCACTTTTCGCCGCAGCCCTCAGTGGTGGCTCGTCGAAATGCCTTCTACGCAAAGCGGCAAGCCCCTGGGGAAACCATAACTGGGTTTGTGACCTCTCTCCGCCAAGCCGCCCGGTTCTGCAACTTCTCAGAGCTGGAGAACATGCTTCGTGACCGCCTCGTCGGTGGCCTGAAGGATGAGAAGCTGCAACGGCGCCTCTACGCTAAGAAGGACCTAACGTTCCAGGTCGCTCTGGAGGAGGCCCTGGCAACAGAAGCTGCCGAGAGGTCGACCCAAGAGGCACGGCTGAGCCTGCCATCCCAACCGAGGGTCCACCATGAAGACCTCACCGACGACTCAGGATCCGACAGGGAGGAGGTGCACCGAGTACAGCAGCGCACTCAAGCAGCGCACAGACCACAGCTGCCTCGACGAGAAGGAGGGAACTGCGCAAGCTGCGGGGAGAGTCACGAGAGGAGGACCTGCCGTTTCCGCAACGCAGAGTGCAGGCAGTGCAGAAAATCGGGACACATCGCCCGGGTGTGTCGGGCTCGGCCCACCCGACACCAGGCATCAGATGACCAATCCAAGAGCCCCAGGTCCCGGGGCCCAACGCACCAAGGCAACTCGACGGAGCTCACGGACTTCCAGGTATACCAGTTGCCCCACCCCAACGTAGAGAAAATTTATGTAGAGGTACAGATAGAGGGGGCCCCATGCCGCATGGAGCTTGACACGGGTTCAACTCTATCCATAATCTCGGCAAGGACCTTAAGGAAACTGTGTCCCACTGGGGGTCCCAAACTCAGGCCGGCCCCATTCACCCTCCGGGACTTCCAGAAACGTAAGGTCCCCACAATGGGGGTGGGGACCTTCAGGGTGCAATACCGAGGGCGGACGCGGCAACTGGACTTGCTTGTGGTCAAGGGCCCCTACATTAGCTTACTGGGATTGGCATGGTTTGGACCACTGGGGCTAGCTGTCACCGGGGTGAACCACACTAGCTTACAAGTGGACGTGGACGCCATATGCAAGGAATTTCCAGGGGTTTTCGATGGGAAATTGGGACAGTATACGGGCCCCCCCATTGCGCTACAGCTTGACCCCGCAGTACGACCGGTCAGGCTCAAGGCCCGCCGGGTCCCGTTCGCCTTGAAACCCCGTATAGACGAGGAATTGGACCGACTCGTAGAGCAAGGAGTGCTGGAGCCGGTGCCTAATGCTCCCTGGGAAACCCCAATCGTCACACCCGTCAAGCCTAATGGTTCGGTCCGCATCTGCGCAGACTACAAATGTACCATAAACAAGGCCCTCACGGCCCACGCATACCCAGTGCCAGTGGTCAGCCATGTCCTTGCCACCCTGGCTGGGTCGAAAATTTTTGGCAAGCTGGACTTGGCCCAAGCATATCAACAGCTGCCAGTAGATGAGGCCACAGCAGAGGCACAGACGATTGTGACGCACAGAGGAGCGTTCAGGGTAAAGCGGCTGCAATTCGGTGTCAGCGTGGCACCAGGCATATTCCAGAATATAATGGACTCTCTCCTTAAAGGGATTCCTGGCGTCACCCCCTTCTTCGATGATGTGTTGATTGCCGGCCCCACACCAGAGGAGTTTGAGGACCGCCTCCGCACCGTTCTGCACCGTTTCCAGACGGCGGGTCTCAAGGTGAAGCGGGAAAAATGTCTACTAGGAGTGCCTCAGGTGGACTTTCTGGGATTTATGGTGGACGCAGAAGGGGTCCACCCGACTGGGGACAAGGTACGGGCCATTTGTGATGCCCCAGCGCCCAAGAGCAAGACTGAACTTCAGGCCTTCTTGGGACTATTGAACTTTTACCATTCCTTCCTTCCCCACAAGGCGGCGGTAGCGGAGCCCCTACACAGACTCCTGGACAAGCGGGCCCCTTGGGTGTGGGGCCAGCGCCAGGAGGCCGCATTCCAGGCAGTCAAGGACTTGCTTGTCTCAAACTCGGTCTTGGCACACTTCGACGAGAGGCTGCCGGTGGTGCTAGCATGCGACGCCTCACCCTATGGCATTGGAGCTGTCCTGGGGCACCAACTCCCGGATGGAAGAGAGGTACCGGTGGCGTACTTTTCCCAGACACTCAACACAACCGAGCGGAACTACTCGCAAATCGACAAGGAGGGTCTGGCAATCGTAAAGGGAGTAAAAAAATTCCATGATTTCTTGTACGGGCGGCCCTTCACCGTGGTGACTGACCACAAGCCGTTGCTTGGCTTGTTTGCCCCCGAAAAGCAGACCCCCCAAGTGCTGTCTCCTCGCGTCCTCAGGTGGTCAATTTTCCTTGCCAGCTACCAGTATGCACTGATTCACCGACCTGGGAAGGCGATGGGCCATGCGGACGCCCTCAGCAGGCTACCACTACCGGAAACAGGCCCTGACCCAGCACCTGCACAAGAGGTTATGAGCCTGGAGCTGCTTCCCGACCGCCCCATTCAGGCACAAGAAGTTGCACACCATTCCAAGAAAGATAGGGTCATCTCCCGGGTCCTGGACTGGGTGTGGAGGGGATGGCCCAGCAGCAGCCCCGGGCCAGAATTCGCCGGCTACACAACCCGCAAACATGAACTGTCGGCCCACAAGGGGTGCCTGTTATGGGGAAGCAGAGTCGTTGTTCCCCAGCCCCTCTGCAAAAGGGTCCTCACAGCCCTACACGAGACACATCCAGGGGTAGTAAGAATGAAGGCCCTTGCCAGGAGTTATGTGTGGTGGCCGGGGATCGATGGAGAGATAGAGGCCTGGGTCAAACACTGCCAGGCCTGCCAAGAATCCCGCCCAGATCCCCCAAGGGCCCCAGTCCAGTCCTGGGAGTCCGCCCGAGCACCATGGTCACGCCTGCATGTGGATTTCGCTGGCCCCTTTCAGGGGAAAACATTCTTCATAGTGGTGGACTCCTACACCAAATGGCTGGAAGTCACACTGGTACCGTCCACTTCCACGTCCGCAGCCATCCGGGTACTACGCAGGCTGTTTGCAACCCACGGGCTCCCTGACACTCTCGTCTCAGACAACGGGACTGCATTTACGTCAGGAGAATTCCAAACCTTCACAGCGCAGAACGCCATCCGCCACATCCGTTCGGCGCCGTTCCACCCTGCCACCAATGGCCAAGCAGAACGCATGGTGCGGACCACCAAGGACACCCTTCGCCGCATGACGCAAGGGGACTGGGAGTACCGCCTTGCCACATTCCTTCTAGCACAGCACAGCACCCCCAGCTCAACGACTGGCCGGAGCCCCGCTGAACTACTAATGGGTCGGCGCCTTGCAATCAGATTGGACCGCCTTCACCCCGATAGAGCTCAGGATGAGGTAGTGGTGGGGGAAGGCAGGAACCCCCGGACCTTTGAGGCCCAGGACCCAGTGTACGCAAAGAATTTTGGGGCAGGCCCAGCATGGGTACCCGCCACAATCACCAGGGTCACTGGCCCCGTGTCGTACGAGGTGCTAACGGATGGGGGGCAATGCTGGCGCCGCCACTGCGACCAGATACGGCGACGATTCCCGGGAGAAAACCAGGAGGAGGACAGGTCAGAGGAGTCCCAAGGGAACAGCGGGGCAGTGAGGCCCATAGAGCAGGAGGGGCCAGCAGGAGAGGCAGAATCAGTAAGTACAGAGAGGACCCGTGAGGCCGAAAGGACACCGGAACCAGAACCACGACTGAGCGAGCCGGTTGCACCAGACCAAACAGCCGCATCACAGCCAGCATCCTTGGAACACGAGCCAGAACCCGGAGCCCGGACCAGGGAACACCCCAGGCCACAACGCACACGTAGGCCGCCGGCATACCTTGAGGACTATGAATGCGACCTCCCGGGCAGGACTGGAACTTAGAGGGGAGGGGTGTTATGTACTGAGTTGAATAGGATCCAAACTGTAGCAGTCTGATTGGTCCTAGAACAATAGGATCCAAAAGGCAGCAGTCTGATTGGTCCTAGAACAATAGGATTCAGAATGCAGCAGTCTGATTGGTCCTAGAACAATGCAGCAGTATGATTGGTTGGCAGGAACCACCCAATCCTGCTCCAGATAGAAGTGAATCCACAACCTGATTGGCTTACAGTAGAATTCCAGAATTAGCCAATCATGTGCAGCCCATTGTGTAAATAATGTATATAAAGCAGATACTGTGAGGGGACATTCATTCATTCCTCCTCACCACTATGAGCTGAATAAAGAGCATGAAATCACTTTGCGACTCTGAGTATATTTCAAAGGGCATCAATAGTTTTGCAGGTAGCGGTGCAAACAGCACAGAGAGCGGAAGTCCCCCTTCCCCAGTGGAGTTTAAGACTGTTGGGAAAACAGCTGGCGAGGGAGGAGACCTAGGGGGAAGTGGGAGGCCCAGATCGTCTCTGGGTTTCTCTGTTTGTATTCTGTTTCCTTGAATAAAGAATCCATTTTACTGCTCGTCTCTGAGTCTCCGTGTTGACCTGCTGCTGAACCAGCCCTGACAATAGCTGCCCCCCATAAGGAACATTGCCCTCACAGTTCTCCTGCCCAAGGGGGTCTTGAATCCATGGAGCACCATGTGATCAGAACCCCTGGACGTTGTTTTACATGCCATTGCAGTAATTTATGAATCACACAACACAAAAGGTACAATGACGTCTTTACCATACCCACAGCTGCAACCCAATTTTTCCTCTCTTCCTGTTCAGCTTGTATTGCTGCAGTTTTTTGTTGTTGTTGTTGTTAACTTTAGTGGATCCAGGGAGGAAAATGAACAGAGCTACCTTGGCAGTACCTTAAAACTTTATTAAATAATTTAGATTAACATCCTGACTTATCACCAAGGCTTGAAATGAGTGGCGGCATTTCCTTACCTCATTCATCACTATAAAGGGCTCAGGGTGCTGGAAACAGGCAAGAAACAGGCAAAAAAGCAAATAAAAATAGCCACTGGGCAGTGGCAGACTGGTTGCCCCCATACCCAGCATGAAGATGAGAAACAAAAATATGGTCTAAAAAGTCACAACTTTTATTAACTTGAAACACTTAGTGAATATGCGGCAATAGAACAATAGCTTGTTGTAGTTGGCATACCTATCTGAAGAAGATAAGTGGGGAATTTCCATATATCTCCTCAGCTGGGCATCACTACCATGTTTCAAAACCAGTCAAAGCATTTCATCACCAACTTGCCAGAAAGGTAGCTCACCTGTTTGACAACTCCATGGCTACTAGTCATAGGTTGGAATAATGAACATCAGAGGATTCAAGGATATTGCATCAAAATAACCTCTATAAGCTGCGTGGCAATATTAGGTATGTTGGCTTCATATTCCTCACTGCCTTTGAGTGCTCACCAGGGACAAATGTTAATCCCCTTGTCTGCACTACTTGCCGCCAAAGAGCCTGGCTACCCTCACCTGCTAACCAACAGGTCCAATAGATCACACTGCAGTTTCTCCAAGCAAAGATCACACTCTTCAGTAGAGAGCTGAACCTCATTACAATGGTACCTTGGTTCTCAAATGCCTTGGTACTCAAACAACTTTGAACCCAAACACTGCAAAGTTTGCAAACTTTTTCTGGAGGCCAAACATGCTCCGTTTTGGGTGCCATGCTGAGCTCTGTCTGCTTTTGCTATTTGTTTTGCGTTTTTGTTTTTGCGGCTCTTTTTTGTGTGTTACTGTGTGGAACCCAGTTCAGCTACTCATTGACTGACTGTGTGACCACAGTACATTGTTTATTGCTTTAATTTTATGGATCAACGGTCTCATTAGATAGTAAAATTCATGTTAAATGGCTGTTTTAGGGGGTGTTTCTAAAAGTCTGGAACGGATCAATCCATTTTGCATTACTTTCTATGGGAAAGTGTGCCTTGGTTTTGGAACGCTTTGCTTTTGGAACGGACTTCTGGAACGGATTAAGTTTGAGAACCAAGGTACCACTGTATCCCTATAAAGTTGAGAAGCAGATTGAATATGTAGATGGCTCACTTCTTAATATCTCAATTTTCACACATTCTTGCTCTACGCATCCTATAAGAGCAACAGATCTTTTCCATACCCAACAATTCAGACCTGTTAGGTGAATACCTGAAACATAAGTCCCAATTCCTTCCAAGTCTTGCCAAATGGTGTGAATCATATGAGTCAGTCCTCTGCATGGGATATTTACAATGCAGTTAAACCAACAATGCATGTTTGCTAGAAAGGCACATGATAGAGTTTTCCTGTAAGTTCACTAGAGAGGCCTCTGAGAGCCACTTCTACTTTTCCCTGACAGGGAGAGGGCAATAATTTGTGGGTAATAATTTGCAGATGGTGACAGCAGCCATGAAATTAAAAGACGCCTGCTTCTTGGGAGAAAAGCAATGACCAACCTAGACAGCATCTTAAAAAGCAGAGACATCACCTTGCCAACAAAGGTCCGTATAGTTAAAGCTATGGTTTTCCCAGTAGTGATGTATGGAAGTGAGAGCTGGACCATAAAGAAGGCTGATCGCCGAAGAATTGATGCTTTTGAATTCTGGTGCTGGAGGAGATTCTTGAGAGTCCCATGGACTACAAGAAGATCAAACCTCTCCATTCTGAAGGAAATCAGCCCTGAGTGCTCACTGGAAGGACAGATCGTGAAGCTGAGGCTCTAATACTTTGGCCACCTCATGAGAAGAGAAGACTCCCTGGAAAAGACCCTGATGTTGGGAAAGATGGAGGGCACAAGGAGAAGGGGACGACAGAGGACGAGATGGTTGGACAGTGTTCTCGAAGCGACCAGCATGAGTTTGACCAAACTGCGGGAGGCAGTGGAAGACAGGAGGGCCTGGCGTGCTCTGGTCCAGGGGGTCACAAAGAGTCGGACATGACTAAACGACTAAACAACAACAATAATTTACCTCAGAACACATCCCACTTTCTAACCCAGTTAATACTGAGTTCACTTCCAGCACTGGAGCAGCTTGCTCACCTCTGTGTCTAAAGGATCACTGAGTGAATACAGATAAGATTCTTGATAGGAAATGGCAGCAACATACAGTGGTACCTCTAATTACAAACTTAATTCATTCCGGAGGTCCGTTCTTAACCTGAAACTGTTCTTAACGAGAGGCATGCTTTCGCTAATGGGGCCTCTTGCTGCTGCTGCGCCGCCGGCACACAATTTCCGTTCTCATCCTGGGGCAAAGTTCTCAACTCGAAGTAACTCTTCCAGGTTAGCAGAGTTTGTAACCTGAAGCATTTGTAACCTGAGGCACCACTGTAATATCTGCCAAAGAAAAAAAGAAACACCAACATACCCAATGAGGGAGAACAAAACTACAGCAGTAAGCAAAATGTCACAACACTGCTTCAATGGAGTCCCAAACTAATGGTCAAATAAAGGGCCACATTCAGGTAAACAAACACAAACCTATTACCTCAATGCCCACATTGGGCAAAGCCCAGGATATTTGCTTTTTGCCAGACAGATTACTACATCTCTGGTGCATCTTAGACTTGTGTGTTGACAGTTCCATTCTGGCATCCTTGAAGAGAACATCTCCAAAACAGGGTTCAGCTGGACCGATTCCTTCTGGAGCAAACTTAACACTTCACCTGCATATAAAGCCCTGAAAAAGGTGATCAGGACACCTGATCCCAATACTGCTGAGGACTGTGGTACACAGGGAAACAGGGGTCTCTTCTCTTCTTTGACATGGTCCAATCTCCCAGGTGCTGTGTTTTTTTTGGGTAACAAGCAGCTGGGATGGGGTGGTTTTCATTGGGAACACATCAGGAAAGGGAAAAGCCAAACTCAGCCGCCCATCACACCACAGTTCCCAGCTGCAAGGCTTGACATTTCAGGTCCAAACTGGGGGATGTGAAACACAGAGCAGTCAAGTACAACATCCCTAGAGTGGACATAAAAAGGGGATGTCTGGACCAGCCAGTTGGAACTTCCTGTTTCCTTCTAGGCTGGGACAGACTTCCTCTATATGTGACAAGAGGTGTGCGTGGCCTCACCTGTGCAGGTAACAAAAGTATAGGACTGGCTGCCATCTCTCTCTCTCTGACTACATTAATCGAAGAAGCAACATCTGCTTAGCCTAAGATGCTGTCTCCTTATGGGATAGTTTCCAGGTCTATTACTTTTGTAACTTAAGTCTGCCTTCTGGGATCCATCCGTGAACAGAATGTGAGTGAGTAAACTCTTTTATACTTTTATAGAAGACTGTGTTGTGTCTATTTCTGTTATGAGGGACTAAAGGGGGAATTACCAGGTAACTTATTTTAGAGGCTTTAGTGAGCCTGCGCAAACACATCTGCTGTGCAAGTTTAAAAAGGGGACTGTGACTCTGCTAAATTGTAGAACTTGTTAACACAAGTTGGAAAGAATATAATCAAACAATATATCCTCTCCTGCATCCCTGAACATCCCCACACAAACTTAAGAGGCAAGCCGAAAGCAGCCATCCAGGAAGACTATCAAGCCATATGCGCAGGGCAGGAAGAGTAAAACTGAGCAGTGATATGACATGCAAACACACTTTTTGAATCACATGTAGCTTGAACCTCAGTATGTAGTTCTGATGTTTGGCCCTTAAAGCTACACTTTTCATGTTTTTTATTCCTTCAAGGATTATACTGAAACCCTGCAACTGTTCTGTTAGAAATCATGCAAGCAGATGTCTACAAAAGAAAGTGATGTTTCAAAGAAGCAAAAATGTAGTTTAAGGGTTGGCTGGGAACTGTAAATTTATGAGGAGTAAACGACAATGCCCAGAATTCTTTGAGGGAAAGCAAGTTCTTTGAATGTGCATGAGATTTGAGTTAATGCTGCAGTCTACTTTTGCAGTGGGATGACTTTCCGAGGAAATAAAGGTCAGACAGAAATCTGTCTATTTTCTGCTGACGTAGCTCTTCTCCAATTTATCTCTATCACCTAGGTATCTATTTATGGAAGCTACTGCTACTAGCTGAACACCTTCCAAGAGGAAAAGAAGGAGTATACTTCTAGTTTCTTCTTTCCCTACCTATTGGAGAACTGAGGGGTGATAAGCCTGTTCCATATTAAATGTATATTTACTTACTTTTTGAATAATTTATGATCTGCTTCCCCACAAAATGTTCCTGAAGTAATGCACAATAAAGGTTTTGAAAAACAAATCACATAGCAGAAATAAATACATGCAAAACTATTTAAAAGCAAGCCTTAAACACATTAACTTGCACACTTTTTAGTATATACATTATGAAATGGCTGAGTCACAGTTCAGGGAAGAGGATAAGTTTTCATCTAAAACCAAGAATGAGAGGTGCTTGTCTAATTTCAACTGGAAACTTATTCCAGAGACTGGAGTCACAACTTTGAAAGCCTTAATAAAACACCCCCCCCAAAAACAACAACCAACAACAACCCTGAAATCAAGCATGCCTTTGGAGCATACAGTACTTAGCAATACCATATCTGAGAAATGCAACTGCTGGACTTAAATGCTAAAAGCAAAACCGGCAGCATATTGGCAGCCAATGCATTTTCCAAAGCAGAGGTATTATATTATATGCTGTTGACAGGATGGGTGTATGGGGTGTTAGGGGAGGGGTAGAAGGACACATCATGCTCCTTCTAGGGTTTTTCGTCCACCTTTGGTCATCCACCTTTGGTCCCCACCATGTGCTCAGCTCTCACCTGTGGCTTCTAGAAGCTGTCAGCATGCAACAGAAGCCAAACCACAGGAACGGCGTTGACTGGTCCGTTAAACCAGGTGAGGGGAGCTGATGGGCCTCAAACTCTCAGTCTTAGGGACTCATCAGCAACAAGGTTGACCAATCAGCTGCCATTATTATTATTATTATTATTATTATTATTCCCAGCAGATGTCAAACAGATAAACAGGCAGCCCTGTTCAGGGAAGTTTTTAGTGTGTTGTTGTTGTTGTTGTTGTTGTTTTACTATTTTTTGTTGGGAGCCACCCAGAGTGACTGGGCAACCCTGTCAGATGGGTGGCATATAAATAATAAAGTATTATTATTATTATTATTATTATTATTATTATTTATACTGCCCTTCATTCAAAGACCACAGGGTGATTCACAACATAAAAATAGAAAATGAGAACACAAAATGCATAACAATAACATAAACAAAAACAAACCTTTGACCCCTTTCCCACAAGCACATTAACATAGAATGTTAATCAGCCAAAACTGCAGGAACATTCAAAACATGTTGAACCACCTCCCCACTCAGACAAAACATATTTCAACAGCACCTCCATTCTGTCTGGATTAAGCTTCGGTTTATTGATCTTCATCCAGTTCTGCTCTCAGACACCAGCTGAGCACTCGAAGTAGATGTCTTCAGGTGTTCCTTCATTCCAGGGCTGTAGAAACTTTGGTCCTCCAGATGCTACAACTCTCATCAGGTTTCCCTCTCAATAGGTTAAGACTTCAATCCTAATTCCACTTACCTAAGAGTGGGCCCTGAGTGCTCACTGGAAGGACAGATCCTGAAGCTGAGACTCCAATACTTTGGCCACCTCATGAGAAGAGAAGACTCCCTGGAAAAGGCCCTGATGTTGGGAAAGATGGAGGGCACAAGGAGAAGGGGACGACAGAGGACGAGATGGTTGGACAGTGTTCTCGAAGCTACCAACATGAGTTTGGCCAAACTGCGGGAGGCAGTGGAAGACAGAAGTGCCTGGCATGATCTGGTCCATGGGGTCACGAAGAGTTGGACACGACTAAACGACTAAACAACTAAACAACAAGAGTAAGCCCCATGAATTCAGGAAGACACGGTTAGGATGGTGCTATAAAATAAAAGGTTTCCCTTGTTTCAATCCCATTTGAGTAAAGTGAAGTGGATTAGTAGCAGTTCAAACCTGACTCAGCTGTGTACAATCAGCTCTTGCTTGCAGATATTTATGTCCACAAAATCACACTGCGAGAGTCAATAAAATTATGCAACAGTGTCTTGTCAAAAGGCTTCCCTCATCAGATAATGATAAGCATGTATGCAATTGAGTTTGGCTGCATACACATACAGTGGTACCTCGGGTTAAGTACTTAATTCGTTCCGGAGGTCCGTTCTTAACCTGAAACTGTTCTTAACCTGAAGCACCACTTTAGCTAATGGGGCCTCCTGCTGTAACCTGAAGCGTATGTAACCTGAGGTACCACTGTACTACTTTCTCTCAAAGAATCGTGGGAACTACCCTTTACAGTGATACAATTCCTGGAACGCTTAACAAACTACAATGTCCTGGATATTTGAGGGAATGTGCTTTAAATTATGGAGTGGATGCAGCTTCTGAAGAGAGACCTTCGGCCAGAAGAAGAAAAACGACAGCGAGGGAATGTGTACCAAGGAGAAAGAGAGAGGCCTGAAGCATAGCTGTCAAGCGTCCCTTATTTGGCGGGACAGTCCCTTATCCCAGCGCCATGTCCCGCTGCTGTCCCTTATTGATGAGGCTTTGTTTGGCTGCTGGCTGGGCTTTCTGCCTTTGGCTCGGAAGGGCTCAGAAGTTGAACATACCTGTGCCCGGAAAATCCCTTATTTTGGCTGCTGATTCCTTATTTTCGAGGCTGCTGGTCCCTTATTTTCAAATCTGTAAGTTGACAGCTATGGCCTGAAGAGATCCTGAAGGACTGGAAACATTGCTTGAAAGGAAACCCAACGGGTGTCGGGTTAAAAATGTAGTTGTGTTTTAATATCTGATTTAGATGATGTGTGTTCTAATGCCTTTGCTAGCTTGTCTGATGTTTTTCTACAGGGAAGCTGCATTTTGCTGTTTGTTTCCACATCTGAGGACAGACGAATCTCATGCCTCTCAGATCTTGGGGTGACATGCAACACCAGCACACAAACAGACAACAAACCAGTGACACAGGTTTCATTAAACTTTACTATGAAAAAACCCCACTTTACTATGATGATTTCTAAACATGCCCCAAAAGCGTGGTGGTGGTGGTAGGTAACCTAAGCAGGGATTTAGAAAACACTGGCAATTCTCTCTTCTTGCCTGTTCTCCCCCCCCCAAAAAAACCCCTCTCCCTGACACTTTTCTCTTTCTCACTCTCACACACTTTCAAAGCAGCTTGTGCCCTTCAAGTTCACCCTTCTCACAGGGGGTATAACCACATGGAAAAGTAGTTTAAAAACAAAAAACAGTCTGCTCTGCTTACAGGAGCAATTTGATCCACCAGGAGCTGCTACTGCTTCATCTTCAGTTCCCCTGGCATTTGCTTCTCACTGGGCCAATTCTGCTGGGCCATGACCCAAGGCCTGTCTTGGAGGAAGGAGAGCCACAGAGCAGGTTGACTAGCCTATGGTTACCAGATTTTTTTCTTTTTTTAAAAAAAAAGATATTTATTAGAAGTTTAAGAATTACAGAAAAAAGAAAAAAAGAAAACAACAAAAAATTTGACGAAACATACATTACAATACATAAAAGGAAAAGCATATACAACAATACCGCAAAAAACCATAACATTAAAACACACATCCAATGTTCCATATCTTTATCTTTCATTTACTTGTTTCATCGACCTCCTCACACCTCCCTTTTTGTATTCTAATTTAATTAATTGTTTCAGCAAATTCTTTCCATCTTTCTCAATTTTTGTTATATAATTTATCTTAACGATCTAACCTATTAATTAACTCAACAAATCCTTTCCATCTTTCACTATATTCTGTCATTCAATTTACCTTAATTTATTTAACCTTATCTTACCATAAAAAAACCTTAAAACTTAATACTTAATACTTATTTGTACATAACTCCTTATATCATTTCTACTAAAGCCAAATAGTTTCATTCCAACATTTTTCCTAATACTCGTTAATTTTACACTAATTCTCAAAATAAATTTTTATAAACTTTCTTCCAATCTTCATCCAACGTCTCTTCTTCCTGGTCTCGGGTTTTGTCAGTCCTTCTTGTCCATTCCATCTAGTCCATCAACCTGGTGATCTTATGTCCGAGGCTCTTAAGTCTTTTCCATGTCCCTTCTGCAGATCTTCTTCTTGTTTATACCTGCACTTTACTTTGTCTTTTGTTGATCTTTTTCTTAATTTCTTTCCTTTCTCATTGGGGGGTAGGTCTCGGGAGGACTCCAATCCAAAAATATCTCCATCTCCCCTCAGCAGATCAGCCCATTCCCCACAGTCCCATTCCCCACAGTCAACACTGTAATCCAGAAAGTATTTAAAAGCATGTTTCAAAGTCCTTCCAAAATTAAGAGCCCTCACAACTCCAGACCCCCCCGGTCCACTCCAGATTCAAACTTCAAGAACAGCGGCTTATGCTCCTGCAAGGCCTCGAGTCTCTCTATTTGTGTTACTTGAGGTTCAACAGCAACCTCCTCCATTATTTTCTGCGCTTGCACTTGCCCTGTCAAAACAGGTTCCTGGGTTGGTTCCTGAATGGTTTCTATATGGGTATTCGCCGTTTGTCCAAAGTTTTTAACTGCAACAGTCATCAAATCCATCTTCTCATGCATCTGCTCCAGCAAAGCGCTTGTCTTGCAAAAAGCAAGCACCAAAACTTCTTCTAAACACATTTTTATTCAAGGTCAGAGTCTGGTCTCACGATCCTAATCTTCACAGCTGTGAAATCCCCAGATCGACTCCAGCAACAATTTAACAAGCTCCCTCTAGAGGAGACAATTTCTATTTGTATCCATCTTTTGAAAGCAGGACCAACAAAAGAAAATTACTTTCATTTTTCAAATATTTTGTTTCTTTTGAATGCAAGAGGCAACATTGGAATCAATTTGTTTCTCTTTTTTAACTATCTGTCAAAAGACGTTCCATTCACAGTCAATGAACTTCCCCATAAATTTCTGTCTCTGACACCCCGTTCCCAGGTTTGAGACGGTGGAAATTTATCTTTCTTTACTCTCTCTCCTGCAGGCTTGAACAGTCAAAAATCCCCCCCCCCCTTTCCTCCTGCTTCCAAGAGGGGTTTTGGTGGTAATAACTGAAGGGAATTTAGACCTTTATATACGACTTTCCAGACTTTAGCTTGCAAAGTTTTTGCTTCAATCTATTTACAAAAACGGGAGGCGGACTTCCTGTTTAGAACCTTCCCGCTTCAGTGCCAAATTAAAATGTTTCTTAATCCAATTTTCTGTTCTACTCACGGGTACTTGTTTAGAGTCCAATTGTCCACAGGAAAAAGTCAGCGCTCTCCGGCAACGGCTGTGCGGCTTCACTCCGTAAAAGTAGCGGTTGATTCAAAACACCGAGCCACTCACCCCGCGTTGCTTCGGATCCCCGAAAAAGGGTTTCCCTGCGAGTAGGGGAGGCGCTCCTGGTGTCAGCCGAATCCACGTTCCCAGGCTTCCTCCGCCTGGGATTTTTAAAGGGTCTCCACCTTCGCCGCGGCGGCAAGACCCGATTTTCACGGAGCAGGTTCCTCTCGGTCAGAGGAACTCCGCCATTGCCGATGGCGCTAACCCGGTAGTTGGTTACCAGATTTTTTTCAAGGAATCCGGGGACACTTAAAAAAATAAAATTCATGCTTTATTTTAGGAAAGGGTTGCCCAGAGTTCTTGATCTTTTTTTAGGGTGGGGATCCCAAAGTTGTTGGGCACGCACCTCGACACAAAGCAGGTGGAGATGCCCATTTACAAACACACAAACGCCAAAAGAAGAGGTTGGTGGTGGCAGAGAGAGATTGAGTAAAGGCGTGGCACAGCTCTTTTCTATGCTTCTCATACTCTTCTTCACTGCCTCAGCGCTCCCCCCCAACTCGGGCATGCAGAGCCTGCAGCAGAAGAGCGCCACGGGCTCTTCTGTTGCGGGCAGCTCTGTGTGAGTTCGGGGCGAGCGTTGATCGAGGAAGCGAGCAAGAAAGAAGCTCACATCTCGGTTTAAATAGCCGCCCTCCAGCCAGCGGACTGGCTGGCTGGAACTTTGACACAGCCAGGACCTCCGGTGTTGCTCGCTGCCATGGCGCCCGCCATGTTGCCTCACCGGAAGTCCCCTGGCATAAATCCGGGGACATTAATTAAAATCCGGGGACATTTCTGGGACAGATTTTGTTTGGGGGCAGATTGGTGAATCCGGGGACTGTCCCCGGGAACCGGGGACATCTGGTAACCCTAGACTAGCCTACTGTGCCTGCCCTTCGGGAATGATTTGCCTCATCTGCGCAGCAAAGCCCACCACAGAATTATCCGGCGTATTGGGTAATTCTACAGCAGGTAACTGCTGTGTGGAAGAGATGGATTCCTCCAATTCAAAATGCTCATTTACCTGCCCAGTGCAGTGAACCCAGGCTCCTGTTGTTGAGGAGGTCAGTGATAGTGAGTGGCAGCTATGCAGGCAGGTGGGCCCTGTGAGCTCATAAACCCTTGGCCAGAGCCTGACCAGGCTTCCCACTGAGTGGAGGCTGGTGGAAGTAGACCTGGTGGGGTTTCTAGGAGACTGCCATCCACCTCCTTTGATAAAAAAGAAGCAGGTACTTAAGCAGTACAATAGTAAAAATACTAAAGTCCACGCAGACCTAAATGACCAAGCTAGAATAGAGGCTGAATCCCCCACATTGTGGGAGGTTTTATACAACCAATGTTTTTTGTTGCAACAACTAGAGGGAATTTTCTGAAGAATGGACCTGCTGCGGAAGGAGGTTTCTGGTTTAAAGGCCGTAATTGGTTGGGTTGGTCGAGTCTGGGATATTGACTGCAGCTCCACCAACCAGCCCCTGCAGTATGAACCCAAAGGATTCTGATGGTTTGGAGGAACAAGCATGATGAGATGTGGCGCGAGCCAGTTTCTCAGCAAATAAAGGCTTCCCACATTTTGAACCTTTTCCAACTCTACAATACGCTTTTTGATTTTCTGCCTGTTATGTGCCTTGTATAATTTTAGAGCTGCGGGGACGAAGAAGCCCCCTTGTGCTCTGAAGAATTTAAGGATACAATTTGCATTTCCCCCCGCTGAACTCCCGATGGAGTTTATGTGTAGTTTGTTGGTTCCTGAGGCCTGTACCACCATTTCTGAATACTTGTAGTTTGTGACATGTTCTAATTTATGGCCTTGGAGTTCCCAGCTTCTAAGCTTTGGTTTCCCCCCAAAAGCGAGTATCTTGGTCTTTTGATAGTTGATTTTGAGGCATTCAAATTCACAGTATGCTGCAAGCTTTCTTAGTGCTCTTTTGAGTCCAATGGGGGTTCTAGATAGAATTACCGCATCATCTGCATATAGCAGGACCGAAATATGCCGATTTGCAAGCTTTGGCGGGTGGAGTTCTGAGTCACTGAGTGCAGATACTAAGTTATTTAGATAGAAATTAAATAGTAGAGGGGCCAATAGGCACCCTTGCCTGACTCCTTTGAAGGTTTTAATAGGGTCAGTTAGGTGTCCTAGGCGGCTGCACCTGACTCTAAGAGCCGTGTTTGCGTGCAGTGCCTGAATTAAGAGCAGGAGCCTTCTATCTATATTGGTACCCTGTAGTCTGTCCCAGAGTCTGGTTCTGGAGACTGTATCAAAGGCTGCTTTTAGGTCAACGAAGGCAGCATATAGTGAGGCCTGCCCTCCTGATTTGTATTTGTCAATGAGATGTTGTAACATTAGGCAGTGATCTGTCGTGGACCTTCCTGGTCTAAAGCCTGCTTGTTCTATTGCCAGGATATTTTCATTCTCTAGCCGTTATGTGCCCAGTTTTGCTATCCTCCAGCGAGCTTGAGGGTCTCAGGTTCACCCAGTGAGTTTCTCAGGAACTATCTAAATAGACCAGTTTGAGGAACTACTGAATGAGATCCCATGGTCAGAAATACTCAAAGAAAAGGGAGCCCAAGATGGATGGTTGTTTCTTAAAGGTGAAATATTGAAGGCACAGTAAAAGGTAAAAGGACCCCTGACAATTAAGTCCAGTCGCAAACAACTCTGGGGTTGCGGCGCTCACCTCGCTTTACAGGCCGAGGGAGCCAGCGTTTGTCCGCTTCCGCAGACAGTTTTTCTGGGTCATGTGGCCAGCATGACTAAGCCACTTCTGGCGAAACCAGAGCAGCGCACGGAAATGCCGTTTACCTTCTGTCAGATGCTGTTGTGGTTGCTCGAGAGTAACCAGGCAAGACTCCAACCTGTCTTTTACAGGCTTTATTCTTGGTGCAAACTATTTACAGTGAAGAGCGCTGTAAGTTCATGTCTGGCTCAATTGCTAGCAGAATCTGGGAGTGGTCGGTTTTTGTACCTCCCCCAGCATAAAAGTCACATCACCCCCAGCCTTTTCCACCCCTCCCTGTGCCGAGGACTACTGCGCAGAATGGGCGCTGGCAAGGGCATGCTTCCCGCCTCTCTGGTTTGCTCAGGCTCGGTGTTAAGGCTCTCCATAGCATCCTCTGATCCTTGCACCTCTTCTCCACTGGAGGCAGGGCTTTCCTCCTCGCCGGAAGAGGAACTGCTTCGCAAGATTTTCGGAGGCTCCCTATAACACAAATGCCCTTCCATCTCTCGCCTCTGAGCTTATGGCAGTTCCCTGACACCTTCCCACCAGAGCGGTACCTATTTATCTACTTGCACATTTTGGCGTGCTTTTGAACTGCTAGGTTGGCAGGAGCTGGGACTCGCGTTGCAGGGATTCGAACTGCCAACCTTTCGATTGGCATGCCCAAGCGGCACAGTGGTTTAACCCACAGCGCCACCCGCGTCCCATTGAAGGCACAAAGGCAGACAATTCCAACAAGAAAGATAATTGGCTAAAGAAACCAGTGTGGTTGCATAAGGAGCTTAGGGGTGAGATGAGATTTAAGAAGGGCATGTATAAGAAATGAAAGAATGGGGAAATCACGGAGGAAATAGCCAACACAAGTAGCCAGCAAAGAGAAGGTCAGGCAGGCCAAAGTTAAGAATGAGCTCAAGCTTGCAAGACAGGTTAAAAATAATAATAAAGGTTTCTTCAGCTTTGTTTGAAGCAAGAGGAAGAACAAGCTAGTAGTATTTCCTCAGCCTGGAGAAGATGGAGAAATGCTGTTGGGTGACAGAGAGAAGGTGGAGCTGCTCAACACTTAATTTGCCTCTGTCTTCACCTGAAAGGAAAGCAGTGCAAGAATGTTACCGCATTTTTCGCACCATAGGGCGCACCGGACCATAGGGCGCACCCAGTTTTTTTGGGGGGGGGGATCAAGAAAAAAAATATTCCCCCCCCAACCCCAAAGAGCAGTGTACAGGCTGCGCACAACCTCTCCCTGCCGAAGGGGTTGAGTGGGGCTATGGCACAAGCCAAGGCAGCAAGCAGGATGGATCCCGCTCGCTGTTTTGGCTTCCCCTTTAGCCCCGTGCAGCCTCTCCTTGCCGGGAGATGCTGCGCAGGGCTTTCCTGGCTTTGCTGGGAGGTGGGGGGATTCCCTCACCTCTCCCAAAAGCCCGCAGAAGCCGTGCAACCCCTTTAAAGAGATTGCGGCTTCTCCTGGCTTTTCTGGGAGGTGGGAGAAGGGACTGATGCGGCCAGTCAGTCCCTTCTCCCTCTTGTGGAAAAGCCCGCAAGAGCGTACGGAGCTTGTGTGCGGCTCTTGGGGGCTTTTCCCGCCTGCCTCCCCCCTGCATTCGCTCCATAGGACGCACACACATTTTCCCTTGCTTTTTAGGAGGGAAAAAGTGCGTCCTATGGTGCGAAAAATACGGTACTTGCCCAAAAAATGGAAAGAAGAAAAAGTTCCAGCAAAAGAAGAATATGCAGAAGTGGTGAAACTTACCAGAAAAATAAGAAATCAAGATAACAAACTTTTTATAAAAGAATGGAAATGGTTTATTGAATATTTACAAGCAAATTGTAAACAGATAAGAACATTGGCAGGATTATTGTAATAACCTGCAGTTTCATAAGAGTATATATTTTAAGTAGATGAATAAATGAGCAAATTAAGTTAATTTGGATATGCAGAAAATGTTAAAAGTAAATTTCAGGAACCGCAGAAGGGGGGGGGAGTCAAGTTTTGAAATGTTAAAATGACTGTAAAATTATTGAAATGTATAAACCTGAAAATCATTTTTAAAAACCTGGTGATAACAGAATAAATGATACAAGGATGGAGCTGCAGCTGGAGATAGGAAAAGAGATAGTACGGGAACACCTGGCTACTTTAAATGAATTCAGACCTCCAGGGTATGATGAGCTGCACCCAAGGGTATTAAAGGAGCTGGCAGATTTAATCTTGGAGCCTCTGTCTATAGTATTCAAGAATTATTTGAGAACAGATGATATCCCTGAAGACTGGAGGTGGACAAATGTTCAAAAATGGGGAGAGATACCTCCATAATCTTCAAAAAAGGTGAGGAGAGATCTAGGCAACTACCAACCAGTCAGTTTGACATCAGTACCTGGAAAGGTCCTGTTGTTTAGTCGTTTAGTTATGTCCGACTCTTCGTGACCCCATGGACCAGAGCACGCCAGGCACTCCTGTCTTCCACTTCCTCCCGCAGTTGGGTCAAACTCATGCTGGTAGCTTCGAGAACACTGTCCAACCATCTCGTCCTCTGTCGTCCCCTTCTCCTTGTGCCCTCCATCTTTCCCAATATCAGGGTCTTTTCCAGGGAGTCTTCTCTTCTCATGAGGTGGCCAAAGTCTTGGAGCCTCAGCTTCAGGATCTGTCCTTCCAGTGAGCACTCAGGGCTGATTTCCTTCAGAATGGAGAGGTTTGATCTTCTTGTAGTCCATGGGACTCTCAAGAGTCTCCTCCAGCACCAGAATTCAAAAGCATCAATTCTTCGGCGATCAGCCTTCTTTATGGTCCAGCTCTCACTTCCATACATCACGACTGGGAAAACCATAGCTTTAACTATATGGACCTTTGTTGGCAAGGTGATGTCTCTGCTTTTTAAGATGCTGTCTAGGTTTGTCATTGCTTTTCTCCCAAGAAGCAGGCGTCTTTTACAGATAATTAAACGGTCAGTCTGTGAGCACCTAGATATGGATGCTGTGATTATTAAGACCCAGCATGGATTTCTCAAAGACAAATCATGCCAGACAAATCTCATCTCTTTTTCTGATAGAGTTACAAGCTTGATGGAAAAGCAGAATGTGTTGAATGTAGTGTATCTTGATTTCAGTAAGGCTTTTTGACAAAGTCCCCTATGATATTCTTGTAGAGAAGTTGGTCAAATGTGGGCTGGATGAGATTAACTGTTAGGTGGATTTGCAGCTAGTTGAATGACCAAATCCATACTTTACCTTTACCTTAGTGCACATTAGGTAAAGGGACCCCTGACCGTTAGGTCCAGTCGTGACCGACTCTGGGGTTGCGGCACTCATCTCGCTTTACTGGCTGAGGGAGCTGGCGTACCACTTCCGGGTCATGTGGCCAGCATGACTGAGCCGCTTCTGGCAAACCAGAGCAGCACACGGAAACGCTGTTTACCTTCCCACCAGAGCGGTACCTATTTATCTACTTGCACTTTGTGCTTTCGAACTGCTAGGTTGGCAGGAGCAGGGACCAAACAACGGGATCTCACCCCGTCACGGGATTTGAACCACCGACCTTCTGATCGGCAAGTCCTAAGCTCTGTGGTTTAACCCACAGTGCCACCTGGTTCTTAATTATCCTGGAAGAAAGTGACAAGTGACATGCCACAGGGTTCTGCCTTGGGCCCATGGCTGTTCAATGTCTTCATAAATGGCAATCTGCCATGGATGCTTTTGTTGAGATTCCTGCATTGCAGGGGTTGAACTAGATGATTCTCGGGGTCCCTTCAAACTCTATGATTCTATGATTCTGTTCCATGCTGCAAATAAAAGAATCAGGATTCAAGATGACCTAACAGATTGGAGACCTGGGGCCAAGGTAACACAATGAATTTCAGTAGGGACAAATGTAAGGTTCTGCACTAGGCAGGAAGAACCAGATGCACAAATATAAGATGGGGCACACCTGGCACACATATAAGTTGGGTGAAAAGGATCTAGGGGTCTTAGTGGACCACAAACATGAGTCAACGGTGTGATGCAGCAGCAAAAAAAGGCTAATGTTATTCTAGGCTGCATCAACAGAAGTCTAGCGTCCAGATCAAGGGAACTAACAGTACCACTCTATTCTGCCTTGGGCACACAACATCTGGAATACTGTGTCCAGTTCTAGGCATCACAATTTAAAAAGGATATTGACAAGCTGGAAGGTGTGCAGAGGAGGGCGAACAAGATAATCAAGGGTTTGGAACCCAATCCTTATGAGGAATGGTTGAAGTTGCTGAGTATGTTTAGCCCAGAAAAGAGGAGACTGAGAGGAGATATGATAGCCATCTTCAAATACCTTAAGGGCTGTCACATAGAAGATGGAGGAAACTTGTTTTCTCCTGCTCCAGAGGGTAGGACTCAAACCAATGGCTTCAAGTTACAAGAAAGGAGATTCCAGCTAAACAAAGGGCGAAATTTCCTGACCTTAAGAGCTGTTTGGCAGTGGAACGGATTTGCTCGGAAGGTGGTGGACTCTCCTTCCTTGGAGCTTTTAAGCAGAGGTTGGATAGCCATCTTTCATGGATGCTTTAGCTGAGATTCCTGCATTGCAGAGGTTGGACTAGGTTACGCTTGGGATCCCTTCCAACTCTACAAATCCTTGATTCTATGACTGTGTGATCAACCACAGAAGAAGGAAGCTTAGTTCAGCTTCTAAGCCGAAAGCCTTTTTAATTCATTCATTGTCTTTCCCCCCCTCCTCTGTGAGATCCCCACTGACCGCATCACCAACTGCTGGCACTCTGCAGAGAACATGCAGTTGCCACCCAGGAACAGTGGTGTTTGCTCAGCTTCCAGCTGCTCAATGAAACAAAACATCAAAACGCTTTCCTAGCAGTGTTCCTCCACGTGAGCATTTGCTGCAATTGCTGTCGGGCTGTTATGCAACCACACGTGGCTGGGGAGTGCATTTGTGAATGGTCAATGAGATAACCTCCCTGCTGAGCACAGGCTATAAAAAGATTTTGAGAATGCCTGCACTAATACTACTTCTGCAGCGCAGATGACAGAAAAATCCTCATGAGTGTGTTCATGACAGCCAATCACCTATGAGTACTATTTTTGGAAAGCATCAGCACAGAAATAGGGCACGTGTAGCACATGTGAAATAGGAAAGTGGTGCCTATTTTTGGAAACCAGTGATGTATCTGCTGACTCAGAATCTGGACATAACTACACACCTACACTTTACAAAATTACTGGAAAATACTTTCTGAACCTGTGTTAATCTTCCTATAATTCATTCTCCTCTGCTTTTGTCAGAATTGTTGGATGAAGTGCAACTAAACAAAACTTCCACAGGCTATCAAAATGATATTTTGAGCTGGCAGAGAGATTATAAAAGAAGGCAGAGAAATGATTTAAAGAATTGATCAGAATTGAGGAGACCTTTCCTCAAACATATCCCAAGACAGAGCTGCAGGCGCAACAGGTGTTTCCAGGCAGAACATCCCCTGCTATGGGATTCCAGACCCAGAATCTCCACCTGGAAATGAATGTTCGCCATGTAATTTCCACTGAAGATGTCCCAGCAGGATCACCTGCTGTTGCCAGTTGTTTTGTTGTTTAGTCATTTAGTCGTGTCCGACTCTTCGTGACCCCATGGACCAGAGCACGTCAGGCACTTCTGTCCTTCACTGCCTCCCGCAGTTTGGTCAAACTCATGCTGGTGGCTTCGAGAACACTATGCAACCATCTCGTCCTCTGTCGTCCCCTTCTCCTTGTGCCCACTACCAGCGTGAGTTTGACCAAACTGCGGGAGGCAGTGGAAGACAGGAGTGCCTGGCGTGCTCTGGTCCATGGGGTCACAAAGAGTCGGACACGACTAAACGACTAAACAACAACAATTGTGAAAAGGATCTACGGGTCTTGGTAGTTCACAAACTTAACATGAGTCAACAGTGTGATGCAGCAGCCAGTGGCGGAGCTTCATGCTCCGGCACTGGGGGGTGGAGAGCAGGCAGGGTTAGGGCTGGTGTGCATCCTGGGGGCGTGGTGCGCTGCCTGTAGGGGCATAGTGCACGTCCTGGGGCATTACATGGCGCCCGTAGGGGCGTGGCACCCAGCGCGGGCGGGGGCGGGCAGCCGCGATGGCACCCCGCTGGGATCGTGCTGCCAGCGGCGGTATGCTCCCCCCGCATGCCTCTTCCTCTGCCAGTGGCAGCAGCAGCAAAAAAAGGAAAATGCTAGGCTAGGCTGCATCAACAAGGAATTTAACATCCCGATCAAGGGAAGTAATAAAGGTAAAGGTAAAGGACCCCTGACAGTTAAGTCCAGTTGTGGATGTCTCTGGGGTTGTGGCATTCATCTCACTTTACTGGCCAAGGGAGCCAGCGTTTGTCTGCAGACAGTTTTTCCGGGTCATGTGGCCAGCATGACTAAGCCGCTTCTGGTGCAACGGAACACCGAAACCAGAGCAGTGCATGGAAACGCTGTTTACCTTCCCACCACAGCGGTTCCTATTTATCTACTTGCACTTTGACGTGCTTTCGAACTGCTAGGTTAGCAGGAGCAGGGACTGAGCAACGGGAGCTCACCCCCTTGTGGGGATTCGAACCGCCGACCTTCCAATCAGCAAGCCCTAGGCTCTGTGGTTTAGACCATAAGAAAGGTAAAGGGACCCCTGACAATTAAGTCCAGTTGTGAATGACTCTGGGGTTGTGGCTCTCATCTCGCTTTAAAGGCCGAGGGAGCCAGCGTTTGTCCACAGACAGTTTTTCTGGGTCACGTGGCCAGCACGACTAAGCCGCTTCTGGTGAAACCAGAGCAGCGCACGGAAATGCCGTTTACCTTCCCGTTGGAGCGGTACCTATTTATCTACTTGCACTGGTGTGCTTTCAAACTGCTAGGTTGGCAGGAGCAGGGACCGAGCAACGGGAGCTCACCCCGTCGTGGGGATTCGAACCGCCAACCTTTTGATCAGCAAGCCCAAGTGGCACAGTGATTTAACCCATAGCGCCGCCCGCGTCCCTATTAGATCATTCGACTATTTGACCATAATAGTACTTCTCTCCCCTTCATGGATCACTGTCGTGCCGTGGCGAAGGGACTTGAATAACTCAGAGAAGCTATCAACTATTCCATGCAGGGCACCCAAGATGGACAGGTCATAGTGGAGAGTTTTGACCAAACGTGATCCACCTGGAGCAGGAACCAGCAAGCCACTCCAGTATCCCTGCCAAGAAATCTCCATGGACAAAGAGTCGGTCACGACTGGACCTAATGGTCAGGGGTCCCTTTACCTTTACCTCTAGTTACGTACTTAATTCGTTCCAGAGGTCCGTTCTTAACCTGAAACTGTTCTTAACCTGAAGCACCACTTTAGCTAATGGGGCCTCCCGCTGCCGCGCAATTTCTGTTCTCATCCTGAGGTAAAGTTCTTAACCCGAGGTACTACTTCCGGGTTAGAGAAGTCTGTAATCTGAAGCGTCTGTAACCCGAGGTACCACTGTATATAAGTGCTTATACAGTCACAATGCTTTTGTCTCCACACCTTTCAAAGGGAGGAGGATGGGACAAAAACCAGAACCATGTGGCCCCAGCCCATGTGGCTGCCATATGGTGCCCCTGGGTTTCTCCGTCCTCCACCAGTCGCGGACTGTGGGCCGGGGGGGAGGGGTGGCATTATTAATCTGGGAAGATTGTCCTTTCAGGGCTCTACCATCGCCATCGATTCCCGGCATTGAATGTGTTGGCCTAGTGTGGGGCTCCGAGGTGAGCTTGGCTGTCTGGCTGGTGTACCGGCCACCTAGCGCACCAGCAGCCACCCTGTCAGGCCTATTGGAGGAGGTGGCTGGCTGGGCCTTGGAGTTCCCTAACCTATTGGTATTGGGGGACATCTACATCCATGCTGATGCCACTCCCTCCTCACAGGCTCTGGACCTGGTGTCTTCCATGGCGACATTAGGGCTCTCCCAGTTTGTTTCGGGCCCCACACATCAAGCAGGCCACACGCTGGATTTGATCTTTGGCGTAGGTATAGATGTGATCATGTCTCCTTTGATGGAGGTGCCATGGTCTGATCACTACGCTCTGAAAGCTAGGATTGACTTTCCACCCCCACCCTGCTTAGGTGGCGAGCCGATTTGGGCTTGCCCGCAGAGGCTGATGGACCCTGATAGATTCCGCCAAGCCTTGCGGGACCTTGCTCCCCCTGGCGACTCATTGACTGAGCTTGTTGAGGGCTGGAATATCCAGCTCCTGGCAGCCATCGATGAGATCGCACCTAAGCGCCCTCTGTGACCCCGCAGAAACCGGGCTCCCTGGTTTACCGAGGAGCTCCGGAAAATGAAGCGGGACCTCAGACGGCTAGAGCGAGTATGGCGGGGTGCCCGTGACGGAGCCTCAAGAACATCTTATAGGGCTTTTATGAAAACCTATGAGATGGCGGTGAAGGCTGCTAAGAAGTCTTACTTCTCGGCCTCCATTGCATCCGCTAGCTCTCGCCCAGGGCAATTATTTAGTATAATCAGGTCTTTAACGTCCCTTGAGGGACAGCCAAATTTAAATAACAATTTGACACACAGCTGTGAGGCATTTGCGAGCTTTTTTGCGGAGGTCTTGTTGCTCCGCCATGACCTCCCTGCCAATTTGGATACAATAAAGGAACTGGAGGCCCCTCAACTGTCCTCGGGTCCAGTATTGGACCACTTCAACCAGATATCCCCAGCCAATGTGGACAGACTCCTCCGAGCTGGAAAGACCACCACCTGTCCTCTCGACCCGTGCCCGTTTTGGCTGATTAGAGCGTGTCCAGACGAGGTGCGGGCCCTCCTGGGGGATATCATCAATTTGTCCCTTGGCACGGGGACATTCCCAGGGGAACTGAAGGAGGCAGTGGTGCGCCCGCTCTTAAAGAAAACATCATTAGATCCTTTAGATCTATCCAATTACCGCCCGGTTTCGAATCTTCCGTTCCTGGGTAAGGTGATTGAGAGAGCGGTTGCTGAACAGCTTGGTGGGTTTCTGGATGAAACATCGGCTCTGGATCCATTCCAGTCCGGCTTCCGCGCTAGTCATGGGACCGAGACGGCTCTGGTTGCCCTAACAGATGATCTTCGTAGACAGCTGGATCGAGGTGGGTCGGGGCTGCTGATTCTTCTAGATCTGTCAGCAGCTTTCGACATGGTCGATCATGAACTTCTGGACCACCGCCTTGCCAACGTGGGGATCCAGGGCACAGTCCTTCAATGGCTGCGCTCGTTTCTCTCTGGTCGGGGACAGAGGGTGGCGCTTGGTGGGGAATTGTCATCACGCCACTCCTTGGTGTGTGGAGTACCTCAGGGTGCGATACTCTCCCTGATGTTTTTCAACATCTTTATGCGCCCCCTTGCCCAGCTTGTCCGGAGTTTTGGGCTGGGTTGCCATCAGTATGCTGATGACACCCAACTCTATCTGTTGATGGATGGCCATCCTGACTCGGCCCCAGACACACTGACCAGATGTTTGGAAGCTGTGGCTGGATGGTTACGTGGGAGCCGGTTGAAGCTAAATCCTTCGAAGACAGAGGTCCTGTGGCTGGGACGGGACGATATGGGATTGGGGGGGCAACTCCCATCTCTTGAGGGGGCTCAATTAGTGCCAGCACCGTCCATTAAGAGTTTGGGTGTAATCTTCGACACCTCCCTTTCCATGGAGGCGCAGATTGCAGCTACAACAAAGGCGGCATTTTTCCATCTCCGCCAAGCTAAGCAGTTGGCTCCTTACCTCTCTCGCCCTGACCTAGCCACTGTGATCCACGCGACGGTCACCTCCAGACTGGATTATTGTAACTCGCTCTACGTGGGGCTGCCCTTGAGACTGACCCAGAAACTCCAGCGGGTGCAGAATGCTGCAGTGAGACTCCTTACGGGGTCTTCGCTGCGAGATCACATTCACCCGGTGCTATACCAGTTGCACTGGCTCCCGGTGGAGTACAGGATCAGGTTTAAGGTGCTGGTTTTAACCTTTAAAGCCCTATACGGCCTAGGACCCTCGTACCTACGGGACCACCTCGTATGCCCCACAGAGAAACTTACGGTCTTCAAATAAAAACATCTTGAAGGTCCCAGGCCACAGAGAAGTTAGGCTGGCCTCAACTAGAGCCAGGGCTTTTTCGGCCATGGCTCCGATCTGGTGGAACACTCTGTCACGAGAGACTAGGGCCCTGCGGGACTTGACATCTTTCCGCAGGGCCTGCAAGACAGAGCTGTTCCACCAGGCCTTTGGCCAGGGCACAGCCTGACTCCCTCCCTTGGCAATCTTCGCGGAGCTCTGGCCCAATGGTTGCCAGTGGCTTGAATTAATTAATTTTATAATGAATGATTTTAGAGTGTTGTTTGTGCTGTACTTTTGTACTGTTTTATTGTTGTTAGCCGCCCTGAGCCCGGCTTCGGCTGGGGAGGGCGGGATATAAATAAAATTTATTATTATTATTATTATTATTATTATTATTATTATTATTATTATTTGACCTCATTGGTCCCGCCCATGAGAGCCTCTTGGCCCCACCCACAGTTCACCCCACCAGCCTCCACTGACCTGAACATGTGAATGGGAACAGGAATGTGCATATAAGCTCTGTCCTCATGTACGCCAGCCCTGCCCACTCAGTCCCCAAACTCTCTGTACGGGGGTGGGGGTGGGGAGCTCTGCTTCTACTTTACTTTGAATATTGCAAAGCAGAGTGAATGTGGTGCTTGGAATATGGGGATGATGATAATACGAGGTTGTTGCAAAGGTTACCGAAATGTGGAATACTTACAATTTGTTAGATAAATGCTAAGTATAGTTATTAAGTATTATTCATCCCCCATTTTGGCTGAGATGTACTTTCTCTGAGAAAATTCTTTTTAAAAACAGTAGGATAATTTCTGTTTTAATGTACCTTAGGAATATGCTGTTAACTAAAAAGAAATTATGAGAGGGAGGCCTCAGGGGGAGGAATTAAGACTCGAAGTGCTCTAGCACCGATGAATCACAGAATGAAGAGGTGAGGTCTATTAGATCATTCAATCCATCTTGTACATTCCCCCCATTATAATGGAGCACTTTTCACAAAATGATTGCTGCTTCCATAGCATGACAGATTGATTCCAACAATATTTTGCTGAATAAGAGTTACTGTTAGTTCTGCATCTTAGTTCTGCATATGGAAGAGATTATTATTACCATACCATTATTACTATTACTATTAGTACTACTAGTACTATTACTATTAGTACTATTAGTGTTAGTATTACTATTATTACTATTAGTACTACTATTAGTACTAATACTAATACTATTACTATTACTATTAGTACTATTACAATTAGTAATAGTACTATTAGTACTATTACTATTACTATTGTACTACTAATAGTACAATAGTACAATCTGCTCCAAGATTGTGGAAGTCCTCCCTAGAGAAGCCAAGCTGGCTCCCTCCTTGTTCTCCTTTTGCCAGCAGGTGACAACCTCCTTTAGGATTTGTCATTTAGGATCTGACTGGAAAGGGCTAGGACTCTGATGTGGGCTTTATTTTATTTTTTACTTTTTGTTATCTGTATTTTTAATAGATATTTTCTATATTGTTTTGGTGCTATCAGCCTTTAATTACTTTTGAAAGATGATCTTTTCTATGTTTTGTTTTAGCTTTTTCTATTTTATCTGTGAAAGAGGCCTTGAGTCCTGGTCTGGGGAAAAGGCGGGATATAGATTATTATTATTATTATTATTATTATTATTATTATTATTATTATTAATATAAGTGTCCTTCACTTTAAGGCACCAGGGAGAGTTTCAACAATTTAAGACACAGTTTGAAAGCAGTATAAACCATTTGTTGTTGTTTAGTCGTTTAGTCGTGTCCGACTCTTCGTGACCCCATGGACCAGAGCACGCCAGGCACTCCTGTCTTCCACTGCCTCCCGCAGTTTAGTCAAACTCATGCTGGTAGCTTCAAGAACACTGTCCAACCATCTCGTCCTCTGTCGTCCCCTTCTCCTTGTGCCCTCCATCTTTCCCAACATCAGGGTCTTTTCCAGGGAGTCTTCTCTTCTCATGAGGTGGCCAAAGTATTGGAGTCTCAGCTTCAGGATCTGTCCTTCCAGTGAACACTCAGGGCTGATTTCCTTCAGAATGGATTGGTTTGATCTTCTTGCAGTCCATGGGACTCTCAAGAGTCTCCTCCAGCACCATAATTCAAAAGCATCAATTCTTCGGCGACCAGCCTTCTTTATGTTTTAAACCATAGCTGTCAACATTTCCCTTTTTTTTAAGGGAAATTCCCTTATTCCGAATAGGATTCCTCGCAAGAAAAGGGAAAAGTTGACAGCTATGGTTTAAACCCACCAAGGGAAGGGTTTTCAAATGTGCAACCTGTAAAACCAAACCCACCCTTGTGGATGGCAGGATCTAGAATAAGTCGAGATTGAAGGCAGCATGTTGAGGACAAACCCGGACATTTTTGCCCTGAAAATATGTTAGTATGTACGCAGCCTAAGATGCGCCCCTAACAAATATTGTGCAATATTGTGGCAACCGCCCCTATGGTCTCCCCCACCCCATGCCACTGGGGGCGGGGAGGGAAAGACAGATAGTCCACCCGTTAAATGCAGTAAGCTGTGGAAGGCAGAAGAGCACAATGTGGACTGGCAGTTTGAGCTGGAGGCTGCAGTAATAGGAGACATGGAACCCTCTAATGCTCCATTGCAGGCTCAGGTTGTATATATGTGCAAATAAACCACATATCATTAAGATACCAGAGTCTCTGCTGTGCCGCAGTTTCAAAGGAAACACAAACCTTGGGTAAACACCTGGACCCCTCAGTGCTGGATTTACGTATAAGCTAAACAAGCTATAGCTTAGGTCCCCACTCTCTTGGGCCCCCTGAAAAAAAATTTAAAGGAAAAAAACCATTGGATGTACATTTCCAAAATATAAGATAAAAAACAAATAAAATTAAACCTACATACAGCAACAGTGTTTTGTGTTGTGTAGGCTCCTCTGATGTATGTAATGGGCCCCCAATCATTTTAAGTTAGAGCTTAATAATCATTTCACTATTAATATACTTCTTCTTAATTGTATTTCAGTTCAACAATTACTTTGATAAAATGCATATTTTGTTATGTGCAAATGGCTTTAAGTACCTATTAGGTCCATAAATTACCATATAGCATATATTCAACACAAAAAACAGCAACAATTTGTTTGTTTTTTTAAATGATATTTATTAAAGTTTCAAAAACAAAAGATTACATAGATAAAAAGGGGAAAAAAACAAGAGAAAAAATAAAAAAGAGAAAAAAATACAAAATACAAAGTACAGAAAAAAAACAAAACACTTAAAAACAAATCAATCCTTCCGTATCTTACATTTCATTTCCTTGCTTCCCTGACCTCCTCTCACCTCCCTTTTTTGTATTCCAGTTCAATTGGTTAATTCAACAATTCCTTTCCCTCTTTGTTTTTGTCTTAGTCCTTTAACTTAATATATTATAGCTTTGGATTCTCACCTATTAACAATCCATTTTTACATACACCTTTATAACATTGCTGCTAAAACCACTTAACTTCATTCTGATATTCTAACATTCATTAATTTTGCAGTATTTCTGTAAATAGTCTTTAAATTTTTTCCAATCTTCTTCCACCGACTCTTCTCCCTGGTCTCGGATTCTGCCAGTCATTTCCGCCAATTCCATATAGTCCATCACCTTCATCTGCCATTCTTCCAGGGTGGGTAAATCTTGTTCCAGGGTGGGTAAATCTTGAAAAAAACAGCAACAATTTGTTGTTGACAAAGGACAGCTGGACATATAAAGGGCCCCATTATCTTCAGTACCTTGCCAACAAAGGGCCGTATAGTTAAAGCTATGGTTTTCCCAGTAGTGAAGTATGGAAGTGAGAGCTGGACCATAAAGAAGGCTGATCGCCGAAGAATTGATGCTTTTGAATTATGGTGCTGGGGGAGACTCTTGAGAGTCCCATGGACTGCAAGAAGATCAAACCTATCCATTCTGAAGGAAATCAGCCCTGAGTGCTCACTAGAAGGACAGATCGTGAAGCTGAGGCTCCAAGACTTTGGCCACCTCATGAGAAGAGAAGACTCCCTGGAAAAGACCCTGATGTTGGGAAAGTTGGAGGGCACAAGGAGAAGGGGACGACAGAGGATGAGATGGTTGGACAATGTTCTCGAAGCTACCAGCATGAGTTTGACCAAACTGTGGGAGGCAGTGGAAGACAGGCGTGCCTGGCATGCTCTGGTCCATGGGGTCACGAAGAGTCGGACACGACTAAACGACTAAACAACAACAACATCTTCAGTAGCTTAGGGCCTTATCAAACCTAAATCTAGCCTTGGGACCCCTGGAATTGTGCCCTGCTGTGGAGAATGAGGGGGGTGGTGGTGTAACCATAAACTCTGTGTCCCGCTGAAACAGCATTCACAAAAGTTCATTGAGTTTGGCCTCCTAAGACTGGCAGGTTGTGTTCACGCTCTCATTTACTGCACACTTGCTGCATTTCCTTGTTTTTAATCTGTGTTCGCATTACATGATCCAAAATTCATGTGTATCCTGCATTTTTAAATGACAAAATACGACTGCTTGATGCATTGTTTCTCAATGAGAGCCAGTGTGGTGTAGTGGTTAAGAGCGGTAGTCTCGTAATCTGGGGAACCGGGTTCGCGTCTCCGCTCCTCCACATGCAGCTGCTGGGTGACCTTGGGCTAGTCACACTTCTCTGAAGTCTCTCAGCCCCACTCACCTCACAGAGTGTTTGTTGTGGGGGAGGAAGGGAAAGGAGATTGTTAGCTGCTTTGAGACTCCTTAAAGGGAGTGAAAGGCGGGATATCAAATCCAAACTCTTCTTCTTCTTCTTCAAGCACCTCTGCGTAGGGTCAAGTCATCCCTGGCCAGGCCATCCATGCCCCCTGGTGTGAACAGGAACAGAAATGAGTCTGAGGCTGTGATGCCCTGCCGATGTGAACGGCCAGGGGGAAAGAGCTGGGAAATGCAGGGCAGGAAACAAAGCCACTGAGCTTTGAAATAGGTTGTTCACTGTGTTGTGGGCAGGGAAAATGGAGGTCATTTTCCCCTCCTCTCTCTCCCATGGCTTTCCCCTGTAATTGAAACACACTGCTGGGTGGAAGAAAGGGAAAATTCAGGTGATTTGCTTTTTTAGTACTGTGTTGTTGCTCGCAGCGCAGCAGAAAAAGACTTTCTGAGCCTTGCCTGTGAGCCACCATGGTAATGTGGGTTTGTGTATGGGAAAACTTCCAGATTGCTAGAGTGCTGTGCTCTGCAACTCACTTCTCTGGCTGTGATGTTTGTGAATAAACACAGAAGAAATAAATCGAAGGGCACAGTTGAAGGCCGGGAGTATTTTGCATTCTCTTCTCCCTCCATTTTGGCCTGAAGTATATCTTGGAAGAGGGACGCGGGTGGCACTGTGGGTTAAACCACAGAGCCTGCGGCTGGCTGATCAGAAGGTCGGCGGTTCAAATCCCCGCAATGGGGTGAGCTCCCGTTGCTCGGTCACTGCTCCTGCCAACCTAGCAGTTCGAAAGCACGTCAAAGTGCAAGTAGATAAATAGGTACCACTCCGACGGGAAGGTAAATGGTGTTTCCGTGCACTGCTCTGGTTCGCCAGAAGCTGCTTAGTCATGCTGGCCACATGACCCGGAAGCTGTTCGCCAGCTCCCTCAGCCAATAAAGCAAGATGAGTGCCGCAACCCCAGAGTCAGCCACAACTGGACCTAATGGTCAGGGGCCCCTTTACCTATATCTTGGAAGAATGCTAATATATAACACTGGTCCTGAAAGACCTACATTGGCTCCCAGTGCATTTGAGAGCACATTTCAACGTGTTGGTGCTGACCTTTAAAGCCCTAAACGGCCTCGGCCTTGTAGACCTGAAGGAGCGTCTCCACCCCCATCGTTCTGCCTGGACACTGAGGTCCAGCTCTGAGGTCCTTCTGGCAGTTCCCTCACTGCAAGAAGTGAGTTTACAGGCAACCAGGTAGAGAGCCTTCTTGGTAGTGGCACCTGCCCTGTGGAACACCTTCCCATCAGATGTCAAGGAAATAAACAACTATCTGACTTTTAGAAGACATCTGAAGACAACCCTGTATCCAGAAATTTTAAATGTCTAATATTTTACAATTTCTTATGTGTTGTAAGCCACCCAGAGTGGCTGGGGAAACCCAACCAGATGGGCAGGGTATTACTACTACTACTACTACTACTACTACTACTACTACTACTAAGATGGCCATCTCTTCACTCTGTACAATGGAACAAAATGACTATGACAAGGGTTACCTCTACTCCATGGTAAAATAATACAAAATTATAAAACAAAATTATCTGCAGGAAAAGCTCAATGGTTCCTGAATAAATTATGCAAATCAATAAAAATCTGCATATCTTTGCATTGTTTATGATGTAATTTATTTTGATTTTGTATAATTCTAGTTTTGCTAACTGTGGAGATGATCAAGGCAATCTGGGGTGAACTGAATCCCTACCTCACACCACTGAAAATCTTATGTAGACAACTTTCTGGTCCTGAAGGCATGGCCCACACTTTCAATCATATATCTTAGCCATCAAGGATAGAAGCTTTTTCTGGAAAGCAGAAATTCTCAGGAATCTGAATTCTGTGCCTCTTTGCCATTCTAGCGGGAGTGCAGCAGAAACACAGTTAATAACAAATGGCTACAACACACATATATTTTCCGCCAAACACACAGGAAACATGGTGTTAGATCTGTAAAGCAAGACATAAATTGTTATTTCCTTCCATGATCACTGGCTGGCGTTTGGCACAGCAATGCAATATTGAATTCTACCCCGGTGCCAATTATGTAGTGCTGTGTGATTGGTGAAGGCAATAATAATTCCTTACTGCTTGCACGCTGGTCATCTTGTACACTGGAGCATAATGCTTGATTATCTCTCTGCCTGAAAATATTGCAGAGAGTTATAGTGTTTGTAGGAAATGTACAGTCATACTGCAGAGAGGATTGTCCATCAATTATGGATGAAATCCACTCTTCTATAGAAAAGCTTCTGCAAGATGTACAATATGAAACTGGGCTAGAGAGAAGCGTGGTATGAACCAATACAGCAAAAATTCATTTCAAGGCAGCAGTTTCCAGTGGCACATCTTGAAAGATTGGTGTGCATAATCTACTGGTCATATAATCCATTTGGCATACTGGCACTAGGCTTTCTGCAAACTGCAGTGATAGCTCAAGGCCACTTGACCTGGCAGGGCTATCAGGAAGTCTTGGACAATGAGGCTACAGGGGTGGGGTCAGCTGGTCTTGTTTTCTCCCCATCTGCCTCCCATGTAAATATATCCTTTGCTGGCCAAAAAGAAATACATGTCCCCAGGATGCCTTTGAAGAAGTTGTTGGAGGATAACAAGCAGGATAGTGCTCCTGCTCTGCTTGGGGGCTTTTCACAGGAATCTGGCTGGCCATGGTGAGAAGAGAATGGAGGACTAGACGGGCCTTTGTCTGATTCAAGAGCGCTCTTATATTTTTACGTCCTGGAAGCAGTAATGCAAAGGCATTTATGTTGGGTGCTCTCCACTTGTGATTCGAGGACCCATCCCCCGCTTGGGAATAATAAAGACACATGGACACAGTATATAAGGTGAATGGGCTAGAAAAGGCCACAACTTTATTTATTACAGCATGTGAGAAGTTATTGGCTTAGGCATTGGACAAGAGCAATTGACTCCACCCACTCAGGATGAGGGGTGAGCCTAACGAGGGGTTAACCACCAGTACGGGGAGCCTGTTGATGCAAATACAACTATAAGCTCTCCCCTGATGTCACCGGGGGTCGTGCCATGGCCCCCAGCCACACAGGGCATCAGACAGGATCCACGATCGCCGTATTCCTTTAACGGAATACCCATAAGTGAAGGGGTAGGCAATGGCCACACCTTGCCCTTCCATAAACCAACAACACATTCCAATGCCTAACCGCCAAATACCACAAAAGTTGTGACGATTGCTACGAGGTAGGCGGAAAAAAAAACCCAAGAGGCCGGTGCCAATTAAATTGCCAATTGGAAAAAACTCCTACCAGGCCCCCTGGGCAACCAGGGCGACCAACCATGGGTCCATAGCAAGGTCAAGCGAGAAGCTACGCCCTAAAGGGAGTGGTGGGTGGGTGACTCGCTGAAATCGGCAGGGCAATGGCGGGGGACACCTGGCGTGGCTGCATTTGAATGGCTAGACCATGCCCCCCGCGGTGTCCCCAATTGGGTAACCGGCTGGGAGGCGTGGCGTGCCAGCAGAGATGGCTGGGCAGGGGGCAGAACGCCCCCTGCGTGACGCAGGAGCCAGCTCCCGCTCATAACACCGCTCCTCCAGAAGGAGGAGAGGCCTTCTCATACTCCCTCCCACTGCAGACTCTCCCAAGTCCAAGCCTAATCACTTCCTGCAAGCATTGTAAAATCTACCTCTTCGAGATCATACAGGAAACTTCGGGGTAACAAAGAATGTGATTCCGTTTATATTCTGTTTTTCTTTTATTCTGTTTTATTTTGTAACCCCACCCAAGCTTTTGGGATGGAGCAGGCTTAAAATTTCCCCTCCCCTCAGTCTCAACATGCAACTTTTTAATTCCAGGAACTATGAATGAAGCTAAACTGCTGCATGATTTTAGTCTTCCCCCTATCCCCATACATGAACAAAAACATTAGTGGCTGGCTGAGTCAGGACAATGAAGATGGGCGGGCAGGCGGAGGGGTTCTGAGGTCCTGGGACAGGGTGACCTGAGGACCCTAGTGGGATGTGTAGGTCTGCCAGAATGGGGGCGGCCTGATAGTGAGGATCCTGGGTGATCCTGCTTTCTCGCCTCATCTGTCTCCAAGATGGCAGCTGCAAGCCCCACCTCCCTCTCTGTCCCCGCCTCCCTCTCCAGAGTGATTGAAACATCTCTGACACTTTCATGGTGCCTGTTACTTCACCTACCCTGTCACTAGGAGTTTTTTTTCAGCTGGAACTCACCAGAACTCAGTTCCAGCACCTCTCAGGTGGGTTCTGGGATCTCTCAAATGGGCACCATTGCTTTTCTAACTGAACAAGGGAGGTGTTCATGGTGAGTTCCAGCACCTCTTTTTGTAGAAAAACAGCACTGCATCACCATCAAACACTGGGAGTAGCCGTACATCTTGGGGAGGGAGTTCCACACAGGGGGCAGAGACCCCTCTCTGATCACCTAGATGTAGGAGGCACCAAAGGATGAGAAAACAGATGGTTTTGCCCAGTGTGATGGCCTGGGAATCGGATTCAGAGGCTGAACCTGAGGAATCCCAGCCTGCACAGGAGTCCACGCCTCTAGGACCGGCTGAGCCGGGGCTGGGGCTTGAACCTGAAGGGCCCTCACCTGTGCCGGATCCTCAGGAGCAGACACCAGCTGAATCTGCTCTGGCTCCAGAGGTGATCAAGGACCCATTGCCTGCAGGTGCTCCACTCTCAGCCCTGTCAGGGGAAGGTGAGGTTGCCTCTGGGTCTGGTAACCCTCCAGCCTCTCCTGAGCTGCAGAGGCTCAGGGCAGAGAGGCGGAGGGAACTAAGTTCTCGCAGGAGGAGTGCTCACCTCCAGGCCAGGAGAGGTGAGTCACCTGTGGACTGGGACCGCCCTATGCCTTGGGGCAGATAAAAGCCAGCCAGCCCAGTCCCAGGTTGCAGGATCAACATTGTTGGTAACCTGTTCCTGCTGGCACCCTGTCCTGCTCTTCTGCCAGAGTTCCTGACTACACCCGACTCCTTGCCTTGGACCCCGCTTCAGCCTTGATGGACAGCCTCCATACTGCACCCTCGACCTCGGACTGGACTCGGACCACGCCGCATGGTAACCCCCCGGGACCAGCACACCCAGGGGCGAAACTGGGAACTATTTCACCTGGGTCAAAGAACCAGTTTAGCGCGCACACACCCCACATGCATTTGCACACACACACACACACACACACACACACACACACCGGCTGGAAGAATCAGTGGTGCCCCTCTGGAGGCTTCACTCAGGGCAAAACTCCCAGCCAAACCCACCATAGCTATGCCACTGGTTTTGCCAACTAGGCTTAGTGAGAGATTGCAGAAATGCTTGTGGCACCAAGCTGAGCCTTCCCCATTCCTATGTAAGGGATAGCAAGGGTGTGTGCCAGTGTCAGATCAACATCTAAAACTTTGGGAATTAGATACCCCCCTGTTGCTGCTATATCTAGGATTGATTATGTGTATTGCCTGAAGTGCCTTAAGCTGGCAATTAGCATTTGGGCTGCAGCAACCTAAAGATGAATGCCTTTGGAAAGAATTCTCCTTCAGGTCCTTCTTCTTCAGCAACTGGGAGCCAGGACAAAAAATGGTATGAGTAAAAAAACACACACATTAATTTCACAAACAAGATGAGCACAGTGTTTGTTCAGTGAACACACAAAAAGTCCCAGAAAGTAAAAGAAGCAAACCAACAAGGTGGCTTGGGAAACAAACACTCTCCTGAGCCCTAGCTGGGTAGGTGTGGCCTTCAAGGAAACAGCTCTGAGCATGCTCAGAATATGCTCAGAAACAAACACTCTCCTGAGCCCTAGCTGGGTAGGTGTGGCCTTCAAGGAAACAGCTCTGAGCATGCTCAGAATATGCTCAGAAACAAACACTCTCCTGAGCCCTAGCTGGGTAGGTGTAGCCTTCAAGGAAACATCTCTGAGCATGCTCAGAAAACACACCTGTGAAGAACTACCAAGTGAACATGTTTACCCTGAGGCAAATCGATTAATGCCTGTAGATGTGTGCTATGGGTGGGTCACAGCACCCCCAGCTGCAACCTGGGCCATGTTCCATTAGAAGAAGGGAGATCCAGCCAGACAGAGTGCATGCCTCTATTCAGTCAGCTTTTCTATTAACCTTTTTGGCTACCACCAGATTAAACGACTTTATTTCTCCAGGCTGCCTTTAACCAAGCAGCTTAAAACTTCCTTGTGCCTCCTTGAGAACCTTCAAGGTAGTATGAAACTTGGCTCTTAGACATGGGGTGGTTTAAATTGAAAGAGACCACAGGGTTTTCTGAATTAAGATTAAAAGTTTACTAAAATGATGGAAAACATTCTCCCCCCGCCCAAGATTCCATTAAAGCTTTTTCATAACACAGTAAGATAAAAACCTAATCTAAACATAAACAAAAACAGAAACAAAAACAGAAAAGGAAAGAAGGAAAGAAGGAAAGAAGGAAAGAAGGAAGGAAGGAAGGAAGGAAGGAAGGAAGGAAGAAGAAAGAAAATGCAGAGTCCTCTCTCAGAGGTAGCTCTTAACCCTTGTCACCCACAGAAAGTGGTGGGTTCTCCCAGCTCTCACCTGAGAGCTTTCCTTTCTTCTCCCAGTCTCTCACCTTGGGAGGTCTTTCATCCAGCTGCCACCTTCATGTGTGTGTCATCCTTGCACCCCAATAATGGCTCAAAGGAGAGGACACCAAAGGAAAACAAAAGGGGGGGGGAGAGAAGAAAGAGGATAAAAAGTAGGAGAGAAGAGAAGAGAAATAAAAAGGACTTCTGATTGTCTATCTGTCCATTACTTGAAAGAAATAATTCAAAACATTCACACTAGGATGGCATGCAACTCTTCTACTTTCTGTTAAGCGACCTTTTCCCCTTCTTCAGACCAAAATATTTCAAGCTGGTTCATTTTCCTTTTCACACAAAAAATCCACAAGGGGTTCTCTAATTATTATAAGTCAGCAATGGTTTTACTCTAATCAAGCATACCAGCTTTGCCTCCAATAACTTCAACAACCATTCATCCATATTAAACAATAAATCTTTCCATCGTTGTCTATATCTCTCTCTGCTGTGATCCAATCAAAGGCGGCTATGGGGTTGCGGCGCTTATCTCGCTTTCAGGCCAAGGGAGCCGGCATTTGTCCACAGACAGCTTTCTGGGTCATGTGGCCAGCATGACTACACCACTTCTGGCGCAACGGAACACCGTGAGCGCATGGAAACCAGAGCAGTGCATGGAAACGCCATTTATCTTCCCACCACAGCGGTACCTATTTATCTACTTGCACTTTGACATGCTTTTGAACTGCTAGGTTGGCAGGAGCTGGGACAGAGCAACAGAAGCTCACTCCGTCATGGAGATTCGAACCACCGACCTTCCGATCGGCAAGCCCAAGAGGCTCACCACCCGCGAGATATTATACCATAGTTCTTTTATTGTTATGTATTTGTTAATTATGTATCTTCCATTCTCATTTCCTGTTGTGTTTGCTGTGGTTGTCCATCCTTATCTAAAAATGATCTCTTCCATTTATGCTTCTCTCATTCTTTTCCCAAGAAAAGCACCAGAGATTTGATAGCTTTCCCCTCTGAATTCACTCCAGATTGTGCACAGAGCCATTTCTTTCTCAGCTCTATTGATGTCAGATCTCTCAATTCACAGCTTTATTCTACTCCTCCAGCACCACAGCACCATTTTGCTGTTTTATTCCTCCAACCACCTGTGTGATGGACTTTTCCATTTCACCCTCCTATTCTGCCAGTCCTTTATCTATATTCTTCTCTGAAGTCGCTGTGTCATCTTTGACTCTGCTTTTCATTTCAATCTTCTCTGGTTTATTTTTGAATCAAAGAATCATAGAATTGTAGAGTTGGAAAGGGCCCTAAGGATCATCTAGTCCAACCCCTGCAATGCAGGAATATGCAACCATCCCATCCTCCAATCTTGGCATTATTTAGCACCGTGCTGTAACCAACTAAGCTATTCATTCTCCATTAGATCAAACTTTTACGTAATCAGTTTTATTTGCTCATCAAACATTTGCTGAAAGATGCCAAAAGTCAGTGGAATGTCCAAAGATATACTTGCCATAGTGAATGTTTTTGATCCTATGAGCAATTCAGTCTCAGTCTCAGTGTCAGGGAGAATTCGGAGGAGGAAGTGACAGAAGAGGCGGAGCAGGGGCTCAGGGATGCTGTGGAGCCCTTCCACTGCCCAGGGACAGAGGAAGCGGAAGAGCGGGCAGAGATTAGCCCCAAGGAGTAAGGGCTCAGGGATGTTGCAGAGCCCTTCCACTGCCCAGAGGCCTGGGAAGGGAGCTCAAACTCTGGAAGGGAGGAGACTTTCAAATCAGCACAGACAAGGAGGGAAATGAAACATAAGGGTCAAAGACGTCTCGCGCAATTTCCCCGCCTCCTTTCTTGGTGGGGGAATCGAAGGAAGCCGCTCCCCGAATCTGACTTGATGGGTTCGGACGCATAATCCTGAACTGTAGCTGTTTCTTGTACATATGTAATAAAAACTGTAAATATCCAGCCAACTGTGCTAGGGTGTTAATGAGAAAGGGAGACACCATCTTTTCATCCTGTCTCCACCGTAAGATCTTCACAGCATTATCTCTTATTAGGGTAAGCACATTCCTTTCACATGGAAGAGGTACCAAGTGGCAGAGTTGCTTTTGATTTCTAGGCAGCACTTTTGTTGAGAAAACAAAGAAAGAAAGAAAGAAAGAAAGAAAGAAAGAAAGAAAGAAAGAAAGAAAGAAAATAAAAATTCTTAAGATACAGAACTCCCCTGTTTGTTTAAAACTGTAGGGAGTCAAACAATTAAAGCAGGATTTTTGTTCTGTCTTTAGTTCTTGAACAATTGACTTCCTTTCCCTTTTTCCTGAAGCCAGAAAGCAGCTCACTGACGGAATGTAAATTTCCAGCGGCAGATGGAGAAATCTCTCTCAGTTATAACTGTCTCAGAAATAAGTGAGAAATTCCCATCAGGACTCTTACATGGCTTTTGGGTAATATGTTTCCTCCACTCACAAGCTGTCAGGGTTCCCAGGAGCAGACAGCTTCTCAGTCTCTTGATTAGAGGTTAATCCCCTGTTTACTCTTTTTTTACAGAGTAAATTTCATAGCCAAGCTTTATGTCTGGCTATCATCAATCACCACATAATTATCTCCATTGGCAGCCTGCCGACAAAGTATGTTCAAGTTGCTATGTTCCTCCTAGGATAGAAAATGTTCTTAGGGGAAAAGTTTATTGTGGGAGATTTGCAGCCAAATCTAACAATGCATATTATTGCGAGTAAGCATGTGAAGGGGTTAAGACCCCAGGGCCACATTGCTGAGAGGCAGACTCAGACCATAGAAATGTAACTAGTAGAGAAGGCTCTGTGTGATGTCACATGACAGACTAAGGGAAATAATAGGATTTACTTCCTTCCTCTCAAGGTGAGGGGGAGAGACCTACCTAAGCCTGGCAGGACAGCTTACTCTATGACATTAACCCCTTCATGTATTAATTAGACTTAAGCATTTTGGTTATATGTGGCTGGTTATCTTAGAAAATTTCCCAGTAGTGATGTATGGAAGTGAGAGCTGGACCATAAAGAAGGCTGATCGCCGAAGAATTGATGCTTTTGAATTCTGGTGCTGGAGGAGACTCTTGAGAGTCCCATGGACTGCAAGAAGATCAAACCTCTCCATTCTGAAGGAAATCAGCCCTGAGTGCTCACTGGAAGGACAGATCCTGAAGCTGAGGCTCCAATACTTTGGCCACCTCATGAGAAGAGAAGACTCCCTGGAAAAGACCCTGATGTTGGGAAAGATGGAGGGCACAAGGAGAAGGGAACGACAGAGGAAGAGATGGTTGGACAGTGTTCTCGAAGCTACCAGCATGAGTTTGACCAAACTGTGGGAGGCAGTGGAAGACAGGAGTGCCTGGCGTGCTCTGGTCCATGGGGTCACGAAGAGTCGGACACGACTAAACAACAACAATCCTAGAAAAGATTCACCTTATTTTGTTTATATTGGCTTGACTATTTTATGAATCAATTCTACACAATAATGTAGATCAATTAATCAGCCATTGTATTAATAAGTATTTCTTGTTTAGTTGCTCTTGTTTGTTTTGGTTATTTATCTTTCTCTTGAAAACTCCAATAATATATTTTTTAAAATAAAAAGCAAAGTATGAGCAGAAGGCAGGTTAATGAGGAATCTCACGTGAGCAACAAGGAAATAGTGAGTTAAAGATGCTCTTTGGCATTCTTAAGGCGACTTGTGTGCTCACCAAAAGGAGATTCCCTTCTACAAATGTTGCATTGCAAGCAATGCTTTCAGTGTTCAATTTCCTGGGGAAGCAGAAATAATTTTTAGTGATTCAGTATGTGGCTACCAACCAAGGAGCTTTTTGTTTCGCAGGAGCAATTACTCTGCTTGAATAGATTTTTGCATGAATTAAAGATGAGCTAGATAGCATTCCAAAACTGGAATTTTGGCACGAAGGGTAGATGCAAGCAGGGGGCACAATTTACTGGGAGGTTTTTTGGTGCAAGCCCCATGAAATCAATGGTAACTGTTCTGGATTGCAGCTGCATCTCTCTATGCCTTTGACAGTGTGTGACTCTGTTTCAGTTGACTTTCGAGATTCCTTAACACTATCTTTCCAACAGCTGCACCCTGGATGACTCCAGGAAGCTCTTTAGCTGCTCCAACACCCTGGAACTGGCAAAAGAACTGGTTCAGATTGGTCATGTGCTCTCTCACTAATAAAAATGAATGGGGTTTTAAAGTGCTTAAGTTTTGAATACTACCTTAGTCTACTACATATTTTGGAAAGTGGTTTGTCTGTCCGCCCATTTGTTCTTCATAGGTTTGGATGCCTCTTGAAATATCATCACCAGAAAGCAGTTTTCATTGACATTTGGATGCCGGCCAATATTCTGAATCAAGATGGTGGACCAAGTTGTGATTTTGCCATGACTACGTCCATTTTGGGGCATAGATTCAGCTGCCTCTTGAGATATCATATCCAAACTTGGCACATTGTGCACCATTTTGAATCAAGATGGTTGGCCAAAACAATTCCAGGCAGTGCCAGGCACTCTCTGCTAGTGCTTTGTGTAAACCATCTTGTCATTCTGTCTCCTTTCTGTCACTCAGGCATCAGGGAGTGACATTGCTATTGCTATTCTGCTTTTATGCCTGTCCCTGCCTTGGTAATGCCACTGGCTGGTCTCCAGGCCCCTTAGGCCCCTTACTGCCAGATCAGTAAATGGAAACACATTTATCATCAATAATCTCTTCCAGGAAGAGTGAACTAATCTTGCTTGTATAACTAAGACATGGTTGGAGGAAGGTAGAGATGTGACTGTCTAATCAAGGGCAGGAACAGCCACAGGTTGATGGGTGTGGAAGAATAATAGTGTGATGGCCTGAGATTCGGATTCGGATGCTGAACCTGAGGAATCCCAGCTTGCACAGGATTCCCCAACTCCAGAACCAGCTGAGCCAGGGCTGGGGCATGAACCTGAAGGGTCTTCACCTGTGCTGGATCCTCAGGTGCAGGCATCAGATGAGCCTGCTCTGGCTCCTGAGGTGATGGAGGACCCATTGCCTGCAGGTGCTCCACTCTCAGCCCCATCAGAGGAAGCTGAGGTTGCCTCTGCGTCCGGTAACCCTCCAGCCTCTCCTGAGCTACAGAGGCTCAGGGCAGAGAGGCAGAGGGAACTAAGTTCTCGCAGGAGGAGTGCTCGCCTCCAGGCCAGGAGAGGCGAGTCACCCTGTGCCTCGGGGCAGATAAAAGCCAGCCAGCCTCAGTCCCAAGTTGCGGGAGCAACTTTGTTGGTTGTCAGTTCCTGCCTGAACCCTGTCCTGCTATCCTGCCGGAGCTCCTGACCTCACCCGACTACCTGCCCTGCATCCAGCTTCAACTTTTATGGACTGCCTCCATACTGCACCTTCAACCTCGGACTTGACTCGGACCCTGCCTCTCTAGTCCAACCCCTGCAATGCAGGAATCTCAGCTAGATCACACATGACAGATGACCATCCAACCTCTGCCTTTAAAACCTCCAAGGTATGACAGTCCACCATTGCTCATAGGAATCTGTTCCACTGTCAAACAGCTCTTACCATCAGAAAGTTTTTTCATATGTATAGTCGGAATCTCCATTCTTGTCTATCGAAGCCATTGGCTTGATTCCTACCGTCTGGAGCAGGAGAAAACAAGCTTCCTCCATCTTCCATGCGACAGCCCTCAAGATGTTTGAAGATGGCTATCATATCTCCTCTCAGCCTCCTCTTCCTCAAGCTAAACATGCCCAGTATCTATTTGTTTTATTTTATTTGTTGAATTTCCAAAGCATTGGTCTACAAAGATTCAGGCTCCTGACCTGACTCCCCATTCTGCAGCCTACGAGTTTCCAATGCCTTTACATGGCACTGGAGTCTTGCGATAGGGTGGGGATTCTGTTAGTGAACTGAGCACCAGTCTCTCTTGAGGTAGCTTCAGGGTTGGTGTAGAGGACCACAACACTGTTGCTCTTGGGGAATTCCAACATGGCTGCCGTGACAACCATGGGCCTACCTCATATAATTTCAGACCTTACAGATGTGGCAGGTCACACTCTTGATCTGGTTATATGTTCAAGTCTAAGGACAGAGATCTGCGGGTAGGGGAGCCAGTGATGTTTCTGTAAACATAAACAGGTCATTATCTGATCAGATCAGACCCTTATTATTTATTTATCAAAATTTGTATACCATTTAACTGCAAGTACTCTTAGCAGTTTACAAAGAATATGCAATATACATTAAAACTGTCAATAAAAATCAAGGTTAAAAACAAGTTTACAAGAAAAGCAAAATCTACAGTTGAAAGCACACATTTTAAGTTAAAATTACGCATTAAAATACACACCAGCATTACATGTCTGGGTAGGTTTGCATAAGCAGAAAACTTTTTTTGCAGAAAAGAATACAGTGAAGGTTCCTGTCTAATGTTAACAAGCAGGGAGTTCCAGAGTGTGGGAGCTGCCACACTAAATTATTGGTTCAATCAATCCATCTTTTACCCAATAATGATCCCACCATTACCCCTTTCTTAGGTTAATCCCTGACATCCCTCAGGGTGATTACATCCAGGGTGTGTCCTCCCTGTTGAGCTGGACCAATGTCAGTCCTGTGGTTGCCATGGAGAGTGTGAAGTCCTGAGCCAGCCCAACAGTAGCTACCACTTGGCTATTGAAGTTGCCCTTAACTACTGCCCTGGGGTTCCCTAAGACCATGCTAGAGACCACCTCAGCCATGAAGGTGACGGATATACCAGCAGCCTCTCTGGCCCTGCACCAAATGCAAATCCTCTAATCCAGCCTTTCTCAACCTGTGGGTCCCCAGATGTTGTTGAACTACAACTCCCATCACTCCTAGCTAGCAAGGCCAGAACTCAGGGATGATGGGAGTTGTAATTCAACAACATCTGGGGACCCACAGGTTGAGAACCACTGCATCCTATCCAAGATCGAGGTTTTCTGTCAAAGGAGGTGGTACTTCTATGGACAATGGCAACAGCTCCTTTAACCCTGCCTTTTGACTACTTGTGACCTGTTATAATGTTCCAACCCTAGAGGCTGATGAATGCTGAAGCTATTCTGCAGTCCTGGGGGGTGGGGTGGGGTGGATTTCTTGCAGAGTTAGTCAGCAATCCTGTTGAGGTCCAGGTTTCTGCCTGAAACATGGAGATGAGTTGATTCTTAGACACAATTGTTCCTGTGGGATGTAATCCACTGGGAGCAGTCAAATACAACATTCCTTGTTTTCCTAGAGTGGACATGCAAGGGAATGTTTGGTCCAGCCAGTTGAAACTTCCTGTTCCTCCTGGCCTGAAGCATCCTTCTTTGCATGTGACTAGTGGGTGGGCCTGACCTTTCCAGACCTGGTAAAAGGCCAAGTCATGCTGCCACTCTCTTTTCCATCTTCCTTTTGTCCTGCGAACTTCCCAGACTGCTAACTGCAGTCATTAGGTCAGCCCACATGTGGGGTAAACCTTTTTTCATATGCTTATTGTTAAGTTGTGGGTGAACATATCAGACGACACAGCGATTCTTCGAACAGCTCTTGTTTATTCTCAGGCCAGAACAGAACTGAACTGAAGGGTTCAGTCAGCCTGCTTATATAGAGCTCCAGTACAACATAACTGTAACAATTTCCTAAAACTATCCAATCACTGAACGTCACTTTCGATCCCTTATTTGCATAACTATCTACAGTATCCCCCTGCTGGCCCAGGGTGAGAACTTCAGTACATAACACTTATAACTTTAAGCCTTAAGCCTGCCTTCAGGTATCACACTGTGCTCTGCCTGATTGTGAGTAAACTTTCTTTTTATTGCTTATGAATAAGACTGTGGTGTCTCTATTCTTTTAGGAGGGATTCAAGGGGTCTTACCAGGAAAATATTAGAACACATTTCAATCTGGACAAGCCAGAGTGAATTGCATATTGTCTTAAGAAACTCACACAAGTTTGCAACTAGTTTTCTGATGTGCATGAGAAGGGGAATGTAAACACTGATAAGTAAAGGAACTTCCTAGCGCAAGTTAGGAAGGATATTAATAAACAATGTTGAGTCCTGCCACACTCAACATTCCCGCAGTTCCCAAGTGTCTTTGACCACATCATAGAGCCTTGGTTTTCAGAGGAATTGAAAGCAATGAAATGGGTCTAGCTCGAGAGCGCAGGTGACTCACTAAGCACATAACCAATCACAGGTATGATCTCATCTGAATGCTCAGTCTGTGATGGTGAAGAAATTGGACTTCAGTACCATTGCATCTTATGAAATATTGGCCAGCTATTTTTGCTGGGAAATTGCCCTTTTCACAAGCAATCTGGTGGGGCAGGTGGTGGAACCATTGAAAGCTCACTTTGATTGCCTTGCAGTTTGTGGATAGCATCACTTGCATTTATACTTAATTAGAAGCCCCCATTAAGGCAGGATTGAAGATGTTCGTAGCTTGTGGACCATCTTATACTGTTATGGATACTTAACAGCTTGTACAACCTGAGGATGTAGATAAGCTCTTTGGAAGTTTGAAACAAATAACCTGTTCTCTGGGCCATGGTTTTGCTTGCGTTTTTTAAAAGCAGCCAGGCGAGAGTAGAAGACGTGGACAGTAGTGGTAAATGATGTCATCTCACCTGCTCTTAAGGAAGTAGTAAAGCAGCTCTTTCAGAAGACAACAGAGCAAGGGCAGGAACCGTTTTAGAAGCCCTGATAAATACTTACACCCAAGACTTAATGGTGGGCTTGTAACTTTCTTAGTAGCTTTTGACCACGGTATCTTCTGAAACCTAATCCAAAGGATATAGAAATTTTGTTGGCTGGAAGATCTGTTGATCTGGATAAAGATACTTCTGCTTTTTGTTTTTATTATGCATTTTTTGTTTTTTTTAATATTGTGATTTTATGTTGTGTACCACCCTGAGATCTACAGCTATAGGGTGGTATAATAATAATAATAATAATAATAATAATAATAATAATAATAATAAATAATAGGTGGGATTAAACTTCTCTTTAAGAAAAACAGCTTTAATTAAGGCTACCTCTGAATACCATGTAGCAAAATGTAGCTGCCAGGATGCAAATGAGGGCTACAAAGGTTTGAACATGCAACATCACATTTGTGCCTGCAGCACTGGCTACAAATACATTCCAGTGTGGTGTAGTGGTTAAGAGCGGTAGTCTCGTAATCTGGTGAACCGGGTTCACTTCCCCACTCCTCCACATGCAGCTGCTGGGTGACCTTGGGCTAGTCACACTTCTCTGAAGTCTCTCAGCCTCACTCACCTCACAGAGTGTTTGTTGTGGGGGAGGAAGGGAAAGGAGAATGTTAGCCGCTTTGAGACTCCTTCTGGTAGTGATAAAGCGGGATATCAAATCCAAACTCTTCTTCTTCTTCCTGTGCCCAATTCACAATGCTTAAGGCCCTAAGTGGTTTGGGACTAGATTTCCTGTACCTTATGACCCCGTCCATGTTGGGATTTGCTTAGATGCTAGGAGAGGATATATCTATTAGATATTATCCTTCCTTCTTCACATTTGTAAGTTCAGCAGAGTGCTATCCCTTTGCAGTTTAAAAGGGAAGCTTAGATTGAATCGTTTTAGCCTTTTTAGTTTAAGTAACTCAGGATATTTTAAGGCAGGCTGGATTTTTCTGGTATTATCCACTTTTCTCACCTTTAAAATAATAACCACATATGCACAAGTCTTGTAAAAGGTAAAAATAACATTTACTCACTCTATGTCTTGAAGAATAATATATACAGCAGGCTTCCTCAACCTCAGCCCTCCAGATGTTTTGAGACTACAATTCCCATTATCCTGCTAGCTATGGATCATAGGAGTTGTAGGCCAAAAACATCTGGAGGGCCAAGTTTGAGGAAGCTTGATATACAGCAACTTGGTTCAGGCAGGCTTAAAATGCTCATGGAGTTACTCAGTTTCTTCTTTTGCAGGCTAAACATACCCAGCTCCTTCAACTGTTCCTCATAAGGCTTGGCTTCTAGACCCTTGATCATCTTGGTTGCCCTTCTCTGCACCCATTCCAGCTTGTCAACATCCTTCTTAAATTGTGGTGCCCAGAACTGGAAACAGGACTCCAGGTGTGGTCTGACCAAGGCAGAATTATTAATACTTCCATTGACCCGGACAATATACTTCAGTTGATGCAGCTTAGAATAGCATTAGCTCTTTTTTTTGCTGCTGCATCACACATGTTAAGTTTGTGGTCTCCTAAGGCTCCTTGATCCCTTTCACATGTATTATTGGTAAACCAGGTGCCCCCTCCATCTTATATTGTGATGGTTCTTCCTGCCTAAGTGCAGAACTTTACATTTGTCCCTATTGAAATTCATTTGGTTACCTTGGGTCCTGTTCTCCACTCTGTGAAGATCGTATGCAATGCTGGTTTTGTCTTCTGTGGTATTAACTACCCCTTCTGGTTTGGTGTCATCTGCAGATTTGATGAGCATCCCATCAATTCCTGCATCCAAGTCCTTTATAAAGACTTTGAATGACAACAGGTCCAGGACAGAACCCTGCGGCACCCCATTTTTGGAGGATGAGGAGGAACCATTAATGAGCACTCTTTGGGTTTGGTTTGAATGACTAGCTACAAATCCACCTAAGAGTTACCTCATCCAGCCCACATTTTACCAGCTTCTCCATAAGAACATCATGGAGGATGTTGTCAAAAGCCTTAACGAAATCAAGATACACTATGTTATTTATTTATTTTTTAGTTGCCTTGAGAGCGTCTTTAAACCTTTTTTGCTGTCCATCGGCATTACGCTTTCCATTCTCAAGTTGGGAATAGAGCAGTTGCTTTGGAAGACAATAATCAGCCATTCAAACAACATGACCAGTCCGACGAAGTTGATGTTGACGAACAACTGGGAAACACTGGCCTGCGAGCGCTATATTGGAGAAGAGCCTCTACCAAAGGTGTCATGGACTTTGAAGAAACATGAACTCAGGACGAAAGGGAGAAACAAGCTAAGAGGAAGGCATGTTTGGCAAATCCTCACCGTGATCAATTCCTTCCTGGAAACCTATGTCCCCACTTGGAAGGATGTGTGGATCCGGAATTGACCTCCATATTCACTTACGGACTCACTGTTAAGGCCATATTCATGGAAGACAATCTTACTCTGCTATGAGTGATTGCCAAAGAAGAACACTATGTTATTGTTTTGTTTGTTATTATGTTATGTATTTTTTGTGTTTTAATACTGTAAACTGCCCTGTGATCCTCAGATGAGGGGTTGAATAGAAATTTAATAATAAATAATTGCATAAATAAATAAATTCCCATTGGAATTAAATCCCCGACCCTGGCTCAGTCAAAAATATTCCAGTGTAACTTTCTCATGATTAAACATGATTAAAATACCAGGGAAGAAAATATCAGAGTCCTAATACGAGTTTTAAATGCCACACATGACAACACGTTTTTGCTGTTTAAGTTGCACCACTGTGGTGTTGCGATAAATGTCACAGTAAATGTGGTATGTAAAACACCTTTTATTTATTTCTTTTCATTTGTTGAAGGGGACAACAAGTATCTGTTTTGATGACAAATGTAACACACTCAATCAACATATGTTTCTTTGCTCTGAGCTCATCTGATTTTGTTCCCGACTTAAAATTTATTGTCAGTTCATCAAATGAGAAAGCAAGACTATCAGTACTGCATTAGCAACAGTGAAGTGGCCTCCCTGGAGTGCAAGCCTGGGCAGTGTGTATGGAGGTCGTGGGCTGCCCAGCCTTGTTGATGTGGTCCAAAGGAAAGCAAAGTAATATGTTGGGCACTAGCTTAGCTGTAGGAGTTACTTGAAGGAGGTGTACAAGATGCCATCCAACTGTCTTTGGGATTCCACTCCAGATTTGTGTAGGGTTTAATCCTTAGCCTTTTGTTTGGCAGCAGAGGTTTAGGACCAGAGCTTCCCTTCTCCTAGGTAAGCTACCTTCCCAGGTTGATGAGCCCCATCTGCCCCTCATTTCGCTCTATAAGCATGTCCAGAAACCACCTTCTTGGATGCACTCTTGGTCTCATCCGTTCAATCTGCTGGTGTCTGTCTTCTGCATGCAGGCTCTAACTCACTGAGGGTTTGAGACCAATCGGCTACTCTCATCTGGTTTAGCTGGCCAGTCAATCAAGGTATCATAATCATCGATATATTGAATTAGATGTGTTGAATTAATTATTGAATTGGTTGGACAGTGTTCTCGAAGCTACCAGCATGAGTCTGACCAAACTGCGGGAGGCAGTGGAAGACAGAAGTGCCTGGTGTGCTCTGGTCCATGGGGTCACGAAGAGTCGGACACGACTAAATGTCTAAACAACAACAACCCCAATCCATGGGTGTGGTACATGTGGGAATGTTCAGGGAGACAGGAGAGGATATATTGTTTAATTATATCCTTCCCAACTTGTGTTAACAAGTTCTACAATTTAGCAGAGTAACATTCCCCCCTTTAAACTTGTACAGCGGATAATGTCTTTGCCAGGCTTGTTTAAGCCTGTAAAATAAGTTTCCTGGTAAGTCCCCTTTATTTCCTCATAAAAAGATTAGACACGACACAGTCTTGTATAAAAGTATAAGAGTTTACTCACACACATTCTGTTCACAGATGGATCCCAGAAGGCAGACTTAAGTTACAAAATATATACACCTGGAATCTATCCCATAAGGAGATAGTTCCTTTGTCCTCTCTTGGCTGGAAGCCAAGAAAGCATCTCAGGCTAAGGAGATGCTTCTTCTTCGAGGAATGGAGTCAGAGAGAGATATGGCTGCCTCCCCTGTGCTGTTTTGTTACCTGTGCAGGTGAGGTCACTCCCACCTCTGGACACATGTAGAGGAAGTCTGTCCCAGCCCAGGAAGTTCTGACTGGCTGGTCCAGACATCCCCTTTTTATGTCTACTCTAGGAATGTTGTATTTGACTGCTCTGCGTTTCACATCCCACAGTACACCATAAAGTATCAGCCATGGAATCCAACTGCAGAGTCTAGCAGCATCTTTTGAGCCCTACCCTCCAGGAAGGGTGGAACCACAACATAGTGGCTCCTAGATTCAATCCAGACTGGCAGTCCACAATGATGATTTATGGATGTCACCCTGTGAAATTGCCACCTGCCTTCCATTTGAGGTTACTTGGGGAGCAAGTCACCATGGTGCAGTAAATAATATAGGTGTACTACTACGACTTCTTGCCAACCTAGCAGTTCAAAAGCATACCAGTGCAAGTAGATAAATAGGTACCGCTCCAGCGGGAAGGTAAACGGTGTTTCCATGAGCTGCTCTGGTTCACCAGAAGCGGCTTAGTTCATGCTGGCCACATGACCCGGAAGCTGTACGCTTGCTTCCTTGGCCAGTAAAGCGAGATGAGAACCGGACCCCAGAGTCGGCCACGACTGGACCTAATGGTCAGGGGTCCCTTTACCTTTTTACTACTACTACTACTACTACTACTAATTTATTTATTTATATGCTGCCCATCTGACAGGGTTGCCTCTGCCACTCTGGGTGGCTCCCAACAAAAAATAGTAAAAAACAAACAAACAACACAACATCACACACTAAAAACTTCCTTGAACAGGGCTGCCTGTTTATCCGTTTAACATCTGCTGGGAGGGTGTTCCTTGGGGCAGGTGTGACTACTGGAATGGCCCTCTGCCTGGTTCCCTGTAACCTCACCTCTCGCAATAAGCAAACCACCAGAAGGCCCTTGGACCTGGACCTCAGTGTCCGAGCCGAACGATGGTGGTGGAGATGCTCTTTTAGGTACTCCTTTAGGGCTTTAAAGGTCAGCGCCAACACTCTGAGTTATGCTCAGAAATGTACTGGGAGCCAAAGTAGGTCTTTCAGGACAGGTGTTATATGGCCCCAATCACCAGTCTGGCTGCCGCATTCTGGATTAGTTGTAGTTTCCGGGTCACCTTCAAAGGTAGCCCCATGTAGAGCGCATTGCAGGAGTCCAAGCGGGAGATAACCAGCGCATGTACCACCCAAGTGGTGCAACTGACTCAATGAATTCAGTAAATGATATGACAGCATGAGAAAGGCAATTTCCCCTGAAATGTGCTGCTGCTATGGATTAAGTCATTCTCCACCTATCCCCACCCCCCAGTATCCACCAGTCTACTGAATCCATTGCCATGTCCCTGAGGGAGGGAAGCAGTCCATTAGCGAGCACGTGATTCAGAATGCCTCTCTGAGGTTGGAAGTCGATGACCTCAATTCGAGGTGGTCGGCGGCTCAGGAGAACGGCGCGGACTAGCACCAAGTTGAGATCAGGTTGGCGGCGGCTATTGGCTGACGTGGCAGAATCCGATCTAGCTGCAATGCCTCTGTGCGGAGCCCCCGCAGCAGACGGGAGTGCATGCGCTCCTGTGCGGCTCTTCCATTGCAGCAGCTCCTTGCCGGAGTGGAGGAGGCGGGGGGGGGGGCGGCGGTGGTGTTGAGGCGCAGAGAATTGCACCAGCTCAGCTGCTCTGCTGGTGCATCCCTCTTCATTGGCCAGCCCGGGCCTGCTGCTGCTGCTGCGGCGGGAGGGGGAAGGCGCATTTGCTGCACTCTCTGCAGGTTTCCCTGCCCTCGTGAAACCACTAGCCAAGGGAGCGGCTAGAAGGCAGGCGAAGCAGCCGCGGGCCTGACGGCGCCCCCACCGTCGCTCCCGGGCCGGAGAGCGCGGGAATGTCCCACTAACCTATATGCTGTGACCAGCTACAGTCCCATAAACAGACGGGCGGCTTTCGAACCAGCGCGGCTAACGGGGCGCTCGACGGGGCGGCCCAAGTGCCGCAGGGTGGGGTGGGGGGTCTCTGGATCCCGAGAAAAGGGAAGATGTAAGGCGGAGAGCGACTCTTGCGCGCCTAGGCACAGGGCTCCAGGAGATGCACCCGAGCAGGGCACTGCGGTATTGGGGGGGGGGGGGGTCGCCACAAGTCTCCAGCAAACGTCCGCAGATGAAACAGGCGCTTACCCCTTTGGGGGTGGGGGAGAAGCGGCCCCCCCACCCACCCACCCAGGTACCTCTCCTTCGCCCAAACTCGACACGGGGCCGCCGCCGACCTTGCCGTCCGGGCCCCCCTCCCGGGTCCTTGCGACGGGCTTGCACCCCGGGGGTGGCGTGCGAGGCGCTCCCCCTGGCTTCGCAGGGCAGATGGGCGGCGGCGGTAGCGTCTCCTCGAGCGGGGGCGCCCTCGGGTCCGGCGCCGCAACGCGCCTGGCGGCGCTGCCTGCATTGCGTCGGGGAGCGGGGGGGACCTCTCCGGTGCGCAATGCCGAATCCGCGCGAAGGTCGCGGAGGGGAGGCGGCGCGAAGGAACCTCCCCAGCCCGCGGCCAAAGGTCTCGGCCGGCTGGCGGGGCCTGGGGAAAGGACGCCCCCCAGCCACCCACCCACCCCGCGCCAGACGGCTCTCGCAACGCCCTGGCTGCCCGGCCGCTCGCCTTGCGCCCAGGTCTGTGCGCCCGGAGGTGGCCGCCGCCGTTGCGCGCCTTCCCCGCCGCCTGCCGGCCTGCCAGGTGCCGCGTGTCCTGCGGCGGCGGCGGCGGCTGCCCCCGCCCCTCCCTCCCTCGGTGCTCCGGGGGGACCCGCGCGCAGGAGCAGCAATGCGCCTTGGCCAGTGTCAGCCTGAGCCGCGTCCGGGACGGGCGAGCGAGCAGAGGCAGCCAGCTGCCGAGGCCCCCGGATCCCGCTGGGCTTGGAGAGAAGAAGGGGACCCCCCGCACCACCACCACCACCACCCGGTCCCTCCTCCTCTTCCTCCTCCTCCTGCTCCTCCCTCTCCTCCCCTCGCCCACCCCCTCGATGCGCTGCCTGCCCATGCCTCCTCCTGAACTGCCAGCCTCCTCTCGCTGCAGCCCAATGAATATTTCGCTGTATGAATATTTCACCATCTCGCAGGCGGCTCTGTAAAGCGATCCGTAGATTCTCCCCGAGAGGGAGCAGGAGGTAGGAGGCGGCGGCGGCGGCGGCGAGTGTGCGCCGCTGCGCCTTGGATGCTGCTGCTGCTGCTGCTGCAACTGCAAGGCGAAGAAGCGCCTTGACGCATTCCGGCCGGGGCTCGCTCGCTCCTCGCCTGCGCTGCTGCTGCTGCTGCTGCTGCTGCAACGGCCCCCGCTGGCCTCCCCGCGGCAGGTAAGGAAGGCTCCTCCGAGGCAAGTTGCCTGCTCCTTGCAGCGCGGGGTTGGCTTCGGGGTGGGGGGCGCTGCTCGAAGAAGTGTGTGCGGTGGCACAGTTACTAGTTGCAAAGCCTTTTCTTTCCCGCGCGCTCTTTCCTCCACCCCCCGCGCCAATAAATATTTGGAGAGATTTTTCTCCCCGGATTCTGTTCTTATTAAGAAATGTCGTGGTATTCCAACCCCTCTGGTTTTTTTGTTTTGTTTTTTTGCTCGCACATCGTTCAGGCGGATGTGGGCTGTACGGCAAAAATTGCGAAGCGAAGGAAGTCTTGTTAAGTAGGGATTGAGAAGTTACGACGAGCAGGAACACAGGACTTCGTGAAGGGCACCCATTCGAAATTCATGTGTGCATGGAAGTATGTTAATTTACGTTACAGGACTGCTTTAAGGGTTGGGCTGCAGCCTGGAAAGAGTTGCATGATGTTGCCCAGCCCTGGAATTGCTGTGCATTTGTGTCTTGGGGTGGGGAGAAAGAGGTGTTTTTATGCATCTGCTTCTTGTCCCTTTACAGTATCTACCAGTTGCCTCGAAGTGAGCTTTATTCCTTAAAAACATAAAATAAAAACAAAGAGGAAGGGGCCATTCCAGAGCAAAGTGGGAAGTCCGCGGATTTTGCTGAGTCGGCATTTCAAGCAGTCTCCTTCCAGTCACCGTGCTTATTTATTTATTTTATTGAGGGGAAGTGTGTGACAGCAGCCGCAATACAGCAGCAGCAGCAGCAGCAGCAGCAGCAGCAGCATGGTCACATCCTGGAGAAAAACAAAAGGACTGCATTAAAAGACAGAAGGAAACTGCTCCGAAGGGACCCCAGTCTCGCTGTGTTGCATGTGTGTTAAGAGACCCCAGCCATCCCTTTGTCCTTTGATGAAGCTGGAAAACCTCTCTCCTTTTTTTCTTCCCACCCTCCCCAATGACCAGCGCCCTATAGGTCCTTTCCCCGCCTAGTCTGGATGCCATTCAACCTACCTCTCTTCCCTTATCCTTGCGCTTCCCAGCCCTAATCCCCTTTCTCCATCCTGTTTTCCTGCTCTGGGAGCTGTCCACACCAAGGGCCTCACCTCTCCTTAGCCCCTCTCCATGCTGTAATTCTGCATCTATATCCAGTATCCGTCTCCTCTGAAGTCCTCAATTCTTCGCTCTCCTTCAGCTCTGGCGGCTTCTGATCCCGAACTCTTCTCCTTCCGCATCCCATCACGTCTTCTAGTGAGTCTGTCCTTCCCACCCCGTAGCTGCCATGACGGTGATGGCCGGGGACAATATGGACGAGACCTCTGCTTTGCCAGGTCACCCCCAGGACAGTTATCGACCTGGGGCCCACGATGACCACGAATGTTGTGAGAGGGTTGTGATCAACATTGCTGGCCTGAGATTTGAGACGCAGCTGAAGACCCTCGCTCAGTTTCCCAACACTTTGCTGGGAAATCCCAAGAAACGCATGCGATACTTTGACCCCCTGAGGAACGAATATTTCTTTGATCGGAACCGGCCCAGCTTTGATGCCATCCTCTATTACTACCAATCTGGAGGGCGGCTTCGCAGGCCTGTTAACGTGCCTCTAGACATGTTCTCGGAGGAGATTAAGTTTTATGAACTGGGAGAGGAGGCCATGGAGAAGTTCCGGGAAGACGAAGGCTTCATCAAAGAGGAAGAGAGGCCCCTGCCTGAGAAGGAGTACCAGCGTCAAGTGTGGCTGCTCTTTGAATACCCCGAGAGCTCTGGGCCAGCTCGGATCATTGCAATAGTCTCCGTCATGGTGATCCTCATCTCTATAGTGATCTTTTGCCTGGAAACTTTGCCAGCGTTGAAAGAGGACAGGGAGTATATGGGACCCCGAAACCGCAGCGACAACTCGACAGTCTATTACAAGTCCAATATCTTTACTGATCCCTTCTTCGTGGTGGAGACTCTGTGCATCATATGGTTTTCTTTTGAATTGGTGGTGCGCTTTTTTGCTTGCCCCAGCAAAGCCGAGTTCTTCAAGAACATCATGAACTTCATTGACATAGTAGCCATCATCCCCTACTTCATCACTCTGGGTACAGAGATGGCTGAGCAGGAGGGGCCTCAAAAGGGAGAGCAGGCCACTTCTTTGGCTATCCTGAGAGTCATCAGACTGGTAAGAGTCTTTCGAATCTTCAAACTCTCCAGACATTCTAAGGGCCTCCAGATTTTGGGACAAACCCTCAAAGCGAGCATGAGGGAGTTAGGGTTACTAATCTTTTTCCTCTTCATTGGGGTGATTTTGTTCTCCAGTGCGGTGTATTTTGCTGAAGCTGAGGAACCTGGCACCTATTTCGACAGCATCCCCGATGCTTTCTGGTGGGCAGTGGTATCCATGACCACTGTAGGATATGGTGACATGTACCCTGTGACAATTGGAGGCAAAATCGTGGGCTCCTTGTGTGCCATTGCTGGTGTGCTGACAATTGCCCTGCCTGTACCTGTCATTGTGTCCAACTTCAACTACTTCTACCACCGAGAAACAGAAGGGGAGGAACAGGCTCAGTTACTTAAAGTTAGCTCTCCTAATTTAGCATCTGACAGTGATCTGAGTCGCCGTAGCTCCTCCACAATCAGCAAATCTGAGTACATGGAAATTGAAGAGGATATGAATAATAGCATAGACAATTTTAGAGAGGCTAACCTCAGAACTGGCAACTACACCATAGCCAACCAAAACTGTGTTAATAAAAGCAAGCTGCTGACTGATGTTTAAAAACATGTAGAAAAGAGAAACATTGGCAGCTTGAAGACTTTAAGTGACCAGCAGTCACACTTTGTAGATGCTTTACTCTTCGAATGCTTTACCTCGTAAATGCATTGTTGCATTGCGAATTTTTGCTCAGCGATTCAATAAGCTTTCAGGATCCATGAAAGAATTTCACTTTTCCTTTTGTTTTCTTTTAAAAGGGTATTTTCCAAGTGGTGGAAATGGTTACTTATAACTCTTTGGACTAGCCTAGTTATAAATAGAAATTGTATGCTTCTAGCCCTAGACATTTTCCCATAACTTTTAAGTTTCCAACCGTTTTAAAAATCAGCTCAAGAGGACTCTAAAAAAATAAATACTTAAAATATGCATGGATTCAAGGAAACGTTTCTACAAAACTGCACAGTGCATCCAAGAAAATGCATCCAAATAATATTCAGCAGTAATGTGCAGTAAGTATTTGTCATTCTTTAGACTGACCGACATATACATTTCCTTCCTTTGTGAAAAGTTTTGTAGTTCTGATCTACAGATTCACACACAGCACCTTATGAAAATATGCCAGGTTTTGTTTTTTTTTTTTTTTTTTTGCTGTATACACTATTAAAATCGAAGAATTATTCTGTGTGTCGGGGGGAAGATGGAACATCTGCAATGCTGCTAAGGTCTCTTAAGTGCAGATGGTTTCAACATACTTCTTTCCCTTCTTCAGAAATGGATGCAAAACTTTTTAGCCCCTTTGTTGCAAGATAGCACAATAGAATTTAATATAAGCATGTTTGACTTTGATACTATCTATTTTATAACTGCATGCCTGGAACATTACCTCAGATGATAGGGGATAAGGTTTTGTTTGAATTGATCTTCTTTAAAATAGGCCCTTTTTTGTTCCAATTTGCATTCACCAAAGTGCACTCCTTTTTATTTGTTAAGTATCTGATTAGTAACTTAAAAGTACTGTATTTAAGTGCATATGTTAGTCAAATGGGAACAATAACTTTTGGAGATCAAAGCATGTTTCAAATATTCAGCATTATGGCCTATTTGACTAAGGTGTAACTCAACATTAATTAATGCATGGTTTCAGTAATAAATACAAAAAAAAAAAAGCTTGTTAGGATGAAGGCCAGGAAGAGAATACTAGAGAGACTTGTTGTTTTCCTGCATTGCTCAGGGAAATGAGTTGGCTTCTGTCCGGGCCTTAATAGAAAGTAACATATCCCATCCCTTAAAGGGAAAGCTATATGGAAAATTAAGTCCAGTTTATATATAGCAATGTCTAAATATTCTGTATCTCCTAGAGCAGAAAAAAGGTGCAGAAGCATGCCTTTTGGTGCATTCTTAGAATGTAAAATGAAACTTATCGATTATATGCATCCAAATTGCAGCCCAGTTATTTTCGCAGTCATTGTTTGAACCTTAGAGACTTTTGTATTCCCCTAGGACTTGCTGAAGAGACTCAACCAATTGATTTTAGATAGTTGCTTAGTGCCTTTATCCTTACAGCCACTGGACTGCTGAAAGTGCCTCTATGAAAAGAGCTGAACCTGAGTAGGCATGGATGAGTCAATTGGGACAATAGCAGGATTCGACCATGCCAAATGCAGGTACAGCAGAAAAAGCCAGGGAGAAAGACAATGTGTAAAGCAGAGAGGCAGAAGAAGAGGGCAGAGACTACCAGCACTCTTGCAGACCTAATTTCCTCCTGTACTCTTCACCCTGCCGCTGAGTGACATTGCAACCTAACATTTGCCTTTGACAAATGCTACTCCCGCAAGACCCAGTGTTCCCCCAGTTTGTTTATAGAGACTTCGCTGCACTCTGTGTTCGTTTTGTTTGTTTTTGGTATTGGCCCATTCTTCCCCTGGTTTGGACCTTGGCAGCCTGGCATCCTACACTAGAGGAAGTTAAGGGCCATCCTTTGCAGTAGCCTTAGCTATGCAAGGAGCAGGTTGGATGGAGGCACGTTGAATCTGTACACTTGCTCCTCTTAGAGGCTTCTGCTTTTCCAACGGAGCTCTCATCCTTTCCACCCAAATTCTCTTGGATTTTAAAATTTGACTCGCCTGAAGCTTTCCCATCCATTGTAACAACTCTCCTCCTGTTGTGTTTGTTGAAGGTTGCAGCATTTTCTGAGAAGGCATTTTCTGTAATTATGCAAGTCTTGAAGCTATAGTCCATAGAAATCAATAAGTCCAATTTTATTTTTTTTACTGATATAGGCACTAATCTTTTTCTTTTTTTTTACTTTTTCCTTCTAAAAGTCAAAGTTGAGGCTTTTTCTCCCATGCTTAGCATGTGGCCTTATACACTGAACCCTCTTTTCCATTACATAGATCCCAGGCCTCCATTCTATTCTCAGTATTCTATTTCTCAGCAGCTACGGATATATAGCATTTACATTGGAAAAGGAGCATTAATTCTGCAGCTTTCCCCAACCCGATATGTCAGGTAGACAGAAAGATGCACCTTTGTGACTTGTTTGGTTCAAAATGGTAGGAAGAACAGAAGGACCTCTTAAATACTTGACTGCAGCATATTCAGAAATTTTTTTGTGTAGTCGATAGAAAGCTCTACATTATTTTCCATTCTCAGTATCCAGTTTCTCCCCAATTTAGTCACAGTTTCCCCTGCTAGAGTGCTAGATTTGGTGGTCTTCCTTGATTCCTCCAAACTCCTAAATTTAGGGAAGGTATTCATTCGCCTGTTAAACTGACTTTGAACATTGTGTGTAGTTATCTCAGCAATAATCAGCTCAGTGCCGTATGGGGTCTTTGATCAGGAAGTGCTACCTGAGAGAGGATGAGGCCTCAGTTGGGCAGCTTGGTGAGTTTCTGTGTTGACTGGCTGGGTTATCCTCACCTTAGTTTATCTGCTGGTCTGATCCTTATTCTGCATGTTTAAGAGAAAGTATGCATGCCATGCAGCGGTTTGGTTTATGGCTTCCCCCTTTTGCTTTTGGCAGGGATAGGTGATCTTTAGGGCTTGTGGGGTGGCTTGGGGAATATGACTGTCGCTTACTCATTTATAACAAAGGGACTGGGTAAATATGGAGTGCAGGGAATAACTTCATGTAGCATAGGCATGCATTTCTTCCAGCAAGGTTTTTCCTTCCCTTAAAATCAGACTCATTCCTTTGCACTAATACGTGCTGAAATGCGTTTGTAGGTCTGAAGGTGCACTAAACTACTGCCTGATTCTTAATACACCTTTTTGTTTTTAATTTCCTTTTCTGCCATATTTTGTTTTGGTGACTGATGGTTTCTCAAAAATGAGTGGCTGTAGCTTGCCCCCAGTAGGAGTGATCTGAAAATGGACACGGCGAATCAAACTAGAGGCGAGAAACTTCATGGATTTGCTGGCATTTGGTTACTGCAGTGCTGTAGCAATGTCTCTCCATCCATTGGTGTGGACTCCTGGTTTGTGATGTTGTGCTGACACAGTCGTTGGCTGTTCAGTATTTATTTGCTGATTCATCAAGGGTGCGAATCAGGCTGTAGGCTTAGCAGGTTTAATTCAAGGAAGGGCAAGGGCAAAGCTTCCAAAGGCCTAGAATTAGTTGGCGTTTCCTTAACATTGGTCTTACCTTAATCTTGACCTTGGTACAGAGGTGGCCTTTAAGTAAGAGCAGAGGATGGGGCTGACTCCTGAAGTACGATTCACTGGGAAGCTCTTCAACACAAAGCTCACGGAAGTGAACAGAGATGTGCAAGGTCATTGCAGTCCTCTTGTGCTGTTCCCATTCATTTCAGGGTGGCCTGCGCAGGATAACTGTCCAGCGCTAGGCTAGTGCCAGTTGTGGGGGGAGGCTGCTTGGATGTTCTGCTTTAGATACCAAAAAGGCTTGGAACGGCTCTTTTTTTGACATGGAAGCAACTAAAATCAACTGGACGGCATAAGCGGGAGATCATTGAATAGGAACACACTGCAGGGATACAATGCGGTCTCTCTTCCAAGGACAGGGAAGTTAGTGACTCCCCCCCCCAAAAAAAAATACTGATCCAAAACACGTATAGAAATAGAACTAACTGTGTAATGCCATATAGAAAGATTGGAGATAAAGGTACATAAGGCCACATTCTATCACTGTTATTATAAAATAAAATAAAAATCCCCAAAGCAAATTTTAACTGAAATGGGAGTCCTTATCTCCTTAGCTCCTGTGAAATCAGTATATTTTCTTATTATGGAGACCGTTACTGACATACTTTTAAAAGGCGACATGGAAATAAGAGGATGTGTGTTATTTGTTCCAAGTGGAGTTCAACTCACATTGAATATTGTCGATTATTTCCATTAAAAGACCCATTTATCTTGATGACTGCTTGGCCTTATCTGTGCTAAGGGCAGGGGGAAAGGTTAGCCTGCTCAGAGCCTATGTATACCACTTCAGACCGCAGGTCACAGTTGTGTGTGGGCAGGGAGTATGTTGGAAACTCCCCCCCCCATGTCATCACACAATCTATCAGGGAGACGACTGGGCTGCAAACCATTTCTCTCATATCTGGACCCTGCTGTACATTTTTAGGTTGCAGATGAGACTGCATATGGCTGAATGACCCAAACCTTCCCTGTACATGGAAAATGAGTCTATTGGGAAGAAAGTTTCTAATACAGCCTTCTTAACATGTTAGTTTTCCTTGTTCCAAGAATTTACTTTTTCGTGGTGGAGCACTGAATCATGCAAGCTCTTGTCTACAGTTGGAAGCCAAGCCAGGGTTTACCACCTTTGCGACAATTAGTTTTCTATGTGCAGGGAGTTGTTTTTTGTTTTACAAAACATAATAATGTGATTCCTCCTGTCTCTAGTCTAACGTGGAACTGTCCAGAAAATGCTTTGCCATGTCACCTGCTGTTTGGGTAGGCCAGATCTCTGTTCCTACTAAATATCTGGTGTTGGGGCCTGAACAAATTAATTCGTCTGGCAGAGTCCTGTCCCCTAAACATTTAATTGTGGTTTCTATACCTATTCAGGTTTTTTTTGAGTCCTGACCTATCTGTTCAAGTCCTCCATACAAATAAATCTCTCAGCTGGCGTGTAAATAATTACAAAACGGAGTATTTGGAGCTGAGCATTCCTTATTGAGGAAGCACATGGAGAACGACAAGTGAAGCTATGTCTTGTATCCTCTCTCATTAAGTTTTTTGTAGACATGCATTCACTTATTAGTGCAGGATTTTGGGGTGTTTTGTGGGGTACTAAAACTACAGCACATGTGAAAGATGAGGCATAATGTATGATTTAAAAATAAAACTGAGGGACCGTTTAGTACATCTTGCCAAACCACAGTTCATATGATAGAAAATGCAAGCCCTGCAACACGTCACAAACTTTGTTACATGAGTTGAGAAATTTGTCAGTTAACAAAATTTTTTTTGCCCAGAAGGCTGAATATTCTTTATGGTTTCAATATGTTTTTTTTAAAAAAAAAACTTTAAAAGGGTATGAGTTGAACACACAACACTTTCTCCTATGTGTAATTTCTGTAGTATTGTCAGACATAATCCAGAAAAGTAAAACCATATTAAAAGTTAAATTTCCCTTCCCTTGTTTGGGACCATTTGGTTCCATATGCAGTTAGAACTGACGATTCTATAGTTGGTCTTTTTAAATTAAATTTTCATTTCAGGACAGTTCTTTTTAAAAGACAGTTAGGTGACAAAAATTTTGTTATATTCTGAAATACTTCTAGACATAAATCAGAATTAACCACTGTCTTTATTTTAATTGACAGATTTAAAAATATCTGTAACCCCCCCCCCCATTTTCTTTCTGTGGGTGCTGAATAAATTAGGCCACAAACGTGCGTATGATCAGGAAATAGCATGCCTTGCCTTTTTTCAAAGAATTGTAATCAATTTGAGATTTTTACTCCGATTTTGTTGGGAAAACAAATCCTTGTTCATATCTATGTTGATCAGTTGTTCCACTCCTCTAGTCGTACTATATATGATTTATACTTTTTAAAGTCTTCCCTGTCCAGCTGTCATTTGAACACAACTGAATTCTTTGGGAGTATATTTATATTTGATTAAATTGTTGCTTCAGTAGCATTTCTATAAATGTGACTGGAATCAAATGTATATTTTACTTTTGTACAAAAGTAAAAAAAAAAAGAGGATATTTTTGTGACTAAATTTAGCAAAGAAGAATACATTAGAACTTAACTTTGGTTTTCCAAGACATTTCTTAAACACACTTCCCCCCCCAGCACATTGGTTTGAAACTATGTAAATAACAGCTGTGGGTAGGAATGTATATGGATTCTTTGACATACCTCTCATTTTAACGATGCAGTATTACTGTTGAACAAGGTCACAGAATGGTTCTTTGCAGAAAAGTGCACCATCAGGGCAACAAACCATGGAAGCTGACATGGGTCTATTGATTTCCGTAATTTACAAATTGCTTACACTTTGAGTCAAGTATGTACCTCATTGTCATATTACTGCTGATTTGACTTAACCATAGCTGAAATGGTTTGGTTTGTCAACTTTTGACACAGCAAATGTTATGAGTTTATATTTAAAACATATAAAATGCATAGTTTTCATCTATGCAATTTTACTTGCTTCTGTCACTTTTATCGTCTGTTCATACTTGGCATCTATTAAAGATAATTTTTAAGGATCTTATTCAGATATACTGTGACTGGTTTATTGGAGTCCTGTTTTTCTCCTGTTCCTTCCCTTGGGGAGATCTTGGGAGTACATGGATGGCAAGAAAAGGGAGCTAGCAAACAAGATTGGTGGGATATTGGACCATGGAAATGTGAGGAAGAGGAAAATGCGAGAGAGGAGTCTGGGAGGGAAAGGAGACCATGGTCAGAGAGGAGATCTGCGCGGTGGTGAAGACCTGCAGAGATTTCAACCAGCATATTGATACCAAATCTTTGGCCACAGGCCTGTAGTAAAAGTGAAATGGGCTAGCTCCCTTTTTCCCCTTACTTGATCTATATTCTTTTAAAAGAGCTTTTGTGTGTGCTGGTGATTGGCACTTGGCTGTGCTGCTGGAGGAGGTGATGGACGGGGTTGAGAACATTGGGTTGTGATAGATCTGCAGTCATAAAACAAAGCCCTGGTCCTTTGCTCCTGTGCGAGTGTTACATCTTAATCTCTATGATTGCTGAATCAAAATAAGGTAATATGATCAGACACAGATGACCTGGTGTTCCTCCTCCACCTTGCTCCTTAGAATTTAAATGATAAAGGCGGGCAATATTAAGAGTAAATACTGAAATAATTTCTTTGTGTTCCACTAGGGAGATGAGCAGGGTACAGAACGGTTCAGACAATACCTTTTGGGCCATATGGCATTTAAATTTGAAACTTTTTAAAGCTTTTGGAGATGCATTGGAACCATTCCTTGAAGTCTGGAAGATTCCTAACCTGCTAATATGGAACGTTCAGTCAATATTGTTCCAAATAATTTTGGATCCTACCTGTGATATCAGGGGACAATCTTATATTTGGTTATAGTAATGTGTACAATAGTTTGAATAATTGTTATATTTAATTTTTTTGGTAACCCATGAGGTAAAGGTAAAGGTACCCCTGACCATTAGGTCCAGTCACAGATGACTCTGGGGTTGCGGTGCTGATCTCGCTTTATAGGCCGAGGGAGCCGGCGTTTGTCCTCAGACAGCTTCCGGGTCATGTGGCCAGCATGACTAAGCCGCTTCTGGCGAACCAGAGCAGTGCACGGAAACACCGTTTACCTTCCCGCCAGAGCGGTACCTATTTATCTACTTGCACTTTGACATGCTTTCAAACTGCTAGGTGGGCAGGACCTGGGACCGAGCAATGGGAGCTCACCCTGTCACGGGGATTCAAACCACTGACCTTCTGATGGGCAAGCCCTGGGCTCTGTGGTTTAGACCACAGCGCCACCCGCATCCCCATGAGGAGTAGTATCAATGGTCAACCATGGTTAGAAACACACTTTCCTTAAGAACCAATCCAAAGCAAACATTTATGAAGTCTGAACCATGATCCATGTTCTTTGCCTCACTGTGTTGTCTCTTTCTCCTCTGCGTAAAATAAGAACCATTTCAAATTCTATTTTATAGTCTTTATGGCCTATCCATAATGAATGAAATCTTATGTGTCATTGGTTCATCTTCACCTGTCTCTAACAATAATTGTCCCTTATGTGAGAGAATGACATAGCAATTATTACCCACCGTGGTCTCTTATGGTCTCTTTCTTAAAATCATTTTTCCATCATTGCCCCTAATTAAGGGCCCAATGCTGGTGTTATATGTTGTGTTCATTTTACTCCTGAGTATTTCTTTTAAAGTTTGGAATGATTCCAAATTAAGTACTTTAGACCAATGAACTTGGTAATCAGTTTTGTGTTGTTGTCTCTCTCATGCCCTCACAGTCACTTTGTGACATCATCACTATGGTTTGCCACCTTTTGCTTAGACTGCAGTTTCTTTGAGGAGCGTACCTTTATTGCAGGCTTCAACCAACTCCAATGTTTTACTGCAGTGCAAATAGATAACAAATACCACAAAATGTCGGGATGGGCCATTAGAAAAAGGTTTAATCAGCTTCATGGAGGAGAGGTCTCTCTATGGCTATTAAACCATGATAGATAAGTGGAACACCATGTTCTTTGGCAATATGCCGGCCACCATATACCAGTTCCCTGGGGGCAAGAGTAGACGTAGCCTGTTTTGTGGGCTTTCCGGAAGCAACTGGTTGGCCAGCGTGTGAAACAGCATATCTGAATGAATGGAACTTCAGCCCTACCCGGAAGGCCTCTTCTTTGGTCCATATGTTCAGAGGCTACCTCTGAATACCAGGTACTGAAGACAATCATAAGAGCTAGCCTCAATAATAATAATAATAATAATAATAATAATACCCCGCCTATCTGGCAGGGTTGCCCTAGCCACTCTGGGCGGCTTCCAGCACATAGAAAAATATAATAAAACATCAGACATTAAAAACTTCCCAATACGGGGCAGCCTTCAGATGTCTTCTAAAAGTTGTATAGTTGTTTATCTCCTTGACATCTGACGGGAGGGCGTTCTGCAGGGACCCGTGTTTAGACCTGTGTTTGAGCTTGTCAGGTTCATCTAGCTGGCTCCTCCGAGAAACAATGATGAACTAGATGGACACTTGGTGTGACTCACCACAGATCATACATTCTTATTAAAGAGGGATTCATCATCATGAAGGATAGGAATATTGAATACTGTACTTTCAGCAGTGGATTTCATGATTTATTTGTGGGGTCCATGAGTCACTTTACGAGATCGGTTATTTTAAAAAATCAACGAGGCATTTTTTAGGACAGTCTCTCATGTCCTTCCAGTCTGAGCCAGACTATCCTACATTGTAGTACAACACCATAGGAAAAACTCTGAGTACAGAGCCAGTGCTAAATATTTGCCACAATATTCAGGAGGAAATGTGCATAAAAATAAATATATTAGTGAAAATAACATAGAAAAATGCATTCAATTAGAAATTGCTTGCAAAAAAAAATGTACATTAGTCAAAACTGCACGCAAAAATACGTTTATTAGGAGAAATTCACGCTAAAATGCTGAAGAATTTTCAAGTGGATTAAAAAAAGAACAGATTGCTACAGAAATGGGGGGACAGAAATGAAAACTGGGAAGATAAAAGAGGGAGAGAACTGAAAGTCACAGAACTCTTTCATCCTTACTTATAACTATATTCTTCTTAAGGCTGCCGATTGCAATTTTCTTATTCCATGGCAATTGTATTCTTTATAAGATGCAATTGAATGAATATTGACCATTTCTTAACAAATTTTCATGCATAAAGCAGGCCTCAATAAAATTTAAGCTGCAATTTATGCATTATAGCTGTGTCCCAGAGCCTATAAAATCATTCAGATAACATGTTTTTCCCCAACGTATGGCAGTTGATATTTTTGCCACTGTCAATAAAATTCTGAACAAATGCACCATCTTTTTTTTTTTTAATCAACCTGTACTTCTAGGTAGTTTCTTTACACTAAATGATCCTGTATGAGATACTGTGTCCATTATTCATTTAATCTAGTGTGCATCATCAACCACCAAAGCCATTTGATCTTATTATATATAGATACATATATAATCTGCATGAGGTTTTCCTCCACTCCAGCAGTTATCCTGAGACCGATTACCTGTTTTAATCTATATAATGTGAAATATTAAAATGTTATAATTTGATGCATATTTTTAACAAGTTTTTACTTTAGCAGCAATTAATACCTTAATTCCATACTACACCTGAAATAATTATACTAACTCTTGCCCCCAGTTTTTTTTTATCATTCTATGGTCCTTTGTGTTGCATTTCATTAAGTCATTAAGTATATAGTCCCAATTAATCCCCTCCTTCTCAATACATGAACAAACTCCTCTATTACTGCACCATATTTCTTAAATCAGTGCAACTGTGGCATGCTGTGTTAAACAATTTTTTGGGCAACAATGGGATTATTTCTTTAAAATCTGTAAGTGAAAGAATGTATCCATTTATTCCTCAATTGTATCAATATTTTCAAACACAGCATGCTTTATAATATTTACAGAATTTAGGAACAGATTATTTACAGATTCAAAAGAAATGATCACATTGTAATCCAAGCAGTCTTTCAAAACAGAAAATTGTTGAGCCTCTTCTCTGAGTTATCTGTCCACAATACGCACTTGATGTAAATGGCAATAATCCATATTTTGCTTCATACCTAACCCATACTTGAAATATTGGCTGCACAGATCAATCTGATTGTGGTATGGATAGTTTGGCTCTCTAGCAAAATGCCATAACTGTATTCTTGAAACACAGATTTGGTCAAATATGTTCACATTCTTCCATACCCTCCAATTTTAACCACTGTCTTAAATTAGAAATTTGACATGCATCATTGTATTGTGGAAAAACTGGGCACCACTAGGCCACAATTTTTCCAAGAGTTTACATATTGCATTTAACGCAGTTCAATATATTTTGCAAAAAGGCGAAGAGAAGAAAAGAAAAGAAAAGAAAAGAAAAGAAAAGCAATTGATCAAATAGGTTCATTCATTGAACGATTTCCGGCACAAGATAAGAACGGAAGGATGCAAGCTTTGGTCTGTAAAAATCCACAGTTCCTTGATCCCGAAAGAATTGGGATTTGTGTGTGAGGGATCTATGGGGTTCGGTCCTGTAATAATCTGGTCGTAGCGGTGGTAGCTTTGGGCAAGTCCTGCTACCCACTGGATCTTTCTTTGAAAGGAAGGTGGAGAAATTATTAGGAGTTTCCGGTGAGGATAGTTGTAGCTTGTTGCATCAGCTGAGTGATGCAGCCTCACTTTTACAGTTAAGAAAATAAAAGAGGCCTTGAACCGCATCATACCGCAGTATGCAAGTACTGTTTCCCCTGAACGTTTAAACATCCTTGTTCCTTACCCATCTTTGGCTGGGTTTCTGTTCCCTCATGAGCCCCCGAAATGTTGAGAAATTCATGGCCATCCGAGATTCAGATCAGTTTGCAATGGTACTGCTTCTCCCCCCACCCTAGTTTGTTACAGTAAGGTAAAGGTAAAGGGACCCCTGACCATTCGGTCCAGTCGTGACCGACTCTGGGGTTGCGGCACTCATCTCGCTTTATTGGCCGAGGGAGCCGGCATACAGCTTCCGGGTCATGTGGCCAGCATGGCTAAGCTGCTTCTGGCGAACCAGAGCAGCGCACGGAAATGCCGTTTACCTTCCCACCAGAGCGGTACCTATTTATCTACTTGCACTTTGACATGCTTTCGAACTGCTAGGTTGGCAGGAGCAGGGACGGAGCAATGGGAGCTCACCCCATTACGGGGATTCAAACCGCCGACCTTCCAATCGGCAAGCCCTAGGCTCTGTGGTTTAACCCACAGTGCCACCCGCGTCCCTATTTGTTACAGTAGTGGCAAGGAAAAGCTTGTCTGAAACAAAGCTAAACATGCGTAACCATCATAAATCGAAGGCAAGCTAAAATATTCTGTCACACAAATGAACTATTGTGTGGTACCGGTGGGAATATTCTGGGCTTGTCTCAATCATAGAATCTTAGAGTCATAGAATTGTAGAGTTGTAGGGTCATTTAGTCCAACCCGTTGCAATGCAGGAATCTCAACTAAGTATCCATAACAGATGGCCACCCATTCAAAGAAGGCTCCGCCATGTTTCCCTCCATTGAATCAGGGGCCTTCGACGTGATTTGGGCCCATTCAGAGATTCAGAGTGTTCAGTGTGTCTGAAAGAAATATTTCCTCCTCAGACTTGCCACATGAAGAGAATGCTAGAGTCCAGAGAGGGGGGGAACTGACCTCGCTTCCAACTCAGGGGAGTGGTTTTGTCAGGGCTCTTCCAGTCACAGTGTTTTTGGGAAACAGATGATGAAGTAATGCAGATGTGGGTAACTTGTTGCCCTCCAGATGTTGCCGGGTGTTATGTACTGAGTTGAATAGGATCCAAACTGCAGCAGTCTGATTGGTCCTAGAACAATAGGATCCAAAAGGCAGCAGTCTGATTGGTCCTAGAACAATAGGATTCAGAATGCAGCAGTCTGATTGGTCCTAGAACAATGCAGCAGTATGATTGGTTGGCAGGAACCACCCAATCCTGCTCCAGATAGAAGTGAATCCACAACCTGATTGGCTTACAGTAGAATTCCAGAATTAGCCAATCATGTGCAGCCCATTGTGTAAATAATGTATATAAAGCAGATACTGTGAGGGGACATTCATTCATTCCTCCTCACCACTATGAGCTGAATAAAGAGCATGAAATCACTTTGCGACTCTGAGTATATTTCACCGAACTACAACTCCCACCAACACCAGCAAGCATGGCCGATGCCCAGGGATGATGGGAGTTGTAGTTCAGCAACTTTGGAGAGCAAAGATTCCCCACATGCTAGGCTAGAGGTGCTTGCTTGGAAAACACTGGGCAGTCAAGTCATTCTGCCTCTGCGCACATCTCGTCCTGTAAAGTCAGCTTTGTGTGATTTTTTTTATACTAGTAGCATTTTCTAATTTTATGAATAATAAACCTCTTTGGGGGAATTTCTGCTGGTTATGTTACTTTGGATGATTTGTGTCAGTCCACTCTGGATTCACACCAGCCTGTCTCCTCATGAGTGCAGGAAGCATCTCCATGACCCCCTCCCCACCTGGGTGTTGCCCTGGACCCTTCCCTTATTTAAATGCAGACTTTTTCAATCCTTGTTGTTGTTGTTGTTGTTTAGTCATTTAGTCGTGTCCGACTCTTTGTGACCCCATGGACCAGAGCACACCAGGCACTCCTGTCTTCCACTGCCTCCCGCAGTTTGGTCAAACTCATGCTGGTAGCTTCGAGAACACTGTCCAACCATCTCGTCCTCTGTCATCCCCTTCTCCTTGTGCCCTCCATCTTTCCCAACATCAGGGTCTTTTCCAGGGAGTCTTCTCTTCTCATGAGGTGGCCAAAGTATTGGAGCCTCAGCTTCAGGATCTGTCCTTCCAGTGAGCACTCAGGGCTGATTTCCTTAAGAATGGATAGGTAACCTGAAGATCTCACCTACAATATTCTTAGATTGAACTTCACTGGGAAGTTCGTCAAAAGCTGTTGTGTATCATTGCTGCAACACATCGTATTGTCCTATCTGTCAATTGCATTCATTACCTCTTCTACTGTTTATGCTGGGATGCATTGACTTTGTCTGGTTTAAATATTGTTTCGATACTTGGTTCAAATAACTCATGCATTGTTTTCTTTTTAGTGTGGAATAATGTTTCATGCTTTCAAGATGGTACGTGGATTTCAGAAGCTTCGGGCCAAATCAGATGGCTGGGGGTGGGGGGGGGAGAAGCAAAAATAAAGGCAGTTGCAGTGAGCCTGATTTGGATTACGGCTTAGGTGCAAGTGAAAGGGTTAACACCCCTTACAGTACTGATTGCAGCAAGGGAGAAAACATACAGGCCTACTAAGGCCTGACCCCGAAGACGCATCCCTTCATTTCTGACATGACTAATCATAGAATCATAGAGTTGGAAGAGACCACAAGGGCCATCGAGTCCAACCCCCTGCCAAGCAGGAAACACCATCAGAGCCCTCCTGACATATGGTTGTCAAGCCTCTGCTTAAAGACCTCCAAAGAAGGAGACTCCACCACACTCCTTGGCAGCAAATTCCACTGTCAAACAGCTCTTACTGTCAGGAAGTTCTTCCTAATGTTTAGGTGGAATCTTCTTTCTTGTAGTTTGGATCCATTGCTCCGTGTCCGCTTCTCTGGAGCAGCAGAAAACAACCTTTCTCCCTCCTCTATGTGACATCCTTTTATATATTTGAACATGGCTATCATATCAGCCCTTAACCTCCTCTTCTCCAGGCTAAACATGCCCAGCTCTCTTAGCCGTTCCTCATAAGGCATCGTTTCCAGGCCTTTGACCATTTTGGTTGCCCTCCTCTGGACACGTTCCAGTTTGTCAGTGACCTTCTTGAACTGTGGTGCCCAGAACTGGACACAGTTCAAGTGAGGGCATCGGGTTAGGCAGAGCACTGCTGCTCCAAGTTGAATTTTTACCCTTTGAGAACTGGCGATAAATGGCACTGGAAACCAACAGCCAGCAAAATGAGGTGGTTGTTTTCTGAGCAGGGATAATAATAATAATAATAATAATTTTATTATTTATACCCCGCCCATCTGGCTGGGATTCCCCAGCCACTCTGCGCAGCTTCCAAAAAAATATTAAAATACTGTAATACATCAAACATTAAAAGCTTCCCTAAACAGGGCTGCCTTCAGATGTCTTCTAAAAGTCTGGTAGTTGTTGTTCTCTTTGACATCTGGTGGGAGGGCGCTCCACAGGGAGGGCACCACTACCGAGAAGGCCCTCTGCCTGGTTCCCTGTAATTTGGCTTCTCACAGTGAGGGAACCGCCAGAAGGCCCTCGGCGCTGGATCTCAATGTCCGGGCTGAACGATGGGGGTGGAGACGCTCCTTCAGGTATACAGGACCGAGGCCATTTAGGGCTTTAAAGGTCAGCACCAACACTTTGAATTGTGCTCGGAAACGTACTGGGAGCCAATGTAGGTCTTTCAAGACCGGTTGTTATATGGTCTCGGCGGCCGCTCCCAGTCACCAGTCTAGTTGCCATGTTCTGGATTAGTTGTAGTTTCCGGGTCACCTTCAAAGGTAGCCCCACGTAGAGCGCATTGCAGTAGTCCAAGAGGGAGATAACCAGAGCATGCACCACTCTGGCAAGGCAGTCCGCAGGCAGGTAGGGTCTCAGCCTGCGTACCAGATGGAGCAACCTGATGGACAACCTGATTTTGCTTGTGCTGGTTGGGGTAGGGATGCATGTGGAACCAGGGCCGGATTTAGATGAAGAGAGGCTACTCCACTTGTGAGGCCCCACCCTCACGACTAGAAGAAAATGGAAAAAGTGTTTTAAACAAAATTGAGTGGCGATGACGGGTATTTAAAATTCTGCAATTCACAATTTCTCCTCTAAAGGATATCAGAAATCTTCGTCAAAATTTGTTTGTCTCAGTTTGTCACTTTCAGTGTACAGAATGCTCAGTGTGAACAACCTCTCTTGAGACATTGTGGCCCTTAATTCATTTTTAATTATTTTGAGTCTTGAAAAACTCCCCTCTCCCAAGCAGTTAGTGACCACAAATCTAAGAAATAGCCACAGGATTGCTTCCACATTAGGAAAGGCCTTCTGAATTTTTCCTTGTATACTATTATAAAGATCTGTATGAGACACAGAGTGCTCTGCTGTAAGCCTATGGCTTTGTCTCACGTACAGATGAAAGTGCAAAGTTGATCAATAAGTTTCAGGTCAATATCTTCTGGGTATGCTTCCATCAACAGTTCACACCTTGCTGAATTTCTTGCTTAGATGCTATCAGAATAGCAAGAATGGAAAACAATTGTGCAACATCACTGTACACAGTGCTACTTCTTTTTAAATTGGCTTCAAATGCATTAATGTAGGAATAAAGGATTTTATCCCAAACTTATCTCTGGAAGAAAGTACATCTAAAGGCATCAGGTGCACGTCTGTCATTTCTTTGCCGTTCCCTCACTATTTGTCTCCTGGTGTTGTAGCTAACATTTGGCAAGGTGGCTTTTGCTTGTTTCTCAAGCTCATCAAAATCTTCTTTAATTTTCCTTAAAAACCCCCCAGAAGTGAACTGTACAAGCTTGCACAAGAACTCAGGAACAGGCCTACTTTCTGAAGGGCTTTGCTGACCTTGTGAAAATGACCTAGCACACTTATATCTCTAAGATTCTGCAGACTTTGGCTGTGAACTAGGGCCCCACAATTTTTTCTTTCAAGTTGGGCCCTAGGTTTTCAAATTGCGCCACACTGGCTGGCCCTGAGTCTCATAGTTGCTGGGCCCGAGTTGCCCTGCCCTCGCATGAAATCTTGGGTTTGCAATTTGGGGAGAGGGGAGACTGCCCGCTGGGGCGGGGGGCGGGCAGGCCCCCTAGATTTAGAGGCCCTAGCCTTCAGCCTACTTAGGTAAAGGTAAAGGGACCCCTGACCAGTAGGTCCAGTCATAACCGACTCTGGGGTTGCGGTGCTCATCTCGCTTTATTGGCCAAGGGAGCCGGCATACAGCTTCCGGGTCATGTGGCCACCATGACTAAGCTGCTTCTGGTGAACCAGAGCAGTGCACAGAAACACTGTTTACCTTCCCGCTGGAGCGGTACCTATTTATCTACTTGCACTTTGATGTGCTTTCAAACTGCTAGGTTGGCAGGAGCTGGGACCGAGCAACGGGAGCTCACCCCGTCACAGGGATTTGAACTGCTGACCTTCTGATCAGCAAGCCCTAGGCTCAGTGGTTTAACCCACAGCACCACCCGCGTCCCTCAGCCTACTTAGCCTATACATAAATCCGGCACTGTGTGGAACATATGTAGAGAACTGGGAGCCTGGCCTGGTTGTAAAAATCACTAGTTATGCCATTGCTGCTTTATTTCGTTATTTCCACCCCCACTAGTGAGACTTGGGTTTTATTTTCTGCATTCCATATCCGATGGAGATGGAAGAGACAACATGATGATATCTCGTGAGCATGTTGCTGGTGTTAACAGATTGTGAAATATGTGTCTTTTCTTCCTTAGGTTGTCTGTGAGTTTTTCTGGACCTTGTTTTCTGGGTGTTAATTGCCTGAACTGCTTTCTGGAAAACAGCATCTTGAAAAATGAATAAATGCTACCTGTTACAGAAGGCTGCTTTCTCAGGCATTTAGAGAAGTGGTGGGAGCAGAGAAATGAGCTGATATATATATACATTTTGGCTTAAATTGATAGTTTATGTCTTCTTAGGAAAGACCATATCTTTATGCTAGGTGTGTGAGGGACTTCCTAATAAAATCCAGCAGTCTTATCAAAGCTCCTTTAATCAATCTTCCCTTGAATTTTTTGTATGTGTTGTGTCCAGTTAGAAACCTCTCCATTTGTTTCAGATTAAAATCCAATGGGAATTATGTTTGGACCAGTGTCCATCTCTCAAAAGTTTTGCTTGTTTTGGTTTCTCTCAAAATTCATTGAAAGTCCCTCCCCCCCCAATCATCTGAAAAATTGATTAGAAAGTTACTTTAGGCAAATGTTTTGCTAAAATTTGGTAAAATATTTTACAACTGCTATAGAACTTTCTGGTTCTGCAGAATTCTGAGGTACACCTTCAACAACATCTAAGGATGAATGTGAAGTGTTATACTGTATATGATAGAATAGTTAAAGATATTTCAATGAAATATATGAAAAATTTCAAGGGAAGATTTCTGATGAGACCAGCAAAAATTATCTGGAGGAGGGACATGTCTGTTCATTGTCATCTGGGACTCATAAGTTGTGAGATATCATGTCTTTCTTACCACCACTGGATATTCTGTTGAAATTCTGGGACTAGGTAGGATAGTCTGCACTCAGTGAGGAAAACTGAGAAGATCTAGCTGTAAAGGTTCCCTCAGATTTCATTTAAAATGAAATTTGTGGAGGTTCCTGCTTAGTTGAAATCTTTGGAAATCATGGGAATTGAGGGTGAGGGCAAAAATTCAGTAAGACTAGAGAAATCAATTGTGGGGAATTTCAAAGTTCCTTAGACTGCATACGCTGGTTAGTTCAGTTCTTTGAAAGTATTTGCAATTTTGAACATTTTATGTCGGAAGACGGTATAAGCAGCTGATGCTTAATTTCTCCATGAGATTCAGGCCTGATTTAGATTTTCTCACAAGTGTGAGAATGTGATGGTGTGTATTTGTTGAAGTGATCAGGTGCTGCGAAGACAACCTCTGTGCTCTGGAAATTCTCCTTGAAATGAATGACTTGCTTAATCTGCTGTGAAGCACAATAGTGTACAATGGATTTTTGGTACTCTGCATAAATTAATTTTGTTCTGAGTTTCTACTCAGATTTTTTATTGAAAATATAAAGTGGTATAGAAATAAAATAATAATAATAATAATAATAATAATAATAATAATAATACTGTACTTTGATTTGGGGATCACCTCTGTAATTTCAGTCTGTTTCAATTATTTCTTAAGAGGTGTTAAAAAAAAATGAAGATTGCTATATCTATAAGATGTTTTTGGACTGCTCTAGAGAAAAGATGCTACATATAATCCATTGTTATTGGAATATATTTTGAAGGAATATAGTATGAAATCTTAATTATTAATTACGAAGGCTGATGAAAACCAGTTAATGTTGCATCATATATGATTATTCTTTCTAACACATATCATTGCCTTTCATTGACAGTGCTGAGAATTATTCTGTCTCTGTGGAGATGCTATTGTTTGGCTATATATTTTTCTTTCTGCTGTGAAATCTAGAAGTAGTTTAATGTCCCTTCATAGTACCATATAAATAGTTTCATTCATTCACACAGACACCCACCCACCAACCCCTTTGAAGAGCTACTTCTCTAACTTTGATATTGTGCAAATTGACGGTGAATTAAATACACAAAAGTTTTGGTCTCAGAATTGCCTTGAAAAGTTTTAGGAGATATGTGTGAAATAGACATAATTCCCTTTTGTTTATTTACAGTAATATTTTAATACATTTTTTTAGCCTCACAAGAATCCTCCAAAACAGCTTGCAGGAAAATATTTTATGACTGGCGCAAACAAAATAGGGTTGCCTGCTCCCTGTATTCAAGAGAGATACATTGAAAAATAAAATAAACAAACATTTTGAAAAGAGAGATAAGGAGGGAAAGACGTTTTGAATTCATTAGTAGCTGTAATTCTAGTTAATTAGTCAATAAACTAATTGATTACATTTACATAAATATTGACAAAATAAATTACAGGTTTATGAAGCTTTTAAAAATATAATTGAAGCATATTTCCCAGAACAGTTAAAGAAGAAATCTCTGTTTATCTCTTCCACCAGTGACTGCTCAGTGGCACTCATGAATTGCCAGAGGAGAGAGAGGAGGGGACAAAACTTAGGGAACCAGGTGCAATGAAGGAAGTGAAGATGAGGATACTGTTTTTTTTTTGTGGAGGAAAAGAATTAGAGGCAAGATTATCTTTAAATTCCTACATTTGTTCAGAGGTAATCTGCTCCTCAAGGTCTTTGAGCATGAGTCGGCAAACTAAGGCCCGTGGGCCGGATGCGGCCCAATCGCCTTCTCAATCCATCCCGCAGACCGTCTGGGAATTAGCGTGTTTTTACATGAGTAGAATGTGTCCTTTTATTTACAATGCATCTCTGGGTTATTTGTGGGGCCTGCCTGGTGTTTTTACATGAGTAGAATGTGTGCTTTTATTTAAAATGCATATCTGGGTTATTTGTGGGGCATAGGAATTTGTTCATTATCCCCCCCCCCCAAATATATATATATAATCCGGCCCCCCACAAGGTCTGAGGGACAATGGACCGGCCCCCTGCGGAAAAAGTTTGCTGATCCCTGTCTTTGAGCATTCGGTGTAGAAAAGGCAGGAGACTGTAGTTATTTAGTCCTAAGGGAAAGGCACTCTGCACGAGCGCAGGAGTACTTTTCTTCCCATACTTGAGGCTCAGCTTTATTATTGAAAACAGACTCCTAAACTGCCTGGTAAGGCCTTGGCACAAATTAGGAGAAGGGGAGAATAGGCAAAATATGAATATAAGGGGAGGAGGAAAAAACCTGAAAAATTATAGATGAAGAAAGGAACAGGAGGAGTGGATTGTTGTGGTCCCTCCCAGATAGGAAGGCAGATGTCTAGTAAACTCTAGTAAATGTCTAGTAAACAGTGAGCAGGGGAAGGTGGGGAAATCTACTGACCCATCCCTTGCCTGACCCATCCCTCCTTCCTCTGCCGCATCCCATGTACCTTCTTCTTCCTTGGACTGCCTTGACTCGCCCTCCTCCCTTGGCTTCTGCCTTGCAGGTGGTGTCACCCCCTCCCCAAATCACTGGTCCCCTCTCCTGGGTCACTCCTCTGGTCCCTTGCCCCCTCCATATGCGCTTCTGAGCCCTGCCATTCCCTGACGTTGCATGTTGGGGAGCAGAAGGGGGCAAAGGGGGCATGCGAACCCCTAACCCGGGGTCAGCAACCTAAGGCCCATGGGCCGGAAGTGGCCCATGGAGGCTGTTTAACTGGCCCATGAGCCGCCGGCTCAGTGAGTCCCAGCGCACTGCGCTAAACCGGCGCACTGCGGCACAGGGACTCTCTTCCGCAGCTCCGGAAATCGCTTCTGCACATGCACAGACGCCGGATATTGCATCTGCGCATGTCCACAGTGCTGGAAATCGCTTTTGCGCATGCCCAGATGCCAAAAATCACTTCTGCGCAGGCGCTATTTTGGGTGTCTGGGCAGGCGCAGAAGCGATTTCCGGTGCCACAGACATGCGTAGACATAATTTCTGGTGTCACGCTGCGCCAGCCCAGCCCATGGAGGATCTCCACAGGAGTGATCTAGCCCATGCCCGGTAAGCCTTGCCAACCCCTGCCCTAACCTCTGCCAAGCTGTGGCAAGATCCCAGGGGGTTCCAGGCATTAACCCAGGGTCCATGTTCCTTTGAGAATCAAGACATGGTGGGGGGCTGTCGTAATTTTAGAAATATGATTCATTCACATATTTACGCCTGAATTTAGATGGAGGGAGTCCAGATCTTACAGCACGGTCATATCAAGAGGGGCTTCTCTCCCACAGCAGTGCAGCCATGGAGTCCAAGGCATCTCTCCCAGCCTGCCTTCAGCCAGCCTGCCCAAGATGGTTCTTCCTTGTTTCTCTTTTCTTCTTCCCAATGTATCCCTGCTCCAAACATCCATCTGCTCTCCCAAACCTCCTTTTAAAGAGGTATATTCCCCCTCTGAGCACAGCCTGCCCCCTCCCTGCCCCCTTGGCAACCCATGTCTGCCCGGTCCAAAGATTCCTCTCTGATGTGGGCCATCGGCCCCCTTTTGTCATGTTAACATCTCCGTCCCATTTGAGGCCCTGGCTTGGAAAGGAAACTTAGCTTACATTTCCCACTGGCCTGCAATCTTTCCTTCAATACTCCAAATGTTATCTACATTCATTAATTACTACTACAGTCATACCTCGAGTTGAATGCTGAGCACTTTCGGGTTGTGCTCTGCGGCAACCCGGAAGTAACAGAGTGCATTACTTCTGGGTTTCGCGGCTCGCGCATGTGCAGACACTCAAAATGACATCACACGCATGCACGGAAGCAGTGAAATGCGACCCGCGCACGCGCAGATGC